>NC_140444.1:12087974-13452974 GCF_963576455.1 Neolamprologus multifasciatus
AACAGTATGGCTTCATGCCAAGAAAGAGCAGTGAGGTGTGTGGTTGGAGTGATAGATGGGGTCAAAGTGGGAGTGGATTACATCAGGGATCTGCTCTGAGTCACTTCCTGTTTGTGATGGTGATGGACAGGTTGACTGATGAAGGCTCTGTGGACTGTGATTTTTGCAACATTGTGATCTGGAGTAGGGAGTAAGTGAAAGGGAGCCTGGAGAGGTGGAGGTATGGTCTGGAGAGAAGAGGCATGAAAGTCATTTGAAAGGAATATAAAGGGAGATAGTTGGAAAGGTGAACATACATGAGTTTAAATACCTTGGGTCAAACATCCAAAGTAACGGACAATGCACAAGAGAGGTGATTACAGGCAGGAATGTGTGGAGATGAATATCAGGGGTGATTTGTGAGAGAAGGATAGCAGCAAGAGTGACAAGGAAGGTTTACAAGATAGTAGTGAGACCTGCTGTGATGCATGGTTGAGAGACAGGAAGTCGATGGAGCTTCCAGAGCTGAACTTGCTAATATTTTCATTGGGAGTGACCAGAATGGACAAGATTAAAAATGAGTACATCAGGGAGACAGTTCAAGTTTAATGGTTTGAAGGCACAATTAAAGAGGAAAGGCGGAGATGTTTTGAATATGTGCAGAGGAGGGATAGTGGATATATTGGACAAACGATGTTGAATATAGAGCTGCCAGGAAGCAGGAAAAAAGGAAGACCACAGAGAAGACTTGTGGATGTGGGAATACAGTGAGATTTGGCAATCACTAATGGGGTGAAATAGTAGTAGTAGAAGAAGAAGAAGAAGAAGAGGAGAAGACAGCATAGCTGGCAACTTACGGTGTTAATCATACATGAGCTCAGTTTGGGTGATTTAGTTTCAAGGTTTTGCCCTTTTGCCTGCTCACAATCAAGCTGCCGTGGCTGCAACACTGATACAAAAAAAAAAAGGATTTTCCCACCTTGGCAAGTTAAAATAATATAATACAGTTTAGACATCTGCCAAAAGGGAAATTTTTCATTGGGTAACTTTACAAAAACTGTTTTAAAAAATACAGATGACCGTGACTAGTTGTAGTTCCCCTTAACTGTCAAGGGTCTGATCATATTGTTCTCTAAATCCAGTCTTTTACCTGTTTAGCCCACACAACAGTCACAAGATGCTGGCATCAAGCCGGTAAACAAAGCAGAGTACTTCATAATGCACTGTATATGAAAGATGGACTTAGCTACTGGCATGTCACTTGTAGGCTTGTGAACACCTTTAGCATTATGGCCTTCACCATTTTTTTACTGGAGCCTGATGTGGCCACATTTGAATGAGAGCCCAGGATGCTAAGTTATAAGTTAACACTAGCAAGCTTGGTTAGCAATGTGTATCAATAGATGGTGGTATCACACACACACATACTATGTTCATATGTTAATTGTCGTCAGAAAATAAGTGTGGAATTAATTAATTAATTAAAAACCTGGAGCATAGTTATGGTTTTATTTGCTTTGGAAAGCCTCGATATCACAAACATGGTCAAGAGATTCAGGTAAGCAGTCATCACTCACCTGTAAATAAAAGCAGGCAAACCCTTAGTAATGACTTATTTATACGCTACTACATTTTTAAACAAGGAAATTTTTATATTGATGGTATTGTTTTATTTTGTATTATTTTATTTGATCAGTTTTCTGCTGTTTGTCTGGGTCTGGAGCCCAGACTTCCCTCTCCCCAGCCACCTCCTCCACCTCCATGGGGACACCATGGTGTTGCCAAACATGAGATATCATCACCGGGGATCCTTGCCAGTAGGACATCCCTAGAACACATCATCTCTGAGTATATGTATTTATATATTTATTGTTTTATTTTATTTTGTTGCTACTGGGATGTAAATGTGTTTTTTTTTTCCGCTATGGAATTGGGGATGTTTACACGAGCGACTATAGAGACGGAGCCAACCTTGAGTGGACATTCAAAGATCTGCAGTTTCTGGCACTTTCAAACTGACTGTTTTTCAGCCCCTTGAGATTTCTGCTTAATGAAGACTAAAAACAGAAGTGAAAGAAAAGTGGGGAATATTTGCCTTGCATAAAAATAAATTCATGTGAATGCTAAAGTCACTCCCTGTTTCGGTGTAAATGCACAGTATGGACAAAAGTACTTGGACACCTACCTACCTGCTCGGCACTTGCCATGAAGCTTCCAATGCACAGTTTTTGTGCTGATCTTAATGCCAGAGGAGGTTTATAGCTCTGCAGTTACTCAGTCAGCAGAGCATTGGTGACTTTTATGGACTCAGCACTCGGCGAACCAGCTCTGTAACTTCATATGGTCTGCCACTTCCTGGCTAAACACTTCCACTTTGCAAAACTGTGACAGCTGATCGCTGAGAATCTAGGAGGGATAACATTTCACGAACTTGACGTGTGAATTGGAACGATCCATTCTTTCACAAATGTTTGCAACTTTTTTTTTTAATTTAACACGAGAAACAAAATATAAAAAGGTACAGCCAGTCTCCTGGTCTGTGTGCTTTCATCTTCTTTTTGTGCGACTGATGACGAACGGATTAAAACAATCAGTGTGTGTGTGGTGTGTCTGAGTGTGTGGTGGTTTCACTGTGTAGGAGTGGGATAGCTCAAATGGACAAAAGTCTTATAGTCTTAAAGGGCAAGGCAGGCAGAGAGGACCGAGCCAGTTGGAGCAGCTGCCCTGGAGATGTCTCAGATGATAATCATCCACTCTAGTGTTGTTGACTCAGACTTTTGGGGCTTGGCAGGGAAATTGTGCAACCACAAGCCAGTTTGGAGAACTAACAGTGCATCATATCACCCAATTTCTACTTTCTGCTGAAAGAGCTGAGATTATACACATGCTATGTGTTTTGCTCCTCCGTGAATCGCAACCTTATCATGGTGGAGGGGTTTGTGTGTCCCAGGGATCCCAGGGGCTATGTTGTCTGGGGGCTTTTGCCCCCTGGTAGGGTCTCCCATGGCAAATTGGTCCTGGGTGAGGGACCAGACAAAGAGCGATTCAAAAGACCCGTATGAAAAAAACACAGAGGGAACAGTTTACCCTGCCCGGGATAGGGTTACCGGGGCCCCGCCCTGGAGCCAGGCCCGGGGAGGGTGCCCAAGGGCGAGCGTCTGGTGGCCGGGCTTTAGTCCATGGGGCCCGGCCGGGCACAGCCCGAAGAGGAGACATGGGCCCATCCTCCCGCAGGCCCACCACCCGCAGGAGGCGCCATAGGGGTCGGGTGCATTGTGTGCCGGGTGGCGGCCAGGAGCGGAGGCCCTGGCGGACTGACCCCCGGCTGCCAAGACTGGCAATAGGGACATGGAATGTCACCTCTCTGGTGGGGAAGGAGCCTGAGCGTGAGGTTGAGAGGTACCGGCTAGATATAGTCGGGCTCACCTCTACGCACGGCTTGGGCTCTGGAACCAGTCTCCTGGAGAGGGGCTGGACTCTGTCTCAGTCTGGAGTTGCCCCTGGTGAGAGGCGGCGGGCTGGGGTGGGTATTCTAATATCCCCTCGGCTTGCTGCCGGTACGTTGGGGTTTTTCCCGGTGGACGAGAGGGTTTGTTCCCTGCGCCTTAGGGTCGGGGAACGGGTCCTGACTGTCATCTGCGCTTATGCGCCAAGTGGCAGTTCGGAGTACCTAGCCTTCTTAGAGTCCCTGGGGGGGGGGGTGCTGGAAGGTGCTCCACCTGGAGACTCTGTTGTCCTGCTGGGAGACTTCAATGCTCACGTGGGTAACGACAGCGAGACCTGGAGGGGCGTGATTGGGAGGAACGGCCTCCCTGATCTGAACCCGAGCGGTGCTTTGTTATTGGACTTCTGTGCTAATCACAGTTTGGCCATAACGAACACCTTGTTCGAACATAAGAGTGTCCATAAGTGCACGTGGCACCAGGACGCTCTAGGCCGTAGGTCGATGATCGATTTTGTAATCGTATCACCAGACCTGCGACCATATGTTCTGGACACTCGGGTAAAGAGAGGCGCTGAGCTGTCAACTGATCACCACCTGGTGGTGAGTTGGATCAGGTGGCGGGGGAGGACGCTGGACAGACCTGGTGCACCTAAACGCGTAGTGAGGGTGTGCTGGGAACGACTAGCAGAGGCCCCAGTCCACGAGATCTTCAACGCACACCTCCGGCAGAGCTTCAACAGCATTCCGAGGGAGGCGGGGGACATTGAGTCCGAATGGACCATGTTCAGCGCCTCCATTGCCGAAGCTGCTGCATTGAGCTGCGGCCGCAAGGTGGTTGGTGCCTGCCGTGGTGGTAATCCCCGAACCAAATGGTGGACACCAGAGGTGAAGGGAGCCACCAGGCTGAAGAAGGAGTCCTATCGGGCTTGGTTAGCCTGTGGGACTCCGGAGGCAGCCGACAGGTATCGACAGGCCAAGCGGAATGCGGCTCGGGCAGTGGCTGAAGCAAAAACTCGGGTGTGGGAGGAGTTCGGAGAGGCCATGGAAAAAGACTTTCGGACTGCCTCGAAGAGGTTCTGGCAAACCGTCAGGCGTCTCAGGAGGGGAAAGCGGTGCTCTACCTGCACTGTGTATAGTGCTGGCGGAGCGCTGCTGACGTCGACTGAGAAAATTGTCAGGCGGTGGAAGGAATACTTCGAGGACCTCCTTAATCCCACTGACGCGTCTTCCGAGGAGGAAGCAGAGTCTGGGGATGAGGGGAATGACCCGCCAATTTCCGGGGGCGAGGTCATTGAGGCAGTTAAACAACTCCTTGGTGGCAGAGCCCCTGGTGTTGATGAGGTCCGCCCCGAGTTCCTGAAGGCTCTGGACGTTGTAGGGCTGTCCTGGTTGACACGCCTCTGCAATGTTGCGTGGAGATCAGGGGCAGTACCCGTGGATTGGCAGACCGGGGTGGTGGTCCCCATCTTTAAGAAGGGGGACCGGAGGGTGTGTTTCAACTACAGGGGGATCACACTCCTCAGCCTCCCCGGGAAAGTCTATGCCAGGGTGCTGGAAAGGAGAGTCCGTCCGCTAGTCGAACCTCTGATGCAGGAGGAACAATGCGGTTTTCGTCCTGGTCGCGGAACACTGGACCAGCTCTTCATCCTCTCGAGGATACTTGAGGGTGCATGGGAGTTTGCCCAACCAGTCTACATGTGTTTTGTGGACTTGGAGAAGGCATTCGACCGTGTCCCTCGGGGTGTCCTGTGGGAGGTGTTGCGGGAGTATGGGGTGTCTGGCCCTTTGCTACGGGCCATTCGATCCCTATACAACCGTTGCAAGAGCTTGGTTCGCATTGCCGGCAATAAGTCGGACTCGTTCCCGGTGGGTGATGGGCTCCGCCAGGGCTGCCCTTTGTCACCGGTTCTGTTCATAATTTTTATGGACAGGATTTCTAGGCGCAGCCAAGTGGCGGAGGGCTTTCGCTTTGGTGGCCTCAGGATCTCATCTCTGATCTTTGCGGATGATGTGGTTCTGTTGGCTTCATCGGGTGAGGGCCTCCAGCTCGCACTGGAGCGGTTCGCAGCCGAGTGTGAAGCAGCGGGAATGAGGATCAGCACCTCCAAATCTGAGGCCATGGTTCTCAGCCGGAAAAGGGTGGAGTGCCCACTCCGGGTCGGGGATGAGGTCCTGCCCCAAGTGGAGGAGTTCAAGTATCTCGGGGTCTTGTTCGCGAGTGATGGGAGAAGGGAGCCGGAGATCGACAGACGGATTGGGGCTGCAGCTGCAGTAATGCAGACGCTGCACCGGTCCGTCGTGGTGAAGAGGGAGCTGAGTGTAAAAGCGAAGCTCTCAATTTACCAGTCGATCTACGTCCCTACCCTCACCTATGGCCACGAGCTGTGGGTAGTGACCGAAAGGACGAGATCGCGGATACAAGCGGCGGAAATGAGCTTCCTCCGAAGGGTGGCTGGCATCTCCCTTAGAGATAGGGTGAGAAGTTCGGCCATCCGGGAGGGGCTCAGAGTAGAGCCGCTGCTGCTCCACATCGAAAGGAGCCAGCTGAGGTGGTTTGGGCATCTGACAAGGATGCCCCCTGGGCGCCTCCTGGGTGAGGTGTTCCAGGCATGTCCCACCGGGAGGAGGCCCCGGGGCAGACTCAGGACACGCTGGAGAGATTATATCTCTCGGCTGGCCTGGGAACACCTTGGTGTTCCCCCGGATGAGCTGGAGGAGGTGGCTGGGGAGAGGGAAGTCTGGGCCTCTTTGCTTAGGCTGCTGCCCCCGCGACCCGGCCCCGGATAAAGCGGATGAAGATGGATGGATGGATATGTGTTTTGTTTCATTTTGCTAAAGTTGCATTTGTAAAATTGCAAGTGAACAACCTCACAAAAATAAATGAACAGGATTCACATTTCAGATGGTAAAACTGTTTTTGGATTTTCTGTTAATAACAATATAGCAAACTTCAGACTATGCATGGGATTGAAATCCCTGAAATCCCCCACAGAAGTTGATTTCTATTAAAACCATAAAAAAGCTTAAACTTACTTAAAAACACAAAAAAATGTCCACAGTGGTGATCACTCTGCTGCTACCTCACACCTGGTTCTGCTGAGGTTGATTCACTGGTAGTGCACCTGGTTTGATTTTAATGAAATCATTTCTATGAATGCAGCTCTGTTTGCGGTGCAGTGAGTGAGTGCGGGGAGGTCTGATTACACCAGCAAATATGTCAGCACTGAGACAGGAACACATCATGGAAAGCATCAGAAACACATCATCCGAAGGCTTCTGGATTTGTGTGTGTGTGTGTGTGATTACTCATAGGATGCGGACATGAATCTGTAGACACAGTCACATTGTGGGAACTCTTTTCACAATAGAAAATAAATAAATAAGTGATGACATTTCAACATAAAGACTCTGGTTTAAGGTCTGGACAATGTTAGGTTTAGGTTAAGGTGAAGGTAAAGGTTAGGTAAGTATTGTAAATGTTTCTGTTTGTGTATCCGAAAGATATCCAGGGGCAACAAAACGCATGTGACAATGTCTGACGACAGGACGTGGAGAGAGGATGCTGATGAGTCACCAATATTGTTGGTATGTATGACAAAACCAGGCACCCAGTCATGTCTCCATCTGCCTATCTCCCTTTCCCTCTGTATATCTCTAGCTCTCTTGCAGCTGGCTCCCAGAACCACTACACTCCAGGCTGATTCAATGCAAGAGTAATGCTATACAAGTATAAAACAGGCATTTTCAGAGTGGTGAGCTGTTGTCACCAAAGTACTGATGTGGCTTGCTATCAAATATAACCTCTGAGATTTTTATTATAAGTCTGTAAGTATTATGGCAAAATCTATGATGGCTACAAAGCCTGTTTTGGTGGGACTAAATAATTTCACACTATTAAGCATTAATAAGGTATTAGTAAGTACTTAATCATTACATCAACATTACATCACTGTAATAATTATAATCATAATATAATCATAGTCATAATAATATATCTCTTGTTATACTAAGGAGGTATATTGTTGTATAAGTGATAAATTAAGCACTTGCTGATACCTTACTAATAATGCTTAATAGTGTGACATTATTATGAAGTGCGGCCCATGTTTCTACTATCAAATGCAGCCCAAACTAGATTTGGTAGCGCTAATGATCTGGTTGTATTTCAATGTGGTCCAACTTTACTTTAATATTGCGTAATGATAAAAAGTTGAATTCAGCTGACTAACTGGCCCTTACCAAACTAATTTACCACATAGGACATCACAAAAAGACAGCATGAGTGACTGATAACCTTAAAAAATGTCACAAAAAATAAAACAACAGCCTGATGCTACTGTAACTTTAAGAGTGCAATGTTCAAGGCACTTATACAGTCGCTTAATGTTAACAGCACAAGTATACTGGTAGAAATGAAAAGCTGCATAAATGGGTAATGATCTCAATGCAATGAATGAATGCAGTTAGGGTACAAACAAAGCAGAAGTGGATTCAGAGTATTGTTCAGTTCAGCGACATATTAAAAAGGTCATGTAACATGAGAGCGCGATTTTCCCCGAATAACAAGTCTGGGTAAAATAAAGTGCGCTGTGTTTTACATCAGCTTTTCTGTAGTATCCTTTGAATATTCATTTAATTTGGATTAATTATTTGCGAGTTACAAAACTTCTGGTGATGTAGTCCAAGAAGGTGAAAAATTCTAGTGAGCAGGTTTTTATGATGGAAGATTCATGAGCAGTGTTTGTTTTCATCATGTTGTGCATTAGGTCCTTACATACACTCACTGGACACTACACCAGATACACCTGTTCAGCTGCTCATTAATTCAAATATCTAACTGGTCAGTCACATGCCAGCAGCTCAGTGGCATGCAGGCCTGGACAGGAGGGCCTGCTGAAGTTAAAATCAAGTGTCAGAATAGGAGGAAAGGTGATTTAAATCAGCGATAAATTAGATTAAAATGAGTCGTTTGGTACCGGGCTGTGAGAGTTGAGGCTCGGTTGTGAAATTCATGGTTTTCAGGGTTTTTATCGTTTTTTAGCAATTTTTTTTTCCCTCTTTTATCATTAACTTGGTTTCCCTGGGTTTTTTCCCGTGTGTTATGAATAAATCTTCTTTTTTCTTGGTACTGGTACTGGTTTTATGTTGTTGTATTTATCCGCAACACCTTAAAGGCCGGTCTGTGAAAATATTGACGGACATAAACCAGTCCACTGATTTAAATGACTTTGAAAGTGGTGCGGTTGTTGGTGCTGGACCGGCTAGCCTGCGTATGTAGAAACAAAATTGTCTGTAGGGTTTACAGCTCTCTAAGTGAAATGCCTTGTTGATGCCAGGGGTCGGGGCAAAATGGACAGTCTGCTTTGAGCTGAAGCTGTTCGTAGCGGTCAACCAACAACTACAAGCTGAGACTACGATTCGTATGGGCTTCCCAAAATTCTGTTACCTGTCTAATGGATATCTGAGATATCTTGCCCTGTGACAGATTTTTGTCTAAGGAGTTTGGAAAGAAAAGCATGTGGACTTCACTAAGTTTCTTGAAGACGTCTTACCTCTCTAATCCAAGAAGCTTCTTCAGTTCTAAGAGCAACTGGTGTGGAGAGTCCCAGATCCCAGGGTTTCAAATCTGGGACTCCACCAATAGCTCTTAGAACTGAAGAAGCTTCTCGGATTAGAGGTGTAACGTCTTCAAGAAACTTCCAGATGCTTTTCTTTCCGAGCTCCTTAGATTACAATTACCCGTATGACTGAAAACCTTTGAAGGCCATTCTCCCTTATATGAGAGGCTCAGGTTCCTGATGGTGGTGTATTGGTGTTGGGGGTCATTTTCTTGACACAGTTTGAGCTTCTTAGTACCAACTGAGCATCATTTAAACACCATAGTCACCATAGACAGTACTAATGTTGATCATGTCAATCCTTTCACGGCCACTGCCTACCCCATGTTACCACAGTTTACCCTTTCAGCAGCATAAGGTGCCATATCACAAAGTTAAAATCATCTCAAACATGGCAGCAAGTTCAGTGTACTAAAATGTTCTCAATAGCCACCGGTTGTCAGTTCAACAGAGCACCTTTGAGATTTAGTAGAACAGCAGATTTTTTTTATTCATGGGTGTGGAGCTGACAAATTATAAACTGCCAGTGCCAACATGTTAATAGTGACCAAACTCTCTGAGGAATGTTTCCAGCAACTTGTTCAATTTATGACAAGAATTGGGAAATAAAGGTGTCCAAAACAAGATCAGGGATAAATAAATGATTGGAAAATAAAGAGAAAGTTTTAAATGTTAATTTATGGGTGTGCTTCCATTAACTTGATGTCGCAACAAAGAGACAACCTATTTATTTCTTACTCTTCTTATATTTATTGTTGTTTTTTGCACTGAATGGAACTGGAGCCTTGTCGTCTCGTCTCTCTATATACTGTACTGTATATACCAGAGATGACAATAAAGTTTACTTTGACTTAAATTCCAAAAGCTACGCCTAACTCTTAATTGTTGTAAATGTTCACTTTTGTCCATGACAATTACCCAAGAACAGCTCAAAAACAAAAAGTGAAAAGAAACAGAAAATACCCCCAAAATATATAAAAAATATTTAAAGAAAAACTAAATCAAAATGAGCAAAACAAGAACTGGAAACTAAAAAACACAACAAAACATAACAAAAAAAATATGAAAACTGTATTTGGCATCACTACAAAACACTGAAGGTAACTTAATGAGACTAAAAAAGAACAATTATATAATAATAATAATAATAATAATAATAAACACCATAGTGCTAAAACATGTACTGGAATAATCTTTAATTTTTTCCCAGTGGATTTCTTGAGTGAGCTGATGCTGGCAGCTTCACACAGAGGAAGGAGGAAACCGCAGGAATTCACCTGCTGTGGAGCCACTTTCAAATGTTTCATCTTTTGTCATCTCCCACAGTCCCTGTAAGTGAAGGTGTCTGCCTTTATCAGCTGTATCGCAGCTCGAACCCCTCTATTAACATATCTTCACAGCAGATGACTGCTATGATGATAGAGATGACGCTCATGTGAGGATAATGACTAACTCTTCCTCTTCTGTGCACTTAATCCTCGTGGATTGGCTGTAATACTGGAGCACGAGAACGATAATTGCTACGTCAACGCCACTAGCAGCAGCACCCCCGCGCCACCACCGCTTACTGTAGAGGAGGGAAACTGTGAGCGCAATACAAATTCAGTGAGGCGTCTCTATTCACTACAGAGCTGCGAGTTTGTGGGTGTGTGTTGTGTTTGCACTTTGTACCGTATCTGTGTGTGAGTGTAGATACTGTACAACAGCTACTGTGTAGGTGTTTTACAAAGCGCGTGTGCATTACAGAACAATTGCATACAAACGATCCTTTGTTTGTCTGCATTTGTGCGAAAGAGCATCACAGACATCCCTTTGTTGTTTCGTCTTTCTTCATCTCCAGGCTTCTCGGAGTGACCGTGGTTCCCTCAACAACAACATAAACAACAACAACAACATCCTGTCGCTAGTCCAATTAGATGTGAGACTGTGACAGTGTAAGATTTGGCATGCCTGGCACTTGGCATCATTCACACTTTATTATATCACACACTGCAACTAATGAGAGCACCTCGAGGGATGGGGGGCTGCATTCGTAACTGTGAAGGAGTCACATTTTCATTTCCTTCGTCTGCCTCTGATCTGCAGCGGTCTGCTCTCTCTCCGCCTCGATGCATGTGGCGCTCTGTGCCTCCTTGACTCTGGTCAACAGGAAATGAGGAGGGGTGAATCACACTGGGTGTACTGCAGTCTCATCACCACACGTCTTACTGAAGGCTTTGTGACAAGACTTGATCTGGTTTCTAAGAAGTCGCCACCGCTTCATATTGGATAAACAAGAGGAGGAGTGACTTCTAATCACTTCTCTTTTTCTTAGGTCTTTTTATATTACTTTGCCAGCTAAGTAAGATCTGAATAAGAGTAAATTGACGTATATTGTGTCCAACAGAGCACCTGTTATCACAGTTATTACAGTAATGCTTTCCATATTCTCGTAATAGTTACTGGTCAAAGTACATTTAAACCCTCATATTTGGTCCTGAATTGTGGTTGGTGATATATATTACTGCCCAACACTGCCCATTAGTGATGAAATTTAATAGAAAACACAGCACATCACCTAAGCTAATAATGAACAGATGTTTCCTCCATGCCTCTCCTTTTTTTTCCCAATTGCGGTGTGAATGTAAAGCAGGCCCATAAAGCTGCACATGCACGAATGTTTCACACTGCTCTCATACTTTCAACTTATGCAGATGCCTTCCTGCGTCATCGCTGTGCTTCTACTCACATTTGTCTTCTGTGTCTGTATGCAAATGTGCAGCATTAAAAATGTTTCTGACTCTGGTCTGGTCTTAAGTAGCAAATACATACTGTGTACACAAAATGTTGTATAGTCTCCAAGTGCAACAAAGCAAACAAGTAAGCTCACACTGCACTGCACAGTTTTTTTGCATGGAAACAATTTTTTAACAGAAATGAAAACAATTCTGTATTTGCATTTAAATCTTTCAATATTTCAGTGATAACCTTTCCCGTGAATATCTGAAGAGTAGAACTGTTCACGTGCATTCTTCCTGTTGTGTCTGATTACACAAACCAATATTATATCATTGATGATGTCACTGACATGATGATATTAGCAACACGAGGCAAGCACGCTCAGTATATTAACATGTTTAACATTTGTGCAATGAACTGTTTCTAAATGAGTTTTTGTTCAATTCACGATGGATCTTGAATAAAACCTGAACTCTACATCACTCCTGTCAGATATTTTGATGGTCAATAGATGCTTTTCACTTTGTTAACAAGAAAAATGGCTACACTGACACTGAGATGACCCTGATATCCAACTGAGCGCAAAAAGTAGGATCAAAGCTGTTTTTAGGGGAACATTTTTGTAAACAGGAAAGGGGGAAGATGAAATAAGATGGTATGCTGAGAGAGGTAGAAGTACAAAGCTGAAGTAGGGCTTTTAGTCCAGTGGGTGCACGCTCAGAGCCAGGTAGTGATTTTGGATGATCAGCTGAGTGGGTCACATCCTGTTGCATCAAGTCAATATGGGGTTGGTCGGCCAATCTGCCATCTCAGTCCCCAACAGCCTGCCTCCTTCATCTGGTGTGACATCTGGAAGTGGAGTGACATAGAAATGTAGCCTGTGTGTGAGTGCGTGGACATGCATGTGAGTGTTTTGACAAAAGAGTATGAGTCATAGCTTAATTATATACTAAAGCTTCTTCTTTGTGTATGCTGCGTCTCCCCTTTATTCTATTTCTTTCACTGTTTCTCTCTGTCTCTCATTCTGCTTTTTATCTATCTAATTGGCTTAGTGTCTTTTTGTCTGTCTGAATGTGTGTCAGTGCCTACAGGCTTGTCACATTCACTGCTTTTCTTTTTTCTTCCTCCATCTGTCTCTCGCTCTTCCCTTTTCCATTGTATTTGTGTGTGTGTTTATGCCTGCAGGCTTCTGTCTCTTCCTCAGTGTGTGTGTGTGTGCCCCTGCAGGACCAAATATGTTTCAGTGTGTCATGATGTGTGAATTAAATACAAGATGGGGCAATAAGTATATTCCATGGAAATGGCTGTCTGTTTTGATATATTTGGAAAAGTAAACAGTCTTGTTTGGAGCAGTAGCCAAA
The DNA here is from genome assembly GCF_963576455.1 of Neolamprologus multifasciatus. NCBI lineage: Eukaryota > Metazoa > Chordata > Actinopteri > Cichliformes > Cichlidae > Neolamprologus > Neolamprologus multifasciatus. Next base: position 12,101,096 of record NC_140444.1, read on the forward strand.
GATAAAAGTGGTATTGAGAAGCCAGCGTGGGCTCTTTCTTCTTTAGGCATAATTGTCCACCATTGTCAATTTTTAGCTTTGATTCTATTCAGAAACAGAAACAGTGTTTAAATATAAGCTGTTTAGTGTGTGTGTGTGTGTGTGTGTGTGTGTGTGTGTGTGTGTGTGTGTGTGTGTGTGTGTGTGTGTGTGTGTGTTGTGTGTGATGGAAAGTCAATATCTCATTAAAATTGATTTCTCAAATGACGTCATGATTCAGCTGTGACTTGATTTGAGGCGATCAGTCGCAAACAAAAGGCCTCTAGAATTAAAATAAGAGGCCGGGCTTTGATGCCTTCCTGGACTTGTCATTATACTTGCTAGTATACACTAAACGCCTGTGGGCAGGTGCACTACAATGCTGTCATTGATGACTTTGCATCAGGCAAAGTAAAGCAGACAAAGGCAGCGGTGCGGCTGTCTGACGCTGGCTGGTGTTGAACGGCTGCAGGGATGCAGCTGCTGGTGGTTTTGAATATTCCTCATGTGGCAGTCTCCAAAGAAAATGTATTCTTACTGTCGAGAAAATATGTATTTGCATTACCAATAAAATATGAGAATAAATGACACATTCATAGTATTTTCAAATCGATTTGGTGGTTGTAAATCTTTGAAATACTTCTGATTTACGCTGTTTCCAGATCCCTACATTGTCATGTAACTGTTCTTTCTGATGATTATTCATCAGGAGGAATAAACAACCAATCAGGTCTGTTTAGGAGCAAAAATGGGGATTCTGTATGCTGGATGGAGCATGAGAGACAATAAAGGGCCCAATTTTGTACCAGACCCTTTTATGCATTTTATGCCCCCTCTCTATCTCCACACCTTAGCTATCAAGCAGCTGGGGTGACGAAATCGTAGATATATGTGGGGTAAAGAGTATGTCTGTGTGGGGTATGCTATTAACAAACCCAGTATCACGGCAAAGTGTGTAATAGACACGCTGGTCCGCTGCGTCAAAGTCACGCTTTGCCTCTCCTAAGTGTGAAATGGACACACATGCAGAAGTTGCAGCACCAGCGGGGGGAAATAACATATTTAAAGCCACCAAGTCACAAGTGACCAAAGAAGGTACGAAGTATGTCTGTGAAGGTTCTCAGTCATCCAGGTCATCGTAGTCAAAGGAGCTTGCAAAGAAAAGCCTCTGGACCTCTGGAACACAAACTTGGAGTAATTAGGACCCTACACCACCGGGCAGAACATGTTCCCTCTAAGCCTGAAGGGAAAAAGAAGGAACACACACATGTAAAGGAAGCACTCAAAACGTGCGGCTATCCTAAATGGGCGTTTTTAAAGTCAGCAAAGATGAACAGAAAAGAAGATCAGACACCAGCGAGGGAGGATAAGAAGGACAGACGCAACAACATTGTCATCCCCTATGTAGCCGGTGTATCAGAGAAACTCAGGAGGGTTTTCTCCAAGCATGACATCCCGGTGTACTTCAGACCCAGCAACACACTGAGACAAAAACTGGTTCACCCGAAAGACAAAACGCCAAAACACAGACTTAACAATGTGGTGTATGCCGTACAGTGCAGCGAGGAATGTCCAGACCTCTACATTGGAGAGACCAAACAGCCACTTCACAAGCGCATGGCACAACACAGAAGAGCCACCTCCACAGGACAAGACTCAGCTGTCCATCTGCATCTTAAGGATAAAGGACACTCTTTCGAGGATGCCAATGTTCACATTTTGGACAGAGAGGACAGATGGTTTGAAAGAGGAGTGAAAGAAGCCATCTATGTCCACTGTGAGCGACCATCTTTGAACAGAGGCGGTGGTTTACGACACCAACTCTCTGCCATCTATAATCCAGTTTTGAGTTACCTCCCCAGACGCCTTAACGCCCACTCACACCCTGGGCCATCTGACCTCAGGAATTCGCATGATAAGGTGGGGTCAGGTTTCACAATGAACTCACCCGAAACTCTGGCTGATTGGGACCCACACCCAGTTCCACACCTTGGCTCAGGCGATTAGAGGATCATCAGGGGGTCCTTTTGTCCCTCTCTGGGGGGACACTCCCACTAGGTTTATATCTGGGACTCTCCACCATTTGACCTTAGAACTGAAGAAGCTTCTCGGATGAGAGGTGAAACGTCTTCAAGTAACTTAAAGAAGTCCAGACGCTTTTCTTTGCAAGCTCCTTTGACCAAGGTACGAAGTACATTTCAGGCTCCTTCTACATCAGGTAAAATTAAGCTAGGTGGCTGAGATGTATTTACAGGTAAATGTGTTAGTAACGTCTCTTTAAACGTTTGTTTTCTTGTTGGTTTGGAATAAAATATTGCCCGCTGGTGGTGTTAAAACTTACTGCAACCTACTACATCTACAGCTTCTCCATTTCACGCTAAACAGATATCCACACGGTGGACCAGCGTGTTTATTACACACTTTGCCATGACATCAGGTTGTATTAACACAAAGAAACAAAGAATAAATCCAATTTAAGTAGAAAACATGAAAAACTATTTGGTTTTTCATAAACACAGTGTTCTTACGTTGAATTCAGTTTTCAGTTCAGTTCTATAAGCGTAACAGAAGCTGTGGTCTGCTCAATATTGGCTGTGGTTCTGTCTAATAATTAATTTCTGTGTTTCAGTTCAGTTCAATTCAATTCAATTCAATTGCAGCTATAGCACTTTTTGAGGTGTATTTTATGGGACATGTTTCCTTTTAAAACACAGAGCCAATCAAAATGGTTCACAATGGAGGAAAGGTGAATGAGGGTTCCAAATGCTGTGCAGTCCCAAGTAAAGGTCAGGTCACCCTGCAAGTCGTGGGCACAAAAAAATCTATACAATGCTATCTATAAGCCGCCTTACACAAAAACCTATATGCATCAAGTAATCTTGTATTCACATCCTGGTGTGGTCCCATTTCCTGATTTTGTTGAGAGTTTAAGTCATAATATGGAGAAAATGTGGAAGTTACACATATATTGCTGCTTTGTATAAAAATGACATGTAAAGAAGAATTTTCTAACTAATGTCAGTCAGTCGTGATATGCAGCATGCAAACTGGCTCCAGTAATCAAAAGTTTTTGGAAATCAGCCAGAGTTTCGCTTTCATTCATCATGTTGTTGTTCTGACTCGAGGGGGCGTTCGTATAAATTTTCCCAGTGGGGAACTAATTATTTTGAATTAATCAGACACCACATTGTTGCACTATTATTTTTTAATCAAAAAGATGTGAAGTGCAAATGCTTGAGCTGACTGACAATAACAAAAGTGGGTCTGTCACTCAATCACTTTTTAGAAGAAATAAAAGAACTAATGTTACAAACTGCATTTGTACTCCTCTTATGACCTTAAACATATCACTAGCTTAGAGGTATCTCAGGTATGTAATGTGCTCAGATGTTTTCAACCTTCCACGTCTTTGTTTACAGCAAATTCTGGTGACGTTACTATAAGCTATTTACTGTGGTATGTAGTCAAGCAGCCGGTATGTCATTGTTATTGTTTGTGTTTTGAAATAAACATTTATCATGCAACTTACGTAATGAGCCACACAAGGCATCTACTTAACTAGTTCTTTCCAATTCCGAGGCGTACTGGCTCCACCCTGAGCCTCTTCTGAACCTCAAAGCTTCTCACTCTTGATTATTCTTTCCACCTGTGCAAGTCTGCAAGGGTTTACTTAGGTCTGAGGCAGCATGAGGGTGCTTGTCAGTTTTTGTTTAACCATGCAGACTCATCCAGTGAGAATATAGATTACCAACTACGCATTTGGTTTCTTGGTATCACCAGCTGTCTGTGTTTGTGTCCTGATTATTACCGAGGCTTAAGAGCGAGCCTATACTCTTTTCAGGAAGCTCATTTCTGCCACATATATGTTATCTAATCTTATTTTTGTAGCTACCCATAGCTCTTGGCCACAGGTGAAGTAAAAAACAAAGTTGGAGCAGTGCTCAGCTAGCTCTTCTCCACTACGGACCAGACTCAGATATGTCTGCAGATGCTATACCACTCTCTGTCTTTCAGTGTCCCACTCCATGCTCCCCCTAATCATGAACAAAATCTCGAGAAGCAACTTATCCCCAAACTGGAGTAGGCTCTTCCCTTTTCAGGCTGACAAACGTGGCTAATTCACATTCCAGCCACTTCGCATTCTGCTGCAAAAACCCCTGGTGCACGCTGGCGGTCACGACTCAATGAAACAAACAGAACCAAATCATCAAAAGCAAAGACAACATCCAAAGACCACAAACCCAGAAACCATATGATAATATAACACTAATAATATAATTAAGATGATAATATGTGAATATATTCCAGTGCTAACTGTGCTAACTAGCTTTCTGATCACAGCAAAGTATCTTTTGAAACTTTTGTGCACATTTGGCTCATGTATTTTCAAACAGGGCTTTCCCTTTTCATCACTAAAAGTATATTTAAGTATATTTTAAATGATTATACTTTTAAAAGGCACAGAGGATCCTTTTAAACCCACCAGCGCCTGTGTCTGATGTCTGTCGCTCACTTCATATACCAGCAGCGAGGCAGGGATCACACCCACGTGTTTGAACGCACAGTTTCTCCCCTTTGCCACTCTCGCGCTCTATATTACACATACTCATATACGTGACTGCAGAGTGGTTTGAACCACAGGTAAAGCAGAGAATATGTTTAGTGGTATGTGATTCACCCTTCAATGAAAAGGAGAATGCGTATGTGTCTCTGATTAAAGCCTCTCCTCCTTCTCTTTGTCCAACTAACACCACCAACTTAACGCTGCTTTTACACCTCTATACGCAAGAAGGAGCTCAAAATAACACCCCACCCTTTATCTTCCACTCCTTAAAGGCCGCCCAACGCCTCGTGGGAGGTTGCAAAGCAGTGGTGGTGACGACTGTGACCTTAAGTGAGCTTCTCCAAGGAGAGGCTGAGATAACAAAATCATCTACCCAGCTGGAGGCAACTACATCTAGGTTTGAGTCATCAAAAGTTGCAGAGGGAGCGGGCTGGTCCCTTGGGGTGGCAGGCCAGATAGTCAGTGTTGCCAAAGACAGCACTGAATAGCAATGGCATCCATCAGAATCTGAGGGCGTGCGATATACACACAGTGACTATACATAGAGTCATGGTTATGATGTTCATAGATCTCACAACATCTGTGGTGTTGTTTTGAATCTCACCCAGCTTTGGTCATCCAGAACTGGAAACACAAAGCGGTTTCTCTGAAACGTTTATCTGCCATCCTACGTCCCTTCATTCAAGTTTGTCCCTGTATGCTTTTCCCAGACACATTAAAGCTCTATGAAAGTATGATGAAAATTAAATCAGTAGCCACTCACCGAGGAAGTAAAAAGATCAAATCAATAAACATCTAAATTCAATTTAAACTCTGTGGTGTAATGTAAAAGTTTTGACACATACGAAAAAAGCCTTCACACTTTTTTAAAGAATTTTTTTCATCTATACAAAAGCAAAAGAACACAAAAACATACAAAACATGGCGCACAAAGTATTTAAAAGGGTCTCAGGATCTTAATGTGACACAAATCAAGGTTAGCAAAAAAAACGCAAACACAGGTGACTCACAGAGAAGCCGTGTGTATGCACAACCAACACTGTATGAACAGGTATTTGATGGACACTCCTCTATCTTTGCTTCCGAATGCTGACAAACTTGATTCAGTACAAGCGGCATGCCATTCCTGTCTTTCCCACTCTACCTGTATTAATGGTGTTTACTCACACCAGTCTGGAAAACAACTCATGACATCAGAGACAAAATATTCAGGTGTGAATATTTTCTATTAATCTACACCTGACATTACATAAAAAAATAACAGTCTTTGGAATGTTTTTATTGCATTAGAGTGTATAATGTAACAAACTTAAACGTAAATTGATGACCTACTCATTCTAGTAGGTCATTGGAGGACTCAGGGGAAAGTAAGGTATTTTCTAGAATCACTGTTAATGGCACAAGGCTGTCACGCTGAGTCATGGATCTCAGCCTCGCCTCTACGCAGCACTCCCATAGCTTGTTATTGAAAGTGTCATCGTTTCTGCCTGCTGGGCATGAAAATAAATACCTCGTGTGAAACTGAATTACTTCAGTGTTTATTTAACAGGAGATGTTGGCAGAGTATCTGTCCTCTTTCCAGATAACAGTCTCACGAAGTTTGGAGAGATGAAAAATATGGAATTAAATTTGGGGAAATGCGTATTTGCTTTTGTGCCAGCTGAATGATGAGATTTTTACCTTGTGGACCTTTGCATGCTAAATTTAAAGCTTGAGCCTTAAACATGAATTGTTTCTAACACTCTGCAGGGGATATACCATTAGAGGGAAAGAGAGGTCAGATTGTACTGAAATCTGTGAGAAAACAACCCTTGGCTCCCTTAATCTATGACCTCTGTAAACACCTTCCTGCCCTTTACTGCTCTTTATTTCCACTTTCAAATATTACTGGACATAATATAATGTTTTTTTTTTTTTAAATACTGCTAATAAAATAAAAAAGAAAACTATTTAGTTCTGGATGTCTTTTGTTACATTATCTGTCAAGATAATCCCATACTGCTTCAATAACGTTAATTTCCAGGCTCTGAGGAGGCCAATCCATGACTGATAGTTGTGTGTTTTTCTGTCCAGGTATGGTATCTGCGATCATTGTCATACTGAATGCGAAGCCACTGTGATATTGCATCAAAATCTATCTGTGCTTTTCTGTATTCATAATTAGCCCCAGAGTCTAAATGAACTACTTCTAGTCCAGGAAGAAGTGAGAGCAACACTAAACAAAACAAGAACAAGCAGAATGTCATGCATGAAGGAGCAGGGGGGCTTGGCTGAGGTGAGGAGGTTTGAATGAATGCAGGCTCACCTGTACTGACATTTGGTGAGTAAAGCCTCAAAGAATTACATTCCTCATCCAGCCTGTGCATGACATGTTACCTAGCCCATCACCAACACCTTCCTGACCTCTTTGCTCTTGGAAGGGCATGCTCAAGCACATCTCAAGCAGGTGCCTGAAGGCCTTAGGGGATGGTCACTACTGGGTGGTGTCATGACTAGGTCCTAAAGGCATTGGCTGGGATCACTGGCTATTTAATAACAGCAGACGGGTGTCATTGCACTCCCAGGAAGCATTTTTATTAATACAGGAGAGTTGGCAAAAACCACAAAATAGAGCACATGCAGGCCTAATCTATGCATCATAGACTGGCAGCTAATGGTCGATCTGGGATTACTGGAAACAGACTTGGAGAGTACAATAATATTCGGTTGAGGTAGGCATCAGAGGTTATACTGTTGGCTCAACAGAGTCCTCACCTATAAAACCTGCTGCCACTGATTTCCAGTCATATTCTTGTGTAATTTGGCATATCTCAGCCAAATTTATGCTGAAATAATAGTAGGTCTGTTTCAAGTGGCATAAAAAACAAAAAACCTTTGTCTGAAAATGGTTAGGTATAAGAACTTGAGTGAAAATGAGTGAAAAGCCAAATTTTGTGAAAAGTCTGGCTCTCAAGTAAAATATAAGGAAATGAGGGATTGCTTAACCTCTTAAGCCCCAAGCCTACCTGATCTCCTGCTTTTTGCCCCCGTATCAGGGGGCGTTGGGGCTTAAGAGGTTAAGACTTTTGCACAGTAGTACTTTTACCTACGCTAAGCTAACTGAACTGTTAAATGTTGACAAATTAAGATGCTACCATTTTCAGGCGTTTGGCTGAGTTGTATCAGGAGTGGTTTTCCTTGCTTTCTGTTGCCACTGACGAGCTCCCCAAAGAGAATTTCCCTTGGCACGCAGGATGTCGAGAGACGTGACCTAACCAGCACAATCTGCTCTTCCATCAATCTCTTGGCATGAAAGTAACAAAGCTATTTCCCAAAAAGCAGAACCATTGCTTTAAGGCCATGGTTATGGCTAAGTAAGAAAAATAGAGCTCACAGAAACCTCAATGACAAATGTTCATTTCATGATTTCAGCCTGCCAGACTTGAAACTGGAAACTTGCTACATCACACCAAACCCAGAGCACTGTGATTATAATTGGAAGGATGACATTTTCCAGGTGCTTTCCAGTGACTCCTTCACTTTCATGCTGCTATTTCCTTTAGCTTAACCTCTGTATATAGTTCTCCCACTTCCCAGAGAGAGCACATGTTTTATATTTTAAGATATCAGACTTGAAAGAAAATTACTTTCTTAATCGCACCTGTTAGCTGCTGCAGCATAACCACATCCTGTGTTATTCTCGGCCAGTATTGTTGTTGGGTACATATTCATTATCCCACTGTAATCACGAACCCAGCATAAACAGTTCAATTGTCAGGATAAATTACATAAAAAGCTTTTTCCTGTAAAGCTAAAGCCTCACTGGAACACCAGCCAGCACTTCTCCACAGAAGGTAATACATTCGCTGCTGTATACTAGCTTTGTCACCATCATCCTCACTGACACTAGTCCCTGTTAACATCATCCTCGCAGATCGCACTTAGTTAAACAGCCAGGTGGGCTGCATGCGCACACGCCACACCACCCTCCCGCCCGGCAGCTCTGCATGACGCGAGTTGAGCTCTTGGCGCTGGGTTGCGGCCTGCTGGCAGGAAGCAAAAGCCAGAGGAATGGAGGAACAGATTGGGCCAGATTACTCACTGTTGTCTGACTCTGAGGCAGGCCTGTTTGCGCAGGATGTTGGTGGGTAAACAGGGAGATTCAAGGGCTGCGAGTGTTAGGGCAAGATACCCCACACCATGTCTGCTTCCTTCCCACCAGGATCCAGACAATACGACAGGGAGCGTTCACTATGCGATATGTGAATCGAGTCAGCTACAGAAAGAAATACACAGGAGCAAGGCTAACACCAAAAAACAGTAATACATTTTATGTCACGTCTAAAGAAGCTCCCCTCCAAATGGTAATCGTATTCGTGGCATATCAGGTCAACATTAATTCCCTCACATCCATTTAGGATAACAAACTAAAAACATAATATTTCATACCATAAGCCACATAGGTCAAAATTAAAAATGTAAAGAATATTTTCATGCATCAGAAATGTTTTTTACACTATGAAAAGTCAAAAACCTGTGAATTTTCACACTATGTAACTTTCCAGAATGTGTTGAACCTGTTAGCAAAATGTTCACAGACGTCTTTCACAACATTCCTATGAAAGGTTTGGCTCTTGATCTTCCTGCTAATTGCAGTGACTCGGTTCAATCCACGCTTCCAAGGAAACAGCTGCTTCAAATATAATTGTGCAATTAAGCATTGGCATTATGGCAAATAATATATAGTATATAAATAAATAAATTAAAAAATGATGATGATAAAGTAAGTTTCCCTAAAAGTCTGGTTTGACTGACAGTTTCAGTGAAACAGTCTGTTTGTTTTACAGATGGAAAACTATCCTGACTGATCCTTACACAAACAAAGACGTGTTTGTCTGTCACTATTTAATACCTACTAAAGAACTAATTCTAAAGAAACTCAACGACACAAACATTAGCAGCATAAGGCTACAAGCCGACATACTTCTGACTAATTTACTAATCACCCTGGTTTTTTCTACGCCCACGGAAACCTCATGCACACTCGTGTGAGCTCTAATAGACGTTTTGTTGTAATAGTCACCACAGCTTTAGTCACGTTATAAATGGGGCATTCACATTTAACAACACCTTTTTATGCTGGGAGGCCTTGAGCTTTACATGATTACATAAATATACCCAGCAACCTCCAACAACCTTGTGAAAAAGAGTTTGGTGCTAGATTAGCCAGATTGTGACTCTTATGACTGATATTTAGATTTGTTTCTGTATCTTGTCAACTGTGTGGCATTGGAGGTGGGATGCGAAGGACCAGGAGCAAAATAGAAGCGTACAAATGGCCTACAAACAGACTTGCTTTTATTTAACTAAAATTCTTATCTATTTTTATTGCATTTTTATGCATTTTTTCAGCTTATGAAACTCTGCATTCACCCAACTATCACATGAAGATCTCAAAAACAAAAGAAAAATCATTAAGTGCTTAGTGTGTCTCTCAGTTTTTAATAACACAATGATTGATAACATTGTATTAATAAATCTCTTCAATGTGCATATTGAAATTCATTGTTTATGTGTATGAATGTGTAACTTTTTAATATCAAATGTAACAAATTATTGCATCTCAGAATATGAATTCATATACATTTAAATAAACTTAAATGGAAACAGACTGGGGATCAATTAAATTAAAATACTTTTTAAATGTGGTGATATTATTCATCTAATGTATTTATACTGCTTTTAATTTGAATCAAAATGAGTCATATCCTGCTACAAACTGCAGTCATTTAGAGTCAATAGTTTCTCTTTTCTTTCTCCCCACACACAGGTGCGCAGCTGACAGGAGACAGCTGAAGTGAACATAACAGGTAATCCTGTTGACAACGAAACCTCTTATTACCGCAGAACAATAAAAAAGTTTACCAAGTAAAGTAACCAAGTATTACATGGTTTTTCTAGCTTCTCAGATAAGATCTCAGACCAAACACAATTAGAGCTGAAGTAAGCTAGCAAGAAAGAGAGACAAAGCAATGTCCTCAGATCCTTTCAGTACTGTCAGCTCAATTTGAGACACAGTTTGTAATTAAGTTGGGTTTTTTTTAATGGAAACATAAGCTGTTGGTGTAGTGTCATAAAACATGCTGACATTTTGCTCTTAGCTTCCTCCGTGTTATGCTAGCTCTGCAGCAATTGCTGCAGTTCTCCTCTCTTCCAAATAATGGATCAGTGCATTCTCAATCCTTTACTACACTTTTCTACATTTTGGAGGTAAAAAATAATGCTTTTTAATTTACTACATTTACATAAGCGCTTCAAATACTGATTACTTTCAACAGGGTGACCAGATACCAACAAACTAGCTGTGGGTAAACTGTGTTTGTGGGACACATCCATAGTGATGAAAGGTAATCTAAATGGTTTTTCTTTCTCTATTTTACTTGAAAATATAATAACCTTTGTATGTTACTGGTCATTTAGCATGCACGGGCTAAATATATTTCCAACTGGCATGCTACATAAAGACAATAAGTATAAAGAAAGCTTGATATTGTTCTTATGGTCTCATGGTGCACTCATCTTCATATACTTCTACATTCTTTTTTATTTGACTGCTCAGAATATACTAGCACTTCATTTTGTTTAAGGTATTTTCCCTCAAGCAGATTTTGCAAAACCTTGGTGACTTATAAGTTTCCCTGATGAATAGACAGGCTAATCTCATACTGATGATAATAAAAAATCTTTCCTTAAAGCGTGCCACACAGAACCAGTCAAAATGTGTGATATTGTCTTAAAATTTGGGACAGGGGGACAAGGAATAAAAAGGTTAAAAATGCTGTGCACTCCCACACAGTAGGGGTTAACATGTAAGCCTTACATATAAAAGATGCCTGGTTGATATCTGGCAGGAGACACAAACTCAGCCTTAGAAAGTGTATCTGGTGTTTGATTGTTGGTTGCCACTTGGACTGCATATGCACATATCACTTTCCACCTTCCTATCCACCACATCTTGGTAAATAAAGAGATCTGCACAAACCACTCGATATTTCAATCAGTGTAACTTACTTATACTAATCATCATCAAACAAGTTTAAATAAAAACACATTAAAGAACAAACTCCATTAAAGAAGTCCACACCTGACCCAGTTAACTGCCATGAGACCTTTTCCAAAGCCCAGAGCGTCATTATTAGCCTAACAGCAACATACCAGTCATAGCTGAAGAGCGCGTCCCTCCGGGCGATCTGTTCTACCACCTGCCCTGACAAAGTGGGCCCGGTTTCCTGCTGCAGAGGAAGTTCAGTGTCACTTGCGGTGAGGACAGGAAGAGTACGCTGGCCAACAGGAAACAGTCCCTTCAACAGGCTAAACAGTGTCCAAAGCAATGTTTGGACGACCTTTCTAATCTGCTCTTTGTTTGTGCTGAGTCCACAGGTTTGTTTTACAGATGGAAAGTTCTGAACTTGTTAATCCTGTCAATCAATGTTAATGTATAAAAAGATTCACAGCTTTCCATCCTGCAATGTTTTTTTTCCAAACAGGAACATTGAGCTGTCTTGTTGCTTTAAAGTTCTAAGCTGTCTTTAAAGCTGTGTTCAAGCTATTTAACTGTATTTTAGTTAAATAGCTTGAAGTGAAGCATATTTTCTTGGAGGGGGCAAAAGCAAATAGGTCATTTACAAAAATTCACAACTTAAAAAGTATGAAGATTCAGCTGTTTCATCATAATTTATAGAAGTGGTTTCTGTTACCTCATTTTTAGGGCAAATTCAAATGAAATAATGGTTGACATACATGGCAGTACTCTATGACTATTAACATGTATATGTTATGTAATATGTATATGTACATGTAATAAATGTGATTTGTTCACTTTGCTTCTTTAATGAGGTTTACAATGTGCTGGTCCTGGTTTTGTTCTTTTTGAAAAACATTACATCAGTTTTCACTTTAGAGCAATTCACCATCAAAAACTGCCACTATTTAAGTACAGAAGAGATAACTATTAATTAAAACTGAACTGTAGATTGTCAGTTATTAGTTACAAATGCCTTATTGTTAATTTTCAATTTATTTATTAACTTATCATTCTGAATACTTTGCAGCTGCGGCCTCTTGCATCTTTATTGCAACTCAGTTTCAGTAATGCCCTAAACATGCTATTTTTTCCTTTACTTAACAACTGTTTTGTTATTATTGGTAATAAAAATTAGTAGAAATTGCCAACTCTGTCCTAGGCCAGGGTGATAACCAAGGTTGAATTCGGATTGATTGAAGGGTTGGCTTCATGCACACAGAGCACAAAGGAAAAAAAATCACAAAAATGAAACAACACAAATGCCTCAGATAATGGCCGCAGTGAAGACTTTTAAGTAGTTCTTTGTATACCTTGCATGGTTTTTTCTTGGATATCTATTTGTAGTTCACTTGTAGTCAGATTATTATTGCATCATGTCCTTTAAATTACATTTCTTTTAATTACTATTTTCTCTCTTCAACAATGAATACACAAGCCTTGACCAATTAATCTTCTCATTTCTGCTAACAAATCCTCCAACGTTGTCTCAAAAGTTTTAAGTAGACTGTATCTAAAGGACATTGCATTAAAGACAAGGTACTTAATCTTCCCCATGTCATACATTTGGATGCTGTCACAGAGTCACTAAATTCTCCCACAAGCCCACCTCCTCAGTGGTGAAATCACAGTAAAAAACACAGCAATCAGCTCACTGGAGTTTCTCCATGACCTCAATCATCACCACTGAGGTCAGCAGCATCATTACCCCTGCTGACAATGGCAGCTGCTAATAAGAGTGTGAAAGCAGGTGGGTGTCAGAGGGTAGTGACTCATCCGGCAATGCCTTATCCCAACAGCCAGATGAAACGGACACCAGCTGAAAGAAAGCCTGGTGCGTGAGTGCCTCTGTATGTAGACATGAAGGTAGAAGGCTGCTTGCACGTGGGAGCAGTCACATCCGAAGAAGAGCAAGAAAGACAATTAACTTATGCACTGTGATGTTGGGTGGAACCAACAGGCTCAAAAGAGGTGGAGCACACAGCAGGTGAGGACGGAGTGAAACAGGAAAGGTCCCAGGTAATAAGGGAAGGATATTTGAAATATGTGAAACAAAGTTCATTTTGGGAGGATGAAAGGTAATTGCCATAAATGGCATGGCATAAATGGCATAAATGGGATAAAGTAGGCTTTTAAAACCACAGCTGTCACTGAGCAAGTGTTTAGTTTGGGGGTAAGGATTCAGTCTTCTGACTCATTCACTCTGTTCATGTATAAGGTTTTCATCTGTGCCACTGTAGCACGCTGTAGTTTGGGTGTATGGAATTTATTTTGTCTTCTAATCCTCTCTTTCATATATTAGTCAACCTGAAAGTCACATTAGTGTCTTGAGGTGTGTGTGTGGGGGTATTTGTGAACGATATGACTATGCTTCAACGTCATCTCCTGCAGAATACATCCACATTAGCTACTTTGTATTAGTGCTGTTATTCACTGGCAACATTTAGTACCAAAACAGGAAGCACTGTGATGTTTATATACAGTAATGGTGATGACTACTTTCCAACAAGTCCAAGCAAATGATTTGTCATTGCTTTTTAAATGGCCATGTTACCACAAAAAAACAATATGATTCATAGCAATCATAGGTTTAGACACAGATGTACTTGGTTGGAGATCAGATGGCTGTTTCTAAACTGGTGGAAGGTTGAATAAAACCTGAGATGTTTGTGGACACCTCCAATAAAAAAAATGTTTTGATTTTATTCTAAGGAGTTTGGAAAGAAAAGTGTCTGGACTTCTTTTAAGTTGCTTAAAGACATTTCACCTCTCCAAGCTCCTTAGACTACGATGACCTGGATGACTGAGAACCTTCACAGACGTTTTGATTTTATAATGTACTGTATTCTCAATAATTTTAAAGTTTTAAAATTTTAAAGTTTTTCTCGTTATTTATAAGGTAGAATTATTAACATTCTCAAGAAAAAAACAAAATAAAAAAGGAAAACAAGGAAAATAAAAATAAAAAAGGAAAACAAGGAAAATAAAAATAAAAAATGGCTTTTAAACATTATTATAAGCAAACGTACATTTTTACAAAGTTTTCCATAAACGTTTGTCAAATGGTTTTAGCTGCTGTATCAGCAGATCAGTTTTAATTCATCTTACTGTAAATTATAAAATAAAAATATTCCTTACTAATAGTTGTCAAACAGTTTCCTAGTTTATTGTAAAAAAAAAAAAAAAAAAAAAAACTAAACAAAACTCAAAGCACATGAACTAACCAGTGTATGCTTTGAGAGGACTTTGTTGTATTACTTTAGATGAGGGTTAGGTTTTACTTGCATTTGTGTAAAGCATTTTTGAGTCTGATATGCTAAGGGAGACTAAAAGGGAGTTTTTCCCTCCCACTGTCCCCATAGTCTCATAGGAGGTTATATGATTGTTGGATTTTTCTCAGTGTGTATTATTGTAGGGTCTACCTTACAATATAAAGCACCTCGAAGTGGCTATTGTTGTGATTTGATGCTGCATAAATAAAATTAATTTAATTGAATATCTATAAAAAATACCTGTATGTGGCAAACTGTGAAACTTGATGGCTGTTCGAATAGTGGCAGGTTGGTTGTGTTTGAATGCAAAGTTTCTATTTCTGCTCAAAGCTAAACTGTTGAAGAGCTGTCCTGTTTTTTGCTCAATATGGTGAAATAGTAGGGCAGAAACTACAATAGCCTGCATTCAATAGGTATTCATGCTGATTTTTGATCTACAGTATATATCACTTTACAGCTGATTCAGGATTTTACTTGGAGTCTACTTCCGCTTTACTTACATTAAAACTATAAACATAAATTGGGATACCACTGACCAGCCCCTTGCTCAGATCTTCTCAGTGAATTCCAATCTCAGGGTAAATTACCTTGCTAGCGTCTCACCCCACCCGTCTCCTCTCAGCTGGGAGATGTCTGCCTCCCTCGTCCCCTTTCATCAGTGCCAGAGGTCTTTGTGATAACAGGCTTTAGCTCCGTCGCTGATTGAATTCAGGTGCACTGGCTCATTTCCAGGGCATTGATCGCTTCCTTAATGAACAGACACCAAGGAGCCTTTTGTATAAAGACTCTGAGCTTTACATTTATAGTGGTAAAACTCAGACAAACAAAGAATAACAATAACCTAGAGTAAATCTTCCTTAATTCACATTAAGAGCGGAAGAACAGCAAAATGCTCTGAAGCAAAGGTAGATTATATGCCCATTATCGGGCAACTGGGGCTTGACTTTCAGGGGAAAGAAAATGACTTTCTGATCTTTCTTTTTTGATTTTGTTACTATTTCTATTGATCTTTACAGCAAGAAAATGAACAGCTGATCATTAGTTTGCTGTGGTTAAGGAAGCTACTCTGAAGAAAAGCTCAATTTTCTTTAGATTACAGTGCTTAACAAATTTATTAGCATACCATCTAATAAGGTTTATGCTTCATTGTCCTAATTTAATTGTATTTGTAATTACCAAAAGAATTTTTTATGTTTCTATAATGGTTAATCCACCAGTATGTGCAAGCTCTTTATTCAAAGTTATTCAAAGTTATTCAAAGTAGTTTTTATCCATTAATTTTAAAAAATATACTGTTTTACAAAAGAAGAGAAAAAATAGTAAAGCAGATTACTATGTTTTGATTAAAGTGCCAAATTACAGTTATTTATGGTTTTAATAGTTAAATCCTATGCTTAATTAATTTCTGATGTCCCAGAGAAGTCCAGTGTGACAGCTCAAATTTGGGAACAAAACACGAATTCAGTTTATTATTTGCTTATTCAATAACAATATTTTTTAGTTTTAAACTAATTTTTGACAGACATAAGTTTTTTCTCAAAAATGTGTTTTCTTGTTTTTAGATCAGGTGATTTAATAAATTTGTTAAGTACTATAAACAAACAAATGAGAAAGTTAAAAAATGTCAGCTTTAAAGGTACAGCAAATAACTTTATGAGGTTATTTAATGGTTAATAATAAGATAGTGAGCCACTATCTTGAATACAGTGTGCGAGATGGACGTCCACCTAATCTTGTTTTATGCATGTGGGTTAAGACCAGCATGCTTATGTATCTCTGATATTATTGCAATTTCTTATTGCCAGCACATTAGCTATGCTAGCCTCCTGTCTCTGGACAGCAGACAAGGAGGTGGCTAAACAACAACATCAGCCGTTATAAGCTAACATTAGACAAGCTAATTTTATGTTTTTATGTATCCTAAAAATCATACTTTCCCTCTGATAAACAGTCTGATTACATTCACGCATCGTATGAGATTTTATTTGTGTTTAGGTGTCCAACAATATTAGATCCACTTCAAGGAACGTTCCATGCTATCACAAGCTAACAGCAGCTAACGCTGGCAAAAGGATTAGGATATCCTCAACAACTTACCTCAGCACTGCTGTCATTGGACAGAAATGAGGTTCACTATCTCTGCAACTTGTACCAGACTCCTTACAACCAAGAGTATATAGACATGGACATGAGGTAAACTGACTGATTGCATACACTCACTACAGATAGACAGATTGGACAAATCTACTGACGTCTAGCAGTGTGACTTTACCTTTAATGTTGAACCTGAATTGTATAAATTTAGAAGGAAACACTAGAAACTAATGTCAGATATATTTTCTTCTTTTATGGCTCAAACTGCTTCAGTAGTGCTACATAAAAAAAATGTAGCGTGAGGCTGAACTGCTAGCTTAATTTTACTTCACTTCATTCCATTAGTGCAGGTAAAGCGGAAATACAAAGTATCCCCAGAGACATGATCACACCTGACTAGTCACTACTGTGATGACACCAGAGCTGCATCTAGATGCTATTCTCTCATCCTGCTGCAAATAAATGATCGCTGCATTTCTCATTTAAAACTTTATGTCATTGTATGTCAGAGGAAATGGGATAAGGGAAGTAAAATACATGAATTTAAAGGAGGTGAACTAAGATTACGGGATATTTCTTTGGTACAGGAAGCCATGCTCCCTGTAATAATCAAAGGATGCTCCCACACCATTAGTCACCATCATCCACGCTCTACAGCTTATTTTGTAAGAAAATGTTGTAAATTAGTTTTTTATGAGTGTCTTCTTTGTGTAAACTTATCTCACTGTTTTCTTCTTCCGTCAGTGATTTTCAATCTTCTCCAGGAGGTGAATCAGACTTTTTTTAGGGAACACGCCCAAACAGTTTTTGGTAGAGAGGTGAGTAAGAGATCAAAATTTAATTTAAGTCTATGTTGCAACAGATACTCTGAGAGCAAAAGTTTCTGGTGTTACCACAAAAACCTATTAGAAAAAAACTTTTGATTTCTACTGGACTGACTCAAACCCTTTCTTCGTTAACCCCAAAGCTAGGTGAGCAATCCAGAGGGGCATTGCCCAGAGTTTTTATAATGCACTTTTGCTTCTGTTTCTGAAATCTTTTAGCTACTGGTCTCTTCTATCTTCTCTCATATTAGAGGGAGTCTGTCTTCTTTGCCACTGTAAAAAAGGAAATGACTGTGAGGGTATTCCCTAAAGACCATTCTGCCTCAGTCTCCACTGGTTTGTGGGGGTTGGTGAGCTTATTTTTCAACCAGCTGAGTCATCCATGTCATTTTGATCTCAGTTAACCTGTTATGAACCTGCTTAAAGAAAAGGCTGGCCTGTTTGTCACGGTCAAGGGTCATTTTAACAGCTTCCCATTAAAAGTATGTGTCTCACTTTGGAGAAAAAAAAAAGAAAAAAAAACAATATGTCCTGACAGAGACTATCATGACTTTTTTTCTTTTATTATATGTTTTCTGTTTTATCCCCAAACGATTAATTTGCAGCATAAAAGACACTTTATGTAAAGAATATAGCAGCTTGCTTGAATTTATTACAAGACATGTCCTAATCTATTTGTTAGAGTGACTGATAACCCAAAGAGCTAGCCTCACCATTTATGTAGAAGAAAAATGTCCTACTAATAGTTTGGAAAGAATTATAGTGGTGGTTACTAAAAAGGGGGACAAAACACCCTTGTTCTTCTAAAAATGGTTTTAAGGTTTAATAGACCCTTCCTGAAAATAAGACTACTAAAGAACAAATGGAAGCTTATACTCCTTGTTGTTTAATGTCCACTGAAACACACCTTGCTTAATTTTCTGTTGGAAAAACAGGGGTTCATTCAGAAACTATAATTTATCAACAGTTAAGTGATTTGTGTACATACACTTTTCATTAGGTTCGCCTTGCTAGTACTGGCTTAGTTCCACGTTTACCTTCAAAACAGCCTTAATCTTCAAGGCACAGAGTCTGGTCCATATTGACATGATACGATCACACAACTGCAGATTTGTCGGCTGCACATCCGTAATACAAATCTCCTGTTCCACAGTATCCCAGAGGTTTTCTGCTGGATTGAGACTTTCTGTCTATGGAGGCTATTTGAGTACAGTGAACTCAAGAAACCACTTTGAGATGATCTGAGCTTTGTGAGCTTAGATCATCTCAAATCATTTGGTAAATTATACTGCTGGAAGCAGCAATCAGAAGATGGGCACGCTGAGGTCATAATGGGATGAACGAGGTCAGCAACAATATTCAGACAGGCTGGGGAGTTGAAACAATGCTATGCTGATATAGCTAATCCACTTTAATGTTTTGTATAAAGAAGAACATGTTTTATAGAAATGTTCTTCTGCATACCTTGGCTGTAACAAGTGTAACGACTAAGTTACTCTTGCCTTGGCAAGGAATCTTAACCAATCAAAAACCTACAGCAATTCTCTTAGAAACAAAACGTTAAATGGTGCATAGTAATGATGGGTGGGGCAATAAGGCCTGGGTGGGATAATAAAGGAAATGAGGGAACTACAGCAAGACTGGCATGGATGTAGGGTAATAATGAGCAACATTTTCTCTTATCGTGTTATAATGAGCTCACTCTCTGCCAGCAAGGATGTAACACGATGCTTCTAGTCAGCCGGTAGCTAAGCAGCTAATGAATGAGACAGTTATTGTGGAGCATGAATTTTTGGTGCTGTTTTGTTTTACTATTATGAGCACATGACCATGAATGGAATTTAATTCCCCTGCAACATCTGTCTTACAACAATGGATCAACAAGGAGTAACCCTCACTGGACAGCATGAACAGATGATTTCTTTTATTATTTATTATCTTGGAGAACTTTTAGAGAAACATGTGCTGCCATAATGAATACACTAGCACAGATGTCAAGATGACCTCCATCTTTACGGTTTGTTTGTTAATAAAATCATGTGAAACCTTTTGTGTTTCAGCATAACTGAGAATCTTAGGTGTGATGTGGCCACTTGGCAGCTGTGATGCTTACGTTGTTTCTTCTTCTTCCTCTTGTAAATTACTACCGCTACCATTCCTGATACTTCTCTGACCCACTACCCCACCCACAGTGTTATCAAGAAGCAGCATTTCCTCATAATCAAGGAGACGAGTTTACAAGCTAAAATTAGCCCCTCATTCTATCTGATGGCTCAGCGGGAATGATGGAGGCCATGGGTGGGGGAGGACCACAGTGATATAGGATGCTATAACTTTCATCTCGTCTCCAAAAAAAATAAAATTAAAAATTAAAAAAGAGGTTTTCCTTGAGTAATTTGGTCGAGGTGGCTCCCTTGGGTGTTCCAGCCAATATGAAAAGTGGAAAAAAAGAAAAATGTGAGAGTCAAACATCCCACATTGCTTCCTCCCGCCGTCCTGATTGGGGGTAGTTAGATGGAGACAGACAACGTATGAGTCACCAGCCCAGCCCCCACCTCATCTCCTCTGTGAGACTGTAAAAGAATGATATAGAAAGAGGAAATATCACAACCCAGCTGCCTGTCAGCAACCCTGATAATTCCACCAACTTCAGTGTAATGCATTGCGTCAGCTTAACCACAAATGTCACACTTCTATAAAAATGAAGCAGAATGGCCACATAATAAGCATACATTATATTTTTGTGTATGCGTTTGTGTGCAGAGGCATGGTCCACCTTAAGAGACTACATTGTACAGTTCTTACCCACGCACTGATAATCTGTCACTGCACATTGTACAAGATGAAATATGAACCTGGATGGTGTTTTAGGCAGTAAGTTGCTGATATTTTGGGTCAGCTTCTTGTCACACACGTAGTGATCTTTGCACCTCTGAAAATACTAAATAGCTATGGCAACTTTAATCTTCTTAAAACATCTACCTTTAAGGGAAACAAATATTTTGGTAATAAACATATTTGCATTCTTTACAGTTTTACTTTTCTTTACTGGAAAGAAGCTAACAACCAGTCAGCCATGAGAAATCTAAATCAATTTATTTATTTTTTTAGCATTAATGTATCAACAGCTATGTAAGCAGCCCTTTTTCTTAGAAATGCTTAATGAAGTTTGTTGTTATGCCACCATGATTAGTCCTTTTCCTCTGCCATTATCAAACTTATAATGAACAGTTTTTTGTTATGTAGAAAGTGATGCAGCAGAAATAGTGATACTGGCTTCATATTTTTTTTATTTTACTTCTCCTTTCTTATCAAAAAATGGCTTACATTTTACCCAAAATGCAACAGTATTGTGCTAGTAGTGACTCATATACCCTAGAGCCACTACAGCCTCAAGCAGAGCGTAGGAATCCGTCTAGAAAACAGACTGTAATTTGAGGCACAGTCTAGGTGTAATAGTGTAATTTTCCTTTAAACACTGGAGGTGCAGAGCCACAGCTGTAACCAACTGGGCGCCGGTGATGTGGATGTTACCGAGCTATCATCAGAATAAAGACAACCCTCCCTGCAAATTTTATTTTATGTTATCTTTTTTTTTGTATTTCTGCGATGCATTGACAGCTGCACCCAGTGATAACAGCCTGTGTTTGTACTGATGCTTTATATACTGCACTATGTGTGTGTGCGCGTGCATGCATGGGAGTGTGTGTGTCTGTGACGGTAATGTCCATACCTACTTCCTGTGACGTGGGCGCTCCCCAGCCATCACCCACTCCCAGCGCTCCTATCTACATCTTTCCATCCCTGCCTGGGTTTTTCCATCCGCTGAGCATGCAGGTGCGTGTATATGAGTCCATGTGTGTATTTAAAGTGCAGAAGTGCTATGTGTAAGGTCCCAGTGAGTTTAATTCCAGCTGAGTGGATTTGGCTTTGTGCCTCCCACACAGGTGATGAGAGAATAGGATGGGGAGGCAGAGCAGAGTGAGGAAGCAGGCTGGACAACAGGGGATGAGGAAAGATATTGGAAGTAAAAGACAAAAGGGGGGAGACAGATGGAGGGGAGAGTTTGGGAATGACTCCTAAGTAAATGAGAGAAAAAAATACGTATCTCTGCACCTGTGGATGGGAAGACTTCAGATATCGTTTCCTATGAAGGTCAGGTCCTGTTTGCTTCGATGATGAGCCACAGTTCTTATGCCAACACTATTGAAAAGTAAAAAACAACATTGCAAGGTTAAAAGGTTGCTTTGTGTTCGCTAACTTGTATTTTTCCAGTGGAAAAACATTTGTATGTCTGAATGCTTTCTATTTATGGTCATTGTGTGTTTATCAGTGTTGCAATTCCATTCAAAATCAACCAAAATATTGTATTAGATGTATTATTGTTACTTTTGGTGAAGCTGACAATTTACTGTTTAGTCTACATTCCTGCCTTTACCTATGGCCACTGGCAGAGACCAAAAATATATGACTACAGTTACAAGCGGCTCAAACGAGTATTCTCTAAAGCGTGTCTGGGCTCACCCTGCAGAGTCAGGGCATCGGTCCAGTGACTTGACTTCCACCGGTGTGGTGCTCGTGCAGAACTAGTTTTGTCTTGGTGCTTTTTTGTTTGTTTGTTTGTTTTTTAGCTCAGCCTACATTTCAAGAGAACTGAACATTGTGTCATTCTATATGACATGTTGGAAAAGGTGAACTGTAGCAATCCTCATGGACATCTCTTTATTAAGGCTTTTCAAACCTGTCCAATACAAGAAGACCCAGGGCCAGATCCAAGCCTTATTGGATAAATTGTCTCTGAGCTGCTTGGGAATCCAGCGTGTGGTGATGTACTGCTACTGAGATTCATCTAATTGTGGTCGAAACTTAATTTCTGTGCATGACTACTCAGATGCTGACCTGAGTTAATGTCTGAAATATAGACAAACATTGTTATACTGTAAACAGAGTCTGTTTCATGCAAAGAGAATGCCACAACATTACTAGTAATTTCATTTTTCCACTTTCCACTCTTTCGTAATTACTGAAGTTTTACACCGATTCTACAGCTCAGTGAAAAATATTTCTTCATCTTTGGTTGTCAGTGACCCGAGGCCTCACTGCTTGCACATCTACAACTACGTATGAAACACACAATGAGCTGCAGGTGCAGACATTTGATTTTTGGCAGGAATATGCTTACACTTGCAGGGAAACACATTTCCTAGATTAACAAAGTTTGTTGTCTGCTTGATAAGTATCCAGCAGCAGAAGGCTGTTTTGCCAACAAATCTGTTTAATTTACAGGCAAAACAGCCTTTGTTAGCTGTAACTGTACAGAAGACATGGAGGAAGGCACTGGCATGCCTAAACAACAACTTTCACTTCCTGTACTTCAAAGCTTCTTGAAATGAGTAAATTTAAATGAAACTTCAATAGAAAACTTTATTATCTGAAAGTGTTTGTAGCAATTATTTGTCTTCCATGTATTATATCTCCTATCAGAGTGCGAGTGAAGGGGAACTCTGACAAAAACACAGCCTCCTGGGAAACACTCTTAAAAAACCCCTATGATATTAAAAGCTTTCTTCTGCTTTTCACACAACGCAGGTTCTTTTTCTGTATTCGTCCATTGATCCAGCTGGCTGACATAGTGCCACAGGCTTACAGTGATATTTACTGCCTCCTCAAAATAACATTAATACCGTCAGGCTAACCAGCTACTTCTCAGTACTCTGTGTGTTTATTTTTCTTCTGGCTTCCTTCCTCTTTCTCTTCTGTGACCCACTATACTGACAGGAAGGGAAGACAGATAACAATATAGTGAAATATACAGTTATTTATAGATGCTCAAATGAACTTGAACACAAAGCTGAAAAGGAAGGTTTTGCAGAGGTATTGTTTTATATACAAGGAGGATGTGTTCAAATGATGGTGAACAGCCAAGCAGATAGCTGCAGTGTACTTTGTACTATTTTCACTAATTACAGGCAGTGAGGCTGGGTTACTGTCATATTTCTGCCCAAATGCTCTACAGCACATTCGCAGAAAGAGGGCATAATAACAAATTTAGAAAGAAATACATGTTTCTGGCACAACAACAGAGATCAGTTTTCTTTTGCTCTGAGAAAAGAAAGAGCCGATACGAACATAGTCCAAGATTATTTACTATTTCTGTTTAATGTGAACTGTAACCAATAATACACCGTGCAGCTCTGACTTCATTAACCTTTAACTTTTTCTATCTAAAGAAGTAATAACACTCACATTCAAACTTTTGACATTATACATTGATAATGAAACTGCAGAGCAGCTACACCTCCACTTGCAAAAGCAAAGAACAAACGTGCAGTGATTTACACAGTAGCTAAAAACAGAATGTGCTAGATATGAAAGGTGCTAAATATAAAGTGTGTATGCAAGGTATGGTAATAAGGTATTGAGGTAGCATGCAGTAATTCTAGTCAGAGGAGTATTATTGAGGGTACAGATATTGCGGATATTAGTGCAAACTAAAAACAGGACCACCTTGCCTGGTGGAACAGTCTGGGAATTATTAATCTGAGAATTTTTGGTCAACAGTTACAGTTTAGGGTACTTAATACTTGACAAGCTTTGGCACAAACAACAACAGCCAACAAGAGTCCTACAACATGACAGGTTAGACTTTAGAAACGGCAGAGATCATGTTTATTTTGGCAACAATACTCAAAACCAAATTGACTTTCTATGGAGCAAAGGCAGGTCAAGTCTGTAGTCTGTTTACAGCCCCCTGAAAAAAAGACTCTAGGATCATCACTGAATAAGATAGATTTACAATTGTCCTGTTTTTATTTGTTGACAAGAAAAACAGAGAATAATAATCGCTTTGTGTTTTAACTCCTCTGGCTATTTACTTTAAACTTGTTGAAAGAGTTTAAAGTAATTTCAGAAGTGAAATAACCTGAACTTATTGAACTGACTTGGAAAAAAAAAAACCCTGCTTTTCACTGCACAAGAGAGCAGAATGCATTGATTCTGCAACCCATTTTAGGTACGAGAAGCTGGCTAGTTCACAAGCCAAAACAGGAAATGACTACACTTTTTTGTTTGGGGACATATTACTTTTTTATCACGTGTTCCTATTTCATCTTTGCTTTGAGTAACTTACTCATTTCAGTCTAGGAAGTGCAGATAAAGGTTATGGGTTTCAGCGCAGTAGTGTGCTGGGTTTCATGTGAGTCTGTGTAAGTGTGAATGTAAAGCAGGTGAAGAGCAGCTTTCTTTGATTACCATCTGTTGTGGTAGCTTTCACAGGTCTGCTGGTGGGTATTTTAAGAGATGCGAGAAGTGTGGGCTCTGCTGTAAACCTCCTCTTCAATAACCAGGTCATGCTGTGATTCACAGTACAGTACAGAATGTAATTCTGCTCTACTTGGACATCAAGTTACAGCATACTGATAATTGGACGTTTTGTCTGGACACAATGAGTAAAAAAAATTGAATTATCAGTTGGGTTTGTTTTTCTTTATATCTCCAGCGTCACAGAGTCGCACAAGAAAACCCCAGGCACCACAATAAATTCACTAAGTTCCCTTACCTCTGAAGTATAAAAAGGGCAAGCAAAATTAGTCACCGCATGAAGCGTCAATTCAGTGGAAATTTCACAGAAGATCAGAAGTGATTGTTTTTTTCTTTTGAACAATCGTAAAAGGTAAATTTGTTTCTGCTTATCATGCACAACAATCTGTCTCTCTCTCTCCTTCTTTTCCTCTGTATCTCTCCCTCTCCTTCCATGTCTTGCCTAAGAGTTTGGCTTGCCTCAAAAAGTCACGGCATGACGATCGGTGGTGGGTGGAAACAGTGGGTGAGTCAAGACTTTGAAGTGTTTGTGTGTGTGTGTGTTCAGCATGTGTCATCTGGGCCATCATATCATGACTTGAACCCATGAATACCAAACATTCCTGTTTCATACTGAATTTGGCAGACGCTGCTTTACTGGAGAACTGGATGTGATGCGATTTGACTGCATAGTTACTCACAACACTGAAATGTGTTGTTGCTGCTGACTCTGAGTATTCTCTGCATTAACAAGAGCCAGCATGTAATAACATGTCATCAGCAACCCCAGAAATATTACCAATACCACTATTGAGAAATCCTTCATTGTCAATGCTTCTTGTAAATAAGTTTCTTAACACTTTTGAAGATTCCAGCCTAATATGGTCACACTTTGTCTGTCTTGGAAGAGGGACCCTCCTCTCGTAACTAAAATAAAGAATTTAATTGTAGAGATTGTGTAGCTTTCTGGAGCTAATATGCCACTTTGAGTAATAGAAATGGGTTATCCAACTATTATTGGACATTGATATTCCAGTAAGAATAACACTACCAGTTTCCCAGTAAAAAGATAAGATAAAATATTATAAATCTAAAAGATTGAATAGGACATTAAACTGAAAGCGATTCAGGCAAATTATGAAGCCAAATAATCCATTTATAGCTAATTTATAAAGCCAAATGCTATAATCAGTTACCAAGAGAACCATAAAAGTTCCAGCAAGCATAAAGCGTATCAAAACACAGTAGTATAAAAGCTAATTCATTGTTTAAAGTTTACCCAAACCTATAGATCAAAACATTGGTAAAATCAATTCAGAAGCCAAATAATCTTCTTTTTCTTTTTCTTCTTTGGAGGTCACAGGTGATCATCTGCCTCCTTCTCATCCTAGCCTCCTCTATCTCCTCTAGCCTCCTCTATCATCCTCTATCTCCTCTAGCCTCCTCTATCTCCTCTATCCTCCTCTATCTCTCCCACCCTCTTCATTTCCTCCTTCACTACATCCATTAACCTCCTCTGAGGTCTTCCTTTTTTCCTCCTCCCTGGCAGCTCCATCATCAATTTAAAAAAAAAAACAAATAACCTAAACTTTTAATTCAAAAAGAAAACCATAAGATCAAAGCAAAAAAATGTATCATTCAGCAGTCAGAAATCCTCAGCAAGAAGTTCCCACATTTTGCACCACGTTTACATTCATGGGAGGCCAAGGTGAAAAATATGAAGTTAACTTAAGATGAGTAAATGTGATTTTTTTTTTTTTTGTGTGTGTGTGTGTGTGTGGGGGGGGGGGGGGTACAAGAAAAAAAAGAGTTTGCTGATGCTAATGATGATAAACCTTTAAACTCTGTACTTTTTAATGCTAATGATTAAATGCAACAGGGGGGCTTCTGAATTGGAGCATACCAGTAGTCTGAGAAACACTAGTTGATTAGTTCATTGTGAAGGCATTTTTTAAGTATAATTCTGTGGGTGGCATTACCAGAAGTTACTCTATTAAATTTCTGATTTTAGAATTAGACAAAAGGCCAATCTTTTAGTCATTTTGCTAGAAGAGTGGAATTCCAACCTGCTTCACTCCATGGTCAGCTGAGTGGTAGGTGAGTAATGTGGGACTTACTGGGAAACTGCATCACAATCTGGAGCCTCTGTCAGCAAACCAGGAAGCACCTGTGGAGCCGAGAAAGGAGGAAGGGTGAGTGGGGGTGAGAGGGGTACACGTTCCTGCGAAGGCAACCTATTGTGTAGGAGTTCTTTTTAGAAGTCACGTGTAAAAAGGGACATTCTGAACAGGAAGTGGCTTACCATACATATGCTGTGTGGCCAACACTTATTGTCCAGGGTATATATAAAAAAAATAAATTCTTGTTCAAGCACAAAAACACACACGGCGCAGTTCTGTCAACAAATGATGTAAAGAAGCATTTCTAGATCCCCAATTTTGGATTAGGCCTCACCAATAAAACAGTAAGAAATCATACTCAGTCACACTTAAGACAGAACAACTGTTTTCCCAGAGTCAGTAAATCACAAAACAGTGCGGTCAGGTTACAGTAAACACATAAGGAAGTAGACAAACCTCAAACCTTAAGTTCAAAGTTTAGAAAAGCACTAAACACCATAGATCGCTGACATTTTAAAATGGTGGACAGAAAAGACTATCACTGTGAAGATAGACACAAAGCCTTATGCCTCAAATGTTTTGTATTTTACAACCAACAATCCAACATTCAGACAAACTAAAAAGCTAATCTCTTTAGCAAAATTCAAACTTGTGTCTTTTTAAAGTTACAGTACTTCATCCAGACGGTGAGTTAGATGAAATAATATGTCATTTGTGAGGAGGAGATGTTCTTTCTCTTTCTGTTCCCACAGTTCTTCTTAACTTTATTTCTGTATTTATATTAATTAGTTTGTGTGTGTAATCTATTTTGAATCCGATTTTGTTGACTGTAACAGAAGCACAGTAGTTGTGCATGCTTTAACAATTCGATTAAATCTTGAGCATCAAAATTAATTCCGGTTATAGGTCGCTGTGCAAGCAACACTGTGGTTTAAAAGCTGCCTGCCTGCTTCCTTAATGTATTATCTATAACACATAGCCAATTATATACTGAAGCAATCCTATTAGAGTGATATGTATGGACATAGACCATCCATGTGAGAGAGCAAGAGCAGAGAGATGGAAGGAAAGAGATGAGGAGAAAGGCCTGAGAACATACTTCTTGTTTACCTGGCTCGCAAACAAGGTCCACTGTTGTTATTTACAGCTACTCTAACAAACCCCATAATAAAATGAGGGCTCGGAAACGGATGGCGGGCCTCCCCACTCATCAGCAGTGATGTCACAAGCCAAGATTAGACCAGACCATATGGCACGCTGCCTGCTGTCACCTCTAATCCTCTGATGCCATTCCAGCATCTATCTATCTATCTATCTATCTATCTATCTATCTATCTATCTATCTATCTATCTATCTATCTATCTATCTATCTATCTATCTATCTATCTATCTATCTATCTATCTATCTATCTATCTATCTATCTATCTATCTATCTAGGCTAGGTCCTTTTCTCTCTGTCATGGGGCACATAGAGATAGTTTTGTTTTTGTTCTTTCAGTGTCAGTCCATCTGTGTCTGCCACTGCGTCTGTTTCACTGTCTGTCATATTTCTGTTGTTGACTGCTGCTCTGTTTTGCTCTGTTTGTTCCCACTCATTCGTGCAGCAGACACAACATGATGTAACACCTATTTGTTAGGTTCATTTACCCAAAGAGGCTGTCCGTGTCCCATCTTTACATTATGTACTGCTGGTTTGTTTCTGGATTTAAAAAGTGTTATACATAGATTCAGAAAAATAACAAAGTCACCAATGAACGTGTTTTACTTCAGGGTGTTGGTTCTTCTTTTGCATGTACTCATACACCAGGTATGACATACATTCAATCCAAAAAGGTTTCGGTTGGATTAAGGGCTGCAGACAGTCACAGCTACATATTGAAATCCAAATGTGCAAACGTAAACAAAACTCATACAGAATCCTGAGCAGTGTGTCAGGATCGTTTGCATGTCATGTGAGGGAGGGCAGTGTGACGTTTAAACTTGTTAATTCATTTGTGGGATTAGGATTTTAAGACCAGGGATGTTGGGAGGATATAACGCTGGTTCACTGGGTTTTACATGGTAAGCGGAAGTTAGAGGTTGCGTTTGTCAGCTACTTTGTCTGAGCTCTCTATGACATTCCCTACATTGCTGAATACTACATGGAAGATTATTCTCATGTAGCCTTTAGAAAAAAAAAAAGAAAACAAAACTCTTCTTTAGGTATTTACAGTAGAGTAGGTGTGGTACTCACAAACATGCACCGTATGAACCGTTTTCTTTTGCTCTTGGTGTAAATGTTGTTACTTGTAAGCCTTGTGATGAGTTATGTGAATTTGTTTTGCATTTAATTCTTAATTGTTTGGCATATTTTTAAAACTGCATTTGAAGCTCTCGGCTCTAAAGACCTACTGAAGTTTACTACAGTATGACATTATTGGGATGTCTTAAGTACGTCCACAGATCTGCAAAGACTCCTGCATAATGTCAAAAGTAATCAATACTTAAAAAATTACTTTGGGTACAATCAGTGTATCATTTGATTTTAAATATCTTAAAGGTACTTGTTTCTTAGAAATAGTAAATAGCAGGATAATTTTTAAATTATTTTCTTTACAACTTGTGAAAATGAAGAAATCATGCAGGTATAGCGTTGTAAATAAACATAAAGTAGTAGTGTAAAAAGAACATAGAGTAATATAACTTAAAGATTTTATAGTAACTTGCCGTTATCTATCTGCCTGTAAGTTACTGAGAAATTTACTGCAGTTTTACTGAATGTTGCTTCCCCATTGAACTTTACTTACTGATAATTATGTTAGGTAAAAAACTACCCTCAGAATCGAGAACAATAACATGGGAAATTTTGCCACATTACGCAAAAACTCGTGGGCAGTGTTATGAAGTGCTACCTCTGTGTGATAACATTTTGCTTTGACAACATTTGAGATATCAGTTAAAGCAACTGAGAAGAATTCTTTCTGGATATTTGATGTGATGGGTTTGGTGCGGACTTTTGTCATTCTGCTTCCACTTAATTGATACCAACATTCATTGAAATCATTTCATATTCATATAGCACTTTTGTAGTCTTACTGACCGCTCAAAGTTCAGACTACATGTCACATTTAACCATGCATTCATAGAGTGGGCTACTTTGTTCACTCTGGTGAAAACATTCAAACTCCTCACAGAAAGGCCCCAGCAAGGGTATGAACCAGGAACCTTCTAATCCAGAGCAGCAGATATAATCAGATTTCACAGCTGACTCACAATTGCGTCTCTTGTTTTTCTCGGTTTAAGGTCGCTTGATTGTGTCCTGTAGAGGAAAATCATGTTGGATAAACTGCTGCATGAAAATCAGACAATAAAAAAACCCATTAAAAACACATGGAAAGGGCATACTTTTACGAACGCACAGCTCTAAATTGCAAAAACAACTACATGATGTTTTTGTTAACAAGTTTAGCTGAAAAAGAGGAAAAAGAATACTTATAATGCTCATACTTAACTAAGCTTTAGTTAGTCAGACAAAAGAAAGCAGTAAAAGGTTAATGAAATGATAGTTGCACCTCTATTTCAGACATTTTGTATGGTTGTCGTTTAATAGGCTGGAATTAGTAAGGTGCACATTTGTGTTGCACTCGTATTTCTGGATGTTATGGTTGATACCCTTCCTCCAAAACACTTCATCTTTTTTTGGCCGTGTGGGACCCTTTCGTTTTATTTTGTGCAGTGAGCTGTAGGGTCATCCCTTTAAAGCGTCTGCCTCTGTGTCCTTTCAATGGTCACTGAACACGAAGTGGAACCTGAAAATAATGAAAGAACAGGTGTAGGTGCAGGCAGAGGACACTGAGTAATGGCTGAATGGCTCACCGCAGTTGTAATCGGGGTGTCGTGTTTACAAGGGCCGCGGGAGGAGTCACACAGTCGAGTCAGAGCTGTGGGCGTGTTTTCTTGCCATCGCGCCGCGCCGGTGTCCATATATGGTTCGTGACGTCTTGCTCCGGAGGTTCCATTCACATAAAACTGATCGGCAGGAATCCCCTTGGAGGAAATGTAGGCACGGGCGCTGGCACTTCTCTCGCCCGTATTCAGGAGTAATCAGTTGAATTTTTTAGGCAATAAAAACAAGTCCAACAAATCAAAATGAAGGTCACTAGCATAGACTGCCGGCGTCTGAGGAAAATCATCAGGAAGGAGTATGGAAGCTGCCTTATTGTGGACTGTCGACCTTATTTTTCATTCACGAACTCTAATATCAAAGGCTCAGTCAATGTTAATCTTAACTCAGTGGTAGTCCGGAGATCCCGAGGAGGACCGGTGCCCCTGCAGTTTGTCATCCCGGATGAGAGAGCTCTGTTTAGGCTTCGGGAAGGGAGCATTTCGGCTATAGTAGCGCTGGATGACCGGACGTCCCACTGGCAAAAACTGAAAAAGGACAGCGTAGCTCAAATAGTAATAAACACCCTGTCACATCTTGCGAGCGGGGCCAACATCTGTTTCTTGAAAGGTGAGAGATTTGGCGAGATGAATTGTTTTAATATAGACAAAAAGAAAACTCGGAAAGTTGTTTTTTTTTTTTTTTAACTAAATAGACCTTTTAAAAAAGCAATCAAGGCAACTCAGTTTTATATTTGTTTGTTTTCATCATTTAATCTATTTTACTTTATTTCATAAGAGTTTTGAATTCGTCTATATTTTTATTTGTGGAGATATAAATTCAGAGTCAGGGTTTTTTTTAATATATATATATATATATATATATATATATATATATATATATATATATATATATATATATATATATATATATCTTTTATGGCTTTGTATGTTGTTGTGGCACAGACTTAAAGATGAAATCTTTTTATTATTACGACAAATTGTAAATATTGTTTGTTATAATCTAAAATGTATCCTTACAATTGACTAAATGAAATATCAAGAAGTTCTTGTGATTTTATTTCAAAAGGAGACGAAAGGGCAGAAAGAAACCTTTAATATTTAATCTCTAGTCTATTTTTTCCCTGATAACACTGGTACTGTTCGGTGCAGTTCTTCGCCCCTTTTGCCTGTGTTAAGAGTAGCCGACATTTTCTTTTACTTCTTGGACATACTGTAGATGTCCTGCGTGCGTCAGTGGAGCGGATGAGTCAGTGCGAGAGAAACGCCAGCAAATTGGTGGTGCAATTGCTTTCGTTGATAAAACGAAGAATTTCACCCCTCCCTATCCGCACTACCTCTTTGGGCTAAACAAATCCCCCGGGGTTTGTGTTTAAACACATCCATCTCCGTCTGTCACTTGTGCGTCCTCTGAATGTTGGCCTAAATCGATTACCGGTCCTTCGGTGCGGGCTCCTGTAATTAATTACGCGTCTGTAATCAGGTTATAGAGGTTTTAATCCGGTGCTAAGTCTGTTTCATAAACGCTGCCATTTCACAAGATTTGTGGTGTTGGTCGGAGGAGGCAGAATTATTGTAAGCTCATTTATTAAAAGTGTGTTGTTGTTTTTTTTTGTTTTGTTTTTTTTTTTGACTGCTTCTCTCAGGAGGATTCGAGAATTTCCACTCTCAATACCCTGAACTTTGCACTGAGGTGAAAACCATTGACCAGAGCGGAAGTGAAACCGAGAAAAGAGTCAGCAACCACAGCGAGAAGCTTTCACACCACAAACCAGATTATGATCAGGTATGGAAACACCCTTTAGCGTACAATGCAGTACTTCCCACCATCTCTCCTACAGGACCACGGGGCACAAAGCCACTGCCAGTTTTTTTTTTAAACTTAATCTAAAAAGATACATACACACAGGCACGCTCAAGCATGCTGACATCAGAGAATTTTATTTCTGGCACATCAAAACATTTTCTCAACTTACATATGATATTATATGACCTTCGCTGCTCCCCGGTCTTTTTATAAAGACAGCATGATGCCCAGCTGATATCAGGACACCCCATAGAAAAGACAGCCTTTCATCCCTGACCTTTCTGCTATTATTTCCACTGGCCAAATAGAAAACATGTGGCTAGTTTAGATTTCAAAGAACACTGTTGTGTCTGGTTGATGCATTATGGGCTCTTTCAATACCGGGGAATTCCTCTTGCATCCTGCGTCCATTTTGTCTGCAAGTGAATGTAATGATCGGCTGGCAGGTGTTTGGATGTTCCTGCTTGGACAATGGTTGTGTCATAGCAGATGGATAAATGCTGGCGATCGAAGCTGTGTGTCGTGAGCTTGACTCATGTCTCCGCTTTCTCCCTCTTTTCCTTCCTCAGGGTAAACCAGTAGAGATCCTGCCTTTCCTCTACCTCGGTAGTGCCTACCATGCCTCCAGACAGGATTATCTCAGCGACCTTCACATCACAGCCTTGCTCAACGTGTCACGCAGGGACCTGCAGCCGGCCAAGGGCCACTATGACTACAAGTGGATCCCTGTGGAGGACAGCCACATGGCCGACATCAGCTCCCACTTCCAGGAGGCAATAGAGTTTATAGGTGAGTTGAGGAGAGTAAATGCATTTAACTGTTGATTTCTGCTTCACAGGGTTTGCCTTGAGATGTTTTGCTATCTTAGAATACAGCTGACGCACTAATACTCAAACCAGCTAGGAAAGGGAATAAATAGACCAACATTAGATGGATGCTTTTCCGGCCACAAGATCAGCGTCGGTCTATATGTATTTATAATCCAGCTTCACCCCAAGGAGTCTCAAAAATACCCACGCTGAGTGAGCGAGATATCTATACATGGATGCATTTATTTTTGAAATGCGTCTTTGTCTTCAAATAGCCTCCCTTTATCAGTGCCGCTCACCTGCTGCCATTCACAAATAGAGGGCTATAAGAAACCCGGCTGTAATCAGTTTAAGTTAATCGCCAGCCTTCAATCCCCCACCAACATATACTGCCTGTCTGCTTTCATTCAGGATTTGCTCACTTCCCCCGTTCCCTTCCGACCGACCTCCCTTCTTTCCTTGAAAAAGACAATCCCATGCTGGCCAAATCACATGGTGCCGGGTGTGGCCAGTCAGTGTGACAACTGGGTGAGCTGTACGTGTTTAGTAATGACCGGGTGTAGGAGGCCGGGGGCTGGCTGGCACACACACATAATGCATGCATGCACAACAGCATTGTTTATGATGGTTGGGTGGAGGATTAATGACAGCTACACAATGAGGGAGGACATCAGTTTTTTTTGTTAGCAAGAGGGACTCATTGGCAGACCTGTGGCCAGCAGGGCAGCAAATGTGTTACAGAGGAAAAGAGAGTGCGTGGGAGGGAGAGAGGTGTCGGATAATAGCAGCAACAGCAAAAGATGTACAAAATGTGCTGGCGGCTATTTATATCCAGGCATAACCAAGGACAAAGCTTACCCACAAGCAGCTTGGCTGACCTGTATTAGCTGAATAGTATTGTGCATTGTTTGGGGATGCAGCCTACATTTAGGGTGTGTTTGAATATCTTGTCCATTACATAAGGCAGTTTTAGCCTACATTCAAAGAGGGCCTCAACATTTCATCAGGCACGCCAACTGATTAGACACGGAGTACAAACAGATCCTCTGGGCTGCTGGTCTCATAAAATCAATCAATAAATTGGAAACCCTTCTGACCAAGCGGGTGATGTAAACCGGAGAGGAGAAAATAAATATTATTGACCTCGTGGATGAAAACAGCTGTTGAAGCATGCCATGACATCGCCAGCCAAAGGACAGTAATTAAAACACCCACTGCTGCTGCTGCCCCGCTCTCATAGCACCCTCCTCTCCAGATGAAGGTTCATTATTCATTCATGTGGTTTTATCGAGAATCAGAGCAGTCAGAAATCAGTCATTCTCCTTCATAAACGCACAGAAGTGACCCTTAATGTTTCTGCTTAGTGGACGAGGTGATGTGTAGGTGTCGTTACCGGCTCGTGGAACTAAGTGTCAATATGACTTAGATGCGAGACAGAAAAGAAGACATGTAGGTGTTTGCTTCTAAGAATTCTTGAAACGTGTTGCGAAGGACATTTAGACAGATGTGTGAAAGTGAACTCGTGTGTAGGCCTTAAAACATACTGACGAGTGTGTAGGAGCGAGGCGGCTCCAAATTAGAATACACTTCTCTGTGCCACAGCGAACACCACAGCAGCACCCAGCACCCCCACAGTGGTGCAGCAGAAAACAAATCACATGTACAGCTGCACTCTGTGACTAAGTCAAGCCTCCCACGTGCCTCTGTGTGTGCCACTTACAGTAGCAAATGACGTGTGCTCATTTCTTTCTACAAAATAAATGTGGCAAACTAGATGTTCATGAGAAATAAAGAGAGATACAATATTTGGGGAAAAGTGTTCCTATAATATAGTGAGAGCGATCGACTAGACAATAATAGCCCAGTTAAATTTATTTCCTGTTCCAAACTCCTGATTTGAAATCAGTTTGATGCGTGGTTTTCTTATGCTGTGACAAATTTGCTGATGATTAAAGAAAGAGAGATATGTCACTGTCTCACCAGATTCCTCCCTTTTTCTTCCAGATCATGTGAAGCAATCAGGGGGGAAGGTCCTGGTACACTGCGAAGCAGGCATCTCTCGCTCACCTACCATCTGCATGGCCTACATCATGAGGACCCAGCAGCTGCGGCTTGATGCAGCCTTCGACGTCATCAAGCAGCGCCGGGCAGTCATCTCACCAAACTTCAGTTTCATGGGTCAGCTGCTTCAGTTTGAGTCCGAGGTGCTGTCCAATGCACCGGTTCATGCTGCCACACCTGAACCGGCCACGCCCTGTGTCTCGGAGTCCGCTTCCTTTTTTGCCAATGACTTTGCCACTACCTTCAACACCAAAAACTTTGAGCCGTCTGTGTTCACCCTCCCTACCTCTTGCCTGCAGTCCCCAGTCCACCACCAGTTCAAACTGAGCCCAATAACTGCACTGCCTTAAAATAAACTGTGACTGCTTGTAGTCTTACTTGAAAATATAAAAATCAACGCTCTCTCTGTGTGCCTCCAGCAGAGCAGATAGACTGGAGATCAGCCACAGACACAAAGAAGAGTCAAAGACAACTGTATTCATAATAGGACTTGAAGCTTATGAAATCCATGGGCTACAGACACTGATGCTTTTTTCCTGTCTTCTGAACTGCAGCGATGAAACAACACAGCACAGTGATAAACTGCAATATACATGCCTTAGGTTGATATTGTGATTCATTTGCCTACTCACAAACATGGTCAGGCATTTAAACCTAATTTATTTGAAAATGATGGTCCGTTTTTTCAATAATGTGGATACAAATATGTGTTTAATAAATGTTTTCACTGCAAAAAACATTGTTGCCGTGTAATATTTTATTGTGCATGTGGCAAATGCCCTTTTTCATTCAAGCCAACATAAACCTGTTCATAAAAACAAGACAAAGGAATGACCAATATTTATGGGTTTAGATAATAAATCCTGTCTAGACAGCCATAAATGCAGCAGTAGAGGCAATAGTGACACCTACAGTGGCTTTGAGCTGGGCCTTGTGACTAGAGGTATATTTAGATCAGAAGCCTTGCATGTATTTCTTACCTATAGTCGCCTTCCACACAGCCATATTTTTTATGCATAATCTATGAAAGCGATGAAACATGTCGCTTTCATAGAAAACTTAAACCAATTTTAATCAGAATTTTGAGACATCAACTACTAGAAAATAATTACAGTCAAAATTCCTGTTAGAAAACTGTCTGCACTGTGTTATTTAAAGACACTATAAATAATAATAATGATCATCATTAATACAATAATGTTGATCATTATTAGCACAGTCATTATGATTATTATTATTATTTTTTTACCGCTTTTAGTCTATAGTCTATTTCCCACTGCTGCTCATCAAAACAATTTTGGCGCCCAGAGCGCAGACTGCTAGACTGTACCAACTAAACAAAAAGAGAGGAGAATAAACAGCAATAATAAAAGACCTAATGTTATGTCACAAACGTAACCTAACCGTAGATACACATTATATTATTGTTATATTTGAATTTTTACCTTTCATATGAATTATTTAGCTTCCCCACGTGTAGGAATATAGTGCAAGTATATCCCTACAACCCAGTTTCACAAAATGGTATCATCCATTCTATCCCGCCCCCGCCGCCATTTTCCATGTTATTCTTTCCTGCCTTACAGTATTTTATGATTTTTAGTGCAACAGTTTGATTGTTAAGTTTGGATTATTATAGTTGTGGTTTCTCCAGCTTGGCGCAGGGAGTGTTTCATCTCCAAATTTGCAGAGGGGACGCCCTGGATAAGCAGCCATGTATATTAAACAGGTAAGCTAACGAGACCAGACTGATGCGTGTTTGCCGACTGTTACTGGTCTAATAACAAGATTTAGGCCAGCTTAACGTTTTTCCACTGAATGATAAATATATAGCTATCGAGGATTTACTCAAAGTATAACGTTGATTGGATTGCAAAACTGTGCACAGGCACTCCATAAACGGCAAACGTTGTGTAGCTATCTAGCTAACGTTAGCTAGCGCTATTTGAATTAGTGTAGAAATGAATTGCCTGTCCCCTCTCGAGATGCTAAGCTAACGCAACTAGGCCAGGCTTAGGTTTTCGGATTTATATGCTTCTTTTCATTGTTGTTATAACGTTTAATGTTGCATATGATGCAGAATACGAGAGTTTATTGTATAGTTGTCGGCTAACTCGGCATTATTGATTTCAAACCTTCAAAAATGTTCTGAATGAAAGTAGCGGTAGACCATCAGAGTGCCCATCAGCCAAGGCCCTGTTGCCTCGTTTTACCTGTGATGGTGCTATTCAGCATAAACAGTTTACACACCTTATGTTTACAAATATTCATAGACCCAGGAGCTCTTTGACCATGTTTAACTGTAGCATGTGGTTAAAATATTGCACTGAAACAGCTGATGTTATAGTCGGTGTGTTCACGGTGGTCTCTGGTTCCCTGTGCAGGTGATCATTCAGGGGTTCCGAAGTTACAGGGACCAAACTGTGGTAGACCCTTTTAGCCCGAAGCACAATGTCATCGGTATGTGTTCATCCACATCTTTCCATAATTATTTTGTATTGCACCTGAGTTGCTAATCAGGTTTTTCGGATACTTTATGTCCTGTATGTCACCATCATATCCTCATTTTGTGTTTATTTTTCCCTTCGTCTTACAGTTGGGAGGAATGGATCAGGAAAAAGTAACTTTTTCTATGGTATGAAGCCTCAAAACTTGCTGTAATATAGAATTCAAACATTTAGACTTCTAAGACTTTAACTCTCGTTCTCTTTTTTTTAGCCATCCAGTTTGTGCTCAGTGATGAATTCAGCCACCTGCGACCTGAACAACGCTTGGCCCTGCTCCATGTAAGTACACGAAAATGTACTGGGAACATGAGCCTTTAGTGGGAAGCTATGAATGCAAGTATGCTTGCTAAATAACAGATTACTCTCAGTCAAAATCTTTTTTCTACCTGTGCCATTTGGCAAAAATGTTGTTGTTGTTTTTTTTTTGTTTTTTTTTAAATTAACTTTTATCACAGTACGGATGATTTTGCTTTAGCTTTGACTAAAACCTCTTTGGTAGATGCCAAAACTTCGTTGTGTAAAAATCTCTCTCTCCCTGTCACTGTAGGAGGGAACTGGTCCACGTGTCATTTCGGCTTTTGTGGAGATTATATTTGACAACTCTGACAACCGACTGCCGGTAGGAATGGCAAACATTTCAAATTTATTCTATTAGTGTATTTTCTGCTTGATTCCATTGTGATATTATTTAAAAATTTCCATAGGCCTCTCAAGGAATGTGTGTGTATGTGTTAAATAAATGGTCACTGAGCAGCTTGTGGCTAAACATGTTTGATCATATAGCCTCTTTTCAGTGCTAATATTTGTTTTACAATTAAATTTGCATTATCGTTTACATTGGTTTGTATCAAAGTAAACCTCAAAATAAAAAAAGGAAAACACAATAAACTAAAATCCAAAAAACCAGCAACATCAACCCTTTTATGCTTTCTTTTGTAACAAGACTCTTAATCTTGGGTATTAAAATGGTGAACATGTTTAGTCCAATTTAAGTTGTTCATTTCATATTGAATATTGAAGTCTCTCCTGGTGATGGCTGTTATGAAGACCACTGATTGCACTGCGTTGCCTTCAGTACACACAGTCCTTCTTATTCTGATGATGAAGGCCGGATGTCTGTGAAATGTTGCAGCCTGGTGATACTGTGGCATAAGCTGCCAATTATCGTCCCCTGTGTGACCCTCAGCTTGCCCAGTGATAAATGCATCTCTTTCTAGATTGACAAAGAGGAAGTCTCCCTTCGTCGTGTTATTGGAGCAAAGAAGGACCAGTACTTTTTAGACAAGAAGATGGTGACGTAAGTATTGCAAGGGATCAGCTGTCCATGTTAAATTTGCCAAAGGACATTACTACATGTGTGATTCCATCTATTCTATGCACTCTTCTTGTTGCAGTAAGAATGATGTCATGAACCTTTTGGAGAGTGCTGGCTTCTCTCGGAGTAACCCCTACTACATTGTCAAGCAGGGAAAGGTGAGAGACGAGTGCAGTGCCAAGCCATATTTAATGTGCAGTAGTTTTTGGTGATGTGAAATGAATTTCATTCTTCAAGCAGTGGTCATTGGGTGGGTGTTTCTAGTTGAACAGACAGTAAAACAGTGTTGTCCTCACTATTTATTTACCTTAGTCTGTTTTGCAAAAAACTAAGAGTATTAGTAGACTAAATAATTGATGTTAATTTAAAAAAGAAATTTTTAATCATTAATTAATTATAATCATTATCATTTGTTTTCTGATAGGAATATCTCAGAGGTACACCAGATATTTGGAAAATTTACCTTATGTTACTGTTTTATGTAGATCAACCAAATGGCCACAGCACCTGACTCACAGCGTCTAAAGCTGCTGAGAGAGGTGGCAGGGACACGAGTGTATGATGAACGCAAAGAGGAGAGTATTTCCCTCATGAAGGAGACAGGTAAACGCTTTTGAATACCTTTCATTTTGTACAACTGTTGATTGGTAGATTTTAATTCATTAATGTTTTTAATTGTCTGTGAACAGTTTTGTTATTACATGACATCAGCTAGATTGTTTTGAAAAGGCTTTATAATGTATATCTATATGTACCATGTATCATTAGCCTTAGGCAGGATTTGTAATTTGTGTCACATGTGCTGTCACCTCACAGCAAGAATGTTCCTGGTTCAAATCCATTCCAGGGCTTTCCTTCCTGCAGCATTTTAGTTTCATTGTTTGTGTGGTCGTCAAAGAACTTAAATGTATAGAAAAACGTACTCCATTTCCACTGTCTTATAGCAGTACTGTCGGATTTCCATCACAG
The DNA here is from genome assembly GCF_963576455.1 of Neolamprologus multifasciatus. Lineage (NCBI taxonomy): Eukaryota > Metazoa > Chordata > Actinopteri > Cichliformes > Cichlidae > Neolamprologus > Neolamprologus multifasciatus. The sequence goes on from NC_140444.1 coordinate 12,141,699, forward strand.
TCACAGTTGTGCATGACTATAACACGTGGCAATGAATTGTTTCTATAACCGAAGTACTGCTAAATTTTGTATACCTTTGGTGAAGGAGTTACAAAGAGAAAAACCTGAAAACAATCCACCGTGTGTTTTCCTCAGAGGGGAAGCGAGAGAAGATCAATGAACTGCTGAAATACATCGAGGAGCGTCTGCACACCTTGGAAGATGAAAAGGAAGAACTGGCTCAGTACCAGAAGTGGGACAAAATGAGAAGAGCTTTGGAGTACACAATCTACAACCAGGAGCTGAATGAAACCCGTGCCAAGCTGGATGAGGTAATAAAGTTGTGAAAAACGTTGAAGTACACATGCAGAAAAAAACACAAAACATAGACTTCTCTGTATTTTGATGCAGGCGTAAGAATGTAACGCAACCCATGTTGCAACACAGTTGCATTATTTATGCAGTATAACACGAATTCTATTGTCCTAGACATCATTATAAACTTAATTAAATGGTATTTATTAAATGTGAACAAATGCCAGTATCAAGTAGACTTTGCTGCCTCAGTAACAAGACTTTTGTACTTTGTTTGGCTCTTTTAATAGTTGTCCACCAAGAGAGAAACCTGTGGAGACAAGTCCAGACAACTGCGTGATGCTCAGCAAGATGCCAGAGACAAAGTGGAGGTAAAGAAACAAAAAAACATCAAACAAAAAATCCAACAACCATTGCTTGGCTTCAGTGAAATCTCATCACAGAATTATATTTAAGATGATGTTACAGTATTTTGTAAATGACCTTGAATGATGTGTTTGTGCTCTGGTAATTGATCTACTTTGACATTTTTTGTAAGATTGAAATAAACAACTACAGTTTTAGTAACAAAGTCATTTGTTAATATTGTCAAGGTTTGATTTTGTTCAGTGCAACATTTTTTTGTTCCTAAAGGTACCATAACCACAAAAAAATGCAATTAAATTTTATTTTTGTGTGTTATCTTCACATCTAATGTTTCTTGACCTCTTTTTCCCCCCCTAATATATCATTGCTTATCTAAATATATCACACATTTCTAGATGGTTAATGTCATCAGCTCATCTTTGTGACCTTGTTAAATAAATGACGCATCATTTAGTCGCTGTAAAGGAAGTAGGTTGTTGTGGGGTTTTTTGTTGTTGTTGTGGTTTCTTTGTTTTGTTTTCCCCTCATACAATGATTCTTTATTTTGGCTCTCTTTGTGTAGGAAACGGAGCGTGTTGTGCGAGAGCTGAAGTCTAAGATCTCTGCCATGAAGGAGGAGAGAGAGCAGCTGTCGGCAGAGCGCCAGGAGCAGATCAAGCAGAGGACCAAACTCGAGTTGAAGGCCAAGGACCTGCAGGACGAGCTGGCAGGCAACAGCGAACAGAGGGTACGGAAGCCTCCCATCTGCGTCACTCTAAACACGCGATGATGCACCAACCACACTCCCCCTGCCTCTTTCCCTTTACCATCTCTGTATGAAGAAAAGGCTGGCAGTTTTTTCTCTTTTAATCCACTCCACTCACCCCTGTTATAGCCGGAAATGTGGGTACTCTCCAGCCCCTCTGGTGTTGGCCAGAGGGGCCGATGGTGCGATATGGCAGCCTCGCTTCTGTCAGTCTGCTCCAGGGCAGCTGTGGCGGCAACTGTAGCTTGCCTCCACCAGTGTGTGAATGTGAGAGTGAATGAATAGTGGAATTGTAAAGCGCTTTGAGGGTCTCGAAAAGAATGCAATCCATTATTATTATTGTTATTATTACTTGTCCAACGTTGCTTTACTTTTCAAGAATTTTGGCAAGGGTGTCTGTCAATTTTTCAGTCTGTTTAGAAAACCAGAAATCCCCAAATCATGACTTAAAAATAGCTTTATTTTATTTAGTATGGTGGGATATTACTCCGAGAATGTCCAAAAGAAAACAGCATAAAACTTAATCAGTAAACCAAGGGTACTGATCCAAATATTCAAGTGCTTCATTCTTACAAACTAATAATATGTGGTTTTGGTTAAGGTGTTTTAAAGGTGTTTATTTCATTTAATGGATGCAGCTGTTACTTGTCAGTTTAATATAACTATCTTTTAATGTATGTAATCATGCATCCAGTATCTGTATAATATCTAATATCATGAGTAATATTAAAACAGGTCAACCAGTGCAAAAAAATGTGCAGTTGGCTTGTGGGATGGGATGGGATGAGAAGCAAAACAGAGTAAGCACCAGGTTGCGTATCAGACTCTGCTTACAGCTCCACTATACATCATCCCTGGCATGAGGTTTCGTGTACAGAATTGGCATGCATCACTCTCCATATGGCCTGGTGTTTGTGTGCACATGTGAGTATGAAGACGATAATTATACATAACAGCTCTATTGGCTCAGTCTTTATGGTTCATGGTGGGTCCCAGGCAGCATGCTGGCTAGTGGTTGGATTAAGCCCACCTGGCTGCGGCTGGCACAACACCAGCCAAAAGTTATTGGAGCAAAATGAAAAGCCTCTCTAGCTACAGGGGATCCTGGTTTGATCAGCTTTGAGGTGGCTGATCAAACCATGGGGAGGAAAAAGTGAGCACAGCCATCTCACAAAGGAATTTGTCCAAATCAGTTGTCAGTTAGATTTTCTATTGATACTAGCACATTTTGGTTTACTGAATATTAATGCTCTTTTTATAGGATTCTCTTCCAGTAGATACCTTTTATATAAATCTGTTGTAAATGTGTTAGGGCTGTCGGTCTATTAAAATATTTAATTGCGATCAATCACGTGATTGTCCATAGTTAACTCTCAGTTAACTTAAGTTAGATTTCTTCATCCATTTCTGCTTATCATTCACAATGTTCTGATGCTTCACTTCCAGACACCCCAATCTAAGGATGGTGGGCCACAGGTCACAGCCCAAGCACGCATGTGTTAATCGCGCATCAAAAGAAAATAGAGGTGTTAAAAGGAATAAGCATTAATGTGTTATTATCCTGTTAACTTTGACAGCCCTAAAAATATAAGTATACATTTTTCATAATTGTCATGAGGCTTATTTATTCTTCAACACTTTTCCTCACATGTAACTCTTCTTTTCTTAACCTTTCATTTGTCGGATTTGTTGGAATAATAGTCTGCTCTTGATCTTCCAGAAACGCTTGTTGAAGGAGCGTCAGAAGCTCCTGGAGAAAATTGAGGAGAAACAAAAAGAGCTGCAGGAGACTGAACCCAAGTTCAACATGGTCAAGGAAAAGGAGGAGCGGGGCATCTCCAGGTAAGGATGACTCATTCTCAGCTATCGTTCCCCGAGCAGGCGGTGACCGGGCGTGATTCAATGAGTCAGTCAACCCAAATTAAATATAATTTGATAGTGAGAAATTAAAGGTGTCTTCACATGAGATATTTGCGAATTCTGTTATAAAATTATTTTATTGCATGTGTTATACAAACATTTGAATACCTTAATTGCAGGAAGGAGAGCCAAAGAAAACTATTGGTTCACTTTATAAATCTATGATCCCCCTTTGCTGTCTTGCAGATTAGCTCAAGCTACACAAGAGAGGACAGACTTGTATGCTAAGCAGGGTCGTGGCAGTCAGTTCACCTCTAAGGAAGAAAGGGACAAGTGGATCAAAAAGGAGTTGAAGTCTCTGGACCAGGCTATCAATGACAAAAAGAGGCAGATTGCTGCGATCCACAAAGACCTGGAGGACACAGAAGCAAACAAGGAGAAGAACCTCGAGCAGTACAACGTAAGATCATTCAAAATGTTTCAGACCTGCTTCTCCTGCTTTTCCATGAAAAAGAATTGCACACTGAGTTTTGCTTTCCTGTCTTTTGTTGCTCTAGTTGAAATAACTAGCTATTCTTTGTTTACTGACACTGTTTTTGCTGGAACATTTTAACCTATACTTCTTTGTCCCTTTTATTTTGGTATTTTGCAGTCTTGTGCATGTAGCTTGAAGAAAGGGTGAAAAATTTTTTTCCAAGGGATGCACTGGTGGGAAATTCTGAAAGGGGGAAACAAATCTTTATTATCAAGTTAACATTTTGAGACTAAGCTTTTCATTACATGACTTGTGAACATTTGGTGCAAAATCCACAACAACAAAAAAGTGAAAAAAACAGTCAACAAGGCATAGACTTTCATTTGGCTCCTTAATTTTACACTGATTTAAAATAAATAATTTTGCATTTATTTATTTCGGATTAGTGGTGTGATATATGTGGTTTAGAAAAACATTTCTGCTGTTTTGATCTGACATCCTGGCAGGTTAATGTGTCTCACTTCAAACTTGTATCTTTAGAAACTCGATCAAGATCTGAATGAGGTCAAGACCCGTGTGGAGGAGCTGGACAAAAAGTATTATGAAGTGAAGAACAAGAAAGATGAACTGCAGAGTGAAAGAAAGTAAGGACCTCGTCTTTGTTTTTAATCTTCTCTTTGACCTCACATCTTTAAGATGTAAATGTATAAAATTCAGTCATATTTTAAACTTTTTTGTGTGCAGTTTTGATTAGTTTGACATCTCATGATAAAATGAAGCTTTACATAAGTCAGACCTGCATGTTGAATTGAGTTGAAAGGTTGTTGTTTAGCCTTTCTTTTAGCCAGTATGCTGTTTCCGCTTGGCAACCTTTAGATAGATGCCAGTGTATTGTCTCCTGTGAATGTCACCAGGCCTTCTCAGTCCACTTAAACAATGAGGTGTGTTTATGTAACACAGAGGATGATACCTCAGGCTTCTGCTGCCACAGTTTCCTTGCCTTTAAAAGGTCCTTCAGGGTGGTTGAATTGTGTTATGAGGCTTTTTAGGGAAAACGCGGAATATTGTTCCATGTTTCTTGAAGCACGACAAAGGCAGCATTCACATTCAGGCCTCTCCAGCTATTATTAGGAATGACACTCAAAACGCATAATTTGCCTTAAGCATAAAAAGAGGTTGCGATCTTTCTTTTTTTTAAACTGAATTCTATTAAATTCAGCAAGACCCTTATTACTGTCAGCATGTAAAACAGATTCCACGAATAGTTTGTGTATGTCAGATTTTTAATTATGCACCCATCACTGTGATCCACTGCGCAGTCTGTCGGGTGAGAAGGCAAAATGACAGCTGCAAGCTATTAGTAGCATATCTAAAAATGAGAACAAATGATGAATTTACTCTAACCGAAGCCAAGATGGTTTGGCAGGGAATCGAGACGATATATTTTTACTTGAGGATGATAGTTACAGTTTGCAATTAAAAACAGTTTGACTTGAAATCATGTGAAAGTGAATGAATATTTATGTTTAAATACATTCAAACTATGAATCAGCAGCTGTGTTGGTTTCATAATCTATTTCCAAGATGAATGAATACAGAGATAAAAGATTTAATCCTTTTATAAAAGAGAGTTTTAGTTTAAAGGTTTTTTGTTTTGTTTTTTTTTTGTGTCATGACTGCACTTGCCTTTTTGTGCTTCTGGTGACATAAGTGTAACAGTGTGTGACTCTCTGTATCTGCCCAGCTACCTGTGGCGTGAGGAGAACGCAGAGCAGCAGGCTCTGGCAGCCAAACGAGAGGACCTGGAGAAAAAACAGCAGCTCCTCAGAGCAGCCACCGGCAAGGTCCGTGTCACTGTACATGACTGCGTAATTATTGACGTGCATAATGCAACTATAGGATCCCCAATGCCTCCACCTGGATACAAGTGAAAGTGTGACTGTGCATGTATGGGCACAGAAGTGGATTTTTTTTTCAGAGGATTGAAAAGTAATCCTTTTACTTGAACACACGCACAGTACATGGATTTATCTTCCTCTTTCCCAGGATGTCACTTGTAAGCCACAGGTAGACCTGCCATTATAGTTCACACACGCACTTACATACAGAAGAGCTGTTAGCGAAGAAATGGGCAAGTGAAGATAAATCAAATCCCAAGTTTAAAAAAAAAAAAGCTTCACTCTCTAAACGAGCCCACCTTAATACCGCGACCGACTCACTTTGTGACTCAGCCGGTTGTCAGAATAGATATATCAAATGGAATCATTCATCTGCTTCGCTACTGGCACCTTATGATAGCTAGCTAAATTTACATATGACTCACTCCTTTCTGCCTCATCCAGTCATTTCTTCGGGGCATATACATCAATCAAATATCACTTCTGAATAATGTCTGCCCAGATGAAAGGAGGCTGTGTGTAGCTTCATGGACAAATGTCCTGCATTTATTTTTCTTACATTAGTCCCAGCTGACTCATCCGTCTCCAGCCTTTGATGGGCTGTATCTATCCCACATTTTTATATTTGCAGTGTATATTTCAGTGTAGGATTGCGCAATGGAGTTAATACAGACCTTTTTTTCTCATGGCTCATACAATATGAGTTTTTTTTTCTTTGCTTTGCTTTGTGTTTGTTATTTTGCATACTGAGAATGTAGATCTTTGTCATAGTTAGAATTTGGTGCAGTTAGAATTCAGTGTGGGCGCTTTACTTCAACAGTAATGCCCTTTGTCTAAGATTAATTTCATAACAGAATTTTAAGGAGTAACTGTGGGGCAGAGGGCCATTGTGTTGCTCCAGGATTTGATCTTTGCATTTTGTGGTTGATTGTATGAATGTGGATGTAAAGAGTGAGTTTACCACTCCAGATTAGGGAGGAGTTCAAGCATCTCATGATCTTGTTTAAAGGTGGAGGTAAAGTCAGAGATTGATGGATATGATGGTCTGTCATGCTGAAGAAGGAGCTGACCAGTCAGTCCGACTTCACTTTAATCTGTTTTATAATACATTAATCATTATTCCTTTTGTGTCACTTATGTTCCTCCAGGCCATCTTGAACGGTATTGACAGCATCAACAAAGTCCTTGAGCATTTCCGTCGGAAGGGCATCAACCAGCATGTCATCAATGGTTATCATGGCATCGTCATGAATAACTTTGAATGTGAGCCTGCTTTTTACACCTGCGTGGAGGTTACAGCTGGGACCAGGTGTGGTTTGCTTTTGTATTTTCATTCAAATGTCTGTGTAGGCTGAAATGAAAACAACACTTTCCGGCTCCAAGTCCTTTTATTATGCAAGATTATACAAATGTGCCCGGTGGGTAAAAGGAGCAGGTTGCTGCGTGGGAAGCCAGCAGCCCAGTCAGTTTAAAACATTTAGTCTGAAGTTACTCCCCCGTTTGTAGTATCAGTATACCATCTGCCTTGGGCTTTTTTATTATTGCTTTATTCTTCCTCTTTAGAACCTGTTAAAAAATTTTAAATATCAAATGGGAGTTTTCATGTTTACTCACAGAGCAGGTGTTGTAGATTTTACAAACAATTTATGATTTATAGTAAAAAATGACTTTTGGTGGGTTTTTTTTTTTTTTTGTCTTTGTTTGTTTCTTTGTTTTTTTTAAGGCTGTTTTACCACATTGTGGAGACTGATGAAGTGAGCACTAAAATACTCATGGAGTTCAACAAAATGAACTTGCCTGGAGAAGTCACATTCCTACCTCTGAGCAAGCTGGACGTCAGAGACACCGCCTACCCAGAAACCAACGTAAGTACCTGACATGAATGGGCGCTTTGCATGTATTAAATTTTGAATGTACTAGCAAATAGTGGTATACAGTAATTGACAGTGGCAGTTAACATAAAAACTGCATTCAACTATATTTTTATTTTATTTTTTTTCATTTCCCTTTGTTCAGTCCTCTTCATTCCATTTTTCTCATCAAGATTTCTACTGACAAATTAGTTTCATTATTACCAATGATTTTTTGTTTGTTTGTTTCATTTTCCTCCATCAGGATGCCATCCCGATGATCAGCAAGCTCCGCTACAGTTCCAACTTTGACAAAGCCTTCAAGCACGTGTTTGGGAAGACCCTCATTTGTCGTAGCATGGAGGTTTCCACCCAGTTGGCAAGAGCTTTCACCATGGACTGTATTACTCTGGAGGGTAAGCTTTGCTGTGAAATGCAGTACAGCTTCAACAATTCTCAGTGCAAAATACTCCAATTGAGAACATTCATATCATTGTTTTGTTACTTCCTAGGTGACCAAGTCAGCCACCGTGGAGCTCTGACAGGAGGATACTATGATACCAGAAAGTCTCGCCTGGAGCTTCAGAAAGACATGAGGAAGGCTGAGGAGGAGCTGGGTGAGCTGGAGGCCAAACTCAATGAAAACCTGCGCAGGAACATTGAACATATCCTTTCTATTAAAACGTGTGGCGAGTTTGTTTATCATGTTGATGTTAGAGCGCTGTCTGTTGAGAGTATGAGCAAACTTGAAAGCTTCACTGAAGAATCGCGTCATTAGTGAGGCAGAGTTTTGGCCCCCTGCTTAGACTTACTGACAATAGAAAAATGGCCTGGGTTTGACTGGAGTACCGAGGAAAAGGGGAGTATGTGATTCAAGACTGAATTTGAAAATGACTAAACAGACATCTCCCACTTTGAAATGTTATGAAATTCATAAACACTGGAGACAGACCGTTAATAATCGGTATCTGTTAGATCCAAGTAGATTTTCTTTCCTTTTCAGGATAGAGATTGTGTTTGCCTGAAAGATTTAAATCATGATGTACAGTTAAAACTAGCCTTTCTAAAATCGTTTTTATATTGACTTTTAAAGTAAACATTGCTTTGTGTTGACAACAGAAAACTTTGCACCCTCTTAGGACTGAAATTTAAATTTAAATTCGTTGCCACGTTCTGCTGTGTGCTTGGAGCTGTTTTTCTGTATAAAAACGATGTTATAGAAAGTTACACCACCCTCATTCAATTATGCAGTGATGTCACATGGCTGAACCTTTGTTTTAATTGTGTATTAAATCAGTCTGGGTTGTGTAGCTACCTTAAGGCCAGTTGGAGCTTGGCTGGGACGCAGTGGCAGGGTTTAATCGGGTCAAGAAGGATTAGTGTGTGTTGGGTCATATCGGCCAGAGCCATGACTCACTGCTGGACAGCTCATGAAGGCCAAACAAGTGGATCACAGAGGATTTGTGTTTGCATGTGTGATGTATTTATGAATATGGTCACTTCCGGCCCAGTATGATTAAATGTCTGTTTGCACACCTGTGTGATGGTGTGTAGCTTCTCACTCACTCACAGCTAGTAAAGCTTATGCTGCTTGGTGTGTGCGCACCTGGTGATTACGTATATGTGCGAGTCAGTAGGCGAAATGGGCATCTGTGCCGATGACATGGTGCTTCACTTCACTCCCCAGAGGAGTGAGTCAGAGAATGAATTAATTATTTAAGACACCTTGTTTTTCACTCTCCACCTCTGCCCTGTCAATAAGCATGAGCTCCCAGCCATTCCATCCTTCCTTCTTTTAGTTGCCGTCTTCACTGTTCCATTACATTGCAGTGAAACTTCATACAGTTTTTATGTGAAACAGAAATTTTAAATGTACCTGATTTTATGTGGTTGTGCTAATTTATCGTGTTTTTCTATGGAAAAAAACTGTTTGCAGCCTGATATTATCTGTTCACATTTGTCAGATTATCTTTGAACATCTGTTTTCTCAGTCTTCTCTGGTCAGCAGGCAGGAAAATCCACTTTCCTTCAGTCCTTTTTATATCACTACATTGATTGGTCTTGGTGTTCATTGAGTCCTGGTAAACCTCAGAGGCCCACAAGAGTTTTGCAGTCCTTTGAAGATCAATAAGCCTGTCTGTTAAATTAACTTAATGATGAGCATGTGCAGCCCTTCTTAATCCTCTGCTTTGATTTTAGAGACACCTCCTACCCTAAAAGCACAATCACATTATTGGAGCACTAAATAGCCTACAACATGCCCCATGACTTTACTCATTATCTGATCAGTGTCTTTTGTGTGTCTGTCAGTATGATTACAGAAAATTTAACCAGGCTGAATTTCTTGAAACTTTGGGAAGAGGTGGTGTATGTGCAAAAGAAGAACCCTTTACATGCTTTAATTTTAGATCCAAGTCACTTAAAATAGCTGAATGTGACTTTGGCCTTGGCAGAAGATCAACTCTCTGAGTGCCCTTCCAGTTTGCTGCTTCAGCTTCAACAAAACTGTCTCTGTTGTTTAGGGATTCTGTGCCAAAGTGCTTAATTAAAGCTGAATCATTTATTATCCTTTTTATTTAACCGTTTCAAGTTTGGTTGACTAACAAAAATATCCAGGCTGCATATCCAGGTTTCTTGCAGTCCCAGCACTTAACTTGCTTGGTGAAACGGTAGTAACGATTTAACAATGCATTGTATCAGGGACCTTATAATAGGCACTGCAATATGACGTAACTGTGATTAGCTCGAGAGTGGCTATTAAGAAAAACTGAAAATGCTCGTCTGTAGTAAAAATTGGCATATACTTCCTTAACTGCCACCTCCACGTATCAACAATGAGATTGACCAACTGATGAATCAGATGCAGCAGATCGAGACACAGCAGAGGAAGTTTAAGGCATCCAGAGACAGTATTCTGTCAGAAATGAAGATGCTGAAGGAGAAGAGGCAGCAGTCAGAGAAGACTTTCATGCCCAAGGTAATATTACCTCATTGTTGCAGTGTATTGTAACCTGTATTAAAAACCCTGTGTTCAAGATCACTATGACCAGGTTTTGTTATTGATGTTTAACTTGGTCTGTGCCTCAGGTTCAGCCTGTCCCCATTATTGTGTCTTAATGTTGCCCACTGCTGTCTAATGTTCCTTCGTTCTTTCTCCCTCTCTCTGTCCAGCAACGCAGCCTTCAGAGTTTGGAGGCCAGCCTCCATGCCATGGAGTCCACCAGAGAGTCGCTGAAGGCGGAGCTCGGTACAGATTTGCTGTCTCAGCTCAGCCTGGAAGATCAGAGGCGTGTCGACGACCTCAACGATGAGATTCGTCAGTTGCAGCAGGTCAGTGGACACAGACTGTGTCTGTTGCAGCATTTGTGACAGTGTTTCTGCACTGTAAAATAACTGACACACAGATATGAATTTTCATTTGTGTAATTGTGCTATATCAGTTTACAGCAGTTGATTGCTTAAAACTTTATTGTGCAATTTATTCAGGTTTTTCAGGGGGGGAAATCACACTGATGTGAAAAAAACAAAAAACTTATGTATTAACTATGAGACATTTAAGAAAAATGTTCCAGTGAAATAATTACTGTCTTTTAGAAATGTGTTGAATCTGAAATTGTGGCAGTATCTGTGCGTGCTTACATGGAGTTCAGAGAGCATGCCGGTTACCTACATTTGTTTCTCAGTGTCCTTTCGCTTTCTGCCTCCTCCTAGTGTATTCAAATGCTCTGACTGAGGTGAGAGAAGCAGGCAGCAGCTGTGTGTGGGATGTTCCTGTGATACAGCATTGCCCTGTCTTTCTCTTTCACGGCCAGCTACTCTCGGCTTTTCCCTCATTGAACTTTCAGCCATTCCTGCCATCGTTGTGCAACAACTCCGCCCCCGCAACATGAAGCCTTTCATATATGGTTCTGTTATGTTTGCTGTTGTCAGATTATATTACCTGCAACAGAACTCCTGGTTTAGTTTTCATGGGTTTTGGTTAATATGATATTTGCTTCGACATAAGTGGGCAAAGACTTGTTCCTTTACATAACATTCACTGATAACTGTTGCTGAGGCAGATAAGTGTATACACAATATTTATTTATTTATTTATAGCAGATTTTATTCTGTGTAGACTGAACAGTTAAAGTTGCTCTCATCTTAGGATTGTCAGGATGTTTATAAAGGCAGAAACTGCAACATTGGCTTTTAGATAAATGACTATCACTCCTCACACATCCGTCACTCTGACAGCACCATTTCATGCAAGAGATTTCTTTTATGTGATAAACAAAGCAAGAAAAACCCATTCAAATATCAAATCACTGGTATTTCAACACATAGTGAAAATATCACATAAGTAACTTTTGTGCTTCGATGTCTTTATTCACTTGCAGGATAACAGACAGTTGTTGAATGAGAGAATCAAGCTTGAGGGCATCATGACCAGAGTGGAAACATATCTCAATGAGAACTTGAGGAAACGTCTTGACCAAGTGGAGCAGGTACATCATCCCTTTAAGCACTTTGCTTGTAGAATATGTTTGTCACATGATCTATATGTGTATGTTTGTTGAATTATTTCCCTTTTCATATTAACAAAGTCATATTATTTTAAGTTCTGATTCTTTGTTTTCTGCTGTTAAATTGTGGTATGTTACAAATTAATTCTTGGATATAGCTGAATTAATTATAAATAATGTTTTCATTTTCTAGGTAGAGGGGTGTTTGAATGACCCTCCCTTTTTATTTATTCTACTATTTTGATGTTCCCTCACTTTGTATTTCACAGGAGCTAAACGAGCTGCGTGAGACGGAGGGAGGCACGGTGCTCACGGCCACAACCTCTGAGCTGGACGGCATAAACAAACGTGTTAAAGAGACTTTAGCTCGATCAGAAGGTATGTGGTTTTTAATTTATTGATATGTTTGTCAGTACTACTGTTCATATGTTGGGGTAAAATAGTCACTGCTGTGGTTGTGGCTACATTTATGACACATATATAGAAGCTCTCGTATTATTTTACTAACAGTACAGTTTATACCTACTTAAAAGTGGTTTAAGTTAGATTAGGTTTCACTTTAGACATAATCACTTACAGGGGATCCTGTTGATGTATTTTTAATGGTTGCTCCTCTATTGTAATTGTTTGCTTTCATTAAATGTAAGTCTGTCTTACAGTTGTCCAGAAGTTAAAGTTGAATTTATGAAGAAAATGCCTGAAAGCATGTGTTTTGGAGTGTTTAAATTCACTGTAGTCTGGACTGCAGCATAAGTTTTGATTTTATTATGATCACAAAGAAAATTATTTTTAAAGTAAATTACTGTTCTCTTTCAAACATTCGTTTCGGTGTCTCACTATGGGGAACGCTCTCTCAGCGTTGTCCTCAGAAGCCTCTATATCATTACTCCAGCCAGTATTGGCTGGCAGTCGTGACGCTTGCGTCAGGGAGGGGCCACCCTCCTCCCTATAAAAGGGTGTGACGCAGCGTCACCCGTCATTCAATTTCAATTTCCTCTTCTCGCTTCTTAGAATCCTCATCTCTCCTGACTGTGAACGTGAGTGCTAGCTTAACTGTCCACACGAGCAAGCTAACACCTTGGTCACCGGGCGCTAGCACGGCTCGCGTTTCGTGTCACCTGCTCTTCACCACAGAGCCAGGTCGGAGAGTGTGTTAGCTGCCACCACGCATCTAGCTCAACAGTTAGCTGACCAAGCTATCTGTCTTTGCTACACACGGCCACCAAGCCAAGTAGCGCAAGCGCTAGCCACCACACTAGCTAGGTCATACTAGCTCACCATAGCTACCCGACCGAGAGAAGAAAAGAAAAAGAAGTTCAGCATTAGCCGTCCAGCCATTCCAAGCTAGCTACACCAAGCTTCCTTAATATGGCAGACCGCAAACCGCTGCCCAGAATTTGCTCCTGCGGTTGCAAAATCTCAGGTTCAGATACACATGACGCGTGTGTGATGTGCCTCGGGCTGCAACACGCCCAAGCAGCGGTTTCCACACCGGGTATATGCGAACACTGCGCTCGCTTCACCCACAAAAGCCTTCGCCGAAGGCTAGCCCGCCAGGCTAGCTTGTCGAAGGAGGACCCAATGCTGTCTCCAGTCGGCCCACCGATGGAGCACACTGAGTCCGCCACACCAGGCACCAGCTGGGGCGACGAGATGGATATCGTCCTCCCGCTGGTGCATGATGCCGAGGTCAGCTGCGAAGCTATGTTTGATTCTCTCGAGGCTAATGACGAGCTACTCAGCGAATCCTCTGAGGGAGCGTCGGAACATCTCGTCTCGGACGAGGATGACGACGTTTTCTTTGCCCCCTCTGGTCGAAATTCTGCGACACAAGGGGCCGATTGTGATAACCCCGGCACACAGTCCCGCGGCATGGAGCTATTTGACGTTGCAAAACGGGCAGCTGAAAAGCTGGCAATCCCATGGCCCGCGGTGACAACGGAGACCTCCACCTCACGATACGAGGGTAAAAGGCTCCCCGTAGCAAAGCGCACTACTAAGCAGGTACTGCCGCTTTTCCCCGAATGCGTGGACGAGGTCACACGCTGCTGGGCAAAGCCATTTTCGTCACCCAACCCCGTGCAGGGAGCGGCGGCGTTTGACTGCGCTGGAATGAAAGAGAAGGGCATCTACCAAATTCCCACAGTGGAGAATCTGGTGGCTTCTCATCTCCACCCAAACCAGAAACTTTCCATGTCATCTGGTCCGTCCCTGCCCTCCAAGGCCGAACGCCTGCAGTCCTCCCTGGCTGACAAGGCGTATAAATCGGTTGCCACCACCGCGAGGGCATTGAACGCCTCATCGCTCCTGCTAGCCTACTCGGCGGAGCTCCAGGACCAGGCTGCTGCGAACCCGGACGCTAGCGAGCTGTGGGAAGAGCTGGGCGTAGTTACGGACCAGTGTCTCCACCTCACTAGAGCAGCAGTACAAGCGGCGGGCAGAGCCCTCAGCATCATCGTCCTACAGGAGAGGGCAAGATGGCTGAACTTGTCGGGGCTTTCGGACAGAGAAAAACGTGACATTCTGGACGAAAGCATCGACCCCGCTGGGCTTTTCGGGACCGCCGTTGCCACCATGCAAAGACGGTGCGAGGAGAAAAAGAAAGAGGGAGAGGCCCTGCAGCTGTGTCTCCCTAGGAAGACCCAGGCTGCGCCTCCACCCAGTCGCCGCACGTTCGCTCAGGTCACCAGCCGTCCAGCCGGCGTGCCGACGTTTAAAATCCCTCGCCGCCCAGCCCCGCAGGTCGCGGCCCAGGGTCCCCTAGGATCGCAGAACCCTAAGACCCACTGGCCCAGGAAACACTTCCCGCCTGCTGCCGCTCAGGGTGCCCCACCACCAGCCAAGCAGTCGGACCGCAAGAAGAAGCGGACTGCCTAACATCCCCCACGGGGAGATCGGAGCCGGACCAGCCCGGGCTCCAAGTTCACTCCAGGGCTCAGTTCCGGAGCCCGTTCGGAGAAGTGTGTTCTGCCTCCACCTTTCAGCGCCTGGGACTCGAGTTGGATCCCACAGAGCGCATTTCAACAAAGAGACGGCGAGACACTGTTCAGCTGAATCAAGCATGTCTGTCTCACAAAACACACTGTTTATTAAAAACTCACCCGTTGCATCCAGGCATGTCGCCAAGGGCACGGGAAAGCATGTTGAAAAACATAATGCCCCCACGCACCCAGACACCACCGGGGTTGATTCCCTCAGTGGTGTCCGGCCCCATAAGCGCTGGTCAAGCGCGGGCCACCCGCGCATGCGCAGTCGGGTCTGGCCCGAAGGACCAGTTTCCGCCACAAGAGGGAGCCAGAGCTCCGTCTACTGTGGAGTGCCTGTCTTTGGGGCCGCTGTCAGCAAGAATAGAGAGATGGCGAGCTCTCGCTGCGCCAGAATGGGTTGTGAGGACATTAGAGCGAGGCTATCGTTTGCAATTCGCAACCACCCCTCCCAGATTTCACAAAGTGATTTTCTCTCTTGCAAAAGGCGAATCAGCCAGGATCCTGCAAGAAGAAATAACTACCTTGCTATCAAAGGGAGCAGTACGAGAAATACCCCAGGAGCAGAGCCAATGCGGCTTCTACTCAAAGTATTTTCTCGTGCCCAAGAAGGGAGGGGGACTGCGTCCGATACTGGACCTACGGGCTCTGAATCAGCATCTGAGGTCATACAAATTCAGGATGTTGACGACCACCACTCTGCTGCATGTAGTGCGCCCAGGCGATTGGTTTACATCAATAGACCTGAAGGACGCATACTTTCACATCCCTATTTACCCACCTCACAGAAAATTCCTGCGCTTTGCGTTTCAGGGCAAAATGTACGAGTACCAGGTCCTGCCGTTTGGTCTCTCACTGAGCCCTCGGGTATTTGTGAAATGCACAGAGGCAGCCATAGCCCCACTGAAGAGGCGGGGCATCCGCATAGCAACATACATAGACGATTGGCTGCTGCTATCAGAGTCCGAAATAATGGGAAGAGAGCACACCAGGTTGACAGTGGATCATCTGATGGCTCTGGGTTTCACCATAAACTACCAAAAGAGTGTCCTGCAGCCAGCTCAGGCCATCTCTTTCATAGGAATAGCTCTAAACTCCGCCTCGTACAGAGCGTGTCTCTCTGTGGACAGAGTAAAAAAAATGCTATCACATGCCGGCATTTTTCAGTTGGGAAGATATCTCCCATTCAGAAAATGCCTGCAGATGCTGGGATTAATGGCGTCTTCACTGGCAGTCATTCCACTAGGCAGACTGCATATGAGGGAATTTCAGCGATGGGTTGCATCACTGAGACTGAATCGAAAGCGCCATACCTACCGCTATATCAGAGTGACAGCAGACTGCGCTGCAGCACTCCACTGTTGGAGAAATCCCACATTTCTCACTCAGGGGGTGTCACTGGGGGCTGTCACAGCCAGAAAGGTGGTGACCACGGACGCGAGTCTCACGGGCTGGGGTGCTACTCACGAGGGCAGAGCAGTGAGCGGCAGCTGGGGCTCACAACAGAGGGGTGCTCACATAAATTGGCTAGAATTGCTAGCAGCATTTCTAGCACTGAGACACTTCCTTCCCCTGTTGAGAAACCACCATGTTCTGATCAGAACAGACAACACCACTGTTGTGGCATACATCAACAGACAGGGCGGGTTACGTTCCCGTCCCTTGCACATGCTGGCTCGCAGACTGATCATGTGGAGCAGCATCAATCTGTTGTCACTGAGAGCTACTCACATTCCAGGAGCTCTGAACTTGGGAGCAGACTTAATGTCCAGGGGAAACCCGCAGTACGGGGACTGGACCCTGCACCCACATGTGGTGACCCAAATCTGGACCCGCTTTGGCCAGCCACAGGTCGATCTGTTTGCCTCGAGGGAGAACGCTCAGTGTCCACTGTATTTCTCCCTGAGGGACCAGGAGGCTCCGCTAGGGGTAGACGCATTAGCTCACAACTGGCCACATGCTCTGCTTTATGCGTTCCCTCCGCTGGCCTTAATTTCTCCCACTCTAACCAGAGTGAGAGAGAGAGGGCTAACAATGATATTGATCGCCCCAAGGTGGATGAGGTCCCACTGGTTAGCGGAGATTGTGCCCCTCTTGTGGAGCGAACCTTGGCCTCTCCCTCTCCGACGAGACCTAGTCTCCCAAGCCAGGGGGGAGATTTTTCACCCTCACCCCGAGCGCCTTGCCCTGTGGGCTTGGCCCGTGAGAGGTTGAATCTGAGTACGGCAGGACTCCCCCAGGGTGTTATAGCCACTATTCAGAGTGCTAGAGCCCCCTCCACAAGATCATTGTATGAGAACAAGTGGAGGGTATTTGAGGAATGGTGTGGAAAGTCTCACACTCTCTCCTTTCAATGCTCTGTGACAACAATTCTCTCCTTTCTCCAAGAACTGTTAGATAAAGGAAAGGCCTTTTCCACAATTAAAGTATATCTAGCAGCCATTTCAGCCTGCCATGTGGGCTTCGTGGATGGCCCGGTGAGCCATCACCCGCTAGTCTGCCGTTTCATGAAAGGGGCACGACGGCTCCACCCGGTGTCTAAACCTCTCGTTCCCACGTGGGATTTATCCCTGGTGCTGGGGGCAGTTTCACAGCCACCATTTGAACCACTAAACCAGGTGGAAATAAAAATCCTGTCTTTGAAGACTGCATTGCTCCTGGCTCTCGCATCTGCGAAGCGTGTCAGTGATATTCATGCGCTGTCAATACACAAAGAGTGCACCCGATTCACGCGGGATAACTCTAGAGTCACACTCAGGCCAAATCTGGCCTTTGTGCCCAAAAATCCTTATCTCCAATGCACCCCATTGGAGCTGGAAGCTTTTTGCCCTCCTCCTTTCTCCTCCCCTGAACAGGAGCGCCTACATGCTCTCTGTCCAGTTAGGGCTCTATGTACCTATATAGAGAGAACGAAGGCTTTCAGGAGGTCGGATCAGCTGTTTGTTTCCTGGGCTAAACCACATCTTGGCAAGCCCGTTAGCAAACAACGCATTTCCCACTGGATTGTTGAGGCGATCCAATTGGCTTATTCCAGCACGGGTCTGCCCCCCCCGGAGGGACTTCGTGCTCATTCTACCAGAGGGATGGCAACCTCTTGGGCCCTTTTTAGGGGTGTCTCTATAGAAGAGATATGTGCAGCTGCGAGCTGGGCTTCACCTTTGACCTTTGCAAGGTTTTACAGGTTGGATGTCACTGCACCGTCTCTAGCCCACACTGTGTTAAGTGTGGGTCCCCACGAGACCTCCTAAATTGGCAGTCAGTCGTTCAGATGGGCTTATCTGGCAATACGGGAGTCTGCATATCCCCATAGTGAGACACCGAAACGAATGTTTGAAAGAGAACTTGAGGTTACTCTATTCCGTAACCCCCGTTCTCTGATAACATGAGTGAGGTGTCTCACCAGATCACCCTCCTTGCACGAAGCGAGGAAGAGGTGAGCTTATCTTGAATGACGGGTGACGCTGCGTCACACCCTTTTATAGGGAGGAGGGTGGCCCCTCCCTGACGCAAGCGTCACGACTGCCAGCCAATACTGGCTGGAGTAATGATATAGAGGCTTCTGAGGACAACGCTGAGAGAGCGTTCCCCATAGTGAGACACCTCACTCATGTTATCAGAGAACGGGGGTTACGGAATAGAGTAACCTCAAGATTTTTGTCATTAAAGACCAGGAAAAATAATGAAAATGTTATTTTCCGGGAGGGAAGGGTTTTTGAAAATGAAATAAACCCAAAAAGCCATGGACACTTGCTTCAAAAATACACATGAAATAATGTGACTCAGTTAAAACCTTTTTTACAGTAATTATGTAGGACACAATATTCAGTTCTTTTTTTCTTAAACATCATTGAGCTAATAGAAAGGGTGGATCAAGTATCTGGATCTTCTGCTGTCACAAAGGCTTTGCCCTTAAAGCATAGCTGACAGCTGTAAATAATACTTTAACAACTAGGTTCACTGTCTGCTCTAGTGTTCGAGAGGAGAGGCTGCAGCTGGACTTTAAATTATACCTTAACTTTTGACGTTGACTTTTAAGTCTTATTTTTTCATCTATAGATGGGCTATAGGTAAATATCTGTATCTCTGTGTAATCTGTATCTATGTAGTGCTCATTACTGCACATTTCTGGGTAAAAAGAAAGCAAAGGAAAAAAATCAAATCGTTCCAGTCTTCTATCTCTTATGCTTAGTTAATTTATTACCTGTCTGGCTCAATTTATTGTTGTCATTTGAGTGTAAATTGAGAAACTGTAGGATGCCTTCATTGAGTTGGTACTGCCAGCAGATGGTGAGAATGGCTGTGATGCCTTCAAATCACAATTTGGATAATATGTTCTTGCACAGACTGCCTGGTCGCACATTTGTATAAATGTTCTATAAATGTGGTGCAGTGACTCAGAGGTGATAAAATGCAGTTGTCAAAAAGCACTTGTTTCTGAATACCCTTAATTTGCATGGATTCATATTTCATCATTGGCACTAACTAATTAAAGGCATTCACAGCATCATCCTTTTCTTATGTAGGCGCTATATTCAGTCATCCACTCTTGACTATTGTCAGTTTTACCTTTGTTCCAAAAAAGAAAGAAGAAAAATCTTAATTTCTTCTTTCTTTAAATGAAAGAAAGAGACATTGTCTCCCTTTTTGTAGGTTGTTGAGAAAAGGCTCTAAAGACAAATGATGTAATCGCTTCTGCTGAACAAAGATGACACAAAGTCTTACGAGCCATCTTGAAACTAAGGATATACGAGAGTGGTCGACAAAATAATTAAAAGTTGCAGGCCTTCACTAGATGGCACTTAAAATAGTCAGTTTAAGTAATTATTCGTATTTTAGTGAGTTACAACATCTCAAAGATCTTTCCAGCCGTGATCTTTGCAGCACCTTTCTCTCTCTGGTCTGTGACAAGTTTTAAATAAGTTGGAAATCAAAGGAGGTGGCAGTGCTACAAACTTGGTGCGTTCTCCTTTGATCAAGGAAAGAAAAGTCGAGGCTTTCAGTGTGTAACCACATTCAGCAAAGGTGTGTGGATGTGGATGGGTTTTACACTGCCAGTACACTGGCTAGCATTGGCCACTGTTGGCAAACTCATCTGAAAGTGCATGCATGTTGTGCCGCACATGTCAGCAGCATTTAAAATATGTTACATTATCAAAGAAAGTAACCACTCAAATCTAATTCAATAAAAGGCTCAAACAGTCCACCCAAAATAAGTTGGTAAAAAACTTCCCCTTACCATCTTTGTTTTTTTTGTTTGTTTGTTTTTCCCAGACGAAGCAAATTGCAGTAACTATTAAAGAAAGTCATTATTTTTTTAAGTCAGGAATTCGGCAGTATACTATGTATAGATAAAAATCGAACCCATATCACCTCCTCAAATGTCTTTCCCAGATCTGGATTCTCTGATTGACAAGACTGAGGCGGAGATCAAGGAGCACATAAAGAGCATGGAGCGATGGAAGAACATAGAGAAGGAGCAGAATGACGCCATCAACCATGACACAAAGGAGCTGGAGAAAATGACCAACAGACAGGGCATGCTGCTCAAGAAGAAAGAGGAGTGCATGAAGAAAATCAGAGAGCTCGGCTCGCTGCCTCAGGAGGCGTTTGAGAAATACCAGACCCTCACACTCAAACAGGTACACCTTGCCACCCACACACACACACACGCTCACACACAGTGCCTAATGATGTTATATGCTCGCCGCTGGCTTTAAAATTTCTTTTCTTTTCTTTTTTTATCAGCCAGCCCTAGCACTTTTCAGACATGTAGTGTACAGTGTTATTTTTCAGTGGGAGTTTATTAAAATATGACATTATTAAATTAAATTAAATTAAATTAAATATTTATTAAAATATGACATTTATTATTTTCAGAGGGGAAATTGTTCTGCCTTCAATGGAAACAAAAATGAAAACAAAAGCACTGGGGGCTTTTGTTTTCACTGGGAGCTGGGAGTCATGCTCAGTCACTTTAAACTAACAAGTTTCAGTGGGAAAGTGTCAAAAACAGAATAAAATGCATTTTAAACATAGAATAAGGCACAGTTTATTGAAAAACAAGATACACAAAAAGTAAAGCAGTTTTAGTATGAATAGAAATACACATATGTACAGCATCCCGCATGTGAGTTGAAGTGCAAATAGGCAGAAACTGACACAGTGATAATGATGTCTATGCTATGAGCAGATGAGGTAAGTGATAATAGAGAGAGAAAAATCAGAGTTTATAATAATCCATCTATCCTGGAAAGAACAGATGGAGTGATGTAAAAGAGCACTGTTGTGCGTGTGTTAAAGTGTTTGTAAGAGTCCCACCTCCCATACACAATGGAGAGGAGTTATAGAGTCACAGTGAGACAAATATCTTCTGTAGCACTCAGACCTGCACCTCAGGGCAATGAGGCTTTTACTGTATTTACTGTGGTGACCAGTCAGGGAAGCATGCACAGGGTAAAATGGATTTTCCATGATGCTGAAGACTTTCTTCAGCATCATGGAAAGACTTTCTTCAGCATCCTGCTCTCAGACACATACAGAGTCTTAAGTTCTACTCCTAGAACTGGCCCAGCTTTCCTGATCAGCTTGTTGGACCTTCTTAAAGACAACTTCAGCGTTCCTGGACCAGTCACAATTCACTGTCTATGTGTATCTGTTGCCCTCGGCCACCTCATAATCTAACTCCTTGGTGCTGCCAGGAGAAAAGGAGGAACCTGTTTCCTAAAGGCTAAAATCAATGGCTTAGTATTAGTGATGGCAAGCTGTCGATTAGCTCACACCATCTATAAAACTGTCCACCACTCTGCTGTACTTCTGTACATCAGTGATGCAGTGATCTGTACCCGAGGTCTGAATATTACATAAGGTGAAGAAAAGGGGCGATAAAATAATCCCCTGTGGTGTTACTGTGCTGCTCAGTCTGTTCATTCAGCAGCTTTTCTGTTGGACATACTGTGGTTAATCCTGGAGGAAGTTTCTAATCCAAGTTATGAGGGGAGCATGTGCCTGTTGTATTTTATTTTTTTAAAATACTTTTTCCAAATTTATAGTACATACAAACAAAAATAAGAGAAAAGAACGCAAAAGAAACAAACTAAACAGAATGAAACGCACATAATCTGTGGGGTAAAGAAAGAACAAATTATACACATATGTAAACATATCTGTCGCGACCCGAACTGGGACGACCCAAAATCTGTCCAGATACTCCTCCGATAAACTAAATTACGCCACCACAAATCCAGAGAGTCAGTAGGACACCCCCAAACTCCCATGCCCATTACAAAACCAGATAACCAATTACAGTCGAAACCCTGTCAATCCTCGGAGAGGGGCTCCTACCAGCCGGGGTATACCCAAAGTAACGTCCTATTGATCCCGTCCCAAAACACCATCCACCCCGCCCCTTACATCCACACAAAGACAGCAAAGAGCATAATTCTCACAGTGTTTGCAGTTATTTCAAAGAGGGAGTGTGCTGGATGCAGGAAGCAGTTGATGGCATCTTCCATGTGATATTTAGAGTGACTATATATGAATAGATAGACTGGTAAAGATATCTGAAAATAAAAGCAAAATCCAATAATTATTAATTTTAATTTAATTGGTTTCACTTAAGAAGGAAATATGTACAATATTAACTGTTAGCTTAGTTAGCTTTAGTTAGCTTAAAGCTAATATGAATCAGCAGTCCCTTGGCAAATTACATGCATAGGATCAGAAAGAGTAAATCACAAAACATCCACACACCCACTGTGGATCACTCGAGTCATTGGACACACTGACATATTATTCATTAATTTATAAAGTTGAATTGGTGATTGTACAAAATACATTCAAATCATTACTTTAGCACACATTTAACAGACACAGAACAATGCTAGCTTGGAATCACATTACTGTCTGCCTGATTATTTTAGGTCCAAAATGTATTCCCACCAATGTTCATTAGCTTGTAACCTTTGTTCTGGGGTTCAGCTGAGTAGAGAGCCTTGCTCCTGAAAAGCTGCTGGCATCAGTGAGAGTAAACTGATGACCTGAAAGACAATATCCTGCAAAGCAGCACGATCTTACAGGAACAGTTTTATTTCACATGTTAGCCATTACAGCAGCAACATTAAAAATTATGAAATAGCTGTGTTGAGGTCAGTCTTTATGTGCATTTTGTCCCCCAAATCCATTTAGAAATATCTGCACATACACATGCAGCCAGAGCCAGGTCTCTTCAGGAATAAAGCCCAAGGCCATCACATCCCACCCACTCACCAGTGACTCACTAGACACTGGGGTTAAAGACTGTGTGTTGAGTGGACTTGGCTGCTTCTTTCATAAGTGTCTGAGTGCGCACACTATGTGTGTGTCTATGCGTGTGTGCTTGTGTAAGCCCCCCTCCTCAACAATGCCGAAAATAGGCTCGCTTGCTCATAAACACTCCATACGCCATAGTTAATCTTTCTCCACAGGACACTGCTTGGGGGCATGATGGTGCCATTGATTGCAGAAGTGGATGAGAGAGCCATGTAATAATGGCACTTGCTCATGCTTCCTTGGTCATTAGTGATTCAAAGAGATGAATTTAGAGTTTGAGAGTTTGGAGAGACAGTGAGACACTTTCAGGCTAGACTAAACTAGATCTTAATTGATCAGGCCGTGTCCTCTTTCAGATATGAATTAAAGGTGCAAAACATGTCCATGAAATGCATAATGAATGTATGTTTAGTTAAACATGTGAAACTCATTTTCTAGCATTACGAAACCTGTCCTTGAGTGGAAAAATAATCTGAAAATATAAAAGTACTGAGCAACATTTCCTGAAAGTGTAGTTGTAACATCAAAGTAAAATTGCCAAATTAGTGAGTTCAGGTTTTAAAAACATAAAAATTAAAACAAGCAGGTACCGGTATGCATTTTTATTTTAATTTTTTTTTTTTTACATTAGTGGCTTTCTGTGTGCATCACTTAATATACTGTTATTTCACAAAAAGTATTGTTTTCTGAAAGATGGATGGATGAATGCACAAGCAATCTAAATTATAACTTCGAAAGCGAGCATGTTTTGAGGAGTAATTTAAAATGATACTGATTTAAAGCAGATCTGATCTTGCCTGGAACTAATGATGTATTGTATTCCACTTTTTTTCCTCTCCTCCAACAGTTGTTCAGAAAACTGGAGCAGTGCAACACTGAGCTGAAGAAGTACAGCCATGTCAACAAAAAGGCTCTAGACCAGTTTGTCAACTTCTCCGAGCAGAAGGAAAAGCTAATCAAGCGTCAGGATGAGCTGGACCGTGGCTACAAATCCATCATGGAGCTCATGAACGTCTTGGAGCTGCGCAAATATGAGGCTATCCAGCTCACCTTCAAACAGGTACATTGCAGCTCAGACTCTGATTTAAAATCTTCAGTGATACAAGTCCATGGTTTTTACCTTAGACCTGTATGTAAATCACCCACATTTTTGGAGGGAAGCAGAAGTGATCATATTTGGACAAGCAGTGCTAACTTACCAGCCAAAGCTAGCACACTTCATACGTAAATCGCAGGATTGTAAATTCCTGGTAAGACACTAATAACACACTATAATTTCACCCACCCAAAACTGGAGCAAATATTTCTTGGGTAGACTTTTAGTACACCCAGTTACACAAAAGCTACATTAAAAATGCTTCAGAAGCTACAAACATGGTTGAGTGGTCCAGTGTGGTGACCTCACTTTGACTGAGGTGAAACCTAGAAGAAGAAGTTCAACACTAATTTAAAGCATTTTCTCAGAATGTGAAAAATTCCTGAAAATGTGACTAAAATTCACTTTCTATCTCTTCTTACCTTCTGCTCCTCTCAGGTGTCGAAGAACTTCAGTGAGGTTTTCCAGAAACTGGTGCCGGGTGGCAAAGCTACGCTGGTGATGAAGAAAGGTGATGCTGAAGGAAGCCAGTCTCAGGATGAAGGAGAGGGCGGTGCTGACAGCGAGAGGGGCTCCGGTTCACAGAGTAGCGTTCCCTCCGTGGACCAGTTCACTGGAGTCGGCATCAGGGTAGGAGTCTTTTTCAGTTCAGTTCTTGTATCTGCTGTTAGTTGCCGGGCTTTACTGATTACCATTTATAAATCAGCTTTTTTTAAAAAAATGAATGGAAGATAATCAAATAATAAGAAGATGCTATAAGTGAGCAAAATGTTTCAACTCTTTAATTTTTCTCATTATATAAAGTTTTATCATTTCTGAGGTAGAATTGTGCTTCTTGAGTACCCTCAGTGTATTAAGTTTCCTTGAGTCTTTGTTTGGAAACATGTGAATGTGTATTTCTGGACTGTTATGATTTCTGGTCCTCCCACACAGAGAAAGAACCAAGGTGAGATTGGTCATGCAATGAGTAATGCGCAGTCCTCTTAGGGCTAAATTTATCTTTATCATTATCAGAGCTGTTGTAACATTGCAGAGGATTTGTTTAACTTCATGAATCAGAGACTCTTATAATAAAGTTCTTACAGTAAAGAAATTGATTTCTCTGTTTTTGTTTCAAATAAAGTTTGATGGTCTAATTTGATGCACATGTCCTGCGTAGGTGTCCTTCACCGGGAAGCAGGGCGAGATGAGAGAGATGCAGCAGCTGTCTGGAGGTCAGAAGTCTCTGGTGGCTTTGGCTCTGATATTTGCCATCCAGAAGTGTGACCCTGCTCCTTTCTACCTGTTTGATGAGATCGACCAGGCCCTGGACGCACAGCACAGAAAGGCTGTCTCAGGTAACAATGAGTTATGTGTCTACACAGGTTAAATGAAATAAATCTATGGCTCAGTAGGGTTGATTAGTAAAAATACCTCTCATCATTGATCGCAGTTTCCTCTGTAGTAAGAGTAGGTAGAAGGTGGACGATAGCCTGGAGAGGTGGAGGTATGTCCTGGAGAGAAGACAAATGAAAGCTAGTAGAAGTAGGAGATGAGCATCAGGGGTGAAAGGGAAGGCTTATGAAACTGTAGTGAGACCTGGTGTGATGCATGGTTTGGAGAAAATATTACTGACCAAAAGAAAGTTAAAATGACAGTTGCTGAAATATTGGAAACTTTATTCAAAGCAAACCTTCCTTCTTATTGCAGATATGATTGTTGAGCTGGCTGGCCACGCCCAGTTCATCACCACCACCTTCAGACCTGAGCTGCTCGAGTCTGCGGACAAGTTCTATGGGGTCAAATTCAGAAACAAAGTAAGGCCTCTTCCTTCGAGTCTCTGTATATCTACTGAGAGTCAGACTATGCTCCGGGATTAACAAGTTTTAAACGTACCTGAGCAAGTTTTCTCACAATCGTTGGTGATCGTTAACAGCGTGATGATGTTTCTGAGAATTCAAATGCATTTAGTAGGTGGTGATTTTATTATTATTATTATTATTTTTTTACAACAATAGCAAGAAAAATAAGTCTTAAGAGAGGCTGCTCATTTGTTCTCACACAGCCCAGCCTACTAAAGGCAGTGGGGAAAAAAACAACTGTTTTTTTCACTTTAGCTTTAGGATTCAAGGGAGAAAATGCAGTGGTGGTGACAGTGGTGTAAACATAATTTTGCATTCTGTTCCAACTCCATTTGTCTTAAATCAATAGCATTCAAAGTTCATTTGTGTCTTTGTTCTCCGTCAGAAAAGTGATAGTAATTTCTTTTGTGTCTGTCTCTTAAGAAAAACGATTACTGCTCAGTCTGTGCAGCATTGATTAGTCATTAACCATCTCTGTGTTTTTTAGGTGAGTCACATCGACGTGATCACAGCGGAGCAGGCCAAAGACTTTGTGGAGGATGACACCACCCATGGTTAAGAGTCTCCTGCTCTTTATCATCCTCTCGGCCCCCACCTCCAACCCCTCTTCCTCCATCTCTACAGCGCACTGCAAACCTCAAAGGCCTCCAAGACAGGGCCCAAACGCAGACATATCCCACTCAGTCCAAAAACCTTTTTATAGTCGTGTTAAACATAAACAACACAGGAAGTCTCAGCTTCTTGTGACGTCCTTGTGATTAAGATGTAATTTAATTCATGCCCAGAAACCCCAACTGACCATTACTCATATTTAGAGTTAAATCTTCAAAGGCTGATACGAAAAATCTGGAGGACAAAATGTGGCTATGTTGATAATCTTTAAGTTGACGGACTTGATGTGAATCAGCCTCATTATAGATGACAGTTAAGAGAGGTGTAGTTATTTTACACTGAAAAAAAGGTTCTGAAGGGAGCACTTCATGTTTGTGTTACTGCGATGATTTATTTTAGCCGAATTTTGGTAATCTGTCATCCAATGATAAAAGCACCAGAGATGCAACCCTTCAGGATCTTTCCTCTTGTGTACAGTTGAGTGTTTTGATATGACTTGGATGAATCTTTGGGGGCCTTAGGCTCATCTGGATGTGTTCATTCTTACTCTGGTTTCTGTAATGTATACTCTTTGTACTCATGAAATATTACTTCTGTCACAAAAGCCACTTGGCTTAAAATGTTCAAAGCTTGTGGTTCCCTTTTTATGCGTGTATTCTGTCAATTCTGTTCTTTGAGGTCATTTCAATATATGAAGTTTAATTCCAAAACAACAGATACCCATTTGGGAACCAACACATCCTCCTAACAAGAATGTTTGTGAAACCTGACCGTGTCCACTTGGGTTCAGTACTCGGTCAGTCGCTGTTTTCTAGAAAGCCAAGATGTTATTAATCTTAAATTTCCTTCATGGAGTCTTTGTTTGGGATTGAACTCCTCATATGTTGTACCTTGTTTCAAATCTTTCTTTTTTAATGTTTGTGTTCCTTTTTATGTAATAAGAAAACATAGAAAAATAATAAAAGGTGTAAAAAAAAAAAAATAAATAAACACGTCATCTCCGCTTCATGAGACTGCCACCACTAGGTGGTGCTCTTTAATTGACTTTTTTTTTTTTTTTTTTTTTTTTACAGCAAAGAAAGTCCATTGGTGGTAAAGTAACATATATTTATGATATATGTTACTTTTATATTTAATTTCTTCACATTTTCATCAGAACACAAGTGTGTGTACAGCCAAACTAATCAAATTATCTCAACAAAAATATTTTAGAGCAATTATGTTTTGTTTTACCATGCTCAATATATTTATTAGTCCACCTGTGATTAAAACAAAGCAAAAATGTTTAAAAACATTGAAAAATATACATGGATAATAATTAATGCAAATAATAATTTCATGTTTTATACCTAAATTTGAACCTGCACACAAATTAATCAAGTCTAATGTTCAACCATTAAAAACTTTCTGATCATAAATCCAAGTAAATGACTAATTTGGCCACTTAATAAAAATGAATGTGCTTTAGTAGTATTAAAAATATGATTTTGTACCTGATGGATACCTTGAAGCTACAGCTGTGTCATAAACCTTACATTAGATCTTGGTCTAATAAATGTGATACGCACTGTATACTGGCAATGTAAACTGATAGATTTTATCTTAAAACATCTTTGAAAAGCTACATTCATGAAAGAAGAGAGATGTATTTACAAAAAGAAAAGTCAGTGTATATTCTCACACCCGATTGTGTTCCGTCACAACACTTGTCTGTGTCTAATCCTTTAATTTCAACACCAAATTAATCTAACTTGAGAAGGAAACCTAATCCACGGCCGCTGTAGATTCAGACACAGGGCACAGTAGACATGTGGTCAGCAACTGTAGCAACAAGGTCGGTGTCTGGCACACATTACACAGCCCTTACACTTGTGTTATATTTTCTTTTTTAATAGCAATGATCCTGAATTACTTTGTGCCAGGGGAGCTCCCACATGTCACCCATGCATGGCTGCCATTCCAGTGTAACATCACCTTGCTCTGGCAGCGCATTTAAAAGGTTGTGACCTCTTGAGATCAAGTCTTAGATCCCTCTTGTAATACTGCAGACCTCCAGAGCATCTCGGTCCACGGCGTTCACCAGCACTCGCGTGGTATCTTGCGTCAGAGTGCTTTCCCCTTTGAAAGTAGAGCACCAGGAGCTTTGTCCTCCACTTCATGACTCCACTTCTGTTGTTAGTCGTGATCTAAAACAGAAATATATTTCTGGCCTGAAGTTGGTGTGTGGGGGTGACTGCTAAGAAAAATCAAACAGGAATACATTTTGACTTTCTCCAGCCATGGGAGGTTTCCTATATTTAAGAGCCAGTGCCTCTAAATCTAATTCACACTCTTGGCATAAACAATTGAAAAATAACAACCATTTATCTCACCTCATACAGAACAGTTATTCCCTCTTAAATGCCCACAGCTGTAATAAAAACACCTGCTTATACCTCACCTCATTGCCAGCACAGCTCATCCGCCTGTCCCCTCTCACCTCATGGATGCAGATGTGTCACATTAACAACTCTGCAAGCTCTCTGTCACCACGTCAGCTGACATACGTCAAAGAGCATCACACCTACCTACCCACACCGACGTTCTCATTCCACCAATAGAAAAGCACGATCTGCTCTCCTCTCACACAGGTGTAAACAGCAAAGACAGCAAGTAAAATTCAAATCCATCCCATTCTCATTAAGCTTTACTTGGTTTATTTGCGGGATTCTCTAACCCCACTCCGGGTCAGGGACGAGACCCTGACCCAAGTGGAGGAGTTTAAGTATCTTGGGGTCTTGTTCATGAGTGATGGGAGAAGGGAGCGGGAGATCGACAGACGGACTGGTGCAGCGGCTGCAGTGATGCGGAGCCTGGTGAAGAGAGAGCTGAGTGTAAAAGTAAAGCTGTCAATTTACCGGTCAGTCTACGCCCCTACCCTTACCTATGGTCACGAGCTGTGGGTAGTGACCAAAAGAACGAGATTGCGAATACAAGCGATGGAAATGGGTTTCCTCCGAAGGGTGGCCTCTCCCTCAGAGATAGGGTGAGAGGTTCGGCCATTCGGGAGGGGCTCAGAGTAGAGCCACTGCTCCTCCACATCGAAAGGAGCCAGTTGAGGTGGTTTGGGCATCTGACAAGGATGCCCCCTGGGCGCCTCCTGGGCGAGGTTTTCCAGGCATGTCCAACCGGGAGGAGGCCCCGGGGCAGACCCAGGACACACTGGAGAGGTTATATCTCTTGGCTGGCCTGGGAACGCCTTGGTGTTCCCCCGGATAAGCTGGCGGAGGTGGCTGGGGAGAGGGAAGTCTGGGCTTCTCTGCTTGGGCTGCTGCCCCCGCGACCCGGCCCCGGATAAGCGGAAGCAAATGGATGGTTGGATTAATAAATGAGCCAGCATGAATAGCCAGATGCATGAATCTGCTGATGTCAACTTTATTCATATAAAATACTGACATGTTTATAAGCCAAAAACTTTGTGCAGCTTTGAATTTCATTTTTAATTAACAGATTAATCATCAGACCAGCACCACCTCTTGCCCGGCATCAAGCTTCTTCTCATAGTCAAACAATAAACACCATATCTTTTCAAGCCATCTGCTCACCCCTCTGCTCCCTGCTATCAAAATATGGAGTACAGCAATAGACAGATAATACCAGCTCCCATAATCAAGCTCCTTATCATAGAAAAGGCATAAAGCTGTCTGGGTATTTTTTCAGTCAAGTTAATTTGTTGTGTAACAGGTGCTTATTAACTGCAGTGGAGAGAGGAGGAGGAGGAGGAGGGAACCATGTGAAAAGATTGGCTCTGTCCTTGCACTTCATGGTGGTCCATCTGCCATGCAGGCCCAACACACTGCTTATTCCTCCCGGCCGCTCCAAAGTCATCCGTCTGTTTTAAGCGCCTGTCAGCTGATCAGTCAGTCTGTCATCTGTCTATTTGTCTCACTGTTTTTCCCATCACAGACATGTGATTGTGGTCTGTGTTAAAGGTCCTACATAAACATGTAACTGATCCAAAGCCTGACCTGAAGCCCCTGGACGTTGTGGTGAGAGATGAATTGCAGAAGGGTTAGGGACTTTTGCTCTCTGAAGGAGAAAAGAAAACTAATTGATTAGATCCCAGTAAGCACAGTGAGCATATCCCGCTACAAATTGTAAAAATAAATCTGGCTTTGTGTACATTCACAAAATCCTAAATTATGGAAGTCCTGGACCAACATTTGTAATGCGGTAACTCTGCAAATGGATTTTTTGGATGGATCTTGGGATAAAGTCCAGATAATATAGCTACCAGCTACAGCACCTCATTTGGCACATTGAGTTAATTAAATATCTCTGAGTAAGTTTACAAGTTTAGAATAAATGAAACACAAATACTAGTGAAATCTCCTACATACCTTTCTAATATATGTATGTATTAGATAGGTATGTAAACATGCTAATTCTAAGGAGCTACTATGTAAACCCAAATTTCCCAATTTTCCTAATGTTGTAAATGCAGCCACATCCAACTTTTTAAAAATATTTTATTTTATAAATTTACTAAATTTACTGCTTCTTCTTCTTTTTTTTCAAAATATTTAAAAATATGTTTTTATTTTATTACTATTTTTTTTTTATGTTAGCTGATGATTTGAAATGGGTAGCTGACTTCCTTGATCTTAACCACGGGTAACTTGTGCTGATTTTTGTTCTGCAACAGTCAACTTGAACAGCTACTCAGCAAGCAGGGACGGATCTGATGGACTTTCACACAGGTGTGCGCATGCGCCTCTACCTGTTTCTCTGCAAACGAGAAGGTAAGGATAAAAAGAGCTTATGTTCAGGCCCATTATACATATAGTCGTTTGAACAACTAACCTAACACTACTGTATCAGGCTTTAGTTTCATGCCCGTAACTTTGCGCATGTGTGCTACATGACTAATTAGCTACATGGCCAATGGCTAATGTATTGTTACAGGTGCAGCCACACCTCGAAAACCCCAAAGGTTTGTACTTATACTCTGGATAACTTTGCTTTTGAACATTTTGGCCAAGATTGTAATTAGACTGGCACTTGTTATATAAAGTCACAGGTTTGCCGTATAGGGTTAGGGTTGGGGTTGGGGGGGGGGGGGGGGGGGGGGGGGTTAACAGGGTAGCCTGGGATCTGCCCCTGATGTTAACTGAAGCGAATTAACAAAGCACACTGTTGGCAAAATGTGAAATCCTAAACGCGGGCTAATATCGCTCACTCAGCAATAACAAAAAAAGAGAGATGGTTTTGTTAGTGACAAGGCAGCTTTAGATTTTCTTTAAGTCATCAGACAACAGCTGCCACTCACTCAAAGGAAGGGATGTTGAGCCAGCAAAGGAATTTAAATAGTGACTGCTGCTACATGTCCAGCGGTGCCTCAAGTGGGTTGCACAAGGAAAATAACTGCATAATAGTATTAATTTTAAAAAGTCAAATCTGTTTAAGTACAAGTATATTCTAAACATTCGACGAATTATTAGATGATTACATTTATCAGTTTTTCAATATAATTTAATCATTTTCATCCAATTAAAATGAACATTGATACATTATTTGTAATTCCAAAGCCAGTGTGAGACATTGACCATCTGCCTAATCAGTAACTCTTCCGCCTGTTGCCTTCATCAATAAGACAGCTGTAGTACTGACGTAACACTCTGGTTCAGATGAATTTAACAGTCTTCACAGCCTGCAACATAATGCATCCTGATGCAAAATATGGTCAAAACAAAGCTTCTAGGAAACTAAAATCTTTGGCTTTTGAAGGGATTATGGTTGCAGAGCTGAAACTTAAAGAAAGTGCAGATCATAAGCTTGTGTTGATTAAGAAAAACTTGTACTGTTGGAGGAGGCAGGTGGTTCAGTGTGCAGTGCTATGTGGAGGAACACCTGTTAAATATTGTCTAATCAGTCTCCCCTATTTATGTAGTAGCACAGTGGGACCAGAGAGGAGAAGTGGTGAGTGAGGCTGGTGAGAGGACCGTGGGCAGAGCACTGTGAAAAATGCATAAAAGCACATTGTGCACTGCACAACCGTGTCTGCATCTGATGTTGACATCCCATGGCAGTTCTCACCAACTTGTTTCCGCATTACCAGGGAAAAAATAATAACTGCTAGTTAGGACCCTGCGCCTAATTACCCTCAATTAGACTAAATCAGTTGTGGCTTTAAAAGTGCTTAAAAAAAATCCTAGATTGCATTAGGTAGTAACTAAGTTACTAGTTAGCAAAACCTGTCACACCTGCCCAAATCACCAGCTTGAATAAAGTAGTTCTTTTGACTTTTCTTTGACTTTTGAAGATTTTTCAGATTTCTTAGCATTTTGTCAAAATCTGCGTGAGTCTTTACTTCAGTTATGTTTGAATATACAAGTAATAATTATGGATACAAACACCGAGAGGTTTTTCCTGTCAGGGTTTTTCTTGGAGTGTGTTTATTTACATGGCACCAGTTGGCCTGGCAGGCAGTCAGACAGACCTTTACCACTGCTGGCTTGCTGCTGAGCTGCTGGAGACCAGCAGGATGCCCACACTAAGACTCTGTGGAACCAAATTTCACCAAAGTGACCTATGATCCTACCCGAAGGTCAAGCGTGTAGCATGCTTCAGATGGATGAATGCTGTTTTAATAGATTGCTGTGATCAGCACAACTTTTCAATCTTTAGCTTAACATGAATTGCTGACAAATCAGGAGCGGTGTCTTGTAGTAATTTGAAAGATTCAGGTATTCATTTTTGCTAAATACTCAGCATTATTTTGCACTTCCTTCGCCAGAGATCGTTTATAAATACAACATGGGGAACATTTTTCATGACTTTAATGTTATGGCCTGATCTATGCCTTTTCAGTTGTGGCTAGCTGCTTGTGCCTGCTATGAGGTTGACAGACTCCTGAAGGTTAAATTCTCATGATTCATTAAGTGTATGAAGAAATTTTGCATTTTGCTGATTAATATTCAGAATTACTACCGTTACTAATGATGCTCGTTCAGTTTATGAGTAAAGATGATGAAAGGTGTTATTCATATTTCTGGTGGTACGTGTGCGTATCCAAATCAATTTTCACTTGAACAGAGTTTGGAAAAGTACACTTAGCACATAGGTGCGTTTCTAAAGTTAAGTGCAGTTTTAGTCAGTTTGTATTTACTTTGTATTCGCCTGTACAATTACAATAAGCGGCACCATTTAATTTAGTCAAGGCTTGACACTTACTCACTGCCAGGCACTTTAGGGGCTCCTCAGGTCTATAAAATGTTCACAAACACTCTCTGGATCACAGCTGTTTAAAGCTTCTCAGGTTTAGACCTCAGACCCCATGCAGCTTCCACCAATGGTGTTAGTGTCATTCAGGTCTATAAAACATTAAGCTGTTTATAAACTTGCTTCTGCTTTTGGCTATTTAAAAAACATCTTTTTATGTCCCATACATACCAGTAACACTGAGAGATAGTGATCGTGCTGTTGTGTGTCACAGTATAAATTTAGTTCAACAATAAAATAATGCAAGCGCCGTCCTGCCACGAACAAAGGAATTTACAAGCTGTTGTCAGTGATCGTTGCAGGCTCATTCCTTTTTTAAGCTCGTTTTATGAGGTCATATGTTCTTTGAGTCTCCGGCCAAATGTTGATGACTGATTATAACTTCTAGCCACAAGGGCACCAGCATCTAAACTGTGAGTTCATTCCTTTTTTAAGTCTTTTTAGATGAAAGTGCCTGTAGTCTCTTAACATTTTTGTGTGTATGTGTTTATGAATGACCTGGATTTGTAAGCTGAGCAGCTTCAGCGCTTAAAAACTCTCCTGCTATACCTTTATGACCTTTAATTAGGCAGCAACTGTTCTTCACTTGGGAAAAATACAAAGCCTTTCTTGGCTGTGTGAATTGGGGGAAAAATTGGGTGGGAAAATGTTAATCCATTGAATCCCAGATAATCACAAATAATTTAAAAAGACATCTTAAACAGCTTCGGTCCAAACCACGATTAGCACTAATGCCCTCTGTGTTTGTGTTTGCTATCTGTGCTCGCTGGGGTGCACACAGTCAAAGAGATCTGCTGAAATAGATACGTTCTTCT
This sequence comes from Neolamprologus multifasciatus, assembly GCF_963576455.1. Taxonomy (NCBI): domain Eukaryota; kingdom Metazoa; phylum Chordata; class Actinopteri; order Cichliformes; family Cichlidae; genus Neolamprologus; species Neolamprologus multifasciatus. Next base: position 12,176,607 of record NC_140444.1, read on the forward strand.
CATGCAACGGCTGTAAGCACATTGGACCTTCAGTATGCATGTGTGTGTGCCACATGTGGCAGCGAATGAATTTGTGAGCGCTTACTTGTCGCGTACTATAGCCTGCTCACATCTGAGTGCAGAGGTCTCGCTGTAATGAGGTCAAAGGTAGAGCAACAGAATGAATTTAATTAAGAGACTAAGTCTACTTAATGGCTTCACACATGTCGTCTTAAATCCTCTGCAAAATAAGCATTCCCGTCTTTACGGGAATGCTCGGCTCCACAGAGGCATTCTCAGCTGCACTGGGAGAATTTTCTGAAAACTGATCGCCTGGAAAGGGAGTTGCTTCTTACTTAGCACAGTATTACTTGGGTATTTTGCAAGTGGTATGGATGCATATGGTTGTCTTTGTTTCACTAAATTATTGTGTCACAAAACTTAATGGTGATATTGATACGGAGAAGTTGTGGTGCCATTACATTTTCCATCCTGGGAGATTTCTACAAAAGCTAAACCACATACCATTTATCCCTGTAAAACTAGAGACGCTCTTAGTTTTCTCATGACTGCATGCATGGTTAAATATACTGCTCTGGTTTCAAATCCGCACGTAGAAGTTTGGGGACAAATGCTGAAAGGTTAACCTCAGAGTTATCCCTCGTGTCTTAAACTCTGGTGCCTCAAGTGTGTTGAGGCACCCAGTCATTTCTTTACATTTTGCTAGGAAAATGAGAAATAGGTGCAGTGATTTATTGAAATGTATACATATACACTATAAAAATACAGAACAAAAGGCAAAAAAAAAAAAGTTTGCACAATTCTCACAAGCTTGAAAGTCAGTGTTTGGCCACTTTTATTCTTCAACACAGTCTGAACTCTCTTAGGCAAGATTTCTTACTTCAGAAACAGTTCTCCAGGTTTCTTGAAGCTCTTCTTTGGATGTTGGCTGTCTTTTGTTCCGTTTTCTGTCAAAATGATCCGACACTGCTTCAATAATGTTGATGTTATGTTGCTATGGGGAGGCTAATCCATGACTGATAGTGTTCCACTGTGTGTTATTACTTCATGGACAGTGTTTTTGTGGACAAAGTCATATACTAGTCAGATTACATGGTGGATTTAACTCCGACAGTACTTTTCCGTGTTCCTAATTCCATCAATTTTGACAAGATCCCCAAAGCCAGCGACTGAAATATGGCCCCAAACCATGACAGAGCCTCCGTCATGTGTCACAGATGGCTGTAGATACTCATCATTGTACCTCTCTCCCGGCTTCCTCTGTGAAAAACTTAAAATCTGGTTTCATCACTCCATAAAACGAGCTGCCACTGATTTTCAGTTCGGTTCATGTGTAATTTTGCGTACCTCACTCGATGCATCTCTCATCCTCCGAATTCCCTATTTTTTAAGGACATGAGTTTTAGATACTGATAATCTGGTATGGATATATTGTAACTATATATAATAGCTCTTTGTAAATCACATTGGTGTTGCATTGGGGATTATTTTGTAGATTCAACTAAAGAAACTTAAACAAATCTTATGTCTTTGTGACAGGCTGCTAGTAACAAAGCTAAGTTGTCTGCTGTGTGTAGACAGACACTGGCTGATCCCTTGAGTTAAACACTTTAGTCTGAAAATGATCAGGTACAAGGACCGGACTGAAAATGATTGAAGACAGGAAAAAGATTGTAATTGTCTGAATATACAAGGCAACAAGTAAAAAACTGTAAAAAAGTTAAAACATTTAATGAGTAGCAAATGTGTCCAGAGACAGTTTGGCTTCCTTAACCGCTCTGACTGGTTGGTCATATATCGCTGTCCATTTGCCATTTTTACCCTGTAAGTTGTGACTTGGACAGCACTTTGTCACTGATTAGGTCTTTGCAGGGCCTCTTGTTGTCACTCATTATCATCAAAAACCACTTTTCATCACTCGGCTTTCCAACCACAGCTGGCTACATTGAATATGACAGATCACTTGTCACTGTCGTCTCAGTTCACATGACGGTGCTAAAGTTAGCTCCTGTATTGGTGAATTGTGGGAAATGTGGTTTTATGCCACACAGATGAGTTGGATATATTCTGATTCCTTTCACCTCACATAGTCATTAAAACCAGAGTGCATTTTTGTATAATCAGTACACAGAGACTCAGATGGGTAATAGTGAAGTACTTTCACATGTAGGCGAAAAGTGATAAGTTATCAGCCATATGTAGGTATTTGTTTTATAAACAGCATTCCCTAAACTGCTCCAGCTGCAGTTTAGTGGCTCTTTGGGTGTAAGTAAAAGTGCCCAACTTAATGTTTTAATGTGACTACATGTAAAACAAAGTCATAGCAATTAGCCTTTTTTTCTGTATTTCTAATATTGTTGTTCTGTTGTGTATAATTCTCTTGAGATAAAATTGCCTTGATGTATCACAACTGGAATAAATAAGAGAAAAAAGGAACAAAAAATATGTTCATTAATCATTTTTTAATGAAAATAAATCTAGGTAACTTCAGTTGTCAAGTCTTTGGTATTGTTTTGTTTTGTTTTTTTGAAAGATTCAATACAGAATCAATACAGTTTAAATGTATTTCACCTCTCTAACTGCCACGCTTATCATTGAGCCATCCAGGCACACACCATTATAGAAACCACTTCATGCTACAGTGGTATCTGCTTTCTCACAGCGCCAAAAATAAGTGTGGGGGATTGTTATGTAGAGTTGTCACATGCATATATACACACACGCTTGCTTGCGCACATGCAACGCATAGCGATAGTTTCCTGGCGGTTGTCGGCAAGGTGTGTCGGATATTTTTCAATTTTGCCGTTCATCATTCAAGCAGTCAGTGCGAAGATGGAGAGAATGTGGCATCTCGTAGATGATTAGGAATTGCCTCCTGCTTTTCTGTGACTTGAATTTGATTGCTTGGCTGTTTCTGTGCACTACAATTATTTACCATAAACGGCTGATCAGTCAGGAGCAGCTTCCTTGAACAACCACGAGTGTAGCGGGTCTGTTTATGTTTTAGAGTAACGGCTTAGACGCAAGCTCCAGCTCCTTATTTTTTTCCTCCAGTCTTCATTTTGTACAAGTAGATTTATTAGGGCAAATCCAGATGAGCTATGAAACTCGAATCCACTTGTAAAAGCATATTGTGAAAGTTTTTCAATTATTTTATAAATTTAGGTTTCAAGACTTTGCTGAAAATCTTTGTTTCGTGATCAATCAGATAAAATAGCAGGTATATCTAGATGATATGTTTGTCTACGGGAGACATGGTTTAGGTTTCTTTAAACAAGCATCATCTCTCAGATTCTCTGACTCATTTCTTGGAAACTTTTTTCCAGGTTTGTCTTCATAACTTAAATCCCCCTGCAAAATTACAATTTCCTTTGCAATCTAAATAAATACCCCAAAATCCAACCACGCAGCACGTACAAGACCCTGAGGATTGATGTGTTGTCACTCTGTATGAACCTTTTCTTAATGGTGATTTATGATCAAGCACACCCTACTTTTTGGCTGACAGATGTGAAACCTCAGCCTGTCTGACCATTGCAAAATGTTAATAATCTGACACTGTGTTCCAGGCCTAGAGACTGGATCTCTCCAATGATTCAGCAGCTAAATTGATCCCGACACCTACTGAGTGACTGATGGCATTCCCAGAACCGCAGTGCATCCCTTCATCAGCCAGACTATGCAAGCGTGCGTGTGTCTGTGTTTCTGTGTCAGCGTAGAGGTGATAATCAGCGGTTGCTGGAGAGACCTTCTCGTCCCTGTTGTTGTACTGCGTGGAGCTGTCCTGGGCAGGGACTCCCTTTTAGTCTATTTAACTCACCCCCCCCCCCCCCCTTATGTGGTCCCCTGAGCCCACCTCTTCTGTTATTCCCTCTTTAACTTCACTCAGTCATCCTCCTGTTTCTCTTTGAACAGGCGCTACACTGATTTCCCCATCTCTTGCCCCTGGAGAGAATACAGGAAGTGAAGGGAAGTCTTGGAAGTGTATGTAGCATAGTTTATAGGGAAAGACAGTTGGATAGCCAAGGGTAAAGGGGGCTTTGCTGCCTTTGCTGCTGTCGATCAGGAGTAGCTGAGCAGCAGAGACCCCGCTGAAGTGCTCAGCCCCCAGTCTCTTCCTGCCTGTTGGTATTTCTGTGATCTGGCCGTTCAGTGAAGAGAAAGAAAAAAAAAAAGACAAAGAAAAGCAGGCTGGAGAAAGTTGCCCTATCAAGATCTGGTGTCTTTGGTCTGAGGTGGTTACTTCTGAGGGGGGTGACTGGAAGGGTGTAAAGGCTGGGGGTGGTGCTAGGGAGTTTGTTTTGCCATGCAGAACGTTTGGGATCGGACAAGCAGCGTTGACAGTGACAAAACAGGTCATATAATAATGCTGGGAAAAGGACAAAGCAGTGGATACCCCCCTGAGACAACAAGCAACACCTTACAGAGGTAAGAGCAAAATCTGTACAGAATCAGGATACAGTACAAACACATGCCAGGTGCTCACGTGGCTCTATGAAAAAAAAAGTCCACAGCATGTTTTTGCAGTGGTATCATGAATATCCTGAAAAAAGTTGTGATGTTGGAAAAATGTCTGCATCTGTCCTGTAAGGTCGTCTTGCATGAAATCGAATTTGATAACCGTACAGCTGCTATCTATAACGTGTCTTAGTGAATATTACTACAGTACTGAGGATTTTATACTCACCATATATAAAAAAATAACAATATGCAACAATATAACAAAGTGCTTATTAAAATTTATTTAAAAAATATCTGCACTTTAAAAGAGGCTCTAAGGTTCTTTTTTGGGAAAAGCAATATAAAATTAAATAAAAGGGAAATTGTACAGTCAACAGATTTATCTGAATATACTGAGCACTGAGCTAACACATTTCCCCCTTTATCTAAACATATCCAGGATTCATATTAAAAAGCAGGTATTTTCGCTCCTCATTCAAATCTGTGGTTGTCTTGTTCAAAATATTAGATGTGTTGAAAACAATCCCACTGTTTTTAACATCACACGTTTGCTGCTTCTCCTTAAATTGGAATAAATTATATTTTGTAAACTACTTAACTTTTTAAAACCAAAACAATTAATTTAGGAACATTAGCTGTTTTCAACATGACCACTAAATTCAGTTGATAAACATATCCATTAAATTTGGAAAATTAGATGTAATTTGTAAGCCAAACAATGCGTGGTGAAGTCACTGAAAGGTCTTATATTAAATTTGTCAACAACACAGTATCACTGAGCTCAAGCTCTGCAACCCTACAATAAAACTGTAAAACATATGCGATCATTTCTGTAACAAATCTTGATTATATATTGATTATATTTTGTATTTGTTGATGATTTTTCTTTGGAGTACAGTGTGTGAGGAGACAACTGTGCAATTTTTCTTTAAATATTAATATGAATTGGTGGAAACGTTTATTGGGCAATTTTCATGTATTCATTCTACTGAATGAATACATGAAAATTGTTGTGTGTGATAGTGTCAAAGCGGTGGCAAATCAGCAAAGTAAAAGAGTTCGATAGCACTTTAATGGACTTCCATTCTGCTGTTTATTTAAGATCGTCATTCAGTTAAGGATTTGTCGCCCTGCTTGCTGCCATCATCAAAATAAACAAAAACCCAACATGTAGTCAGACTGTGCAGCCTTAGAACGACTTTTTCTCGAGACTTATTAGTTACCTAAAAGTATTGTTGGATAACCTGGAGAATCAAGAGTTGAGATAAATTATTAAAGGAAAAGTGTTTAAGGGAAATAAAGTCTAAATATTCCAAAAACCAGAAACAAGCAATGGTAGGATTGTACAAATGTTCAAATGTAATAGATCATTACGCGCTTTCTTAAACATCGACCCGGGTGTTTTCAGTTACACTGTGACACGCTGAGGTCTTCTTGTCTTAAGTGTCTTAAGTGCTATAAACATTTTCTTAATTCTTAAATATTCAGCCCAGGCATGGATATCATTCATTTAAGCATGTCAGAAAAAATCTTTCAGATATAATAATCTGAATTTTGTTAGTTATGAGGAATTTGTACATTTGTACATAAGGCAAACTTTTAGCTCAGATATTTTTTCAGACTAAAATAAAATACACGTTTTTTTTACTTTTAGCTTTGTAAAGGTCTGAACATGTAAACTAATTATTGTTATTATTATTATTTTTTAATGGAGCAAATAGATTTTCCAGCGCTTAGTGAGTCTATGTGCAGTCTCGCTTGCAGTGACTGTTACACATTCGGACCGCTGTGCAAACCTCTGCGAAACAAGAAAAGTTAGAGCTCAACAAAAACAAAAGAAATTCTGCCAGACTTTCTGTGTTTCTGCATCACACGAATAAGGCTCTACAAAAAATAAACATGAAAAAAGCAACAATAGGAATGTACAATTATGTACTAAGATCATTATAATGCAGCAAATAAATATGTGCAGTATCGGCTCTTTGGGTAGTAGACCGTAACAAGATTGGTGAGACTTTTTGATGTTGTTGTTGTTAAAAGCTGTCACCCCTTTAAGAAAAGAGCCATTTTAGCTGCTTTCTTAAACACCTACCAGGGTCTTTTCAGTTCTAATGTGACAGATTATCCAAGATATAAGACAGATATAAGGAATTAGTTCCATCAGGAAGCTTTTTCTTTTTCATATCACCACAGGCTACAAAAAAAAAGGATTTTCCAGAGCCTAACATGTCCACGTATGCAGTTTTCTGACTTGCCGTGAATGTATACGGACCACTGTGCAAACATCTGCACAATTAATAAGGAAACTGTAAAGTTGTAACATGTCGTTACAAAAACATTCCGCCAGAATTTAGGACAGAACCGAAGGATCCGGGTGACCAGACTGCATGGTAGTTTTGTGTGTTTGTGGTGGTTTAGTGGTGAGTAGCCTGTGACGGATTGTCCTGTAACAGATCAGTTGAGCATACTTGACATGCTTTGTCACACCATCTATGCATTAGCATTCATACCTTCCCTTATTTTGCCATTTCACTTTCCTCATCTTATGACTCTTTCCCACCTGCCACGGCTCTATATCACTGTGACAGCGCGTCACAGAGGGGAAAGTTAAGTGTCTGAGCGAATTTTACCTTGTACCACAGACCGTGCGGCTCCGCATCGGAAGTTGATATGTGAAAATGCAGCAGGAAAGGTAAAAGCTGGTGTTCTTCCATCGATGTGCTCATACTTTTCTTCAGTGCTGTGAAAGCCACATTTCAGGACAAAATTCAAAGGCATTACATGTTGTAATACGTTACGGTCTAAAACTCAGCTTTGTAAAGAACAACCATGTCTTTAACGGAGTGAATATATTGCATTTGATTTTTGGGTTAGTTGTAAAAACATTTGCGTTTGGGAGTATCCATGGATTTATAAATAAAGCTATAATCATGTACTTATATTTATATAAGTCACCACCTCTGGTGACGTGTTGTTAACATCCTTTTTCTGTTGTTTAAATCTCATAGATTTTAAGCCATTAAACACAGATGTCTGAAAATTTACAACAATAGAAAACTATTGATGTGTTTTATCAAAGCAAATTCACATCCTTTAGTTTGCTGCCAAGTGTGTAATGTTTAAAAGCGCTCTGTGCACCGAGTCGTCAACTTGAAGTTTCAATCATCCCTGCAATCCCCTGCAAGGTCATTAACGGGAGCTAATTTAGACTTTCGCACACTTTAAATGGATCTGGCCAAATGGCCGTCTGGACAGAGAAGTGTCGAGTGATTGGTGTGGTCGCTTTGCAGATCCCTTTGAAACCTGTGATGTTGGTTGGCACAAGGCCGAGCAAATAAAAAATACAGAGTAGTTTTTTTTTTATGTTTTGAAATAACATTTGATATTAAAATACAGTCATCACTGTCCCCTCCAATAGATCTTGAAAAGTTGACCAAACAGATTAATTATGCTCGTCCTTCACTTTTTACCAGGAAGATTTGTCCTTTCTGTTGCTTACAGAAAATCTTAATTTCTAGTGTCACCTATTTGTGTCGCGGGACCATCTACCTCCCCCACCAACACCTCAAGCATGTGTTCACTGCCTTGTTGACACGTGGCAACAACTGTGGCTAATCTTGATGTTAAATGGCTGACAGTCTTCGTAGGTACAACGGCCGCACTGGTGTCCACTTTCAGCCAAGTGTTGGTGCATCCTGTAATTGGATCATTAAATTAGGATGAGGATGTTACCACAAAATGCACCATTAATATCAGCCCAAGGCACAACAAAGAAGTTTCATTCTCTATAACTTTAACATAGCCTTTGTGACTTGTACACAAAGATCAGTGTCTCTAATGCAGAGTAAAAAAGCATAACAGTAAAAACAAACACGTAACAGTTTATTTGGCTGGGCTTTACCTAATTTAAATGAATTTTAAGCTTGATTACACCTTTTCTAAAGCTCTGCAATATTTCACTTAATTCAGCACACATTCTTTTACAGCACAAGGCCATTGCCAAAACTATTAAATGCATATTCTTCAAGCTAACAGTCTGTGAAAAGGCCTTAGAAAAACATTGTTACAAGCAGGATTTGTGACATGCCACAATGGTGAAAGAAAGTTTAGGTGGTGGCAGACTCCAGCAGTATGCTGTAGCTTTAATGGCTGAACCAAACAGTAGATCCAAAGGCTAAATAAAAGACTCACAGAGCAAAAATCCAAAAATTCAGACAAGGAAGATTTACAGGAAATTTCGAAACAAGTCACAAGAAAATACTGGAAATTGCTGAGATAGTCTGACAGGAAACAGATGGCAGCATGGCTGTATAAAGAGTAATTAAGTCAAGGGAAACAGGTGTTGTGGGCAAACAGAAGCCAAAGGAACAAGTACAATAAACTGGTACAAAGTTTCAAAATAAAACAGGAAATGATCATACGGAGTCTGTGCTGGTTGTGACAGTAAATTCATGTCTGTGGTTCTTCTCCTGCAGCACATGGGGTTATGTCCTGGTGGGACAGGGTTTATAGGCGTTGAGTTGGTAGACTTAGCAAGGCTAACTATTTGGAACAATGGGAGTGTCAGAGTTAAAGGGGTTTAAATGTCTTTACAAATGGTATCCACGTTAAAAGACAGCAATGATAAAAGAGCATTGTCAAATATCTGCATCTGCATATATTTACCAATGAGATTTGCACGCAACTTAGACGGGCTTGAGAGGGATACACCACTTAATCCCGAAATCATCACAGTTTCAGTTTAGTTCTGGTGTCTCTATAAATGAAGCGGTAATATGACGCCGATGCTGTGATAGTCTTCTTAGCTGATGCAGAAAGAAATCACAGACGCAGCTCGAACAATATTAAAAAATGAGAGGCGGTAATTGTTTGTGACGTTTGATTGCAGTTGCTTGGATTCATCAGTAACACAGTATCAGCTGCACATTACTAAGAATCACACAGACTTTTGCTCTTCCAATGGATGGACTGTAATTCTAGCACCATGAGCACAAAACTGAGAAAGATTAGCAGGATTGCCCAGAGAGACAGTCATACTGTTAGGATGGTTACAGTTTGTTCAGAGCTTAAAGTATCCAGTAGCTGTTTGAGGTTTTTACTTTTTTTTTTTTTTCAATTTGTGACTATTTCTTCTTGAAAATCATTTAGTTACAGTTACATAGCATAGCATGAACATTTTGAGCACTTGATCCTCGCTCTAATTACAAGAGGCAATCAGTCGTCTTTGGGATCAGCTCTTCATCACTACCTTTCCAGCTCTTAATGCTTAAATATATGAGCTGGCAGAGTTTAAAGGTCTCGATGTGAACGCAATCTAAATTTAAAGGGTTGTTCATTTGAAACGGATGAAGTGTACTTCCCAGCGGGGGCTGCAACATTCTTTTTTTCGGATAAATTCTTCAACGTGTTTGTAAGATTTGCTCCGTGCATGTGAACAGTGACTGCTTTTATATGTTTGTGCCTTTGTTGGGCCTGGGATAATATTTTACTATCCTAATATAAATAAGCCTTTGTCCATTTCCAAAAAACAAAAATGGGAAGATTATGTGAAAAGTTTAGTGAGGACATATTCTCGTCATGATCCACTGGCAGCTCATCAAACACTAAACTGGGCACTTTTTATTTAACGCTGACTATATGGCTTGTTTTCCATCTTTATGAGTCCTTGCATAATCACTGTTATTAAATAAACGATGCATTTTTTTTTTTTATCAAACCATCTGCTGCTGGACTAGACATTCCTCTTGTTATAACAAATTATGTTGGGACAACAGCTCTGCTGCTCTTCTGCAGATGTGGGGGTTGCATCATCAAAGTATTGAATACATTTTTTGTATCTTGTGTCCGTGACAGTAATCAAATGACTTTAGTTTTTCATAATTTTGTATTTTGTTGTTCAGGTAGCACGTAGGTAGTGTGCTGCATATAAGCTTGGGTACGTGGGCACTTTGCTTGAATTGAGCATAATTAAACCCCACATTGGATTCAATGAGTCATAAATGAGTCAGATACTGTTTTAAGGTCTTGTCAATACTGCTGCTGCTATGCTATTTTCTTCTGACAAGGCTAATGCGAGTAGGAGGCCTCTGCTGCTTGTTGTCAATCAGTCGTTTAGCGGTATTTGTTCAAGATATAGTAAAGTGAGGGAAGAGGGAGGATTAAAGGCTAATGCCACAAGCATAGTTCGTTTTTTTGACACTCTATGTAGTGTATAAAAACTCGACTGACAAATTTGCTGCTATCCAAAACCAGCAGTCAGAAAGTTTAATACTGAATGTGAAAGTTTTTCACAAAGTTAGACGATTTTACTTTTAATGCCGAGCACAATATTGATTTGTTTTCAACTTTTCTCACATGTAGGGCCTTGGCGGATAAAGAAGTCCCTGTCAAGTTAGCAGAGAGCTTTTCGGTTTGCAGAGGCATGCATGATTGGTGCTTACAGTAACCTGTTTTGCAGGTGGCAAAATTAATATTTTGGCTTTAGTAGATAAAATTATATGTCAGTTAAAATGAACATTTACAGGATTTGTCAGCCAGTTATAGCACTGTTCAGCTGCAGTAAAAGCCTTCACTACAAAATATTCTAAATGTCTAAAATCTTGAGAATTAAAATGAATAAGTTTATCTTTCTCAGCCTTTAAAGCTGTAGTTTAACCTGGGAGTAAGCTATTTTTTGAAACAGGAAAGGTCTAAATAGACTGGCTCTTCTGATTGTCCTAATTAATATAAATAATGTCACCCTGCAGTGCAGCTACTGTATGTCAGACTTCAGTGCAAGGTCACACATTGCACACACACAGTTAGAGGAAGCAGCTCAGTTCCGAATTGGGAGAATGTACTAAATGCATGTTGCCCTACAGGTTTAACAGAAGGAGAGCACGGGTGTTTAAGTGACACATAAACCCACACAGTATCACACAGCCACTCTGCTTTGCTCTGTTAGGCCGGCATCAACAGCTGAGGCCAGTGGAGATTGTAGCACGTGTGCTCACCCCAAAGGCATCTTCCTTTCATCCACATAGTGAGCAGGCCAGAATCCAGGAAATCAAATTCGCTGTATATTTGTCATGCACAGGTGGAGCTCGCACACACATACACAGGCAATACCTGCAGATAAGAACTTTATTTGTTGATTTATCTTTGTTCTATATGAGGACAGTTTTTTAAAAATGTTATGTCACATGTGCACACCAAGATTATGTCACTATGTCGTCCGTGGGTTTGCCAAGACAATCTAATCCTTTGTGAAGTGTAATTTAAAGACATGCATACATTTAATCTCTGTTTCATATATTTTAAAGTCATTTTATATCATATTTTGCTTGACTTGTTACAATCCCAGATATATCAGTTTTTTTAGGTGTTGTTTATCTGTTTCGTTGTGTCTACGCACTTGGTGTGTGGGTGTATTTTTTTTATTTTTTATGCGTTAGCGTGCTTTTGCTTATGCTGTGTGACTATGTACTACTGTAGCTCATTATATACTTGTCATTATAGAGCAAAGTAATCTGGCACAACATATTACCAGCAATGGATTTGTTATTGCATGGTGCTAATGTCTGCTAATGCAGTCTCTTTGTATCGTGAAAAAGAGCACCGCTGAAAAACAAATAGGCGGCGTTGGGCGTAGACTGTTCTGTTATGTTAAGGATTTAGCCTAACCTTGTGCTTACAATTTAAAATTAGTTGGTTATGTAAGTTAAAGAGCTAGTCTATTACTGGTTGTTGAATTTGGACTTGAATTCTGTCAGTATCTGGGTAGGGATGAGCAAGTGGCCCCCGTCCCATTACCCGGGGTTTGGCTATGTATAGGTCCTTAATAGCAGAAATACCACACTCAGCTTCTCTGCGTTAAAAGAAGGGCTGCTCAGTAGGGAACACCATGGCAAGCTGAAGGAAGGCAAAAGGTGATAAATACCTTTGTATAATTATTTATAATCACCATATAAATGAACTGCGTGTGAAATTGGATTCATTCAGCTTGACCGTCACAGGCAGTGGAGCGGTGCCTGATTGTTTTTGCTGGCTTTATTTCCACCAAGGACATGTTTACGTGTCTGGCTGACCACAGAAAGTCCCCACAGAAAGTCAGGTGGTCTAGGCTTAAGTGGTTTTTAATGGTTAATATGATCCAAAGCGTACTAATAACTTTGTCAGGTTTTGGTTATGTATATAGTGAAAATGCTCTGTGTTTATAAGGTTATATGTCTCCCTAATTAAAAAAAAACAGTGATAGATATTTGGAAATAAATCTATTCATTACTGATTTTAATGATTAATAGACAAAAACACTCAGTTGGTCTGCAGATATAGTAATAGAACTGCTTTTTGAAGAAAGCCATCTGTTTGTGATTAGCTGCCATTCATGCTGCAGGTTTCTTCCTGCTAAAGGGGAGTTTTTCCTTCCCACTGTCGCCAAAGTGCTTGCTCATAGGGGGTCATATGATTGTTGGGTTTTACTCTGTATGTATTATTGAAGGGTCTACCTTACAATATAAAGCACCTTGAGGCGACTGTCTTTGTTATTTGGTGCTGTATACATAAAATTGAATTGAATTGAATTGAATTGAAGTTTAAAAACTGTAAAAGCCGATATGTTATCAAAGCTCATTTGACCAAATTCAGGATTATATATCAAAATTTAGCTTTTTCTTTTGTAACTAGTAGTTTGAACTAGTTCATGACCAACCAAGTCTTTTCACCATTTCTGACTATCACCATGTTTCCTTGAACTGTTGACATATTTTCTAATAGTGAAAAGCATTCAAACTAATGGAAGTCTGGAAACTATAACTCAGTTCAATTCAGTTTTATTTATATAGTTAAAAATCACAAGTCACAAGGTCCTTTTTGATGTAAGGTACAAAAAGGAGTGCGGTATTTCATTCATAGAGACATGTTTGGACATTAGACCTGTTTGCCTGCCTTTATGTTTATATATCTGCTCTTGTTTGCTGAATTTCACACAGAAGTTTTGGCGTAGGCAATTTGTGGCTCTTTGTATTGCCTTTACATCTCCAACTGGACATTTTAGTGTCATCAGATAAAGTTCTCTGAACATTTTGATTATTAATGTCATTACTAATCTAGTTCCATTCTCAAGTGTCCAGAAAATACAAAAAAAACTTGTACAAAAAACTTTCTCATTACAATTTACTCTATCTTTGTATTTTACCATGTGTTTTACCAAATGACAGGACTTTCATCTGTAAGGCAGCTCAACACTGTTCACACTCTTTTGACTATATGTGGAAATGAGTGACAGCCTGAAGAAGCTTGATGATTTGTGGTGGAATTAAGATAGATATTTAATAGGGTTGGTTCATGTTGCTTTTTGACCCATATCTATTTGTTTTCACCCTCACGAGGGGCGCGGGAAAGTTGGGCTGAGGGAGTAGATGACAGAAGCTGTTCTCGGTGTGGCACGTTCAGACTCCGGGATATGCGGAGGACACCAGGTGGGCAATATATAAATTATCAGACATGCCAGGAGAGAGGACTCTTATAGTTAGAGCTAATATACAACTTTACAACTAAGCAATTGTAATTGTAGATACAGCGTGCACAAATATTAATGATATCCACTCTGGAGTTTGGCATAGCAGGTGAACAGAACAGCTGATATATATAGTATATATGTTGAGAACAGGTTGCTGTGTCAAGAAAAATGATGAATGCTCTTGTGTGGAAATGGAGGCAAATGAAAGATGTCAGAGGGCAGTCTTACAATAAACACAGGACTTTGATTATAACCCGTTTGAGAGAATAATGAAGTTTAGTGGAGTAGTTGTAAAATGGAGCCCTGAAGATGAGTAAGGATTAAATCAATTTAACTCATTTGGACAAAAGCCATATTCAAATTTAAATAATTAAACAGTGTTTGATAAACTCTCCATCACAGAATGGCTTACTGTTTGAGTTTGTGTGTGGCTGAACTGCAGCCAACGACAAACAGGCCTCCAATGTTTCTGTGAATGTGAGAGATGAGTAAGCACACGTTATCTGTTTATTATTATCTGTTTAGTAACATCATTACATAAATATTATGTAGTACTATTATTTAATTTAAAGGGTAGATCTTTTATGATTTCATTATGACATAATGTTCAGTAAACATTCAATTCTTTTCTGTTAAAGACGTCTATGAATGATTTAATAAAAAAAATAACTAACTAAGGAAAAGTGTCCTTAATACTATAGTTGTAATCAGATCACCTTTAACACGTAAACCTTTACATTAAACCCAACATCCCAGCTAGTTTGGAGTAGTTCTGGAGTACTTAGTATTACATATACTCAGTACTTATATGTATAAATATTGAGCAGTGGAGTTCTACAAAAAAAGTATTTTTGTGACTTTATGAGGCCATTAAAGACTATAAAGTTTCTGTGACCACATTTAATATTTAAGCTCCTTACAACTTTATTAATTATTGTATTTCATCTTAAAATTAAAGGCTACACATGTTTAATGGGTTAACTTGACAACATCAGCACTCTAATTTATCCTTTTTTCAATTTTTTTTCATTTTCCTGGAGATTAAAGTCACTTTTTGCCTCCCTTAACTTTGAATAGTGAAATTTCAACAATAAATCAAGATGCCTGAGCTACATTTACGCATTAAATTAACCCCACTTAAGTCACTTGGTAATTTGTCTACATATTGGAATGGGAGTGTTTCCCATGAGACCACATTACTACTAGTGAGAACCACTTTATCTGTCATCTAGCCCCCTTTGTGTTATCTTTCATGTAAGCATCAGAAGCATGGAGCTTTGCCAGACTCTCAGCACCAGATCAGTAAATAAATATTACTTAAACATTTTATACAATTTAAAAACTCAAAGAAGAAGTATATGTATACTATTATCCTAAATATAAAACCATCCAAGCTTTTGGACAAAATTGAGAAAATCCGAAAAATTGTTTCTACACTCTGTAAAATAACATTGGAAATAACATTATTTATGCTACCAAGAAATGCTGAAGTCTTTCAGGCCCTTACACCAAGCTTTGAAAAGTTTTTGTTTTGAAGTGAAGTGGAAATTATGGCACTGCTGAAAGGGACAGTACAAGTAATGATGTGTTCACACCAAATGTGAAGAGAAGCTTTGCCTTAGTTTATTCCCATGAGTACAGCTGCATGACTTGAAGTTTTTGAAACAATAAATAATCACCCCTAAAAGCCAACGAGGAGTAACACTGAAAGCTAGAACCAAGCGGGGCGATCGTGGCTCAAGAGTTGGCAGTTTGTCTTGTAATTGGAAGGTTGCCAGTTCGAGCCCCGGCTCCGACAATCTCAGTCGCTGTGTCCTTGGGCAAGACACTTCACCCGTTACCTACTGGTGGTGGTCAGAGGGCCCGGTAGCGCCAGTGTCTGGCAGCCTCTCCTCTGTCAGTGCCCCCCAGGGCAGCTGTGGCTACAATGTAGCTTGCCATCACCAGTGTGTGAATGTGTGTGTGAATGGGTGGATGACTGAATGTAGTGTAAAGCACTTTGGGGTCCTTAGGGACTAGTAAAGCGCTATATAAATACAGGCCATTTACCTGTACTTTACCTGTATTACCACTTACCATAACTTCCTGCAATTTTGCCCATATTACTGCAGGCACCATACTTGTCCTCAGTTTGTGAGTGTGTATGAGGAAACTCCAATCCGATGGTTTTTCACATATTAACTATTTTAACTATCTTATCTACTTGCATTGGCTGGCACAGTTGAATAGTGTTTGCATGTAATCACACAACAAGAAAAGGTACCTTCATGTTTGTTGTAAATGCACAATGCATCTGCTAACTGCTAAGGATAAGTGTCTTGCTTAAGAGCATCCAAGCGGGGTAGTAAGCAAGGGTATTTCTTTTATGTTACCACATAGATTTTATACTGCAGGACTATATATCATCACATAAACTTTAAAATCTGTGTATATACACTTCTGAGGAGGAGAATGCCAGTTCAGAAGCATTATATGATAAGCTTTAACAATGTGATGCAGAAGCATGAATGACCACCATCCAGATGACCTTTTTTTAGGGGAAGACTTTGCTTATTTAAGCAAGATAGTACTGTCATATTCCGCAGAAATTACAAAAGCTTAGCTGTGAAGTCGGTAAATCAGAATGCTAAACTGGCCTACAGTTCATTTCTGACATGCATCTGCGCGTTATGTTACAAAAAATACACGAGGCCCAAACTGTGGAGCAGATCCTTAATCAGTCACCCAAGAAAGGGAAAACATGTTGAAAACTACTGCAGCTGTGCTCCTCAGGTTCAAAATGCATACAGTGTGTTTGAACCAGGCTTAATCTTTCACCGGGATAAATGGCTCCTTTTCCAACTATTGAAAATATGCTCCTGGCATCAAATTCAATATTAGGATAAATTTCCTCATCGTACATGTTTTGGCACTGTGTTCAGACAGATATAGAATATACCATCCATACCACTCAATGCGAGGATTATGGCACAGCTGCTCCACATTTTTGGTAATTACCGACATTTTTTATTCATTTTGTAATATTGCTGTCATGGTCTATCCACCAGTATTTGCATGCTTTCTCAAATGATATAAAAATGTGCATAAAAGTGGGAATTTAGTTCAGATTTTCAAGGGCTGTAGTTTAAATTATTTGCGTGTGATTAATTTTGCTTTTTTGTATTTTCAACAGAATCTTTTTTTGGTATTGAGGTTTTACCTCTACTTTATAATTCTCTCTTAATTGTAAGAGTTTGATCAATTATAAAACCTCAGCCTTCTTTTCAAGTTAAGTCCTACTGATTGTCCCAAAGTGTGGAACAGCAGGCATTCAGGACTCACAGTATTTCTGGTGTAGTGTTGAGTCATGGAGAGGTTTTGGGGTCTGGAATGAGTCACTGCCCTGTCTATCCGCACAGACCTTACATAACACTAAAACAGTCTTTTTTTTAAATATTCAACTTGGCAAACTAGGTCAGGTCATCGTCATTGTGTTGATGTAACATCTAACTTTTCTTTTTCTTTTTTTTATCGGTGTGGGTAGCATTATTAAAAGGCTTTGAGCTCTTTAGCTTTAATAAGATGCTACTTTGTAGTTCATCTATTGTTATAATATGTAGGTTAATGACAAATGAGTAACTGAAAGCAAAAAGATCATCTTTATTTTGTCATTACACTTGACTCATCACTGCTATGTAACTCTTTGTACGCATTCTTTTTGTGCCATCATCTTATCACCTTTTTAGAAGCACATTTGTGTGTATGTATATTGACTCACCCACACTAGGTTTAATTACAGCATAGATCTTTGATCACGCCTCTTCTTTACCCTCATTTGAAAGGTTGGCATAATGTTTTTGTATGTTTTCATTTCTTTAGCTTTGAAACGTTGTTTGAGGGTGGTGTGAGATGGAGTCTTATTCCAGTCCACTCAACTCTGTGTAAGACCGATGGCTGTCATTGTGGGCGTTAGAGAAGACAGGGTATGATCGAGTGGTGATGGTGAGGTAGAATTGCAGCTTGCATTTTTTCATTTCTTTATCTTATTTTCTTTAAAATCAAAAATAATTAACCACATTCACAGTTTTAACACAGACAAAGTTTGTGGCTCTTCCTAGAAAATTTGCTAACTCCTTTTTGTTTAATGGCAACTTCGCTTTCAGGTGTTTACAATGTGCAACAATTACTCCACGGTGCTGTGTCCAAGGCAGAAACAATCATACGTCAGGCTGCTATTTCTGGCGTCTTCTATCATCCGCTCTCCATCCCCTATCATCGACTGACAGACAGGGATGATAAAGAGATGTCTGTGTGGATGTCTGGGATGGGGGAGGGAGGTGGCAGTGGTGGTGATGGGAGGTAAACAGTGGCTAAAGCACAGAACAGCCCCAAACAGGAAGAAATAGTGAGATGGGGGTGTAGCTACATAGCAAGCAGGAGTTTGAGGAAGGGATTAGAAATCAAGCGTGCTAATGGGCAGCCTAAAATATCCAGTGTCATAAGGGGGAGGTGACCTGGAAGATTTTTGCTTGTCACCACAAGGTCAGCATCCATGCCAAAGAGCTTCCTGTCAATTAACTTCCCAGCTAATCAACTGCACCACAGGGAGGTGGGAGAGGTGGTGGGTTGACATAATAATGGCACTTCTCCTTTTAATTTGTTCTCTCTGTTTTTCATTTGTCTGAGAAACACGGACTGTCAGCGCAGTGCACGAGGAAAAAAAATAAAGTTACTCTGGTGTTTTTGTGTGGGGGTCTGGAACAGCTCAGACACAGCTGTCAGTGACTCATCAGTGTGAAGATAGCAGGGCAGTAACCTTCCTGACTCCCTGCGGTGTGTGGATTTGCCTGTTCCCCTTCGCAGGCAGTAAACTGAAGACAAAACTCCCTCAGACTGCTGAGGCGTTGTGTTCTCAGTAAAAACCTCTCTGGTTTATATGTATCTTTGTGTGTGTATGTTACACATAATTTCTAACTGCAGTGTGCTGCAATGTAGGCATGCTTTTTCATGTATATTTCTTTGAGGGTTCTCTTGAAAAGATTCAAGAGAAATGATGGTAACGTTTTATTTAAGTTGAAAACACACAGAGAGAAAGCTCCTAGTAGGGCTTAACAGCATATGGTACATTTATTTAAAATTGACCTGCTGTGCTTATTTGCTTATTTTTGTATTTATCACATATTTATCCCTGGAATGGAACTGCAGGTTGGTGGAGCCTCTTACATCATCATGTGTCTGAGCCGAGCGGTTTCAGCTACTCTTGCTTTAAGGACGCCTTCTTTCGGTTTTCAGATTGACTGCCATTCGTAAACAAAAATGTTTCGTGAACTATATTCCGGACACAACCATATCAAAGAGACCGGCGATCCAAGAGCATTATTTGAGACTTTGGTAATGTGAAATATTACAGAAAATAAGGAAAAGCATTAAAATTTCAATTTGAAGTTTCTGAAAGTTATTGTATATTGTGGCAAAACAAGCCTGTCTAATGTTTGCATGAACCCAGTAGACATTTCATAGTAATTTTTTTCATTAGTCCTCCCAGAGCTGTTTCTGCCAGACTAAGTTTACAGTAGTTTTTGTAGCCTCGTGGCATCTCAGATTGTTTTTGCATTGCAGTTATCGTACCGTATGGTGCTAACCACACACAGACTACCTCAATAACTGCTGCTGATCGAGGCGCATCATCAGCCTTATGCTATCAGATCGTTTTGCATTCAAAAATACAGAGATGCGACTTTCTGTACATGCAACTGTATATTGTGCAAATCTGTGAACATATTAAGTCAGTCTTTGTAATATGACTATAATTTTCTGCTCCATGACTAATGTGTCAGTTTATAAACACAATTTTTTGTTATTCAATATATGTGTAGACATATATGTGTGTGTGCGCATCGCAGTTTTTTCAGAATTTCACACTGAAGCTTGTCACAGATGCTGTGTGGATTTTTTTTCTTCTTTGACTTTGATTTAGTTTATGCGACTGAAAGGAAAGACGTGACTCAGCGCTGTGTATTTGTAGCTATAAAATGATAAAGTACAAGATGAGTAGTCTTAGTTTATCGCTTGAGTTTTATTAGAATGTATTACTCCAATGACTAAGCTCTGCAGAGAAATCCCTCGATGGTCATTACTCCAGGGCATAGCCAACCCATTCTGTCCACTGGCTTTGAGGGGGATTTCTCACTTACACTGGGACGACTGTCTCTTCTTTCTCCTTTGGTTCGTTTGTCTTTTTAGGGTTTCTGCAGAGCAGCTGTTGGAAAAGGTGGTAAAATCGCTTGCTTTCCCTGTTTAGGCTCATTTCTACTAATGGTTCCTTGAGCAGCCTGAGATGCCAGCAGTTTCCTGAGATGAGATATATTGAGCCATATGGCAGCAATGGCCTTTCTATCACTGTCAGCTTTGTGTTATGTCCACCGCTGTTTTACTTTTAGGGTAAAACAGTATGACTGGCTGTTTTATCCTTCTGTCGTCTTCACTTTAACTCTCATTTTTACTGGTGTGCCATGTGGTGTGTGTCTTGACTGTATTTCAATATCACAATGAGACAACCGTACTAAGCCAATTTTATTGGTAAAATAAAAGGTGACTGAACCATTACTCAACATGCAGTTTAGACTGGAATATTTGCACAAATAATATTAGAGTTACAAATAGCTAATAAATTACTATTAATAAAACATGAAATTCATAGCAGATTATCCCTCTTTTTGCATGAGACCAATATTTCCAGTGAAAGAGAGAAAACAAGAAAAGTCTATGTGTGCAATCACTTTCAATGTCTTTGAATTACCTTGTATTTAAAATACTAGTAAATGCCCGTACTGTTTGAAAAATGATATATAATATAAGTAAAAGTGGTAGTAGATGTTTAATTGCTTGTTTTAGCCCGTTTGTAGGTAGTTTGTAGGCATTTATCATTCAAATTGGACATAAATGAGATGCTAATGTAGTGATCTTAAAGTAGTGGGTGCTTTAAAAGCATTCATTTTAGCCAATTGCTATGTTCTTGTCAGGCAACACAATGACTTCATTTTATAGTACGTTTAATTCCACGTTTATGGATGTAAATTATAGATGTTGTTGCTACCAAGTAAAAATGATACGAAGCTTTTATAATGTGTTATTGGTGCACGAGTGCTAAAACAGGTTTCTTTAGTCTGTTGCTAGGCAGTTGCAACAGTTTCTGATACAGATACGAATCTTCAGGGATTGTAGCTCATCCTTTGTACCAAGTTTAGTTGCTGAACTCCTGATTGTGTATGAGGACTGTCGCAGACAGACAGAGATTTTGCATATTGCAATACGATCAATACTCGTAGCTCTTCCACCCATTTTATTTTATCTTCGTCCAGTTTTGTGCAGTCACCTTCCTGCAGGGAATCCTGTGCATGCTTCACTTGGTTTGCAGTGGTTTTACTGAATTACGTTGCTGATTGGACTATGTATCGGCTCTAAAGGAATTTATTGAATCGTTAATGGTGCATTTCAGCTTAGTTTGAAAAGATGCAATTTTATAATGTAGGTCAGGAAACACTGTGGCTTGCATTAGTGCTACTCAGGGGTAGATGGAGTAATTTTAAAAGACTAAACTTACGTGTTCCTTACTGTACCCCGCAGTTACACATCAACAGAAGTAATCAGTAAGCCTGTGGACATGTTAAGCTTTATTTTTATGTTTACACTGGGAATTTCACAAAGGAACATGAATGTGGTACGGCACAGCAGCTTCCAGTGAAAAGTAAATTTACTGTCTGCACCCTGACAGCAGCTATAAATAACTATTTCAGAGCAGCAGAAAAAATGGCTGGTAAAGCTCAGCTGTCAAAGCCAACACACACCCCCATTCCTCATATTACTTCACCTCTGAGTCTTGTGACAGTTCCTGTGCTTGAATTCCCACATTACAAATATTTTACTAATCCAGTTTAGACAGGATTAACCAGGATTTTTTTTTTCTTCTCGCCAAGAAGAAAAAAAAAAATACTATTTGGGCTGACTGTATTTCTTACATAGTATATATCTTTATTTTAATTGAGGGAAATGGATCATTTTTTGTTTAACTGGTGCTAGTTTATGAAGTTTAGACTTTCCCTATGAGGTTGCCTTCCTTCTTTTCGCCAGCAGCAGCTCTGACAGCCAGCTGGATCGCTGATGTCACTCTGTCCAAAGTCCAAGCAAACTGACTCACCTGGCC
Organism: Neolamprologus multifasciatus; assembly: GCF_963576455.1. Taxonomy (NCBI): domain Eukaryota; kingdom Metazoa; phylum Chordata; class Actinopteri; order Cichliformes; family Cichlidae; genus Neolamprologus; species Neolamprologus multifasciatus. The sequence continues at coordinate 12,198,749 of NC_140444.1, forward strand.
CTCAGTACTCAGCACCCAGTTTGACACTCAGTGTCAGCAGATCCCAAGTAACCGAAGGGCTTTTCTTAGCTCTTGTCAGCACTGCTGAATCAAAACTAACCACAGAACATCCGATAGACTAGAAAAAATGGACAAGTGTTGATAAAAGTTTGGCATTACAATTCATGGGTTACTTGTCATAGTTTTTTTTTTTTTTTGTAAATTTAGTGAATAGTGAGCACATTTTTTGTCATCAGTTGGCTAGTAAAAAAAAATTTGCATTCGCTTTAAGCAGGTGTCCCTTTAAAGTCCTTAAGTGGGCACCATGCCATGGGGGCTTTGACAACTAACTGCAGATTTCCTGCTAGGAAACATATTTTTTGGAGGGCTCTTAAAAGTCCACAGTTGGGAGACAGCTGTCAAGTAAGACTTTTGACCTGCATGTTTCTCCACGACTCCAGTATCCTACCAGCCTATGCTTGAAACAAGATCACCTTCAGCTACCGTGTGCATCTGAGAACTAACTCTCTTAACGTGTAGTTGCATATCTCCTGTTCACTTTTGGTGTAAGTCATTGATTTAAAGGTTTGTTTGTTGCTGATTAGCCTGGGCGGGGTGCATGCGATTGAAGTTGCCCCACAAACTTTAGTTTACATTTTAATATGACTTCATAAAACCCTGTGACTGATCCCCTGCATAAATCTGACCATTTTACAAGCATCACCAGAGAAACATGTTGTGGATCAAAGTGATGCCTTTGAGTGGATGTGTCAGCTTTACGGGGGTTGTGATGGGCCAGACCCTATGTCTCTGTGGCCGAGATACCACACCCGTTGCTAGAAACCTATAAATCAGGAACTACCATCTGTGCCAAATGTGGACGAAAGCAAGCTGACCCCGCTTCCTAGCACATATCTCACCATGTGACCGTCTTTCATTGCTTGATAGGCTGCATCTATTGGTGAAAAGTTAAATTAAGGTTCTGGAGTGTCAGTAACGATTTTTTTGCCCTATTAGGAAGAGCAGAGGTTACACGTGCTCCTCTTGATTAGTGTCTTGAGTCATGCATTCAGCAGTATCCACATATACGCATCTCTCCACATTCTGTCTGCATGTCACATCTGTGCAAGGGACTGGAAAGCCTTTGTTTCCCATTCCAAGGCTACCATACCACCATCATGGCATTTCATTATGAGGCACACTTTCTAAATCACTGCCTGCAAATGTAAACACTGTATGTCATATTCTAGGAACCTGGTAAGGACCTGTTAATTAAAATGAAAAGAGTGCCCTCATATGGCAAAATGATGAATCCTTATCAGACCACCTGGGGCTACTTATGTCGATATGTGGCACCACCTAGTGGACAGCAGAAAAAGTGTTTTGTAAGGAACCTACCTTGTAGGTCTTTTTACTAACAGTGTGTGGACAAAAAATAATGTCCCTTTTTAGTCAAAATGTTGTAAATTATTACATTTTATGGTAAAGATTGTGTGTAAGTGGAATTAGGCAAAAAAGATGACAACCCTGTCGGTTGGTACAGTCATCAGGAAATTAATACTTAAATATTAAGTCAGTGAAGCAGTAGAGACATGATTTAATGTGGATCTAATCCTAAACTGCTAAAGAAATTTCTAATCAGTAAAACAAAAAAATAGAAGTGACAAAAAACATAATTAACGTTTCGATAATATGCAGAATAAACATTACTTTTGCATTTTAATGGAATTAAAATCATCTGTGAATAGAGGAATAACATAAATACCAGTGACAACCTTTTGTGTGATACTTCAGGCTTTTCCGTGTACTTCCAGCTACAGTTTTTAAAAAGTCTGATTTTCTAAGTTGTGCCACACTGTAAGAAAACAGCATCACAAGACATTGCAGCTGCAAGTACTTACAGAAGACGTTCTGAAGCTAAATCAAAAACTAAAGGAGACAAAATAAAGTCTATGTTTAGTATAATTATCAGTTTGATTTCTTTCTTCACTAACACACAATTTGTTTTTGCATTAGTCTGCTGGATCCAGTCAGAAAATGCAGTTGATTTAAATGTGTTAGAAAACAGTACTTGAAAGATAGTCTGCAACTTTTTTTTTGGTGAATTTTAACAATAATAATAATACATTTACTACTATTAAAAAAATAATAGTTTTTTTTCTTGATAGTCATAAAGTATGGCAGTCAAACAAGCAGCTTGTTCTCTCCCTGCCATCTGGTTGTGATGCTAACAGATGGAGTGACTATAAATCTCTCAAACTGAAGGCTCCTTGAGAGTTGAATGCATGTGTGCTTAGGTAAAGATTTTATTTGCAGCTATAAAAAATGTACTGACCGCACTTTTCAGAAAACTCTAATTAAAAAAAGTAGGCTTACATATATTATGTATGTATGCATTATATATGCATTTTAATGTATATGTTTTTTGTAAATTTTATTTTATCTACAGTAGACTGGAGTATAGTGTCGTGTTTTAAACGTGTGTTTTGCCTGACAAGCGATCAGGGGAGGACACAGAAATCTCTTTGTGGTTCAGTCAGGAAAAGCATCTAATGTGAAAATCTGTCAAATCAAATGTACATGACTACATGTACGGTGACTTCTTATGAAAAAGGAAGCGAACAAAATGCATTATGCAATTCTAATGATCTGGTTTTAACTACATGAATGCATAACAACACAAAAAAACAAAAACAAAAAACAAAAACAAAAACAAAAAAACCCAAAAGTAAATCAAAAGACAAATGTTCTGAAAGTTTTGTTTTTTGTACATGCCCAGACAGCACATTTGTAAAGTGAAAAAGTATATATAATTTTATAAATGTGCTTAAATGTGTATCTTTTTTTATAAATAGAGTTAAGTTGTATAAATATAAAAACAAATTGCAATATTATAGTCATGTAGCTGTAATGATGAACAACAAATAATTATTATTTTGTTTTATTTACATCATAAAATAAAAAAGACAACTTTTATTGTAGAAATGTAAATGTATTCAATTTTTTCACAGTGTTAATAAATCTTACAACAACAGCTTTTCTGGTTGCCGTGAGTTTCACGCATACTTCACTTGTTTACCTGATATCTTTTGGAGAAAGCAGAAATTAGAGACGAGTCTTTGCCGATGAGTTTTTTTTTAGGCAAAACAAATTTTACATATGTGCACATTATGCCTTGATCCTTCCCCACATTTCAAGAAGCTAATGTTTTTTATTGTTAAAATCACACCATATGCATACCCTTCAGATTGGAGGTATTTGAATATGCATCATTTTTGATTTATCAAATGTTTTATTTGTTTTGTTGTTTTTTTTTTACATCCATGTTTTGCGTCGCAAAACTTCCCGATTCTGGTTTTGCTGGTGCGAAACACATACGAGGTAGTTGGTTGGTAGTCTTGTGACAGCTTTTACTGTTTTTTGTGACTTTGAACCTGACTCATGACTCCACACCAAGCTTTACAGCTGCTATTGTGGAGGCAACAGATTCCGGATTGCACTGCATTACCCAAATGCCTTCTCTGTAAATACTTTCTCCTCCTATGTGCTGGTCTGCCCCGTCCTCACACACACATGCCGACCACTTGTGACTTTTCATCACACGCGTCTCTGCCTTTGCCTGTCCCGTTAACACAGGGAAGCAGCGTCACTCACGCTGGGGTAAAGACCTCTAGCGATGTTATGTTAGTGTACATGTGCTAGCATTAGTCAACATGTTAGTGGACAAAGATGCAGTCTCTGTTGCTGGGCAAAGGTCAGATTATTAAGAAGCAGTGCAGAGTTTAGCGTCAGAGGTGTAACTCGGACCTTCGCTGCCTAACTTTTCAAGGTTTGTGCATTTCTTCCAATACGTCAAGGTTTGCTTGTCAGTTTTGGCTCGTTGGGTGTATAGCAGCAAGTGTTGTCAGCTGCACGGAAGCAGGATTTATAGCTAATCGTGAAGATGCAACTGTTTTGGACAATGTTGCATTTTGCTGGATGTTTTACTGGACTCAGCGGATGACTATTCTTGAACCAAACTGGACCTGAACCCTTCCTCTAATTTGTTACTTCCTCCGATGAGGCTTTGTAGGCAGACCAGATCAACGCTTAAGTTTTTGACTATGATGCTGTCTTCGAACTTAGAAATTGTGAGTTTTGCAGAGAGAACGTGGTTGTTGTAGTTTGACATGTGCCCCAAACGACTGTGTTATTATTGTTTTTAAAATAGAACAGGAAGCAACTATCAGTCAAAGTTGCTTGGCAGCTGTTTTTGGCTGATTTTTATGAATCTGCTGCTTTACGTATGCTTCTCAACATACAGTATGCACGAATGAAGTTTTAACTGGACATTAGGATGTGGTCTTGTATTTGTATAACGCTTTGTTGAGCTGAATTAACAAGGAATCAGCACTCCAGGTGCAGATTAGAGCTTACCTGACTTTTTTTCTTTTAACATTCATATGAATTCTTCACTGAAATAATTAGAAATAATCAGATTCTTGAACTACAGTGAAAATGGAGGACATCATAATGCACGACGTATGTACCCCTGTCCACTAAAAGGGGGGGGGGGGGGAGAGAGAGAGAGAGAGAGAGAGAGAGAGAGAGAGAGAGAGAGAGAAGATATTTTCTTAATAAAATGGATTCGTATTGTTTTGGTTATTGCCATTTTATATTGGTTTATATTATTAGAAACACCATATTTTCTGGTGTTAAGGAATGTATTTTCATTTGATTTTAAAATATGCTGATGACACTCAGCCTTTAATCTCTTTTTATTGTCCTTTTTTTTCTTTAGCAAAAAGGTCACTATGAGTCTTTATTATGTTTTTGTGACAGCTTATGGTTCCCTATCAGAAAAAAATGAATAAGTGAGCATGCATAGTTAGCAGCAAATTAACTTGTAAATGGTGCCATATGAAAAAGTAGACATTCTTGTTTGATACCATCCGCCATGACTTTGCTCCGTAAGTTTATAAACAGCCGTAATTCTGATGTATATTCTCTCGAATTATGTATTTTTAAAATTAAACCTTGTGGGACGAAATAGAAACCTGTACATGTATTTATGTAGCTAAGAACACATGAAGCTATTCTGAAGACTGAGCTAATGCTGTCTGCTATGAATCTGTACTGCGACTCTGACTGTGAGAGGCTGTTTTCAGCGCGTCACTCAGAGCAGGGAACTGTAACAAATACACACCGAAAAACACACCGGCATACCACCTGAAACAAAATAAGAACACATCACAGCGGATGATTCAAATATATTCTATATTTGAATATTCAAATATAGAATAGAAAAGAATAGAATAGCCCTTTATTTTCAAAATAAAAATAAAAAAAATTGTGGGACTGGGGGCGCTGTGCAGCTGCATACGTGCCGCCATCTTACATTTATATAATGTATAATATCAATATTATATTTGTATTTCATACATGTGTGATGTTTTTATATATGATTTGCAACTGTTTTCTCTTTTGGATACTATAGTACAAGAGTGTGTTAGGATTGAAAATTGCACAGGCATGTTTCAAATCTAAGCTTTGTAGTCCATTTGAAAAGTTTGATAAATTGGTTATTTTAAACAGAAATGCATGTTTTTGTTTGCTTTTGCTGTTTTAAATGATTTGTCTTCAGATTAGATTTGTTTGTCACTTTATAACTTCCTATTTATGTTTCCTCTCAATTCCTGTAGTTATTAAATATTCTTGATATTCTTTTCCACTTTTCAATTAAATATAGAAAGTCACATTGAATGTTTATTCTATCTATCTATCTATCTATCTATCTATCTATCTATCTATCTATCTATCTATCTATCTATCTATCTATCTATCTATCTATCTGTCTGTCTGTCTGTCTGTCTGTCTGTCTGTCTGTCTATGAGAAAGATACAGAAACATATACGTATACATACATAGTGTTAAACCCTTCCCTTCCACAACTGGTTGAGGTTATTTTGACACCTATATTCCCTATCGTCATAACAAGATTAGCTTGAAGTGTCTGGCACACTGTGCCAGGAGCCCAAGAGTCCATATTAGCCTATTAAGGACACTGTGTATCATGATGGCAGAGGGCAACTCTAGTATTTATAGCTTTGAGTCATAAGCTGGAATGGTGTAAGTGTATCTCTCCATCAGCATGCTTGTTCACTTAAGAGTGTGTACAATCATCAGAAGAACTGGGAGCTGTGAATTGTCCAGGATGAGCAAAATATCATACGCACAGGTATTATAACTCCACAGACTGTACTGGATTACTTTGCTTTGTATATGTTGCAAATACATAAATTATTTCTTAACAAAGTTCCAAAGAGCTTTACAGACAAAGAACAATAAAAACGGTTGACTAAATTAGGGTAATAAGCCAAAAACACTGAGTATGACCAATAATTGGAAACAGAAAGTTATGCTGATGAACTAACTCATTGTGATGTACCACTTTGGACACATAATAAGTTAAACGAATGCTTTATTATCAGATTTGATTGAACTAGTAATCTTTTTTATGATTTGATGGTGTTATACATCAGCCATTACTCTTATACTGTAGAAAATACACCACCTTTAATACAATATTTCAACACAAAGTGTACTACAATATTCTCAAAGTCCAAAACAAACTCACGATGTTTCATTTGGAGAGGTGGGATTTTAGGACCACAGTATATACAGCAAGATGATTTATGGCTCAGTTGACGTGTGAGTGATGGCTGTGATATGACAAGTTTATGATGTGGCGATGTAATCACAAGACCATATCACAACTGAAGAAGCCAACAGGATGACAGACATGAAGGTGATAATCCTCTGCAAGATTCTGTTTCATAAATTAATGTTTGAAAATGCCTTTTGCCTTGTGTTTGTTTAGAACAACCAAAATCCATTTTATAATCTCTCACTTCTTATGCACAGTACTACCTTTTATGAAAAAATTACAAATAATCCAGATTCAAATGCTTCATAATTGCTGTAAACAAAGTTTTATGGCTGTCGCTTCTTTGTTTCTGACAGACTGTTTGCACAAATATTGAAGCAGTGGCCAGGCAGGCCGGTGTCAAGGGCTTAACATAGATGATGTGATGAATAGTCAAGTGGACTAAGTTTAGCTCTCCTGTAAGAGCATTCATCAGAAACTGAAAAAGCTGACCAGTGAAACAGGGTCATGGTACCTGTGGGTTGTGTTGTTCTATTACAACAGTTTGTGTTGTGTTGTTGTGTCTGTAAATAGATAGCTCAGGTGCTAACTTTCCAACATCTTTGTAAAAATTAAATGGAATTTATGTTTTACATGGATGAATAATGTTAAATCAAATATTAATATGCAAATATTACGATTAAAAATCATACAGGACTTAATTTTCCTGCATAGTTTAGCTCATTTCAATGTTTGTGTTTTCTACTTGCGTTTGAACTCTGGCTACCCAAACTTTGATTTTTCTTGCTTTTCCCAGTGCTTTTTCTTTGCATTGTGATGCTATAATATCAGGAGGTGGAACATCATTTACATAAGTAATCAGCTGATTGAGGTCTACGAAGCCACACTGCAAGGTCCCAAATCCTCAGTGAGTTAAAGATAATACCCTGTGAATGCAAGGCTGCGGCCAAGATGGAGAGTAAGGTCTAGAAAGTCTAATCTCTTTCTTCAGTTTATTTCTTTTGAGAAATTGAGATGGTAGCTGCACTGACTAAGACCCAGAGGGACATTGGGATTGTAGGATCACGTGCTTTACTGAGATATTTTTGCAGGAAAATCTTCCAAAGAGGCAGACTGGCAAGAGGAAAGGTGTGAGGATTGCAGTACATGTGATGTAGAATTAACAGATGATGTTATTCTGGAAATGTTAATGTGAACATCTTGCTGCGAGGCTCCAATCATGTCATTGGTCGAGGGAGTTCACATGTGTTGCTGCTGCTTGCATCCCGGTTGGGGCAGATTGAGTATGTGAACGCATTAGTTGTATTCAAACAGACAATACTTAACTACTTTAGGGGACACTCATGATACACACTGAGCCCGCTTGATATGCTGTGAGTAGGATATCACAGGTTGCTAATGGAGGTCTGCAGAGACCTTTTAAGGGTTTTTCTGTGTCCTGTGAGCATGAACATGAAATGAGCTCCCTGGTTAACTGCAAAATGGAGCAAACTGACTTCTGTGGGGACAACACAATCAGTACCAAGACAGTGTGATTTTAAGACTTTATCAGCTCTTTATCACCTGTAAAAGCTGCTAAATATGAAGAACTGAGCCTTCAGAAATTGACAAAGAGACACGACAGGGAGATGTGCAGATGTGTCAGTACACGAGGCCATCATCATGGGAATACCTCAGTGGATTGTCTTCTTACCTTTCTGTTTCATCCTTGCACCTTGGACTTAATAAAAGAATACATGACATTTCCTGTGCTGTCAGCAATGGACTGGAGATGTGTTAGTATTGAGAACTCATGGACCACTTTGAAATATATGCTGCTTTAGATGGATATAACATTGCTTTAATTATGCTAGTATATGTGCCATAGAGATGTAATAAACTTTCAAAAGGTTTCAAAATTAAATTGATGAACAGGTCTTAACAGGTTAGTGTCTGTGTCCATTTGCACACTGATTAGCCACAATGTTTATACTGTGTAGGTCCTGAAAAACAACTGTGACCCGTTGGGGTATGGAAATGAACCTGGCAGGAGACCTGATAGTTTTAGGTTGGGACCTTTGGGAATTATGTTTGATTTAAGACATTGTTTCAATGCATAAGCAGATAGGAATCTGCTTATCTGTCATGGTCCTGGGTCGTTGACCCAGTGTTTTGAGTTTATTGTTATTATTTTCCAGTTTCTGCTGTTTTGCATTTGTTCTTATGGTTTGAGTTGTGTGTTTAGTGTTTCTATCATCCCTACCTGTGTCCTTCCTCTGTGTTCTGTTCGTGTCCCCGAGTTGGTGTTGTGAAACAGTCTGTGAGTTTCCTGTTTTACTTTGTAGGTTTGTGTCTCGTTATGCCCATTAGTTCCAGCTGTGTCCCCTCCTGTGTGCCATTTCCTGATTACCTGGTGTGTGTATTTATACTGCGTGTCTGCCTGTGCTCCTTGTCTCGTCGTCTGCATTTCTCTGCATAATTTTGGTATGTCTCCGTGTCTCTCTGTTCCTCGCTTTGTGTCCTCTGTTTGTGTTAGTTTCACCAGTTTAGGTTTATGTTTAGTTCTGCCCTCACCTTGGATCTTTCACCTTAAATAAATCTCCACCTGCATCTCCACTGCCATCTGCATCATGGGTCCTCTTTCATTCCACCACACGACTGCTGCCCAGCCGTGACAGTACGACGAGACCACTATGGATTCAGCGGATTGGCCCGGTGAGAGCGATGTGACACGCATTCTTCGCCTGGTGGATTGGGTGTCCCACACTTCCAACGCAAGGGCGAGGGTTGTCGGGATCAATGCTATAGAAGCAATCCTCAACGGAAACCCCTACCTCCGCCTGGTCCGGGGATTTGAGGATTAAATTTCGGACCTGCATGTGACCCGAGAGGCGGTGCAAGCTCTGGAAGTGGCGGAGTCCGCCCAGCAACAGCAGTCTATGGCCGTCACCGAGCAGCCGTGTCAACTTCGCCTGCCAGAGGTTTTGCCCAGCCCGTCAGAGCTATCAGCGGGGGGGAAGCGACAAACCCGCCGCCGGCGCGTCACTCCACAGCCGGATTCTGGGACAGTCAAGCTACTGGCTGTGCAACCTTTTCAGCCATCACTTCAGTTAGCTGCTCAACAGCCAGTAGCTCGGTCTACACCTCCACCACAATCAGCTCTGCTACCTGCAGCTCAGTCACAGTCTTCACTTGCCTCCCTTCAGCAGGCTGTGCCTACGCTGCCCATTTTGGACTATTGCTCTAACGCTAATTCTGAACAGAGAGACAAACCTATTCACAATGAACTGGTTCCTCAAAAGCTGGCTATGACTCGTTCCAGGGCCTCCCCAGAGGCTGAGTTTCCGCCCTCAGCCCACTCTGGACTCCTGGAGGCTAAGAACCCAGTTGAGGACTGCACCTGGCTGTCGCTGCCTGAGCTGGGTCAGTGCTCCGTGCAGCTGCAGTCTGCTCAGTGTTTGCCAGAGGCTCCCATGCCTGCTGGTTCTGATCTGTCTCTGCCAGAGGCCCGCGCACCTGCTGGTTCTGCCCTGTGTGTGCCAGAGGCCCCCGTGCCTGCTGGTTCTGTTTCTTCCCTGCCAGAGGCCCGCACACCTGTTGGTTCTGTTCTGTCACTGCCAGAGGCCCGTGCGCCTACTGGTTCAGCTCTGTGTTTTCCAGAGGCCCGTGTGCCTGCTGGTTCACTCCTGTGTGTGCCAGGGGCCCCGGTGCCCACTGGTTCTGAGACTGTTTTCGCTGGGGGGCCCGAGGAGCCCGTCCAGCCTCCTGCCTCGTCGGCTGGGGGGCCCGAGGAGCCCGTCCAGCCTCCTGCCTCGTCGGCTGGGGAGCCCGAGGAGCCCGTCCAGCCTCCTGCCTCGTCGGCTGGGGGGCTCGAGGAGCCCGTCCAGCCACCAGCTGCTCCACCATCAGCTTCAGCATCATCAGCGTTGCCTGGTCCAGCTTCAGCATCATCAGCGTCATCTGGTCCAGCTTCAGCATCCTCAGCGTCGCCTGGTCCAGCCTCCGCATCAGCTTCAGCGTCGCCTGGTCCAGCCTCCGCATCCGCTTCAGCCTCGTCTGGTCCAGCCTCTGCGTCATCTTCGTCTGGTCCAGCCTCAGAGTCATCCTCGTCTGGTCCAGCCTCAGAGTCATCATCCTCGTCTGGTCCAGCCTCAGAGTCATCATCCTCGTCTGGTCCAGCCTCAGAGTCATCATCCTCGTCTGGTCCAGCCTCAGAGTCTTCATCCTCGTCTGGTCCAGCCTCAGAGTCTTCATCCTCGTCTGGTCCAGCCTCAGACTCGTCATCCTCGTCTGGTCCAGCCTCTTCTTCAGCTTCTGCCTCGCCTGGTCCAGCCTCTGTGCCTTTGCCTTCAGTGTTGCCTACAGCAGCCTCTGCTTCGGCCTCAGCTTCGCCGTGTTCGGCCTCTGCCTCGGCTTCTGCCTTGGCTTCTGCCTCGCCCGGTGCTGCGGGGGCCAGTTGGGGCCTTCAGGTCCCCAACTGCCGCCTCAACATCGCCGGCCATCTTCTAGGCCGCTGGCTGGTCATCATCGCCATCGTGGACGCCCTCCTGAACGGTGTTGCCACCACCGCTGCCTTTTGAGCGGTCGGCCTCCGGACCTGTTTCGCCTGCGTCACTGCTGTTGCCCTCCGCGTGGCCGGCCCCCAGATCTGCTCTCTTGCCGCCACTGCCTTCTGCGTGGCCGACCCCCTGAACTGTTTCACTCTGGACTCCTGGGCTGGCAACCTCCAGGCCGGCCACCTGAACTATGTTTCGGACTCTGCTCCCCTGTGTGCATTTTGGACATTTTGGACAATTTTTTTTTTTTTTTTTTTGGGGGGGGGGGGGGGGGGGGGGTACTGTCATGGTCCTCAACACACAATAAACTCAAAACACTGAGTTTATTGTGTGTTGAGGACCATTTTCCAGTTTCTGCTGTTTTGTATTTGTTCTTATGGTTTGAGTTGTGTGTTTAGTGTTCCTATCATCCCTACCTGTGTCCTTCCTCTGTGTTCTGTTCGTGTCCCCGAGTTAGTGTTGTGAAACAGTCTGTGAGTTTCCTGTTTTACTTTGTAGGTTTGTGTCTCGTTATGTCCATTAGTTCCAGCTGTGTCCCCCCTGTGTGCCATTTCCTGATTACCTGGTGTGTGTATTTATACTGCGTGTCTGCCTGTGCTCCTCATCTCGTCGTCTGCATTTCTCTGCATAATTTTGGTATGTCTCCGTGTCTCTCTGTTCCTCGCTTTGTGTCCTCTGTTTGTGTTAGTTTCACCAGTTTAGGTTTATGTTTAGTTCTGCCCTCACCTTGGATCTTTCACCTTAAATAAATCTCCACCTGCATCTCCACTGCCATCTGCATCTTGGGTCCTCTTTCATTCCACCACACGACTGCTGCCCAGCCGTGACATTATCAGAAGCAAAATGCTGTGTAATTACATTGTTTGGTTTGCCTTAATCCCAGCAGCAATGACAACAGGCTAATGGCAGTGCTAAACTCTCATTTTCTGGTTTATTGCTTGTGAGATTTTCCACATGTGCAGATATTAGCTGTGGGGCACTTAAGTGTGTAAACATTTAAAGCTGAAACTTTGAAACTTTAAATCAGCCAATATCAGCAAGAAAAGAAAAACTGTGAAGTATCTGATAAATCTTTCTTTGTAATACCAGCGATATATGGTATCGTTAGTGTAATGAAAGCTAACCAAAAATTAGCTGCCGGTGGGCATTAAGCCAAGCACAATATCAGTGCTTATTAAGCTGTTGCAAAGGACTGTGCAAACTGTGCAAAATGTGTCATTATTTGGTATCAGTACAAAACATTTGCAAATCAATTTTTTTAAAAAAAAGCTCTGTACACAAGACCCTGTGTGATGCAAACTGTAGAGCATTAGTTGTTACTTATATATAGGTGTGGTAAATAATATGTGTACACATATCAATCCAGATATTGAGCCAGTATTGTTATCGGAGCAATACTAGCAAGATTGAATCGATGGTTTAGTAAAAGCTGTGTTTTATTTTGTGAACTAAATATTCTAGAAAGTAAAAAATGCTTTAGTGATATTTAAAATGTGTTCAGAATATGCAAACTGGTGATGATTCATGTCATAAATCATGACACAGCTCTCTGCTCTACATAAGCTGCTTTTTAAGTTAAAAGTATATGTATTGGTTCTTGGTATTAGCAAAACTCAGTGTGTCTTTACTTGGTATTGGATTGCTACCAAACCTTGCAGTATTGCAAATCACTAGTAAATAATTATGAAGCTATAAAAGAAAATGGGCTGAAAATATCATAAAAATCACAGTATTGCCACACATTTTATTAGAAATGAAAAACATGTGTAATGTGTAATTGACACTTTACAGACAGTTGTAGACTAAATCCACCATTTTTAATGAAGAGCAGAGCAAAGATCTGTTCTGTAGCCTATAAGTATCAGTTAAATTTGCCCAAATCTTCAGAAACAGGCTTAGACTCATAGGCAAGGTTAATAGATTAGATCTTTGAGGTTCCTGAAAAACATCTGTGATCTTTTGTACCCTGCAGCATCACTTCGGGACCTTTGGACGGTGTTGACAATAAGGTTCTCCAGTTGGGTGTCCAGCTCCCAGGCAGTTCGCAGACAGGTCCTCAGCAGCAAAACCAGCAGCTCCTCTTGACTCCAGCCAGCCTCCAACTCGCTCAGCTCCAGGCCCAGCTTACCCTCCATCGCCTGAAACTGGCTCAGGAAGGCAACACAGCTGCTGCGGCCACTGTTCTCAATCAGGTTCTCTCCAATGTCAACATGTCTCAGCCCTTGTTTAATCAGTTACGGACTTCAACTATGGTTGGAAGTCAACAGAGTGCCTTCCCCACAGGAGTTCTAGGTTTCCCCTCTTCAAATTCAGCCTTGGGAGCCTTGGTCAGTGGGGGATTCAACCAAAATTCAGGCAATGTTAGGCTGAACCATCCTTGTGGAGGGGACACGATGGGTCAACAGGGCAATGAGTATGGGAAAAAGTCTGGGTCGACTTACCCCTCTGACACAGACAGACGACTTCAGTACAACTTATCTGGAGGGACATCTACAGCATCAGCCACTGCTGGTAACGGGCTGTCCACAGTTATCAATACTCAGGCAAATAACATGACCAATGTTGGTCTTCAGCGAGATTTCTATAGGCAGGATATGCAAGTACAACAAGCTGGGTTTAGTGAGCAGAAAATGAACATTTTTAACTCAATGGGACATAAAGAGCAATGGCAAGGTCAAACCAACTTGTCTCACACCGGCATGTTGGATGTTGGTTCTAATCCTCCCCCTGCGTGGACACCAGCTGGACAGCCGGCTCGGCCTAGGACTGAACTATATAACCCAGAGGAGCCAACCCGTGATACGAAGTTAAACTGCAATAGTGCAGCAGTTTCCTCTTTTGGTTCAAGTGGCATGCAGGCTTTAGGACTCTACCAGCACCTGCACGGAAAAGAGGAAGCTTTATCGTCAGGTACCAGGACACTTCAGCCTTATCAAGTCAATGATTACCATGCTGTTACACCCACTCAGCTGCCACACCAGTGTAGCATTTGTGACAAGAAGGTCTACAACCTAAAGGTGAGCAAACTGATGAGTGTAAATCTTAGCACGTGACCATTATATGAATCTATGCATTTGTATATTTGAAACAGGAACAGAACAAACTTAGTTTTCTTGAACTAAAACATAAGTTTGTGCGTTGCTTGGAGGATTTTACAAAATGTAAACAAGTCCTGACTTTCTGAATGAACATTAAGCAGATATTAAGAGTAGCTAATAGACGGTAGTTAAGTATTTTTGTTCGATGGCCTCTAAGTCCATGATGGTGTCTCTTTAATTGGTTTTAGCCATGAGGTTATACAAGGGGTAGCTAAGAGCCACTAAGGGAGGGCAAGTATTGGGCTTCCTGTGTCTAAGCTGTTTGAGTCTACATGTTCAGACAGTGTTTGTGTGTGTGCGTGTGTTTAGGACTGGGAGCAGCACGTGAAGGGAAAGCTACACCTCCAGAATCGAATGTTGTATGCAAACGACGGGTGAGTCATTTACAACTCCAAAAATTCACTGCACAGAGTCTAAATTAGACTATCATTGATGACTGAGGACGTTCAGTAAGCCTCTGTGTTGATGTGATTTGTTGTGGTTTTTGTTTTGCCGAGTTTCAGACTTTTTACACAGCTTTAAAACGATGTCGATCAATTCAGAGCAAACCTCTTTTAGCAGTTGGAAATATGTTAGTTTCCTTTTCCTTGCTTCTTATGCAGCTGTCTTAATCTTTCTATGAATATGAGCTCTGTCATAAGATATGAGCGAGCAAGGCAGGGGAGAGGCAGCTAAAATCAGCCGTCTCTGATTGTTGCAGTTCAGCGGTGGTATCAGCTGGAGCTACTCACTATGCTGTCAGCAGGCCTTCTGATGGAGGTCTGAACCCCGCAGGAACGAACCCCATAGTCTGTTCTTCTGCGAGTCAAGGTAGGATAACCCACCACCAACACCACCAGCTGTGTATCTCCTTACATTAGCGCAAAGTGTAAAACATCAGTCTTAACTCCTGCTGTAAAAGTGATATTTTACTCATCACTTGATTATGAGAAACGGGGTATTTTTAGGACATGAGGCAGCATGTTTTTATAGTTAAACACTTCTTATTTTAACACATTGAAGTGCTGCGGGCAGTTAGCATGAAGTGTTTTGAAGTCCTAAAACAGTACTGCACCGTGCCAAATCATCTTTTTTGTACATGCTGGAGGAGTAGCAGTAAACACAACAAAGCCGAAGACTTCTATGCACTGCTTTTCTGACAAACTCTCTTGATCCTATTATATATGCTTCATGCATTCACTTATGTATAATTACTAACTACAAACTGCCAACAAGCCCATACAGCATTAATAATATTTGTGCCTAATTAACTAACACAATTTTTATTGGATGAGTAATCTGTTAGAAGATCTCGGTCTCAGTATTGTATTCCCACTGCTTGGAAGGATGGGGAAGAAATGACTTTAAATAAAATGAAAACAATGTGTTTTGAGCTACCCAAGACTGGGTAGCTGTTTGAACTATGCTAGTACTGTGTGCCAATTTCCAATAGTTCTGAGGTCATTCCATCATAGTTACAGCTCCTATGGCACATTCAACCAATTTTAAATTTAGACAATCTTCTCTTTAGGGTTTAAATAAATCTGAAGCTAACATTTGGATATCTATTGTGTAGGGGTGGGGGGGGGAAATCGATACTGTGTAGTATCGTGATATTTTGTTTGCTAATAATGTATCGATACAGGGACAGCAGAAATCGATATTTTGTTACAAAAAAAGTTTTTGTGCTCTGACTTCAGAGCATGTTGATCAGCTCTTTTTTCTGAGCAAGAATCCTGACATTCCTTCACTGTCCAAATGTGTTTAACTGTTTTTTTGGCAGCAATAAACACAACAGTTTACTTATTTTAATTTAAGACATGTTTTATTTTAATTGAGTTTAAAACTTTTTTATTTAATGTAAAATTATATTTTGTTTTAATTTACTTTCAAATTCTTCAGTTGCTGAAGGGGCTGCATAGTTTTCATAAATTTCATAGTTCAGGATAGCTATAATTGTACCAGATGGTTGCATTCAGTTAAGTTGGACTAGACTGTAATACAAACCGTTCAGTTGGTCAACAATACAACTGACTGAAATGAGAGAAAGACTGAGTGCGAGACTTTGATATTAGATAAAATGAATATTGATAAAGTTTACCTTTATGTACAGAATCTGAATATCGCAAAATATTTTTAAAAAATCGCAATAATAGCATATCATGCGTTAAGTATTGTGATAATATCGTATCATGGGATGTATGGTGATTCCCACCTCTACTATTGTGGAGGCACTCTGCACTTAAGATTAAACCATCTGGTTTAAATAGTTTTGGAGCTGAAATCCAAGTGATTGGATGGTCCCTTATGAGCAAGTATTTACACAACAATGGGAAGGAAGAGCTCTCGTGTAACAAAAAGAGGCCTCTGGCAGAACCAGGCTCAGGGAAGTTCAGCCATCTGCTGCAACTGGTTCAAGCATGAGGGGAAAGAGACAAGAAAACATAATCACCACGAGTTAGCTAGGACTAATGTCTGCACGATTCTCACATCGGCCAAAATGGCAGAAATCTGCTTAATCAGACACCATGTGAATGTTGTGGTGCAGAGAAACTGCAGAATGAAGACTCCAATCTGACTCATCAAACATTTTCATTCTCAGCTGCATCTCCATCTGTAATATTTATAAAGCTACAGGGCTTGTGTGAAAATGGGTTATGCGAATGAAACTGCAACTACATCTGCATCACAGTGGAGCATCATTACTGTTTTCCAGATGTTTCTCAAGAGTGACGAGTTTAGCAAAGCCTTTTCTTCCAGCTAGGTGCTGGTTGGAAAAAAAAGACTTTGAACAAAGAGGAAATTAAGACAAGCAACAATAAAAAAAATATATATATTAAACATTTTGAACAAAATATTTAACAATGTACTTTACTAAACAAAGTTCTTCCCTCGCACTGGGTTTACTGTTTCAGGACAGTTGTAAGTTCTCATATCAAATTGTTTCCACAGATGTATCGTCAGGAGCCAGTATGTCATACTTGCCAGCTACAGCCATGAAGACTTACCCCACGCCAGACACAGGATTTGCCTCACACCAGCCAGAGTCAAAGGTCAGACAAATGTTTGGGTTTTTTGGATTGGATAAATGGTTCTTTGTTAGAGCTTGTCCAGCGCACATAAATCAAATTTTAAGATAAGTTGGAAAAAATGCTAGTGACAAAGAAGCAGCTGAAATTCTTGATTTTTCACTCCCTATAAAAAAAATTATATATAATTCAAATTTGATTTTTTAAATTACATTTGAACATCCAACAGTATGTTCAAAGGGCTCTTATACCTTTGACATGATCTCTTCATTTAGTTTTTCTGAGCATTTATTCTGCTACACTTCTTTCATGTGACATTTAAACATCAAGAAAGAGTGAATAAGTAAGAATCAACACCAAATGTGTGCTGCTTATTGAATGGACTCAGTTCACCTTGTTGACAGACGCTCAGGCCCAACACCAAGTTTCATGTTAGCGCTCTTCCACTGAACTTTAATAGTTAGAAGACTACTTCCAAATCTATCAAGCGCATGAATTACAAAAGCCCTGGGTTTAAAAAAGAGCACAACAGCAATAAATACGAATACATGCATAGGAACATTTATCCAGATTTACTCAAGAATATATTTATATTTTAAGAATAAGAGATTTTTTTGTAATTGCTTGAACACTTTTTCTTTTACTTATGTTTTCTGGTTATGCACACATTTGTAAAGACACTTAGATTTAACCTCCTGATGACACTGAAGGATTCAAACATAATTAATATTAGCAATGTAGAGGGTTACCAAATGGGTTGCAAAAGCAAAAAATAATCCTAACACTGATTTTAAAGTATTTCTAAGAGTATAGATGAAGGATAGTTGTCCTAACTGTGGTCCTGCAGTGAGTTTGCCTGACTTAAAGAGCCTGTGTTTGACTGGGGTTAAAAAAACAGCAGCTGTTGATAGGCGTCCATCATGAAGGCAGGTCTCTTGAAAAGCACAGTGCAGATGATGAGTGAAGAGAAAGGACACCAAAATTAGACCCAGCAAACCTTCGGAAAGCCTACACTTATGACTAGCATGCAGCTTTCAACAGCCTGCGGGCATCAACACACACCCAGTGCATGGATATGTATTAATATGGTTACACAAACACACTATACAGACTCGTGTGGTCTATACTTTATTTTAGCTTCAGTTTTTTATAATGCATAAAGCATGGCATTCAACTTGTTAGATTATATTTTCTCACTTTCTATAATTTCCCTTAAATTTTGAAGTTAAATTTGTAACTTTAAATGAAAGTTAATTTGTGACAAATTCAAAGTCAAATTCAAAGACAAGACAGGCCGATCCAGAGATGGATGCCTTAATGTTTGAACTAGATTCCTTCGCCTCTAAAGCCGCTGTTTGTTCTTTGTTGCCAGGGTAACTGTATAACAGAAGGCTGAAGTAAGCGATGGAACAAGCCGTGTGCGTCTTTGTTTGGTTTTTGACAAAGGATTTGATTTTATTAGCGTGGAAGTATTTATAGGGTGTGCTACATGAGCTAATGTTGGTTGCAATAAACACACACCTGTCCAAGACTAACATGTGAGGTTTTATTGTTTTTAAAGCCCTGTGAGATCCCAGAGATCACACAAATGCACACACGCATACAAGTTTTGATATTCTGTGTCATTTTTAGTGTAACAGCAATTTAGTTGTTAGATATGCACAGAAAAAAAATTAAAAAGTTACATAAATTGTTTTCATTAATTTCACTTAACTGAATAAAAAAAATTGTGGTTGCAGTTAACTGAAATAAAAAATAAAAACTACACTTTAGTAAGTGAATAAAAAAATGTCACAGGCAAGAGTCACAAAACCAAAATGCAAAAGTGCACCATTTTACCATATTAAGGCAAAAACTACAATAAAAACTAAGCATTTAGAAGGAACAAAAATTAAGCTGATATATTTGCTTTAAAATGTGAGCAAAGTTTAATTAAAACTGAAAAATAAAAACTACAATAACTCAGATACAAACCAGACTAAAAGGAAAGATTTTTTACCACTATAAAGATGAAAGCTATTTTCAGCTGCTCTATATTCAAAAGGGGATTTAGGTACCACCAAATGTTGGATCTGACACTTTTTCACCAAAGTCCCTCCAGACACAACCTCATCCAAGGCTCAAACCAGGGATCTTTTGCTTGTGAGGGAATTTGTAAACCACTAAACTGTGAAAATACCACAACATATAATATTGTGGGTTCATACATACATTAGAAGCATGCACAACTTTTGTTCTTCTGCACTGCAGTGTCAGCTGTCCAGCCTGAAGTAACACAGTAGCTTCTTTCGACAGAACTCGAACAGAGATAAACACAGGATTACAGCTAACCGCTGCGTGGAGCACAGACCTAAAGACCCCAGGGTCACACCCCCCAGGCAGCAGTGTTAAGTTTCAGACTGGTGAGAGACTGGTAAAGTGATCTGAGGAATCGGCTTGTGAGCACTCTGCGTAGGAACGTGGGGAGAAACTGTGAAACCAAACTGACTGCCTTGCAGCATGAACCCTGATTTGTAAAAATAAGCAGACGTATCCTCAGAAGAGATTCCACTGCAATTTACTGAACACATTGCAAAGCTATATTTTTAGGACTGTTTCTTTTCGCTGGATTGTAAGAAACTGTAAGAAACTTGCAAGGGTTTAATTAAACTATTTCAGTCAGGGTTGATTGCCAGTTCAGTTAAAAGATTATTTGGAGTCCTTCCTGTTCTTTATGTATTTGTGCATTTTAATTGTTGATAATCAAACTGTCTGGCCTATCAGACACAGGCCTGACTTTTACAGGTCATACATTTGTGACTAAAGCAAGCGGCGACTGAGCCTCTTGTTCTCACTAATATTCCAGGGACATAAACAGCCTATTCCTGGATCTGTTTATTGAGCCCATCCTGAACTGACCTTTATGTGTTCTGGTGGTGGAACTGGCATGTGGCTGTTAATAGAATTATCATAATTGCATCTGAAGTTGTTAATGTCACTGTGCTGGCCAGAAACTATTAAGTTATAATATCTTTTTTTTTTTTTTTTTAAATAGCATTATCAAATGGTTTTTTTTGTCTAAAATATAGTCACATGGCACATGTTGTGTTTGGGCTGTTTGTGTATGCACAGAATATGCACCAAACTGACATGTAAATTTTGAAGGTTATACAGTTATATACACTCTAGATTCAAGCAAAGTAAAGTCTTTGTTATTGCTGGGCTTTCCTTGGACAAAATTCTAAGAATAAAACTAAGATGCTGCGGGTCGAATCAAGACCCCGGTCTGGCTAACACATGGAACTGTCGGTCAGGTTTGTCAACCAGAGACGCGGAAAGAGGAGGAGGGGTGCTGGAAAAGTTGCAGTTGCAGTGATATAACAAGTTGAATTTATAACTGCTTTCTGCAGTGATGTCAAAGGAACATGAGGTGTCAAAACGGCATGTCGACCAGCTAGTCTGGTGATGAATATAGCGCTTCGCATTTGCAAGATGCAATACGCGGGATTCACTCTTCTCCGTCACAGTAAAGAAGGTGCATAAGAGTTGCAGGTATCTGTATTATCAATTACAATATACCTTATGTGGTTTTAATACTAAAGTTTTACGTGTTATAAAACTCTATTTGACGGGTTTATCAAACTCTAAGTATGTGAGAATTACTAAAGGAAGCACTTTAGCTTCCACTTGTCTTCCTTCTCCAGCTTTATACCGGAGAGAGCACGTTCTCACAGCCCTATCAGCCACTCTCTAAGTCCTTATTCCCACAGCCCCAGTTTTACATCAATGCAGCCCAAAGCACCCAAGGGGCACCATGCAGGGGTCCAGAGAGAGGCTCCAATGGTCTCCATCCCCAACGACGATCTTGGGAGTGGTCGTCACACTTAAAAAGGGGTGAGGGTGAAAGGCAGAGGGATGATCCATGGAGGAATGGGAGCAGCGTGGAAGATGATTGACCTAATGCTGGACATTACAGAGCATCCCACAGGGATCATGTCCCTGTGGGACACCAGATGATCGACATAAGGGATTCGATTTATAATGACATAGGATTTTATAGTATCTATTTGTTTATACAAAACAAATAGTATAACCTCATCTGTATTGTTCCTGGAGTCTAGTTTCTAGTGTTTTTGTGCCTCTGTATTACCCCCTCTCAGTTCAGATTTAAAAAAGGAATTACAAGTGGGTGCTGAGCAGTGCAGGTCACAATACTTGACATCCTGGAGAGATGTGTGTCATATGTCTGGGCCTAGTAAACTGACATGTCTCTAATGCCAAAAAATAACAAAATGCAATTTTTACTGCTGGATGGCTCCCAAGAATCTATTAATAAATGCGCTGAGGTGGGCTGTATGAAGGAGGGAAATTTACACATTGTCTGTTTGTTAGTGTTGCAGTCTTAGATAGACTCATTTTACACAGTATGCATGATTTTCATATACTGCAGAGATTGACACAGAGTTTTGAAGATATGTTTGTTATCAGCCAAAATTAGATGATAGGATCGATAACAATTCCTACGCCTAGCTTCACATAATTCCTGAAGGAAGGAAAAAAAAACTTCTTGCTAAGATTTGTCAAAGGGGAAATTAAAGCTATGAAATGTCATGTGATATCTTTTATATTTACCTTTGAGACGCTGGGTAACTGAATTCCATGGCTGACACCTGTGTTCAGTAGCTGCATTCTGCATTTGGGAAGTCGTGTGCTCATTGTGGGACACACTAAAATTGACACATAAACACAGCTCTCTGTATCCTGGTCATGTTTGCAAGTGCTGCAAATAGAATAAAGATGTTTTAAAGTTTGACGATCTAAATAAAGATCAGATAAAGTATTTAAAGTTGCTCAAAGATTGCATTTTTGTTTCATATTCGCAGCCATTTCCGATCAGAAAGACCTCCGTCGGTCGAGTCGTCCACATATGCAACCTCCCTGAGGGCAGCTGCACGGAGACTGATGTGATCAACCTGGGAATACCCTTTGGCAAAGTTACCAATTACATTCTCATGCGGTCTACACATCAGGTAAAACAAAATGATTATTTATGAGTGAATAGTAACTTGTTGTTCATGTTTATCAGAAACTGTTTTGGTCTCAATTACATGTCTATATAAAACGTAAATTATACTTTTGGCCATTGCTCATTCAGATCAGTACCTTCTTTGTTACATTAGTATAAAAAGGTAACTTCTGTGCTTAAAATGTGCACCATGCAGGACACATGGTTACAGTTTTCTTTATTTTAGCATTTATTGATTGATTGCAGCTGCTTGTCATACATACAGTTGACCGCTGGGGTTTTAATACCAGTGGCAGGGTGTTTAATTATACCCCGAACTTAACTTTAAAATATATGAAGCATCTTGCTATGTTTGCACAGATTTCTTTAGTGGTTACCGCCAGAAAAGTTGCGGATTGGATGATTATCTTTATATGGAGCACATGTGTAAAATTCCAATGATCTTTTTTTTTCTTTTTTATTATCTGCATCTTCTTTTCTGCCACGGCTGTTATATGATACCAAACACTTAGTCATAACTTACTGGCTGTTTAACTACCAGTACTTGACAGCTCACTTAGGCTCCAGGGTTTCATTTAACAGACCTGCAGCATTCATATCACCCCTATCAAATTTAAAGCATTCACTCTAAAATCCCTGTATTAGTTGCAAAGATTAAAGAAAATGTTTCAGTGAATTATTACGTTAATGAAATACGATACTGGAGGATAATGATGTTCAGATTTTCTTCCATCTACTCTGTCATCTGAAACGTATATATGTTTGAGAAGATTCGCCCTGAAAAAAGAACCTCTCGTAACAGGGTTCATGTTTATTGCAACTTTCTAACATTGTATTCCTCCATCAGGCCTTTCTAGAAATGGCATATGTAGAGGCAGCTCATGCCATGGTTCAGTACTACCAACTTACTCCAGCTATGATTAACAACCAAAAACTTCTAATACGAATGTCTAAGAGGTACAAGGAGCTGCAACTCAAGGTAAAACTAAAGAGAAACATTTCAAAAAATCAGTTATACACTATGTTGGGCATTTACTAAACCCATAAGTCTTTTTAATTTAGAAACCAGGTAAAGATGTTCAATCAATCATCCAGGATATTACCTCACAGCGGGAAAGGGATGAGATACAACAACATGAACAGTAAGAAAACTCAAATGTTTGTTTTCATGCAGCAGACTCCTTTGAGTTGCTAATGGAGAAAATGCAATCTCAAAAACATGTATCTTCTCTTTCTAGCTTTGTACCAGAGCGAGCACGTTCTCGCAGCCCTATCAGCCACTCTCTAAGTCCTCATTCCCACAGCCCCAGTTTTACATCATGCAGCTCAGCCCACAGCCCCCAAGGGCCACCATGCAGGGGTCCGGAGAGAGGCTCAGACGGTATGGGCCCCCACCGGGGCTCATGGGAGTGGTCGTCACACTTAAGAAGGGGTGAGGATGAAAGGGAGAGGGATGATCCGTGGAGGAATGGGGGCAGCGTGGATGATGATCGACCTAATGGTGGACGGGCGCCTGACCGTCGAAAGACCTACCAAAAATCCTTAGATCATCTTAGTTTCAGATCTACAGATGAGCGAGGAGGTGGAGGTGGAGGAGAAGGGATGAGGGGCAGAGACTGGCACCCACGAGGAAGCCCTCAACGCTCATCCTATAATTCGTACAGGAACATCGAAGATGATTTCTACAAGGAACAAGTGTACAAGTCAGACAAGCCGCTCAGAGCTCCATACCAGCGACATGACACAAAGCCAAAGAGGAGGGATGGTGATGACTACCACTCTAGGTCCAGGCATTCAGAATTTGAGATGGCTGATCAGAAACTTTGCAGAACACCGGAAAATAAGAGGCAGAGTTCACCAGGCAGGGGCAGGAGTAAGAAAACAAGCAGGAGCTACACAGCTGCGGAGAAAAAAGAGAAAGAAAATGCTACTGAAAATACTGTGAGTAACTTCTGTAAATGTACATTGTTTATTTACATCTGCCAAATATTTCTTGTAACTAAAGCAATTAAATTTTTCAGGACCGCGAGTCAAAAGAAAAATCAGTTTCACCTCAGCGAATCAGTAAGACAAAAGAAACTTCTGAAGGTGGTAAAGACAGGGACGCTGTAAGTAAACATGATGTTTATGACACCTTATAAGCTCTGGCTTTTAATACACTACTTCCTGCTTCCAGGAAGTAGTGTATTAAAAACAATTTTCTTGACCTGTTTTCCTAGGAGAAGGATCGGGAAAGTTGTGACGACACAGATGAAGAGTGTTGGTATCCTAAGAACATGGAGGAACTGGTCACTGTAGATGAAGTGGGAGGAGAAGATGATTCCATTATTGAGCCAGACCTTTCTGAGTTGGAAGAGTTTGCATCCTGCCCCAAAGACTCAGCAGGGGAGCCATCAGTAGAAGAGTCTATATTGCCGTCTTCCTCATCCTTGGAGGTGCAGCCAACATCTAATGAGAAATCTCCAGAGACTGAAAAGTCTTGTGGGGATGCTGGAGACCAGGCAGCAACAACTGTAACTGAGAAACAAGAGAATGTTACAACTTCAGCCAAACCAGAAGAACAGAAAACGAATCCAGTGACTTCTGAGTTACCAGTTGCTAACCTTAGTGAATTCCCCAGTGAGGAGTTTAAAGCTGCATTGAAGGAGACATGCTTTGAAGGTAGTGAAATAGCTGACAACGGTCCACCAGGAGAGACTATGGAAAATCACATCTGTGTATTAGAGGACAGCAAGACCCCAGAAGTAGGACAGGTCATGGAAGTAGTCAATAATGGAGTGCAACACCAGGATGATGTTCATAAAAAAGGTACTGCTTACAAGAGAACATTAATGTTCATTAAAAACAAACAAGTGTAGCTGTTAAGCTTATTTTGTTAAACGTATACAGTTTTGTTAATCATTTGTTGGACAAAAGCATCTAGCTAGTGTAAAATTATTCCTCTTTCTGTACCTCATTAGAATAAGTCACCAATATGGTCTCAAATGACAGTGCAGGTTATAAATGTAATTAGAGCTACGTAATGGGTAACCTGAGAAGATTTTTTCTACAAGTGTCTTATTTAGTTGTCTAAACCCAGATACAAAAAACAAAACAAGAAGTAAGTACGTTTCTTTCTCATAACTCATATGCCTTTCATAGACTTTGAGGCCCGCTCACCATCTCGTGAACAAGATAGAGCTGTCAGTGAACACGGCATTCCTTTGGGTAAGCATAACACAGTTTTGTTACCATGACTGTTGAACTAACAAAATCACTGAAAGCAAGTAGTTCTCGTTCTAAAGTTTTTCCAATCATTCGGAGTAAAGTCCACAACCTAAAAAAGTCACCAGTAGAAGACTGGATGTCTGGGTAGATAACCCACTAAGTTACAGCAGTATCAAAGTAAAAAGTAACACCTTTTTTCTAATCTAGTCTAGACTTCTTACGTGTGACATTCTGATTAAATTTAAAAAAAAAAACTTTTTATGAGAATTTGCTGCTCAGATAAAACACACAACAGGATATGGTCAGCTTCAAATGCATTTGCACTACTGGAAATACTTTAGGTTTAGGTGAGGGAACCTGCAGAGCACGCAAGAAAAAGGATTTTGTACTATTGAGCTGGCAATTTAAAAATTGTTTACCATCAGATTTCATTGCATTAGAAATTCACAAGCTCACACACACCTCCTCTGCTCCTAACGAGTTTGTTAATAATTAACAACCTCATTCTGATCAACTGCACAATTGTTTGTAAAAGATTTACATTTAATTTAACCTGGTTGTATGTTAGAGGCCAGTTAACACCTGTTGCTGTAAAAAAAATGTATATCCTGATGGTCAGAGAATAAGGTTTGAAAGTCTCAGCGTGTATCCTGATGCTTTTGTCTGCTCTCAGTTCTGAAAATTCTTTAGTCCATATATTTTAAAGCAGTGGGCTTAAAACCTGCTTATCACAGCTATATTTAATCATTATTGTGGACAAAAGCTGCGGGAGTCTTGAGCCCATAATCTTAGTCCCAAAGATAAAGTATTATCTTTTTTACCATTAGTAAGGGCACTGACAATCTGTTGCATTAGCACTCTAATTGCCTGGAACTGCTTGGCCACTTGCTGACCTATTTCTGTGAGCAGGTTGTGAAATGCACCCCTGAGGGATCAGTATTTATATTATCATTAGAGCTAGAATGACACAGCCAAAGCACATGGCCAGTTTTCAGCCTGCGGTGCAGAGACTTACTGTACAAAAGCCCTGGAGTGGCACAACAACAACAGAGCTCAGTGCACAGTGCACACACAGAAGGACTGTGGAGCTATTTCTGTTACATGTGTCCAGAAAAAAACTGTGTGCATTAACACCAATGGAATACTGATAAGTCTTCTGATTGTTTCCATCTTGTTCCTTCTTTACCAGCCTGAAAGTGAAAATAGGTGTGTGTGGTGGATGTGTTTTCAATTCAGCTTGGCTCTTGTTAGTTTCCAGCTTTTAAATTTAGTTTTTTAGCCTTTTTCTTATTTGTAATAAATGTGGATCATTGTGTGACCCAGTCAGAAACAAATTTACAAAGGTTTCTGAGTCACTGAGTCAATATGTAACAAAGCCTCAAACAACCATTTAGAACTTTCTTTATACATTTAGCTTTTAGTTATTTAAGAGCACATTATCATTGCGCTTATGCTTTATATATGTCCAGCAATCATTTTATTCCCGCTAACTAAAATTGTTTTTTTTAATTTTAGTTGTTTAGGTTATAAATAATTCTTAAGAGCTTGAAAAGAAGGCAACTGGACTTCTTTTAAAGTCCAGAACTGAAGAAGCCTCATGGATGAGAGGGGAAACATCTTCAAAAATCTTAAAGAACTCTACTCACCTTCTCTGCAAGCTCTTAAGACTACAGATGACTGAGAACCTATACAGATATGTTATACATAATTAATCCTGCTATTAAAAATAGGGCTTTGGCGTGTCTTTGAGTGTGAAATGAATGCAGTGGGCAGACTATAAGAACTCACTGCCAGCAAGGTATGATCGCTTTTATTGTTAGATAATATAATCCCATTCTTTCAATTGAATTTAACCGCACAAAATCAGATTGTGATTTTATTACATTAGCCTATGGAAATCTATCATCAAATGTCCAGTAGAGTTATATTGGACATTAAACAGCTGTTGCCTTGCCAGCTCCATTCAGTCTGTGTGATGTCTGATCGTGCCCATGTGCAAATAGCTCAGATAATTGCCCGATGGAGTCACAACAAATGATTAGATGTCACGTGTCCTGCTCCATACACTTGATCCAGGTTCTCCCTCGGCTAAATCAAACAACTTGATTCCCCTGACATTGTTCATGACTGAAAACTACTTTAGTTTCTGGGTTTTGTTTATTATAAGATATTTTTGCAATGAGAGTGTAAAGTTCCTTAATCCCACTAAATTCATATATTTTAGGATATAGTTGTTTACAACTGACATACAGAATATTCAAGCAACTGTTAAGGTCTCCACCTACCTCATCACTCCCAGTGTGCTTCATTCAGTGCTTATTGGTCCAACCATGTTTAATTTTTAACCAAGCCTCTGTTTACCTTCAGCTACAACCCATCTGGTGCCCTTAAATCTGTTACTATAACCTATGCAGACTGGGGAAAATAGAACAAATATTAGAAAGCAGAAAAAAACAAAACACGTCTGGACAGGATACATTTGGATTAAAAGACAATAAATTTTAAAATCTTGTGACGTTTGTTAGAACAAAGAATACTATGTATTTTCTATGGATAAAAAGAAAAGAAAGGATGATGGAGACTATGAGTTGAAAGAAGTCAGTACAGGAAAAAAACATTTACAATTAAATTTTGTTCAAAGTTAATTTGGTATCAGGGCACCCGGGGGAGAGAGAAGAAAATGTGTAATCTGAGACCAGCAGCATGATGGTTTCAGTCAGCCGCAAAACCCACGCGCCAGTCCCAGTAAAGTAGTTAATTTACGTTTGATAACTGACCTTCTATAATTGTTTTTTTTTTATTATCTAGCCATAACGTATGCAAATTTGTGAGTAGAATGACTCAAATTAGTGGGATGAGGTTTGACTGTGATTCTGGATCAAAATCCTTCTAAAAAAGGTTTCATTAATAAATACCATGCGAGTCCCGTCTTTTGTCAGGGATTAAATTTTAATTATTGTTTTCGCTCTCTCATAGGAGTGGAGTTTGTTGTGCCGAGAACCGGCTTCTACTGTAAACTCTGCGGACTTTTCTACACCAGCGAGGAAACTGCAAAGACCACTCACTGCCGCAGCACGGTCCATTACAGGAACCTACAGGTACAAACTGCGAGACGGCACACACCTCCATTCTTTTATCCAGTCTTTGAGAAATTAATTATATGAACACATCAAACCTTTATAGCGGGAGATAGTGTATCTGACATAAACCCGTGTGTGCTGGCATTCCCGCATGCCCATATAAAGTCGATCTGTGTGACGCACACTCCTTACTGAGGGATTCATTAGGCCACATCAACTGTGGCCTTAACAAAAGATTACACCAGCTGTTTTCAGCCTAGAGAGTAATCTCTTTGTTCCACAGTCAGCACGTGCATATTATATTAATTTGCCTTGCTTTTCTTCACATGAGGATAAAACTTACTTTTCTTTTTTTTCTTTTTTTTTATTAAGTATGATTCTGTTCTCCAAACAGGATTGCAATGATAAAAATGACTTATCTTCATATTTTAATTTAGCACTAACCCCACTGCAGAAGCTGTGTTACCTATTAATGCACGGAGCAAATGATTCATTAACACCTGTTACGACCCCCTCTGCTAGGCGTCAGGGAAGGAGTAACATACACAAGCCCCCCAACACAACTGCAACTACATTATTTGAAATAATCTTTTTGAAAAACAGACTCCATTGCTCTCAGAAAGATGTTCTTCACAAAATTTAGTTTGGAAGACATAACAGATATTAAATAATCAGATAGCACAAAGAGACTTTTGGCAATAAATAACTGTTTTGTCCCTTTTGTTTTCTTTTGTTATTGTTTATTGAGAGAATGTTTGCTAATTCGAGTTCCTGAAATGTGAGGATTTACTTTTCTAATGGGCGTTAGTGGCTTGATAAATCGTTTAACCCATTTTCTAAGTTTTCATTTCATAACAGCTCAAATTTAAATGACAAAAAAAAAGTTTTTAACAAAATCAATGGATCGTAATCGTAAATTGAAATCTAATAAATAAATAAATATACAGCTTGCTGTCGCGTCCTAACGTGCACACATACACACGAACATAGGCATCGCATGTAAACTTGCGACTGTATTAGGTTTCCCGTTATTGGCCAGTCAGCACCGACCCATCTTACATTTCCCTCGTCCTTTGCAGCACAGCTGAAGCGAGGTCGGGGAGTGTGTTTCCTTCACATTTGATGCATTACATTCCAAGGAGGAAAAAAACAGTTTTAAACAGTTGTGCTGTCTGTCAAAGCTCTGTGTGTTTAGTAGTTTGTTTGATTTTGTTTTGATTCTTGTTTTACTCTTCTCATCTCCAGACAGTACAAAATAAATGATTTAAGCCATCGTGCTGACACTTCT
Organism: Neolamprologus multifasciatus; assembly: GCF_963576455.1. Taxonomy (NCBI): domain Eukaryota; kingdom Metazoa; phylum Chordata; class Actinopteri; order Cichliformes; family Cichlidae; genus Neolamprologus; species Neolamprologus multifasciatus. Next base: position 12,228,595 of record NC_140444.1, read on the forward strand.
CAGGATGAGGCTGGATTTTTATATCAGCATTTAGATTACTTTAATTTTACTGAGTATAATGTGTCTCTTCTTCCTGGGATTATATCGATCAATTGTGAAGTGCTTTCCTGTAAAGGGTGTCTGAAGAAAAACCAAAGCATGGATGGGTGTTAGGGTGCTGGGGGATGTTCTGGAGCAAGACCGACCCATGAGAGGGCTAGCACACAACTTGCAGGTATTAAGCAAGTATCTGCTTTGATTTCTTTTTAACAGAAATACCTTTCCCAGCTGGCAGAGGTCAGTCTATCGAGCGTGCTGACCGAACCTCCAGCTGCACAGTGACGATACCTCGACCTCTCACCTGCTGCGAAACGAACATCAGAGGAAGGATTTCCTAAACGATCCTAAAGCACGGATAATGCCGTGCATGGAACATGCGGACAAATGCAAGAATGCTGATGTTTATGGGAGAGCAATGTTTGAATGGCGCAGGCAATAGAGGCTTTCAGGTTTGTACATACGTGAAGTGAAATGTATAGTAAGGTTTTATCATTTTTCTTACAGTTTACTTTAATGGTTTGTGTGAAATGAAATTAAGTTATATTGTTGGAATAAAAGTGCATTTACATTTATCTTAAATTATCTAGAAAAAAGTCTTTTACATTTTGTGTTTTGAATTTTGTCTCGTCATCACTGAAACAACTGGGACAGACTTACGTCTGCTAAATTACTTGAATATGTTGGGTATTAAGTTTATGGGTTTTTTTTGTTACAGAGCCTGAGAGCTATGTGTATTTAAGAAAACTAGACAATAACAAAAAAAAACAAAAACATTTGTGGCATTTGTTTTTTTCACTTGTGACATCATCAGTGAGGATGTTTTCTTCATCTGCTTGTGTTTTATCTTCTCGTACGTCTTTGTGACGAGAGCTCTCAGGGCCACTGTGTTTTTTCCCCCCTCGGTTTAAAAACTGAGGCAGATTCTCAGGTTTATTGTTCTTGTTAAACAAATTTCTCTGTATAAATAATAAAATTAACATTTTTATTTATATCTAAGGCTGTTTTTGTTTTGTTTTTTCCCTTTTTCCCCACATGCAATTGTGAACTTCAGTATCCGTCAGGGAAAACTATACGTCCTTTAGATTAACAATGTTTCAGTGATACAAAAGATCTTTATTTTCTCTTTTATGTTGAATGTAATTCATAGGACAATCCCAGTCATATTTGCCAAGACATGCAATGCCTTAGATATGAAACTTCAACTGGACCATGTGTTTAATTTAAACATGTTTCATGTTACGACAATTTGTTACGGAGGGATTATCAAGCTCACACGCTGTTTTTGTATACTGTGAATACTGATCCTGTGACTTCAGCAATATAGTATTATTTTTTCTTTGACAGACGTCTTGACTTTTTGATGGAAAACACTTGAATAAACATTGTGAATGTCTCAAATTAGCCATCTTCCTTTCTTGAACAAAAAACAGATTTGATCATTTTGCTTTAGCAGCTTTTTTGTGTGTAATAACCTTGAAAGGCAGTGCTGTGAAAGAGCTCCACCAAGTGTTGAGGCAAAAAACCCCACTACATCCATGTAATTCTGCAATAAATCTACTGCTGTAAACAGAAATGTAAAACCAAGAGAAAGTTTTTAAATGCAGATGCGTGTTTTTTATTTCATCATTATTTGTTTACTGTGATAAATTTGAATCTGCTGGTTACTCACAATATGCAAAAATCCAAATCGCACTACAAAAACTGGAAATGCTGTCAATTGCAAAAATCCTTTTAAATGACCTTATAATGAAAATGTTGTAATGATAATTTAAGTTTGTTCATACACGAGGTTTTCAGAATTTTAGTTATTCACTTAAAATACCAATTTTAAAAATGGAAGATTTGCCATGTACCGCACTTTTAACTACATGTATTTTTTTTTAACGTTTAGTGAAATTATCATCACATTAAATTAAGCATAATATTGCCATGGTGGAAAAAAAAAAACAGTTTTTAATATTAATTAAACATCAGTTGTCCCAATGTAACTGGTGTTAACGTACAAAACGTTTTTGTAAAGTAATGCATCATCCCTTTATATCAATAGGTCTGGAACTAGAAACTGGAAGTGAGATATACAGTACGTAATAAATTTATTAGACCACCTGACATGAAAAATAAAACAACAACAATAAAAAACATAACACACTTTTAGAAAGCTGTCACAGTCTTGTTTAAAACTAAAAATTATATTGGTATTTATTAGCCATATAAAATGAATTCATGTTTCTACACTCAAATTTGAGCCAGAACAAGTATAACATTCAATCACTAAAACCAATTTTTATGTTCAGGAATGAAAGTAAGGAATTATAAATGTGAATTATAAAGTTTGGTGGCCACATTTTGCAGACTCTCCAATACTGACTGTAACTTGGATAGCTTCCTCCTTTCTGAAGCCTCTGTCAGACAGTCAAGCTCCACACCCACAACGGTGCTGGCATTCGGATTAGTGTACTGAATCTGTTATTTTCCACCACACTCAGTGTAATGCCCTAGCACACAACAGCAAAGAGCATGGTACTGTCCAGCACAAACTCATAAAAGATCCTGAACAGCTGTAAAAGGAGCTCAGTCATCTCTGAAAATAGAAACAAAGGCCTTCTGTGTTTTGATGAAGTCCAGTTTATTGTCATGAACACCAAAGTATTTGTAATCATCTACTTTCTCCACACAGACCCACTGGATAAAAATAATGGTCACTAGTGTTCGTGTCTACCTCATCCACAACCACTTTTTAGTGTTTGCCACATTAAGCTCCAGAGGGTTTTACTCACTCCTTGTGACCAAGTTGTCCACCACAGCCTTATGTTCTTTTTCATCACTCTCTCTGATACATAGAGAGGTTGATGAGGAAGAAGGGCCATTTAATGGTAGAGAATTTATGTATATTTTGCATTAGAAACTGTCAAAAATAAAAAATTAAGGAGGTTGGTGGGGAAGGTGCAGTGGATGAGTGAATAAAGGAATGCTTTTGATTTTTTGGGCTATTTTGTTAAAATTGCCCTTATATGTCATACTTTACACATGCCTACATGCTGGTTTAGCAATTGGTGATGGAATAAGCAAAAGTTTTAGCACTAGCATCTCAATATTCTTCCTCCATTATTGATTTTAGAGGATTTTTGTGAAAATAAAAGACATTTATACAAATTTAGACATATACTTTAATCTTTATTTTTAAAAAATACAAATAGAAATGTATAAAGTACCACACAAATAGTTTATATTTTAATAATGTCCTGTCCTAGGCTATCGATAATGTAACGTCAATAAAACCATAGATTTATTATTATTTTTTTGAAACCTGCATGTTGCAGCTGCCAGTACATGCCATGTTTGCCAATAAAGGACTTCTATGTATAGAAAGTGCAGCTCCGCGACATCGCCGACAGAGGGCAGCACTTAATAAAGCACACGGGCTCACAGAAATTGCGAGAAGGAAATCCGTGTTGCATGCTGATTGGCTCTTTCTTTAAAAAACCTTTCTCCCAGCCAATGAGCAAAGGAAAAACATTGGCCTAAGTGCCAGCGTTGCCTGTAAGTAAAACAAAAACAACAGTGTTCGTGTCACAGTTTGGAGCTTGGACCCAGCAAACGGTCGGAGATTTTTCTGTTGTTTGTTTTTTTCTAATGCTGTGATTTATATGACAGCGTAGATAAAGATATTAGGATTTTATTGATGTATTTCAAGATGGAGACCGAGCTCGCGACTTTGCAATTCGATATTATGTTTAATTGACGTTCGGGCTTCGAGAAGAAGAGCTAGATAACAGTTAGCGACGCATAAAACGCCTACAAAAGTGCGGATATTGGACGGTGTGGGAGTTTTATTCGTTGATACGCGCACTGAGATAGATTTTCTCTGTTTATTTAAAGCCGTTACATCTCCTAGCAGTGAATATTTAAGCTAATGTAGCGTTAGGCATTGTTTATCAACAGTGCGACTTTGAATGAACAGGGGGGGGGGGGGGGAGGCGTGGTGTTACTGAATCTTGTCTGGGCTTGTTATCGACGCACGTCCGCACATAAGGTGACAGTTTCTTGTTCGTTATTGCAGGTATCGCTTGAAATTCTGTTTTTGCGCCGTTCTGCCGCAAAAGCTTCTTTTCTACTGTAAATCATGGCAGCTGACTGCGAGGCCTGGCTGAACGCAAACCCCGTGGGTAAGTGTGAGCATTCAGAGCCATTGAAGTATTGTGCTTCATCAGCTGGATAGTATGTAGGGCAGTGGGTTTTTTTTCATGCGGAAGTGGGTGAAAGTATGTTATCTTGCACTGTGTACAGATTCGGTTACTTTTTTTTACTCCCCCTCAGCTGTAGTCTGTGTTTAAGTGCAGATAGAAATTAACTGCATGCATGCATATTGTCAATCAAATCAAACCAAACACGAACTCACCACAATTTTCTCTTGTAAACCAACAGAGGTTGGAGACCTGAGTGACTCTTTTGTATCTGGGGAGGAAGACAATGGAGGTTTCATTACCTCTAATAAAAATATTAACAACGAGATCAATGGCAACTGGGTGGCCTCCTCTAGCAACAGCATCCATGAGGCACGTCTGAAGGCCAAGGCCAAGCGGAGGCTGAGGAAGAACTCCTCCAGGGACTCTGGCAGGGGGGACTCGCTCAGCGATAATGGAGATGTGGTTAGGGGAACTTCAGTGGCACCCACAAGTCCCAAGAGCAAGCTGCTGGACAGAAAGTCCCGGCTCGGGAAGGGCAGAGGCCTCCCAAAGAAAGGTAAGAGCATATTATTAAATGAAGAACGTAGCACAGTTGTAACCAAAGCACTGTCGTTATCAAAGGCATGTGAATGTTTATCAAAGAGCCATTTGTATTTCAGATTCCAGGACTTCAAAGGGAAGGTGCTACATCCACACATTCATGTAGTGCTGTCATCCATTCTTGTTGTTGTTGTTGTTGTTGTTGTTTTTATTTTATGGAAGCCATAAACCAATTAACAAGTAAACAAATGGCTCAGACTTACTTGTATCCTTTTTTTCTCCTTGCCATCTGCTCAGCCAAGCCTTCTGGAAATTTCCAGGCTTCTTTGCAGCATGGTGAATGCCCCCTTTCCCCAAAAATAGCATTGTAACATAATCGTTCGTTGTAACTAGTTTTGTTAATAGGAGGTCTAATTTATTTATTTATTTTTTTTCAACAATCCTACAATTTTGTTGTGAGAAGGTTAAAATAAAAACAATCCTGGTACCATTTTGTGTATAATGTACCACAAACTGCTTTTGTTGTTGATATTAATGCACAGGATGTGACATGAATAGTCCATCTTTAAGATAACTATTGGATGCACGGGTGCTGTTTAAACGAGTCTCAAACTCGAAGTTACAGTCACAAGGCTTATGGAGCATCTGATTTCCTGTGTTTTTGTTGTCTATCTATTTGGGTGTAAAGCAACATTAACGCTATAGATAATTATGCTATTGAAAATATAATTTTTCAATCAGCTGGAAATGTTGCATAATGGCTTCTCTGGCCTGCCAACATTTTGCCTCTTGTATAGGTTGTATAGATAATTGTTGATTTCTAAGTAGATGAGAGTTTAGTAAAGTGTCAGCATTTTCCAATCCTTCAGCCACCTCTCGCTGCAGATCTTCAGTGATGTCAGCATACAGTTCTCGGTTACAGTATGTGTCCCTGCAGACTGCAGTACAGTTCAGGCACTTGGCTCTCCCCATGGGCATGTCTAGTTTCTCCCTGCGCAGAGCCTGCCCTCTTTTGTTTCTGTTTCTTTTTTTTTCTCGATTGCGTAACAGAACTGCCACACTATCAGAGCCTGGCAATTTGAGCTTGTAGCTTTCCTGCATGAAAATTTTATGCATTTAAGGTTTGGAAAAACATTGAAGAGGGTGTACACAAGTGTAATGTTTAAATGCTAAAGCTTGGTGGTTTTCACAACCAAGGTGGACTCAGCTAAATATAGTGACATGTCGTATGCCACATACTGGGTGGGAGACTAATGGAGGTTTTAAGGGATGTCTCACAAGCTGCTTTGGCATTCAGCTTCTTAAACCGTCTGCAATCTGCCAGTGCTGACCTCAGAACTGGCAGATGTTTGCTGCTTGTGTCTACACAGAAAATGTAGCCTGGGCAGCATGTTGGCAGCAGCTTCAGTTCTCTGCATGTATCTACATAGGAAGTATATAGCAAGTAGACCGCCATATACCAACACTGTGATGCATGTAACATACAGGAACAAATTATGCAGACAGATTGATTAAATTTAGACTAAATGCTAATAGAAAAACAAGAGTATTTTTCCCTTTTTTATCACTAGAAGCCCATTTCTTAAAGGAAGTTTGTACTCTATGACCAAAGCAAGTCAGGAAGAGAATATTCAGGAAACATGCAGTAAATGAAGTATCAGTAGCAGTTTTAGTTCAAAGTAGAGCACCAAATGCATTTGACACTTTAATCTTATGACTAAATTCAGTCCTGTTGTCAAACCTGTTTGTACACTTGATAAACAATGAGATTTGCCACTACATGTGGGGGCATTAAAGCTTTTAAAAAAGAAAAAGAAAGCACTTTGACAATGTCACGCATCACAATTCATATTGTCACTGCCCTTTGTCTCCAGGTGGGGCTGGAGGAAAAGGTGTATGGGGCAGATCTGGTGAAGTTTATGAACCAGAGGCAGTAGATGAAAGAGACCCCAACTATGATGAAGATCAGGTAATTGTTGTGCTGACATCAACTGGATTATTATTCTTAACACAGGCTCTTCTGCAAATGTAAAAAAATTATACATATTCCACAAACAAGTGTGACTGAAGTGCGATTCTGCTTCGTCAGGAAAAAAACTGTGTGTATGAGACGGTGGTACCCCCGTTGGATGAAAGGGACTTCGAGAAGACGGTTACCCCCATAGTGCAAGAGTATTTTGAACATGGAGACACAAATGAAGTAGCGGTGAGTGTTACCAAGTTAATGTAGATGCATACTGGCAGTTGAGGTGAGCTACTCTATTACAGAAGCTGACATCAACACACTATAAAAAAAACAACTGATATTAACACAACCATGAAGTCTAAGACAAGTTGGTGTCCTTTTCCAGGAGCTGCTTGCAGAGCTGAACCTGGGGCCTATGCGGAGCGTGGTGCCCTCACTGGCTGTAGCACTGGCCCTGGAGGCCAAAGCCAGCCACCGAGAGCTCACCTCCAGGCTGCTGGCTTACCTTTGTGGGCCGGTTTTGTCCCACGGCGACATGGAAAAGTCATTTGACAAACTCCTCAGAGAGTTGCCTGATTTGGTCCTAGACACACCTGGGGCTGCTCAGGTGAGTGTTTGGAGACAAATGTGTGTATACCTATTCCCCAGCTAGCAACTTATTCTGTTTGTGTGTTTTCTAGTTACTTGTTTCTTGAGGATATGAGTCCAAACTAGGTCTTTGCAGTTAAACAAAAGAACTTCAGTTATAATTCTGGCTTTCAGCGATAATTAGAGCAAGATAATCGAGATAAAACAAGTGGTAAAGGACATTTAACAAACTGACTTCCTGAAGAATAATTATTTCAACTCAGTCCCTTTAAAGAAGATAACAGTTTTAACACTCGTCAGCTAGAAGTATGCTTTTTGTTTGAAGTGTTAACATAGCTTGTGGTTGAGCACAGGGGAACAACGCTGTGGGGTTTTTTCTTTTCTTTTTTTTTTTTTTTTTCTTGTGTGTTGGTGTGCGAGAGAGAGCCGGTGTGTTTTTTAGAGCTCTTTCCCTTTCGGCCTGCACAGACATGAGATCTGTGGCTATTGTCTAACTGTGCTCGCAAAAAGCAAGCTCAGCAAAGGACGCTAAAAGGGTTATTCTGCATACTTCCCCCCGCACCCCTCCTCTCACCATCTCATTGGGTCTCGCTGGTCATGTCTGTCCCACTCTCCAAATTCTCAGTGGGTTTAAAGGGGCATTATTATAGCGCCCTGCCCCCACTTCCTTCCCTTTGCGCTTTCGCTCTCTCAGTTTCACACACAAGTGCACACACGCCCCCTTACTCCTCATTTGCCTGTCGGTCTAGACACAGCAGTGGGTCAGCTGAGATGTAGCTGCCTCTTGTCTGTACAGGAACAATGAGCAACAGTGAGCCCAGGCTTTGTGGAGGCCAGAAGAGCAAAGGCAGCTCTTTCATTTTCCTCAAACACGTGCTCACACTACTGTAAACAAAGAGACACGCACAAGTGAAGCAACAGTCAGTCATCTGTCCAGTCAGTGTTTTTGTGGGGCGTCCAAACTGAAGCTTGTAAACTACAAATAATCTTATTGTTGCAGGCTGTTGAAAGCGGACTTTATTTATGCCGAAAATAAATGACCAGTCAATCATATCTCCTGATTTAGTGGGTTAGCAGCTCTAAGAAACAGGAACATGGTGCAAGAGTGTTTAAAATTATTTGCTTTTTTTCTATCTTTGTATCTCTCTTTTAGTTGGTGGGTCAATTCATTGCACGAGCTGTAAGTGACCAAATATTATCCAAGACCTACATCGAAGGCTACAAAGGAAAAGTTGACTGTGAATATGCAAGGTATGTCGTTCTTGGACTCCACCAGAATAGCTTAACATGATGAAACAAGGAGTTTTATTCTTTCTCCCTTTTAAATTACCTCTTCTAATTTGCTAGCCTTAGCAAACAGAAGGTTTGTGGCAGTAGGTGGGGAGCTGTTGGCCTGGTATTACCACATTAGGAACATTTCTCTGCCGTCAGAAACAGAGCGATTAATCTGGCGAGTCTGAAGCTTTTGGCTCACAGGGATTACTTGTTCATACACTGACCTCATTATTTTAAACGTCAACCATGTTAAATATGAGCATCCAACTATAAATAATAATGAGAAGCGTAATCATTTCTGTTGAAAGGATCAGGGTACAAGTTCAGTTTGTATTTTAGCTATACCATGTGTACTTCAATATGAAAAACTGTATACAAAATTTGTATTTCAGATTTTGGGTTAGATCAAAGTTTGCTAAATAAATAGGCAGTAAATATTTTACAAATATTTTCTTTGGGTTTTACTCTGGAGCTTGAATAAAATGATAGCAAAAAAAGTATTTTTTTTTTTTCTGTCTCAGAAAATAAATTTGTATAAATCTCTTGAAACTCATAATATTTGCCAGCTGTAGCCTATGTGGGGTAATAGTTAGGATGGACGGTTGAAAATGTATTTATTTATTTTATTATTATTATTATTATTATTTAAATGCCACAAAGATGTCCAAATCATTAACTTTGTTTTTAAAAAGTTCATGGAGTCAAAAAGGAATAAAAGTTTGTTTTGTGTTTTTTCACAGAAATTAAAGATGTCTTCATATATACTCAGATCTTTTAGCAATAAACTGATTTCAAACTTAGAATAGGTTGCTTTTATTATATTGCTTTAATGGTTAGTTACATGTTTGTCTGCACCATTTGCATTTTGAGAGATCAGGGTAATTATAGCTGTTGGAATAATGCAATAAGTCAATGTGATTCATGAGAAAAGAGGATTTAGTTTAGCCTTGTGATCAGCTGTTCTTGTTGTCCTCTAATTGGAGAGCAACAGGTTAACACCAACAGTATTGTTTAAAATGTTTTTGCCAGTGATGTGAGGATGCTTTCAAAAATATTGCCATTTATATTGTTTATCTAGAAACTGAATAAAAGTGTACATTTATAAAAAAAAAGGACAGCAAAACAATATCTAATAAAAAATAAAATGTTGGGATCATGATTTGCTTTTGAAACTGCACCAGTTCTCACAGTGTACAAGGTATTTGGGGCAGGTTGGTTGAATGAAGGCTGTCTCAGTGCCCGTGTTTTGTAATCCCAGACTGACTCCTGGTTTTTGTGATCAGGGCTCTGTTAGGACCAGACCATCTGTTGCAGGACTCTTTTCTCTTCTTGTTAAGAGTTTGTGCTACATGTTGCCTGTCTAATTTGTATCTAAGAATGCAAATGTCCAATTTTCCTTGCTAGCTTGCTATTTGGAGAAATGTAGATTGAGGGCAGAGCATTTAAAGTTCCCAATGAGGAAGTGTGCATCGTGTGTTGCCTCCAGCACGCTCTACTCAGGCACCACCTCTCTTAAACATTACAAGCAACTCTCCAAAACAAGAAGAGAGAGTTTAGGTTAAAGTTTTATAAACCTTGCGTGCATCGCTTTCTTCTCAGGGCGGCTCTGGACCGAGCAGCCGTGCTACTGAAGATGAGTATGGGTGGGCTTCGCATAGATAGCCAATGGGGGACAGGTGGAGGCCAGCAACCAGTCATACAGCTCATCAAAGAGGTAGGTTATATGAAGCAGAATCAAGTACACTCTGAAATGAAAGCAGTTTTTCTGAATTGTAATTGGTTCTTATTATAAAGCTCGAATAAAACTGAAGCAGCACTGTACAGTCTTCAACATGTATTTGGGGGGGTTGTAGAACTTCTTCCTAAAATGCAAACCGTGCCATGTTGATGAACCGGTCCTACCTGGTCTTGTTGTTGTTTTCAAAATAGCAGTCATATGTGGGAGAAACGTTAAGAGGTCTGAAAGCAAGGAATTGGTGAAGTAAAAGAATCCCAAAAAAACTTTTTACAACTTTTGAGCAGTTGTGTGTAAAATATGTCTGTTTTCATCACTTTCAAGTGAAATTAGAAAGCAGATGGTAGCAAACTTGCATTTTGTTTTTCTTTGTGTAGCTCTTTGTTACTGTATGGATATTGCCATAACAAAAATTCTCATTTGTATTCTGTCATGCCAGATGAACCTTCTTCTGAAGGAGTACATCCTATCTGGTGACAGCAAGGAGGCTGAGCGATGCCTCAGAGATCTTGAGGTTCCCCATTTCCATCACGAGTTTGTCTATGAGGTAAATTCATGGCTACATTTGATGTAGCAGCAGACACATTAAATGCAGTCTAAATGTAAAATGTTATAAAACTACTGAAACATTTTATCTGTTTTGAGGGGATTTCTTTAGCTTTACACCCTTAATGTTGCATTGTGTGGTCTTCAGTTAAATTAAAAGCGGTTAGTACTCTGAGTACTAACACAAGATTGTGAATGTTTCTGTTTCTCGCAGGCGATAGTGATGGTGTTGGAGTCTAATGGAGAGAAAACTTTCAAAATGGTTCTGCAGCTACTCAAGTCACTCTCTGTGTCCTCCATCATTACTGTGGACCAAATGAGAAGGGTATGGTGCCACCTGGTGTGTGAATTACGCACTGCTTTTTTTTTTTTTTTTTTTTTTTTTTGTAGCCCTGTAAAATGGTTGGCTTTTTCTTGTAGGGCTACCAAAGAGTTTACATGGACATCGCTGAGATCAACATTGATGTCCCTCGTGCATACTTTATCTTGGAGCAGTTTGTTGACAAGAGCTTCAGCATGGGAATCATTGATGTAAAGTTGAGAGATCTCTGTCCCTGTCGGTAAGCACGCTGGTTTTCACACACATCTGACACTCGTCTCCAGAGATGTGCTTCTGTTTTTGTTAATCATGTTGTTGCTCTCATCTTCTCTCAGGGGCCGTAAGAGGTATGTCAGCGAGGGAGACGGTGGTGTTGTCAAACTTGAAAGCTACTGAGAAGACTTTGTGTGCCAGATTACCCCCAAAAAACATAAAGCTACTTTTTTACTTGCATATTTTTCAAAGTACCTGAAAAATGTTTTTTCTCCTTTCTAATGGTCAAAAGAAGGTACATTTCTGAAATTGAGGTAAGGGTAATTTAAAAAAAAAAAATGCACTTGTGATTGAAACTAAAGTAGATCACTCTCTCCAAGGTTTTTCAATATAAACATTTACATAAGCTAGCTCTTAAAGTGCCACACCTTTCCGTGTCAGTCATTCCACATTGTTTTGTACAGTATTTTCTTGGTTTCACTGCCACTCCTTTTGTTTTCTAGAAAGCAGTGTTTGTATCGACATGACTGGTTTGTGTCAAGAGCTTTATAAAAATGTATTAAAAAAAATAAAATAAAAGGGAGTTTGTTGGTTCAATGCAATACTGGCTTCCTAACTAGCTGCTTTTTCTATGCTGTGCTAGGTTTTCAGTCTTTAATCACACATCCGTGGCATGAGTTCTGTGCAAAAATGAATACCAATCAGGTAACTTCACAAAGTGGTGTGTTAAGAGTGTTTATTTTTATATTTGGGGAATAAGGAGTGTGAGAGACACCCTGACGCTCCTTGATTGTTGATTAAATCACTATGAAATCATTTAATCTGTTTTTGTCTGTTTAACACACAGTACTAACTGCATACTGCAACTTAAATAAGCAGTTATCTGAAAGATATAATAATAATAATAATAATAATAATAATAATAATAATGAGTAGCTCACTACCCCTACTTGCAAGTAAAAGATATAATCTTCGCTAATTCCATGCTATAGATCATTCAACAATAACCACAGAACAGCAAGACTTTCAAAAGGGACAAAGAGGGATTAAACACTTTTTTAAAAACTCTGTAAAGACAGATTCCCTCCAAGTCCATACAAATACATTCCAGTGCTTGGAATCAGTGCATTTGCTTGATCCATCTGAAGGACATTTGCCAGTTTAGGCATTTGTTTTTTCCAATCCTTCATTGGGTATGTACTGTAGTTGCTCCTTCATTGCAAGTTCCTGTTGTTTAACAGCCTCTTGAGCCTCCATTTGCATTTTCTCCAGTTTCTCAAGGGTGACTGATTTGAGTGGGAGCAGCTTTGGCTTACACAAAACCATAGTAGGGACATCTTCCATGGAGAGCTGTCCTGTGAGGTGCATTAAAACAATCCACAAATGATTAAATTTTAATTTAAGCATAAATGAAGATATTATGTAAAAACCTAGCATGTGTGCTATTTCTCACAAAAGTCTGCAGCACATTAGCTGTGAGAAATGTTCTCTTTACACTTTAACCTTTATAGTACTGCAAACAGAGCTACTGTTCTATTTAAAGGAGTTTCAAATATACGATGCTACATCTATAAACTTCTTATATCTTTTCAACCACTCCGGAAGAATTCAACAATATTTTTGATATCTGGTCAACTAGTTACCAATCTGGCATCTTACACATCTGATTGTGAGCCACTGAACAGCTTGTTCTTACTAACAACCAGTACACCTTTAACTAAAGAAAAGCGATATTGCCCCAAATGTTGACCCCAATTATATTTTTAAGCCAGAAAAGACTTTCAGAAGAGACCACAGAGCATAGCTTGATTAAATCTCCAAGCTATTGTGAAATTTCAGTTCACTTCACGTGTTGTCTTGAGAGCCACAAACAACCTTTTGTAACTACTGCTGTCCACATAGCTTTGGTACAAACCTTGTTTAGGCAGAACTTCTCTGAATATTGATTTGACCTCTGGCATGGTGTCCTGTGAGTGCTCGCTGAAAGGTAAGCATATTTGGACATTTCACAACTTTTGGACACATATTCATAAATTCCGAATAGTTTTTGCATTATTAAATGCTCTCCGCTCGAGAGGGAATGCAAAATTCAAGGAGCCTGTTAGTTTTCTAGTAGGTATTACATAGTTTATAATAAACTGGTCAGAAGGTTAGCCACAGGTCAGTACACAGTACTAGCTAGCTAGCTACACAAGCTCAGCTCCAGCTAAACTAACGATACCTTTGCTTTTAGCGAACGCTCTCTAATCCAAAGACACAATGTCTCACTAATGCACAACAGTATAAACAAATCAATACTATTCACCCACTCGGGCATGTGTAAAATGGAAATCTTTTTCTCACCTTCAGCACCAGGTAAAGATTACAGTTGTCAAGCCAACGCGTCCGCAAGAATCACGTGATTTTCTTCTGTTGTCTATTTAATTTGAACAGTGTTTTACTGGCACCTATAGGCAGCTAGCAGAATAGCAAAACTCAATAACTTGAATAATGTTTGACGCTATGAAGCAGGCTTTACAGGGTCATTGAGCGTCTCACGCTTCAATTTTTTTTGCACTTTTATTTTTGGACGGAACATGTGTATGGATGAGAGAGACACATGTGTGACAGTGTAGCTGTAAGGAACAGAGGTAGATGAGTTTAAGCATATCAGAGACAAAGTTAGAGAGGCAAGACTGCTGCCAGGCAGGAGGAAAGAAAAGAAGACCAGAAGGGGAAAACCAGAAGATTTGTTGATGTAGTGAAGGAGGACATAGTTGGTGTGACAGAAGAGGATGCTAGGCGTAGGATGTGATGGAGGCAGATGATCCACAATGGTGAACCATAAAGGGACCAGCCAGAGAAGGAAAATAATTATGTGCACTTATTGCACTGATATAGGTTGGTAATGTTTCTGTATATGCAGAGAGATGGCTTCTGGTTGGCACAATGTAACACACAATGTAAATGAGGGCCACAGGTGTTAGCACATTCAACTTTGTAAAAAAAAAAAAAAAAAGTATTTAATAAGAATATTTCATTCATTCTGATCTGGGATGTCTTATTTTTGTGTTCCCTTTATTTATTTTATTTTATTTTTTGAGCAGTGTATTTCCACTGTCATCTGTAAATTGTATTCACTGTAAATTAAATGTGTAAAGATAACAAACTGTATATAAAACATGGACATGACCACTGGTTTTTGTACTCCCCATTATGAAAGCTAACATTAGCATTTTGTCTGCTGCCATGTTATTGTTTTTGAAGCCAGAAGTTATCATATAGAATGAAAGGGTGGCATTATCAGTCCCATCCATAACTGTGTGGCCTCTGCCCCCTCGCATCACCAGTAAGTTATTGCAGTAACAATCACACTCATGTTAATTATTTGGTTAATAGTAGCTCTGTAGTGGCTCTACAGCAATTGCACTAGAAATGGTTTTGTAGGGGATGGGCTTATGCAATTCAGAATGTTTGGATTAACCCCCATATGTCTAAATTAGACTAAAAAAGAGGCAATTTTTTAGCTTGCGCAACAAGGTTTAAAAGCATAAGCTCAGTCAAAGATTGCAAAACAAACTGCAGCCTTTATATATTCTGGATTCACAAGTATCCTAGTGTTTGGTGAGTTTATTAATCCATTTCTGCAGAGAAAGTCTCTCCTATATTGTGCACTAAGCCATAAATACAGATCTTTTTGCACCTTTATAGCTCTGACTAGGGATGGGTATTGATAAGATTTTCACGATTCCAATTCCATTTTTGATTCTGTTTAACGATTCGATACTTTATCGATTCTCTTATCGATTCTTTTTAAAAAAGGAGAGCCCTAAGTTCGATTAGCTTAGAACTTTGTTTTATATCTTCTTTTTGAACAAGATAAAATTTAGGAGTAACATGGCCTTACAAACCCAACAGTGAGATCTTAAGAGATCCAGCCTATGGCTCTTCAATGGGGTGTCACAGGGTCCCCAGGAAAAAAAAAATTGTAAATGTAAAATAATACAATAAATATTATTCTGTAGCAATTACACAAGAATATCCAGTAATGTTCCTGCCCACAATTAAACACACTGACTTACCGAAAATCGGGGGCATCTGCTGTGGCAAATGGGTGCAAGCCTTTTACCACAAACTTAGTCACTGCTCGGTGACATTCGTCTATCCTGGCCTGAAAGGAGACGCTAACGGTAGACTGAAGCGAGAACTGCCAGCATCTGAGCCAGCCAGACTCTGTCTCTCTCATCATGGTCAACTAAATGCACAGTAATGGCAGGTTTTGTAATGAGGCAGATCGCGCTAATATAATATGCACTCTTAGTTGATTATTTACCTGCCGCATTAACGGGAGAGGACGTGCAAACGTTACCGCTGCTGCTGGGTTGAGATTCACGAGTCTGGAGCGGAATTAAAAACACGACATTCATTTAAGGTCATCGCGTGTTTTGTGAGCAAATGCTTTTGCATTTTCGTAGTGTTTCCTCCCTTAAATGAAATATCTACTTTTCAAGTATTGCAAGTTGCCCTGTTGTCATCCGTTCTCGTAAAGTATAACCAAACTTTTGAGCGTTTGAGCCGCTTAGGCGCTGTGTTTCCTGCCAGGTAAATGACGCTCCGCAACGTGGTGACGTCATTCGGGGCTACTGGAATCGATAAGGGAATCGTTTGCAAAAATGGCAAACAATTCCAAGGAATTGAAACAGTGGGAACCGGTTCTCAACAAGAACCGGTTTTCGATACCCATCCCTAGCTCTGACTATATTTCTCTGTGATCGTACCATGCCTGTATTGTTTATGATGCAGATGGGTTCATGATGTGGTTTAAATTAGATTGCTGATGCTTGAATCTGTCTTGTATTTGTAAAGGTGGCCCAGTGTATAGGTTATAATTATAGAATTGCCTCTTGTAGTACTGTTTTAAATGTACATTGAACTCTTTTATTTATTCATTTGATTTTATTTTGCATCTATTTTGCAAGTCTACACATTTTGCTGTGTGTATTTTAACATGGGAGCGAATAACTTTTGGACACAGACCCAAGTGGTAGCAGGGTTGTTTTTTTACAGTTATGAGGGGGCGTTTTCAGGAGAGGGCGTTTTCAGGAGCTGAAAACTCAGAAAACTTTCATAAGTGTAAAAAAAGAAGAAGAGACATGACATAAATTAGAAAAAAAATCCGCTTGCTTTTTTAAGGACAGTCATCTGTTTTTAGTTGTTTTGAGAATGTATTTGCACAGTTTTACAGTTAATAAAAGTCAGAGATTTGTATGAGTTCGTTTTCTTTTTTAATTTTCTTTTCAATACATTGTTTTA
This sequence comes from Neolamprologus multifasciatus, assembly GCF_963576455.1. Taxonomy (NCBI): domain Eukaryota; kingdom Metazoa; phylum Chordata; class Actinopteri; order Cichliformes; family Cichlidae; genus Neolamprologus; species Neolamprologus multifasciatus. The sequence continues at coordinate 12,245,295 of NC_140444.1, forward strand.
ATGCTCCGGTTTGTAATCAATCATTATTATTATCTCAGATTGATTTTCACAGATAAATGTTTGTAAAATAATGGACGTTTGATTGCATTTCAAAGTCTCGTGATAACATTGGTTAGGCGTGTGAATGACGCAGTTTGGTGACCGGAGGAGGGAGGGGAGCAGAGCAGCAGTGTAGGAAAAGAGGAGGAAGCAGCGAGGATGGCGGAGTCACACCTCTGAAGGTAAAGCAGTTATTTTATTACATTAACAGTGGACATTTTTATCCCCACAGCACGGTAACGCATTGCTCTACAGGTAACGTACTTGTCAGCCTCTCGTTAAGGCGTGTGTAACAGCGATGTGTCATTTTGCGGTGGCGAGTACGAACGCACTCTTTTGTTCAGCTTCGGAATGGCCGCTGTTTTTCACTGTTTTCTTTTTTCTCGGCTCATATTCACAACGGAAACGGCGCTTAGATTCAGCGTTACAGGTTGTCGGCTCTTCTGTGGCCTTGCGTGGCTGCTCGGGTCGGAATATCAGCTGCCTTCACGCCTTCACAGGATGTTCTCTTTGGGTATCTGCTACCCGTATGCACTCAGCTGGCTACAGCAGAGATTTCCCCCCCTTCGGTCGGGTCGGTCTACGTCCGACAGCCGCTCCGCTCGGGCCTGCGTTACACACACACCTCTGATAATGATTAAGCTAAGTGCTGGGTGTGAGTATTAAGGGCAAATCTCGACACCCTCTCTTCACGGTCTAGCAAACGCCCACCAATGGTCCTTTATTTCATTATGTGCTAATGACAGCTGTTTTGATTTCCCTTGTTTGGAAAATAAAAGTACCGTTAGCTTGTAAGCTAAGTTGCTCGCTAGCTGACGGTAGCAATTTAGCAGTCTGGTATAACTGACGTTTGCCGTGCCGTTGACGCTCAGCTTAGCTGTTTTTATTTCCTGCCTTGTTGTCAGTCGTCTTAGCAGGTTGCTGTTTCTCCCAGTTTAGAAAAGACTTTGAGACGTGTATTATATATTTTAGTTTTATGAGTGGCTTAGCTAACAGAAGACATTTTAGCTTACTCGAGTTGGTTTACGACAAATAGTTGTCTAGCTTGTGCAGTTAGGTTAACAGTCACAACGTAGCATTATTAGCGTCAAGGTGTTACACTCACATTACTGATAATACACTGTCATACCCATATTAGGTGTTCATATCATGGAAATTGGGTGATATTGAAATGCGACTTCTCGACCTGGTAGCTACCGTTTCTGTCGGTAGTCTGTTTCCAGGGGTTTGCCATTTGCACACGTAGCCTACATGACCCCCCTCAACCTAGTGGGGTCATGTGGAGTTCTGTTTAGTGGCAGCAGCGATAGCTGCCACCTCACCCCTGTTGTGCAATTTTGCGTCCTTCTATCATACGGAGATTCTATATTGACAGGCCTCAACTTACTGTGAAGTACCAGCAAGCAGATGACTGAATATTTCTTGAATCTGATTCGGAAACATTTCTTTGCTTCGGACGTGCTTTATTGCATTCTCTAATTTGCTGATATATCGGCACATGTATCATCTGATCCTAAAGGGATTATAATGGACAAACAAGGGAGAACAGTTCCACTCATGCCTGAATGTACTGACATTAGCAGATGGGCCCAAGATATCCTTAATGGATAACTTCATTAGTCTATGTGGGAAGTTCAAATAGCACTTTATGGTGGTGTTGTGGTTGTGTTGATGGACAAATGCATTAGCTTTTTCTGCAAAACCTTGCTTGAGTTCAGCCTCATATTTACATTGGCTAAACAAGTACTTTCAGCTTACACACAGTCACACATGAGCATATCAGTCAGTTGTGAAGGGTGATCTAAAGGCTCATCCACAATTTACCGTTCTGGTCAAACAGGTTTGGCTGAGTAGTTGCATAATTTCTCATGAGTTGTCCTTTGTTGACTAATTAGGTTTTCCAGTCATATGTATCTAGTTAAAATTGTCTTTCTTTTGTGGATTTTGTAGGGCTTAGCTAAGTAGTTGAACGATTGCTTAGATGGGGTTGTAGGCTTACTGCAATGTTAACACCCACTGGGCCATGTTTGCGTAGCAGGAGCAAGTCGGTTTGAGTTTATCCTTGGTACACTAGACTTTCTTGGTCTGACTAATCACACCCAATACCACAGCATTAACAGTAACCTAGTTCTGACAACCGACCAAACCTTTTCCGTATGTGTGTGGTGTCTTCAGGTTGAACAGTCCCCCAAGAATTATGTTGTCATTTTACATGTTCTATGGCTTTTTCTTAGACCTCAGTATGTGTACAACATGTTTAGACTGAGGTGTAAAATAATAACAATAATCTCTGTGTATACTAGAGCCTCGGGGCTTACAGATGAGCCAAGTAAGGTTTCACTATGAGGATTAAGCCTGGGATATAGAACCTTTTGGTTACACATAACTCAGACCACATAACATCATATTAATTGCTAACCTGGTTATGATTTGTCTGTTTTCAGTGTCTGCTTCCTGAATATGAATGCACTTTTTCCCCCTGTTGTTTAAGAACAAATGAACCCTCATCCAAGTCTTTTTTAGAAAGAGATTGTCTGCTGTAATGTGTTTATATTAACACAAAGGTACTATAGTGAGCCATGGGGTAGCAGATGCTAAAAAACAGCTAGCTTATTGCTAACTGCTGACTGGGAAATTATGCCTCAGCAGGAAATCTGCTCTGTAGCTACATCATAACCACAAACCCTTCTGAAACTCTACACCATAACCTGACGTATACCTTCCTAGAAATGTAACTACACTTTGCGTCGATGCAGCAATATCTCTTGTGCATTTCTGGCTACTTTTTCACTGCAGGTTTTATATTTATCATTGAGAGAATAACAATCATTGTCTCAGTAATAACAAATAATAACCATAACATCAATATAAGGAGTCATAGATTTCAGCAAATTGCTGGATGTAGATTACTGAAACTATCAGAACTGATGTGAGGGAATGTTCAAAGTGCAAAATTAGAGTGATGCACATAGAGAAGAAAAGTTACACTGATCATTCTACATGGTGTCTGAGTTTCTTTACTTTTAGGAGCACCTTGGGGGACCTGTTGTTGCGACTTGGCACTATATAAATACAATTAGGTTGACTTAGATAGGATAGGACATTGTATTAAATGCTAAACCAGCTGAAGACCTACTCTGATATTAGTTTGCAGTGGAGTATTTTAATGTATGTAATATTTATTGTAATAAGCCTTAATAATATGTATATAATTTCTTCTGAGAGATGAGTTTAAATGTTATTTGTTGAGAAAGTTTATGTTGAAAAAAGGTTTCAAGTAACAGCAGTTTTCTCTAGATATCACTGATCTTTTTTTCATTCGATAAGATGACCTTATTTGATAAGTTATTTTTCTTTTTGGTGCAAAATGAGATTTCAGGCATATGTTGTCTGTTGTCTGATGTTATCTTAAGGTGGAGTCAGTTTGCTATCAGTGTGTGATTCAAATGGTTCAAGTTGGCAATTGCATGCAATCTTTTTATGCTAATACAACAATTAACTGTGATAAATGGTCAAAAATCAAATATCTATTGCTATCACATATTTGTATCATTTATCAGAAATTCATATTGAACTACTACATTTACACTCAACAGCTTTCCTAATAAAAAGGATTATAACCAGAATACATCCAGCTCAAAGCCAGCTGAGTCCAGTCTCCTGGAAACGCATTCAGACTGGTGGTAACATATTGGCAATGTGTCTGCATTTATAGCTTGGATAGAAATTATTTGCAAACCTTTAGCAGTCTCACTTGAGTGATTGCATTAAGTCTAAGTAAGACTGTGACTGTTTGCAGAAAGGTTGCCTCCTATCTGGCCACCTGTGCAGTTGCCTTGTGATCAAAAGTTGTTGTGATTGTGAAACACTCAAAATCTGAGCAACCATTCAGATACTACAGCATGCGGAAAAAAATTGATGCCATCACCAATTTTAGTAGAAGCAGTGAGGTTGCTGTCCTATTTTTACTTGTGAGTGAGCTGTTAGCTTGTTCTGAATTAGGTGGTAGCTTTGTCAAGCTGAGTGTGTTCAGATTTGTTTTCCTTGTAGTCTCCTTGTAACAAAATGTAATATTGTTGGGCTAACATTATCTCAAGATTGGTGGTGCACAAGAGTATTTTAGTTTCTGTAATACATTATTGATATTTGGTGTCCCTGTATCGATAGGGTATTGGCAGTCGAAATATCAAAATCTCTCATATTTGTGTCAGTTTTTCTCCCACCCGTATTGGCTATAGCATATCCCCACTTGAAAGATTGGTGTCACATATTGTCAGTCTTTAGTATTTGAATATATGTATTGCTGTTAGATTCTGTTTATCATCATTTATCACTGTGCAGCAACCTAGCAAAGGGAGGGGCTTTTGAATGCTGCCTGGTAGAGCCAATGTTAAAATGATCCAAATTGAGCAGGACTCCAGTATTTATAGCCAACCATTACATTCATGCAAATAGGGACTTGCCTTAACCTAGTGGCTGAATATCTTGAATCTGTGGTTGTTCAACAGCGCTCTTACCTGTTGGTGCTTCTTGATGTTTTCTGTTATTATCCTTCTGACGTGAGAATGTATTTGCTCATTTAAATATTAAGCCACTTAGTGATTTTACAGAAACCACTGCATTTATTTGACACATACAAATCATAATACCCTTGTTTTGCTTAGGGAAATGTTTTGCTGTCATTGCTACTTACAATGATGATACGATAATCACAAATTCAGGGTTTATCCTGCATACAAAGAATTTTGGTCCCACCAGAGAGGTTTTGGTCACTCCCAAAGGAAATGCTCCAGGATTTTAATAAAAATATTTATGACCGTTTCATTCATTGAGGCATAAAATGCATACTAGTTGATCAGATTGCCATAAATGAGACACAGAGTCTTTGCCTCATCTATGAGGCAACTGTTCTTTGGTGCTTAGTCCCAAGGACAAATTAAGCAGAATACCTATGAAATAAAAGTATATTTCTCCTTAGTTGACTGTATTCAGGTAAAATCAAGTGGAGCAACGCTCAAAGGGAGGGGACAACATTGCTTTTCTCTCTTGGCTTCATTTTCGTTTTCTTTTACTTTTGTATGTAGCCTGAATGTTGGTCTTATGGAGCCAGGAGTTGCCCTAATCTGTTTCTTGTGCTTCAACCATATCAGCAAGAGACCAGCCATTGCCTCGGACACGACTAACTCCACTATCAGCAGCAGAGCTTGTGTGACCTTTGTCATCATATTCAGGATTGTTTTGGCAGCTGTCTTACCCCAAAAATTTGGGGTTGATATTTTTTTTCATTTTTGGATTAAGGAGCATCCACAGTTGTACTGGAATTTCATTTCCAGTAATGTGACAAGTTACCTTAAACTCTTTCTTTACCAGCACACACATGGTGAACCAAAAAATTAAAGGAGTGGAGAAAAATCAGAGAAAGTTTTCTCCATTCATTTGGATGTAGCAGGAGAAATGTTTTGTTACACATTCACGTGACTTCTTCAGTCTCAGTTCACTGTAGGTTTCCCTAACCTTATAAACAGTACTTTCGCATAATGACGAAAACTAGCACCACTGACTAACAGTGAGCCATGAGCTCAGTTTCACGATCATTACTATGCAAATAGTCGTGACCACTGATCAATGCTCATGTCTACCGTTCACAGACAGGAGAGAAACAGATTTAAATGAAAGCAGAATGCATTGGACTCTTAACTGCACTGATTTGAAATCAGTGTGCATATTGTGTGCATAACATACAACAACTCTTATAAGTCTATAACTGCATTCAAATCTATACAGATGATTTTTTTTTTTACTTGCAGTTTGTTATAGCCATAAAGAAGTAAAAGGACAGGTACGGAGAGTACAACCATAAAAGGAAGTTGCTTGCACAGTTTGGTTTACATTGCTCTAGGAGTTGGACTGGCCTGGGTATTCTCATTTTCTTTAAATAATTATGTAGTACACAGGTATGCCTGTTAGAGACAGTATTAGCTGTTTAACTTATTTATGACAGGCAAAAAGAGCAGTGGATACTTCATTTTATTATTTACAGAAACACACTACAAGGCTTTCTCTCATGTAAGGGGTGCTACTATTGACCAAACATTTATTTTACCCAAAAGGTCATATGACCTGTTGTTGTAGGAACTTCATGCTTTGAAAACCACTTCTAAAGATTACTCTCAGCAGTCCTAACCTTTTCACTTAGCTCTGATCCTGAGCCAAACCTGCCTCTCTTTTTGCTGCAGCTTAGCCTGTACTAGTGCTGGAGAGCTTACACAGTCATCAAGGTGCACCAGCAAGAGGCTAAACGGAGACGGCTGCCAGAGAGAGGCTGTCTTAGTTTGTCACATAAAGATCCAAAGGACCGTGTTTTGTCTGGGAGTATTTGAGACAAGTACCACACATGTATATTCTTTAACATCCCTTCTTGTTTGCTCTGGACATCTAGGGCATAAGTATTGCCTCAGGAGTCAATATAATCATTTTGTTGTAAATTTTGTATGGGGTGGTTAAGTGGGGTGTTAGACTTAAAACAATGCAATGTTTGTTTTGTAGTTGGTGTGAGGTTATGCTTGAGTGAATTAAACAGATTTCTTGATCTGGCAGAGCACACTCAATATCTTAATTATAATGACAGCATATGAAACCTGTTAAATTAGGAGTTCTTTTTAAGGAAGAATATTGTCAGTGTATCTTGTTTAAATGCCAGTGAAACACAATAAGAGAAACATGTTCCGGCAGTTTTCTAGCAATGTCGCATGTTCAGTACAACAACGAGTCTACTATAAGTAGTTAACTTAAGTGGGTAGATATCAGCTGAACAGCTAAAACAGTATAAAGTCAACATTTGCTGACTCTTGACTTGTTAACCGTAGAGCTGTAAGTAGCATCCATCATCCTCCCCCCCTTGAATAAAACATTTCACCTATCTTACCCATCTCGCCTGACCTCTATACCATACCCTTTTCACACAGCTGAGTTTTTCACTGACAGAAAAACCAGATGAAGAAAAAAGTCACAGCTCCAATCACATAAGTTGAGAGACTGGTCTGCAATCTCCTGGTAACCAGTTATGTCTGGTAAAAGATACGGAGGAGGTGGGTGGAGGGTTGCTCAACCGGTTTTGACTGCTTGACTGATTGCTTGAGGTTTCTGTGAAATTGACTAAGTATTTCTTACCATTGGCAAGTGGTTTCAGGAGGCTGCTTGCTGCTATCGCCAAGTGAAATTGGTCGCAAAGAGATATACAGTGCTGCACTGAAACCCTCTGTGCAATTGCTTTGGTCAGTAGGTTGCTGTGGTCACTTGTAGTTTGTATGAAATACACAAATATGTCTGAAAACATTTGCTGACCTTCAAGCGGTTGTGAAAGTGTGATACAAACTCGAAATGGACAGTTTTTTTCATTTAAAATAAAAGTTCTTAACACTCAAACCACCATGTTTCAAAAATTGCAACTTTTTACTTTGAGGGTGAGTGGTCTGAATTTCCTATTTGTATCACACTCGTTAACAGCAGCAACTTGCTAGTGATCAAATCAATCACCCTCTTTTCAGTTCTTGCAAATTCACGCACTGGCAGCCAGCAGCCTGCTGTCAGACGGTCTGGGAATACACGCTTCTCCCTAGCAGCCAGATGTTTTCAGGGGATCACTGCCTGGTTTTTAGACCTAGGTAACTAGGGCCTAATGAGATAAGATAGAAGAGCATCTCAGTAGTCACATTAAGCTCTAATTCAAAAATCAGTACGGCAGTCAGAAATATCCTCATGTTTTCTGCCAGTAGATGATGATGATGATGGTTCGCTATAGCTGCTTCACTCACATTAATTTCGTGCCTTTGCAAACCCAGACATCTCTGTGTTGCATGTGTTGATTCTATGGAGAAATGATAGTGAAAGCAGATCCAATTTATTAAACTTTCATAATGATGATGATGGTAATAATGATTTAATGCATTAAAGAGGAAATGAAATAAAAATTACCTATGCTATTGCTGCTCATTTTTACAATCTTTGATCTCGACATTGTCATATATCAGCACAACTCTAAGGAGCATGTTTACATTTTATTCTCTGGGGTTTTTGTCAGTTTTCATATACACATATTCTGATCTTTGCCCACTACAAGAGGACGAAAGATTTATTTTAAATGGTAATGAGAACTGCATTCTTTTAGTAGGAAACACTTTTAAGATTCATCATCAGAGTAGAAAATATTTCTAAACATTTTGTTCTTAGAAGTCCTTTCAAAAAGGGGTATTTCTTTTTGTCAGAACTGCCAGGAAAGGGTTAAAAGAAACAAAAATTGTAGGAGAAAGTGACTGACAGCTAGTTGAAATTTACTGTCAAAATCCAAAGTGTTATATTTGTAGAGTGTAAAAATAAAATTGCCAATTTAAACAAAATTTTTGTTTTTCTCCCATAGCAAATGTCGAAGGAATTTTAAAAGAAAAAAAAAAAACCCTCATTAACCTTTGCAACGGGAAAGAGCTTCCATCCGAAGGTCCTGGGATTGTGTGCTGTTCAAACACTTAAGCATGTGGCCTATGGATGCCACAATCCAGCTACTTCAAAGGATTTTTTCTCCCATGGCATTTTAACAAAGGGACAAAGTATCATAAGTATCCAAAAAGTCTTTGGATCCAAAGGCCTTTATTCCAAGGGTAATTGTAAATGTGTGGGCCTGCACAGGAATGTGTTTTTTAAAAGCCTCTTTGGCTGTCTGTCCTGTTTTTTTGGAATAAGTAACCTGACAAGAGAGACTCCCATGAGCAATCTTGTAGGTTCCCCGATAACGTCGACATGAGTAGTACTTTAGGTAAAGATAAAGAAACGAAAGAAAAGGACCCCAAAGGTGGTCCGGCCGGCTTGGTGAAGGATGGGGGCAAAGACCCAAAGACCAAAGGGAAAGATGCCAAAGAAGGAAAGAAGGACACCAGCAGCTCAACACCAGGTGTTGCCTTCTCCGTTGACAATACGATAAAGCGGCCAAACCCAGCAACAGGTACACGCAAGAAGTCCAGTAATGCAGAGGTGATCAAAGAGCTTAACAAATGTCGGGAGGAGAATTCGACGAGACTGGATTTGTCCAAGCGGTCCATTCACACTCTGCCCACTTCCATTAAGGAGTTGACACAGTTGACTGAACTCTACCTATACAGCAATAAGCTGCAGAGCCTGCCAGCTGAGGTGGGTTGCCTATCAGGCCTGGTCACTTTGGCCCTCAGTGAGAACTCCCTGACCAGTTTGCCTGACTCCCTGGACTCCCTGAAGAAGCTTCGAATGCTTGACCTCCGACATAACAAGCTAAGAGAGATACCACCAGTCGTCTATCGCTTGACATCTTTGACCACGCTGTACTTGCGCTTCAATCGCATTACAACAGTAGAGAAGGACATCCGAAACCTATCCAAACTCACCATGCTCAGCATTCGTGAGAACAAGATCAAACAGCTACCTGCTGAGATAGGTGAGTAAAATGGAAATGAATTCTTCAGATGAAGGAAGGACAAAAGACAGCCTTTTTTCACTGACTGTAAGAAGATTCCAGTGTAAGGGAGTGATTGACCATGGATTTGAAATATTTAGCTGTATTCATTTTCAATCAGGGTGTATGCTGTGATGGCCATTTTTTAATGTATATAATTCTACAACATCCCTATACACAGTCTCCTTCAGCTCCAGCAGTACTACATAGACCATTACTATAGTCCAAAATCCCAAACCAATAACAGCGTTGTAATTGTCAATGTTCTCTCTAACGTACTGTAGTCCCTTGCATTTAAAAGTTATTGCTGTTAACTTGGCTGTTCCAATTTGGGGAAAAAAAAATCTGTTCTGCACACTTAAATCTGTATTTTAATTCTCTTTATGTGGAATGAGACAAAAGGTTTAGAAGTTGTCAGTGAGGCCAGTGTATAATATTGAAAACACCCTTGTTGAATTAGTAGTTTTTGTATTTTGTATGCATCTTCCTGCAGGGGAGCTATGCAGCCTCATTACTCTGGACGTTGCCCATAACCAGTTGGAACACCTACCGAGGGAGATTGGAAATTGCACACAGATAACTAACCTCGACTTGCAGCACAATGAGCTCTTGGACCTCCCAGAGACTATAGGTAATATAACTACATCATTTGTATTCATCAGTTTGTATTTTTGTTAAAGCTTTTTTTAATTTGTTTTGTTTCCCCCAAAACCTTGTGAATCCAGCTACATTTAATAATGATACAAAAAAGACTGTAAAAATGTTTTTGGTTACTATTTCAGGAAACTTGGCAAGCATAAATCGCTTAGGTCTGAGGTACAATAGATTGTCAGCTATTCCCAGATCTTTAGCGCAATGTCGAGAACTGGAGGAGCTAAATCTTGAAAACAACAACATTTCAGTGTTGCCAGAGGTAGGTAGACCATGGATTTTTTTTTATCACAAATGTAATATGATATGTTTGTGGTCTACTTGTGAATATATCCAGTGTAAAACCCAACCGCATATACCAACAGCCTTGTTCTGCTCATATGATTCCTGCTATGCTACTGTTTCTGTATTTGGTCAGGGTCTGCTGTCAAGTTTGGTCAATCTGACGAGTTTAACACTGGCAAGAAACTGCTTCCAGTCGTACCCTGTGGGTGGGCCATCCCAGTTCTCAACCATTTACTCTCTCAACATGGAGCACAACCGTATCAACAAGATACCCTTTGGCATCTTTTCCAGGGCAAAAGTGTTAAGCAAGCTTAACATGAAGGTATAGTTACACGCTTGTAATACAATATACAAGTAATATCTTTTGGTTAAATTATCTCCATTTTATCTGCTGTTGTTTTATTTTTGCCAAAGTCTGGTAGTAGTAAGGTATCACAAGGGGATAAAACGGGTGAATATTAAGCCTGGTTTTTACCGCAGACATATTTGACTTGTCGTAAAAAGAAAGGTCCAGGTGGACAATGGGTCCGTTATTGTCAAGTGTTCCAGTAAGCTGTGACTGTGAGCCAGCATGAGCAATACTAGGAGGCTGAAACTGAGGGAGCTAAATTGAATTTGAACATTATTGAATCTGTGCTGTGACATGTTAAAATATCTTCAGAGAAGAAAAACCACAGGAACATCAGGTATTGAACTGAAGCTTTGTTATACCTGAGCAATATGGAGTCACATACAAAAAGTTATGCACTCCGGTGAATTCATAGAAAATTTTGATATTTAAAAAAAGCAACAAATCAACATTCTGCACTTTTGGAAAGTTTGTTTTTACAGTAGTTCTAATAAAAGTGAGGTAGAACGATCAAAGTTCATGGAATCATTAAATATATCAAAGTCAAATATCTGTTACGTGGAAGAAAACACACGGTGAGTACTCTTAAAGTGTCATTTCAAAAAATATGTTTTATTGTAAGAAGCATATCTAATGTAATCTATCAGTCTGCTCACTCTATTTTGTTGACTCTCTGAATTGTCAGTTATATTGCTAATAACGCTATTCCTTTGTCTTCGCTCAGGACAACCAGTTAACAGCACTGCCTTTGGATTTCGGTACATGGACTAGCATGGTTGAACTTAACCTGGCCACCAATCAGCTGACTAAGATCCCAGAGGATATCTGTGGTCTTGCTTCTCTGGAGGTGAGTCTTTCATACATAAATGTTGGGTGATTTTTTTTTTTTTTTTTTTTAAAGTATCTCAGCACAATATCTAAGAGATGATATTTGGTACAGATTCATAATAAATTGGGAACATTGGGAACTTATCTTTGAGGCTAGTGATTTATTAAATAAACTCACATCAGCTGCTGTTGCTTTTTCTGGGTTTATTTTTTGGTTTAATTGTGATGTTTAATTGCTTAATTCTGTGAATCATTATATTTAATAGTGCCAAGCTGTCTGATTGTTCCTTATTTAAAAAAAATCTCATTGTCTTCACAGGTGTTAATATTGTCCAATAATCTTCTCAAGAAGTTACCACATGGTATTGGGAATTTGAGAAAGTTAAGGGAGCTTGACTTGGAGGAAAACAAGTTGGAATGTCTACCTAATGAAATCGCTTATCTGAAAGATTTACAGGTAAGCCTACCATTGCTAAAATTGTCTGGTTGCTCTGATTTTTGTTGTATATGAAGGCTTAATCAGAACCAGGAAGTTTTAACATGTAATATTTAAAATGTTTTAACATTTTTTGTTGTTTTAACAATCTTAAAAACTGACATCCTAATCCTTTATCATAGAAATCACTTTAGTTTTAAGGAGCAGATACAGCACAGCCTGTCTGCACATTAGATAATCATCCACAGTTGGTCTCCAGCTGGTAAATCCTGTGGCATACAGTGGAATCAGAAGCCTTTTTACAGTTTCATTATGCTGTCTCTACCTTCGTTTCAGAAACTGGTGTTGACAAATAATCAGCTGACTATGTTACCCAGAGGAATCGGCCACCTCCTCAACCTGACTCATCTGGGTTTGGGGGAGAACCAGCTGCAACACCTTCCGGAGGAGATTGGTCAGTACTCCTCTTATACCCATTCTGAAAATCTCCTTTATGACATAGCAAATACATGTAACCATTATTTTTTCCATAAAAGCTAAGCATAACCATTAGGGTTCAAGAGCTTAACAGTCCACAGTATGTGCCACCTCTGACCCTTCCTCCCAGTGACTGGACCAATCTGGATAGCTTTGTTAGTGTTGCGTTAAGCCAGAGATTAAAATGAGTGGGGAAAGAAGATAAGGTTAGTGTATTTTTAGAGTGTTTAGGCAGAGAGAAGTAGTAGGTTATAGATGTGGTATAGAGGTATTTGGATTTTCTTTTGAAGCAGTAACAGTGCAACATTTATAGTTTGTAAGACTTAAAATTTGTATAGCTAATGAAAATTGGAGGTTTGCCTATAGTGTAGCAGTCTTTCCTTACCCTCTTAATGGCCATTAATGATTTTTTCTGAGCTTGGTTTAATTTGGCCTTTCTAATATGAATGAATTATGTTGTTGCCCTTCATATTCACTAACATATGAAGCCTTTCAAAAGGACACTAACTGGCAGTTTGTATTATTACTAGTTGCAGCCTTAGGTATCATGATCAGTAAAGTTTATTGCAAAACATTACAAGGAAACCTCTTGCAATATAAATAAAATACTTTTATTCTTGATGTTGTAGTTACTACAGCAGCTTTGCACAGTTTCATTCTTAATAATCCTTGATTATCTTTAACTGCACTTAGGTGCCCTGCTTTTAGCCCAAGTCTATTCTCATTGGCTGTCTCTTTGAACAATAGGTTGGTGATGCTGTTTTGCTCAGAGCCAGGGGTGTCTAGCGGAGATGACCAGAACCTAGTCTGACCTGAGCTTTTGGCTTGCTGGAATTAATTGCACTTATGCGTACCTCATTTGCTATTTCATGAGTGCTTAAAGTGCATCAAATCTAATATACTAAATAAAGGATCATTGAAAAAAAATTATTTTATTGACACAGTTTCCCTGGATGACCGTATACGGTTCAACTAACACTGCATAATGTCTGTCCTCAGGCACACTGGAGAACTTGGAGGAACTGTACCTCAACGACAACCCCAACCTGCACAGCCTTCCATTTGAGCTGGCCCTCTGCAGTAAACTGTCCATCATGAGCATAGAGAACTGTCCCCTCACCCATCTGCCACCCCAGATTGTCGCAGGAGGCCCTTCCTTCATCATTCAGTTCCTCAAGATGCAGGGACCATACCGTGCCATGGTCTGAGCCAAGAGCAGCTCAATGCCAGTCCTGATTAACTGCAAACCCTCCACTTGCTCTGCACCCTTTTGCCTGCCCACCCTCATTATGTGTATCATACACTGTAAAGAAAACACACTCGTCACAACAGGTGTCGGTGGGGCAAATAAAAAGAGGATACTGAGGAGGAAAATGTTTCTTTTTATCATCCTTGGGCAGAAGCAAAGCAAACCTTTGGAGACTTCTGTGTTTCTCCAGTTTATCACGGTCATTTTAGGACGCCAGTCCATCACCCATAACTCGTCTTTCATTCCGAATCATACAAGAGGAATTATTTCCATCTATTTGCCAAAACTGAAGATATATAAAGTTATATATATTGAGTAACTGTGAGCTAAGTGGCAAGTCTTTCAACCATATAAACCATGCTCCCATTGCCAATATATTTACGGTAATTACAAGCATCTATTATGTGAGCAAGGATACAATTGTATGCAAAAACAAACAAACAAAAAGTCTTTGGAACTTTTAATTTACTGCTGCTGCCGTGATTTTTAACGTCATCTTGTTATATATTCTTTTGACTCTCCCATTTTTAAAACATTGTTTTTAAACATCATCTTCCCTTGACATAAATTGTGTTAATTGCTTCTTGACTATAGAGAACAAAGGTCTAATGATGGTGTTCTTTTTTTGGCTTTTTTTTTTTGTTTTCTTTTTTCTTTTTTTTTCTTTTTTAAATGTGCCTATGTTTAGAGTGAACCAGTGGTTTATTTCTAAACACGGTTGACCACAAGAGTACAAAGACAAATTATTTCGGTAACTTTTTTTTAAATCACTGCTGTTACTTTTTGTTTTTACTTTTTTAGGGTCTTTTTTAAAATAAATAGCAGCAGGAGATAGTAAATGCATACATAGAGAAATGCCAATCACACATGCTTGAAAAACAGAAGCAACTTGGACTTTTCTCCAAAACAGGCAGTGCTGTGGGCCCTGTCTATATTGATTTTATGTGACAAAAAGGTATTGAGAAACAGAGCATACATAGGTGATGGGATAAATGATGTTTTTATATATTAATACAAATAGTGGTTGTTGCCTTGAGTGCAATTTTTAGTTATGTTTACTTGTTTGATATTATCTTCAGTGTTGGGTTGCATAGCTGTCATCCAGTTGATCATTGACCAACATATCAAGCGTTTTTAAAAGACGTTTTGAGCTTCTGGAGCAAGTGGTGAGTGTATGAGAGTTTAAAAAAGAAGAAGAAAAACATTTATAATAAAACATTGGCCGGTAACTTCTTGAAAGTTCTTTCTTTTTTCTTTTTAAAAAAAATGTCTTTAATTTTCTGTAGTTTGTTTTCACAGGGTCGAGTTAAGAATCTTAATAGCATCATGCAAACTATTCCCTTGATTTGTATTGATTTGTAACTTAATTTTTTTTTTAAAGATATCTTTGTTGTCCCACACTGTCCCAGCAATGCTGCTGCTTGTATGCACTTTTTATTTGCATTCTCTATATTAAGACAAAAAAAAAAATCAGTAGTCTCTCATTGATTATTTTTGAATGGGGGCATTTTGTTTCAGAAGTATTTTATTTGTTAAACGGTTGTAAATTTGTATCAATTAAATATAAATGCTGAGTTTCACTGGCTCAAAATAAATGGTAACTTTCTTTGGGGAAGGCTTTCCTTTCAGTCGCAAAGGAACCTGCTCTCTTGAACTGTAAAAAAGGGGTCTCTCTGGGTGTGAGACAGTTTTAATATTCACATATCCTGCTTTCTCTGTTGCAAGCATAATGGCTAACTGCAGTTCAAATGAGCCCAGTTTATTTTAAATCAATTTGTTTTGGGGTTGTTTTGTTTTTTGTTTTTTTATTCAAAATGATAAAATGTGCTTTCAGTTAGTATTATTTCCTGTGACTGTGCATTTTAAAAATCCAACAAAAGGAAATCAAACCAAACCTTTTTTGTTTCCTTAAGTTGTTTTGCATCCCAATTCTATATTCAATCATGGATCTTTTTTTGTATTGACATGTGTGGGCCTACTTTCTCTGCAGCAGCTTGGTGTGTTTTAGTGGGTTGTGTTGGCCACTCTTCTCAACAGGAAGCCCAAGTGACGTGAGCACCACAGCTCACGTTGGAGTTGGGTCGGGTCAGGGTTGGGGGAACAATGAAACGCTGCTTCTAATTTACCAGCAGAACCTGTTGCTGCTTTTCATGGACTTAAACATATGCTGTTCCGAGACAGAGGGAGCCGAGTAGGGCAGGAGAAGGGAAAACGATCCACTCCCAAGAACGATAGAGACTTCACTCGAAAACCTGACAAGGGACAAATCCACTGACCTTTTCGGTTAAGCATCAGGCCCGGTGGTTTTCACACAGATCAAATCGTTTGGACACAACGATGAGACAACACAAGGTGCATATTTGAGCTTAACGCAGTTACAGTACAAGACTGTCGGAAAAAGACAAAAAAAAAAATTGTAAAAAGGGCTTTCTGTGTTCACGCTCAACAACACACCGGAGGCATTGCATTCCTGGGTTTTATATAAAAGCTTTGGAAGTTTCTTTTGTTTTGTGTGTGTATTTACTTTTAGCTGTAAACAATTGTGTGAAAAATGCCTTCAACGAGTACTCAAAAGTGAGATGTGCATTAGGTATGCAGCGTGAGCGCTGTGACCCATTTTTACATTCAGTCTCTGTTTTACTTTATTCATGTGCCATTTTGCAAGGCTGCGAATGCCAGGGTATGAAGAGACGAGATGATGGGAGGTGAGGCACGAACTGAGCGGGGCTGATCGACTGGAGAGCATTTATCAGATCGTGGAATGTAGTTTTAATGTTCTGAGGAGGAGATGGAGATCACCGACCTGTCCATTCAGTTCCAGGTGCTGACTTGTTGCTGCAGGTGGTGATGATGTATTGCGTACTGGTGCATCCAAAATAATTGGAGTATTTTGTTTATTTTTCTATTGTTTGTGATTTTTAGGCCATCGAGAGCATCACAGAATCAGTCATTTTGCTCCTTTTGCTTTTTTGTTTCTGGATCATATGAATCGTCATTTTCTTGCCTTGTTATTTTGTACAGGAAACAAGCATGTTGAACACATATTTGACATGATTTGTCTGAGTCAGAATCGGGCGTTTTTGCATAGAAGATTTCGATTTAGTGGCTATTTGGTGTATCTGCAAATGCTCCCTTTTTGTATATTGCAAAGGGTGTCGAAGCATTGTGTGGCAATGCTTATCCTACTTAATCTACATTGACAAGCAGCCTTAATGGTCTTTTTTATGTGTTTGTTTGGCTATTCCTTGTGTCTATGGCCACTGACTGTACTTGATGACAAGCAACTGGTTGTTACAATGTAAATTTGGGTCTAGTTTCTTCTGTCTTATTTTTCCTTTTACTCTGTACAGTAATCTGACGTTATGGTAGGCTCAGTATTACAAAATCTGTAATGTGATGAGTTTTTCAAGAAAACAGAGAGCGCAATGGAAGATGATGCCATTATGCTACCAAGTGGATGTGCATTAGCTTACGTCTCCCTTGTCTTTGGCATTAAAAGGGAATTCCACCAACACTGACTTGCATTGTTATTTTGCAAAAGAACAACATATTTATTTTTTTAATATCTTATCTCTGCAGTTATATCAGGTTTAATTCAGGAGTTTTGCAGAGGGACTAAACTTCATTTCTTAAAAATAAATCTATATTGAAATTAGGTAGTTTTGGACATGTTTTCAGAAACACAACAAACAATTTTCAGGTTTGTTTCCACATGAGGGAACATGGATTCATAATTACTCATCTTTTTTGTATATAAACCAAGTCAGCTTTGGTGGAATGGCCCTTTAATGTGAAGCTGTCCAATCTTTCCCAGTGCATACTTATCTAAATCGCACCCAGCCACTGACACATCCTCCTGTAGTATCTCCATACATTTACTTGACTGCCTTATGTGCACCAAGCAAAACCTTTATGACCGCTTGATTTAATCCACAAAGACAGTCATTTTTTTCTTTTGTTTCCTTTTTACGCCAGTAAAGAGATGCGGGTCCTTGGACATAACAGATTTTGGATGAGTTGTTTCTTGACTGGACGAGCAGACGCAGACATGACTACCTCTATGTGAGTCTTCATTGCTAACCAGTGACCAAGATCCAGTCTGAGGTGTTTCCACCTGTGTACAGCTGTGTGTTTGAAACAGGAAATCTGGACCAGCAATTAAACAACAGTCTGTTTTACTAAGCACCCCCACCCCCCTCTGATGTTTTATTTGTTTGGATATATATGCCTTTAATAAGCATTATTTGGCAATTGGAAAAGAAGAGAAATACACTGACTCTTGTGCTTGGTTGTAAATGACAAACTTAATCAATGCCGCCCCATTGTAAGAAAATTATTCTGATACCGACTAGCTGCAGAGTACTACTTTGCAAATGAGTGAAAATGACCATGTTTGGTGATGTTCTGTATGTACATACATCTTTTTAACTGTAATAAACTGATAAATATTTACAAATTCATGTGCTTGTATTTAAATTTCACATTTTTGGGGAGGGGAATCAAGTCAGGATTCCCCTCCCCATTTCCCCCCCCATTTTTCTATCATTTTGTTTCCATTTTGTATTCCAGACAGACATCACAGCATGGGAATATTAAGTCAATATTAACGTTTCCCTAATGTTAAAAGGTAACAGTAATCAGAATTTAAAAGAGAAATTAATAAGCTGTTTTTTTCCCCACCATGATGAAAAAACATGAGAACAAATCCAAAACATCCAAATGATTTATTAAAAGAAAGTGCTAGTAAAAACTCATCGTGCTTAATCGTCATCAATCATCATGCTCTGAAAATCAAAACTTACAAAACAGCCACAACTATACTCACCTTTAAAACACAATATCAATAATTTCTAAAATAGCAGAAACCAACCAAATAAACACAAAAAATCTTTTTCTTATGTAACCACAGTGGCAATTTTAAGAGGTGGTTGCGCTGTTAAAATGTGGCAACAGCAAGCAGCTGTACAGAGAAACAGTTCTAGTTAGTGGGTAGGGATGGGTATCGAAAACCGGTTCTTGTTGAGAACCGG
Source organism: Neolamprologus multifasciatus (assembly GCF_963576455.1). NCBI lineage: Eukaryota > Metazoa > Chordata > Actinopteri > Cichliformes > Cichlidae > Neolamprologus > Neolamprologus multifasciatus. Next base: position 12,264,117 of record NC_140444.1, read on the forward strand.
TTCCCACTGTTTCAATTCCTTGGAATTGTTTGCCATTTTTGCAAACGATTCCCTTATCGATTCCAGTCGCCCCAAATGACGTCACCACGTTGCGGAGCGTCATTTACCTGGCAGGAAACATGGCGGTTCAAACGCTAAAAAGTTTGGTTATACTTTACGAGAACGGATGACAACAGGGCAACTTGCAATACTTGCAAAGTAGATATTTCATTTAAGGGAGGAAACACTACGAATATGCAAAAGCATTTGCTCACAAAACACGCGATAACCTTAAATGAATGTCATGTTTTTAATTCCGCTCCGGACTCGTGAACCTCAATCCAGCAGCAGCGGTAACGTTTGCACTTCCTCTCCTGTTAATGCGGCAGGTAAATAATCAACTAACAGTGCATATTATGTTAGCGCGATCTGCCTTATTACAAAACCTGCCATTACTGTGCATTTAGGTGATCATGATGAGAGAGACAGACAGAGTCTGGCTGGCTCAGATGCTGGCAGTTGTCGCTGCAGTCTACCGGTAGCGTCTCCATTCAGGCCAGACGAATATTCGTCTGGCCTGCGCGGTGACTAAGTCTGTGGTAAAAGGCTTGAACCCATTTGCCACAGCAGATGCCCCCGATTTTCGGTAAGTGAATGTGTTTAATTGTAGGCAGGGACATTATTGGATATTCTTGTGTAATTGCTACAGAATAATTTATGTTATACTTTGTTATTGCTACAGAAGAATATTTATTTTATTATTTTACATTTACAATTTTTTTTTCCTGGGGACCCTGTGACACCCCATTGAAGAGCCGTAGGCTGGATCTCTTAAGATCTCACTGTTGGGTTTGTAAGGCCATGTTATTCCTAAATTTCTATCTTGTTCAAAGAGAAGATATAAAACAAAGATCTAAGCTAATTGACCTTAGTGTTCTCCTTTTTTTTTTGAAAAAATAATCGATAAGAGAATCGATAAAGAATCGAATCGTTAAACAGAATCGAAAATGGAATCGGAATTGTGAAAATCTTATCAATACCCATCCCTATTAGTGGGACATGCACTGGGGCTTCATCACTGGTGGTGTGGGACTTTGCCTTGACAAGAAACTTTTGTAAGAGCTAGTAGTTTCTTCAATAACAAATCATTAAGCTTTATTGTAGCCCAAAATGCAATCAGTCTAAAAATACAAAGAAAGAAAAATCTATTTATTAATTTGTAATAAAAGTACACTCTTCTAATGTTCTAAATGAAATAAATAAACAAATGTTTTTCCACTGGTTCCACTTAAGCAGTGGAAGCAGTCTTTGTTTGTCACCCCCGGGGACAATTTCAGCACTCACTACACAACACGTTTCCTGTTTGTTTTGCATCGCTGCTGACCTGTGCCAGAGCTGAGCCTGTTCTCATTCACAGCTCATCTTGGAAGTGCTGATGTGATTCATTAGTCACCTGTGCAGAGAATACAGCTGCAAACGCCACTGATGATAACGTTAAGAAATAAGTTGCTCTAATCTTAAGTATTGCCCGCGGTTTGTCTGCATCCAGCATTTCTCACTTGTCAGGATGATGATATGCAGCATTGCCACAGATGTTCTCACCATCTATCTATAATTCACTTTCAGACTGGCTATTTTCACCTTGCCTTTGGGGTTAATACGGTTTTATTTATGCTACATAATGTGTAACGAAAGATGGTAAAAGAGCAGCAGGTGCATTTTACACAATGTTTGTTTGTTTGTTTGTTTTTCAAGTAATCACAGTCTCTCTAACGGCCTGAATCTGTATCGGTGTCATCAGTCCAGTGCAACACCGCCCCCTGCTGGGAAGATGAAATTATTTTCTAACTTAAGCTCGAAACGGGGTTTTCTTCTTTTTTCTTGTCTTCATTTCATCTTTTGAAATAAATCTATAATAATACTCACATGATGTCACCATGGAGCTACCACCACCATCTGAAAATCAACCCGATCAACCGAGTTCATCGTCTCGTCTAGTTACGCTCAAGTATGTACTGTGGGAGAGTGCTTTCGCCCACATATCTGTCTTTAGCAAAGGAAATCATAAACTTGGGGGGAAAAAAACACTGAGCTCATTGACCTCCTCCACTTCCTCATCGTCTGTGTTGTCCATAAATATCTTTTTTCCCACGGAGCTGGTTCCCGGAGCTGGGAGGCTCTTGCTGGAGACGACAGGTGTCACTGTATCCTTGCGCTTTGTGCGCGCCCTCATGCATCAGCCGGCGCCACGAGACAATGTTTACCCCCAAAACAGTCAGCCAGTTCCCTGTACGGCTGCTATCATTTCACCAGCCAGGACAGATAAGAGTTGGATTGTCAGGCTTTTTTGTGGATCCTGCCTGTGAGCAGCGATTCGCAGGTGGGCACTTTGAATATTCACTGACTTCCCGTTAAAAGCTTTCCGCACATTTATCGGATAGTTTGTGGTTTATGGCTTCAACAGAAGACAATCACAGAGCAACCAGAATTTCTAATAATCCATTAAGCTATTGGGTTACACGTTTCTGACTAAAACCATGTCAATTTTCTCTTCCACATCTTGTTGCTCCTGCTTTGGAGTGAACAGGGTCAAAGACACACTTCTGTTTCCGTGATCAAAATCATCAAATTAACGGTGAATAGAAAATAAAAGATCCCCGGAAAAAACATCAGAAAATTAGACACTACATGTAAGCAAGTGACTGTAAAAATCAGTGTATTATTAGCTAAAATTGCAAACTAAAATATGGTTGGTTCATAATTAGAGCTGTAGTTTTAGCCTCTCTGCAACAGGGTGTTAAACCCAGTGAAGTCGCCGTTAACGGTTGCAGCTTTAGTTTGTTTGTGAGAGACGAGCACAACTGAAGTCAGGATTATCATGACACTTTTTTCAGTGTGTCTGCTGACTCCTGCATTCTGAGCGCGCCCGGCACACACCGATGATAAGCAGGGTACTCTGTGTCCTCCCGCAGCTCTTCGAGATTTCCCTCCTTCGAGTCACCCTGCTAGAGCGATTTTTTTTTTTAGTGGAACACAAACAATGCGTTCAGCACAGTTTCTGTGGTAAGAAAGCCTTTCTGAGAAGACTCTGGGAGTTTGGACCATAATGAATCCCCCAGTGGATGAAATCTAAAGAAATGCTAAAAGTGTCCAAACCAAACAAAAGCGCAGGCTTCTCCAGCTATAAATTGTATACATAAAAAGAGGGGATTAGCATTTGTGGGGTTTGCGAAGTCTTGTGAGATTTTTGATCTAATGTCAGAGGAATACTGCCCACACTGTATGTGTCAGAGTTAGGAAAACAACTACTTTCTAGTAAACTTAAGTAATACTTAAAACTGACTCTTTATTGCTCTCTTTTTTAATGTTCCCTTGCTGTTTTAGATTTATGAAAAACATTTTCCGGCTTCTGCGTACTGTTGGTTTATTTTAAAGTTCAGTAAAGATCCAGTGTTTATCCTTTTTTCATACTGATAAATATGTTTTTTAGTGTTAAATTGTTGCAGCTTTTGTGTGATTACCTGCCACATCCTTAGTCTATGGACGCAATGCATGTATCATATGACAGGTAAATATAGTCTAAGTAAACTGGACTGGGCAGAGTAATGCAAGCATCAGGTGAAGTTAAATATTTGAATTCAAACATCAAGTGAACTACTGAACAGAGTTCATGACATGTAAAGAGACAAAGGGTTTCTATTCATAGTTATAGTCAAATATCTGAGTGTTTGGGTGGGACTCGGAGTGACTGTTAATTAGGAGGTTGAGAGATAAGGTTTGTCACGATGTCAGAATGCTGAAAAGGAATATTTGGGCAGGTTTTTTTCAGGTCACTGGGAAACTTTTTATTATTTTGTTTTTAGCATTTTGTTGTAAGGCACTTTGCAGGATTTGTCTTGCAAAGAGGATTGCACAGTGACTCCTATAGGCTTGTATTGTGATACATTTCCCACTATACAACTTTTTCTCATTACATGGCAAGACAGTCACATAGGACACATTAGAAAATAAATAGAAAGGCAAAAATATGTTTGATATTTATTTAATTTGAACCATTTTAATTTAATTTTTAGCTTTCCACTTTTAATGCCCTATAAGTCAGCAGCCAACATGAGATTACACTGAAGAAGAAAACCACCTGCATGTTTGAAGAAAAATATTACTTGGCAGCAATCTGTTTATATCACAAGATACTGATAAGATCGTCTGTGCCAATAGAAAAAAACATTCTGCTAATCACCGAATTTGCTTCAATAAGTGGCCACAGAGAAACACACACACAGAGAGGACTCCTTATAAAAGAGGTTGCCTTTTTTTCAGATTCTGTTGGGAATACAGAGCTAATATTCTACATCTGCCTGAGCCTCTGCTACCATTGGCCACTTTGTTATACGTATCCTTCAGGCAAACAGGTCTGTGAGTCAGTCAGAGGTCCGCTCTCGAAAAAGTTTGGGGACTCCCTTGTGTGTTCTACGTGGAGTGTGAAAGGTGGCCAAATAAATTAGGTTTGGTGGGTAATAAAATGCTTCTCTGATATCCACATGGTGTGTCCATGGCAGCTGCTTAGCAACAGAGTCTAGCAGCTGCACTGCAAAAAATATCTGTCCCAACACGGCCTGTACTTTACGCTTTCAATAGTATCTTTTTGAACTGCAAAATGTGGTTTCTTACTCAATGAACTGAATTAAAACCTCCATAACTTTGCTACAAAAAAGCGTTCTTTCTCTTGCAGTAATTTCCGCCTTTAGTATCGATTTACTCTGGCTGTTTTTTCGTTTTAAAAATCAGGATCACGAGGCATCATGTCAAACACCTGGAGCAGTGGGGAACAAATTAAATTAAACAAAAATGTAACAACATCGCATGATCCAGATATACCTGTTATTTCGTTCAGAAGTTGCACAAGTTTTCTTTTCATTTCATTTCTTTTCCATCTCCGCCTCATTTAATACCTCCCCGTTGCACTAAGCTTGCAGACCGTATTTTGTGTGCGATATGTTGCCAGATAAACATGTCATGGCAAAACGCCAGTGTTGACACTCCGCGGAAGCACAGTGGCCCGGTGATGGGGACACTTTTTGCAGCGTGCGGAATATAAAGAGAGGGAGTGGCGCACTGGTTAACACTGAGGAGAGAAACTCCACACGCAGACAGAAGCACGGCAGCGCCCGGGATAACGTGATTAGCGCTCTATTAGGTCCGCTACTGAGCACAACTAGATGCAGCACAGAGATCATTGTGTGAGGAGAGAGAGAGGAGACGCAGAGGAAACGCTTCATCCGCCACATGGAGCCTCTTTTCTTTCAAACGGTCTGCCTGAAGAAGTTACCCACTGACAGTTTTTTAATGCCTGTGCCTCTCATGCACTGGACACGTTGTGCCACTGCCCTTCATCTCAGGTAAGGCTGCTCCGCTCTTTTTTTACGCTCTTTTCTCAGTGTTACTCAGGTTCAAGTGCTCACCTAATGTCTCAGACAAGTGATATTAGTACATAAGTCATGTCATAGTTAAGTGAGAACAGAATTGTTAGCACTGAAGGATCTGATGTTTGTTTCTTTGTGTTGCCTCATATTTTCAGATGAACTGTCAGCCTTATAAATAATAAGGGCTAATTCTTGGAGGAGGCAGTGCACAATGAAAGAGAAAAAGCTGAGGAAAGCCCCAGAGGAGTGATTCATTTGCTTCCTTTCCTCATCCCTGCTGTGAGCTACAAGCTCTGTCCTTCCTGGTGGATGATATTTGTTAACCTCAGGTGAACTCAGATAGGCAGTGGGTCAACCTGCTCCAATGGAGTGTGCTATGGAGACCAACCAGACAGACATGAAAGTTTACACCCTCCAGATTGCCCTGCCACTCACAGTGCTGGTGGCGATCATGATCCTGTTGATAGTGTTTGGTAATGTCCTGGTGGTCATAGCTGTGTTTACAAGCCGGGCCCTGCGGGCTCCCCAGAACTTATTCTTGGTGTCTCTGGCATCAGCAGACATTTTAGTGGCTACCCTTGTGATGCCTTTCTCCTTGGCCAATGAGCTCATGGGATACTGGTACTTCGGTGGAGTGTGGTGTGAGATCTATCTTGCACTTGATGTTCTCTTCTGCACTGCCTCCATTGCCCACCTTTGTGCTATCAGCTTAGACCGCTACTGGTCCATCACCCAGGCCATCGAGTACAACCTGAAAAGGACACCGCGTCGCATCAAATGCATCATCTTCATTGTGTGGGTTATTGCAGCAGTTATATCCTTCCCACCTCTAATCACCATGAAGAAAGACAAGAATACTGAAAATGATTATAACAATAATAACAGTTTTACTAATGTTACTAAACCTTCGTGTAGGATCAATGATGAGAAATGGTATGTCATCTCCTCCTGCATTGGGTCTTTCTTCCTCCCTTGCATCATCATGGTTCTGGTCTATATTCGGATCTACCAGATTGCCAAAAAGAGGACGCGAGCACCACCCGGAGACAGAAAGCGAAAGGATCTGCCAAAGGCTGCCACCGTCGCTGCTTCCAACCAGAAGCAGAACGGCATGGGGGATGATGAGGATCATGACAAGCTGAATGGCGAACAGGTCATCAAACTGAAGGAGGAAGTGAAACGAGGCGATGGTGCAGAGGATGAGAAAGGTGAGGCCAACGGGGTGGACATTGAGGACTCATCCTCCTCTGATCATCATATGAACAATCCATGCTCAATTAAAAAAAAATCGACCAAGGGGAAACCCAAACTGAGTCAAATCAAACCAGGGGAAGATGATGTCAGAAAGCGCGAGCCGAGCACCAAAGGCAGCCGCTGGAAAGGCCGTCAGAACCGAGAGAAACGCTTCACTTTCGTCCTGGCAGTGGTCATTGGAGCATTTGTGATCTGCTGGTTTCCCTTTTTCTTTACATACATGCTAAAGACACTGTGTCTGTCCTGCTGTGTCCCTGAAAAACTGTTCAAGTTTTTCTTCTGGTTCGGCTATTGCAACAGTGCACTGAACCCCATCATTTACACCATCTTCAACAACGACTTCCGGAGGTCATTCAAAAAGATTCTGTGCAGGAGGGACACTAGGAGATATGTATGATGGACTTGATCTTGTACATGCATTCTTTTTTGCCATCCTGTACATAAATTGTAAAAGACATTGATCTTTGTGCATGGATCACCAGTTTGCTCTAGGTGTTACTGCTTGGAAAAGCTTTGCCAGGATGAGCTTCCTGTGCACCAGTGGGAAAAGTTTGCCTTTAGAACTTTCTGGCAGAAAATCTCATTTTCTTTTATGCTTTTCTAGGTTTGAGCAACACAAATATGTGGTAAGATTTCAGAAAGATTGTTGTTTGGGTTAAGAAACATTCTATGAAATACAACAGAAAGAACCGAAGGCTAACTTCTCTCATGTCTTGCAGCATCTTTTCGAAACGTCTGCCACCCACAGCCTCAACATTGACCAAGTTCACACAAAAAAGAGGCTTAAAGTACCGAACACCACAGCGAGAACATGTTTTATTGTAACTGCTCTTTGTATTTTTATAAAAGAAACAAACACAGTGAAGTCCATGATATGTATTGTATTTTTTTGAACGTGTATTGTACAAAATGATCTGTCTGAATATTTGTCTCTAGTTTTTGTTGTTATGGATACAGTATTGTGCATTTTTTTATGATATGATGTTGATGACGATGACGGTTAAGATAATGATGATGATGGCGGTGTGGGAAAAAATGCAGACCCTTTTAAAGAGTAAATAAAGGCCATTTCCTGAAGGAGTCTCAAGGAGCCATATAAAACTTCAGACTGGTGATGACATGTTATAATTTACAGAGTGTTACTGTGTGTTTACTTCACACAAAACACACTAGAGGCGTGTAATAAAAAAGGCACAAAGGCAGCACGAACAAAAGAAAACGTCTGAATTTGTTCTCAGAAAATGATCACGGGTTAAGGAAGAGTTTCCAAAGGAGAAAATAAAGCGGTCCCACATGCCACCCGTGTAAGGGTGTGAAAACCTTCTTGTACAGTGAATTGGATACTCCAACAGAAAAGTGCAAATATGCAGGTCTGTTGAATCTGACCTTTGCAAGAGATTAACAAAGAGCTTAGCTCTTAATGAGCCTGAACAGAACATGTGCAAATGTTCTTTTGCTCTTTGAATTAACAAAGATTGTGATAAGATGCTAGACTTTCTTTTTGGGAAGATGTCAAATTAAATTAAACTAATCTTTTTTTCCCATCCCAAGTCTGTCTAGTGGGGCTTTAGATTTCAGAGTTCGTTTTGGATGATAAGAAGTAACGGTTCATTTGCTGTCTTGTGCTACCACAGTATGTGTCATTAAATAAAGACACGCAGCCTGTCAAACCAGATCCTGATTGACTGGTTCATCTCTCTTTTGCTCTCTCTCTCTCTCTTCACCGTCTTCCCTCCACCAGACTTCGAAGAGCGGGTGAAAAAAAAACAATTGAGTAACTATAATCTGTGCATCGAATACAGAGTGCATAGCTTTTCCCCGCAGAGGAGGAGTAAATGGATTCCTTTTGAAAGTCAGGAAGGCAGTTGAGCAGCACAGTCCTCAGAAAGCTAAATGGTCTTTTGGGAGTTTTTCTAACTGTGTATCCACCTTATCCAACACAGCCTGATGTACACTTATATTTAGCCGGGGGAGTGTTTCTCTGCACGTTTACAACATGTATAAGTGTGGTGAGTCTGTGAGAAAAAGGCAGTGCATGTGTGTGAGAATGTGCAAGAGTATTTGCAGCACATATAAACACAGGGGGTGAGCTCCCACTGGACAGACATGTTTGCAGTCGTGCTGATACTCCATGCTCATTTTGAATGTGAGGAGAAATTGTCTGGGAGATTTTGTTATGTTGTAGAAAAGAAAAGAAAACTTTACCAACAGAGATGGGTGTCAATAAAGTTTACTGAACTAATACATCAAAGTCAAGTCTTCTCAAAATCTGCTCACTTGTTTCGAAATGGACAGGAAAGCCAAGCTTTTGCTGTCAGTCTATTTGTAATAAATTCTCTTGGAGTGCTGTGTCCTAATTAATGCCAGTCACAAACTATGACCTAAATCAACATGTTTGTTGTTACTTTTTTACAATACCCAGAGCAGAGAGTTTTTCATTGATTCCCCAGAGCCTGATTTAAGTGCTTCTACTTCCTGTGAGGTTGCAGGTTGAGAACACAAGCTCTTCACATTGATATTTGTTGTGAAATATCCATCGTCAAGAAAGAGTAGCCAACTCATAAGATTAAACATCAAGTTAAAACTAAACTGAACTTATTTAGGAAGTTTAGATGTTTTGTATCCTTACAAAAGTGAAATTTACCATCTCATTCCTCCTCTCGGCCCCAACTAGTCCCAGCAGATGGCCGCCCCTCCCTGAGCCTGGTTCGGGTTTCTTCCTGTTAAAAGTGAGTTTTTCCTTTCCACTATCTCCAAGTGCTTGCTCATAGGGGGTTGTTTGATTGTTGGAGTTTTCTCTATATTGTATTGTTGAGTTTATACCTTGCAGTATAAAGCACCTATTGTTGTGATTTGGCCCTATATAAATAAAATTGAATTAAATTGAACTGAACCATGCTATTTTTTTTTTTTTTTGCTTCTTCTTATAATTAACATAATATTGATTTTTATAAATACTGCATACTGTTGCTGGTGTATATGGACAGTGTGCATACTGCTATAGTAACATATATACAGTATATATACACTGATGTGGTGTGACCAGCATGCTGGTATGAGCTAATATTAATAGATACACAATCCTGTGTAACTAAAGTCATTTTGCTTAACATAAACATTAATTAAATTTCTAAACTGGGAATTACTGACATGTGGGAAGGTCAAAACAAAACCAACATATTGCCCTGTAAATTGATATGGCAACCCTTTTAGTTGCTTATTTATGCAAACGGCAGCTGTGTGACAGGAACATGATTCAACTGAAGCTGGGTTGTGGAACTGCTGATGAACATAATCCAATATTTACTGTCATTTTTGCTCTGTTTTTGGATTCTAGCTAACTCCTGAGAGAAATATCACTAGTTACAGTATCCATCTGTTTTTTGGCGCTGAGCAGATTGCAGTGCTTTCGTATTGTCACTTTATAGATTAGTGCTATATTAATTATAGCTGATTTAAATGCATGTGTTGTCGTGATATCCTCTTCCTTTGAGACAGATCTGAAATATTGCACAGCAAGTCACAGGGGTTTGTGAATGGATACTAACTAATATATATATGTGTTGTGTGTTTACCTCGTCTCGTCCTCCTGTTCCTCTCTATCGCTCCCTCTGCACCTTTCACATCAACAAGCAGTAGTGATATCATTAGGCGGATGTACTCGCTGACTGCCTATTGGAGGAAGCCAGCTGTCGAAGTCAGCAGACCCTCTACACACATACACACACACACAGACATAGACACACACAAACATTTAGCCTCTGGGAATCAGGGCATGGATCATCAGGTTAGAGTGCACATCCGTCTCTAAAGGCAAAGTGTGGTTTAGTGCAGCTACCACTAAAAATGACAGGAACAAAATGTCAGTATGCTTCGAAAATCATACAGGACAAATAATCCGTGATAGATGGAGGATGCATGTGGGGATAAAGTTGCATTTTACTTGGCTGCTTTGTTTTGAGATGAGTGCTTATAAGTGGCCGTGGGAGGATGGGTGTGTCTGTGTGTTGTGCACATATGCTGTAGGTGGCTGGGGTGAAAAGGTCATGATGACAGCGAATGTTGGCTGAGGCACCCACGTACTACAACCTGTACAGCTTTTTTTCAGAGTGACATCCGCCTATTTGAGGTGGCTTTAATATACATGATTATTCACAGTGTTACTGATGACTCACTGTGTTTTTTTTCCCTCCTACTTTGATTTGCCTGCTTTCCTTTTTGCGATTTCACAGGAGGACTGTACTTGTCATCTTAACTACGATTTACACCAGGAACATACGACTAGAGAAGGATCATATTTTCTAGCAGTCTTAGCCGGCTGTCAGCTCCTCTTTGAGGAAAGAGAGAATTTCACAGGTGTCATCTAAAATGAAATTCCAGTCTCATTAACGACAAGCTGATTATCTGTCAGACTGGAGAAACAAAACAACGCAGGGCAATGGATATTTCCCTTGAAGAATAATTTGTCGCGACAAATCTATTTTCCAGGAACTCATTATGATTGAGTGCAATCAGCTCCCATCGTCCCAGAGACCACACAGCATTACGCAACATGGTTATTAAACTTGTGAGGTACTTTGGTCTGCCTGGAGAAAGGATAGCATGCAGGATTTAGTGTTCTAGTCATGCGCATAAAAATGTTGGCGCAGCAGATCAGTTTTCATGTGTCTAAAATATCTTTGAACAACGTGGACTGGAAATATGCAGTCAAGGAAAGAAAAGCACAAAAGCAGTCTTAAAACATTTATACATTTAAGCTTCTACCGTTTAAGAATCATATTGAGCCAGAGTGCACAAGTGTACACATGCATCGTCTCACTTTTAACAGCTGTGTGCATTTTGGCAGCAATATTTAGCAACAGAATCAAAACATGTGTTTCTATTTTTTGCCAGTCAAACCCAGTTTTGGTAACAGTGAAATACAGCACGTAGAAAACCCCTCCTCATCAAAACAAAACAACAACAACAACAACAACAACAACAACCAACAAACAGAAAAATCATCCAATATGTAAATATTTATTTATTATATAAGTATTTTGAATACACAACATACCATGCAGTTAAATGCTCTGTGATACAAACTAATATCATCTTACACTTTGTTTTTGTTTTTTTATTTAATTTAATCTTTTTTTTTTTTTTTCTTTTTTTTTTTTTTTTACTTTTGTAACACATTAAATTTGATATTTTGTTATGATGTGCACCCTGTATATTCATTTCATCTCACCTGACTGGAGCCTAAACATAGACAGATGTTGTATTGTGATGCACACAGATAGTACAAGAGTTTTATTAACATAAATCAAGTTGCTTTACTTTGGTAAATAGTATAACAAATAACCAAATAATTAAAAATTTAAATTGAGACAGAATAAATTGCCACAAGTAACAGAATATATGTCAGAGATGCATCATTACATCAGGGATGAAACTAGTTAAAAAAAATCCATACATGTTCTTATTCATATAAATGCAATACAAGTAGTAGTAGATATTAGGCATGTATATGTTTATATATACATGCCTATTATTAGAATATATTATATTCTAAAGAAAAACCCCTTTCTTTTAGCAAGGTTTTCAAGTTGTGCAGTTCAACTTCCTTATCTCTGGAAAGGAAATTTCATTCTGTAAGTGTCCAGTTATGCTGCTATGCCACATACACTATTACAATGGTGTATGTTCATGCTAAACATAGCCAAAACGTTAAATAATTAGGTTGAGGCTTCAGACTGCTCGAAACACTCGATTTCTGGAATTTCTTTCTACTCATGGATCTGTGTGACCTGTCTATGTTGTACCCCCCACACACACTTTGCCCCATAACAGCTGGAGTAGTCTTTGTTCTTATATGAACAAAAAAATAAAACAAAATCTAATGTTCCTCGTGATATTCAGAAGACATCACCAGGCACTGTAGACTATGTGAAAGCCATCAAGCACAGAAGTGCTTACATTTGTGAACAGCAGAAGATAAAAACAGACAATTCTGAACTTCTGAGAGCATATGATCATGTGATATTATCTGATGTGATCTTTGTGCAAACTCAAAAGGTAAATTATATTCAAACACTACAAAAACTACACCCCATGGACACCGGTACATTACATTAAAAACATCCTTAACATCCTAATAGCCAAATGTGTCATGATTGTGTGGAGCGAAGAGTGGTGAGGACCCAAAAGCAGACGCATGGAGACAAGGGAGTTGTTTTATTGTGGCTGAGTAAAGATGCAAATACAAGGGAAAAAGAGACCAAGACACTGCTAACAAACAAGGTGAAACTAAACATAAGAAACATAAGACACATGAAAAACCTGAGACTCAGAACATAGAGGATGACAACCCAACAAAAGTGGAAACACATGGGTACACAGCTGCAACAAATAGACATAACTGGGGAAGCAAAACTGAACACACGACTGTTAAAATAAAACAGGAAAGACATCGAGGGGGATACTAAGACACACAATCTTGACACTGGGACTGCAACGATACCAATTTTTACAAACCGATACGATACCGATACTTGGATCTGAGTACTTGCCGATACAGAGTACAAAAACCGATACTTCTACCACACACACACACACACACACAAATGCAATGAATTGGAAGACAGGTTTTATTTTATTCTCTGCCGATAAAAAATAAAATCTTAATAAAAATGACCACAAAAAAATTTCAAGTGAAAAATAAGCACTTCTGTTAAATTATTGCAGAGTCTCCACATTGTAATTTAACAAAATATCACTGAACTATTGGCACTGTTTCGAGCTTTCAGAATAATAAATAAACACTTCTGTTTGGAATAAAATAAATACAAATTAGGTTTGAGAATAAAATAAACTTTTAAATTATTGCAGAGTGTCCATATTGTAAACAAACAAACAAAATAATGAAAGTATTTGGCATTGACGAACTCCTCATCTGCCCGTGGATCATCAGTCCACTGTGCCGTTAAACCAAGGACTGACATCGCACGCACACACTGCTTGTCTTTACCTCTTCAGAAAGTTTTGGCACCATTATCTCCCTGATGTATGGGCGGCTGGGAATTTCATATCGCAGCTCGAGTATGCTGAGAAGACGGTGCAATCCTATGTTTTCCACGACTGGCATTGGCTGGTCATCCAGAGCGATAAAATGAGTCAGAGCCTTTGTTATTTAAACTGCCAGTGGATTTTCTCTTGACATTTTTCATTGCTTTTCCAAAACCTGAGTTAAAGTTGGCTGTTCTGGTCCACACTGCTGACATTTTGCTTAGCCTAGCTACAGCAGCCTCCAGTTTCTCTTTTTTATCTGGAGCCACCAGTCTGACTCGTCTAACCCTGTGCCTGTTTAGCGTGGGATGTCCCCCTAGTGGCCAATCTGAAAAACTACAACAGAAATGACAAGCCACCCTCTGATTAATGAAATAAGTTGGTATCGGTTCATGGTATCGGTTAACTTTTACGAGTATGAGTACACACACATTTTACAGTATCGGTATCGGTGCATCCCTAGACTGAGGGAGAAACAGAAAAGACACAAGACAGAAAAGGAACACCAAACATAGAGACAAGAGATAAAACATGAAGTCAAGAGTCACTAAACATGAAGTGTGGAACACAGGGGAGGCATGGTAACAGAAACCAAATACAAACTAGAGTAATAAATAAAATAATAAAATAAACCAGAATCCAAAGAGTCAAACCCCCCAAAACACAAAGAGACTGTGTTAAGGACCCAAGACCACGAGAAAATGAAACAAGTAGCTGTTTAAATTTGTTTTTTCTAGTTTGATATTTCTGTATTTGTAATTGATTTCCTGTGTAATCCATTCAGCACTCTCTGCCCAGTCTCTGTCCATGTGCATGTGTATACTGTCTGTCCAAGCAGAGCTTCCTATTAAAGAACTATTTAACCTGATGGACACGCCACACGCACCTGTCACACATCAATCCCAAGAGAACCAGCTGATAAGCGAGAGTAACGTTTTGAAGAACTGATGGCTGAAAAAGCTTCATGAAAGAGTGTTTAACAGAGGTGGAAGATTAAAAAAACAACCAATACTTTTCCAGCCCCGCGCAAACTGTGCGGCTCGCTAATTATCACCTACAAAAGCAACAAATAGCTGATCTCTCTCTCACCATTATTTAAGGTCTTTGTGCTGGAAATTCCCATCTCTCCATGAGTGATTGACAGCCGAGAAGAATATCTGTATGGTGACACGGGAACAGCAGAGTGAATGGGAGGCAGAGAGGGCATTTGAAGTAGGTTGCTGTAGTGTCTATAATGACTGTCTAGTGTGTCCTGATGGACAGGCCGGTGGGCGTTTGAAGGAGATTATACCTGAGCACTCTGCTGTTTCATTGCTGCAGGCCTTAATAACGATGACTTAATGAAAGCAGTCGGTTCATGAATAGCAGCTTTTTATGTGCGGTATAAATTTGGGCATGTTGGATCTTTTTTTTTCATGGTACCATGATTGTAAGTTAATAGCATGTGTTTTAGGCAGCTTTTATAATCACAATAACTGGGAAGGAAACGTGGATGAACATTTTCTTATTTTGAAGTTACAGCACAATTACTTTATAGTGTTGATGAAAGAAGTTCAGGTTGCAAATGCAGTCACTCTTTTTAGCTTGTTCTCACTCTGAGGGTAACAAATGTTGTCACTTAACTGTTTTAATAGTAAGCATTTGAACCTTTATGTTAAAGTAAAAACTAGCTACAAAAGTACTTTAGAGAAGTATCAATAAAAAACAAGGACAAAATGAACGCCTATGAACCACACACACACACACACACACACACACACCTCTGAACAGATGACTTTTAAGCAATTTTTCTAAGGTGTGAAGAGAGGGTGGTAAGCTGTTCTGTAGTTTTGGCGCCAAGTCACGTGATTATTTTACTATTTCCTTAGAAAGATACAGTTTAAACATAGATTGGATATAAATGTAGGTGCTGAGAATTCACACATTGGTTTCTGGACTCCAGCAGATTGTGCAACACACAGACGAGAAGAGCTGCCAGTTAGTACAGGTTAGTAAAATAACAGAATTTCGCTGATCAGAACCAGACAGAGTTCCTGGATGGGCTTCTTCTGACTGCAAGTTGTAATATTTGAGAATTTATGATACCTTCAAGCTTGCTTCATTTTGCAACAGGGCTGTAAACTGTACCCATGGGTTTCTTTGAACCCAGTATCTATGATGTGGTTCAATTGAAATTTCAATTATTGAAGTTAAACATTTGGTAGATTTATGCAGAAAAGAGCATTTTTACAAAAAAGAAAAAACTAAAGTAGTAGCCCCTACTGGTGCATCATCCTTTCTCTTTATCAATGAATGCTAGGGCTTCTAATACCAATTGGAGTTAAATCTGAATCCACAACTTGGCTCATAAAGCAGTGTGAGAATAATGACACAAGGAATAACGCAATGAACCTAAATCCGCAGCTTCCCTAAATCTCATTAGTTTTCAGATCCAGAAGGCAGCTATTTTCTCTGGACCTGCTCTAAAAGCCTTCTGTCCAGTAACTTCTTATTGTCACAAGGCTGAGAGACACATTTGGAAACAAGACGTTGAGAAAAACTGGAAGGTTTATCAGTGTAAAACCCAGATATCTCTTTTGGTAGAGACCAAAAACCGAGCGTAAATTTGACATTCAGACAGAAACATGTCTTTAAGTCAGTGACACATGCTTCACATCCTGCATCATCATCATACTGCATGTTATTTATTATTGTTTTATTGAACAGATAGTGTTAGTTAATGTGGTTTAATCATAACTGACTGACATACAGAGACAGTCCTTCCACTATAATAAAGTTTTTATGCAAACGTGGCAAAATCCATCCGTCCGTCCGTCCGTCCGTCCATCCATCCATCTTCTTCTGCTTATCCGCTCTTTCACAGCATGTCTCTGTCCTTTCTCAATCCACTCACCCCCAACCCGTCGTGGCAAATACCCGAGATTGGTTCTTCTAGCAGAACCAATCTCGGGTATTTGCCCGAGAGGGTCCTTTTGTCCCTCTGTGGGGGGACACTCCCACTAGGTTTATATCTGGGACTTCTCCACCATTTGACCTTAGTGCTGAAGAAGCTTCTCGGATAAGAGGTGAAATGTCTTCAAGTAACTTAAAGAAGTCCAGACGCTTTTCTTTGCAAGCTCCTTTGACTACAATGACCTGGATGACTGAGAACCTTCACAGACATGTTCTGCTGGAAGTTTCTTCCTGTAATAAGGAAGTTTTTTTCTTTTCCACTCCCTGTATTATTGTAAGTTCTTTACCTTACAATACAAAGTGTGATGAAATAACTGTTGTGCGCTATATAAATAAAATTGAATTGAACTCATCCTTTGACTCACCCATTCTTACCCACCTATATCCATGCCTGTAAAACTCAAGCTGTGTTTCTCCATAAGTGCTCTCAGGAAATACAGTCCAGAGAATAGGAGACATGCTACTGCGTGGTAATTATGAGTAATTCAGAAGCATGGCATTTTATGTGCGGTTTAAGCAGGAAGCTTGCAAATCCCAGAAAAAGAACCACATTATAGGCAATTAACAGAAAAAAGGGCTGTGCCAGTGAGCATGTATCCAAATGGTGTAGATGATCTGATATGTGGGTGTTACGACCTAGATCTCATTTGCTTCATGTGAGACAGGTGGAAAAAAATATAATGAGGAGAAGAAAAAAGACACAAGAGCAATAAAAGTGAGCAAGTAAACTCTCAAGATTATTTGAAATTATGAAAATAAACAGCTAACAGAGATCATTGCCAAAGTTTTACATGCAGCAGGTATATGTGTATTTAGGAAACTGGCAAAAGGGAGAGAAGTGAGTACACAGGGTACCTTGGTGGGAGTCCATCTCATCTACATGCCAAAACCTCCTGCTCCGTTTTGTACAAGACGATCTTCAGATCTCTACAATAAAAGCTCTGCCCTGGTTGCGTTCTGCCCAAACTGTATTCAGGCTGCCATCTTCTCATACGGCAGCCTTTTTTTGTCTAAGCAGATGTGATTCTGCCTCTTCCCATCAATGAGAATAATCCTATTTCCCTGAGACAAAAGGCTCATCTTTCATATCAATGGCAGTGGTAAATTAGTCTGCGGCTCAGGCATGGAAAATGGACATGATAGCCCATATTTATAGGTGAATTGGGTTATGTCGCTGGCAAACACAAATGGAAGAAAACCACTGGTATTCTCTCTGGAACATTCCCAGCAAATGAGAAGGCTGAGACAAGCAGTGTATACATTAAACAGTGGATCAGTCAGGGAATATGGGTTTGGAACCCCTGGGATATGGTGCAAAATTGAAAAAGTCATGACATAAACAGCTGTATATTGAAACATCCCATAATAGAGCAGCAGCAAATCACACTGACTGGTTGCCTTCATCTTTTCCCTTCAACCCAAACATAGTGAATCTCCGGCTGTGTCCTTTAAACTTTTAGAAAACAAAAAAGCATGGCTTCTTTCTGAGAGTGCTTGGCCTACTCACAAGCCAAGCTTTAAAGTCCCCCAGTAAATATTTGTTATGTGAAATATGAAACATAATTAGTCAAGAAAAATCATGTAAGAGATAAATATTCCTTTGTTGTATTAAGGTAAATGTGGCAACGGCTGGACTTTGCTACCATGTAGACATTGTTCCTTTAAATGAAGTGATAAGACAGGCTTGTTGCAGCACTTTAGATTGCGCTGCACACTTGAAATAACAGGCTATTATTTATCAACGAGAGCACAAGGGATTGCTCAGAAAACCTGATATATTCACTGTACGTAGTGCTGCAGTAAAAGGAGACAGCTTTCAGTAAACACAACAGTCTTTTAACCTCACAGAGAAAAACAACAATGACAAAACAAAATAAAACCACTGACGCAAGTAAATCTCAGTAATTTTCCTCTATGATCGCTGCTAAGGTTGACTCACACCTGAAAGGCTTTTTAAACAGTGTCACTGAATTCATAGCCTCCTTTCCCAACAAAGGTCAGCCTTAAAATTGCTCCCCGAACAAATCAGCAGGGAGCCACATAATAACCATTCACATTACCATTTGTAAGTCTGTCTGTCTGTTTGTTTGCCTGTATCATCATGGCAAAAGCTGGTCCTGGAGACATCTACTTTGCAGGATCTGTTATTCATAAGTACCAGATTAACATTTTGGGAAGAGATCAGTGTGATTGCAAAACAAATTTTAGTGGACCCAAAAGTTATTTCTAGCTGGAAGCAGTTGTAATAAACAAGAATTATAATGAATTAGCCTCAGTTTTTAAATGCCAAAAAGATAATCAAACATTTAGAGAAAATTGCATAGCCCAAATGTAGTTCTCCAGATGGCGTCAAATCTTGAAATCCCGAGGCAAAAACCTGCTAGCAATTCCAAACTCCTGCTTCAAACCTAAGGCAACCAAAAATTACATTTTGTTTATATAGCACCAGTTTATGGCAATAGTGTCCTCCTTTCTGCTGTAAGTTAAATTTCCTACAGTATAATGGAGAAAATGGCAATAGTAAAAGTAGGGAGAAAGAACTCCCTTCTGACAGGAAGAGGAGAGCTCTGGCAGCACTAAGCCCATCTGTTGTGGCTGGTTGGGTTCTGAGCAGAAGAGAAGACAAAAAGGGAGATTGAGAGACATCTTATCATTGAGAGACAAGGACAAAACTCAAACTGCTGGAGTAAGTAGACAGAAGAGGCATCTAAACACATCAGGAGTGAAAGGAAGTAAGTGTAAAAGAAACGCTCGGTGCACCCCCCCAGCAGCCACAGCCAATGACAGCATAACTCAGAAATGGTTTAAGGTCAATTCATCGAACCCAAAGTATAATCTTTACCTAAAAGGAAAGAGTAACATCTAATCTAAACAGTGGAAATGTCTCCCAGACCTAAACTGGGAGCTGGTTCTGCAGGTGAAGGGCCTGAAAGTTAAAGGCTCTAACTCCCATTCAACTTTTAGAAACACCAGGAACCACAAGTAAGCCTGCACTAGTAAAGTGCTCAATTAGGATATTTATGAGTGTACTATGAGTTTTTTAAGAAATGATAGGGCTTGATTATTCAACACTTTGGATGTGAGGACAAGAATTTTAAATTCAATTGTGGCTTTAACAAGGAGCCAATGAAGAGAAGCCAGTAAGGGAGAAATGTGATTTTTCTTTCTGGTATTGAGTGCTCTGTTAGTACTCTTGCCACAGCATTTTGATGGCTTTCCGGGAGCTTTCAGAACAGCCTGATAATAATGAATTACAGTTGTCCAGCCTAAAAGTAACAAGTGCATGCAATAGTTTTTTAGCATCTCTCAAAATTTAGCAATATTGCACAGACGAAAACAAGATCTCCTAGAAATCTGTTTAATATCCATACAAGTTTCCCTACAGTGTTTCTGGAAGCCTGCACAATGCCAGGAGGAATATGTATTTGGTTAGACACCATGTTTCCATTTTTTATGACCAAATAAAATAAGCTTCACAAACATGTTTAACATAAATAAAAGAAAAATATGTATATATGAACCTAAAATATTGCACAGAAAATAAGGTACATAACTCTTCCTACCAGAGTGACGATGACTCGGCTTTAGTACTACAGCTTTTGAGATAAGTTGTTTCAGTCTATTTGTGCATTCATTCTTAGTTCTAAACTGCCTGCCTGATGGTGGGAGCTTGAACAAATGGTGTCCAGGGCCTATAGTGTCTTTAAAGATTTTCTTAGCACTCCTTACACAGCAGGTGCTGTAGAGGTCTTCTGCAGTACTAGAGATTTGCTTTCCAGATCTGTTTTGAATCCTACTCATTGTATTTCCCCTTTAACCTCTCATCCATCTGCCTCTTCCCTTCCCATCCCATGTGGATATGCTTCGAAGGAAACTGCAAAATGCCCAACAAAAACACGTACAGTTTTCACGACAGACTTTCTGCTAATTTATTCCATTATTTAATTATTTAATTCATCAAACCTTTTAGGTGGGAGCTGGCGTAGAGCTCAAAAAGAGATGCAGAATATGGAAGATGTGACAAAAAATGGCTTAACGTGGCCAGCAGAGAGGTAGACAGCAGTAGGGATAGGTCCTGGCTGTGAATACTGATGGGATGATCAGTTGTTTCGATTGCACTAGTCAGCTAGTCAGCATTGGCTTGGAAAAGAAAAATGAAAAAAAAGGAGTGAGAGCTACGCTTTGGGGAGGATTACATCTGGCACAGTCTTGCACTCTTTCCTCATCACGTTTTTTTGGTTTTTGTTTGTTTCTGGGGGAATTACTCAAGCCGTGGGGGAGTTGTCTGAGGGAAATACAGACATCAATCTCCCATAACATGTAGGAGAAATAATAACACATCAAAGTAGTGCTCTCAGCATGCTGTTGGGAATTAGTCAAGAACAGCGAGTTTCGATGGTCAAAATGCATGTCTTCATATTTCGAATGCATGGGAAACAGTTCAGCACCTTTTGTCTCTGTTTCATAAAACATGTCAGGATCTCTCCAGGCTTCTCCTGAGAAGTCGATTGAGCTCAGTGAGTGGATGTTTACATTGTGGTTATCATTCACTGTAATGCATCATTAACATCTTGACAGATAGGAAGATCTATGTCTTATGACTTAATGCCTTAATAAAACTGCCACTAAATATGTTCATTTCAATCAATATCTCAGCTGTCAAAATGGACTTTGAATTAGCAGGGGGTGAGCTGCTGCGTAACAGTTCTCAGTCCTCATCACTTAGCACCCTGCTGTGTGTGTGTGTGTGTGTGTGTGGTGCCTCTTGCCCTCTCCACATGGAGTCTGTCCAGGGTTCCACAGTAGTCAGTTCTCACAAGATTTCACCCTTCCTGAGGGGATTAACGATAAACATCCAAGCTTATTCTGGAACTGCACCCCCCCGCTCTACTGCCTCTTCTCTCATTTTCCTTTTAATTTTTTTTTTTTTCCATTTCATTTCACTTCTTCCTTCTTCTGTCCCAGTTTTGTTTTGTTTTTTTTACCCCACCTTTTCCCTCTTTACATTCCCATCCATTTCTGTTTTCTCTGCTGCCCCCCCCCCTTTAAAAAAGCCCCTCATCCTTCTTTTCTCCTTTCCTTTCCTTTTGTTCTTTTCTTTTCTCTTCTATTCTCTTTTCTTCATTTTCATTTTCTATTTTCCCCTTCCTGCACTCATTTATCCTTTTCCTGTCATTACTCATCCTCTCCATTTTCTCTCCTCCTCCTCCTTCTTCTCCCCCTCTTGTATCTGGTGACCTCTCCTCCCCTGTGACGATTTGACCAAGTGGGAACTTGTAGCACAAAAATGAAAACAACAACTCAGACGATAGGCAGGGTGGGGGTGGGGGTGGGGGAATAAAAGACAAAGCGCCAGAAACATTTTGGAGTCACTTCTCATCGTACATATAAATATACACGCACAAACAGCAGGCAGGTAGTTGGTGCTGTTTTTGGTGGAGGGAAGGGAAATTCAATGTGAAGGACATTGTGAGTAATTTCAGCGACCTCCCAAAGGCTTTCCATCCATTCTCCCATCACAAGGGGATGATGAACATTCTGATGCAACACTGGGGAGATGCAAACAGAAACATCCATGAGCTGCACAATATTATTGCAGCATTTTAGCGCACTAAATCTGATGATGTGAAAAAATACCAACAGGCACTAGTGGGTTACACAGGATAGCTCCAAAAAGATGATAATTAAGCTTTTTATTGATATTTGGAGGAGCTGTGATGAGAAAAAAGTGGGTATCCAAAAAGCAAATAAAATTGGGCATAGAAGGATGTGGAGGAATCTTCTTCAGGGATGGCGTGCGGTGATATTTGATTGAAAAAAAGATTGCGGTGTTTACTCGGAGGAAAGTCTGTCTGTCATAAAATAAATGGAACGAAGGACAGCAGCCAGGTCTCACTATTGTCAGCAACGGTACAATAGTGTGTTTTTATGAAGTCTTGATTGAATTCATTGTGTTATTATGATGTGTGGGGAATGTTTTTATTAGCGTGACTGAATGTGTTCCTATCTGTGTGGGTGCTGGTATGCTTCATGACTGTGTCTCTGGTTCTGTTGTTCTTTAGATGATCAACTAAATCATTTCATTTAGCTTGACTGCAGTAAAAATAAAATATATTCTTTTAAGATAAACCCCTTTATATTACTGCCACATTTCACTCACTATTAATGGATGCCAGTGCTACCCTGGCTTTAACCGGCGTGCTTCAAATATTTTTTGGTTACTAACTTCAGTCTACAGAGTGCTTTTGGAATAATTTTATTAGACCCTCTACAAAAAACAAAATAAATATTAAAGAATAAATCGCAAAAGCACTAAACTGACCAAAATTTGCAAATTCCAAGCCAAATGGTGACATCTGCTCTGCTACCACTTAAGACCTATTTGGGTTTTTTCTAACAATATAGAGTGGCTGGTTGCATTTGTTTTGTAGTGTGCAAAAACAACAGAAAGATCATCTGAGTTTGCGCCCAAAGCACTTGTGCTCATTACACATGTGAAACAGCGCATTCCTAGTCTTTAGAAGCTTCACCCTCCCCATCCACGTCTTTCAGAGTTTGGGTCCTTTGCCGGGAATCCCCAAACCACCACAACTGTTGTACAGTAAATCTAATTTATTATAGCAATAAAACTGTAAATTTTCTAAGCCATTTTGAAATACTTTTATGTTCTATTAAAGGATGTTTACAGAAGCAGGAGATCTGTCCACAGTTAAAGCCAGGATAAAGTGCTGATTTTTGTAATGTGCCACCACATTACAAACACAAGCAAGTGAAATTGTCCCTGTCACCATACCTCCGTAACTGTCTGTCAGCCAGGAGGTTTAAACTTTAACATGAAGATTCAACTGACTGGTTTTCTAATGGGTTAATACTTCTAAACTCAAATAACACCTTAGAAACTGCTCCAAAAACATCCATTATGAAGTGGTGCATCACGTAATTTCATTTAAATGTCCACGATCTGCTGATAAAATGTCTAAAATTCTAGATTTGCGACAACACTACATTCACCCCATGATATGTGTCTATAATATGATTACAGCAAGAGGGAAGGCAGAGCTATGTGTTCTGATTTATTCACAGTTGGATCCGGCGTGAACATGCTGTGCCAATGGTTAGCAGTCCAAACACGAAGAAAATGGAGTGTTTATTTTTATTAATGGCAGTAATTTGTTGGTTATGGCTACAGTGTTTTAGGTTACAAAAACACACAGTTTAGTGCGACCTAGACCCTGAGGTCTGGTCCGTATTTAGACATTATTACTGCCTGCACTGTGCTGTGAATCCACATTACATTCGCCCCTACCTATTTGCTGTCTCCTGGTTTTCTCCCAAAGATGAGTAAATATCTAATTTACAGAAATGGTTTCATCATATGATGCTTTGGCCTTTGCAATTTCCGCTTGCCACTTGATGCATTGTGTTCCATTCATCCCTCTGAATCGGTGATTATTCCTGGTTAGTGTTTGCTCCGGGCATTACAGCCCTTTTCATTCAATCTCCTCAAAGTGTACAGAGGTGATACTAATAAAAATACTTGTTATGTAAAAAAGCTACTGCCACACAAATCACTCAGAAGCTTTGCGCCTAAATGGAAAAGTTGTTATGACGCACAAAGGCTGAGAGAGAAAAAAAAGAGGGGACCAGTCCTCCCACAGCTTTTCACAGCTTGGTGCATCTTTAAATGAAATAAGCCATCTTTTCTTTTTTTTTTTTTTTTATCAATTTGTGGCACTTTTAGCTATCACTGAGAAATGAAAAATGAAACAGAGAGCTAAAGAAGCAATAACAAGAATTTTCACAAGTTGAATTCCTGGAGGAGCAACAAAGCATTATTTCCTTTGAATACAGATTTTGCCAAATAGCTTAAAGAATGCACACGGTTTGATAGGCTATATATTATAGGCAGATGTTAGGTTTGTGAAGGTGGAATTTATTCCTTCCTACTCTACCTATTCTCTGTATTTCAAAGCAGATGACTAAACATTACTTGCACATTCAAAGGCGTTTTTCTTCTATGACTCACAAACACATGTCAGACGTTGTTGCTGTTTGTGTATATACTGCCTGAGAGCACTTTGTTTAAACAGCCACATTAACAAAGAACACGCAGTTATAGGAGCTGTAGCCCTGCGGTGGTAAATTCATACCCAACAGGTGTCCAGTACAAACAGTCTCACACTAAGGTTTACCGTGCCGCTACAGTTACTGGCAGCATCACTCATTTAATATGCCTCAGCGTGAAATTTGAAAGACGATATCGCAGGTTTGGTATCATGACATTGCTCCTGTGTTTTCTTTGCATATTATTGCACACAGCATATATTTTGGTTCTTGTGTGCTCTTTCACACCTTATATGAACCTTAACCAATTTGTGTATCAATTATGGTGGAAAATAACATAAAATAAGCTGAAAATGCACAGACACGATCACAAAATGTGCATGGCTGGTATTTATATGAAGACCATCTATTCACTTTTTTAACAGCTTGGACTGGAACCTGTCTCAGCTGTCACAGGGAACAAGGGGCGGTATAACTTGGATAGTGTACCAGTCTATTGTAGGGGTTTATTTGATAGCATATGCTTGAATTAAGGCTCTCACAATATCAGATTACCACTGCACAATTGCTTTATATCACTATAAAAAGAGAAAATACTACTACTACTACTACTACTACTACTACTACTACTACTACTACTAATAATAATGCTATTCAAAGTCACCTTTAACATTAGGTCTTCTGATTTAATTGTTTGGGATCAGTGTTAAACCTTGAGACTCATGATCTGCTGTAACTTTGAGTGTAAGCCAGAGGGTGTTGCACTAGTCTGTCACACACATTGGTTAATGAAGTCTTGCTGTAAAGCCTCATTGTTTTGATCACTGATGTCTTGGTGTTTTGAACCAGATGAGCATGGGCTCGAACTAAACAAGAAACTGAGGGACAATTCATGTCCGCACCTACTTTCTAAGTGCCGTTGTCACACTGCTGGTGTTTCTGCTTGTTGTGTAACTCTCTGTGTTTGCAACCTGTAGATCGCAGCCAAGTGTTGAGCCCATAAAGTCCTCAAGAAAATGGTTACTGAAGATGTGCATCAAGGGAAGAGAAGGGGGATTTCCTACACAGCTACATTTAGTTTGCAACAAGGTATTTTCTCCATGTTGGCCATTAAAAAAAAGCAGGTCTAATGCACTTCTTTATTAGCTTCACTTTTCAGACTCGGAAGCTACATCTGTTATTTATGTATAGCCTCTAAGCAGCAGTAGTCACACATTGTGCTAGCAATGATTTACAAAGTTCCAGCAAAATCTTTATTTTCCATTTTGATGGCAATTGGTATTACAATGTGTTGCAGTCAATTATTAATCTTCATCATGAGTTGAAGTGGAATTATTATTTTTTCAGTATTTTTTGTGTTATAATTTGTTGCCAAGCTTTTTGTGATACATCAAGAGTGAAAAGCAAAACAAAACACAAGGCCCCCCTAAACAGCCTTGGTTCTTTCTCCTGCCAGATGTATTTTAGGGAGTCAGACATCCTTCAAGGTGGCCCACTAAGTTGTATTTCCATGTTACAGGCAGGAGGACTGAGAAACGAGTACACGAAACAGAAAAATAAAGTAGCCACATGTGGATCTGGAGGATAAACAGATGCTGAATAGAATTAATAAAAACTAAAAATTACAAAACTAATTAGTAAAAGCTTCTGAAATAGATCAATTTCAGCTACTGGAACACCCATCTTTTGGTTTTTTGAATGTGAATGAATCTTTTTTTGAGTCATTCTTTTTCTTGTTTTAAAGATCCAGTGATGGCAGGATAACAATGGAAATGAACTGAGAACAGTGATTGTTTGCTGATGCTTGGCTGAGACACTCCAGATTTGCTTTTATGACTTACTGCTAACCGCACATCCATATTAGACCTTGGTCCGAAATGTACTATCTTTGTACAAACCAAAGCCATACAGGAGGAGTAAATATACCACAGAGACAATAAACCCAGCTGATATATTTGACTTGCACTAAATTGTATCAAAACATTTTTAAGGTTGTTCAGTTCTGTTTAGATTTTTGTGTTAAAAACAGAAGGAAAAAAGAAAAAAAAATCATGTGTTTGGTGAGAAGTTTAAAAAAAACAAACAATATACAAACAGGTTGATGTAAATTCTACAGTAACTTCCTGGCAACCAGTTACTATAAAAATGCTCACATTAAATTTACAGTAAACACTTTTTAAAACCAAAAATTATTCTGATGCGAAGTGGAATTTACAGCAATTGGTAATCTTTTTATTTACTGTGAAGTTACTGTAAATGTATAATTACATTAATTACATTTAATGTACTTATTTTACTTATGTAATTTTTATTTTATTGTACTGCATTTTAATTTACACTTTTATGCTAATCACTGCTTGTATCCATCCATCCATCCGTCTGATCCATTCTCTTCCACTTATTGAATTCAGAGATGCAGGATCAGCTACCATAAGGTGAGAGGCGGGGTACACCGACAGGCCATCAGCCTGTCACATGGCCAACACAGACAATAACCATTCACCCTCACCTAGGGATGCAATGATACCAATTTTTTCAAACCGATACGATACCGATACTTGGATCTGAGTACTTGCCGATACAGAGTACAAAAACCGATACACACACACACACACACACACACACACACACAAATATGCAATGAATTGGAAGACAGGTTTTATTTCATTCTCTGCCGATAATAAATAATATCTTAATAAAAATGACCACAAAAAAATTTCAAGTGAAAAATAAGCACTTCTGTTAAATTATTGCAGAGTCTCCACATTGTAATTTAACAAAATATCACTGAACTATTGCCACTGTCTCGAGCTTTCAGAATAATAAATGAACACTTCTGTTTGGAATAAAATAAATACAAATTAGGTTTGAGAATAAAATAAACTTTTAAATTGTTGCAGAGTGTCCATATTGTAAACACACAAACAAAATAACCAAAGTATTTGGCATTGACGAACAAACTCCTCATCTGCCCGTGGATCATCAGTCCACTGTGCCGTTAAACCAAGGACTGACATCGTGCACACACTGCTTGTCTTTACCTCTTCAGAAAGTTTTGGCACCATTATCTCCCTGATGTATGGGCGGCTGGGAATTTCATATCGCAGCTCGAGAAGACGGAGCTATCCTATGTTTTTCACGACTGGCAGTGGCTGGGGCTGGTCATCCAGAGCGATATAATGAGTCAGAGCCTCTTTTATTTTAACTGCCCGTGGATTTTCTCTTGACATTTTTCAGCACTTTTCCAAAACCTGAGTTAAAGTTGGCTGTTCCGGTCCACACTGCTGACATTTTGTTTAGCCTAGCTACAGCAGCCTCCAGTTTCTCTTTTTTTTTATTTTTTATTTTTTTTTTATCTGGAGCTGCCAGTCTGACTCCTCTACCCCTGTGCCTGTTTAGCGTGGGATGTCCCCCTAGTGGCCAATCTCAAAAACTACAACAAAAATGACAAGCCACCCTCTGATTAATGAAATAAGTTGGTATCGGTTCATGGTATCGGTTAACTTTTACGAGTATGAGTACACACACATTTTACAGTATCGTCCCCGATACCCGATACCAGTATCGGTATCGGTGCATCCCTACCCTCACCCCCACCTGGGTGATGGGAGGAAGGAGCACCTGGAGAGAACCCATGCAAACACGGAGAGAACATGCAACTCCACACAGAAAGGTGCCGGTCAGATGGTGGATTTGACGCAGGACCTTCTTGGTGTGAGGCAACCAGAGGATATCCAGAGGATAATAAAAAATAAATGTAGGATCCATACATAATAATTGACATTTATTCTATAGTTTTGTGACTCTGCTTTGTTTGTCCATACTGAAATGTTTTACCATTTGGACACAATGGAAAATGTTGGGTAAAGGTTTTGTGGTTTAGTGAGGAATTGCTACTATTCCAAAGGGCAAGGAAAAGACTTTTTCCCATAATGTGTCAAATATTTGGTTTAAAAAAGGAGAAAACCCCCCACAAAAGTTCAAATGTCGAAGCAAAAAATTGAATTAAATCCTCATAAGGATCTTAGACTGCACCACTGCTATGAAACCCTTTAGGCTTTTTCCCGTATTTCTTGTCTTTGTATGACCTGAGAGCCAACAAACATATTATAGCTGACAAACACAATCTTTTCCATCATCATTTTTAACCCTCTATTCCATGGGACAGCTGACAGATTTTCATGTTAGCAGTTGCATGTCAATACCACAGCCTGTGTATAGAAGACTTTAAATGTCACAATGAAACCTCAGCTTTTTGTCAATATGAGAACATGCAGGAGATGATAGGGTTTCACCAAACAGATGCATGTGGCCTGTCATACCTTGAGAATGAAGTAAAGCTAATACTGAGACATTATGTGTGCTGTATGTGCCTCACCGCTGAAAGTGAAGCTGCCTCCATGCCACTGAGGAGACATTTAAAAAGGGC
Source organism: Neolamprologus multifasciatus (assembly GCF_963576455.1). Taxonomy (NCBI): domain Eukaryota; kingdom Metazoa; phylum Chordata; class Actinopteri; order Cichliformes; family Cichlidae; genus Neolamprologus; species Neolamprologus multifasciatus. The sequence goes on from NC_140444.1 coordinate 12,293,265, forward strand.
TAAATCTAATAAAACCTGAGCTGTGAAGACTCCTATTTGTCAGATGTGGAGTATTTCATTACCACAGGATGCTTTATCTGCCCTCGGCATCACTCATATGCATGTGAACCAAACCTGCCAGAGGTCACGTGATCGAAGAAATGCAGATGCTGAAAGAGAGCAAGAGGGAAAACCTTTTATTGGCACATCAAGTGGGTTTTTTGGAAACGACTTATTAAAAGATATATATGAAGTCTATAATATTCCGCTCTGCAAGGTTTTATTGTATTTCAATAATGATATCTGAGACTGTCGGATAATTTTAACAAATGAAAGCACTGAAATAAAGAGAAATATGAAAAAGTGTGATGTTTCTCGTAATTAAAGAAAGTTGGCAAAATTTCTGATTTCACCTTTCACTTTAGTCATTCATCAGCAAGTCTAGATAAAACTGACTGACCTGTTTTGCATAAATATTAAAATGTTCTTCCGTTGTAAAACTTGCTAGGAAATTATGACACCTCAGGGTTTACCTGAATTTGTCTCTCTTCTGCTCAGACAAGCAGACAAGTTGTAATCCTCTCTCTGCTCCACAGACCTGATAAATTCTGTGAGGCAGCCTCTTCCTTTGCCCATTGATTTTCTGCAGCAGCTTGTGGTCTAATTGCCCTTATCAAAATCATGACCTGCTAAATGATGGCCGCCTTTAATCGCCTGCACCCTTGCCAGCAGCTATCTGACATTTAGTACAATTAATTAATGCAAAGACAGCAGGGGGTTGGTAATTGGTCCATTTGGCTATGATGGTAGCTTTCTTTGCATAAGAAGGTTAGGCAAGGCTTCAGAATGGGGTGAAATTATTAGCTGATATCTTACTTTCAGAAATACTGGTCTCACACAGAGAAGATGCTTAATCAATATCAGCTGGTTTGAGTGTAGGATAAAGCAAGAAGTTGTATAGGAGTAATCTCCAACTGAGTGTTTCTCCAACCCCTCCAAATGTCATGTTTTAGAACTAATTTATTGCTGACAGAAATATGAGGCACACTGGTAAGCAATAAAAATAAAAAGCCTTTAATCTTAAATTACAGATGCCCAAACCCATTAAATGAAGATGGAAGGAGGTAGAAAGAAATCCAACAAAATGATCAAGTTAAAAAATGATAAAAGTATAATATGGAAAAGCTAGAAATTTTGAAAACACAATAACAAGCTAGCAAAAACTGAGAGAAGAAACACATATGCCAGGAAGAAGTGATTATAAGGCACTGATATTAAAAAGAGGGTGGCAAAAAGTGAAAATACACAGGAAAACTAGTTTCAAAACAAAACTGGTAACCAGAGGATAAAGTGAGTCCAAATGATATGGAACATTTGGAAGCCCATTTCCACCACTAAAGAAAAAAAAAGGATCCATAATTTCAAAGTTATTTTCTCAAAATTTTGAGAAAAATAACTCGAAATTTCGAGTTAGCACTGCCAATCAGTAATCTACGTGAATGACATCATTTCCTTGTTACCCAGAAGCTGAAGCCTTCAGGTACAAATGCTACAGCTAAGCTACCGGTATTACATCCAGTCATGAATGCACAGATTGCTGAGTATTTTTAGCGTGGCTTCAAAAATGATGACATCCTTGTGTTATTAGCTGAATCACATGGCCTTACTATCAGCAAACGTACTCGCGAAAGCCCCAATGTGTTGCGATCCGGTTTTGAGTGCGTCATATGTTTCTGGGTAACAAGAAAGTGACCTCATTCATGTAGATTACTGATTGGCAGAGCTAACTCGAAATTTTGATTAAAGTAACTCGACATTTTGAGTTATGTTTCTCCAAATTTTAAGTTAATAAGTCGAAATTTCGAGTTATGGATACTTGTTTTTTGTTTTTTTTTTAGTGGTGGAAACGGGCGTTCATAGGAACAGGATTCCACCATCTTCAGCTAATGAACAATTAAACAGATGCATTGATGCATTAACCTGCTGGTCGAATGCATGCAAACTTTTGGGTGCTGAGCCTAGCATTGCTTCCAGCTGATAGCATGGAGACACTTTCTGAGTAATAAGAAAATAATGACATGACCTGCTTAGACCCTCAGCAGGTCAGCAGATCTTGTGCAGCACTTTTCAAAGGCAAGGATTTCCTGGAAAGCAGGGATAGCTCAGTAGGTAGAGTGGTTGCCCCATGATCGGAAGGTCGGGGGTTCGAGTCGTGGAGCTATATTGGTGGCTGCCCACTGGGTGAATGGAGTACTTTTCCTACGGGGGCTAACATATACACACACACTCTAGAAATATTATTTTTCATTTTATTTGTCATTTAAAAAATTGGAAGTTTGAAGCTTTCAAATGTGAAAGTGGATTTATACATGATGTATTTTTGAAGTTTGTTTTTTTTTTCTTCATATTCTGTAAAGCGGAGTAAATTGGAGTGTAATAATTTTGTCTTGGAAAATAAATTAAATTCCAATCTCTAGCAGGTCAAAGATAAGGCCACTGACTGTTGTGAACACCACACAAATCTCTTGTCTCTTGATGGACAGATTTGAGCTGCAGGTTAGGACCCGAAAGCATCACACACTTTCAGAATTCAAAAGGACAAAGTTTTATTATTGCTGGTAATCCAAAACAGAGAATAGCAGGAAACCCAGGGAAGCATACAGTGCAACAGGCAGGTAGGGGAACAGCACAATGTGGGAATTCAGGCAAACTGAGGCTACTTATACACACGCAATGTAATGAGGGAAGTGAAGACAGCTGGGCCAAATTAGCACAAGTGTAGATAATCAATGCAATGAGGCAGGAGTGTAAATAGAACTGAATTAAATGTAGACGCTTACCAAAAAAAACCCCAGGAAGTGAGAAGTAAAAACTAAACAGGAAAATGCACAAAACTAAAATGAAAATGACACAGAATTAAACTTAAACAATAGGCAAAATGCGATTCACACAGACTTTCAAGCTCAATAAAGAACACAAAACACTGGGTCAACAAGGCAGGACCATTGCAGTTTCAGGAGGCAGGGAGTCAGCCGACAAATAAAGTCGCTAAAAACTTGTTGAATTTTCAGCCAGTTTTATTGTTATAGTGACTGCTCCACACTTGTAGCAATCCAAGGTCATCAGAGGGTCTCATCTCACATCAGGCAGTGCAGCGAGTGTCATTGCTGTCACTTTGATCTGTGTTGCTTCATCGTTACTGGTGTAATGATCTGCGCCGAGTTCTTCAGAGCTCCAACTGTCGTTCATGTTCCTGTGGTACTGCTCAATTAATCATCCACGAGAATTATTAGATTGTGAGTGATATTGGTTACGCAGTTATTGACATTGTCATCACTGACATTTGTCTGATGACTCGATGCAAATGACAATATTTCTGTGAAAAACTACTCACATGTTACTCTTGCGGGCATTGGACATGTGGTGGTGCATTAATTACCAAATGTTATATTTGTCAGATAATAAATTATTCTGTTTCTTGCTACAAAGATTACTTAACCCCTTCATTCATTCATGCATTAATTATGACCACCAGAGGCCATTTTTGTGTGTGTATCTATACACAGTATATGTATCTATGAAAATATCAATGTTTTAATATAGAAATTGTTTTTGAGAGATTTCAGTAAAAACCAACCCAAACTACAATGTGGAAACTTTGCACTTTTAAATTGGTATAGCTTACAGAAAGAAACAGACAATGTCTCATTCTTAATGTACAATGAACAGTACTAGTCTTAGCATTTCTTATAAACACATTTTACATTTGAATGGAAAGGTTGGTGGTAACGCAAACTCTCAGCCCATCAGATGATTCAAACCTAAAACCTTCTTCCTGTTAGGTGACATTGCAAAGGGTAGCACCACTTATAAATTTCTCCCAAACAAATAACAGAGATAAAAACAGAGAATGAAGAGGAACTGAGAAAATATTACTATAGACAATCTCATGCCTGAGATTAACCATATGAGCAACAGTTAAAAGGCCACTGAAAACAAAACTAACCAGAGGGTAAAAACGAAGACAAATGAGATCGATTAGAGAGCGCAGCGCCCCCTGAAGGACAAAGGTTATACAAAAACTGATGTTTTGTATTTTTATTACAACATACTGACGTCAACCTGCTTTTATTACATTATGCTGATGTCTAACCTTTGACCTACAACCTTAAGTATTACATACCAAAAATTATACTAAAATGATTATCTTTATCCATGATTGCAGTAGAATTGGCTGAAATCTTTGGCTTATATAAGCTAAAGATATATAAGATATATTCATTCATCGCTGTGATGCTGCAGAGTGTCGTATTGACAAAATAAAAAGTGTCTTGTACTGCTTTCTCTATGGCCTTTCATATGATATAATCATAATCATTTTGTTTCTTTTTTTATGGTTAACTTTGACCTTAGGGGTTAACAATGAAGGTCAAGGGCAAAAGCTTAGTCAACCTAGTTACTCATGTCCCTCAAGGCCTAGTTGTGATTTTTCCATATAGAATTTTGATTAATAGAGTTTTTACTGATTTTGACATTTGGTGTGACCTTGACCTTGATCCACTTTTCACCCAAATTAAATCAGCTCGAGCTGTTGTTGGTATCTACAATCACAAAAAATTAAAAATGGTACCTTGAAATTTGTGGACACTGAGCTGCTAACAAACATAAAAAACCCACAAAACTCGACACTTTACTGCCACACGTCCAACCTCCAAACGTGAATTTTAATCCTCTGTAAAAGAAGTCCATTCAAAGAGATTCACGGGTGAAGTTTAAATCAGGGGACATGGAAATAGCTTTGACTCAAACAAATATACCTTTAAATCTCTACTAAACTAAACAGCTCAACTGAGCCAGAATATTTTTTGAATAATGAATGAGAAGAATAGAATAGAATAGAATAATCCTTTAATTGTCCCACAAGGGGAAATTTGGTTGTAACAGCAGCCAGAAAGACACATATTCAACAAACAGTACACAGAACAGAAACATACACAATTTTTCTTACATATTTACATTAAGGACAATGGTTACTATAAACAGAGTACTGTACAGTTATTAAATTAAATAAAATCAACTACAGATAAGAGGCAAACCAGGTTGTAGTGCAAATCGCTTGATTAAATTATTGCAGTTACAGCGCAGATGTAAACATCTATGATTGTTGGGAGCAGTTTTGATTGTACAGAGAAAACATAACTTGGTTGCTTATCACAAGGAAACTCCACTGGGCCTCATTTGCATTTTATATTTAATTCTAATTAATTATTAATAATATTCACTCCAACGATCTTTACTGCACTGCTTCTCCTTTGCCTCGTGTCTAAGCATTATGGGCGATCGTGGCTCAAGATTTGGGCATTCGTCTTGTAATTGGAAGGTTGCCGGTTCGAGCCCCGGCTCCGACAGTCTCTGTCGTTGTGTTCTTGGGCAAGACACTTCACCAGTTGCCTACTGGTGGTGGTCAGAGGGCCTGGTGGCGCCATGTCCGGCAGCCTCGCCTCTGTCAGTGCGCCCCAGGGCGGCTTTGGCTACAATGTAGCTTGCCATCACCAGTGTGTGAATGGGTGGATCATTGTGTATAGTGTAAAGCGCTTTGGGGTCCTTAGGACCAAGTAAAGCACTATACAAATACAGGCCATTTTCATTTAAACTGAGCTGAAAAATAAAATGCATCACAGACAGAAAAAAACTGCTTCTTCTATCAAATAAATCTCCTCTGATGTCAAATTTATGAGTAGAATGAAAGGCAAAACAATTTAAAAAGCCACAGAGCAAAATCAGTGACAGTACTTTTTTTAAAAACAAGATTTGATTGGTTCATATTGGTTACATGAGAACTGATATGAGCTAATAGAAATGACTCACTGGGGAAATTAATATGACTTCCATCCTAATATTACAGTCCCAGGCTTGACACTGATGCGGTGCACACGTTTGTTCAGAAATCCAGGCATTTGAAAACTCTGCAAAATCTCATCAAATTTTTGTAGATTGTTGCAAATGTTGAACAGGTGTAAGTAGCAATTAATGCTTCATTAGTTGTGTGTTTGTTTCATCGTGTTCTGGCTCTGTCTGCTTCTGCTGCTCTCCATCTGTCATAAACAAACACATTTCCCTTCAGGTGTAAGTGGCCTCTTGAGTTATCTCTGTTTGTGGTATCTTCAGGTGCTTCATTTATTCTGCTTAAATTTGTTCTTTTGATCTCTTTTTGCTGTTTTTTCCACTGTTTGCTAGCTGTATGGCTTCATTATGCAGCTTGTCTGTCCCACTCGCCCTCGCTGAGTGTTTAATTGGTCTTTTATATGAATCCCAACATGTTTCTCCAAAATGAAGAGAACATTTTATTCCTCAGGGCATGGCAGTTTGTTTTTTAATCTAGTAGCCTGTGTGCTTACAAGTTTTTAAGCATTAGCATTTGTTTTACAATGAAAACAAATGCTAAATTCACATCTGATACTTGTCTGAAGACAGATGCTGTGGCCAACACAAATGCATTGTCACAGCAGCTTGTGGCTACAAATTCAACACAGATGCTGGCAGGGCTTGCCAAATTCAACACAGATGCTGTTAAAGTTTGATTGCCTGCTGAAAGATGTAATCATTCGCCACGTTGCATCTCGCTCCTCTCTGAGCAATTTTAGTGTTGCACTGCTAACCAAGGATGAAGCCAGTCCTACTCCCAATCTTTGTTTGAATGTTTCATAAAACTTCGATTTCTAAAATCCCTCATTGCACAAAAGAAATGGAAAAATAGTCCCCATTGTGCACAGTAATATTAGGGCAGGCATGAAGTTAAAAGTTCAAAAGAGATGGATAGTTACAGTGCACAGTTAAAATTCAGCCAGGAAAAACCCTAAAAACAAACCACACCAATGCATATGACTGTAAGTAAAGTTGTGCCCTTTTTTTTTTAAATAACTAAAGACAAAAACAACGAGCAAAAAAGACCAAACTGAAAGCCAAGCTACTGCTCTGGAAGCTGAAGTGACTACATTCGAGGACCATCTGCTAAACAAACAAAGGCAAAAATCAGTGTTTTGACCAAAATGGAAATCTCTGGTGTCTTTAAGTCACCACTAAGTTAGTGGAGAAAAACAACATTAATGGATGATGGTGCTTGGTGAGTCTTTTAGCCTCTTTTACTATTTTATGACCTAATTGTTTTAGTCACTGATCATTGTTTTAATGTTTTCTGTGTCATTAAAGGAGTGGCAGATGCTCTCTGTGATAAACCACCCACCTTTTAAAGAAAATTATCCACATCTTTTGTCTAAAATCAGACAGACAAATGCTGCTCGGTCTAAATGGCAATTTCGCTGAGCAATGTTGGCTTCAACCTTTTCCTGTTGCTTTCAAGCTTGTTAACCAAATTAAGTAGAAAAAAAGTTTAGACTTTTCTGCTGAGAGTATATAATGTTGCCATTTGGCTGCAAGGGCTGGAAGTGGGAGATTTATTAATCGTCACAGGAGCAACCAAAACCAATTGTTTATTGCCTGCATTGGGACCGAGCCTACATGAGTATACTAACAATGAGGAGACATGCTCGTAATGCCACTGAAACAATTATTGTTTTCTCTTTAGCATGCAAAACTTTATGTTGTTCAGTAGCTATTACCTGGGGAAACAGCACCCTAGTATTCAGAAATTTCTCTTGAATTTAAAATAATTTCAGTCAGTAAAGTCAGTATTCAACTCCTTCAAAAGGATAACTGTTAATTTACACACAAGCTGAATGCATGTTCATGTGTCCCCTGTGTATGTGGCACAAATTTCCGTGCTCAGTTTGTTTTGAATCAGATTAATGGCTTTAGTGAAGCTCAATATGTCTAATATGGCCTTGCTGAGGATTGCTGGAAAAACAGAAGAGACATCCAAATGCTTTTTAATTATGTCAATATGTTTGCCTTTGTGCTTTGGCAGGAACTTTGTCTCTTTTTCTTCATCAATTTTGTTGACTACCTTCTGCCTCTTTTTCTGCCTCCCTGTATTTTTCTCTGTTTTAAAATTCAGATACTTGTAGAACATGAAAATTTGTTACTAAATGTTCAGCTTCAGTCACTAATCCTTTTTCACTTCACCTGCACATTTAGTGCAGTTTTACACATTTAAGTTTAAAATAATTAATACTGGATAAAATGAGCATTTCCCCATCAAAAAATATTTACAAACATAATGATGACAGAAAAGTTTTCAGTAACGTGTGCAAATTTGTTAAAAATAGTGCTGTGGGGGGGGGGGGGGGGGGGGTTGTCACATCTTGCAGGAGCTTTCCTCTCTTCAGGAACTCTCACTGCAAGAGGGGGAGATACAGGGGAGGTGGAGGAAGATCTCAGCCTGGGCGTCTATTGTCTTATGTAGTCTGGAAGATGTTAGGGGTCTTCTCTCACCCCCCGTTCTCTGCGACCTGCTGGAGCGGGGGGGCTAGGAGGAGGAGTTGGCCGTCCGACTGGGATCCGGAATGTGGGGCCTCCCTGCTGCTGCGGAGTCGGGGTGGTCTGCTTCTCCCCACCGCAGGGAAAAGGATAACACCACCTGGGTCTGGGTGCAGTTCCCCCCTCCAGGGGCAAGGGTACCTAGACCCGGTTTGTAGAGTACGCTTGGGGAGTGTGATTGTGTGTACAGCGTCTCTTTATGTCTGTCTCCACGTTGGTTGAGTGTGGAGTAAGTGCATATGAGGGCATGAGGGTGGGAATGGATGTTTGTATCTGTGTGTGCCTGTATGTCTGTGTCCATATGTCAGGTTGGGTATCAGACGCCACCTCTCTGTGGACATCTCAGGCCCTCCAAGGATTGGAGGCCTATCTCCCCCACCACTTCCCCTGCCGGGGGCGGTCTCCCTCAGACATCGGTGCGTTGGTGGTTCTTTGTGTCCGGGGGTGGGCGTCCAGGTACACACCGGCTCACTCCTTGGCGGCTGCTTGTCGGGGCCTGGAGCCTGAGGCTCGCTCGGGCCACTTCGGAGGTGGGGTGCCCCCGGCCTCTCGGCCTGGGGCTCGGTCACTCAGGCACAGCTGGCTGCCGGCGGAGCTCACGGGCACGTCACTGCAACCCCCCCTGGCTTCTGCTCCGTGGCTGCTGAGTGACCCCTCATCTGGGACTCTCCTCAGCTCTTTCTGGGACAGTGGCTCGGCTGCTCCTCTGTTGGTCTTCCTTGGTCTCTTGTGTTCTGGGGGCCTCTGGATGTCTGGAGTTTTGATCTCCTCCATACCTGCTTCATGCCCTGGAGGATGGGGCAGTGGCCCCCCACACCCTCTAGCAGATCATTACATGAAGGAACCTTTTAAAAAAAACCCAAAAAACAAGCGCGTTAATGCTCACAGGTGTACACACGGGTGATCACACACACAAACTACACCCTTTTTGGCTCCTACCTCAAAGCACACTGTGCTGTCGATCTTACGTGCTGCACAATAATGTTTAATATTTAGTATTTACTGTCATATTCCCATAGATCATCGTGATGTTGTTTATTCTATTACTCTCGTTTTCTTCTGCTTGTTTTCTTTTTTCTTTCTCAACAGGTGATCCAGGTGATCGATATATGTATTTTTTTTTCTGCTTATTCTGTTGGTTTTGTTTTTTGCCCTTCTCCCCCGTCCCTCTTCTCAACTGTTTTTCTTTCCCTCTTTCTTTCTCCCTTTTCTTTCCCCCAGTCAAGTCTGTCCCGTATTCAGCAAGTGAAAATAAAATAAATAATAAAAGGTGAATCAAATGGACCATTACGGCAAAGCTGGGATGGTCAATTTGGTAAAGAAAATCCGTTTGGGCATCTTTCTTCGCCTTTAGACAATAATTCTGATGGCAAAAGAGCCAAACGGGACAGGCCAAAAAAAAAAAATAGTGCTGTCAGCGTTAATCTCGTTAAAATGATGTTAACGCCATAACCGCATTAATGCTGTTAACGTGTTAGTGAGTTATCGCGGATCGCCCCGTGTGTGGGGCTGTACGGCGCTAACGCGTTAACGAGGGATGGCTGTAGCTCAGGAGGTAAAGCAGGTCATCCACTGATCAGAAGGTTAGTGGCTTCCTCCAATCAGGTGCCAAGTATGGGCAAGATACTTACCCGATGCATTCATCGGAGTATGAATGTGTATGAATGGAAGGACTAAGAAACTTAGAGACATGCGGCATGTTGAATAGAGGACTTTGAGTACTCCGGGAGAGTAGAAAAGTGCTAGAATCAGTCCATTTACCATTTACGAGCTAACCACGCTGCGCTGATGCCGTGCAGCCCCAATGCACGGGGCGATCCGCGATAACTCGCTAACGGAGATTTGCCTCGTTATGGCGTTAACGTCATTTTAACGAGATTAACAGCACTAGTTAAAAATCAAAACTGAAACACCTTATTAACAAAACATTTAGACTCTACTCTAGATTCCTAGATGCATGCTCTTTGATTTGCTAATCACTTAAATGGACTGAATAAACTGGACAGAGTTTGGATGTCAGGATAAATCTTAAGGCATACATTTCAATTCTTTGCATTCTTTCCTCTGTGATGAAAATGCGGAAGACACAAATCAGAGAAGAAAATATTTCTAGAGCTTGATTTTTTTTTCTCAGGAGAACATCTGCCTTAATAATTGTGGTATGGAAATAGTTCAGAACCAGAAACCTTCCTAAAGTTGGCACTTTGTGACAGACGTGACTGATAACTGTCACTCTTTCCATGGCAGAAATTGAAGAAGCTGCCAGAAGGATAAGTGTCTCAACAAAATCAATCAAATCTTCATATCAGGAAGAAGAAACTATAACTGAAAGGGACATGACAGCCTACTGGAAGTTAGCCAGACTTAACTATTTGTGCATTTGCATGGCAGTAGCAGAATCAACTGTAGGTGCTCTTCAATGAAAAGAACCAAGAGACTGCTCAGAATCCAGGGGGAGATGTTACAAATGCAGCCAAACACAGAAAGATCTCTGAAAAAAACTCCAGATGAGTTGACGAGAGTCAGCTGCACAAAAGGGTAAGGCTCAGGCAGAAGAGGTGGTGGGACACGCGAACACAGGCACCACTCTATGCAGTCCTGTGAAAAAGTAAAGACACATTACTGCTTCTATAAACACAGGAGAAGAAAGAGGGTAATTATCATCAATTCGCTGATCTGGGGCATTCAAGTGTGCGTTAACACAATGCCAAAGTTGTCTAAGACATCAGCAGCGACCTTTGAGAAACAATTGTTGTCAGTCTGGGCAAAGTTGAAAGGCAGGCAAAAAAAGAGATACATATCAGACTCTACAGGCCTCATCTAGTGTGGTAAATGTTAATCACAGTACAATTGTTCAAGACTGAAAAAGCACAGCTTATTTGCAAGGGTTGACAGGAGAAAGTCTCTTCTTTTTGTAAACAAGGTGACAGAACTGCTTAGGTTTTTGAAAGTTACATCTAAATACACCACAAGACACCTGGAACAATGTTATTTGGACAGATGAGACCAAAGCAGAGGTTTTGGCCATAATAAGCAGTGGCATGTTTGGTGGAAACCAAACACAGTGTATCAGCACAAACACATCAGACCAATATATATTAATCCAATCTCATGAACTGACAGTATGAATGTAATGGATTGCCCACACGCAGCCAGTAAACTTACCCAGGGAGATTGGAAAATGGCTTCTTACAAAGTATTGATTAAAGGTCTGAATACTCAGGCAAATGAGAAACCTCATCTTTTTATTTTCAATTTATTTATAGAAATTTCAAGAAATATGCTTCAGTATGATTTTATGGGCTACTGGGTGTGGATTGATGGGGAAAATTGTATTTTGTGTTCGTTGTCTGGAGAATTCATGGCAATATAAGTTGTGCAAAAAATGAAGGTACCTGAATACTTCTTGAAGCACTACAGGGAGCAGTAGACACTGCATGACACAGTAGACAGAAATACGACACTGTGAGTAAAACATTTTTGCTTTTAAATCAATACAAGTCTTATATAATGACAAGGGGCATAAAGTGCAGTTGTACTACTTCTAATCAGAACCCTGCAGTGACCACTGACCAATGTGTACGTCAGCACCACAGGTCTAAAAAGAAAAGCTTTTTCCTAGAACGCCTCAAATCAATCTCAGAAGGGCGAGAGGGGAGGAGGAGGAGAGCAGTGGAGTGGGGGAATCACAGAGAAAGCAGGTGGGGCGGGAAAAATATGTTCGCAATGGTTTCATAAACCCAGGTAGAAAGCAATCTTGAGAATGCTCCTCACATATCGAAAGGTGCCCCTGTTCTCACTCTGCCTGCTCTGTAAAACACCAAATGGGCCGATTGCTGTCTTATAAGGTTGTTGTGGTCAGACAAGCTCACCGAGGTGAAGATAAGAAGAGAGGTACTTAAACAATACAGGCTTATTGTGAGCTGTGGGAACTTGTTACAGTGGAAGGTAAAAAGAACGTGTACGGACTAACGATAGTGCAGGTGAACTAATAGTTGTTTGGATCTCTGGAGAAAGAGAAGTTGCTCTCTCTAAGGAAGAGGAAGGTTCAGAAAACAATGCTGCTACTAATTCTTTTCTGTATCATTCGGCTTTTAGATTTAAAAGCCAAGAAGGGGGGTTTTATGTTTATTCACTTTGTAAGAGTCTGATTTGAAGATGAAGATTACTATAACATATGTGTATTAAATAGATTACTAAAGTAGCTTATTAGCTCAGCTCAGCATAAAAACTAAGAGCTGTACTATCTTCTATGGGTGCCTAAAAGATACTACTTTTGACTTGGGAAGTGACACCTGTCCTATTCAATTCATTTGACATGAGAAATTGGCAGCCAGGGGATCCTGGTGTGCAGGTGGGTTGGAGTCACAAGAGATTACAGCAATGGCGTGGGATTTAGCTAATTCTGTCATGGTGCTGGGTCGTTGACCCCGCGTTTTGTGTTTTATGATTATTTTCCTCTGTTCTAGTTATTCTGATTTTGGTATTCTGTGTCCTCCCCCCTTGTGTCCGGTTCGTGTTCTAGATTTCCTGTTTTATTCTGAAGGTTTCTGTCTGTTGTCATTGTGTTCAGCTTGTGTCCTCCAGTCATCATGTGTATTAGGATCAGCTGTTCTTCCCTCCTGTGTGTGATTACCCGATTACCTTGTGTGTGTATATTTAGTGAGTGTCGGTCTGTGTTCGTTGTTGGCTTGTCTGCATTTCTCTGTGTTCCATGGTGTTTCGTTCCTGCCTCTGCGTCTCTCTGCCCCGCACACCTTTTGTATGCTCTCAGGTTGGTTATTTAGTTCTCCCAGTTTCGGTTTCTTCAGTTATTTGTCATGCTTCACTGCTTGCTTGCCACTATCCCACCTTGTAAATAAACGTCACACTCTTCATCAGTCAGCTGCCTGCATTTTGGGTCCTTTTCAATCCACAACACGACTGCTGCCGCAGCCGTGACAAATTTAGTTAGTTGAATCAGTGGAAGAAATGGCAGATGTAAAAACCACACAGGTTATGTGATTTATTTATTTAGTTATAGAATGGTTAGGCAATATTACACCCTGAACAAAGAGTTATATTATTAGATGCAGTTTTAAAGAAAAACCCATCACATTCGAGCTAATTATTTATATCTACATGCATGCGTTTGCAGAATGGTGACCTTGTACTGGCCTCTGCAGTGTCAGCATACATATCTTTCCCCTCTGTCAGTTCTTGTATTAGCAGTATAAATCTGTGTTGGTCACATCACTCAGAGAATAAGCTGTGGCACTGAAAGTGAGAGGTCATTAGTTTTAGTGGTAAATCTTTCTCGTTTCTTATTCTTGCCATGAGCTAGATTTGTGTTTGTTTGTTTCAATTCTTGAAAAAAGTAATAGCCACACATTTTTTGAATGAAAATGTCCAAATCAAGGATGCTGAGCTTTTATATAGCTGAGCAATGCAACACAAAGTCAGAACATATCCAAGGTTTTCATGGAACTACAAAGCAATCAAGCTGAGGCTTAGAGGGGCCTCCGGAGAAGACAGTCCACTGTTTTCTCTGAGACAATAAGTGTACAATTTAGTTTTTGGTCTTTCTGTTTTTTTTGTCTGACTTTATTGTTAGTAACGCTCAGGCGGCAGCTCTGAAGACAAGAAATGCATAGTACAATTACAAGATTCATCGTTTAGTCAATTCACAGATCAGAAATTAAGAAATGAGACAGCAGAAACCAAACCTTTTACTTTTACAGACCTGCTGTTTTTTTCACAATGTTGCCACTTACAAGCTCGGTAATGATCCAACAACAACAGCAACTTAACCGATGGTACAAGCAAGGACAGAAACGTCACCATCTGAAATTATGTTCATACAATAGCTTTTTTAGTGTAGGCTGATATTAGGGAAAACTCTCTTCTTACTATATCAAACTATTAACTATATAAGTAACTATATAAACTTTCCTTAAAACGCATTTATGGAAATCCAGCTATAAACATGTTACTGTCGTAGCCTTCTTCCATTTTTCCAGATTTCATATTAAAGCACTGCATGATATCAGCTAAAGATATTACGAGAACCAACAATTAAAATATGTTCTGATGCCGAAAATATGAAAACATGTCATTGTACCTGTGAACACCATGTGTACCAAGGTAGTAGTGGAACTGAAAGGGCCAACACATGCCAACAAGTGTTCTAGTCTATTGCTATATGCTGAGGAAGAAGAAGAAGAACAACGCTCACAACTATAGGAAAAACTATGTGTGGAAGATGGTGACCAGTGCAGCTGCTGCAAAAGATCTTCCCCAACTTGTTAAACATCTGGCACCACCATGCACCTGATTTAAAACACTTTTTAAAAATAAAATAGGTTCAACTACAAATGACAATGTTGTTTTAGTATCAAATGGTACAGAGAGTTGTGCCATTCTACTATATTAGTAGTAACTACTAATGTGGGTACTGTGGCATCTCTAATATCAGCTCACTCTGAGTATCAGCAGTGTTGAGATCATTTATTGTAGACTGTAGATTTATTCTTTTGACATTATGAACCACATTAGCCTCAATTAGATATTGTGATAACGAGTATGGAAGACAGGAGAACATGCGACTGGAGATTTTAAACTGGTACATAAGTGTCTTCTCCAAATTCAGCCCCAGGTGTAACTATCATAATTACATAGTAACTACCATATTTACTTGGGCATAAAATTAGTAGCTACTTATTAAAATATTTCTCTATACTACAAGGCAACATTATTATAACCAGTGTTGGGAAGGTTACTTTTAAAATGTATTCCATTACAGAATACAGAATACATGTCCCAAAATGTATTCTGTAATGTATTCCGTTACTTTACTCAATGAGAGTAACGTATTCTGAATACTTTGGATTACTTAATACAGTGGGGCAAAAAAGTATTTAGTCAGCCACCGATTGTGCAAGTTCCCCCACTTAAAATGATGACAGAGGTCAGTAATTTGCACCAGAGGTACACTTCAACTGTGAGAGACAGAATGTGAAAAAAAAATCCATGAATTCACATGGTAGGATTTGTAAAGAATTTATTCGTAAATCAGGGTGGAAAATAAGTATTTGGTCAATAACAAAAATACAAACTCAATACTTTGTAACATAACCTTTGTTGGCAATAACAGAGGTCAAACGTTTACTATAGGTCCTTTACCAGGTTTGCACACACAGTAGCTGGTATTTTGGCCCATTCCTCCATGCAGATCTTCTCAAGAGCAGTGATGTTTTGGGGCTGTTGCCGAGCAACACGGACTTTCAACTCCCGCCACAGATTTTCTATGGGGTTGAGGTCTGGAGACTGGCTAGGCCACTCCAGGACTTTCAAATGCTTCTTACGGAGCCACTCCTTTGTTGCCCGGGCGGTGTGTTTTGGATCATTGTCATGTTGGAAGACCCAGCCTCGTTTCATCTTCAAAGTTCTCACTGATGGAAGGAGGTTTTGGCTCAAAATCTCACGATACTTGGCCCCATTCATTCTGTCCTTAACACGGATCAGTCGTCCTGTCCCCTTGGCAGAAAAACAGCCCCATAGCATGATGTTTCCACCCCCATGCTTCACAGTAGGTATGGTGTTCTTGGGATGCAACTCAGTATTCTTCTTCCTCCAAACACGACGAGTTGAGTTTATACCAAAAAGTTCTACTTTGGTTTCATCTGACCACATGACATTCTCCCAATCCTCTGCTGTATCATCCATGTGCTCTCTGGCAAACTTCAGACGGGCCTGGACATGCACTGGCTTCAGCAGCGGAACACGTCTGGCACTGCGGGATTTGATTCCCTGCCGTTGTAGTGTGTTACTGATGGTGACCTTTGTTACTTTGGTCCCAGCTCTCTGCAGGTCATTCACCAGGTCCCCCCGTGTGGTTCTGGGATCTTTGCTCACCGTTCTCATGATCATTTTGACCCCACGGGATGAGATCTTGCGTGGAGCCCCAGATCGAGGGAGATTATCAGTGGTCTTGTATGTCTTCCATTTTCTGATGATTGCTCCCACAGTTGATTTTTTCACACCAAGCTGCTTGCCTATTGTAGATTCACTCTTCCCAGTCTGGTGCAGGTCTACAATTCTTTTCCTGGTGTCCTTCGAAAGCTCTTTGGTCTTGGCCATGGCGGAGTTTGGAGTCTGACTGGTTGAGGCTGTGGACAGGTGTCTTTTATACAGATGATGAGGTCAAACAGGTGCCATTCATACAGGTAACGAGTGGGGGACAGAAAAGCTTCTTACAGAAGACGTTACAGGTCTGTGAGAGCCAGGGATTTTCCTTGTTTGAGGTGACCAAATACTTATTTTCCACCCTGATTTACGAATAAATTCTTTACAAATCCTACCATGCGAATTCATGGATTTTTTTTTCACATTCTGTCTCTCACAGTTGAAGTGTACCTCTGGTGCAAATTACTGACCTCTGTCATCATTTTAAGTGGGGGAACTTGCACAATCGGTGGCTGACTAAATACTTTTTTGCCCCACTGTATATTATCATGCTGTTTACAACTACGTGAATGTACTATTGCTGTGATTTATTACTGTTACTGAAGGTCCGCGGCTCCAAACCGTAGTAAAGGGACCTCTGGCTAATACGGCGGGTTCTGTGTCGGGCTCGTAGCCGAAAACTAGCTTTACTTTGTTGTCTGGGTCAACTTTGCTAGCGAGAGACAGAGAGGCGTTGAAAGGCTGCTCCAACGGAACTTATTGTTTTTGGAGGAAAACACGAACACGGTGTACAGTCGAGTCTTAATAGCTTACTTACAACTGGGCTCGTCAGGCACTCTTCTTGGCTGCAGTGGTTATTATTATATTTACATGCTTCCAGCTCCCGTTTTTGCTCGATGACAGCTCGTACTTTTCCTTTTTCTCCCTCCCTCGCTCACAGACACACAACGTGTATGGCAGTCCATTCTCCCTGCAGCACGGACTACACTGCCTATGATGCTACATTCTTTAGAGCTATGCCTGTAGCATTCTGCCTATTAGCTTAGCACAACAACAACAAAAAGGCCTCTCTCACCCAGGAAACACACAGAGAGAGAGCGTCACCCTGTAACCATGGCAACCGTAACACTGCCACCTGGAACAACAGAACGTAGCTGTCAAACAAAACCCAAACAGTCCTGACCCGCCACAATATGAAACAGGGAAGTACTGCCGTGTAATCCATTTATTTCAACAAAGTAACTGTGTTCTAAATACCACCTTTTTAAACGGTAACTGTAACGGAATACAGTTACTCATATTTTGTATTTTAAATACGTAACGGCGGTACATGTATTCCGTTACTCCCCAACACTGATTATAACGAATATAGGACTACAGATTTTTTTACTGTCTGTCCTTAGGCATCAAAAGCTGGGACACCTAAATGTAAATAATGAATGATGTATTACAAAAGATTTAATAGGAAGAAATCTAATTCTCAAAAAGCAACATTTTAAATGACAGTAAAATATTTTGCACACAAATATTATTTTATGGAATAATGTTAGGGCATTTTTGACTTAACTTAAAAAAAGAATAGTAGCAGAACAGGAAATGTGCTGAATTTTTTCATATGAATCAGAAATCCATCACTATATCCATTTTCATGTATATTCATGCAGTGAGAAGGTGAGCCATAATTTAGCAGAGTGAGATTGCCTCTCATTGGCTGAAGTATATTAAAAAGCAGGATTCAAATCTGGGAACTCTCTATAGCCTCCAGAAGCTGAGAGGTGGGCTGCATGGCTTTGCTGTCACGCCTTTGTGATTTTAAGAAAAAATATTTTTCATGCAGAAAGAAAATAGATTATAGAACCCTGTTTGAGAATATGGTGAGAGACGATTTCGTATAAGATATTATTCACTCACTCCTCACACGACTTCCACACTTAACAATACACAACCTTTTCCTCTTTGCACATTTGCATAATGATATACAGACGGTAGATGATGTTGCATAAATTTTAAAAGCTCCTCTTTTGCTACAGTGTATTAATCCCAGACCAGTTCAGGATGGCACGATGATTGAGTAAAAACTATTTTACTGCTTTTTTGAAAATGTGTCTCTGTCATCTCGCTCAGTTTTCAGAGCTACACCAAAACACTTTGTTTTCAGCTCATGAATGTTTTATTCACGCATGGTCAGCTTCACTCAGGGGGAAATGTTGACTGAATTATTACGTGCACAAAAGCTGATCATCAGAACAGTTTTTTTTCTGGATCAACCTTGCGAAATTCATGACTTCATGTTCTCACTAAAATGAAGCAGTAATGAGTTACGTGGTAACACTGCGGATGCCATCTGTTTTCAGCAGATGACACCATGGCGCTGCAGTCAATATTCAGATTTTACCTGAGGTCAGATGATTTTCAATTTATTTGCAAAACATCAGTAAATCAGTGAAAAAAACAGTTCCACTGTTTGCATAACACCCTTTTGATAACACGTTCTGTGTTTGGTGAATGGATTGATGTAGCAATACTAACTATTTAGCAAAACATAGTGAACATTATGACTGATGTGCAACATTGATGAAAGATTCTCTCTCATAAAGGCTGCAAAACTCAACTTTGCAGTCCTTGACGTCTTCGTCACTTTGCAGTTTTGAAACCTTTCTAAACACAGCTGAATAGTTTTACTCTACTTTGATTTAATATAGTCAGCCAAAAGCTTGCATAATATTTCTTTATTGCAAATTTATTCTTAGGCATCAAAGTTTCCCATTCCTGTAAAATCAAGGACCACATTACTATGGGTGACATTTCATGATTCCTATTTATGAACCCAAAGAGATTTGCAAAGACTGCAGCTTCGCACAGTGTTATAAGGCATCTTTCAGCTCACAGCTGTGTTTTACAGCCCACAACTTTACTGTTTACTTGCTGCCTCCAAGAGGCCAAAAGTTTTCCAAATGCTGCTTTAAATTATATAAAGCACTCTGAAAGTTTTCCACCTGTTTTAGGCACATACTTAAACAGTTTTAATTAACCTTCAATCAGGATCTGCGTCCATCATTGAAAGCTTTGATGACTGAATGTTGTTTAGTGTGCAAATATATAACTGAAGCCCACACAAAAAAACGTAAAAACACACACACACATCAGCCACTTTAGGCTTTTGTGATGTGTCTTCTCAGAGGATGATGGTTTATGTTGGTAGTTGTAATTTATAACCATTAGTGAAATGATTTTCCTCAACACCAGATTTATCATTGTTAGGAAGATTTATCCCACCATCATGCCGAGAACAGATGAGCTGGACTCGAAGAGAAATGCTCCTCGCTGTCATTTGGCATTGCTACATTATAGTATATATGAACATGCATCATGCATGTGGGCGCCACAAAATCTAGTCAGGGACCCGAGAACCCAGACTCTCTGTACACTGTGTATTAAATGCAGCCAAAGTTTGTGTTTGATAGTATTATATCATAAAGGCGTTTCTCAGTACCTGGTTTCCCCCAAACATGGTGGAGGCAATTGTGACTAAAAAGTTCAATTTTTGTTTCATCAGATGAGAAGTCTTTGCTTGTTATGTTCTGAGAGTCTTGAGCTGCCTATTGGCCAACTCCCAGCAGGCTGTCATGTTCCTTTTAGTGAGGAATAGCTTGTGTCTGGCCACTCTGCCATGAAGGCCTGATTTGTGGAGTGCTTCAGTAGTGGCTATCCTTCTGTAAGTATCTCCATAAGCGAACTTTGGATCTCAGTCATCGTGACTTGTCTGACCACATCTTTGGAAAACTTTCAGTTTTGTGCCTTGACACACTCCTGTCACTGATGTACAGAGAAATCTCTTAGCTTCAGAGTTTCGTCGTGATGCGTCCTCAATCATCCAGGTGTTCATCTGGACACAGCATTGAAAACACTACGTCCAGGCTTCAGAGCTTAGGTTGTACAAAGCATACACTATTGACAATGCGGCCTTCTGCTGAGAGGTTCATGTTTTTCCTTCATTCAGATTAATTCAGTAGTCACAGGTGGCCTCCATTTAAGGACCACTGATAAAAGTGGGAGCTGTAGCACAAGTGATCATGCGGAAAAAGTGAATCGAGTTGATATTAAAATTTAAAATTAAAAATCGAAATATTCTGTAAACATGAGCTTGTCCTGAGGCATGACAATAATTATTTGTCCTTGAGGGAGCACGTGCCTGTGAGCTCTTAGTCAAGTGCCATTAATGCAATGTATTTGCATCCTATTGTACTGTCGTGCTGTCAATGTCTCATGAAGTTGTACTGTTGGGGCCTTTCTGAGATGACAGAGTTTACTGCTATTTATATTCAATACTTTATGATAATCTTAAATGCAATTTAGTAAGTTTTCAGAAACAATTCTAACCCCAGAGCAGTCTATTCTCATTCTTGGAGCAAAAATATTACAGTTCTTTCAAAGTCCCTGTAATACACTGGACTAGGACAAATGCCAGGCGGCTCACCTTCATCATACATATATCGTACATACACACATTATGTATAGATTTCATTTCATTTTGTTTGATTATCGAAAAAGGTTTTAATCCGGTTGGTACAGTTGTTGTTTGGTTAGATCTTAGTTGAACTGCAGCGCGTGGCAATTAAACAACATATTTTAGCTATTAGCAGTGGTTCATGGTCAAAGTAGCCATTCATTTTACCTGAATCCTTGAGTCTCTTCCTTCCCCATTATGTACTTCCATCTATTTTCTTAGCACATGAATTTCACCTTCCTCTGTCTCATCCTTGCTTCTCCACAGCTGGTGCTAGCAGCAGCAGCCTCCTGTGACTGTGATTATTAGTTGCTGCTGGCAGAAGTCGCAAAAGTACAGAGATTCTGTACTTAAGTAGAAGTACAGATACTTTGTTACAAAATGCTCCAGTAAAAGTATGGATTCAACTTCTTTACTCAAGTAAAAGCAAAAAAGTACCGGACTCTAAGCAAGAAAGTTAAAAGTAGCTCCTTTAAGGACAATTCTACCATCTATTTTTACGCAAAAGTAACTGGACCTTTTGCTATACAAATAATACAATAATTTTAGTACATGAGAATAAAAATGAAAGCACTCATCTTCTATCCGCTATTTAGCACACAAGCAGTACAAGAGAATTAAAAATATGTATTTATTTTTTCTCTTGCCTACATTGTAGAATGAGACTTTGTATAAAGTTGGTATAACAATTAAATTCTGTGAATCATCAGCTTAAATGTAAATTATTCTCTGCTACATGATGTAACCAAAGACTGACAACCACAGCAACTGTGTACCAGCCAACACTGTGCTTTACTGTGAATTCACCACAATACTGCAAACCAACCTGCTCATCCTGGGCAAAACTACCCAGTATTTTACACAAAGTCAGTACACTTTGTTTGTTTTGCAGGACATTTAGCAATATGAAAAACAAATCATATATATACCCCATATATGATTAAAAATGATGATGTCACGCATTTAAATCTGCAGTTTATCAGGTATCACTGAGCAGTCCTTACTTTCAAATATAACTTCTCTTCTTCCTCCTCGTCTCCTGTCTTTTGTTTTTTCTCCATCTCGGAGTGAAGTCAGCGCTCATTGTTTTCTCTGCCTCGGAAATACTGCAGCTGGAGAGTTAGCTATCAACACTGTACAACAAACTGTTTTCTGATGTTTGTTGAGATGATAGAAATGCTGCAGAAATGTTATGTTGTGTAGAAACATTACTCACTTTATTCTCATTCCTCCTGTGTAGCACTTACGAAAAGCTGACTACAACATATGGACTCCTGCACTTATTCTGGCCCACTTTAACCCCTGAGTATAAACACTTTAGATAACACGGCTGAACCAAAAGTAACAAGCCTGTTTTGAAAAAGTAAGGAGAAGGAACCACAGATATTTGTCTTAAAATGTAGGGAGTAAAACTAAAAAGTAATAGTAAAAAGTCTGAAAAATAAATACTCCAGGGAAGTACAGACAGCTGTCACCTCGGGTTGCTGGTACTACAGTTAGTCCAGCAGCCCCAACAGCTAACATGTCAGTCAATTTGGCACATTTTGCTGCATCTATTATTAGTTTATTTTTATCATTTTCTCTCAGCTTTTCAGCTCCACCTTCTTCCACATTAAATTTTATCGACAAGGTGAGCCCCCAGCAAAGTAGGAGAGGGACTGGTCACGTTAATTAGTTTGACTGGGCGATCCAGTGTCAGTAATGAAAATGAGCAAATGGGCTGTTTACAGTGCTCGTAAGACTGGTGCGCAGCAGCCCTTTAAGTGGAGCACATCTGTGCTTTGACAGGTATCTCACCTCTGTCAGAGAACAGTAGATGTTAAAATCCAGTCGTCTTTCTGCAAAAATAGAATCTATGCCATCAAAGATGACACAAATCTACAAATACAAAAAAAGACCAAGTGGTTGAAACAAAGCCATCATGTGATAAAATGACAGCAGAACATTTCGGCTCTCGGATTTTGATGTCCAGAAGCAATGAGTGCTCCACCACAGCATGGTGGAGGTCAGCAGTGCAAAAAGAGATCAAAATCACGAGTTCATCAAGCTTCAGTCTGCTCTAAAGTCTCTGTTTCTGAGTCTTTTCCTGCCAGAGCCACTAGTAGAAAAAAAAACTGTCCCCCACTAGTAGAAGAGGGGGATATCATTTTTTTATCTTATCTTACTTGTCATCTTAGACAGTCATCCTTGGCTGTGACTAGTTCCATGCACTTGTTCAAACCTTCTGTTTTCGAGGGCCACTAGGTAGAAGATGGTTAAACTAAAGTGAAAGTGTCCTCAGATGGAAAGGAGCTGAAATGACATGTAAATTGAACTGATGGGCTGCTTAAATTCACAGTACAAGATGAAAAAGGTTTTACTGAACTATGAATAATGCTAAGCTGTTCTAAGAAGTTCAAGAATAAAAATATTAGAAATAATCATAGTAGTTCCACTAATTTACATTTTTGTGTTTTGTGTGTCCCATTTTGTCTTTTTCAAAATTTGATGAAATTAAATGTTTTCAGAATTCTAAAGGAAATAATGTGAATGATAATGTGAAGTTGAGTTCACCATTAGTGGTTTATAATGATTTAAAAAAAAAAAACTAAAATGTAAATTTAAAAAAAAAAAATTACAATATGTATGAGACAGAAAGAGTTTTTTTCTACATTTTATTCCAAGCACAGATCTTGTGGCGTTCTTGGCTTCACTTCACTGGCTCCTGTAAAATCATAGATTAAAATCATTTCCTTTACTTAACACTTCCTGATGTAATATCACAACAGTCCAGGCTTACTGTTCCCAGACCTGTGTGAGGCAGACCCTTCAGCTGTCAGACGCCTCTCCTGTGGAACTTCCCATCATGCCCTGAGCACCTCTCCTCTCCTCTTTTTCACTTCTTACCGTTTTTATGTGTATTTCATGCAGCCCCTGCTTCATGTCATTAAATGTGTGTCTCTCTCTAACATGCTTCATCTTGTTTGGTTGAGCTTGGGATGAGTCTGGTCATGCTGGAGATTACTTAATGGAACTTAATGGAACGTAAAAAGTTTCTGGAAATTACTGTTGTTGCAATTTGATGCTATATAAATAAAATGAATCACTTGAGTTGCCGATTTTCTTCTGGCTCCTCCTTATCTGTTATGTCCAGTGGAGATCCATATGGGCCTTTGAAAAATACCAGGAGGTAAGTAACTAGGAAGCAATAACAAGAAACCAGCAGGAAGGCAGCAGTGATTTTAAGCGTTTCTAATCTCTTTTAATCCTCTCTTGTCATTTCCTCTGAAGGCACATTAATGACAGTGATATGTCACACAGCATGTTCACATATTCTGAATAATCCCCATTTATTAGTTCATCAAGCTAAATGTATTGCCATTGCTTGAGTTTGATGAAGGTTATCTAAAATATATTTTATTCTAAGATTTTATCACAACCTTCTATTCCTATGCTGCTCACTTATTGTAGCGAACCATCTATTTGCCATACTGATGTTTCCATATAGACGTTAGCGCTAATGTTCTACTTTATGTTTGAAGTTTTGACATGAGCTGTCCTTAACAGAGTTCTGCACAAAGATCATATTAATCTCAGCTGTAAAGTACTGATTAAGCTGCAATGCATAAAACATGTTTATATAAAAAAACAAAAGTATTAGAGCCCCAAATATGTACGTTTTCAAAATGTATTTCTAAGCTTGTCCTTGCCTGCTGTGATGAATGCAAGGTTTTCTAAGCCTCACTTCTAAAACACTTTGAAATAGTACAAAGAGCATTTGAATTGAGTTAATCAGGCTCTTGTTGCATCAGATCTCTACATTTAATTGGCCTTTGAAAGCGAATCTCAGTACACAGCTTGGTGAGTGACTTTAAAAACAGTAATGAGTGGACTAATGGTGAGATCTTCATTAAGTTGCTCACAACCTAAATTTACAAGCATCCTGTGCCTGGATAAAAACGATTAACATTAGGATAATTAAATGCATAATACTACCAGACTAAGGTTAGAAATGGTTCATGCAACTTGTGTGACCACATCAAAAATAAAAAGTAATGATTCTTGCCTGCCACACTCAAAGGCAGCGCAGACTGAAAAGCCACCCATAGTATAAAGTGGGAGAAGAATTTTGTACAAATATTGTACGCATTTTAGAAAGAGCTTCTGTGTTGTGTATTCATAGTGTTTATTTATTATGTCAACATGAAAGGTGACAGACAGAGACAAAGGTGCAGAATTAATGCTCCTGTTCTATGCATGTCTATAGGATTTATTTAGTAAATGTTAAGTCTGCTTTACCCCTGAAGCAATGGTTAAATAACATGCTATGATGTGTGCATCTTGGCTCCTGGTAGCTCCTATTTTTTTTATTCTGCCCACTTTCCAACACTTTTATTCTTTGTGTCTCTGCAGCAACTTGCAACATATGCTGTGAATCTGGATCAAAGCGGCATACCAACCAGCCACTGCAATCCTTATAGCCGTATCCACCTACTCAGATATAATACTGAATCCAATGTTGGAATTCTCTGGGAATAATAGTGAGAACTTGTGCATGTATGCTGATATATCATAATCATAATGTTCCTTCTCTCATGCACTGGATTTGTCATCATTTTCAGAGCTGCAGTGGTAACATATAAAACGTATAACCACCTCTGGACAGAACATTTTGTGACAGCACAAATGTGTATCAAAAGTTTGTGATATTAGGTTGCAAGTCATTCTTGGTGTTTAACTATATACTCCAAGGCTACACCTTCTCCCAGGCAACTCAGATACTCTGTTAGATACTCTTGTACTGAGGATATACTTGGAATAAAATTGTTATTTTCTTTGTTCATAAGCTTTATATGAAGTAATGTGAGATAAGAGAATAGTTTTAAACTTTGAGTAATAAGAGACCAATCACACAGAGACAAAACTTTAGACAAAAAGTCATTTAGAAAATTGCTACCTTATTATCTTTATGAAAATAAATTATTCTGTAAAGATAACAATGACAACACAACATGACAAGATAACAATATGTCTACCACTGAATCATTTTGATGTATAAAGCTAGTGCTGTTAAGATATTTGTGCTCTTTTTGATACAGATGTCGAAATGTGAACTTTTAAAAGAAACCCTAACTGCTTAGCGAGCTTATATAGACACAGTACACACTGTGTATATATAGACTTTGCAGATTCCAGGTTAGACCCTCTTTTGCCTTCAGAGTTTCCTTAATTCTTTGTGGTATAAATTGAACAAAGATATAATTGGTGGTATAATTGAGTCCATATTGACAAGACTGCACCCTGCATCTGCTGCAGATTTGTCTGCATCACATTCATGATGTGAATGTGAACATTTACTATAGTGAACTCATGTTCAGGAAAGCAGTTTGAGATTATTTGGTTTGTTTGCTTTGTGATGCAACACATCACTGAAGATGAGAACACTGTGGTCATAAAGGGATGGACATGGGCAGCAATAATACTCAGGTAGGCTGTGGTGTTTAATAGATGCTCAGTTGGTACTAAGGGACTCAAAGTGTGTCAAGAAAGTTTCCCCCACATCATTACAATACCAGCAGCATGAACCATC
This sequence comes from Neolamprologus multifasciatus, assembly GCF_963576455.1. NCBI lineage: Eukaryota > Metazoa > Chordata > Actinopteri > Cichliformes > Cichlidae > Neolamprologus > Neolamprologus multifasciatus. The sequence continues at coordinate 12,319,700 of NC_140444.1, forward strand.
GATACAAGCCAGGATCGATCTATGCTCTCATGTTGTTTTGATGTGTACACAAAATTCTGACCCTGAATCTTGCAGTAGAAATCGAGAGTTATCAGACTGGGCAACATTTTTCTATCATCCAGTTTAAGTGAGCCCATGTGAACTGTAGTTTCAGTTTCCTGTTCTTAGCTGATAAAAGTGGATAAAAGTAGCTGATAAAAGTGGCACTCATGTGGTCTTCTGCTGCATACATTCACATGCTGTGAATTCAGAGATGCTCTTATGTATACCTTGATAATAATTCATTATTATCAGGATGTCCAAAAACCTCCCTGAAAAGCCTTCAGCTAATCCAAAATGCTGCAGCAAGAGTACTGACAGGGACTAGAAAGAGAGAGCATATTTCTCCAATATTGGCTTCTCTTCATTGGCTTCCTGTTAAATCCAGAATAGAATTCAAAATCCTGCTCCTCACATACAAGGTCTTAAATAATCATCTTATCTTAATGACCTTGTAGTACCATATCACCCTATTAGAGCACTTCGCTCTCACACTGCAGCCTTACTTGTTGTTCCTAGAGTATTTAAAAGTAGAATGGGAGGGAGAGCCTTCAGTTTTCAGGCCCCTCTTCTGTGGAACAAGATTCCAGTTTGGATTTGGGAGACAGACACTATCTCTACTTTTAAGATTAGGCTTAAAACTTTACTTTTTGCTAAAGCATATAGTTAGGGCTGGATCACGTGACCCTGAATCCTCCCTTAGTTGTGCTGCAATAGACGTAGGCTGCCGGGGGATTCCCATGATGCATGGAGTATTTCCTTTCCAGTCACCTTTCTCACTCACTATGTGTTAATAGACCTCTCTGCATTGAATCATATCTGTTATTAATCTCTGTCTCTTCCACAGCATGTCTTTTATCCTGTTTTCCTTCTTTCACCCCAACCGGTCGCAGCAGATGGCCGCCCCTCCCTGAGTCTGGTTCTGCCGGAGGTTTCTTCCTGTTAAAAGGGAGTTTTTCCTTCCAACTGTCGCCAAAGTGCTTGCTCATAGGGGGTCATATGATTGTTGGGTTTTTCTCTGTATCTATTATTGTACGATCTACTGTGCAATATGAAGCACCTTGATTTGGCGCTATATAAGTAAAATTGAACTGAATTGAATTAAATTGAATTGGTTGTAAACATGGTTATTTTAGATACCGCTGCTTTGCTATTAGCTTGAAGCAGTCTGACAATGCTCCTCTGACCTCTGCTTTCAGTAAAGCATTTTTATACAGAGAACTGCTGCTCAATGGATATTTTCTCGTTTCCAGGCTATTCTCTGTAAAGCCTAGAGATAAACTGCTGAAAAATCAGCAGTTTTCCTAAACTGGCATCAGACCAAACTGGTACTAACAGCTACTTTATGTTCATAGTCACTTAAGTCACCTTTTGTCTGATGCTTGATTTGAGCTTCAACACGCTGTCTTGACCATTTAGATGCCTAAATAGATTGAATTACTGCCATGTGGCTTACTAGCTGCCACTGAGATTGGATATATCCTGCAGTGACAAATTACACAGGTGTACCTAACAAACTGGGTGGTGAGTGCAGCTTCCTTAACTGCAGAAAGAAAGAGGGAGACCATGACTTCTAAAAACTAAATGTTTAAAAGTTCTGTCCAGAGACAGAAGATGTTCAGCGAAATCCTACAACTATCCTGAAGATGTCTCACCTGTAGTTAAGCGTGAAGCAGTAGAAGGCTGTTTAGTAAGACTGTGGAGTGCTTACCAGTTTGGTAAGTGTCAAAGCTACACATGCTTATGTGCAAGACATATACATACACACACATACATATAATTCCTTTGTTATTACAAAATAGGCTCTGAAAAATGTCTTTATGCTTGCGCTTCAATATGCAAGTATGAGGTGCTATAGAGTCAGTCAACCACGACATCTCATGTCTCCCAGAAGAGGCACAGTTGTAGTGCCTCTTCAGATAATTGGCTGTAAATATGGCATATTGCTGAGATTTTCTTTACCACATCAGTGAGTGCATGCTTACATATATGAGTTCATGCCAAACTTAACATTTTTGTTAATCTCTGGATGCCAAAGCTGAGATCTGCTGAAAAAGAATCCGATCTGAGCAGTTTATCTCAGATGCTTCAATAATAAAATCCTGTCAGGTGCTGAAAACAAATGCATTGCCCAGGCTGTCTCTCCTGCATTTTGTGCTTCCCGTTTAAATGGAAAGCAGGTGAGACTGTTCCCTTGCTCACTCTCTCTGCCTAGCTCACACTCAGAAAATTAAATTTGGAGAAATAAAGAATGGCATTAACACTCTGATGGATCAAAGTTAGTCTCAAAGTGTATTTACAAAGAGGTAACTGGAGACTGTTACTGCGCGACTCTGCCTGGAGGAGCACTTTCATAAGGCTCTAGCTACAATAATGGGAGATGGTTTCCATGACAATGATGCACTTTTGAGGGGTAAATGAGCAGGAGCTTGAATATGAACTTTCAAATACCCCAGCCCTCCCACCACCCCTCCCACCTCTAGGCAATGAGCTCCTCTTGATTGCTTTTGTCGCTGTGTGAGGTGGAAAAGAAATGTTTAATTTGCAATCATGATGACATACTGTACTATTAGATGAATCTGTGCACAGAGACACATTTTCAAGATTGCTTTTCATTTGCGTTTACCTTGTATCTCATCACAGTGACTGAGCATATCAGTTTTCTATTCCCATCTTAATCCTCTAATAACATAAAACCAAAGTAGTAATAGTGCAAAACAAAACAATCACACCAATCAATAATTGCATTAATACTTGACTCTATAATGTATGAAGAAAAAACTACTCCCAAGTTGAAATTCAGCCTCATTTTAAGGTCTTTGAGCTAATTGTTTTGGCATTCAGTTCAAATATTTATTTATCTGGTTCAATATCACTGTTTTCTGTAAACAAATACCTAGGTCTAGTCAAAGTTATGACTGTACCCAAGCATGAAACTTAGCACCTGCCTACTATTTCCAATCAAAATAGGAAAAAAGGAAGAAAAGTGACTCATCATCAGGCTTAGAAAACTGTTAATGATCCATCCTGTATCCTTTTTTTCAGAGTAGAGATGGAAATGAGCAAGTGGCTGTAAAACAAACCTCTGTAAGCTGTCATTGTTCCCAACATCTACAATATTTTTTAATAAAGAATAAGCACAATTTAAAAGTTCTAGAGTCACCACTTACATTTTACTGGAGTTCTACTATGGGAAAAATGCTTATTAATTAATTAACTAATTTATTGATTGATTTTTGGTGCTTTTACGATGTGAATGCTGCTATGCTTGCCACCATTTGCCAAAGACAAATTTCCCACGCAGGATAATAAAGTTTATTCTTATCTTATCTCACCTTGCAATATTTAGTGGGCCAGGAGCAATATTTCTGTTGGAGACCAAAACACATAAAAGAGTGAACAATGAATGTGGATTTGGCAGATGGACAGATACTATCATGCTTGAGCTCAGATTGGACAAAAAAAGAAGGCAAAAATGAAAGTAAGTGGCTCAGTAGAGAGGTCTCACAACATGAACACGACCAGGAACTGCCAGATGAGAGAAGAGGTGTTAGGGGTGAGTAAGAAATTTGTGATGTAATTTTGAGACCTTACTTGTTAGTTTTTCTCAGATAGTAGATTTGGAGGGTCAACGATGGCAAACAGCTGGATGGCTCAGGTATGAGTAGCTGGCAGCGTTTGTAAAACTCCTCAGGAGAATGGGGATCCAAGATAACAGATTTGTCAAGCAAGCTTTGGACAGCAAACTGGGAAACAGATGGAGAAACAGGGTTACGAGGCTAAATGCAGAAGATCGCGCATGTTTCAAAGAGGCCAAAGCTGCCCTTAAATATCATGAGCTTGATGAGTTAACTCTGAGCATGTGCGGAAGGATAACCCTTACGGAGAAGCTCCACCCATAGGCGGCCGACAATTCCACCTGAGACTCTGAGAGATGCTGACTTGAGATTAATGTTAATGATTAATGTTACCAAGTTATGTTACCTCGTTAACCAAAGTTAACTTGGTAAGTTTGCAGTTACACAAACTTACCAAGTTAACTTTAGCTACTATGCAGCATCCCCTTTAACAAATTCCTTGCTATTTAACACTTCTTACTTCTGATTCCAGCAAGACGTGTACTTAGCTACCTATAACTTGCTAACACAATCTCTGGAGAAAGCACGAAGGCCTCTTGAGGACTTAGAGAAATGAAAAACAGGGAAAATGGGTTACTGTTTTTCAGGAAAGCTATCTACCTGGAGGAAGGCAAGTGAAGCAAGACAATGAAAAAGAAGTGAAAAGAAACAGTATGAAAAGAGGAGCAAAAGAAAGATGAGCAAGAGTAAAGCATCTTCACTGCATGAAGTAGAATTTCTATACTTCGTGACAATGCAGGCAAGATGAATTGTTGTAACCCACGTGTGTAACTGGATAATTGGATTGCCCTGCTTGTACGTCAGAAAAGAAAAGCTGCCTGAAGAATAAAAATCTGTACACAAAGGGAAAAGACACACAGAGTCTGAATGTGTGGGAAGAACAATGAAGGAAAATCCCATGGGCTAATAGCCACAGCATTAGCTGACTGCCATCCACCTTGGCTGACCACAAAAGTCTCTCCACGGGAACTATCATTAAACCCTCCCAACAGGTGTCTGAGTGAGTGATTTTAACTAGAGTAAACAGAACAAGATTAATGGTGCGAAATAACACACAAGGGCCAGAAAGACAGCGATGCAACAGTGACCGTGTCAATGAAACGATTATTAATGTTTGGTAAGCTGCAGACATTGTCTTTGTCACTCTCATGCTTCTCATTGTGTGTTTTCCTGCTGTAATGTTTGGTGCCCTGGATAAACTAAGTATGTGTGTTCATGTGATCAAATGATTAGGAATGTATTGAAAAAATGGAGCTGAAGCATCATGTAGGTAAATGATTTCCAAAACATGTTTTGTAAACACCTCACTCAAACATGTATTACTCTATATTGTATTGTATTGTCTCGGCCTATTAAAGCAGGAGATGAAGTGAATGAGATAATAGTTTTTATCGCAGAGCTAATCAAAATACTTTATCATTGTTCCCTTTGTTGAATCTCTAGATTCAGCTGTTCAGCCCAGGCTGGTACGGACAAATCAATAGCAAATTTAGGATGTCAGCGCTGAGCCGGTAGCTTATTACATGAGCCAGTGTTATTTACTAGCTTTGGGCTGCCTACTCCTCCTCGGCCCTCCCTCCCTCCCTCTCTCTCTCCTCTTCTTCTTCCTCTGCATGTTCCAGGTAGTAGTACAAACAGTCCACCACACAGTAAAACCCACTCCCACTCAATGTCACCAGGAGATGAAACCAACCTGTTACATGCCATTTCCATCACAAAGCTTTAATATTAGTCCTACAGCCCGAAACACCAGGCCTATAGCTACTTGTAGCTGCATTCTCTCTATTTGCCACAAGGGGGCGCCTCCTCAGGTATCAAAAAGAAGTCACTGCATAAAGTCTATGGAAAAAAATTCCCAGCTTGCTTGATTTATGACCTCTGTGAACATTTTTCTGATGAGTTTATGATCTTAGTCACTGGTTTCAGATCTTAGTTAATACAACATGATGTTCTTTTTTGTAAATTATGGCCCCCATAAGAGTCAAAACACACGATAAAGCAGGGTTTGGAATAGGACTGGCTAATGGCCCTTAGCTTCTCAGTCAGATCCACACCTTGCTCATTGGTTTCATAAAGCTACATGATTATGGCCAAAACAGTTAGCTTGTAGCATCACAAAGGGAAAGCAGCAGGTCATGGTTGCTATGTCCACCATTTACATTTATTAGATCACCACCACATATAATGTGTATGCCACAGATGCTATTTAAATATAATGATCGCTGCTATCCAAGAATTTAAAATTCACAGTTCTAAAATATTTGTGTGTTCTTGTTTTTATGACAGATTTTATAATAAGTCTGATAGATTTGTTATTAGACCATCTGCCCATAGATATATAAGCACTACATGGTCTATTGTCAGTAGGTGTGAGAGTTCAGTAGGAGGTCATACACTGTGAACCAGGACATATATGTGTACATGATGCTACAGTGTGGCCATATGCAGCTCAGATTACCTCTCTTTAGACTCTGATCCATTAGCTCATATTGTGCTCTCAGTAGGCATTCACACAAGATATGTAGTAATGCGGGATCTTACTAGGGTCTATGACCTCAGTCTTCTCAGAAGATTAGACTGGGAATATACAGTACTTTCTGTCTTAGTATCTCTTTATTTTTCAAATAGCCCTTTAGTGCAGAAGAGATGAAAATAAATGATTTGGTAGTAGAAAATGAGACGCCGTTGTTAAAATCACCAATGTCACAAATAAAGGCTCCACAGCACAGTAGATCAACAAAAATACATTTTTAAAATGAGTCACAGGAAAGAAGAGTACAGCCAGGATTTAGTATTGTCCTTAGAGAAGCAGTTGTCTGAATTCAGTAGGACTGGAAGCTAAGCATCTCTTTTTCTGCTCTCTTTCTTTGCTGAGTTAAAAACTATTATATCCAAATTTATTTCATGGCAATGTACTTTTTAAAATTTAACATACTCAAGTACTAAACTTTGATATAGCTTTCTATATGTGCACTATGTCCTGTTAGTCTTGCATCAAGGAGCACAGGTTCATTGGTCCTTGTTAACCAAACATGGACACGCCCATGAACATGGGCAGTGGCTCGTAGTCTAGTGAGTTTCCAGAAACACTGGTTAACTGTGCCAATGAGATGGCAGTAGTTTAAATGATGGATGCAAGTGTGCAATAAAGACATCCTTTCTTGGGATGAATGAAATAGATGGTTTTCACTTTGGTATGTTTTAACTGATGTCTGTTTTTGGATATCACTGGTCAAGCACTGATTGCTATGTCTGTCCCGACTAAATATAGATAGTGATATAAGCTTATAGTATGATATAACACATTAAACTTCGCCACAGTACGTAAAGAAACTATGATTACCTTCGCCTTAATGAGCTGTAACAACAAACGTCTGCTTTCCCAAGCATCAGTAATATGAATCCAATACTGTAACCTCACAGTGCACTGACAGGAGTGCTTTTGTAACATAATCATTTTTAAGATGCATCCCATTTGATTTAAAAAAGCACCCAATTTTCACTCTGCTTTGTAGCATAAATGTTGAGAATAACTAGGAAGTAGTTTGTGTTTTCTGTGATTGTTTTCATTCATTATGCCTTTTACTTTAAGTGCAGTCCAGTAAATCAATTAAAAATACTTAATAACTTAAAAGACTCACAGATAAAAACTCACAGATGAGAGACCAGAGTAGATCAATGGCAAATTGCAGTCCTAAGATCTGTTTTATAATACACATATTCAGAAATAAAATGAGTCATCAATTGTTAACATATCGAGAAAGCATGCATGTTTCTTTTGATTTGGTTACCTAGGCAGCTTGGCCTGCTGTGCACCGATCATCCAAATGTCACTGAACGAGGAGGTGGCTGTGATTCTGCCTCTTCAGTGTTTACACACAGCTGTTTAACCAGGGAACTTTAGCCCACAGAATGGCTTGCCGGCAGCATGGCAAAGGTAGGATTATGCCTCTGCCAAATGAGGCAGAACAGGCTAATTCTATTTGAGCTTACTTGAGTCAACTTTACGGCCCAATTAGCCCCATGTAGGAGGGTGATGGTGACAGGAAACAACAATGTTCCCTTTTTGCCAGCACAAAATAAGAGATATTAAATAATTCCTTCTTGTTTATTGTACTGGCTGGCTTTAACTTGGCATGGTGGAAATTGGTCACTGGCCATATTGGTTTATGCTCATTAAGGAGGAAATAATACCCTAATTTCCAGCTGGTTGTTTTGATTTTAGAGCGTCTCTAGAGCAGCTGATTTATTTCATGGTGCCTGTTCACTGTCTCTGTTTGTTTTAATTTCCGGTATTTTTGTCCCATGTATGTTTTTGTCAGACCCTGTTGTCTTTTTTTCTGTTTTTTTTTTTTTTCTTTTTGCAGCCTTTCAGCAGTTTGCTCTCTCGGTAATATTACATTTGGTGGTTACATATAAATTCAGATTAAATAAATAACTACATTTGACGACTGAAATTGCTCCAAAAGGCATCACAAGCATGGTTATAAGGACAAGGTGAATTCTTGCAGACAATCCACAGCTGCAGCCATATATGTTGGCGTCAAAGTCCAACTTTATTGCAGTTGTTGTTAAGGAGTGATTTGGCTATAGAGGCCAAACTGTTTGTTGCGAGTAAGCTGATAAATGTGGCTATTTATTTTGTAGATTTTTCTATTTCATAATGGGAGTATACTGTAGACTGCTTTTGGAGCCTATACATACATTTACCTAATAAGCCAATTTCTTGAAACCTGCTCACAGGCAGCTGTCTGTACCAATGAGTACAGAGTTCTCTTCTTCTCTGTTATGTTCTAAAACACAAACTGAATCTGTGATAGGTAACGTTTGGTTTTTGGTTAAAATGGCATATTTCAAACAATAATCTAATCCAGAATATGAGTTAACAGTTAGACATCTACAGCAACAAACATTTCAACAAGATGAATCTGTTTGGTAAATTTCATTCTAATTACCTGCTTATTCTATGACATCAAGGTAAATTAATTCTTTCAATCAAAACATCTAATTTTCAATGTAGGAAGATTGTAACAAATTCCCTTTAAGTGTTCAGACAGCTGGTGTCAAATTTACAAATAGCAATAGTTTAAAGTCTGTTTCTGAAAGTTTGGTATAAAGCTTAAGCTAAAACAGAAATAACATTAACATAAAATAACTAAAACAGCTTAAAAACTAATTTGAGATGGAATTGGAAATTTTAGTTAAAAGGAAAAGTATGGTAGATGACGAGGAATTTGTTTTTATGAAGTTTTTCCATTTTTTATTTTTCAGATCAAATAACTATAGACTGAGAAATTATTTTAATTCGCTTTTCGAATAATTGTATCAAACTATCTGCCTTTTCAGACTGTTTGATTCCTTCGAGTGTAGCAGTGGCTGCAAAAGTCGGGGATTTGCCATACCATTTATTTCGCAGACATTTCTCAGAGCCAAAAGACCATTTTGGCTGCCAGTTGGAGGGTGTGGGTGACACACTGCTGGCCAGGAAGTCCTGCATCACTCATTATCCTTTTTTTTTGGCGTTGTCTTGGAAGGCAGTGTGAACAGAACTTTTCGTGCCGGCAATCATCTGAAGCATATCATCACTTGCATTGCTTGGCTAGTGAACAATCCCACCCGACTGCTTTCCAAATAAAATGGCTCAGCGGAGCAAAATTCTCTTTGTTTCACTGCCCAGTTAAACTGATGAGACCTGAGGTGACACTGCTAGTCCAAATATCAGTGATGATGCTAAGGGCCCAATATTCGGGCAGTAAACTGTTGGTGTTTTGTTTTGGTTGCATCAATTAACTAACACAGTGATGACTAGTCATTTATACTTGGACTCATATTCTCTGAGAAGGCAGTGAATAATTTAGCGGCGAAATTAACAGCTTGACCTGAGGTGTATAGTAAAGATTTACTGTGAGAATAAATATGTAACTGAAAGGGTGAAAAAATACCACTGAAAAAAGAAAAACTAAAAGATATTTATGACATATTTAGACGTGAAACTGACATACTGATTTGTAAATGTTTAAGGAACAATCATCTTAGAGCCTGCTCAAGTATATTGTTTTTCATCTCAATATACTTGAGGAGGTAAAAGGCAACAGTGAAAGGATCGTGAAAAGCATACTGTCATGTGGAGAGAGTGCAGAGAGAGTTGAGTATCACATTTCTGTTGTTACTATCTTTAGTAATTTCAGTCTTTATACAAAGAATGAAAAAAAATGTACACATAATTGGATATCATTTCTATAGATAGCCTACTCCCGGCCAGGCTTTTAATCTGTTATAGAATAATGACTCACAAGTATATAAAATTATCTGCTGTCCAACTGATTCTCTGTGTAGAGATAGTCACAAATTTCTAATTTAATGCCATGTCTTTTAAAAGTCACATAAAGATAATTACAATTGTTTAACCCTCTAACCCTCTAAATCGGGAAATAAACTCAGCTATTAATTCAAGGAATTTTACCTTGCATCATCCATTGAAACAGCTTCTTTTCACTTAAAAAGGAAAATCAAATTAGAGGGTCATATTTGAGATTATTTGGGACACTCAGTAGGTGACAATAATCATTGTGTATGAAGCATGAGTCTTCATAAATGTGGATCTTAACAGCAAATCAAAGGCTCCCAGAGAAACACGACCACAAGCTGGTAAATCAAGCTTATTGTCATGTACACCGCAAAACACAAGTGGTTACACAGAGCAATGAAATCCTTACTTTGCAGGTTCCCTTCACACAACTAAATAACAACCAACTAAAATAAAGAAGAATAAATTTAAGCCTGAGCATAGAAAATAATAAATAAAGTAAAACAGTGCTTTGTAGCACTTGTAGCTTATGTAGCCTATGTGTGGGTGTAGTCAGAATCTAAAGTGCAAGTAGCTGCAAAACTGTCACAGTGGTAATAAATATAGATTTTGCAATTTTAAAATGTTATGTTATGGTATATATATTTACAAAATTGCACAAATGTACAAAATAATTTTACCGTAAGTTATTTTAAGTATTACCAAAGTAAGTTTATGCAGTCCACAATATTGAATTACTTAAATATAATTAATATATTTGATATATATATATATATATTTAATATAATTATTTCCTCTAACTGACCAATGATTTAAAATCTAATGGAGTTTTTGTCTCAAGCAAGATTAAAAACCTCTGCAAGATCCTTGCAGATGTTTGCACATGGTATGGAGTTGCAACTGTTGTGCATTTGCCATACATTGGAGTAGTAATTAAGGTAATCTCCTGCAAGTTTCAAGCTGCTGCACAGCGATTTTCACTGCATATCAAGCTAAATGAAATGAAAACAGATCCCTGAAAAGAAATCAATTTGGTATCTACAGTCCGCTCTGGGAAATGTTAGGCAATAATGCAAAATGTGTAAGTTATATTGAAATAGATGTAATTAGGCAAAATCACCACAATAATGAAACAGATTTTTCTGTGAGCATAGATATAAGAAGAGTAATCAGTGAATGCATTTCAATGACTGTGAAGTCTGTTGGATAGAATATAAAACATTTTAAGAGAATATGAGCCATTTACTCTCAGCACGGTTTGGTAAACAGGCATTATTCTTGGAATAAAAAGCCTCATATAATTTCTGCTAATGACACAAGTAAAAATTAGAAGAGGATAAAGTGTCATGGATAAATAATGGATCAATACATATTATAAAGATTCAGTGTCACAAAAATATTCCAGTACAATATGAATGCAGTATAGTCCTGTTTGCTGTTTGCTGAATCCATCTCCCAGTTTGCTTTTTAGAGGAAAAAAAAATCAATGCTCATATAGAAAAAAAGAAGATACAGAAAATTGTATTTACCATCCTGCTTTCACTGCACCGATACTCCCAGCCCCTACAGTTCACCCTAAGCATTTATGTTTGGAAACTGGGCAGGGCGGGACAGTAAGGAAAATAGTTTTTCTGTAAAAATAAGTGGTTTACCTCATGAATGATAATCATGGTGCTGTTGGTTGCTTGGTTACCATCACTTGAAATCAGAGGTTGTCGAGGGACAGAAAAGGGTTCTTGGGGTTTGTGTGTTCCAGTGTCTTGCATAGTACGTCAGATAAGGACAGTCATGTTTAGGTTGAGAATTTATTGTACATTTAAAACAAATATTATTTGTATCTATATTATTTAAATATATTAAAATAACATATATTGTTATTTGCTTCAAGTGTTGACTGATAGCTCTGTCTGATCCCATTTCCAGGTAGGAGTAGAGAAAAACAAACATATCACTGAAGTTCTCTGCAAAAATTCAAACACACTTAACCAATGATTTCACTGTGTGGGAGAAGTTTAAATGGATGTTATGCAGGTCGGTGCAGCAGTTTGGGGCCTGAATAAACACCTAGCAACAACCTCATCATTTAACTAGTCATTAATATTTACATTCCTTCAAAGGCCCAATATGTTCTCTTTTCTAGATGACTGATTACAATTAAATAAAGTTCATTAAGCTTTAATGAAATGCAAGCCTCTGTATATTGCTCTTGCCTCTATAACACAAGAGCAATGTGAGAAATCATGAACCAGCTGTAAAGGGTAAAATCAATCACTGTTTTTCATTTAAATGCCAGGCAAAGAAGCATAAAACCATAGTGAGCGTGTTGATTACACAGCCTTAGACTAACAGCTTTCCAGAGAAAGAAATAGACCAACATGGTTCATTTCTCAACACCAACCAAATTTTTCAAGGGCTGCAGATTTTCAGTTTCAGTGTTTTGCCCTTGAAGATGCTTCCACCGATTAAGCATAACAAACCCCTGATGTACGGGCTGCAAGGACATATACACTTTAAGGAGTTTAGTTTGACCGTCTACTGACTGAAAATCCTGCTGTCAGAGCCTAACACTATACATAAATCTTTAAATGTCTAAAGATGCTGTGACGGGCCTGGGGGTGAATATGGGGGCAGGAGTTCAAAAAGTTGTACTGTTTTAAGAAAAAAAGACATTCTGGTTTCAGTGTGGCATTAGAGCATGCCGGAAAAAGCATTTGTAGGACATGTCTGACAACTGAAGGCAAATGCATTTATAACAATTCTGAAGAGCTACACTGAAGTGACGCAGTATGTTGACAGTGTTTTCTGTCTAAAGTCATCAGTATTGGGACTGTGGTAACGAGCACGGTAACCAAGATGGGCAGTAACGCGTTACGCGTTACTGTAATCCAATTACTTTTTTCAAGTAACGAGTAAAGTAAGGGATTACTATTGCAAAAACTGTAATTAGATTACCATTACTTTAAAACCGTGATTTTTTTGCGAGAATGTCTCGTGACAGTGAGTAAGCAAGTGCAACGGTTGTGAAAACAGCTGTGTGCAGATCAACAATGGATAATATATGAGTGCGGGAGAGAGTATGAGCCTGCAGTGTTTAAAGCGTGGAAGTACTGACCTTACTTTGAGTTTGATTCCATAAAAAGTGACAAAAACATTAGTGTCCGTTGTGCGTGGGAAGAAAACTTCTTTTTACAGCAAAAAAACCCCCTAAACTTCCAAGCAAACATCGAGTGCGCTACGATATAATGGGAAATTCACAGAGAAACTGGCGGATTCTTCCACTGACCGCTGCAGCACACCTGCACCAAGGTAAACCTCCGCCTACCCAACTCCTGCTTTACAGGTGAAAATAGAGCAAAAGGACTGCTGAGTCTTTGACTTTATTTATTTTCTGCTGTGTTTTACTTGCATCTATTTGAAAGAGTGAGTGTAAACACACAAAAGAAAAATTATTTTATGTGCTGGAATGTGCAGAAAATAGGTTTAAATATTAAACAAATTTCTTCCAGTCAGAGAATGTTGCATATAATTTAACTGTTGCTTGATGCATAAAGTTAAAAGATTAAAACTAATAAAACAAGTTTTAAAAAGAGACTTTTCCATTTTATTACATTTTGTATGATGATTATGTAGAAAAAGTAGAATTGGGCTGAAAGATCTATCGCTTTATCACCTATTCAGGTTGTAAATTGTGTTTTTAAAAAGTAACTAAGTAACTAAGTAATTAATTACTTTTGAAAATAAGTAATCAGTAAAGTAACAAGATTACTTTTTGGGGGAAGTAATCAGTAATTAGTTACTGATTACCTTTTTCAAGTAACTTGACCAACACTGTTATTATGCCAAAATCAGGAACGATTTAGATAGGCTCGTTATCCGTTATGTCATGTGGTGGCTATCGCGGAGCTTCCACAGATTCAGTAACATTAGCAAGTGGTGGAGGCCAGCAGGTGGATGATGGAAACGAGAGGCAGGAGGAGAGACCCGAAGCGGCCGCCGGTCCGAGTGTCAGGTGAACTGAATTTCAGGTAAGAAGTTATGACCTGCAGTCTATCTGGGTCAGATATAAACCAAATTTAGGTGGAGTTTATTTTTCATACTGCGTGCTAGCTAGCATGACGGAGTTTCTATACAGCTGGATTAGTGCTGTGTTACTGATGTTGAACTTTATTTTGTTCATAAGGTTAATTATTAGAGTTGCCAACCGTCCCCTAAAAAACGTAATCGTCTCGTATTCCGAGAAAATATCACGCGTTTCGTATTGAGGTGAAAAGGAACGCAGTTTGTCCCGGACTTCAGCTACAATGAAAAAGACACAAAGCTGGAGTTACTGTGTCTTTGCTGCACAGCTGCCTCTTCTTCTCTCATTCTCTCCCCCTCCCTCTCCCGTTTCTACTTCAATCATGAAACTGATCAATGATCAGCTGATCGGCTTTTCTCTCTTGTTTGTTTACAAACAACTTCGCGCCAGAAGTTGTTACAAACAACTTCTGGCGCCAGAAAGAAGAAACCAGCGGATGTCGTATTAAACAACAGCAGCACGTGTGATCAGCTGTTGTTAGAATGTATTTAATATTACTTTCTGGTGTTACCTACATCTTCCGATTCAGAGGGCAGAATTTCCGAGTTCTGAGTACAATCAAAAGCACCACGACTGCAGTTTTTGTGTTGGATGTAAAAAGCGAACATGACGCTGTGACGTAGGCTAGAATCATAGCTGTGGTCAACAAAGGTCCAGACGTGGGATTTCTCTCATGGAAATATGCACATTATCTTTTCCTTTCTGTTGGTAGGTGGCACAGTGCACTTAAGCAAGCTAGAAGACTGACATCCTTGCTGGGTATCCAGTTATGGAAGCAACACATTAACAAGAGAATTCTGAGTAAAACCAAAGTTACTTTCCCTAGTAACTAGTTACTTTGAAAGTAACGAGTAACTTGAAGTAACTGAGTTACTTTTGATGGAAGTAACTAGTAATGTAACTAAGTTACTAATTTAAAGTAACTTACCAAACACTGAAAGTCATTCATGGTGTTCTGCCTATTTGTTTGCATGAAAAGTTATAAAATAGCAATCTCTGTACACTGGGACAGGATCTGGTTAAGGTTTGCATCTCACAAGATGTGGAAACTTAAATTACTTTGTACAGCCTTTTAAATTCAGACATTTTGCAGGGGTGGAGCAAAGGAGGGTTGAATGTTGAAGGTTTTGTGAGCCTGAGATTCTCACTTAGCTTGTTATGCTAATAAAAACTGGAAAGTTGGAAATTATTTCTGTCTGGTCAACCCTTTAAGTTCATCAACACTTACACAGGGAATGATATAGGGTTGCAGTGAATATACCCCTGGGTATGGGACCTTTTCTGAAGGTGTCCTGGTAGTTTGCCGTGCGCCAACATCTTGCTAAGAAACTTTATATAACTTTCCCTGTAACTTACATATATATATATTTGTGGCCATTCCTTTTCAATTTTGGCTTCAGCAAAAGCAGATGGGCCTGGATCTTTTGGCAAGAAAATCTAAAAGAACTCAACCCTTTTCCTTCTTCACTAGTTGGGGACATGAAGAGATGAACACATAATATCTGTTGCCAAATTTAAAATTCATATCAATTTAATGCTTATCTGAGCTCAGTAAAGCCTGAGCTTAGAAAAGAAAACATTAAATAAAATTTTAATTTAAAAGTTTATGTAATTCTGTGTAAATATCACCAAAACAACCAAAGCTCAGGGTATGGCTGTCGGTCTGTCACTACGCTTGTAACCTTTGCAGCCAGTATGTGTTAGGCAGTGTTTTTTTCTAACTCGAAACCAGTTTGGCAACGATGAAATAAAACTGACTGGTGCATGCCAGAATCCACTTATCGTGGTACCTGATTGGTGCAAAGTTTTATTGCAATTCAAACTACTTTCATGGTAAGTGCTATTCTTCCACAATTCTCTTTTAGAAATTGAGCTTAGCCTTCAGTGGAAGCAGTCATCTATAGAGTGTACCTGAAAATGAGCAGATTTTTTGAAGCTTCACCCTGTTCCTTGCCTCCATTATATCACTTGAAACACCTTGACAGCAAACAATTCAAAGGCTCTGGTGGCCCTGAGAAGAAAACAGTCTCTGGGGTCCTCTGTCACCTCTGACTGTCTTTTGCCTATGTCTATAAACAAACACAAGGCTGCTGACAAAATTAGTGGTCGCATTCTTTTCTGCTTTCCCTGAACAGAAACTCTGTTTCACCATCTGTGTCTGGATTTTGAGTGCAGGTGGGTGATTTCCCTGTAAATGTTAGTCAGTTGGCTGCAGACCTTCAGCGTTCTGCCAGGTCTCAGTGTAGAGGATTTGGCTGAGTTATAACTTGCATATGTATGCTGCTTTGTGAGACTGGACACCATCTGCAGAGTGTCAGCTGTCCCTCCATGTGTATGTGTGTGTGTGGGTGTGTGTGTGTATGTGTGTACACAGCAATAAGACTCTGTAAATGGGCTGAATTTTCATGGGTTGGAAAATGGTATTTAAATCCTAACTGTATGTAATTGTTATTGTCATTTTAAGTAGAGATTTGGTTTTTTACTACACATAGAAGCAATTTTATAGAGGCAAATTAATTTACAAATTTTATTCAGTCTCTTGAAAAATGTTTTTGTCTGCCTGAGGGTTTTTCTTCTTATTCTTCTCATCACAAATCATAATGATCACACCTGGTGAGAGAACACACAGCTTGTCGCTCAGTGCTTTTCAGTTTAATTTCGAGAAGTACAATTAAACCTATCGTACTGAGGATTCCCAAAGAACGCAAAGTGAATTTTAGAGGCGGCGGGGATGCACGTCAGTGAAGAGACATAATTATATGCAAATACACACTTGGAATATTTGTCTAAACTAAAAAGGTTTTTTCATGAGCAAAAATACATGTGAATCCTGTGTTTCAAAAATGGAAATCAAATCACGTCATTCAACTTCAAAAGCAAAAATGTTCTTTGAAATGTACACAAAAGTAATTCTTTAACTAAAACTATGTGCTGTTATTCAAAGTTGACAAGTGCTTGTTAGAACAAGCACTTGCATGTTCTAACAAGCACTTGCATGTTAGAACATGCAAGTGCTTGTTAGAACATGAAAGATTGAAAAACATTGAGGGAAAAGGGATAAAATTTCTTTTTTGATTTTGACAGAAAATGGAATTAAAAAGCAAAAAACAAAAAACTAAACAAAATGGAAGAAAATAAATTGAGGTTGGTTAATCCAGAGGCAGACTGAGTTGAAGTGTCCTTTGCTACCTAGTTTACAAGTAATGTACAGTTGGGATGAATTAACCAGGCGTCAAAATAGTGTGAGGCCAGGGTTTTCTTTTCTTACTTTAAATATACTTGGATGCTGGCAAAAGAAGGACAACGTAACATTAAAACATTTGACAGCAAAGAAATGAGGGGTGCAAAGATTTGAGGCATCCCTCATTTCTTTATTTTGGAGTTAAGACTTTCTTGTAATGTATTAAAAGTGCACCGCACTTTCTCAAGTTCAAAGTTTCTTTGCACATTGGCCTATCAGTCATCATCGAATTATTCATTGCTCGTTTATTTGATGGAATCAATGAAAAATGCCAAAGACAACACAATCTGGGATCATCTTGACAGAGAACAGAACAAAAGACAACCAACGTCCAAAGAAGAGCTTTGCAATGCCCTCCAAGAAGCCTGGACAACTTAAATAACCTACAGGAATGGTTCCCATAGACAGTTCAGGTTGTGTTGAAGAACAAAGCTGGTCATACCGAATCTTGAACTTGAAGCTTGTTAGAATTGTAAAGACACTGTTTATGTCAAATATACTGCATGCCCACTAATACTGGCACAATCTCCCATTTACCTAGAAAAATATAAAAACAAAAGCATGTCATTTTCTCATACAGTAACATAGTTTCTCTGTCACTGTTTATGGGTTTGGTTCAGATATCATGTTCTCTTCCATTTTAAATTTCAATATTACATTTTGATGACGCCATCTGAACAATGGTAAAGACGTACCTGAAGCTACTGATGATGAGAAATGACTTCTGGTGCTTGTCATAAAACAAAGCGTTTGAAAGCTTTAATCACAGCATGGGTGACTGCAAGGCTTCAGATGAAGGATGCTCTAACAAATGAAAAATAGAAAACATTCTGGGTACATGACTGTGATTAGTAAATCTATGCTACACAGCATAGATGTTTTCTGTCTTGACTCCTCTTTAATGTTTAAGAATGCAAAAGCAAAATAAATGAAAAATTTCGGATTAAATAAACACATAGTCCTGTATGTTTAAATAGATACATCAGAAAATGGAAGCAAGTTGACAGACAGCTGATTTATTCACTGCTCTTTTTTGTGCACTGTAACATGTAACTTACATCCACAAAACATTACACGATATATTATGATGTAATCATGTTGTCTAGCAGCCATCTAACAACAGACTCAAACCACAGGCAAAATAATACCGCAGTATGGGCATGCACTAGCAAAATAATTGTACAGGATGTAATAAACCCAAATGCAATACTGAATTGCTGTTTAAATCATTGCATTACCATGAGTTACTTCTGATAACTGAAAAGAAAAAACATGTTGATAATACATTTGCTTTACTTTGATTCATAAATAAAGTCTTGTATTACAAGATTTCATTTTTCTTTACCCCTATTTAGCATCCCCTCTTTTTTCAACAACAGTCTGTAAACACCTGGGATCTGAGGAGGCCAGCTGCTGCACTTTTGGGAGAAGAAATGTTGTCAGATATAGGAGTCTAGCTGCTTAATATTCCTGGGCCTTCTTTATTGCATTTTCCATTTAATTATGTGCCAAATGTTTTCAGCTAGTGAAAGATTTGAACTGCAGGCAGACTAGTTCAGTTCCCAGTCTCTTCTACTATGAATCCATTCTGTTTTAATAGACGCAGTATGCATTTATCAGTGTCTTCAGGAAGACACTGATAAACTAAAAGACCTTCCCTGAAAGCTATACGGAGCAAATGTTGCTTTAAAAAATGTTTTCTCAGATGTACTATTGCCATAAAATTCAAAGTGAGCCAATATTTTTCATAGAACAGTAAAATATCTGAATTTAAGCATTTCAACAATTTAAACATTTTAAATATTTAAACCTATTTTCCGTGTTTTATTGTGAATAAAGTATTGGTTTATGAAATTTTTACATCATTGTATTGTGTTTTTTATTTACATTTTACTCAGCATCCCGGCTTTTTTGGGACTGGGGATTGTTTGTTTTTGTTATAGGTATATTGTGCATAGTGTGACATACTTTTTAGGGATATAGTGATGGTTCATGCAAACTAAAGTACACATGAAATGAACAAAAGTAGACAAACAACACCATTGTTGATGTCACAAGCAAAAGGTTAAAGATGACATTTGAAACCTTTTTAGGGGAAGGTGGAGAAAGGCAGTAAATGCACAACTTCCGCGAACCAGTGTCACTGCTCACCTCCTTCACACACATCACATAATGGCCATAAACAATGTGTCAGATCAGTGCAGAACATCTGAACAAAGCTGGTTGAGAGCAGAAACAATGCATGTAATGGAGGCCAGCCATTCTTAACCTCAGCTACCCATTACACTCACTGAGCTATTTCTGTAGCTGTAGGTATGGGGACAAACACATACACACAAAAACAGAACTTAAAACAGATATGACTGGATTAACAGGGGGATAATGGCAGGTGTTGATGGGCTGGTTCCATTATTTCTTCCATCAACGGCTGCTTGGTGTTTGTATAACACTCACAGTAGTAGCAGGTGTTTTTACTTAAACCAGAGGCCTTTGGGGTACAGTTTAGTCGGCTGAGATAAAATCCTGATGTGTTTGTGATACTCATTAAAATAACAACAAAAAGCAAAAAACAATTGTGGTTATTAGGTGCAGAATATCACTTTCCAAGCCTTGAAAAACAAACAGCGTTTGTTAAAAAATTCTACAAATGGCAGACGCTTCATATTTCAGTTTTCCGACACAGTTTTCCTCAAACTTTTGCAAAACATGCTGCAGTGATTGATTCTTGAATAAATTCTAATGAGCATAATTGATGAGATTAAAAAAAAATATTTTTCATAATATCATGAAAATAGTATTTCCCCCCTCAATGATTTCTTTTCTGGGTTATTTGTCACATTTAATGTTTAAAATCATCAAAAAAAATTATATTATTTGGATAACCTAAATAAATACAAATTGCAGATTTTAAATGATGATTTCATTTATTAAGAAATTAGAAAGGGGGCAAACAGTTTCTCTGGCACCGTTCAACACAAAGAATCATTTTTTACATTATCTACATTACTCATCTCCGCATTATTTCAACTATTGTGTAAGACTGAAAAGAATTACATTAGAGGAGCTGGAAAATATTTTGTTTTCAGATTTATGCCTGAAGATGTTCGAAGCTAATGGCATCAAGTGATAATCAGAGAATCTTAAACTTCACAGAAATACCCCTCCCCCCCCCCCAAACCCCCACAAAAAAACAAAAAACAAACAAACAAAACAACAAAAAAACAAAGACTGCAACAACAGCTTTACTTTACTAGGATATTAGTGGTGCAGCATTAAAACTGAAACCATAGTCATTCTTTACTTCATTTTCGTCTTAGTGATCAGACTTTGATGGGAATAACCAAATTATTTCTCAAAGAATTTTAATTCAAAAGATCTTGGTGAGCATTTTGCTTAGAAATACAACCTTTTTTGTGAACCCACATCTATTCAGTGATAGACACACAGTAAAAAGCTCTGATAATGAAGTAAATAATAATGAAATTGTTTGACTTTGATAGAAAATGTTTTTTTCTGTTACGGTAAGAAGCTGATTCAAGCTAACGGCTGAAGGCATGTGCAAATGTTTTATTCTTCACAGTTTCTTTTCTCGTCAGACACAAGAAATGTTATTTTCTTCACGTAGGCAGAAAACTGCATTCAGAAAGTCTCTTTGTGAGACATTTAGCAATCTTGTACAATCTTACATGATCAATACACATGTAAGTATTTGAATTTAAAACATAATCTCACTTCATTCTCCGTGAGGCTAAATTTGGTTTACCATGGTAATTACACAGAGGTTCAAAGATACCACACATGCATAAAATGCTTGATGTAACTATCTAGCAAAACAGTTGAAATTTTATTAAATCTGAACATGTATCTTAACAATGTCACTTTCAGGCCTGACATAAATGTAATACAACACTAACGCAGTACTTCTTCTTCATAGCCACATGTTGAGGGCAGACTGGAATCTACACTGACTCTCTGTCGCCTCTTGAAGTACAAACAAGACAGGACTGAGTGAACTAGTTTGCATGCACACTTTTAAGTTCTCACTCCAGATGAAGAGGAAGATGTCTGTGACTTAATGTCAAACCTGCCCTTTACCTCTAATAAACAAAAAGAGCTCTTTCTCGCTGTGTGTGTGTGTGTGTGTGTGTGTGTGTACGTTATTTGCTTTTCTTGATGACCTTTCATTGCATCTGTGTTGACATTAAACACGTTAAAGTTAAACAATCAGTCATGACTGTTATTACTTTTTCTGACACTGAGGGTTAGAAATATTATTCCATATTACTCTAACAGAGAAATTAGTATAGCGCTAGATAAGAGTAGGTAAGAGTTAGGTAAGAGTTTCTATGATATAAAATGAATGTGTTCACTTTTGTGACACATTCACTTTTTCACAGTCTTTTTCAAATAGGTCATCTGACAAATAGGTTCTGTTCTTATTACCTATGACATATAACAGCTGTATTGTGGAAATTAGATCTAATGATGAATGTAAGGATGAAATATTTAAACACTAGTTAAAGATATTATTTGTTATATTGATCAAGCATCGATCCATCCAGTTTCTTAACTGCCTGTCTAATTCAGGGAGAGGACTGGAGCCTATTCACGTTGTCATGGGATAAAAGGGGGAGTACACCTTGGAGTGCCACCAGTCTAGCACAGGGCTAAATATCATCAGAATGATTGACACATGAATCAACATAATAACTGCCTAATCAAATGAATTCATTAATTAATGGTTGAAAAAATATTCCCAGACTACTTTCAAAATTGAGCCACATAGTGTGAGGGGTCGGGTTAACATTTCCTTAACTGTGCTGGTTATTCCAAACAGGATGTTACCTATGATCTGTGTGATCAAGGCCACCAGGGTTGGCTGGAAGACTGTTTACTTAGCCTGCCAGGGCGAAGGACACTGTCTCAGCTGAACTATCGACACGCACACACATACATATACTGATACTGATAAGCACTCACCGACGCATCACTCTCCCTACCCCGGATCCAACGCCACCTCCAACGCTTACCTCCCCTCTGATGTGGACATCGGGTCAGTTGGAGGCGCAGTCGAAAGATTGCAGCGGTCCCAGATCAGATGTACACACTGGAACTCTTTTCCCATGTTGCTTGTCTGTGTTTATTGTGCTATGGTGTGTTGATATCTGTGCATTCCTGTATTATCCTTTTGTGTTACACATTTCGATGTTTTTTTCCTCGCTACCTAGCCTGACCTGTCTCCCTAATGTGATGTTTGTGTATTGTATGTACGGTTGGCAAGGTCTGTCATCTCGGTTGTGGGCAAAAGACCTGCAACTGACAAATAAAGGCTATCTCTCTCATCATCTGTCTGAGTGGGAAGACTTAAATATTAAATATAGGTCATTTAAATACCTGGCTGATAATTTCTACCTTTCAATATTTTGGACTTCATGAAAAAAAAAAACAATACTTATTACCTGGTATAAAATGTTTTGTGAATCTTTTAGTTATTCACAAACCTGGTAATTTGATCTTGCATGGCATTTAACTAATCTTCTCGCCTGCAAGCGAAACTACTGCAGAGACCGTTTTATATTATTATTATTACTATTATTAAAATCTTAAAAGTTGTACTTTTAAAGTTACTGTTAATCTTTCACCAGCAGACTAACTTTGTACATGGTGTAACAGGTTTAAACAGATGCTATCATGAGGATGTTTGTATTGTTAAAATATAAACCTCCCACATGAACAAACAAGAACAATCATGCTCAAGTACACTCTTTCAATGTAAATATAAAGAGAAACCCAGTTCTGAACATACATGCACGCATAATGAAGGTTGTTATGCAGCACCGACGCAGTGATGGAAGTTGGAGGACGGATGTTGAAGCGGATCTTCCACCTCCAGTTTGCGATACTACTGTTCATAGAGTGAATGTACATAGAGCAACAGAAGCTCCGCACCGTGTGAACTACAGTGACCGTACAGGTTAAAGACAAGCTGCGGAGAAAAGCATACAGGATCACAATGTCTGCACACTGTTTAATTAACAGGACCATGTGAGGGACAGTGGAAAGTGAGTACCACAACAAATGCTGAGCTGAGCTTCCTTTAAAACTGCTTTGAAATTGAGTTTAAAGTGAGCTCCCTTTATATGATTTTTGGCAGACCAGATTAGAAATTGAAGCCCTTCGGGGTTTTGGGAAAAATACTCACTTTCAGCAGGTTGAAGTGAGCGAGTCGACCTTTTAAATAAACCAGGACTAAAGGTACCAAAGTATTAGCTATTTTTGCGGAGGGGGGGATTGGCTTTTGTGATGGCTGAACTTTAAAAATAATAACCCAAAAGAAGTTTATTTCTGTCTATGTGTAATGATAATGCAGTTTGTTTAATTTAAATCAATATATAGCTATATATACAGTTATATACAGCTCCAAGTTGCAGTAGCAGTTACCTCAATGTGTTTTACGTTGTAAGGTAAAGATCCTGCAATAATAGAGTAATCCCCTTTGATTAAACACTTCGGGAGCTTAGGAAGAAACCCCGGCAGAACCAGGCTCAGGCAGGGGCAGCCATCTCCCACGACCAGTTGATATGATAAAGATGCACATATTACTTTGCAGTTGGTACTAGAATACCTGTTGCTATATTTTGCTAAAAAATTATTTTTGCTAGAACCCATGCACCCAACTAAGCCCTGCTGATCTGTCTGTTACATTGTTTTATATGCATAAATTATGTTAGTCACATTTTGTGGATAAGCCTTCCGATCCCACAATTGTGGGTATCTGTATGAAGTTCTATGGATGAAAAATCCTACAAACACTGGTAAAAACACAACTTAAGCTACTATAGAAGTTTCTCAAATGTAGATTAAATCCATTAATCTCACTAATAAAACTTTACAAGCAGGGCTCTCTTCACTGG
Source organism: Neolamprologus multifasciatus (assembly GCF_963576455.1). Lineage (NCBI taxonomy): Eukaryota > Metazoa > Chordata > Actinopteri > Cichliformes > Cichlidae > Neolamprologus > Neolamprologus multifasciatus. The sequence goes on from NC_140444.1 coordinate 12,343,917, forward strand.
TGTGATCGCAGGAGGCAGTGCAATGTAATTCATCTCATTACTTCAAAGAAGAATTACTATCATCTATTGCTCATAATGGTCTAATGATAAAGTTTTAGTACTGTTTACTCTTCAATATAAATAATTAATCATTGTAATTCTAATGATTGATTATTATTTCAGTGTTTTTGTGCACCTTCTGGCACTTAGTGCCCTGAAGACGGTGTGTAATGTGTATGTAGTGCTGGGTATGTTGTTGAATGTGAGTACGGTTTTACAATTAGTGCCAAAAAAGGACTCTACTACAGTTACCTACAGTCATATGAAAAAGAAGGTACACCCTATTTGATTTCAAGGTTTTAGATGAGTGCAGCTTCAAACCGTGTATCTTGCCGGCTTCTAAAGTTTTTTCTGGATTCACTAAATCTTGAGTAGTTTTGAAATTGTAATTTCTGCCTGGCACTCTTTTCAACTCTAACGGTGCAATTGTTGCTGACCAACACACCCTGAAGCTTCCTTACTTGGTTCATTTCCTTACAAGGCTAGCCTGACTAGCCTTGTTTTCTAGCCTGTCTGTTTGCAGCCCTCAGTCCATGGCTGTCTGTGCTCAACCAGCATACTCACAGTTACAAGAGGATATCCAGTGACTGAAGCTCTACCTTAGGAAGAAGAATGAGCTTATAATACAGTTTGCATCTGTGACCACCACACAAGTGTAGCACCTGGCTTCTTTACACGTTACCTGCTGTGGCAACATTGGCAGCTGCTCCACCACTCAGTGCTCGGTCCCAGCAGCTTGCTGTGATTCCCCACTCCCCTGGTCTGGTTCAATAACCTCTGGAGGAGAGCTCGTCATCTCAGCCAATCTCCTGGGTCTGACTGATGAGATGTGGCCCATCCTCATGGTGAAGCCAAAGTCTGCTCCACGTCCTGTACCTCAGAGCCGTAGACCCTGGAAAGGGCAGCAAGGGTCGTACTAGACACCCACTCCATCTACACCCAGAGGCTAAACAGCTGATGAACACATTTTTAAAACTGAAAAATGTGAACACACCATGATCTCCTGTGCAGGACCACCTGAGTGACCACTTAAGTTCTAATGGACTATCTGCTCCAGAGCGGAATGATGCTTCTGCCTCCATGGCTGCTGGAGAGATGCCCCTTGCTTAGCCCGGCGACACTGGTGACCATTTAAGCACTGAAGATGGGATTGTTGCCCAATCTGTAGCTTGCCTCCACCAGTGTGTGAATGTGAGAGTGAATGAATAGTGGAATTGCACTTTGAGGGTCTCGAAAAGCGCTATATAAATGCAATCTATTATTATTATTATTATAACAGGGATGCTGCTCCGTTTTCATTCCTCAAACTGACCCTTCTTGTGATACCCCAGTCACTGTACCTATCCGGGGACCTGTGTGAAGGATATTACTATTCAGCGGTTGAAAACCCACCATAAACCGTTGGCAATAGTTATCCATGTTGGCACTAATGACTTAAAACATGGTCAGTCAGAGACCCTCAAACAAGACTATTTACCTTGTGGACAGTCTGCTGGACATCGGAAAGCAATACCTCTGGTTCAGCCTTGCAGAACTTCTTAAACAAGACTTTCAGTTTTAAAGTCGGCCACCTCATCTTTACCAATTTCAGTGATTATAAGGCATAAACGGAAAAACTCTTATATTGTCCATATTTGTACACCCAGACTCAGTGATTTAATTACTGTGCGACAAAGCCTCTTCCTCTTGAGCCCGTCTCTCCTGCAATTATTGTGCTTTTTAACAATATAGCTTTATCTAATAAACCATTCATACTTAACAATTTTGTCACAGCTCAAAATTTTGATATTTTCTTTGTCATTCAGACTTGGCTCAAACCAGACGACTGTTGTCCTCGTCATAGAACTTTGCCCAAGTTTTTGAATTCCCCGAGGTGCTCAGGCCATGGTGGGGGAATAGCAGTGATTTATAAGGTTTATCTAAGTTGTGTCGCATTTGATGCTTGTTCTTTTGACTCCTTTGACTTAGTATATTTCAATTATAGCATCACTGATCATATCCACCACCAAAGAGAAGGCGGAAAAGCTAAATGTAGATGGAAAAAGACTAATTTATCTCCATGTTCACTCCAATATCCATATAAAGGAGTTACTAGTCATACTCAACCAACTCATAAAAGATGTGAGAACATTTTTTTTAAAAGTTTGATTAACAATAACAAACATAGTCCGAAGTTTTTATTTGACACCATCAGCAAACTTCTTAATTCTCCTTAGTCTGCTATCACTCCCATGCCTTCCAATGGGTTTGAATTTTTTTTTAGATTTCTTTACTGGAAAGATCAACAGTATCAGGTCACAGCTCAAGTCTGTACCTCTTCCATCAGTATCAAACAGATATTTCAAAATTCATATTAATCAAAGTATGTCCTCATCTGCACCGTTCATATATGGAGTGCCCTGGGTTAAATCCTTGGACCAGTTATGTTTTCCTTATATATGTTACCCCTGGGCCAAAGAATTAATATCTTTTAATGGAATCTCCTATCCCTGTTATGCAGATGACAGAGTTCTATTTTCCTGTTAGGTCCAACAACCTGAACAGCCTCTCCTGCTTCAATGTTTTTCTGCCATTACAAATTGGATGTATTCTAATTTCCTCCATCTCAATTCCAAGAAAATCGAGCTTCTAGTGTTCAGCCCATTCAGTTTCTCTAAGGAAGTATAGCCCCTTTTCCATTAGTACCCACTCAGATCGATTCACAGCGATCTTTAATGGTTTTCAGGCTTTTCCATTAGGTCATAGTACCTGGTACCAGGTACAAAAATAGTACCTGCTAAGCCGGGGTTCCAAAGCGATCGACCAGGTACTAAAATGTGGCATCCTCAGACTCCATGCCACTGATTGGCTAGTAATTGGTGTCACTTGATGAGTCATTAGAGCTTCTCATTCAAAGATCAAAGTTGCCATTTTAGAAACTGGCCATTGGGGGAAATGGCTACAAAAAACAATACTGTGGTCCCTGAGTCTGATGAAAGCCACAGACCGAGCCGCAGGTATGTCATCGCCTCGATGTCTGCCTTTGTTGTGGCGTTTGTGTCACATACTAACTAGCCTCAGATGAACAAGCAAAAGTTGTGACATTTGCTTGATGACATATGACGCCACACCAGCTTTTACTCAACAGAAAAATACCTAAAATTAGATGCAGTGTTTAAGCATACCCTTACTTGCTTCAGTACAAAGGATGAGTCGCAGCTAGGTGCAGTTATTAAAATACATATGATTATTTTATAAGGAGCAAATGCGGCCATCACTATAACAGGAGATGTTTTGGCAGTTTGTTGGGGTGGAGCATTCAGGTGTGTGCTCACACAATGCCAAGGAGCAAAGTCATCAGCAATGATGTTAGAGAAGCCATTTCAAAACAATATTGAATGATGTTTATCATTCTACAATGTAAAAGATTATACACGAGTGGAAAAAAATTCAAAAACATTCTGGTGGAAAAGTTGATGTTAAATGTCAAATTTCATGACTCTACAGTTAGAATAAGACTTAAACATGGCTTGTTTGCAATGGTTGCCATGAAAAAGCCGTGTCTTCCTTAAAAGGAATGTAACTGATTACTTCAAACTATTTCTGCTAAAGCTGCTTCTTGATTTTCAGGCTCTTCTTCTTTTTGCTTTAGTTTTGTCAAATAGACAATGACAAAGTGTGATTTGTCATGTTCTGTAGTTCATCCAAGGTGGTATTTACCTAGAACTGGGTAACGACCAGATTATTTTACTACATTCTGATATGTTTAACCGCAGATTGAAACAGGGTTTATTTCTTTTCGCATGTGACTTTATTTGATGGTTAAATATCAGTGCGTGCGTCAAACAAATGTCACAAAGTTCAAAAATTCTAATGTTTAGGTCAGTAAAGGTAAAAAAAAACTTTGAAGCATACACCATGTGTTGTTTTGTGTTCATGTAAGTATTGATTTTTTTTCATTCCCATGGTTACTACACTTACACAATCACAACTTGTGCTACACAAGTGTGAGTGTCAGTAACTACACATATATCATTCTTTTTGTACCTATAGATGATGAAAACACTGCTCAAACTTAAAAACCACACAAATCAGGTCTCTATCCTTGCTTGTGACTACTGAAGGTGGAGACATGTCCATCTGAGACAAGGTCGTACCAGCAGCCCATAAACAGGTTTAATCAAATTCCGGTTGTGAAGGAGTGTTTAGCCTCACAAACTCCACATGATCTGTTCCCACACTGTGGCTTTCAAATGGTATGGAATTCTTTATGCGAGGGAAATCTCATTGAATGGTTTTATAGTCAGTGGCAGATTAGACTGAAATGAAATGCTTTAAGTCTCATCTGAAAGGCCCTTAATTAGAGAATTTGTACTAAATATTATGCTTATTCACAAAATAACAAACTTAGTCTTTAAGAAAAGAGCTAGTTTCATGATGTCATAAAAACAGAATAGAGTAGCTGTAAGGTGGTTCAGTTTTTTTGTTTTTTGTTTATTTGAGTCGAAGAGAGCCAGAGATTAATGATATCTCAGTGTGTAAACATATAGTGAGTGAAAAAGGGGACTGAAGAAAAAACACTCAATGCATCATGGACATGGACAAGAATTAGTAAGAGTTTAGCAACTGTCCTGGATGCGGTTTTCCACTTTACCATTTATCTGGTCCATTTGTGCAATAAAAATAAAAGTCCATATCCATGTTCAAGACTGTGTCACTATTTTCCTCCTCGGACATGCGAACTGAAATCAGCTAAGAGTAGAGAGGGTGTCTGCCTCCCAAAACCTGAACTGGAAGCTGGTTCCACAGAAGAAGGACCTGAAAGCTGAATGCTCTGGCTCCCTTGCTACTTTAAAATATTCTAGCAACCACAATAAAGCCTGCGGTCTGAGACCAAAGTGCTCTAACGGGGGGATGCAGTACTATAAGGTCATTAATATAAGATGGAGCCTGAATATTCAAGACCTTGAGTGTGAGAGGCAGGATTTTAAATTCGATTCTTACACTTACACATATTTCTTATTACTTGACTTTCATTGCCAAAGTAGAAAAACAGTTTATAATAAAGAAACCATCATCAACCAACCAGTTTAACTTTCGCTTACCTGACTAAAGACTCCATTCCTCCACATAAAGCCTCTCCATTTCAAGTTTGAATGTACTTATTGTTTTGGGTTCACCCTGTTACAGAATTGCAGATATTTTTAAGTGGGTGGAAGCAAAAGTACCTAAAGGGAAAATATAAACTCCACACAGAAAGATCCCAGAATGGATTGGAATCTGGGACCATCTTTGTGTGAGCCAACAGTGCTAGCAACCACACCCACTGTAGAGCCCATATAGGGAGACAGGTAGGTGCAGGAACCAGATCAAACTAGTTCAGAAAACAGTGAGAAGATGCAGCACATGAATGAAAGAACAGTTTATTCCCCTTATTTACTGATTTTTTTGTTAGGCAAGATAAATTCATCTTAGCTGTGAGTAATTATAAATGGCTAATTACAAATGAGTTCATTGGATTGTGGCCTTATTGTCCCAATAAACAATAATAGCATACAATGTTTTTGAATGCATCTGAAAGTTAAAAAAAAAAAGGGGTTATGTAGGGTCATCAGTTTAAACTCATGCAATAACATCTAATTAATAAAAAAAATGTGCATGATGCTAATTATCCTAACATTAATTAATCAAGAATTGTGAATAAAAATAAAACATAAATTAAAAAAGGTAAATACACTATATATTAAAATACCCATAAATCACAAACATGATGAAATTCTATGACCCTTTCAAACAAATAAGTGAGTGCATGCAGTGAACAATCCAATATTTCTACTAATATAATCTGGAAGACAGATACCCATGAAATGGGAATCCCAGTATTGTATTGTGTTTATACACTACAAACTGTGCTATCAGTTTGTAGTGTATAAACACAGAACAGAACTTTGTCTCTGTCACCACCCCATAGGAGGAAGTGCCATTGCCAAACTTTGAAGCTCAAGGGAACAGATAATGGCCAATGGATAAATGAACTGGAACAGCCATCACTATTTATATTCCTTTCAGAAAACCTGGCTGGATATGTCAGCAAATAGACAATATTTTTGGTCCCACAAGAAGCTCTTGCTGTAGGCATGCCATGAAAAGGAATTCAAAAAGTCTATATATCTTCACAAGTTCATGCCTAATACAAGCATGAAAGGCAAAAAAAAATGTTTTTAAAATAAAAGAAAGGTTTATCAAAAATAATATGGCATTTTGTGGTGCATTTTAAAAAAAAATCATTTGTTTTAAAATTGAAAGACAGCACCGGAGATGTAAAAGTAGATGTGTTCTGATGACTGCTGATACAAAATCAAGGGGGAGATTAACATATTTTTTTCACACACACCTTTTGTAATAGGTGAAAGCTATTTAAAGTTAATAAGCAATAAAACAACAGACATATCAACAACATGCCAAACATGCAACCCTGAGACAACCCTTAGAAGAGTAAAGCAATGCTAAGTTGTGCCGCTGCAGTGACATAATTTGTATTACTACAATATAGTTTCTTATTAGTATGCAGAGCTGGCATACTGTAGTTTCTTTAGACCAAATACCTCCTCTCAGTTTACATGTTCACTTTGGAAGAGAGATCTCAAAACAGATATGTACTAAGATTAACACCCTCTCTTAACAGACTTTGCCAGTGGCTGAATTTAATTCTACACTCTGGGAAAAGCTTTTTTAATCCTGTTTAACTTTGTGCTAAAAGTCACCCTCTGTGAGAAGTCAATGAGCTCAGATGGGGTACACATGTGTGGAGATTTTCCTGGATAATGGTAAAAAAGGAGAACAATATGTTTACTCCTGGGGACTCTTTGGACAATTCTGTGTCAGCCAGTGAGATCAATTCTATTTACTGCAGCAAATCTCAAACAGATTTACAGCATGGTTTCCTCTATTTGTGCCCTCTTCAGCTATGGCTTTCATCCCTTACATCGAATTACTGGTTCTGCAAATAACTTACACATTAAATATCTGTTTCACAGGAACCTGTCAAAGGCTTTATGTCATGCAAACTGAATAACACGACTTTTCTTTCTTTATGATGCCAGATTATTGTATTTGGAAAGGTTGTAGCATATGCCTGGAATCTTGTTTGTGTATATATATATATATATATATATATATATATATATATATATATATATATATATATATATATGTATGTAAGCATATTCATGGCCATATGTTTTGGCTGTATTGTTGAGCCTGTTTAAACAAGCTTGTGTCACAGACCCACTCAGCAAAGTCATAAAACGCGTTATCACAAATTAACTTCTGCTTTTTCTCTCACTTTGAAAAACAGTTTCATAACATTTAGTGGACTAGCACTCGAGGGCACTTACTCACAATTATAGTGTTTTTTTTTTTAAATATTATAGCATGTCCTTACCTTCTCATTATATTAAGTTAAGCTGACATAAAGAAAACCCCACTGCATGCATGGATGAGGCACATAGAGTCCTGTTTATGGGCAACCACAAACTCACTGAGGAACACTGGGTTTGTGATTTCAATGTAAAATAACAGATTAAACAAGTGAATTTGTTGTTGTTGTTAACATGTCTGCATATTTTACACTGCAAATTTTAAATGTTTTCTCTAATATGAACTTAAAAAAATTTTGGATTGAAAACAACAAATAAAAGAATTTAACAGAACTGTAAAACCCTTATATCATATCTATCCAATGATGATGACATGAAACCCCAATTTACAATAATTTAAAGTTGGGGAATGTGTGTATTTGCTTTCTTGGAGAGTGTTAAGTGATTTTTACAATGCAGCCCTGAGCTTGTCTTACTCGTCTCAGCTATGTGAGAATGTTAGTGTCTCACTTAGCTATGATCAGACATTAAAACGTCTTTACTCAGCCAGCTCCCTATTATCAAGTCAGGGTAATGTGTCATGTGAGAATTGCCATCCCTTGCCTATCCAAATGTAATATTTCCAATAGTGAGGACACATCTGAAGCAGACATGTCAGAAAAGGCAACTGGAGAATGAAATTAATGAAAGACCAAGACAGACTTTTAATTCATTTGAAAGCCTGATGCTTAACATTGTCCACCCAGGCTGTGAAACTCAGAAACCAGTCTTGCTTGTTATCATCTATCGTCCACCTGGGCCTTACACAGAGTTTCTGTCTGATTTCTCAGACTTTATATCTAATTTAGTTCTGAGCTCAGATAAAATAATTATGTGGGTGATTTTAACATCCATGTAGATCAGGGGTGTCAAACTGAAATACACAGTGGGCCAAAATTCTAAACTGGATCAAAGTCGCGGGCTAACATTAATATTCATTGAAAAAAAATCTTCCTCCAAATATAATAAGGAATCTTTTCTCATGGACTCAAACAAGTTTTGCTGAAAAACTGAATATGGAACATATTACTAAACATATTACAAAGCTTAATACTAAACAATATATAACTTATAAACGTATATATAACTTAATATTGCACACATGCAAAATCGAAATTCCAATTAAATAACACATCAGTGGAATTCATTTCTTAAATAAAAATTGTATTTGCAGCCTTCTGAATTAAATTTTATAATTTATCAAATTTTCATCATATTCTCCCACCTGTCCAGAAAGCTCCTGTTTTCTGCCTTTCTTTTTGCCATTTTGGGATCGGTAGCATGGCAGTATTTGCATGGTTGCTATGACTATGGTCAACAGAGGAGAGGGTGCTAATGGGTCCTGTCATGACTGACGCGCCAAAACACCAATAGAGCATTCTGGGAATTGTAGTATTAGCAGTACATGAACTGTATAATACCAGTAGACCAGCTCTAATAGTAATTTGGTATGGCTTCGCGGGCCAAATGTAATTAGGCCAGACTCTCCCGCGGACTCTCCCGCGGGCCAGAGTTTGACACCTATGATGTAGATGCTAAAAATGACAGCCTCAACATGGCATTTAATCTGTTATTAGACTCAATTGGTTTCTCTCAAAATGTAAAAGAACCCACCCACCACTTTAATCACACTCTAGATCTTGTTTTAACATATGGCATAGAAACTGAACATTTAACAGTGTTTCCTGAAAACCCTCTCCTGTCTGATCATTTCCTGATAACATTTACATTTACAATAATTGATTACACAGCAGTGGAGAGTAGACTTTATCAAAGTAGATGTCTTTCTGAAAGTGCTGTAACTAAGTTTAAGAATATAATCCAGCCACTGTTATCATCGTCAATGCCCTGTACCAACACAGAGCAGAGCAGCTATCTGAACGCTACCCCAACAGAGGTCGATTATCTTGTTAATAATTTCACCTCCTCACTACGTACGACTCTGGATACTGTAGCTCCTGTGAAAACTAAGGTCTCTAATCAGAAGTACCTGACTCCGTGGTATAATTCTCAAACACGTACCCTAAAGCAGATGACTCGTAATCTGGAGAGGAAATGGCGTGTCACAAATTTAGAGGATCATCATTTAGCCTGGAGAAATAGTTTGTTGCTTTATAAGAAAGCCCTCCGCAAAGCCAGAACATCTTACTATTCGTCACTGATTGAAGAAAATAAGAACAACCCCAGGTTTCTCTTCAGCACTGTAGCCAGGCTGACAAAAAGTCAGAGCTCTTTTGAGCCAACCATCCCTTTACCGTTAACTAGTAATGACTTCATGAACTTCTTCACAAATAAAATTTTTATCATTAGAGAAAAAATTACCAATAATCATCCCACAGATGTAATATTATCTACAGCTACTCTTAGTATCATTGATGTTAAGTTAGACTCTTTTTCTCCAATTGATCTTTCTGAGTTAACTTCAATAATTACTTCCTCCAAACCATCAACGTGTCTTTTGGACCCCATTCCTACAAAACTGCTCAAAGAAGTCCTGCCATTAATTAATTCTTTGATCTTAAATATGATCAACCTATCTCTAATAATCGGCTATGTACCACAGGCCTTCAAGCTGGCTGTAGTTAAACCTTTACTCAAAAAGCCATCTCTAGACCCAGCAGTCTTAGCTAATTATAGGCCAATCTCCAACCTTCCTTTCATATCAAAAATCCTTGAAAGAGTAGTTGTCAAACAGCTAACAGATCATCTGCAGAGGAATGGTTTATTTGAAGAGTTTCAGTCAGGTTTCAGAGTTCATCACAGCACAGAAACAGCTTTAGTGAAGGTTACAAATGATCTTCTTATGGCCTCTGACAGTGGACTCATCTCTGTGCTTGTCCTTCTTGACCTTAGTGCAGCATTCGATACTGTTGACCATAATATCCTATTAGAGCGATTAGAACATGCTGTAGGTATTACAGCTACTGCACTGCAGTGGTTTGTATCATATCTATCTAATAGACTCCAATTTGTGCATGTAAATGGAGAGTCCACTTCACACACTGAGGTTAATTATGGAGTTCCACAGGGTTCAGTGCTAGGACCAATTCTTTTTACATTATACATGCTTCCCCTAGGCAGCATCATTAGAAGACATAGCATAAATTTTCACTGCTATGCAGATGACACCCAGCTCTATCTGTCCATGAAGCCAGATAACACACACCAATTAGTTAAACTGCAGGAATGTCTTAAAGACATAAAGACTTGGATGGCCGCTAACTTTCTGCTTCTTAATTCAGATAAAACTGAGGTTATTGTACTTGGCCCTGAAAAGCTTAGAAATATGGTATCTAACCAGATTCTTACTCTGGATGGCATTACCTTGGCCTCCAGTAACGCTGTGAGGAACCTTGGAGTCATTTTTGACCAGGATATGTCCTTCAACGCACATATTAAACAAATATGTAAGACTGCGTTCTTCCATTTGCGCAACATCTCTAAAATTAGAAATATCCTGTCTCAGAGTGACGCTGAAAAACTAGTTTATGCATTTATTACTTCCAGGCTGGACTACTGTAATTCATTATTATCAGGATGTCCTAAAATCTCCCTGAAAAGCCTTCAGCTAATCCAAAATGTTGCAGCAAGAGTCCTGACAGGGACTAGAAAGAGAGAGCATATTTCTCCCGTTTTGGCTTCCCTTCATTGGCTTCCTGTTAAATCCAGAATTGAATACAAAATCCTGCTCCTCACATACAAGGTCTTAAATAATCAGGCCCCATCTTATCTTAATGACCTTGTAGTACCATATCACCCTATTAGAGCACTTCGCTCTCGCTCTGCAGTCCTACTTGGCGTTCCTAGAGTACTTAAAAGTAGAATGGGAGGGAGAGCCTTCAGTTTTCAGGCCCCTCTTCTATGGAACCAGCTTCCAGTTTGGATTCGGGAGACAGACGCTATCTCTACTTTTAAGATTAGGCTTAATACTTTCCTTTTTGCTAAAGCATATAGTTAGGGCTGGACCAGGTGACCCTGAATCCTCCCTTAGTTATGCTGCAATAGACGTAGGCTGCCGGGGGATTCCCATGATGCATTGAGTTTTTCCTTTCCAGTCACCTTTCTCACTCACTATGTATTAATAGACTTCTCTGCATTGAATCATATCTGTTATTAACCTCTGTCTCTCTTCCACAGCATGTCTTTTATCCTGTCTTCCTTCTCTCACCCCAACCGGTCGCAGCAGATGGCCCCGCCCCTCCCTGAGCCTGGTTCTGCCGGAGGTTTCTTCCTGTTAAAAAGGAGTTTTTCCTTCCCACTGTCGCCAAAGTGCTTGCTCACAGGGGGTCATATGATTGTTGGGTTTTTCTCTGTATCTATGAAGCGCCTTGAAGCGACTTTTGTTGTGATTTGGCGCTATATAAATAAAATTGAATTGAATTGAATTGAGAATGTCCTGACCTGATTGTCCAACACCGTCCTAAGCTTTACTTGTTTCCAACTCACAGCAGATGATTTAGCTTAAAAACAGTAGTTTGATTATTTAAAAATAAAATAAAATAAAAAAAATTGAAAAAAAATTGAAAAAGAAAAATGCTGAAAATTTGACTTTGCTTGATATGTAGGCAGTATTGAGACTTAATTCAAAAAGCAAAATAAAAGACATGTATAAAGAAAATCCCTTTAATTTTGGTTCGAAACAGTAGGCATCTCCCTCTACAGTACCTCTGCAATCGCCTTAGACAACCACCAGATTCAAACCCAGATCCTTCTTGCTGTGAGGCAACATTGCTAATCACAGCACCACCATGCCTTTCCAGCATCAAGAAACAATACGTTTTGACTGTTCAGAGGCTTTTTCATTCAAGTAAGCTCAAAATTCAACACACAATGGAGCATAATCATGTGAGAAATGTAATTTGCATGTAGATATATACAACATGGCATAAACATGTTTTTAAATTTGAAGGAATTCCTGTCCAGTAATACTTATCTGGGTACTTGTCTATGTAGCTGAGATGGACAAGTGTCGCTGTAAAATATCAATGACACTTTGAATTAAAATACAAAAACTCATGTTTGTTTTTTTGAAAGAGTAGCTAGGTTGACGTAGATATCTACTTTAAACTAAATTTTAGGGTGTATACCATTTTAGTTACAATGCCCATTCAATTTCATAGTAACCTGCAAAGATGGCTTTTCACCTTCCACTTTTCAAATAAATGTAGATGTAAAGATGAGTAGTAATCAGAAATTACCCACAAAGGTTGAATGAATGCCTTGTGCTTTTTGGGAGAAAAAATATATTGTGTATGTCAGTAAAATCTCCTTTACTATTAAATAAAATGTATATTGCTGCTCGTACAGTTAGCAAATAAACACATGAGGAGGCAGCTAGAAGATTAATGACAAAGAAAGAGAAAGAAAGAGGAGCAGAGCTAGAGAAGTATGTAGAGGAGGAATTGCCTCTCTCATTTGTGTAAAGAGGATAATTGGTGGCTGACCCTCTGATGTCCATCAACTTCTACTGAATAGTGAGGTGAGAATGACTAACAATGTTCTGCTGCATCACAAGCTATAAAGCACACTGCAGTTCACACTCACACACCCACAAATTCTCATAGACACACATTAAAACCTATAACCTCGCATACAGAGTCTTATTTGTATGTGTAGTACCCACTCACCGGAGTTATCACTCACTAATGCCTGTAATTAGGGCTCTTTGATCAGGCTGGATGAGTACTCAATAAGTACACTGAGTAGTAATAAAAGAGGTTTTGTAGCCATTTGTCGTGTGTGGGGGGTGAACAAGGGTTCATACATTTATTTACTGATCTATTTTCTTTCTTTTTGGTACATGCTGTGAAAAAAAAAGTTAACCTGTAAGAACTTGTAAATTAATGTGCTTCTCTGCAATCAATTTTAATATGCAGTGACTTGATCATCTGGGAGTGTTTGGTAATGTGAGCTGATTTTCTGAAGGCATGGAAATTTTACTGCCATATAATTAAATACTATGTGTTTGCATATGAGTCAGAGGGAAAACGTGGCACATTTTGAGTTTAAAAACAAAAACAGCCATCATCCAACAGGAAGCAATATTATACCAAGGACACGTTTGTATGTGCACTGTGGGTGTTGGCATCAAACAGCAAGAGCTTCTCTGTACACATCATACAAATGACATATAGGCCTGATCAAATATTCTCCAGTGGAAGAAAATGATGCTATAAGGATACTGTAATTCCAAAGTAAACCAAAAGCTAAACCCAGTGGTTGGCTCTTGGTTGCCCTATAAGTCAGCACCAGATCACCAATTTGTATCTGGACATTTGTGATGAAGTATCAGTTGCAGATGGGATAGCCTATAATCACTGGAACTGCTTAACGACACATAACGACATCCTGATTTGAAAGACAAGATAATAAGACAATTAGTCTAAAAGTCTCGTGTTAAACTTGTTTGAATAAAATGTATGTTTTTTCCACAAATATAATCATTTATCATAATGTTAAAATTTGCCAGTTTTACTTGATATGCTTGAAAAAGATTCCAATCAGTCTCAGCTGTGCTTTGAATTTAGTGCTGATCAGCAATTATTAGCAGGGTAACACAGCTACAATAGTGGCAAAGGTAAACATAACCTTCTGCGCCAAATGTCATTATGCTACCAGTCGGGCTGGGAACCGGTTCACTGATGTTAGACTGGCTACTGCTGGAGGGTAGAAGGTAGAGCGAACAGCATGAAGCACAGGCAGACACAGCTGCAAATGATTGTCAGAAGTATTACATGTGCTCCTATAGTGCCTCAGTGCATTTTCACAGCTTGGTCAGTTCCTGTCGACATCTTTATTTGGTTTGGTCATATTTTTTGACAGCCAGCCCAAGTGACTGTCACTGCAGGATGAATAGTAGAGTTAAACACGTTGAACATCAAATATTTACCGTTAATGTATTTGTGATTTCAATGTGTTTAGCTTTTTTATTTTTCCATTTCATTTGGGCATTTTCATTTGCTACTGCTGAGAGTTTTAAGGCAGCAGGGTTTGAAATTGCCTCTACTTTCCAGTGACTTTGTGACTGATGGTCAATCAGGCACAAAATTAACAAATCTGCATATAGCACCTCCTACGTTAACATTTAGGCTCAAGTGAATCTGGCCAATAAATTAATTAATTAAACAAAATAAATGTAATTTCTTATCAGAGTATTAGACGATGACTCACAATTCCCTGAGGTGAAATAAGTGTGATGGCCCTATAACAATAAAAATAAATTCTGTTATTATTGACGTTCATTGTGTAGACAGGTATGACTAAGAGAAGACATGGAGGACTTATACTGTAACTCAAGAAAAGTAGAAAAGATATCTTTTAAAAAGATGCACTCCTTTTATGTGCGAGATACAAACTCATCAGCGCTGGATAGTGTGTTTGCGTCACTTTACCTATTTATCTTGAGTACCAGTCATATATTATGCGTCACAGATAACCTTGACAAAAGGACTAAAGAGTTTATTGATGTACTTGTCAACAAATGCAACTTCTCATGTGAAGCACTGGTAGCATATATAAAACTGTATGACTGATAATACACCACAGGTGTTGTATACAATGATACTACACCACACAACTGAAAAAATGTGTGACATGACCCTCTAATGAACTTTTTCACAGCACCTTTAGAAAAACAAATTTCTCAAAAACTGCCAGAATTTCAGGCCACATCTAGAGTTGATCTGTAGTTTTTAGATGCATCTCATAAAATACTTGAATGAATAATTCATACTCAGATATGAATGCAGAGTATACCTTAGAAATAAGGCCCTCGGTAAACACATGCAACATTAGGCTGTTGTTTCCTGGGAACATTTATTAAAGCCCTATATAATAATTATTAACAAGGTAATTGAGGTTTACGACACAGATTACTCAAGCGCATACGCTACAGCACATTCAGTTGGAAAAGACATAAATGAAAGCAGTATCATCTGAGATGACGAGGGATGCTGCCTCCATCTGCTGAAGAATGACTAGTACTGCAGTTTTCTACGTGAGACGTTAAGCACAACAAGTTATCTGAATAACATCATTTTCTGAAGGTTCTTATCAATTTTAAAACCTGTTCCCCAGATTCCCCCCTGATTTAAACAAGCAAATGAACACGTATGTGACAAATTTGCCCCTCATGATATACACTATCATTTCATTTCTGCTCTTTTGCACTCAGTTTAGATGCATCCTGACTTCTTTAGAAGATGCTTGATGGAGAACAGTGCAAACAGCCTCATTTTAAAAATACATTTTCCTACATTACCCCCAAATGACTAATTTTGTGCTAATATACACATTGATTATTGTTTGATTTGCATTGTATATGTAAAAACTATACACTCTATACACTTTCTTGAAGCTATTTTCATTGTTAGAATCTTATGTCATCAGTTGTGGTAATTCATGATTAACTGCATTGAAAATGCATCGGAAAAGGAAATATTACTGAAATAAAATTCCTGTTCATCATAACATAAAATGGTTAAGCTATAACCCAAAAGCTATACTTTAATTTTGTGTAATATTAATTAATGCAAATCACCTGTTGCACATTCTGAATTTGTTCAATGTATTTGTGTAAGTTTTGCATTAACTGTTTAGGAATTACAACAATTTATATACCGTTTCAGAGGTTCAAAAGCAGTTGGATAATTGACTAATAAAATGTTTTAAGACTATGTGAGATTGGTTCCCTTAATGTTTAATAAAACATTTGACAGAAAAAAGATCTGGAGTTGATAATGTCATTCTTTCATTTGGTATCTGTTTACAGGAACGCTGAATATGAAGTTCAAAGAGACGCTGATGCAATTGGACCAGCAGAAGCACATTATCACAGAGCTTCACTGTTGATACAGGAAGGCTCTTTCACTGATCAGTATCAAATTTATTAGGTCAGATCCTCTGATATGTAGCTTCATATAGATTATCTGTATGTGTGTTTATAAACAGTTTTCAGTCAGAAGATAAATATAGAGCAGTCTGTGATAAACGTTTTATGATCTCTATCTTTATCAGTTTTCAATGGCAGTTATTTAGATTAGAGAAAAAACTCTAACCCTCTGAACATTCAAGTGATGCAGGTTTATCAATCTGACATAACTTTTATTCTTGGGATTCTTCTTGGGAAAGTGAAAGCGCAGCTGTTACAGCCAAAGCATGAGAGTCTGGTTTTCTTTTGTTTTTCTCATATTAATATTTAGGGTATTGTAACCACAGAAACTCAGAGTTGCAGGAGAAACAGGCATAGTCATGATTTTCTACCACCTTGCCAATATATAATATATATATATATATATATATATATATATATATAATATATATATATACACACACACATACATACATACATACATACATACATATATATATATGTGTGTGTATGCATATATATAGCTATATAGCTATATTTTGTGTTTCATACGCGGCTTAATTACACATCAATGATTGATTTTGCACAGGTATGATTTAGGTCTCAGTATAAAAAACAGCATTGACAATTTATTTTTAGTTATGTCAAATTAAAGTTGAAACTTTGTCTTTCTATGTTGTTTGGGTTTTTTTTCTTGTTTTTGTTTTTTTACTTTATTTATTATATTAACATTCTCCACACAAGCATTTAATTGCAAATAAGTTTATTGACATAATGACAAAGACAGAAGACAAAGCAAATCTGAAATCTGTTATTTGAAGGTCTCCTTTATGTAGTGTTGACTGCGTATCTGTAGTTCTCACTCTAATAATATAGATTTTTTTATTTACATTTTCTACCTACAATCCAAAGGTAAGGTCTGTGAATTGCAGATGACAACTCTGCTGGATGTCATGTTAATGTAACTTTAAAATGACACGATGATCCAGTGATCATCTCATGATGATGACTGAATCATTCAATATGGATTTCTGCTGAGGGACAGGATTTGTAATTATCTGTAATTATCTTGCTCAAGATGCTCAAGATGTTTACTCTATTCTCTTGCTCTTCATGGCCAGAGACTCCATGACAGTGAAGAAATTATGTGGTGTTTCTGTTTCCTGCAGTACAGAGTTGGCACAGAAATCAGGAGGCAAGTAGTCCATAGGGTTTGAGGTGCCAATTACCCAGTTGAAGGTGCTGAAATTAAAAAAAATACAAGTTTACTTGTATGACTAGGTTACCAACATCAAATTCAAAATTTACAGATGGAAAGCAGAGAATAGAACATCGTAACACTTCAGTGTCTTAACTTTTGCATGGTTCAGGGCTAAAAATCCAAAAAAGGTCCTCATACATATGATTCTGTTTTCTACTGTTTGCATTATATTGCATTATATTGTTGCTAAATCTAAAATGGTTGCTGAAGTTGTTTTTAATATCATTAGCACAGTTTTTGTTCCATTTTGTCTGTTTTAGTTTTACATTACTGCGACAAAGTGGGTGGAGCATTTGCACACTTTAATACTCACCATTTGTCTTATGCGTGTTAATTTTACACACAACATTATATTGTTTTGTCTGCTTGTGCTTATTTTCTGTGGTTTGCCAATCCTAAGGTAACATTGCTTCACTTTGTGTGTGTGTTAAATTTGTGGTTAACATCAAAACAGTTGATCAAGTTAAAGGAAATACACACACATACATTTTCAAGTGTCTTTTATAATGTTCAATTTTTTTTTTTAACTTTTTCCCCAGGATCCATGCAGGTCAAGTATCTTGTTACTTTTATAGTGCTGCTGATGTCATGGTTGACATCACTGGGCCAAACCAAGTTGCAGGGGGGGGGGGGGTCTTTCTGTAGGAAGGCTTGTTTTAAATGGATTTGTTAACAATATTTGAATTATTATTGAATTTTTAATTATTTATTTATAGGGAACCATTTAGCCATGAAAATGAGCTAGTGATAAATTACTGAGTGTTATGTGTTTCTCAGATGTTCATGTAGCTTTGTAGTTTCACTGGCTTACCAACTATTGGTATATCTGGACTAATTGGCTATGTAGACTTCAGATGGGGACAGGTGTGCTGTGTATGTTGTGTGCCTGTCATGTTGGTTAGTATATATTAATTTGTGGAGTTTCATTTATGTCTAACTTTCATATGTCATGTAGAATACTGTAAATCTTATCTAATCTACCTTTTTCTCATAACTCAATTTTTTTTGCTGAGTCTGCCTACATACCTTCCCTTTACATTCGAGACAGACTCTCTTACAGTTACCTGACAGTGAGCCACCCAGATTGTGGAGTATAGCTTGTGAAGGACACAGGGATGCAGCCGATCTCAGTAAAGACAGTTGAATAAAGGCCTGAAAACATAAAGTATGGGTTATATGTAAACAGGCTACCTGAGTGGCATAAAAATTTTTTTAAAAAGTGTTATTTTACATTTACTAAATTCACTACTATTTATTTTTATTCTGTCATAAATAGGAATTTACTCTTCTTGTCACTATGCTCGACATGCATGCACAGGCAAAGGTGATTTGGTCATTTAGTAGTACATTGGCTTAACCTAATAACTAGTAGGATCGAAAGGTTTATTGTAGCATACTGCCAATCCTTTACTACAAAGTCTACTTGAAATTACCAATCAGCGTGTACATTTACACAAAAATAAATTAAACTTTGTCTTCCAAAATAATGAAAATAGCACATAGCACTAGTGGTAGTATTCATGGCCTTTCAGCCTTAGAATTAGTATAGAACACATTTATTTTTGCTTCTTACCATTTTCTGAAAGACTGCCATACCAGGTGTTGATTAGCACACCCATTCCCCAAGAGGAGGAGGAGCCCATGAACACCTGACCCATCAGTTTAGCATCAGGGGGAACTTGCATGGGAATGAAGGAGGAATCCAGCTTCATCTTCTTGCAAGAGAGTGTTTTCCAGTTGGACTCGTAATAGACCTCCTGAAAGGATGAACAAAGAGATTGAATGCTCTTATCCTGTTCATATCTTGGCTTTTATGCTGCCACGGTCTTATAATGTGTTTGCATAAATATTTTTGTCATTTTATACTTTCATTTTAGTTTTTTAAATGTCACACTAAGTGTAATGATTGGAATTCTGTTTATGTGTTAGGTAAGACAGAAGAAATTAGTAATTTGAATGATATTTAGATACTTTTTCAAGGGGGAGGGATCATTATGAAAGAAAAAAAACACAAAACATCAACAATTTAATGAGGCTTTACTACCTCTCTAAAAAGCATCAGCTGGTCCAGAGCAAAGTCCTGATTGTCACCAATTCCGAAGTTTTTAACTCGCATCCTCTGTCCAAAGCATCATATGTTATTAATCCCGTTGAGGAGATGAGTCCATCGCCAGTCATCTGAAAAGGAGAGATAAAAGCAAGTTTTAATTTAATTATATGGTCATTTAATTATATTTAATCTGCCATGTCTTTAGTTTAAAAGTTTATATGATGCCTGACTGCACTACTGAGAAAAGCACAGAGAACTGTCTAATTGATTCACAGCAAGCAACTGGATATCATGTGTCCATCCAAGCAACAAAATCTTTGTCTCAATGAAATGAAGTGTTTCTAGTTGTGAGAACTCATCTGAAGCAAATGATATCATCTTGTGAGGCTTATGCTGTGAGCATTTGAGAAAGTGAATGTCCCGAACATATTTTCCTGAACTTGTCTCTAGCTAATGTCTAAAACCCAGGTACTAGCGTTAAAACATATTTCAGTACAAGTTGAAGTACTTCAACTTCAGCTTATTGATCAGCTGACCTGCTGGTCTTTGTGGATCTACACAGCTGAATTCAACAATACATCAGCAGTTATTTCATAAGTTGTCCTGGCTGATTTCCATCCTTTATACTGACAGTAAGCTGTTTATGCTGTCTTCATATTATACTGTATACAGCCACGATCAGCTTAACTTCAAATTCATTTCTAAACTTCTGAGTATTTTCATGAAACCTTTAAATAATGCATTCAGTCTACCTCAGATTGTTTTGCAGCATGTTTCACAATATGTAAAAACATAATGCCACACGTACAGACCCAATATTTGATTTACAAAAGTGAGGACTTACATGTAAATTTTGCATTTATCCAATACCACTGCAATATAGTGGTACCAATATGAATATAGCTAGCAACACACTGTGTGACAAACTGCACACACACTCATGTGTTTGGCTAGATGCTGAAGTGCGGGTTAGGCAAACCAAGTATGCGACAAACCAAAGGTAACAAGCTTTTTTTTGAAAATGCGTGAACTAGAAAGTACAGATATTTGTTAAAAATGTAGGGAATAAAAATAAAAAGTTGTCAGAAAAAGAAATACTAAAGAAAAGTACAGACACCTGAAAATTCTAGTTAAGTACAGTAATGAAGTATTTAGACTTCATTACTTTCCATCTCTGTTAAAACCTAATCCGTACATATTAAGGCACAAAAAACTGCTCTGTTGCTGCAGAATCATACTATTATGTGAGGAAATATTACATCCAACAGAAAAGGGTTCAGTTGGCATAAAATACAAGAGAAGTTTGCTTAACACTGATCAGAGCAATAGAGATATACAGTAAGTTCCTAAAGATTATCTGTGGGGCACATCAGTGAACTCACCACAGTGAGCCCTCCACTCAGCAGCTCTGGAACGACTGTGGAAGAGAAAGTCAAAGTCATAAGCTCCATTTGTTATAACAATCTAAAATTGAATGCATAAATATACTCATTGGAGAACCTTAGCTTACCATACAAATTAATCTTGGCAGCCTAGTTTGACTATACCTGGTTTTTAAGATAGATTAAAAAAATATGTCTGTGTCTCTGAGTAAAAATACATTTTCTAACATTATGAATTCAGTTTTTTCATATTTCTGTTTCAGGCACATTTAGCAGGTCTCTTAACACAGATATAGACATCAGTTTGAGTATCTTGTTCATCTAAGTCCATACTCACCACAGGGTTTGGGGTATTGGGCGACACCCACTGCCAGCAAGAGGCTCAGGCAGGGCAGCACACTGATGAAGCTCATGGTGAGAAAGTTGCAGAGTCGCCGGACCAGGAAAATCTGTGAGCGCTCTGGTTCAGGAAACACTTCCATATAAATCTGCTAACAGGAGGCAGTGTCCACATCATGTGACGTCAAGTGATGGCCTTGTGCATTTTCTGGACTATCTACTTTACTAAATAATTAACAGTTGTACTTTACAGTTTATAAGACATGGCTGTTTTT
Organism: Neolamprologus multifasciatus; assembly: GCF_963576455.1. Classification (NCBI taxonomy): domain Eukaryota; kingdom Metazoa; phylum Chordata; class Actinopteri; order Cichliformes; family Cichlidae; genus Neolamprologus; species Neolamprologus multifasciatus. Next base: position 12,365,529 of record NC_140444.1, read on the forward strand.
GATGTTGAAGCCTAAAGCTCATGACTTAAACTGAAAATAAAATGCAAGTAGGCTATTCTAATATGCCTTATATGTTATCTTAAATTTACATATGTTTTGCAAAAAAAAAAAAAAAGAAGGGGTGTATAGAATGTCATTAAAGTATTAAAGAAAAGGTCCTTAATCTGAAAGATAAAAAATTAATAATAATAAAAATGAACATTAATAGTATAGCCCTTTTTGAAGGTTATTGCAAACAATTAATCCTTAACCCTCTCAAGGCAGGCATTGCAGATTTGCAACAGTTAAAAGCTAACAACCTGATTACCCCACATACATATTTTCTGAGGTTTTTTTTACTCAGAAGTACCACTGCTGAGAGGGTTAACCTATAATTATTTTGCGTTGCATGTGGAGACGTCCTCTTCAAAATTCTTCTTACAGTTTGTGCTATTCAAACCTGAAGATTTAGTGCCTTTCTCAAAAACAAATTTACCTGTAAATCATTAGTTAACAGGCTAAATGGCTCCAATCTTTTAACTGCAGATGTAAATATTCCCATGTTATACTAAATAACTCCACCTGCTTATTTCTCAGCCTTGATGACAAAAGCATATCTGAATGTCACACTGTGGCGAGTTCTTCAGGATCCTTTGGTTATGCACTTCTACCGGGGGAACTAAAAATTAAACAACTGACTCACTTAAAAGCATCAGGTAGTACAGACCAAAGGTCTCACCGGCGTTAAAAACTAACGTTTTTAACTCGCATACTCTAAAAGCATGATAGGTTATCAATCCTGCTGAGGTGATCTGCCCACTGACATTCTAGGTTTTGAATACCACAAGTGGCAACAATGATTAATACATCAACATTAACCAAAATACAAAAAGTAATGCTTACTTTGTGTTGTGTCAATGCATACAGATTATCAGAGTATTTGTATAAAAACAAATATGATCGCCACCACTTTTCAGTGGCCCAACTGTAGCTGATTAATAATGTCATTATTTCAGATATTCCTCTTATGTTCAGAAATTCTAACTGTCACCTCCTTATTATTCTTCCCTACATAACAAAATCCACAATGACACTTTAATAAATATAATTTTTACTTGTTATTATTTATTTATTTTTACCTGTGAGTGAGTGTGATAAATGACCCCTTTAATCAGGGCATTACAGTTCACACAAGGCCAATTTCCAGTGGAAAGAGATTTTGGGGGGAAAAAAGTATATCAGCATATGCATGTTCAACATATATATAAATCTGTCTTTACACAATTGACTCTCAAATTAGCAGAATGTATTTACTGAGTGTACATAAATAAAAAGGGAAACCTTCATACAGATAAACGGCCACTACATGACCATTCAGAATATGGGTCAAATGGAAACAGCTGCCACTGACTACTGATAGTGATTAGAAAAAGTTGGAAGGTGCTCCATCTTTATCTTAGGACTAATAGTCATTTACAGCACATAAAAAGGGGCATAATTTACAGGAGGTCACTGTGGATCAAATGTTTTAAATTGGTTAATATTAAATGCAAACCAAAGTATTTATTTTATCAACACGCTGGCAGTTTGGTTGTTGATTCAGCACTTTGTTCCAATTTTACTCTCTACAGTTACCGGGGTAACAAACAAATCACTCAAGCACAAGCGAGCAAGTTTGAGGTAGTTTTACTTTACTTGTTTTTCTACTTCTGCTCCACTACAACAGAAGGAAATACTGTACTTGTACTTCCTACATTTATTTCACGACTGCAGTTAAATAAAAGTTAGATAAGAATATAAAATACGCTGAGTAGCTAATTAATTTAATCTCCCCCACAGATTATAGAAGTAAAACCATAACAATTAAGTGGGTAATGAATAATTTAACTTAGGAATACATGGCTATTATTTTAATAGCACTTTCTAGATGCAAACTGGCTGCTTTTTTGTTTTTTGTTTTATTAAGCAAACAATTAAGAAATTATTCAAGAAAATATGCATAAATTTGATCCATGGTTAAAATCATTTAAAAGTTACCGCTAGATACAAGATTTCTCAAAATTGCATCCACCTGAACTACTGGAACAGTAATAAGTTATTGTATAAGTAAATAAATATTTATAAATATTTAATGATAACAGTCTTTAGACTGTTTAGATACATTTTTGCAACAATACACTTTTAAATTTATGAACATTTTCAGAATTTAGTTTTTATTTGTACCATGGCACTTGTACAAAGTGGTGAATATCCTTAGATTGTACTAAGCTAAGAAGCTATAACTGGTAGCATTTTAAGTAGATTCAATGAGTTTAGAGCTTCATGGACTTATCAACAGGTTGTTAACTTTCCTTAGTTTTCAACACAGAAAAGCCAAAAAACAACACTGATTGTCATCAGTAGCTTCATGCTGTTATTATCGCTCGCTCCCTACTCTTGACTCGTACATATCAAGTTTGTCAAATTTTTAACAAAACAAGCAAACGAAAAAAAGTGAACTGCAGGGAAGAAACTTACCTGCATGTGTTCTCGAGCAAGACTGCCTTCAACTAATCTTGACCTGTGACTTTGTTCATGTCACTTAACGTTAAGTTAAAGTAATTCTTTCAGCATATGTTGGAAAAATATGGTTGTTTAAAGTTATTATAAGAAAAAAAGTATTATAATACGAAAGCTCCACATTACAAACTATAATAAATGGACTTTTATTCGTCCTTTTTTGTTTGATTAACTTTTTTTTATTATTATTTAGTCACTTTAAAAAAAAAACTTTTAAAGAAAAAACAAAAAACAATAGGATACTACAGATCTGCCAGTTCATCATGAAATGCTCCTCTACCTGATGAAGCAACCAAACATTTTTGCTGCAAATAAACTTCTGGTGTAGCCCAAAATCAGTATCCTTTTAAAATAAGCTGAAAGCTTATCACAGCTAGTAGACAGATGTGAGACACGTAAATCTCATAAAAACAGTTTGATAGACAAAAACAATACAGGTTACACATAATTGGATGCATATTATATTTATTTTTCAATATGCATATTAAATATTAACCTTTTTTTTATACCTTAGATTCCCTTGGCATCTCAAGTTTCAGGGCAATCATTAAAACAACCATCTTTAAAGAAAAGGAATAAACTCAAACATTTCAGTGCAAAGAGCTCAAGCCAAGTTCATTAAAACAACATACGATCCTGTCTCCAAATTTAAAAATGAATTAGTTGACATGTATAAATAAAAGAAAACGAAAACAAGTCTGGCAACTGTCCATAATAACTGAACTGATGTTACAAGAACAAACCCCTTTTTTTTTAAGTGTAAGTTCCCTTGGTTTGCAGCAAAGCATCAACTTACAAATTCTCACTTCATATACATATATTAATATGAACATTTTGTGTATTTTAATATAATCTTGTTACAGTTTCTACAAGAGGTCCATATGAATTAAATATTATATTAGGTGAACTTCTGTGATTTAGAGGTTTAGGATTACTCGGGATTTCTGCGTATTATCCACATAATCTGTTGATATTTTCAGGGTTTTATAGATAATCTTGGCTCGTTTTGGAGATTATCATTACTCCAAAATTTGCAATGCACTCACACGTACACCTTGTTATCACCAGAGGACACTATTGGCATAAATGTCAAGTCATACGCAGGAACCCTGAGTACTGTGCGTGTGACCTTGCCTAAGCATAGGCAGACGCAAACTTGTTTGTTGTTTAGTGTCAGTCAAATGATCACGCCACAGTCATGCTCATTCTGAGTGTGTTGAACTCTGGTAGAAAAGGCATCGTCTTTATCTGGCATCATCTCAAAAAAAAAAACCCCAACTCAAACGGCAAATTTTTAGCACACAGACAAAATGTCGTCCACTCACATTCATCCCTAACTTTCACCGCACACTCCATATTGCTCCCCATCCACCCAGCTTTATCTCAATAATGTATTTTTGAAACCTGTCCACTGCATTAATTCACAAATATTTCTGCTCATTCAACCACTCCACTTTGGTGATAACAATTTGCCATTCTTCCTGTAGCGTTCCCTAACTGACTTTCTACATGGTATCTAGGATAATCTTAACATAATTACATTATTAGTAATTACAGCTCTGTCTATGCTCCCTACTTTTCTTTTTAGTGCCCAGTTACCATTTCAACAATTCACAGCTTTACACATCAGTACCAGTCACTCCAACACACAGGTAACCCACACACACTCATCTGAACAAGCACACATGAGAACTGAGGACTATGTATGTCAAATCATCAATGACACAGTGCAGAGAAGGTGTGCTGACATTAAAGATGTACATAAAGATTTAGAGAAACAGAAGGAACATGCAGGTGATTTCAGTTGCTGAAATGGAAGTTTAGAGTCTCAGTTTTTGTTATGGTTGGAATTACGGTAAAGTTGACGTGTCTGAAGAGACAGATTCTGGGTGGGGTAAATTTTCAAAGCCTGTTCTTAAACCGCATAAATCAGGAGAAAGTCACTTGATGCAAAGAAGATTCAGCAGTTTAGACAATAAGTGGCTATGCTCCAGAAAGAAAACTTTGAGTTCTTAGTAGATGCAAGGGTTGAGTGTGACGCCCACATCTAACACTGAAAATTTATGGACCCTTAGTCTTATGCTCCTACTCCTTCGTGGCCGACTGTCAGCAGTCTGAGACTTCAGAGGTGTTGGAGTCACTGGCAAGTTTCCGACGTTGCCTCACAGATTTCTCCTCATCCTGTAGAGAAGACAGTGTTTTAACCATTTGGTGCAACTTAAATCTAATGCCAAGAGATCCTCCGTTTCTCGCCTGACAAAATCTCATCTTGGACACAAGATATCAAACATAAAATGTCTTAGGAAGGTTTACAGAACCTTGGTTCTGTAAACCAAGGTTTACAGAACCTTGCTTTTCATTACGCATGTATGACATAATAAAGCGTATTATTTGTAATGTGGAGTGTAATAATAATATAAGTGTAATAATAAGTGTAATAATAATAATAATAATGGATTGGATTTATATAGCGCTTTTCAAGGCACCCAAAGCGCTTTACAATGTCACTATTCATTCACTCTCGCATTCACACACTGGTGGAGGCAAGCTACGGTTGTAACCACAGCTGCCCTGGGGCAGACTGACAGAAGCTGGCCAACACCAGTAGGCGGTAGGGTAAAGTGTCTTGCCCAAGGACACAACAACCAGGACAGAGAGCCCGGGGATCGAACCGGTGACCTTCCGGTTACAGATACGCTTCCCAACCCCCTGAGCCACGGTCGCCCCCAATGTAATAAACATTAAAGCATTTTAAGGGTCTGAAGATTTGCTGGAGAGCTTTTCATCTAAAGAGGTGAGTTATTATTGTTTCATTGGAGCAAAGAATGGTTGCTGGAGCTCAGAGAATTAAAACTGTAGTGTTACCGTCTGAAAAACTCCATTCTGTCCCCACTCCCCAGGAGAGTGGTCTTCAGGGTACTCTGCTTCATCTTCCTCTTCCTCCCCTTCTTCCTCTCTTACTGTGTCCATTCCATCTTCCTCGTATTCTGTCAGACAGTCTGACTCCTCCGCTGATCAGAAAGATTTAGAGGAGATATTATAGAAAGAATTTATTGAGATTGACCCATCCATTTATATTCAAGAAAAGAGACAAGGATACAATTCCTTATTTATCAGACTTATTGGATTGTACGTTGTCACAAAGGAGAATGCTGTAAGCTCTGTCTTTACTATTCTATATCAGAAGGAAAATATAGTCCAACAAAACATCAAGAGCAACTCTTTCTAGACAATAATGAATTAGTAATTATTTACCTTCTGCAGCAAGGTAGCTTTGGACTGGCTCTATCCTCGATACAATCTCTGCAAGATCAGTGAAGTCAGCTCCTGGACACGTGTAGGACTAATGGACAACATGTTATTATTAGTATTACATATGGAACTTGCAGGTTCACCTTTAAAGACACGAGTTACAGCAGCCATGTAAGATAGGATTAATAGTTTAAGTGTGCGTATGTGCCCTTCTCACATCTGTTCTCTTGCTGTCATTGTAGTCGGCTGAACGATGGTCCTTCAGCATGTTCTCGATGATGTCACCCCGAGCCCAGCCAGTGAACACTAACTTGCCGTGCTGAAAGCCCACATCCTGCAATACACAGTAGTTCAAATGAAAGCTATAAGTGTTTAGAAACAGAGCAACTGATTTAAATTCAGACTGAAACACTGATGGATCCTGTGGTGTATTTAGAGTAATAATCAACATTTATATTTGCACTATGGGATGTTAAACCGACAGTTGACTAATTAAAGCTGTGATAGCTTTTCTTATATTGCAATATACTATCTAAAGCTAGTAGCTTTACTTAAAAAAATATTTAAAAAATTAGCTGTCGATTCCATTTTCAAAGAAGCCCACATTGTTTTCCAGTATAAACAGAAACCAAAGTAGTACTTCTCCCTTTTTTGCCCAAACAATCAGATGATAGACACACGAATTTTAAAGCTGATCCATAATATGAGACTAGGGGTTTACACAACTGTACTTGTTTTTCAGATTCTCACCCTTCAAAGAGATTACAGCCATTTTGGAAGTAGCCTGGTTTCAGGTTCACACAAATAAAGTGTATTTTTGTGCAATTAAAAACCCCATACTGGGTAAGTAACTCACATAGATCTCATCAAACTTGCCAAAGTCCATGGTCTTGAAGCGGTCAATGGGTGGTCTGATGTACTCACAGTAGGCACTCTTCTTAACCACTTCTAACTGTCGCACGCACGACACATAGGCCAACCGTGACTGGATCTCTGCCATGTCCGGCACCTACAGAAGGGAGTATCATAGATCTTATTCAGACAACACACTACCATATTTTGCAATAAATAAATAAAGATGAATCTGCTGATTCCATAGCAGAATTGGATATGCTACACATTGATCAGATGGACTCAAAAGGTACCACTGCCCCATACTGCCAACCCATAAAAGGCTTTTTCCCAGAAAAAATTTTCATAGAAAAATTTTGGCACCCTCTAAGAAAGTTTTAGCTCGAGCCAAATAGAAACATTTGTAACCAGTATTGTTGGACTCCACTTACTCAGTTACAAAAGACATTTATGTTAGTCCAATCTAAGCCAGGAAAACTCCTGCATCCAGTACCTTTACTTTCTCTGCCCAGGGATTGATCCGTTTCCACAGCAACCACCAGCCCGACAGGCAATCGCCATAGTTACACAAGTCAGTCTCATCTTGACTACCCACGTCGATGGCAATGACTGTTCTGGCACCCGTGTTCCTCGCAATGTCCGCTGATAGACGTTTAACACCAGTTTTTTCACACACAAGCACACAATCACGCAGACGAACGACCATAGCGTCACAAAATCCGGCAGCAGAGATGATAAGACAATAAATACGGTGTTAATAAGTTTGTTTCAGGTTTGCCTCCAGAAACCTTCATTTTTAGAGGCACTGTGTTCTGACAGACGTACACCACAAAAACACAAAACTTTTAAGACATAAAAGTTGTAAGCTCACTTCAGAGAATTTACAGCCAATTAAATGAGATGTATATATGTAAACTATACATATTTCCTGGCCAAATAGCGCAGGGCCTTTTTTTTTATCCCCTTATTAAAAGGAGCTTTGCAATAGTAGGCATTTTTGTGGTGTTGAGTCTGTGGAAGACAACCCACAAGCCTAAAACACTGATCCAGCACCCCAAGAACAACTTTAAAAGCAGCTACACAGAAGGCAGACTGAAACAAACACAGGATGTTAATTTGATAAAGTTCCCTTCCACTGGATCAATCTTTTGGGCCCAGACAGCACCATATTTCACAAAGCATCGCTGGGACACAATGAGAAATGATTTAAATGCAGAGCAGAAAACTGCAATAGGCCAGTCTCCTTGTGAAATATGGTTCTGTTTCTTCAGTACAGAGGATATTTCTTTATTATAAATACATCAACCCAGACTCAGGGGAATTTTCACCGCCACATCAAAATGAAAACTCCAAGTAGTATGCATCTCAATTGTGTTTTTCATCGCACAAACATTTCAGGAATATGTACCTTTGGCTCTGTGCAGTTGCTTTTAAGCAATGATCATCCATTTACTAGTCTGCAGACAAAAAAAAAGCTGTTCCCCTGAGTCTGAACACACACCACTGATTTTTCCTCTTGTTGAAAGCACATGACAAAAAAAAAAACGTACGTCTTATTCTTGCAGCTTAAACAGAAACCTCACCAGGCAGCTTTTTTGGGTTTGTTTTAATGTAAACTTGCCTGAAGTAGTTAATTTTGAAAATGTGTGGAACACTTGTATGATTATAATAACAATTACAATTTTGCTGCAAGCCTGTTAAAAATATTATTGCCAATCATACAACAGTTTCAACATGAGAAGAATCAGAATGTAATCTCAAAGCAGACTGGTGTCTTATGCATGGCGGTTTTAATGTCAGAAGAGGATTTGTTTCCATTTCTTCAAATGTATATTTACTAGAAACTTCTCTCCAACATTATTAATTCTATCCCTATCTGAGACCAGGCTGCTTCACATACAAATACATCCCCACTGTTTAATGCAATATTTCCTAGTTGTAGAAAAAGCCTTGTATTTATATAAAATTTAAATAAACTTTAAATGTTGCATTTCTTCCCCCATCTGGCAAACCAGGTTACTTCAGCGATTGATCTAAAGTATAGTTTGTTTTAATCTGGGCTTTTCAGTCCACTGATTTGAATTTTCTCATTATATAAATTTGAACCGGCTTAAAATTCAGATGGGGAAAGCTCAGCAATACCACAGGACTTTAATCCATTAACATTAAGCATTCATCCACTTACTTAAAAACACAACCTCTAAATATTGCTAACCTAAAAACTACCATTCAAAGCATCCCCCCATCACCATCCCACCTTCCCCCTCCTCTGGGAGACAGGAGTTGGATAGAAATTAAGGACTGGATTGGTTCGGGGTGGGGTGAGGTGGGGAGCAGGGGGTTACCACCTATACTTGCCTGGCAGGTTGTTGATGTAGCCACCATCCATTAGCAAGTTGCCATCTTTGGGGTCGCAGAGAGGCGGCAGGTACCCTGAGAGGGTCATGCTCGCCCGTACATAGCGCCACAGTGAGCCTGGCACACCAAGGAGGGAAGGAGGGAGGAGGAAGGGGGGGATAACATCTCAATAATGTTTGCTATACGTTTCAGATTAGTGTCGACACAGACCGCAATCCAAACACCAGAGCGAGGTCGGACAAAAGAAGGTAGTCGATCCCTGCAAAGGCTAGGACTGTCGTTCTGCCTACCTTTAAACTCTGCTGTAAACCACTGCAAACCTCATTACCTTGCACATAGATCCTGTGTGGCTTGTGCAAAAGGTAAAAAAGTAAATGGCAACCATCACAGAGAATCAAGGTTGTTTTATCTCCAAACTATGTCCCAAAAACAGTGCTTCACTGCATATGATCCTCCTTTATAAGTTCCTCAAAATCGACAGACCTATTGCAACATTAGTGAATAAACCAAAGCAGTAGAATCCAATTTTACTCCTATTGCCAACTGTGTGTAGGGACGGAGCAGTAGTAGATGTTGATGTGACAATGTTTGGAGATTTTTCACAGTGAATATTACAGGGAAGCAACCAGCCTACTCTGTCCTGCAGTACAGCTCAGTGTCAGCAGAGGGCAGGAGCAGACAAAGTGCTGCATGGGTTGGAAGGATAAGGAGCACCACAGAGAAAAGTGAGGGGTGCTACTATGCATAGAGAATATGTGAATGCTTGAACAGAATTACATTACTGAAATGTGACTTCAGAAAAAACAAAACTTGCAGATTTTCATCCCTGTTGATTGTTTGTCATTTTAAGGGCTTCGTTGACTGTGTATAGGAGGTGCAATGTGCAACAGCAAGATCCAGAACACATATTTTCTAATAATAATAATAATAATAATAGTAATAATAATGATGATATTTGTCATCAATATATATTTATGAAAGATATATAGATGGGATGGCTTTAACTAACATACTGGCATGCATAAAAAAGCAAGCAAAGCCAGGGGAGAGGACAACAGCTGGATAGGAGGGATTGAACTTGCTCCTGTAGGCAGAGATGACTGAAATAAAATAGAAGCAGGGAATCAAATTGCATTTCAGTCCATTTGACATACACATTTAGGTGAATTGGAACACACAGTGATTTACATGTGATGTCAACATCTCATGTAGATTGCAGCCGTTCACCATCTCGTCAGTTCAACACTGAATACTGTCTGTTCTCTATGCTTGATCTCGAGCTGATAAATCTGCCAACATCTAAATTAATCGAGGTTGACTTCGATTGAAAATGACAAAGAAGAAAGAAAAAAAGCCAAGTACAGTGGTGCATGAAGACATGCCTCAACCTTAATGTCATAGGAGAAGTGTGAGTTTCAGCAAATAGATGTGTTCAGATGAAGCCTGATGATCATGCAGCTCTCTATGACCGTCAGATATCCAAACATGCATGGAGAAATCCTGAGATTGAATAAACACAGTGGAGTTCAGTGGGTTTCGTGATTTTTTTTTTAAGATGACACTAAGCTAAATGGATAAAACGTGTTCTCTGTGTGAATAACAAAGTCAATGGGAGAGACGGTATGATGCAATCTGGGCTTTAAGATATATGTAGGATGTAGTCTTTCCTTCCAAACCATGGGCTCCCAATATCCACCAAGTCAAGGTGGGGTTAGTTACATTGAGAACTTGGGAGGGAGACGAAAGAAGAGGAGGGTAGCTGGGTGGTTGATTGTCGATTTGGGGATGGAGGCGGGAGGGGGGAGGTTTTGGTGAGCGGGTGTTTAAAATCTGACCTGGGACATTGTTAACATAGCAACCATCCACAAGCAAGTGGCCATCCTTGGGGTCGCACAGGGGAGGTAAATAGGGGGTGTAGGAGGCGCTGGCTCTAACATAGCGCCAGACACAACCTGTCAGGAAATGGAGATGGAGAAGGAGCAACACATCAAATATGGGCCAGACTCCACATCACAGATGGGGTAAAAGAAATGTGAAGGAGAGTAAAAGAAAGAAAGGAGAAGAATAAAGAGAGAGAGAGAGCAAGGAACATGGAGAAAGAAATGCCTGCAAGATAGTGAGGAAACTGTAAGTAGCCGCAAGTAACTAAAAAGAGAAATGGGAGTATAATCTCATCAAAATTACTTTTATATGCCTGTGATTTTAAGAAAATATTGCAAATTCTAATATGATCCAACTTTTATATAGAGAGCTAAACTGCAGGAGTACTATATAACCTTTTAAATGTAACTATTTGAGGGAAAAGAAGTTACCTCAGAGCTTTCTTCAGAATACTAACAGGATATCAAAAATATTTGTGAAGTAAAATTGAATTCAAGGAACAGAATATGATCTGACATGAACAGTTTATTTTTAGGATAAATATTAAAAGCCAGTGGTGATGTAAATGAAAGAAAATGAAGGAGAAAGAACAAAGTATCAGTGTACAAATTTGAAAAGAAAATAAAGAACAGTGATGCTATCTGATGTGTTCATTAAGCATGTCAGAGAAATAGTATTAGCACTGTTAGATGACTGGTTCATCCAGCAAGGTGCGATAAAGACAAGAAGACAAGGGATAACTGTAAGAGACATGAGATGAACAGACAGAAACAAGGAAAGAGAGACAGACAGAGAGTCTTAGGCCTCCAACTAAAGCTTCTAAAAAATATAAAAAGGGAGAAAAATCCTAGGTAATTTTTCTGTAAAAGATTTGCAATTTCTATTTAGCTTCATATCATTCTTAAATTTGTGCCTTGGCTGTGTTCCTCACTGGATAAAAAGCAAAGTAAGTAATTCAAACTCTCTGCCTTACAACAACCATCAAAATGACAGTTATTATTTCCTTTCAGTGACTCAGAGTGACATATTCACAATAGCACCAAGCTAGAAATGCTGGACAAAAGCAAACCAAAAAACCCAAAACCAAAGAAAGCACAGAATGGAGATGAAGGGGTGATGGATGCAACATGGGATGGAAACCACTAAAAGGCAATGCGGTAAATGGTAAGTTAAAGTGTTCTGGATCCTACATGTTGACATGGGAGAAGATTCAGTATTCTGAGGTGAGTGACTACACAGGTTATTTTGTCTTTGTTGTAAACTATAAATGAGCATATCTGTAATGTCTCTCCATGCTCAGAAAGACCAGGCATAAAGTTATATATGAAGTGAATTCGGGGAGTTTTAAACATAAATTGGATTGGCACTAAACAATGAAAAAGCTACAGGTTTGTTTGTTTTTTATATTAGCACATGGCAATAGTAAGAAAGGAAAATCCAGATATAGAAGAGAGAGGAAGAAAGAAAGAATGAAATTTAAGTAGGCACATGATAAGAGGCAAAAGATGGCAACAATGAAACCAAGTAAGAAGGCGTAGCTCTAGCAGTTAGTTCATCCACATGCCAAGATGCAAACATAAGCATTCAGCGTGCTTAGCTGCAGGACTGAGACCTGAAAGCTTATGAACTCCTCAAATCCAGCAATCAGCCAGTTAATAATTCAAAACACTGATTTTACATCAAAGACTACAATAACTTCGTTTAATGTACAAGACTGAATATTAGAAACAAGCATTACACAGAAAATGGTAAACTGGATTTGAGGGTTGTTTTTTCCACAAACAGTCGTTTTAGATTGCAGAGATTCATTTTGGCTATTGTTTTTGATGGTGCATTTTTAAGCAAGTCAAAAAGAACACACATCTCAGCAAATACACAGACAAGCATCAAAACACACGTCCTTTCTTTTGTACATACAGCAAAATCTCTTTCTAACACTTTAATGGAGGCATACTCCAAACAAGGTTGAAACTGGCATGTTTTTTGTAGGAACAAATAAATGGGTTTGCAAACGAAAGGCTACATGTACCTTTGATAACTGCACTGTAATCACATATTCAAACATTTTCAATTATCCAATCTAGTATTTCTCCCTGTCTCATATATTTTTGATATGAGGAACTTAAACGTGCTTTCAGAATAACTTTAAGTATCCTCCCACGGGTAGTGGACACAGTAAAAGCAGGCCTCTGTTTTGCCCATTTCCAGATGCATGCGTTGGATGCTATTCTAGTAGTTTTGCATAATTTACAATTCAAAAGAAGAAGTGGCTCACAGGGATGACTTTTACATGTACTGACCTCATTACTGGAAATTATGGCCCTATATATGACAGAAGGTACAGAGAAGCATCATAGCCTCCCCCTCTTAATCAAATATAGAATTTGCCACCTACACATATATCTACCATATTAGTATTTGTCTATGTGGAGATTGCAAACACACCAGTTCAGTTTAGTTTGGTGTACATCCACCTCCAACCTTACTTCTGAGACTTCTGAGAACATGCAATCCTGCCACTCTCATAATGCATTAGCCAGCTAAATGCTTGTTTGTGGCATCAGCTTAAGCTTAAACGCACAACATTTACAGACTTGCCATCTAGAGAATACGAGACATTATAATCCCTTTAGTACCTCGTGACACTTGACTGAGTAGAACAACATGCCAGTATATTCACTTAGATAAGAGCTTTGATCACTGTACCATATTATTTCTGACTGACTGCTGAAACCATTTAATTACATATGAAACCAACTTCACACATTAGTTTTCTGTCATTCAGGGCAGTAAAAATGGATTAAGTTGGGTTAAATTTAAAAAGAAGCAACTGTTCATTTCCCCTTACATGTATGCATGAATGTGAACTATTCTTAAATCTTAGTAAATGTACTCCATGTAAACATAATGTGAAATACAAACGTACTGTAGTAATCTCGACTAAATTTTAAGCTAATAAAATTCTACAGGGGTAACACCCCTGCGGTTAGAACAGCGCTCACTTACCATCCTGATGAACACGCATAGCTGAGGCCGTGATGTCAGTGGTGACATTGAAGTACGGCAGCCACAGGTCCTGGGAAAACATTTTATTTCAAAGTTAATGATAGAAAAAAACAAAACCTTCTTGTCTTATGGTTGTTGCAATGGGGAAAAAACATTTTGTACCACAGTCCCACCTCTATTTGCTTGTCCTGAAACACTTTATAGATGCTGGTGTTAAAGGCAGAGCCAGAGAACATGGAGGTGATGGGATAGGTAAGATCCAGAACTGTTTTAAACACCGAATTCATTGCCTGTTAAACAAATTGCAGGGAATTAGTAGATGTTTGTGAAAAACTAAATTGTCATCAGATATGACCAAAAAAAAGATTGCGTTGATAGTCCTAGATGTGTGTGCTCTACCTTAGACCACTCTCTTGCTCTCTGTTTTGTCCTAACAGCACTCCTTTCTTCTGCATAAAGGGCACCGATGAAAGAGCCAATTGAGGTCCCACCCACTATGTCAATAGGAATCCCTGCTTCCTCCATAGCTTTAATTACACCCACATGAGAGCAGCCTCTGTAAGAGGGAGACAATTTGTCTGAAAACAAGCAAGTACGCACGATGCTGAGTACATTTACAACATCAGTATTTGAAATGGCTTTTAGACTAAAAGACAGACACATTTTCCTAATGCTGCTTTATTCTGTATACAGGCACAGCATAGTGTTTCCACATTAGAAATCCTTCCATACATTACCACACAGACATTAACTGCACATTAGTTTAGTACTGCTGAACGTTTGTGAACTTTATTGGTGCAGAAAGTCTCATCGACTTTGCTCACCTAGCACCACCACCTCCAAGCACGAGAGCAATGCTGTTTCCGGTGAGGACTCGGGCCAGCCGAGAGAAGTCACTATGTCTGTCTGCCGTTTTCTCAAATACCTTCTCATACACCTCCCTCTGCACAAGCACAGCAAGAAAAACACACAAAAATAAATACAGGGGTTACATTTTATTTTGTGTAACAATATTATCAAAATATTACAATTGCTGTTATGTTGAACAGTAAATAGGGCTGGATGAGGTTGCTTTAAAAAAACAAAAAAACAACAACGCTCAAGCAACATTTTAATGAATGAAATGATGCAAAAAACAAAACAAAACAAAACAGTGAGGCCTCCCCAAAGTGACAGGGGAGTGCTTTACCAACTAAACCTTCTATGATGTTTCCAACATGAAGTGCATACTGGCAGCTGTAACAGAGTTACAAAAAAGTTCTAGTGTGAGAGCTATCCTAATGGTGTGTCTTGTGGCTGGAGTGCCAGAAAAAGAAATTACTCTCCAAGAGAGTCAGGAGGTCTGGCTAGTATTTAACAATGCGAAAAGCTACAGATGTGAAAGGGTAATGTGTGTGCACGTGCCCTAATTAGCAAAAAGCAGAGAACTGTGTATTGTTTACTGTTAAAATGTAAGGCTCAAACCCATGTGGACTGTAGTTAATATCAATCTAGCATACTCAATATTCAAAACAAGGCTTTTATATTCTCCTAGAATATTATACCTTCTAGAAATTATGGTACTGATATCTCTGCCATTCTGTCTACCCCTAAATGTAAATAAACTGAAAGCATCTAAAAATCCTATAAAAAAATTGACTCTGTACCAGCTTGCTGGGACCTCGTCTGGAGAAGACCCTCCGGGGACACTTGAGGTGAAGATGCCCTGAGCACCAGCTGCGCATGTTGAGCCACTCGACTGTCCTGGAAGGTCCAGGTCCATCTTCTCTGTGCAAAAGGACCAACTGTTTCAAAGCTCGCACTGCTGTGTTTTCCAGCATCTGCTCCAACTGAAGGAAGACGAGACAGTTAAAGTTATCTGTTGCCATTCGATTTCTTCTCTTCCCAGCTCTTTACCCACACACACATACTTCTCCTAGTGTAGGTTCCTGGTCCCCAAGACCAACAATGAGGATGCAGTCAGCCTGTCGGATGCAACGCTGTGTCCATGGGGTCATGCTGTTGTCTGTCTGGTAGAGGACAATCCGATTGATGTCCTCCTGCTGGGCCAGCCAGCCGGAGAGACGATACTCATGGATACTGATGGATAGAGAAGAAAAGCAGAGACACAGACAACGACTTGGAGGTATGAAAAGTAGCAGAGGTAATTTGTTTACATTTTAATACATTATAGGTATGCAACACGAACCACGCCTACAGCATTTATAGCACTTATTTGCAATGCCTTTCTCTACAAAAATAAAAACTCAGTAACATCTAAACAAGTAAGGAAAAAATAACACACAAGCTAAATGCATAGCTTCAAGTAAAGCCCAAGCAACAAGAAAAAAGGGTCTGTGATACAGACAAGATTCTTTGATTATCAGACTGACCTGTCCAAAGCCGAAGCACCCAGACGTTCTCTAATTATGTCACTGGTTAAAAGTAATGTAGGTCCTACAAGAGTCAAACAAATTGTATATCACAAAAAAGTAAAGAACTTGTGCATTTGTTTGTCGACCTGCTCTAATTTAAAGACACAGCTACACAGAAGTCAAGCAATCCCACTAAAAAAAGGATTTTTACGAACAAAATTGAAATGCGTGGGTTTACCAATGGCACTAAGTGCATGGCTGAGCTCTAGATTGAATGCATTGATTGGCACTTCATCACAAACAGGCAGCACTGCGACAGTGGAGAGGTTGCTTGCTGGGTTGGTGACATCAGCACTTGTTGTCATACTGGGAAGACTGAGGGCTGAACCTAAAAGATTAAAACAGTGAACAAATGGAGTGAATGAGAAACTGAAGGTTGTAAAAGCACAGCTGGCTGGTGAGGAAGCACGCATGTGTGTTTCTGCCCTCACTAGTCAATACTTGAATCGACAAAATGAACTAGACTATGTCAAGATAAATTAGCATTCATCTACATGACCAGAGTGACGCATAACGCCATCCTGCACAGGCGTGGGGGCATTACCCTGAAAAGAATATAACACTGCTAACTTTAGCAACACTAATCAAACTAGTATGACAAACTAAATCTGTATGTGCAGCCACATGTCCCAGGGATGACGTGCAATAATAACAGTAGTATATGTGTGTGTGTCTCGGCAACATCTGCAATATTTAGAATACCATTTAATTTTTGTATAAAGTGAATAATGGTCTCATGTGGTTCTGCATTAGTTCTCAACCTTGCTCATTAGTGTATGCTCATTTCATTAAATCTGGTCACCTGATCTTTTTTTGTTTTTTTTTCTTCTGCTCAATTTACTGGACTTACCAGAGAATGGCCCACGACCCTGCTGCAGATTTCCCAGAATCTTCTGACCCAACAAGTGGATCAACCTTGTCACCACCTAAACACAACAGTAGAGAAAATTGAAAAGAAACTATGTTATTATAGTACATAGCCACTTAATAGTACTTCAAAGACAAAGTCACAGACCTGTGGATATCGTCGCTTGATGTTGTTAAGGGTTCCCTCGGGCAGTTTAACCAGCTCAGTGTCTCTCACAGCATGGACCGTTGTGGCTCTTGGCTGTTTGGTCAGTGCCTCCACCTGATACATAGTTAGATTGGATTAGTCCCTCACTTAAAACTTAAAAAAAAAAAAGAAATGAGAAGAAATCTAATCGAAATTTTCCAGATGTGGAAAATGCAGCACACTGCTCTAGTCCCAATCCTAGCTCAGGACCACAGCTGTTTTTAACTTAATAGTTTTGAGCTTCTTTTACTAACTAATATCTATTCACACATGGGTAGGATGAGACAAAAATGCCTTGTTCTCACCACTCCAATGAGTTCTCCTCTACCATATTCCCCCACCAGTTCTTTCTTGCCGTTCGCCTTGCGGATGACTGAACGCAGACGTCCATTCAGAACAATGTAGGTGCAGTCTGACTTGTCATCCTGTCTGTTGATGCGTAGATTACAGAAAAAAAAGCATATTTTACATTTACCATTATAATTATGACTGAATAATAAGAAATGTAACAGGATGACCAAGTATTGTTTTCACATAGATGCAAAGATTGTTTTCATTTCTTTGTCTAAGTAAAGATGAGAGCAGAGTACCTGTAGAGGGCTCTGCCAGCTTCTACAGCCATCCAATCAATGGCAAAGTCCATCTGCCTGACAAAAGGAGACATCCGGATTGCAACCGTGTGGGCTGCACTCAGCACCACGCTGGGCTGCTCCCTCATGATCCTGCAGGGGGAAGCATATAACAGAAAGAGTGAGAACAAATACTGAATAATTCACACTGGAATATGGTCAAAAGTAGAGAGATAACTCAAAACTGGGAGATTACTTTAGAAAAGAATACTAAAAGTTTACTTTTTTATATTTTAAGCTTTCATATTCTCTGGATGTATGTATGAATTTCACAAGCTGGCTTTTTCTTATTTATTCAGGTGATACAAGCTTTGTGTAAATGTGTATGCATGTTTGTTTTTGTTTTTAACTCAATTTAGCTTCAGTTAGCTTCCAGAGTGGGTTTGCTCATTTCAGTCTAGTTTTTACTGTTTGAAAATGTTTAGTTTTAGTTGAGTGTTTATTAGTTTCAGTTGTTTTAGTGTTTTTAATTATTATTGTATGGAGTGCAAATGTTAGAGGCAAAATTTAAGAAAATCAGCACATGTATTATAATAATAGAAAAAAAGAAAAAGAAGAAGAAAAAACGCAGGCGTTTTTGAAAGCAGGTGAATCGCATTCAAATTCTCAATTAACATGTCCATCAATGCCTCATCGGCAAGTTGTGATAACAAATTTTATAAAATTAACAGATGCTAAAACTAAGGGTATTTCTCCCATATTTTTATTGTATTTTAATTAGTTTTTATTTGTTTCAGATGGTTTACAAAAATGTAGTTTTTAAATTAACCCCCTGGGACCTGGCATCTGCATATGGGGACATCCCATTTTGGGTTGTCTAGACCACAATACTAAATTTTGCTCTTTCAAATGGCTTTCAAACGGGCTGTATTGCTCAAAAAGGCACAATTGTTGTTTCTCATTTTCCTTTAGTGTTTTGCTGCTGTGTTCAGACACCAAATAAAGAGTTTTGCACATTATTACTCAATTGTGACTTAATAGTTTTCTATCGAACACTAAAAAGCCAAATAGCAAAGAGAAATTAAAAATGCATGCCATGAAAGAGTTCAGGTCTTAGGAGGTTAATTTATTTTTTAAAATGTAATTTACAATAACCTTAAATATAAGTGAAAGTGACCTAAAGTTATTTGCATCTCTTGCACTTAAAAGTTTATCCACACTAAAGCCATAAGACTCACTCATAGAATTCAGACTTTGAGATCTTCAAATAAGTACAGTCTCGTACAGCCTTGATGGTAAATATAAGGGGTTCTCCAGTGAGTACAGCAAGCTGGCCCACCATCTCTCCCGGATGGGTGACAAACAGACAGACATCCTCCTGCTTGCCGATCATCCGCTGGTAGACGTGCAGACAACCAGACAGGACAAAGTGCAAACTCACGTCCTTTTGAAGTGAAAATAGGAAGGAGGAAAAAAGAAATACAAAGACAAAAATAACTTTTACTGCTGCAATAATGTACTTTCTTTCTTTACTATATCTAATCTATTTCTGCTTTATTAATACACTTAAAAGAGTAATTTGTAAGTTTTCAAAAGGTCATAGGGTTTCAGAATGTGTAAAATACCTGGTCTCCCTGTCTTGCTAACACAGCTCCTGCTTTTGCATGGTGTAGAGTAACTCTGCTGTTTAACAGAGATGGGTCCTGCATAACAAAAGGCAGAAAGCAAAGCAAAAGTCAAAAATTTATTAAGCAGTGACAAACGATAAAGTTAAGTGGAAAAAGACAGTGGACTAAATGCTTTTACTCCACTTTGTTGAGACTTGGAGGAAGATCGTGCTGCAGGCAATGATTTATTTCACATACTCACACTTTGATCTAGTTACACAAATTTATTTTAAAAGTTTAAATGTGGCAACACCTGCACAGAGGCACAGATTGCATCAAGTGAATTACTCAACCCCCTAAAGCACCACTGAACTCTTGCGTTTATTTTTTGTCACCACAGACTCAGTAATTTTTTCTTTTTCTAAAGCAACAGTCAATCATAAGGAAACTTATTTGCTTGCATTATTTGTCAAAACAAATTGTTCGTCGTATTATGATCACAGCCTGTAGGAGTTTAAACCGGCATAGAACAACAGCAAAATACTATCCTTGAACAATCAAAAAAAGTAAAACGAACCTCAATCCTCATAAGCTTTAGGACCTCCTTCTGACCTTCCTCAAAGAGAGCGGCACTGGATCGATTTGACACAGGTGTAAAAATGTTGTCCACAACTGGCTCTTCCTCTGGATACAGATAGATTCCTGAAGGAACTTCATCTACTGTCACCTTCCTCTCACGCTGTTCCTGTGATATGGACTGTAATAATGTAATAGAATAATTATAATGTAATATGCATACTTTGCCAATTTATAATGGGTGTTCCTGCTGTTAAATCAGGAATTCTAATTCTAAAAAAACATTATCAGAGATACAGCACTACTCTTTTTCCACACTTTCTCAAATATCTTATATTTAGCTTATCCTAATGTTATTCATTAACTGTGGCGTACTTTAAGTAATTAACCAATGTAATGTATACATATAAGGAGGGTTTATATCTTTTCTCATTTTTGTCCTGAGAGTCTGCAGTGTACTGACCCGAGTATAAGTGGGTGGAGTGTTGCTTTCCTCTGCCGAGACAGAAATCCGTCCTCTTTCATATGCCATGTCAAAGTCTGATCTTAGACTTTTCTGTACACCTGTTTAAAAGGTCAACATTTAAGTGGTTTAATTATTCTTAGGTTGATCTATGTTTAAAAAGAACAAACGAAAATGTGATGGCGCAAGCAAAAGGCAAAATATATTGTCATTTTTTAAAAGGTTTTGCCTGCTTATTTACCTGCACTGTTAAAATACATTTCTTACAAATACAAGCGTTTCTAAAATGGTAACATTAACAACTGGTCATATATGTTAAAGTGGGCAATAGGCAAACTTTTTAATATGAGCAGTATAGATTAGGTGTGCATAGCATATTGTACATGGATGAGCTGAACGGTTTGTGGTATCAGTGTAACACTGTGGCTACCCATTCTCTGCTGGCTTCTCAGTAATCATTCTACATTAAAACATGTTTAAAATATCACACTGCACTGGAAGAAAGTGTCTGACTTTCAGCAAAACTAAAGAACAGTAAGACAACATCTGTCAGTACAAGAGAAAGATCCCTCACCAGCAATGTCTACAGGCATTGAGATTGTCCTGCTAAGAGTTGGCACTGTTCCATCCTTCCCTTGTTCTCCTGTTGTGAAAAATAAATACATAAAAATAATAATATATAATAATAATAATATATAAAAAATTTAAAGCATTTCTAAGTCACCCCAAAGCAAAAATAGCACCGGAGAAGACATATGCAGGGTTCATACGCATTTTTCGGGGTCAAATTTAAGCACTTTCAAGGTCCATTTTCAAGCTTTTCCAGCACATAGCCAAAAAAAAAAAAAACTATTTATGTTTCACTTTGCATCACCTCAGTAAGACCATGTAAAAATGTAAACAAATCATCTTAGATCGACCTAAATGTCCTTTGTTCCCCTTTTGTTAAAACAGAGAAAAATGCACCACACAAAAATACTGAAAAAAGAAATAGTTGCCTTATATGCATGAGGTTTACGAACTCAAAAAACACATTTCTCTTAAAAATTAAGATGTGCAAATGTGAACAAATCAACTTGTTAGAGATATTCACCTCCACTTGAAAAAAACAACAACTCTACAAAACAAGAAAACTGCACCAAACACCACAATAATACACAGCAAGGCCACATTAATAAGTCTTCTCATCAGATATTGATGCTTCTTTCCTATGTGACACAAAAATAAGAGACAGATGTTTGTTTTTTTTAAAACACCTACACCCAGAAAAATGGGGCCAAAATCAAGTTTAATCGGTTATAACACGAGAAATATAAGTGCCGACTGAGTAGTGTCACTAAATACTAAATTACTAATTTAGGTGAAGGAGATAAAAAATCAAATTTTTCTATGTTTGAGTCACATTAACTTTGACATAGTAACATCTGCAGTAATATTTACACCTCTCAGAAAACCCCTTGGGGCCTAACAGGTTAAAGTTAATTCCCAGTAAAACTAACTGTGAGATGTTTGACTACATTGCAGTCTGTATTATTGTTAAAGTCATAAGTGTTTGTGCTTATAACATCATGTACAGTAAGACCAGCATGGAGAACAGCTCTGACTGGGAGAGGCTTTGAACAGATGACATACTCAGTTCAATTCAACATATAAGACTTCCGACTGTTCGGGGGAGGGGCGGGGTCACACACTGAAACAGACTGACATGCAGAGGTGCGAGGCAGCCCAGGCAGGGAAATTTTGCTTTTACACTTTGCGACTCATTTTATTTTTCTATCTGATAAGAAAATTATTCGGTCAGATAGTTATTTGTGGTGAATGAAATATAGTTTCAAGCACGTTTAAGCACCACATCTGAAATTCAAGCACTTTTTGAACCTTGAAAAGACAATATTAAAATTTATGAATTTTCAAGGATTTCAGCCACTGCATATGAAGCTTTAAAGCAACTCTGTACACCTCAACTAAGATTCAACTTCTCTAACACTGGGAGTTACTTAATCTGTATGCTGACACCCTACCTGGAGTTTCACCTTTAACGGCTGCTTCTCGGTGCTCCTCAGGTACCGTCAGGCTGCCAAAGCGTTTGCCATGGCGTACAGGACTGGTGCGAGTAGGGTGGGGTGACTGCGGTGGCAGACGTGAGGGATGCATTTCCTGTAAAAACAAGTATAAGTAATGTATGGATAAGAGTGAGGTAGATAATTAATTTGAGAGTGTGTTCACAAGGTGGAAAGTACAGCATGATATTAGTATTTAGGCACTGAAATCATGATAACAGCAGGATGTGTATGAGGACTATGAGGTCCAGGTCACAAGGGTTACAGCACTTGTGAATCTATGTTACCAGTAACTTTACTGGTTGAGTGATAACTATCATATTACAGGAATTCTGTGGACTATTTAAAAGCATTTGAATGGGCAAACACACATTACTCCTCGTCTTAAATATTTACATTGGCTTACATTTGATTTCAGGACTAACACCATTCTGAACTCTTTGATGAATATAATTGGGTTTTCTTAAGGCAATTAATCAGTTTAAGACTTTCTTTCAAACTGGTGTCTTGATAAGATGAACTCACATGACTGAAGAGCTCATTGGTCAGCCCCAGATAGTTGTGCAGGGCTAGCACTGTTACTCTTTGGAGACGAACCATGATAATCTGAAATGGCACAACAGAAAGCTAGTCATTTCAAGCACGAAAGGAAAACAATTAGTTTACAGACGTCGAGCCAGAAATACAGTGTGTGGAAAACAAATCCATAAATACGACTCTAATTTTAAGCACATCTACAAAAAAAACCCACAAACACTGAGGAATAATAATCATTATACAACTCACCTGTACTACTCGCACTAGACTCTCAGGATATTTCTCAAATATAGACAGGAAGGCTTCTACAGGCAAACGGAGAACAGTGGAAACCTCTGCAGCCCGTGCTGACACTGTTCTATAAGGCATCTGGTGGCCCTGCACACAAATATCCAAAAGAATACTTTACATTTTCTCAGTCTACCTGTACTTACAGAAGCTCTAGAGGTGGGATGTTTCTAATTAGCAGTTTATTAGTTTTTTATATGGAATGACCCCAAAACATTACTTAATTTCAATCAACACAGATTAATATGTACATTATCTCGGCAATACCTCTGAAAGATTGAAGATTGTATGTGGTGTTCCTCAAGGTTCTATTTTGGGACCTAAACTTTTTAATTTATATATTAATGATATCTGTGACGTATCAAAAAGGTTAAATTTTATTTTATTTGCAGATGACACAAATTTTTATTGCTCAGGAGAGAGTGTGAAAGATTTGGTTGAGATGTTAAGATTGAAAAAATGGTTTGATGTAAATAAATTATCTTTGAATATGACAAAAACAAAATTCATGATATTTGGCAATTGTGTAAAGGAGGAAGAAGTCATTATGTCCATTAATGGAGAATTGATTGAAAGAGTTACTGAATTTCGCTTTTTGGGTGTAATAGTAGATGAAAATTTGACGTGGAAATCACGTATTGAGTATATTAGAAAGAAGATGGTTAAAAAAATTTATATTTTGGGAAATGTAAGAGATTTATTAGACTACAAAACAATGTGCATTTTATATTTTTCATTGTTTTTCTCATACTTTAGTTACTGTGTGGAAGTTTGGGGGAATGCATATGAGAATACTATAAAACCTCTAAACTTATTACAGAAGAAAGTTCCTATCTTATTCATAGCCTTTTCTTTTTTTCTTTAGGTCACGAGCAGTTGTCTAAGCATTTCACTGCAAATCGTACTGTGTATGACTGTGTATGTGACAAATAAAATTTGAATTTGAATTTGAATTTGAAAGTGATACGAATGATTCATAACATTAGAGAACATACAAATAAATCAATTCAATCATCAAATCAAATCAAAATTATTAAAATTAGGAGATTTAGTGAAACTACGAACACTATTAATTATGTTTAAGGCTAAAAATAATATTTTGCCTTTTAAGTTACAAAGATTATTTTTAATGTGTTCGGGGGGAGAAGACAGCAGACGGAAATTTTATTTTAAGCATCAGCTAGCTAGAACTACACAAAGATTAATGAGTCCAACGGTTAGGGGTATACGACTATGGAACTCTCTTCATTATGATTTAAAGAATTGTATAAATTTACATTGTTTTAAAAAGTGTTACATGTCTAAAACGATAACTCAATATGAAGAACGTGAACAAAATTGGAGTTAATTGAAAAAGGATCCATTATTTTTTACCTCATTTTATTTTATTTACTTATCTTTTCTCCTTGTTACTATGTGGAGTGGTATATTCTGATCTGTTTGGTTTGCGTTAGGACTGGAGATAAATGTTAGTTTGTTCCTTGATTTTTGGTGCCCACTTGCAATATAAGTTGGATTGTAGATAGGGGGCAGGGTTTAATAAGAACATTTTCTTCTTCCTGCTCCTTTTCACACAATGTTGCAGTGCTTTACTGATAGAAAGTGTGGTTGGTTTGTCTGACAGAACTAACTGTGGAAACTGTTGTACCAAGTGTGAAATAAATAAATAAATGAAATGAAATTTAGAAATGGATGAAAAAGAAAAAAGAAAAGAAAAGAAATGAATGCTGGGTTTAAACCAAATAATTACTTTAGAGTGTTGTGTCATCCAGTGAGAAAAGGTTAACTGAGTCAGCAGGTGAATGTGCTGTAGTATGTAGGTGTGGGCCAACACAATGACACAAAGTCATGTTATCTTATTTAGCGCTGTGTAAATGACTGTTATGAGAACTGGCAGGGTCTGTATAAGTAGGTGTGGCACAAAGCCTTTATATGAGGTAAGAAATAGGTGTGACCTACTGTGATGACATCCAGAATGCTCAGGAGGCTATGCACACTGTCTCCTGGGTAAACCTCTTTCACCACATTTTCTTTGCCATCCTGGAAGACAGGAGTAACGCATTCATATCTATGTAAACAATCAAGTTGTTTTCTGAGAACTTATACTCAAGTTCAACATGAGTGTGTACATAAAGATTCACACAATCAATATACATATAGATGTACACAATCAAGTATCAATATAGATAAAGCCTGCACTAACATCTCCCTCAGGACTTAAAACTTGGTAAATATATCCAAACACTAACACTGGCTAAAGGAGACATGATTAGCTACAATTTTTTTAAAGCCAGTGTTCTTGTGGGTAAGCACCTTGGTAAACCACTTTGCTGCTTGCATAAGTTTGCACAAAGTATTTGTGCAAACTTACAAAACATACAATAAACTATAGTCATAATTAAAATAAACAGTTTATTACATAAAATTCAGAGGTAAACATGATTAAAGGGACACGGAGCCTGCATACCGTTCCAGTAAGGCACAATTCTAGTTTTCCATCCTGAACAACATAGATGCTGCTGTCGGGCTGACCTGGCCTGAAGACATACTCCCCTTGTTGGAACTGCAAAAACACCATGTGTTTGCACAACTCCAAGAAGAGTGGCTTCTCAAAGTGACCCAGCACCCTGTATGAAAGGACAAAAGGGAAGCTTGGGGGTTAGGAATTACACTCATTGCAAACAGCTGCAAACACTTGGTTTGTACAAAGGGCAATTAAAATTGTCTTTCTGTTTAGTTGTGGATCTATATATTGTAAAAAATATGCAGAGGTGAATTAAATATTATAATACAGTATATGACACGAGAATTTATCAGTTGATGGTTCAATAACAGCAGATACAACAACAGTTGCCTCAAGGCACTTTTTATAGTAATGTAAAGATCCTATAGTATTCTGGAGAAAACCCCAACAAATCAAATTAAGCAACCCCCTATGAACAAAACTGTGCTTAGGGAGGACCAAGCACCTGGATCTATGTACTCTGGACTACAGAACACAATCACACAGACATTAAACCTACCGGACATTTTTAAGCATGTAGAGCACCTCAGAGGGGAGGTGGGAATTGGCCACATCAAATTCAGTGAGGTCTGCCTCCAGCACTGAGGGAGGGGGCTCCTTAGCCTGAAGGATGGGAACCTCCTTTTTAAAGCGCAGGATCCTACACAAGTCACATGCAGGAAGATAATAAGAAGGAAATAAGAGGAAAGCAACTGCCACATAAAGAATGTTAGTACAGTCAAAATAGCGTATGCTTGGTAAAAGTTAGCATTCAGATGTACTTTTTGGCAATGTTGAGCATCTTCTGCTTCTTCTTTAGGCGTGGCCGTGAAGAAGAGGATGTACCCACAAGGGACGAGGTAGACTGGGAGACCTGATGAAACATAGATTTGTTTAAATATTACTCTTTCCTTAAAAAAAAAAAAAGGTACTATACACTGAAACACTACAAGAATGACGTGTTTCTGTGTGTGAGAGCCAGCTAGAGCTTTTATACAGCCTGACTCACTTTACGCATGATCTTTCGCCCATAGAACATCACTTTGTCTCTCTTGCGGAAGCGGTATTTGGGAGCCTCCTGAGCTTCTAAGTCTGTTAAACATAATAAATGACATTACCACAGGTATACACACTACTGACTTCATGACTATCCTTATGCGTTTTAGATGTACAATGAGAAATGCATTTCAGCAACTACTGACTTCGAAGCTTGATCCTCCGCAAGATGAAGAAGATCAGGATGGCGATGAGGACTATGGCAATACCTGCACCAATTACCATCCCCACCATCTGAATAAACAGGAACCAAAGAGGGAGAACGTCAGTGGTATACATTATAGTATTTACAACAGTAAAACATTTATTTACTTGGATATTTTAATAATAAAGATATTACCCAAGTAATATTTTAGTTAAAGTATTTGTGCTTTCTAAAAAGAAAAAAAAAACTAAGTTGAGGCCATTAAAAACAAATAATTTTATTTTCAGTTTTTCATTATTTGTTCATTGTTATCAAGGTACATATATTACCAGCAGTAAACATGGTTACACCTACTTGAGATGTATTAGGTCGTTTCTGTTAGTTTTCCAATTTATTTCCAAGTGTATAAATCTACAGTTCCCTTACCTGTGTGACAAATTGGCTGTTGAATGAGACTTACTAAGACATGAAATCAAACTGGATGCTCACCATGCTTGTTTGTAGTTCCTCCTCCACAAAAGTCTTGATGTTATCAAAGCCGTCCTAATGTAACAAGAGAACACACAAACAGTACAGTCAATCAGAAAATGAAAAACAAAACAAAATAAAAAATGTTTTAGGTATTGGTCCCAACCAACTACCGGACAATAACCTGCCTCAGTACCACATGGAAGCTCCTTTTAGGCATCATAGTGGCTAATATGAACAGGCATATGGCTAAATATATGAGAGGGGCACAGAAAGGAATTGGCAAGAATATCAGAGGGGCGAAACACCAGCTACTGGTAGAAAGAGCAGTTGCTTGCGATTGCAAGACCAGACTGACCAATCTGTGCACCACCTGGATTGACTACAAGAAGGCCTATGACTCAATGCCCCACACCTGGATCCTGGAAACCTAGAGCTGTACAAGATCAACAGGTTCCTAAGAGTCTTCCTCGGGAACTCAAGGGGGATATGGATACCGACTACGGAACAGGGGAACTGTAAGCCACCTCCTCCTCACCTACATTGATGACATCAAACTGCATGCCCACAGGCAAATGGAAGCCATGAGAAGGATGTTAGGAAAACCACAACTAAAAAATACCTGCAGAGAGTAAGGCAGGTCCAGAGGAGTCAGCTGAATGGGAAGAAGATCCAGGCAATCAACACCTACATCCTGCTCAAGATTAGATATCCTGCTGGGATACTAAGCTGGCCAAAAGAGGAGACAGAAGCCATGGACATTAAGATAAGGAAGCTCGTTAGCATGCATGGAAGGTTTCACCCCAAATCCAGCACCCTGAGAGTTTATGCTAAGCAAAAAAAAAGGTTGGGGACTAGTGAGCTTCAGAACCACTGTCCAGGATGAGACAACAAACATCCATGATGACTGCCTGCTTAGTAAATACCTCAGTCAGCAGAAACACAAGAAAGAAGAGGAGCAAGGACAAGAACCATGATGGAAGGACAGGCCCCTGGATGGTATATGCCACCGGCAGATAGATAAAGCAGCTGGCATCCAGCAATCCTACCAGTGGCTAGACAGAGCTGGACTGAAAGACAGCATGGAGGCACTAATCATGGCAGCACAGGAACAAGCTCTGAGGACAAGATCCATAAAAGCTGGGGTCTATCACACCAGGTAAGACAACAGGTGCAGGCTGTGTAAAGATGCTCCTGACAATCCAGCATATAACAGCAGGGTGCAAAATGCTAGCAGGTAGGGCATACGTGGAACGCCATAACCAAGTGGCGAGATGGGATTTTTTAATTTATTTTTTTTAAAATCATCTCCTAGTATGAAGCCCGGGCCTGCAGGCTTCAATTCTGAAGTGCACTGGAATGTGAGAATGCAGAATTTGTCCTTGAGGAAGGACTGCCTAATGCACATGAAACAACAGTCAAAGGAGATGAGAACGCAGCAACTCATCTGATCCTCTTCACACTTTGCCCTTACCATGTTTCACATAGTTACAAACTGATTACCACACAGAGTTTCACAGTTTTGGATACTATTAATAGACTCAGGATTTCAGATATAAAATTATTGGGCTCACAGGCAATATATTTTGGCTTTTCTTTCAACTAAGGAAATCTTTATTACTTAAATTAAGTAATATCAAACTCAGCACTTACTTTTCAAATAAAGACGGTCAGTTCAAAGAGTTTGAAAAGAGTGCAAAGATCTTGTGGCCAAGACAAGCTTCTTTATGTGTCTTTATGTGTGTGTGTGTCACTAACAATCCATCAGATACCATATTGCAAGAGTAAGAGTAATAGGTGCTGTCTGACAGCCAGACAGTAAGACTGCATGTCCGTTATCAGTCATTATTGATTACCGTATGTTTAGCTAAGGGTTATTAAGCAGTAAATGTCTTAAGCTGGACACGTCACTTGACACTCAGTGATAGTGGAAATTAGAGACGGTAAGTGCATGGACAGCATGTGCACATGGAAAAGCACTACACCTGCAGACTTAGAATAAGAGTTTAAAATATAGTTTATAAATCAGTGAGTTGAGTGTGGAAAGTGTACATGCATGTGCATTTGTCTCAAAATGACAACTAGGACAAATCTGTCACTGTGCATGCATGAAAAACCATATCCAGCTTAGTCTACATACTCTAAAGCTAACTTTGTTTCAAATGAAAGCTCAAATTGTGCACCGCTAGGGTGGTCAAGAATGACCAAGCTACAGACAGACAAACTGGTGATGGCTAACCAACGAGACATATTAGAGACAAGCAGATGGCTCTAGTGATGTAAACGTAGTCTACACACTCTCAAGCTAACTTTGTTTAAAATGAAAGCTCAAATTCTGCACTAGCTGAGAAGTTTTAAATGGACACTTGTTTCGAGGTCTCTTTCTAAAACCTAAAAGTCAGCTTTTCATATTTTTGTAAGCACAAAGTTATGTGCTAATACAAGTCACCAGCACACCGTTTTCTACTGGCAGGTTGCTGTGGCTTATGTTAATGACCTTGAAGCCTGTTTCCACATTAGGATTGTGAAAGACTGCCCATCCGCTGGAGCAAGGACACGTATACAAATAAATACTGTAGTCAAAACCAACCTCTTGGCTGTGACCTTCACCCTCTTGTTCGGAGGTACTCTGTCCCATTGTAACCCTGTTTCTTCATAGGGATGGTCCATCAACAGCCACTGAGAACAAAGATAGATATGCATACTCAACAAAAAGCTATTTTGACATGGCACGGTATGAAAAACACAGGTACAAACTTTCAAATTATGGAGAGGCAAATTCTATTTAGCTGCTTACTGTGATTTTTCCTGTTAACACAAGTCAAACATATCTTGAGCCAACATGTTTAGCAAAGCAACTTGTTGAAAGTCAACATAAAGCGTTCTTTGACATGTTACAGTTTGGTAGTCTATGCTGCCCAGCTGAGTGAGAAAGCCACAGTTTGTACTATCAGGAGTATGAGTGTTACTATGGACGTGCATCCACACAAACAAATTAAATAGTTCACAGCTGCAGAAAAAAAAAATAGTGGGGCAGAACGAGCAAATGTAGTTCAAAGACAAAGAAGTTGTTAGCACACACAGTTGCATAAGAGAAGAAGATTTCTCAGTCCCTAACTAAAGTTTCTGGATTAGCTGTCTAACTGCATCTATTCTTCAAAAATCGCTTCAACTGCACAGAAGAAAAGGGAATTTGCATCCTACAACAGCATATTGCTGACATCACTGATCCAGGCCTTTGTCTTAGTTACACAGAAACACGGCAGGCTTGCTAGATAACAGATAAACAACTATACAGGTAGTAACTCATTACCCCCTTTTCACCTTTTTATCCTTTCCCATTCATCCAAATAGGAATGATTTTCTTGTTGCTCCACTAAATTTGTGCCATTTTTAACGAGACATTACATGATGATGAAATTTAAAAAAAAATTTTTTTAAAAAGGCAGAAATGCTGGTTGACAACAGCTTTGTGTTTGTTGGGTTTGTATCTTAGTTTCCGTGTGTTTACGAGTGACTGCATAAGTGGAGAGGTTTTTTGTTGTTTTCTGTTTATTCTTTTGCACATACAATTTTCCCTTAACCACTGCCATTGCACACTGTAGTATTTTACCTCCCCAGAGAGATACACACTGAGCAGTAGGAGATGTACAAGTTTATCCAGGCACATACCACCTAACTGCCCACGTCTGCCAGAGTACAGACAGATTCAGCTGACACAGGCATTTATTCTATAGCAAAAACAACAAGCTCACTGTCTACAGACAAATAAATAGCGAAGCTGACTGAGGTCAACCAATTACCCACTAACTCTAAAACCTCAAGCAGAAAGTGATGCTGGAGGTTAAACAAGCAGATTCTATGTTTGCTAAGGGCATACAGATTAGGCTGCTGCACAAAGAGGAAGATGCCTATAAAGAAGCAAGCATCTTATGGCTAGAAAAGACATAACAATAACAATAACAATGCTGACCCTTTTTTCTGTTTTATAAAATCTTTTGGTATCGGACAGTGGAAGTTATTGGAAGTTTTGATAAATGAAAAAGAAAATATCTTTATATCTTAACAAATTATAAAATATATTGATAATTTTTAATGTGACTGATTCAGGACTATAAAAACAATTTTGAAATACCAAAGCTTTTTATCATTTTCCATAATAATAAAGAGCTGCAACAAATTTTGTTTATATTGAAACACTAGCATTAGTAAATCATCCTAACTGAGAATGACTGATTTTTTTTGTGTGTGTTTGTTTTGGATTCCTACTTGAAAAAAATAAATAAATAAATTAGACACTCAACACTAGGGATGGCACCGGTTCTGACATAAACGGTAGTAACCAGACCGAAAAGCAGAGCACATTTCGGTGCTTTTTTTTCCTGAGACGTCATACACTTTGGATTCTAGCCAATCATTTTACCTTTCTGAGGATAGTAGGCGGGCCCAGGTACGTACATTCTTTTAGAGCAGAGCTACAGAATAAAAAGTCTGGCTGTACTTCACAGCAAAAGATGCAAACTCAGCAGCCTGCAACAAGTGCTTTAAGGTGATACTGTGCAAAGGGGTAACTCCTGGAATCTGATGAAACACCTGGCGCCGAATAGCGTTTTTTCAAAAGCCGAGAAATGCACAGTATTTCATAGCTTACTGTGAGACCTCACACCGTGCACATCTACTGTGGGAGTGGTGCCTGTTATAGGACCCGGAGCAACATCCCCCAAGAACCCGAAGAGGAGAGTCCTGGCCCCTAGCCCTGCCAGTGTAGCAGAAATGATGACGGATGATGATGGCAGAAGCAGCCGTTCTTCTCTGGGTGAGTCGCTTAATGTTGTTCGTGTGTAATTTACGTTGAGTAGGCTAACCACGTTATTACATTAATGCACGTAAAGTGAACTAGCAAACACAGTCGTAGTTACATGCGGCTGTCTTCTTGTTTGATGGCAGGTACTCCCTTCACCCTGGCCAAAAAGGCTAAAATGACCAAAGAAAAAGTGGGAAACAGCTAAACATGAGAGGTTTTTGGACAAAATTGGTGTATTTTCCATTGATTAAGCACTGCTTCCAGCCAAGAGTGATACCATATATGCTCTATAGCTGCAGAAAAGGCTAACATTGTTATCTTTTTACAAAAAAACAGCTAAACATGAGAGGTTTTTGGACAAAGTGTGTGTTCTCCATTCTTTAAGCACCGGTTCCAGCACCGGTTCCAGCACCGGCACCGTTTCAAAAGTACCGGTTTGGTACTGGTATCGGATAAAACCTAAACGATACCCATCCCTACTCAACACACCTTTAAACTGAGTTTGGATTATATTTTTCTACAAATACTGACTGTTAAAATTTGTGCAACATACAGCATGTCTCGATGTTACCAGCAATTGCCTAAAAGTTTAGACAGGATGTATACAACATAAACTGCAATCAGCAGCAGCTTTCTCCTGTGCGACTGGTGACTGGGAGAGAGAGATAGAGAGGCTGGACTGATGCATGGATGAAATTCAATCTGTGAAAAACAGAGTTGAGTGTTGTGTTACATGAAGTAACCCTGTGCATCATAAACAAAACCACAGAACAGCATGCTGCTGCAAAGGACCCACAGAGCTACAACACCGCATAGGAACATCTTTAGCATTTCCTACCAAAAGGCACAAATCTTGGGTCCTGGCATTTATCTGGATGTTACTTTTACATATACCAGCCACCGAAACCTTGCTGCAGACCAAGCACCCCCCCACGTGCCCTCCATACTGAAAACAACTACTCAAGAACTGGAGGAACACAACAAAGGATGCCATGGTAACCTGGCCTAATTTAAGAATGGACAAATAGGCGAGCTAAGAATGGACTGATAAAGTAGTCCCATGTGTTGCAAAATCTTTTTTCTGCCTCTGTTGAAGCAGCCAGTGCATCAAACCTTGCGTAAATCCAGACAAAATAAAAACTGAAACTTAGAGTTACACTTGACACTTCACTCAGCATAACAAAGTGTGGCAATAGCACCTTTAAGAAGAGTACAGGATGATAGACCCAAAGGAGATAGTATCCACCCTCTAGCCTCCAAGCAGTGCCCCTCTCCATGCAGCCCTACTCCTATTGTTCTCTAGGAACAATGAAGCCAGTGTTTAACCCACTATACACGGTCTGACCTGGACTGACTGTTAACAGAGTACCGACTATACCATGAGATTCATGGTAACAATAACAACAGTTTGGGCTTTCAAGGTCTTGTGATGTGTATGGTTGGAAACTCTGACAGATGACAAAAAGATTCCAAAGTGGACTGAACTATCACTCTGTATCTTGACGGTTAAATAGTGTATTTAAGACAGGTAAAGGGAAACAAAACAGTTCTTTTGTTGTTACTTTCAGCCCAAACTGGGATTTTTTAAAATAAAATACAGGCAGCATAGAGCCCTGACACATGCAAACTGCAGCAAAGCAGTGACCAGCTAGTTATATTGCACCGATCTGTCCAGTGTTTTGCCTGTATTTGAGTATTAAAGCCCTTCTCGCACAAAATATACAGTTTAATATATTTAGGAAGTGTTCTGTTAAATTGTGGCCATGCTAACCAGGTGCAGGAAAGCTACACGTGACTGGGAATTTTGTTCAAAAACTGTTCATCGGCTGCACGGATTTATGTTCACATTAGCCTTATTGTGCTCTGTCCAGAGCCTGTAAACATAAATATCATATTAAATTACACTCCTGCTCTTCAGGGGGCGTCTTCTGACTACATCACTGCCCACTGTGTGAGGATGACATTAGCTCGTTTTTCCATCCAGCTAAAACTGCTCTCCATAATTTGCGCCCGAAGCGGCGGTGGTTTGCTGACTCTGGTTATTTGGTTGCGTTGTAAACAGACCATGGTGGTGAGGATTCACCTTCAGTACATTACAAAAAAGTGGAGTTTTTACAGTAAGCTTTACGACATTTAGGTAGCTAGTACACACCAGCAGATGGTGTTTTTATTTTTTATTTTGTCGCAGTAGTGTACCGTTAGCTAGCAAACACTCACATGAAACCAATCCCGAAGACGACAGTGGCTACACAGATTAGATTATATTTGGGCCTCGTTTATTTCTTTCAACTTGGAGAACCGTTTATTATGATATTGCTAAGTATTAGGACACAGCCGATAAGCTGGAAGTAGAAAAATCTTTGCTACCTTCAAGGCAGAGGGCACCTGACAGATTATTGTCACGGGATAATGTTAGCTAGCTGTCGTTACCGGTTTTCTCCGGCCATCATTAATGACTTGGGGGTGCAAGAACTTATAACCATCATAAATACGATAACGGGCTTGGGTTTACAGTTCGTCTTTTTCTGACCTCCAAAAGAGCAACGTGACAGAGCTATAATATTAACATTAGTGACACAGTTGAAGAGCTATCTCCGGTTTTCACTAATATCATTAAGTAAAAGCCTCGTAAAATTATACAGTCGTCTACTAAAACATATACCAAACTCATCTCTTTAAATAATATAGGTATAGAAGGATTTACCTAAGCTGATACACTCCGGTCAATCGTCACGTACAGTCAAGTGAAACACAACGGAAATCATCTTCAATGTAGCCCCTCCTCGTCTAAGTCCGCTAGACCTCCGTCCAATCAACATTGGAGATGTTGTCAAGTCGGCCCAATTAAAATACAAGACTGGGCGCTGGCCCAGATCTCCCGCCCACATTTATGTAAATAAAAATCTGTGTCCAATGAGAATTTAGAATAACTAACCAGGCGACCCGTGATTAGATAATATTTGGAATGATTGACAATAAGACAACCATCACTCGCCTTTGCCGCGGGATACCGCTACACCTTTAAGAATGATAAAAGTGTTAATAAAACAATCAAACCTCAATTAGTTCCTCACATGTCCGTCACTTCCGTTACGTTTAAATCTGTCATTAGCTATATGTCATTTTCGGGAAATCGCTCTCTGTCTTGACATTAAAATATAGTACCTCATCGAAACAAGACGGCTGTTATTTTCACCCAATACCTTTTACTGCAAGTAAAACTGAAGCAACGTTGCCCTCTCGTGGGAAGTACCTGCAATTTAACAAAGTGCTACTTTAAGAGAGACAACTAAAATACATCTTTTTTTCCACACACTAATAAAACAATGAAGACAGCAACGGTTCGCCCTTAGAATACATAATCTTTATTGTGAGGTCAGTGTCAAGTAATGAAGTTACAGCTCTGCAATGGGCTTATGGGGCCAGTACGGGTGTTTGACCTTGTCCAACTTTGTCTCAGGGAAGACGCTGTTGAGGTCCTCGATGGTCATCTGATCGAAGGGGATCATGTTCTTAAATTTAGCCAACTGAAAACACACAAAGCAGAAAATAAGTTTTTAAACACCATAACACATTCATGGTGCATTTCAGCAAATAAGCCAACTACTGTCTCACCTCTTCTTCATACTGAGCAATGCGGGCCTTGGACCCTTCAATGTAGGCTTGTGCACTTTTGTTCTGTTGGAGAAGAGTGAAATTATGAATTTGAAAGAGCAAAAAGAAGAAGAGATTTGGGATGCAGCTCCCTCTGTTTTAAATGTCAATTTGTGTTTAAACAATTTTGTGACCTTTGGAAAATTCTTTGCACATTTACAATTCTTATTATTAAAATATGTACACATAGTATGGCTGCCAATTCTTCTTTCATCATTACAGTTTCCAGATAAAAATGTTCTTACTTTCAAGCTAAACATGCAAATACATTAATTTGTTTGATCTCGCCACTTACAGCCTCAGCCTCCTGTGCATTGATGGTGCTTGTCTGTGTGTCAGTGGGCTCAGGAATCTGCAGTGCTTTAAACTGTGTGAAGGAAGAATAAAAAAGTAAAAGATAGAATTTAATAACACAGGGAATTTAAGCTCTACTTTTTGTGTCCCACTCAAAGCTAGTCTGAGACTGTCAGACTACACATAAAAATGGATAAAGCATTAATGCTTCCTCCCATGGTAAAAAAAACTGGGAGTTGGGAGCCCCATGTTAT
Source organism: Neolamprologus multifasciatus (assembly GCF_963576455.1). NCBI lineage: Eukaryota > Metazoa > Chordata > Actinopteri > Cichliformes > Cichlidae > Neolamprologus > Neolamprologus multifasciatus. The sequence continues at coordinate 12,402,162 of NC_140444.1, forward strand.
GGCAAAGCATGTGCTAAAAAAAATTTAAATTATAGGCAATAAAACTTGGAAACTAAGGTATTTCAATTGCAGGATTATTTTGTGTCTGCAACACGCTTGTTTTTGAGACCGGTTTTGAGTGGATTGTGCTGCAAACAAGGAACATGAGCTTTGGAGAAAAAAACAAAACACTTTCTAAAAGTAGTGGGTCCTGACTCGTTTTCGTGAGCTGTTAACTCACTGTTATATGTAAAAGAAGGTTTTCAAAATACTCTTTGCTGTGAAAAACTAAGTACACTATTGATTGAATAGCCTGCAGAGCCACCTTATTAGTAATAAGGTGAAGTAATCATTTTACATTTCTCAAAATGATCAAAATGCTGTCAGTGGGACATTAAGAGAATTGTGCATTGAGGTCTGTACTTAGACTGGGTCACTCCAAAGCCTTGATTTCTTTTCAGATGGCCTCACGTTTGACTCCAGAATATTTTGGTAAACACTCAATGACTGTAAGACAATCCAATCCTGTGGCACCAAAGCAAGTCCATATCATTAGCTCTCCACAGTTGGTATGAGGCGTTTGTGTTGATATGCTGTGTTTTGTTTTTGGTAAATGTGAAACTGTAAATTATGGCCAAACATCTCCACTTTGGTTTCCTCTGTATAAAAGGACAGGAGTCATGTGGTTTGTTACGATGCAACTTTCCAAACTGAACTGTTCTTTTTAAGAGAGAAGAGGTTTTCTCCTGGCAGCCTTTCCAAATAAACCATAGTTTTTTGGTCTTTTTCTAACTGTACTGTCATGAACTTTAACATGTAAACATGCTACTGAGGCCTGTAGAGTCTGACATGTAGCTTGTGGCTTTTTTGCAGTTTCTCGCAGCACTGCACGCTCTGAACATAGAGTGGATTTGCTGGTCCACTCCTGTGAAGATAGTATGATTGTGTTAATATGACACTGAAGTTTTAAAACTGTTAAAACTTCTGCTTTTATTGAGGTTTTGAAGATATGTGGCCAACAACCATGTGACCTAACTTGTGACAATGCAGAGTCAAGTAAATAAGGCTCCAATCACACAGATCTAAAGACTGGTCTGCTAACCATTTGGCAAGCACCAGTGCCCTACCAGGAATAAGTGGTTGCTGGAAGTTGATGGCTGTCACCGGGAAAATGACTGTGCATGATGTATGACAAATCTCAGTCGAGGTGGTCACACTTGTTATTTGATTGGTTAATCAAGCGCATTTGATTATACTCTATAAATCTGTAAACAAAATATTTTCAGTGCAATCAATATTTCTCCTGAGCAATAATTGAATATTTATTTTATTATTGTTTTTAAATATGTACCACTGGCTTTATATTGATTTATTTATTATACTTGCCTCTTTTTAATCTTTGTACTGATGTTTTTATGTCTTTATGTGAGCTTGTGCAACATAATTTTGTTCTGCATTGCGTCTTTGAGGTACTGCTAAGTGAAAGCAAATCTTGAATTAGCAGCACCTGACTGCCACTTACCCTCTTAATTTCAATGGAAGATGTAAGGGTGTACTTAATTTTTCCACAGGGATTCATGTAGTTGTGTGAAAACTGATTTGATTTTACAGCCACTACAATGGGGCATTACAGGACAATCTTTCATAAAATGAAAACACAATTTTAATTATGTGGAAAATTTTCAGAGCAATTAGACACAACATTAAAAATGCCACAAACAACTTTTTAAAAATGGCATTCTACACATGCTCTATTTGGTGCTTTAATATTGACTAATAACCTGCTGAGAAAAGCTCACCTTTTTCTCAAACTCATCAACCATCCCGGCTTTGGCCACTGCACTCCTGTAGAAGCTCCAGTCAATAGCCACAGGCTTTTCTGGCAAGGAGGCTAGCCTGGAAGGGAGGAGAAGAGCAAAAGAGAAACCCAAGTAGATGATATTTAAGGTGCAAAGAGCAAATAAAATGAACAACAGAATTGTTCACAAGTTGATACAAATGCAAAATTCAGTGACGATGCTTCTAGGAGACAAATTAATGCAACCGCCCACTTTAATTATGATAACAATGGGATGAATTAAAGTCTGCAAAGAATAATGTGACAGCCGCATAATTTTTTATTAAATCGCTAACATAAATTTATTCATTAACTTGATGTCATGCAGTTACTAAGGTGATGCTTTTTTTTTCTCTGGTGTTTTTTATAATCACTGGAAACCAAAATAATAACTGAGATTAAAATGAAATTATTCACCCAGGCCTTAGTCTGCAGGTTATACAAGATGACATGTCAACTTGGTCAATCTGTTTTCTACTGGCTGGGTGACCCAGTCGCTGTTATTGCTGCTCTCCATGTCATTAAGCCATGTCTTAAAAAGAGTTTCTTGTTCCAACACATTCCAAATCCTTAAGCCTCCCACAAACACGGCTCTCTCTACAACCACAAATAGAATGGAATTATGCAGGAAACATTGCAGTTTAAATAATACATCCCAGTGTACTACAGTCAGTTGTTTTGTACTACTGATACTTCCAGCATCAGTGCGCTACTGATACTTCCAGCATCAGTAGCGCACAATGTGTACAAGATGAGCCGTTCAAGCAGCAATAATTAAGATAAATTTACCATTTGCACTATTTGCTGTGTTCTTTTGAAAGCAGAAAACATCTTCTTTCTACTAAAGCTGCAGCGATTGATTGATTCGATTATTAAAAATTTTCGACAAACATTCAATGCTTCGTTTAACACTCTGTAGCGTGCTACTGTTGCCATGAAAAAGTGATGCATATTTTCCACTAAAAACATATTCAGAAGCAGCATGCGAATAAAAGGTTTGACAACATTAAGCCCAGGTAGTCTCCAGTTTTAAACAAAAACACTGATAACACAATGGCAGCAGTGATGATGATGCTGGCCCAGTTTAACGTGGAGCCAGAGTGTTTACGCACTGCAAAGAGGCGGAGCCGTTACCATTACGGTGAGCTCAGGTTTAGTGAAAGAAAACATGTTTTCTAACATCCAAAAGATCTGCACAGTTCCTGTGTTCACCCTTAAATCTTTTACTGGGAAAACCTAACAGGAGTACTTCATCAAAGCATGTGATCAACAAACTCTGATGTTAAGAAAAGCCAACTTTGCGGCTGCTCAATCCACAGACGTTTGTTTTACACTGGGAGAAATCTGCAGTAATCCTCCAGAAGCTGAATTAAAACAAACAGATGACCTGTTAACTTAATCTGATTATTGAGAGTTTACTTGATTGGGTAATTGACAGATTAGTCTATTGATAGCTGGAGACTAATTTCCACACACTGGAGATGATGATGTGTAACATAGTGAGAGGTGTATATCATACTTGGCAGAGATGCCATCACTGCGAGTCTTCAGTGCATTGAACATGCCACGCTGGTTGGGTGGAACTCGCTCGGCAAATGCGACCCAGTCAATGGCCTTCAGGGCTACACGACGGCCTGCCATCTCGACTGTCTGAAAACAGAAAGGACACATGTTTTTATTATTTTCTTTTTTTTTTTAAGTATTGAATTAAAATGTCAACAATCATCTAGATAAATCTTGTCAACATGTGTTTTGGTCAATATTTAGTTTGTTTGTTGAGAAACAAACAGAAAACAGTAAAATCGTCTGTTGATGAGGAGGATACCTTCATGAATGGTTTGAGGCACCACAATGAGAAGACTATTATTTTACTACTGGATTTCAAAACTTACGCAAGCATCATACAGAAAAATCATCTGAGAACCTTGTCTTTCACTCCTGCTGCTATCCTTCTGTCAAACATTACCACCAACCCTGCACACTTCTTCGCCTCTCTTGTACACTGTCTGTTGCTTTGGTTGGTTGACCCCAGGTATTTAAGGTTCACCAATTCCTTAGACTAAAATCAGAATAAACTTAAATATGTAAGCCTAAAATTTTAATATACATTTCAAATGCATTTGCATCACGTAGGTTAAACATAAGGACAAGTGAAAGGCATATTCCTCACTCAAAAAATAAAGAATGAATGTATATGATTAAGGAACGAACGGGTATAGAATTATTTTCATGTTTCCTTAATTTATGCTTGCATACTGTGCGTGGCATTCAATGTATAAAACCCGATTGAATGGAATATATAAAATATAAAATTGAGTGTCTAGTGATTGCAGCACTTGGAAAGACATTTGCTTTTACATGAAACTGACAGATGAGGAGTACCCTGCGTTGTTAAATGAAATAACTTTCAGACAGTAAATATATATTACAAGTTCACTTTCAAGTTTATGTACGCCGAGATATGAATAAAATACTTCAACTCAATGTCCTAATTTCGCTGGACCCAGAGGTCCAGAGTTTCTCCTGGTCCTCTGGGTCACGGTCAGACAGTATGAAGCCTGTTGAAGCTAAATAATTGTTGTGTCTTGATGAAATGCACCCAAGTTATTCATAGCGCGTTTTATATTTTTTTAAAGATAGTTGCAGTGGCACCGTCCGTGACATTTTGCTCAATTTAAACACTCAAAACCGGCCAACGGTAGCTAAGTCTGTTAGCTTGCTAGCCAAGGTCAGAGGACTCCGTCTATAACGCCGGGACTTTGACAAAACACGAATGTGGCCGGTCAGGCTACTTTTCCATCTTCCATCCACCGACACATGCATGACCCCAACTAACCATTATTTAAGAAATTATTATCAGATATTCTTTCAATCAGTCACCCCTTCTCTGTACTCACCTCGCTGCAGTGTTGTCTGTGACAGGACGAACCAACGGAAGAGCCTTCTTCATCAGCGCCTTGAGCCGCAAATCGGCGCCACCGCCCTCTGCTGGACAGGCTGAGTAATCACAGCCTGCCTTCATGCGTTTCCTTTTCTTTCCTTTTTTTCATTTGCAAACTTCGCAATTCTGCGATCCAGCTTCTATAAGCCAACTTCTAGAACTGTGGGCTTTAACAGTGAGTAATTATTAAATAAATAAACCCTAAATCTCATTAACTCTAAGCATTTGGTTTCTGTTTCTTTTTTGTAAAAAAGAAAAGAAAAGAAAGAAAGAAGGAGGGTCTAACTAATTTAATTGAAGGCAGATTAACAAGAACAAATTAAAAATTGAAGAAAAACGGGAACTTTTGAGGGTTTGGTTCAATTATGGGGGAAATGTGTCTATTAACTCTATATTCCAGGTAATTATATTGGCCTTAAGAGTTTACCGGTGTCCCACAAGTGTAACCAGGCAATAAATGGAAACAATAAAATGCATCAATTCCAAAACCAAAGCCATCATTAAAAATGTGAGATTTTCCCAGAAACGTGGCGCAATTGGTGCAGCCTGTAGGTTTCTGTCATAGACAAATGAATGTCACTTGGTTACTTGATGTGCGCAGCAAAGATAAAAGGTTTCCTTTATCCTTAAAAATCCACATCATTTGCGTCGGTCGTGGGAAAAATGTGTTTATTATATTTAAAAGTAAAATAAAAGTGTACTATTTCCACTAAACTGTATCATCGCGACAAACTGAGATTTAAGTAATCTTTTTAGGATTTACAGACCAAACTGTTTTCGCTTTAAAATGTATATAAGGAAAACAAGACAATACGCTATGCTCTTTATTTATAAATTACTAAAGGTGCACAATGTGGTAAAAGTAAGTGGATCTGCACTGAAAATCAAACAGCTATGTGGTCATTCCCAAATCAGATAATTAAATGCGTGTGAATGCGATGAGGTTGTCAGGTAAACGTTTTGCACACTTATAAATCACATAATAAAATATCTAAATAAAATTTGAAAAACATTTAACGCTTGCACTGCTTGCACTGCACTGCACAGTAAAAATCCGCAGAACACTTGGAGGCTCCAGAGGTCAATGGCGATATTAACAGAAAAAAAAAAAACGTGAGCACGTCAAGCACTTATCAATTCTTGGATAATGTTTATTTACTAAAATCAGTTTTTACAAGTTACTGCACATTTTGATAGACTCATGTATGTACACAGTACAGATACAAAGATATTCAATAAATACCACTTCTCCTGCCCTTTAAGCGAGACTGCAGGACTTTTAAGAACACTACAAATTTTATTTACATTTACAGCAAAATTCATCAAAGTAAATCTAATATCACTCCCATAAAGGCCACGTTGTGAAGGTTAAAAAAAAACTAATACATGTATTTTTTTTCCTAAAATATAATTCTGTCTCCGTTCTTTAAAAAGAATGATAGAAATAGTGACAATAATACAGATATTAACACAGCAAAAATGGACAACGAAACAGAAAAAATATTCATATCTTGAATGAGGAATTCAAGTGATGATAAAGAGAGTACACTTCGGGGTCTTAAGGCACTGACACCAATTAAGTACTTTTCTGTTGTTTTTAATAATGTCCCCCAGCTTTAGAGGATTATTGCCTTTAGATCCGGACACATTTAATTGCCCAGTTGCTACTGGAGAGCACGGAGGACAGGCTGGGATGAAATATTTAAGGCATGTCATCTACTGTGTGAGTAGATGACATCTGCTTATGGAGTTTTGCTTAAGAAAATTAAGGCCGAGAATCCACGATTCTCAGAAGTAGACACAAAATGAGAGCAAGTGACCGCACTCGGAACGATTACGCACACGTTTATACACCGATATTCGCCACATGTCGTATTTGTCTTCGGTTTTGGAGTTTGGGGGGAAAATAGTCTAAACTCCAAAATTTTTAAGTGTGCTGTGGCCAAGAGCACACACGCACACACACAGGAACATTATTAAGACAAATAGTACATCCCATAAGTGACGGGTCCACTGAACAGTCCTGGCACAGGCAGACTGGGTCTCGGGAAGGCGTTTGAAGGGCCCCAGGATGGAGAGCTCATGTGCGCTCCGAGGGGGAAAGGCAGCGCGAATGCAGGCAGGACGGGCTTGGAGGCTAACTTAAACTTTTCCAGCTCGGCCTCCTGAAGTCTCTTGGCTTTGGCCCTCCTGTTCTGAAACCAGATTTTGACCTGAGTCTCCGTCAGGTTGAGAGAGTTGGAGAACTCGGCTCGCTCTGCGATGGAGAGGTACTGCTTCTGGCGAAACTTGCGCTCCAGTGCCAGGAGCTGGGAGGTAGTAAAGGGCGTGCGAGGTTTCCTGTTGTTTTTATGCTTCCTTAAAGTACACTGAGTTGGACTTGAGCTTCCTGTCACAAAGAAATTGCAAAGAGAAAAGGCTGAGGTTAGATTAAATTGGAGTTTAACTGAAGCGGGATTGTCACAGCAGGTGAACGTAAGAGCCCTCGCCACTGGATGCAAACACCAGCATAACGCAGCTTACACACACACACTGATAAATACACTGCAGTATATTGATGTTGACAAAATAACCAGCATCACACACTGTCACACCTCTGTGGAATCAAAGGCTTGAGCACATACTGAGATTTTCTGCTTTCATTTATGACTTTTTAAATGTTTAAAAGTTGTTTTATTTATTTATTTATTTTATAGATAACAAGACATATATGGCATCAAATGGTAAAGGGTCGGTGCAGCAGAGAAGCGAGTGTTTCTTGAGCTCAGATGCAAAACATATTTGCATTGTTATGCATTTATTTACCTAATAAATGACCAAATAAAAATAGTATTTATGCATCATGCGTGTCTAGGAAACAAAAAGGCGTCTCACAGTTAAACTTGTTATTCAGCTCCTATAGAGAGGTGGATAAATGCAGTTTATTTTTGTTTCTGATAACTGCGGAGGGACGGACTTACGGGGAGGTGTAGAAAAGGAGGACGTCTGGAACCAAGTGCTCTGATCTTTCTCACAAAACTGTGGACTGTCTTCGCTGGAGCTACTGGAAACACCCTGCGAGCTCTCAGCCGATATCTTCCTCTCCGCGTAAAAAGTCCTTGGAGAGAGATGTTCGCCTTGCCCAGCCACGGGCTTCGGAAGGACCAGAGCTAAATCTGAGGACGAGTAAGAAGTCCGACAGGTGGTCTTCTTGGAAATCAATGACTCGACGCTAAACGGGAGGCTGCTCCGCTGGAGTTTGTATCCTTTCTCGGTTGTCATGTCTTTGGGTTGCAGTTCCTCGCTCTCCGTATCCGTCTCCTCTTTTTGATGAAGCTGTTTGGCGTCTTGGGACGGCGACCCCTGCACAGGATTCATCATGATACAAGGGGATGGGGCCATGCACCTCCGTGCGGCCCGTTTAGAGGAATTACGTGGCTGAGGGGTACGGTGTCCAATGTGCGTCTTTGCGCTGTCAGCGGTGCCCAGTAGCTTTTTACGCGCTGGACGGGGTCGTCTATAAAAGGACAGGGGCTGTCCCCCCTCCCTGCTTCCACCAATCATCTCGTCAAGTTGGCCTCGTGACGTCTCAGAGTGTGGTTTTGATTGGCCTGTAGCCTTCCAAGAGAACATCAAGAAGGCTTTGAAAGGAAGGAGACGTTAATCATACAGACCCCATGCGGTGCGGGACTATTGATGGCTCTCACAAAGTAGCTTAGACCAATTTTAGTGCAATTAACCAGTGGGGAGGACTCTCTTGACCATTTACATCCTTTAGCAGAGCACTTCCATCGGTAGTATTAGTTTAATTACTCTCTTACTGTAAAGCTGAGCAGGGGCTAATGAGTTACGTGTCGATATCAAAGCCATACTTTTATCAAAGAGATTAAAATATATTTCGTGCCCCAATTAAATATAATAAAAGAAAATCCATTTGTCAATGAATAACCTGCCCGTATAAGTGTATATTATAGAAATAAAAGTAAGTGAAGCAGCTTAACAGAAATTCCAATCAGAAAGAGTGCGGAGCCAGGATAGAAATTGATTAGGTATGAGTGTTGGTCACACAGCATTGCAGCAATTTAAGGCCTGTCAGGAGCTCTTCTCCTTAACAATAGCCTCGGTTGAGAAGCAACAGGCGTTTTCTTTCTCCAGGTCATACTATTTAATAAGCCAGACAAGTTGTGTTTTGCAAGGCGCCAGACTCGGCAGGATCAAAAAGGAAGATACCTCGGGGAGAAAAGGCAACGGTTAACTCCACTTAACCAATTGTCCTCCGAATATTTCATAGTCCAGTGCATGGAGCTGGGTGGAAACAGGCGCTGACAGTTAACTGTTTCACGTCTGGGTTCATTTTTCCAGTCATCTGGACATATTTTGTTATGCGAAAAAAAATCTACAGCAAAAAATAAATTAAAAAAGAAAGAAACCTTTTGAAACTTTTATTAATGTGAAAATGTTCATAAAATGAGAAACATACCCATGATACTGAATGAGTATTCTTAGCTTGGACGTTTTTACCATTGTAGTTGATAAAGTTAATTTCTGTTCATCACTGAGTTTATAACTGTTTTGTCATAAATCCTTTGTTTAGTGGGGTGCTTTAAATATGATAAAATAGAATAAATAAATAGAATAAAAAGCACAGTAAATGTGTAGTGAGGTAGAAGCTGAATAAATATGGAAATACTTGTGGCGCGACACCTCATGGTTTGATTTGTTGCTCACAACAATAACTACAGTATAAATCCCTTAAATTTAATAAAGATTAACATCTAAATTCTTCTCCGCTGACATGTCCAAGCTGATATCACATTAAACATGTCAGCAGCACACTGCAGCCTCCAAGCCAACACAAGACCCCACTGAGAACTCACACAGTCAGCAATGCTATCAAATACACAAGAGGAGGATTAGTGTGAAGATGGACTGAGCTAGTGGTCAGTCCAAGAACTTAAGCCCTCCACTTCCCCATCCTCTTTTACTCCCCCAAATTACTTTAATAGCCCCCCTCCAAGGCTAGTTGCTTAACTGGATGACAGTGGTATGTAAACTGACTTGACCTATCCTGTGCATAACCATGTATTACAGCTGAACCTCACATAGGAGTCAGCATCTGACTTTAAATACAATTCACATGATTAGCAGACATTTCTTTAAAAATTTAACAGAGAACCATTATTTGATTGAGATCACTGATGGCTGACCCCCTGAACGCCCTCAGGTGTAAGAATTTACCTCTCGTCAGGTAAGAGGCACAACTCCTGCTTAATCATTCAACTTGAGTAAATCCTGATGTTGAGTCTGCTCCTTCATTTCCTAGCTGACAAAACTAGTCCTCTGTCTCCTCACACACCCTGGCCCCTTGTCACCCAGCTGGTTTGTGTTTAAATGTGTTTAAATGTGTACCCCTTCCCTCTTGCTCATCGCAATACTGTCGTGCAAGAAGGGGATGAGAGTTGGGCCGTGCAGTGCACAGGCTGATTCATCTGATACAGGTACATCCAAAGATAAATCTACATGAGAAGTACACTTACCTCTCCTCCCCCGGTGTTTGGTGCAGTGTATTTAGCTTTGGGCCCCCTCTCCCCTACCTCAAAAGACATTTCTGTAACAGCATGCAGGCGAGCGAACAGTGTCAGAAGGTGTTAGTGAGTTTGAAAGCAGATCTGTTCTTCAAGGTCGATGCAAGCGCAATGGGAAGCACTTTCCCCTCAACTGGCACCAGAAATGAATACTTTTTCACATGTATGTGCAGGGGGGCCTTTTCCAACAATCTCATGTGTAGGTGAAACCATTTATCCAGTTCATAAAGTGGTGGTGGCACAATGAACTATGTGAGAAAACAGTTTAGGGCTGTAGACCTTTAAGGTCACTCTCATGTCAAACTTTCTTTTTTTTTTTAATCATAGAGCCCAATAAACCAGTTTTCTCTTTCCTTTCTTTCAACATTTTTTTTTTTTTTTTTTACATATACAGACTCATTGAAGTGTGCAAAAACCTATGGACTCAGATTCTGTGTTATTCCTGTTGAGTTGATATCTGTCTTCCATCAATAATATGTCTATTCCCCACTGTAGCGAGGCCTCCTAACAAACAGATCATTTATGAGGAGTGAGTGAGCCGTGGAACCCAATCCTTGTGAGATGTGTCAACAGTGGCACAAAGACCTGTAGCTACAGGCCTCAGCGAGATGGACACTTTGCTGACATGACAGCGTGTGGAGTAGATGGAGACATGGGAGCATGTTACTCTCAGCAACATCCCAACACGCCAATCTTGCTTTCTCTGGCTTTTCTTGTCTGAAATTAGCTGAAGAAAACCGGAATACTGAGCCGAAGTTTAACAAAGCTACCCTCTTCATGTAATCAAACGGAACATTCTTCGTAATGATGTAGTCATTATTTCTCCATGAAACCAAGAGGTAACTATTTATTATTTAAAAATTTCTACTTCTGCAAACACTTTAATCCGTTCAGCTTCCTCACATACGGCAACCAGCACAGCGCTCTTTGTTTAACAGCAGTTTAAAAAGCAGTTATTTGTGTTGCTCCGTGCTGCGGAAAATATCTTTGACCTTTAATTTGACTTAACAAGTTGATCCACTCCACATCAGACTGGCTTCAATCCTGCACTTAAACGCTAGTTTGACATTTTCTGCCAAAGCCACTTCCTCTTGTGGCATCAGAGTGCCCTGTGTTTGAATGTCGGGTAATGAGAGAAATATTCTTGCCGTGCTAAAGGAAAGGAAGCAAATTGCCTCCATCATGGCTTCTTTTTTGGACTGTAAAAAAGCAATCGGGGACGGAGTGCCCTGCGGTGTTATAGCTGCTCTTTTTGACTCAAACCAAATAACGGCAGGGTTTATTTCATACATCAGTGGGTATGGGATTTTGCATTTTGAACTCGGCTTTTAAATTAATGCTTGCTCATGAGCTGATACAGGCTAGATTTTTAAGCAACATCTCTAGCACTGCTCACCACTCGCTTGAGCATCTTCAAAAACAGTTGTGTTCTTTGAGAGGGTTCCTCCTGAGCTCTCTTGCCAATAGAGATTGTTAAGGAGAAAAACCTCAAGAGGTGACAATGCAATTGGCAATTTCGTCTGGCTTTCCATCGGCCATAGAAATCCACATTCTTGAGGAAAGTCTAGAGACAATGCAAGTGGGCGAGTTAGGTTGAGCACTGGGGACGAGGAACTTTGTGTGGCTACTCTGCGGTCTCATTCACAAACCGAAGAATGTCACCACAATCTCATACGCTCTTAGCAGCCAAAGCTGTGATGCAGTATATCTGAAGAAGAAGAAGAAAAAAAAACTAAGGCAGCAGCATCAATTTTCTCTTTTACTGCTGGCTTCAAATCCCAGAGAGGCCAAAACCAGTAACTATTGTATAAATTACAGCAATTTGGTAGATATCATATTTTCTGTTTTACGTAATAAAAAAGTTTAGGCTGATATTTAAGCGGGGCGAGATAAAATATCAATAATTCCTTTCAAATTATTTCCACAAAGTGTAACTGAGAGGATTATTCAATCCTTATGGCTGAATGCAGGTACATTTACAGTACTCATATGGTCCGATTATAGTAAATTAGGAACAATTTGTATGTATAACATTTCGTTGAACTGGAAAATAATCATAATCACAGCAATAAAACAGTAAGTGTTCAAAACAATTTATGTCAAAAAGGATGACAATTTTTTTTCTCACAAAGCTAAATCACAGTCACATTTTCTTTTTGACAATTGCTTCCAGGTGAGAATCTTTAGATTTTTTTCCCCTGTCAGTGTATGTTTTACAAGAAATGAACCATCCCCCATAATTGATGTGAAATTCATGTAAATGTAGCTAATTTAAAAATGCCCCCATTCATTATTTTATTTAAAATGTCTATCACTAGCTTCTCTTTACTAGCTAATCTTACTTTGAATCTAATTGTAAGTCAAAGATTTTGCAGTCAAAAGCGGTTTCATGCACTGTAGATCCAAGCTGGCAAGGCTTGTTTCATAGTAATAATGTTATTGCAGGCACCAAAGGTCAGAACAAATATGTGTGTTTGAATATCCTGAGATTACAATTTCAAAGTCCTCCCCATGAGAAGTCGAACAAAGGAGAGGGTGGGAAGTTTAAAAAGCGGGGTCTCTTTCAAATAAATAAGCATGCCTTGGTCCTGAATAGGGCTGCTACCCAGCAGCCGGATTGGTTCTCAGAAGACTGAGAGCAGCAACTGTGCACGCTCTCCTTCTTCTTCTCATCCTCCTACACTTAACTCCCAAACACACTCGTGTAGTAAACATCAGTAAACCTGATAGAGTCTCACAACTATAATTAACTGCCCCGCTCATTTCTTTATCCCACCTTTTATCACCTCTGTTCACCCCCTTTTCACCCGCTGAACAGACCATGGACGAGAAAGTAGATGGGGGGTAAGAGCTCCCCCTTTTTGTGCTATTGCTTAATGAGCCTGAAAATACAATTGCACTGTCCTGGCTGTGAAGGTAGCCTGCAGGCTAGTGTAAATTAGCAGTGCAAGGAAGCCTGGAGGGCTGAGTCTTGCTGAGTAGCCAGAATAGAGAGACGTGGTGAGAGGGGAAAATCCTGTTAGGGCAGTGCATATGGAGGAATCACGGTGCATTTATGACCCAACTGGAGCTCACAGGGCCACTTGTTGAATCCCGCAGTTGTGAATCTCAAATGCAATCACATACAATCTCACTGCCGATCTGTGAGATTTATTGAGACTGCACCACAGCCATGTGTAATGGCATCTATTATGTGAGATGTCAGTTGTTCGTCACATTTAAACCTATAATTCCATTTAGTTCTTCACAATGGCTCCTTTTCAGCCACTACTACAATCATCATTCAATTTAATTTTCTATTCTTTTGTAGATTCCAAGGCAAGGCAGCGGAGGCGAGTCTCCCACATTGCATATGTCCTCTTATGAGCTCGAGATGCTCTTTTGACCGCTCCGCTAGGCATCTGCTGCCCGTAGCTGCATTCTAATGCACATATCCTGCTGGGATGTTAACTTTAGGCCCTCAGTAATTGATGGCTTCCACACTTCAGCCGAGTCCCCCCTTTTTCCTTCTCCCTGCCGATTGTTGGTATATCTCTGTGGTTTGGGGTCTTTCAGTCAACCATTGTTCTTTTATAGAGGAATTATAATAGACTAAAGTAGAAGGAGAAAAGAAAAAGAAAGGAGGGGGAGAGAAGGGGAGGGGATAAAAAGAAAGTCGCTGCTGATATTTAGTGAACTCCGAAGGGGGAGTTTTCATTCTCATTCTGCAAGTTTGGCACATGCCTTCTGTTACTAAGTGGCAGTGGATTGAAAGAGCTTCTTGCATTTCCCATTCTGCAGCTCTGCTAGGTGCCTAGACTTACAACCCTGGCAGCTGTTGGGCCTTCTATGCAGCTATAGACTCCTCTCCACAGGTGAGCTCCCCTACCAAACTCCCAGTCTCCACTTCACTCAATAGGGCCTTTTTCAAGCCTTTTATCAGTGGGGAGAGGCTGACTTTATGTGTGTGCCCCTCACATAACTGCAATTCATGGTTCTCAAGATTGCAATTAATGTTGCTCATTGTGTAACGCCAGGGTGATTTATATCTTGTTTTAGCATCGTCTTCTTAAGCACACTTGGACGTAGGTCTTTTTGAAATTTTGTGTAAATGGCAATTACAACATCCAAGAAAAAACAAACATAAGCATCACGCAAACAAACACTGTTTCGGTGGCACAGAGAGTGGACCTTTTTCTGAGGCTTACTTCAGATAAACAATGCTCTAAAACAAATGAATGGAAATGCAGCGCAGCATATTTGAAGGAAAAATAACAATTTTGTATCTAATTTCTCCCAAATTTGCCACATTATGATGCTGCATACAGTATGTGTTTATGTGATATGCTAGCCAAAGTGGCCAGTGGTTGGGTCTCTATTTCTGTAAGGCAACAATTACTTTAAGCGCTATCGGCTGGACTGGTGAACCACTCTAAATGATGTTGTTGTTTTGGTTTGGGCAGGTTTCAGCACCTTTTTTCTTCAGATTTCAGTGGCAGAATATTTACTTGTTTATTTTCTTCTTCTCTTCTTTCTCCCTGAGATGCGAGCTGTTACATATTACTCCTAAGGTGTGGTGCCTCTTCCCTCAAAGGGCTCCACTGTTTCCTCCAAACTGCTGCCAAGCTGGGCTATCTATTCATTTGGTTACTTAAGTGTAATTGCTCCCCTTTGAAGCCTCAAAGAGGCAAATCATTTGCTTTGGCCCCGGGGCAGTAATGGTCACCGAACTGGCGACCCCCTCCTGGTCCGAGAGCGTCGAAGAGACCGCGAGAGGCCAGCTCCCATACGGAGAAGAAATAATACGGCCTGGGCCGCTCAATTTCACCTCCCTTTTCATCCCATTCTTTGAAAACTTTTTATTAACAACAGCTTTCTCTCTCATACCAGGGCGCCAGGAGAGGGGAGGAGAGGAGGCAGAGAGGTGGGGAGGGAGGGGTGGTGGTGGTGGTGGCATGAGAGGATATCGGCAGCGGGGGAGGAGATGGGGGGGTGGAAGGGGTGGCTGTCCCCTGTAGATGTCTGCTGGATTCTCACACACTCACATGCACATGCATATACATACACACATCATCACTAGTGACAGGTCAAGGAGGCATTGAGAAAACAGCCTCCCCCTTCAGTCTCCCCCATGGCTCACACTGCTAAACAGGGATTCATGTTTCATATGCCACTGGCCTCACACACACACACACACACACACGCACACACACGCACACACACGCACATTCCTAGTCCACAGAAGCTTGTGAGTGCATGTGCATTTGCTAATATAAATCAATAACCTATATGACCCTGTGCTCATACACATGCATCTGTGTACCTGCTCACCTCATTGTAGACATGAGAATGTATTTGACTCACCTCCTTTCAACCCACGATGGGCCGCGGGAATATGCGGCAACGCAGTACAAAGACCACATTTAACGCTGAAAATTACTCCACCACTTACTGTAATTGTCACAGTTCTGACCACATTGACATTGTAATCTCATAATAAGGTAATGGGAGGACTGAAACTGTGTACAGGAGTGCAATTAGAAGGGTGTAGTTCAGAAAAAAAGGGTTAAAATGTCAGAGGACAACATTTCCTGCCCAGGCGGAGGCATACAGTACTCCACGTTTGTGTTTTTCACGAGGTTTCACCAATGAAGACAAACCCAAAGCTGATGAAGGTGCTCTGTTTTCTTCCTTATCATCCAGGCAGGCTGTAACTAAAAGGATTACTGGCAATCACTTTTTAGCACAAAAATAACAAATTTCACAAAGAACAATCCCTCTTTAACGCAGGAATTGCACGTTTCAAATCTTACACTCTATCTGGACTCTGTACCGTTATAGCGATATGACGAGGCCTACTTTTAGAAAGAAAAACGATTACTTCTAAATAGCGCAAGTTATCTTCAAGACAGTGTGGAGCCAAATCAATGTAGACAGGCATCCATAAAAAGCCAACCTGGTTATGAATGCTGCATTTTACTTGTATCATTTTGACTTTGAGGTTTTTAAGAGAGAAGCATTCCCTGCAGTCAAGCCAGATGGTAACAATTCTTAGACATATTACGAGCTGCTCTCTGCCAAATAGCATACCTTTGGGCTATGTTTTCAGTGGGCTATAAAAGCCAATAATGTAATTTTGATCTATTTTATCAGATATCACCCCAGCTCTGGCTGCGTTTATATAAGACAAAGTTTTAAACAGTACAAGGAGTCTCTCTGTTTTGCTTTTCCCTCTATAAGTGCACAATTTTCAATATCTGACCCGCTGTGTGGCTTTGCTTGTTTGACTTCTGCACTGGACTGAAATTTGGAGTGGGCCGCAATGGAGAGGTTGGCCTCCATGTCGTCAGACATATGGCACTTGGTATATGTAAAAATACACTTAACTATAGGTGCGTGGTTGCCCACAAGATGACTTGTGCTGGCCGGCCCAGAGAGAAAAGGGGATTCTTTGTGGAAGTACTTAAAAAGTCTGACCCTGACATCTCTTAATGTAACAATGACACAGTAGCAAACCATCCCAGCACTATACCACACTCCCCAGTGGCCTGCCATCAGGTCCATGACTCACCACTGACCTTGCAATAACTTTCCAGCGCTCTACCAGCCCCATTTAGAAAATCTTAAGGGACACGGTATTCAGTATGACATGGTGTAACACTAAACACACCTGAAAACAGAGCAAGTTCGCATAAACATACTGAACAACAGAGCCAAGGGATTATATCCCATCTGTGGGTACTTCTCCCTCGTAATGTCTAAAAAGTGTAATTGCCCCAGAAAAAACACAATAAAGTTGGGACGATCGAAGACATTAGCTCAGGTTTTCCATTGTGAAGCATGTTGTTTTCTTCAGGTCCGATCACATCCACAACTGGAAGCCTGCTGTGTGGAATTACTCGCACTAATGGCACTACACACTTTTGTTGCAGGAAATCGGACAGCCAGGCTGTAACTGCTAAAACGGCGATTAAAAACCCCAAATTGCATCATGATGTTGGGCAATTCAGCAGAGGTCTAAAAAGCTCTCCAAATGAAGTGAACGAGATTATTGAGCAGTTATGGGATGTGTAAAATTGTCTCGTGAAGCTATACCTCTGTCTAATGGATTTCTTTGGAAAAGTAAGACTTAAAAATAACAAAATCTAAATCTGAAGGCAGCTAGTAAAGACTAATTAAAGTTCGCAATAATAACTCTGTAATTTGCTTGTCTGTGGGGTCATTAAGTGTCTCCCCGGCTCGGTTTAATGGGATACAAACTGCAGTTAATGAGACAAATAGTTAGCTGTAATTATGCCCGGCTGAGTGTTGGCTATAGATGCTCTGAAGACTGAGCAACTCAATTTGAGATTTCTTTGTACTCTGTAGGTGCTGCTCATTTGCTGAATTGCGTGTATTATGAGTGGTTTAGATGAGTTTGTTTAATAGTAATTGAAGGTTGAGTACAAATACCTGAGCCATGAGGGGAAAAGAATGATTTGCTGATTAAAAAACGAGAACAGGGGAAAAACAGTTTATGATCAAATAGCTCCACCAGCTTTTAATTATATGTGACCTTTTTAAAAATGTGGTCTCAATTTAACATCAGAGGGAGGAAAGTACAGTGTGCATTATTGTGAGGTTTTATCTCCTCATAGTCATATCCCCTTATTGCTTGTGGTGCTTGTTAAAAGCTATTGTCGATAACAAACACAATTTTTCTGTGATAAACTGAGTAAGACAGGAGAGCCTCAATGAGCGGTCTGCACAAAACTGTCTTTGTCTCTCATCTCCAGCAGCCAGTTACAGCAGCCCCCCCCCCCAATGACTGAAGTCTGACTTAACTAAACATTCTTTTTTCTTCGTCCCTTTTTCTCTCAGTGAATTTGTGGTCGTGTGCAATCTTTTAATGAGCTCCATCTTTGACCTAGGTTGTATGTTTCCAGAGATGTCATGTCTTGTAAGTCAAGGAAAGACTTTAATGTTCACATGATTTAAACGTAAAGGGACAGATTCCAAAAATGAGGCCCAGTGCCAGAGAGGAAATATTATTCCTGTAAATGAGAAATTGTAAATGCAAAGTACATCCTAGAGATGATGTGAATACACTGGGAGCAACAGACTTTGAAGAGTCTGAACTTTTAAGATGAAAAAATGATTAAAATGTCCAAATCAAGACGTGCTAATGCTACTTTAACGTTTTCATTCCACAATGAAAGCCACCATATTCTGCGTTTCCAATGTACACTACACATAAATCAGAATCCAAGTTTTTTTTTTCCCCAATGCAGTTTTTTTTTCTTTACCGTAAATTTGTTGTGCGTGTTTCCTGTTAAAACACATGACTTGTGTCTTTATTCTTAACTTCAGATCATAAGGATGAAAAGAAGGCAAAGAGAAGGAAAAATAAAACAGAGAAGGACTTTGGCTTGTGACCGTAAGTGACATGCTTGCCACGGCATTGTTTGAGGTTTTTGCAGACCTGTAATCAAATTTGGGAAGGTTTGGAAACCTATCGTCATGGTGTGCTCTCCAAGACAGAATGATGTCCAGTGAAACAAAAAAACAGAAAAGAAAAGAAATGCTCTCGCACACATTCAACACGCTGTGCTAGACTATGAGAAAATGTCTTTCTGAAAAAGAAATATCCCCCACAACAGCAATTTCCATGCACCATGAAAAACGTTCCTATTACAAATACAGTTGTTATGTCCTTAAATCTGTTTGTTTTGTCATATTGCTCCGGGGTTGTTTCTTTTTCAGGAAACCCTGCTTCAATTAAGTGTGATGGAACACATGTGTCCTTTATCGGGGGCCAGAATCTTCTCCTGTTGGCCTTTGAAACGACACCGGCTCCACGGGATAATTGGGTTTTAAAGGGGTATTCTCCCGGGTTGCCACTTCTTGTGCCTGTCTGCGTGGATCAGCTGATGTCTATAGACTTTTTATAAGTAATCATAAATTGGTTATGTAGGTAGCTACAGGGATGATAGAAATCCTAGGACCCAACTCTCTTTTGTGTTGGGCCCCTGACACGCAGACAGACACACAGACTGACATCCCCCTCATAGGTGCGTGACTAAATCTGATCCAATTATATGATTCACCTTTGAAGTTTTACACTTTCTGTAAAATTGATGATTGTGCTGATTTAATGTGGACCCCACAGTAAACAAAAGCAGCTATACAGGTGTGGGTTTGGGTTTTTTTTTTTGCATGCTTTTGTTAGTAATAAAAGAAGAATTACAGAACAAGAGCTCGTCACTACTTAGTAATATCCTCTCTCAGTTTCATTCAGCTCATGACTCAGCTGATGACCTTCCTGCCCTTCACAGAGACGCTCCATCAGTGGAGGCTTTGGTGATCTCCAAACCTCCGCCGACAACAAACCAGTGTTTACTGTTACGCTCCGCTTGCGTCACGTCACCAAAACAACAGCGTGTATGCGAACAAAAGACTTCATATTGTGACAGAGAGCACTTTTTTCACTCAGAAGCAAAGGGAAGAAGATTAAAAAGTTTATCCTCCTCATTGCAGAAGATAGGTTTGCTCTCAGAGGAGATTGTGACAAAGACAGACTGAGCAGAGTGGAAAACTGATTCCCTGCAATCATCTCCTGTCATCCTTTGCAGCACTTTGGCCTCCACTCCAATCATCTATCTACGAAATGCTCCTTTGAACAGCTGAACTTCTTGTAACCCTATTTGATTTTGTTTATTTCTTTATATGCTGTGTTTATCTTTATGTATACCCTTCCAGTGACTTAAAGGAACAAAATAAAGCAACTCAATCACTGATTTGCACTGTATGGAAGTCTCTCACAAACACACATGCTTTAACTTTATCAAAGTAATTTCAGCTAACTATAGAGATCTCCTGAAGCGCTGTCTTAATGGTACTGGACTTAGTGTAAAGTTTTACACTGGCTGCCAGGGGCTCAGAATAACTGCGTGAGTCGTCAACAGGAAGAGTGTGCTTCATGACTACAGGCCAACAACTTTAATTGGCTTTCTGCAGGAATTTCTGCTTTGGCAAACTAATTGACCCACAACTCCCTGGTGCTTTATCAACACAGGGAAACGCCACTGGGCCGATAACCAGCCAGCCTTGTAAACCAATCTATAACCAATGGCCAATTTGAAACATGTGTTACTGGCTATTTTACAATGGGTCCCCACTTTTCCTTGACTTGGATGTTTTGATGTATGCACAGGACCTTTTCATGTCGAGTCTGTCACTCTTTGATTGACAGACTCGACAGAGCCAAGCCAGCATAAGTAAGTGTTACTGTATCTCACCTCAGAAAAATCTTGGGAAAACTCACTTTGGTTGGTTCACCAAAATGACAGTGTGCATATGAGCTTGGTTTTTGTTGTTGGTTTTTTTTTTTACTTACCTCTTGTGGTGCCGTATGAAACTGTCGAGATTGTCCAAGTTTTGTCGTGTTGAGCTTTCTTCTGTCACCTTTGTGCAGCAGAAGCTAATAAAATTTAGCTGGTTATGCTCACAGCGCTGCAAAATTAAAATCTGTCTATTGTTTTCTTTTTTCTATAAACATCTAACAGATTGTTTTCCTGAAGAATTAGTTGAAGTTGACTGTTAAAAAGTTTTAAAGTACAAAACAAGCCTTATTTAAGAAACTGTGTATAAAAAAATAAACAAAAAAATACGTATGTTTCATTTAAGGGCTGCTGTAGGTCTTGAAAGACATGATCTCTCAGATTTGCTCATGAAACTGGCCCCTTTTGCATCTTTCGTATGTGTTTACTTCAGTCGTAAACCATGTATGAGTAAACCACTGTAGGAGACCTTTAAGTGTAATTAGGGAAACCATTGCCTTGTTCCTTTATTAACCCTCGTGTGACAAAGCTATGTTAGTGATTAAAATAAATGACTGGGATGTTTATGTTTATGATATGCATGATATTTTTCAAATAACTATATTATTTTTATTGAATCCTTTATTTAAACAATAAAAAAAATCTTTTTCAATAGAGACCTGCGTAAACAAACATTCGCATAGACACATAAGGACACATTATGCAGGTTCAGAAATTAAGAAAATTATGTACAAGAGTAATTGCAGATAGTAGTTACTAGTAGTAGTTTTTGTATTTTGTTCCATTTTAAGAAACTAAGTATTGGATTTAAGAGGAAACTAGGAAGTAGAGCGAGTCGTCAACCCAACGCACGGTTGACAAATCGACACCCCGGCAATTCTAGTCTGCATGCCAAAGCATCCTTGGCAAGATACTGAATCCCGAGTTGCCCCCAGTGCATCCATCAGAGTCTGAGTGTGTGAGTGAACGTTAAAAAAAGTGTTTAGATACAGAAAAACATCCTTGAGTGAATGTCTGTGTAATGAAGAGGGTGAATGAGGCTTGTAGTAAAAAGAGTGCTCAGTTAGAGGATAAAAACTCTATATAATTACCATTCCTTTAACAGGTATTGTTAAAAAAGTCCTACGAACTTATGCTGTAAGTAAATGGTAAATGTCCTGTATTTGTATAGCGCTTTTACTAGTCCCTAAGGACCCCAAAGCGCTTTACACAACCAGTCATCCACCCATTCACACACACACATTCACACACTGGTGATGGCAAGATACATTGTAGCCACAGCCACCCTGGGGCGCACTGACTGACTGTGTTTAAATTGAGTAAAAGAGAAGAGATAAGCAGGCAGCCTTTGAGGTAGAGCCTTGAAAATGAACAGCATACAATGCTGCTCTCTTCTGTTAGCTAAAGAGGACAATGGTGATAAAGTGGTGAGTAAGAAAACGATCACCTGTAGTGCAGTGAGATACAGCATACAAATAATGTCACCATAAACTGTGTATATTATACTTTGTTGTCCCTTTATCTATGAAAGATATTCTAAAATGATCACATATAATCAAATAAACTTTTTTTTAATTTTCATCAAACATCAGCAGTATGTACAATATTTATCGCGTTAGCCATACTGCAAAATTTTACAATGTAGTGAATAGAAGTGTGAAACTGCAAAAAAAAAAGAAAGAAATAAAAGCCTCATTTTAATAAAAGCCCACACATATTTCTGGGGTAATAAATAACCCTATATAACTTTCCATTATCGTTGGTGCACAAATGGGCTAAATCCTTTTTGAAGAAGTAGCTTGACAAATTAATAGTAGGAAACATTTTTATGACTAAAAATGTCACAATGGCGCATATAAATAATTGACTGGGGTCATATATGATGCAGCTCGCTCGCTTATAGGTTGTATGTTAAGAACGGCAGATTTTGTTTTTCGTTCTTAAAAATGCTTCTACTCATTCTTTCTATATTCCTCCAGTGCTTCAGTGTAGTTCACTGTTCACTGCAAGGATGCTTTTTGCCAAAAGGATGCAGAAAGGTGATTATAAAAACCAATTCATTCATGGCTTTGGTTTTTCATGGTGCTTACTGACAATGAGACAAACATCCTCAGACCTGCCGAGTAAAGGGTTTTGCACTGTCTTGTATTTTTTTTTTTTGATTAAACAAAGAATTAACTGCATTTTATTTAGAAACAGTTAACCAGTGCAACATATGGAACATATCTGAAAATTTCAGCAGTTAATAAAAATTTGAAATCGTCTTCACCTGGACCCCAGTTGGTGAAAACATGCTTCTGTGTTACCTTTGCTTCGGTAGTGACACTTTGGCACAACACATGCTGTTAACACTAAGTGATGAAAAGACCCAAGTGAAAGGTATGGTCTTCCCTCGTGGATGTGGTATTTGTTGCAAGATTGAACTTTTTCCAATTGGCTACAAAAATTAAGCCATAAAATCTTTCAGTGAGTGTGACAGGTCATGATCAAAACCAGCTGCCAATTAACTTAATGACTGAAGCTATCACATTCAATTAGAGCGAGTGTATCGACTGTCAATCTACCTCTCGGCTCGATCGCTAAACAAAAACACAGGCGAGGAATGATCACTTTAGGAGGCATGTCTCTTTTTTTGTGATCCTTATCTGACGAGCCCTGGATCATATTTGAACCAGTCGGCCCTGACAGGTCCCACGGATAAACTGCTGTATGAGAGGGGTCACCTCAACCTCTGGAATCCATCGTCAGCTTTCTGTCTTGCACAGCTGACAAATGGTTTCAAATAGCATTCAGGGGGCTTTACAGAAGTATTCCCTGATGTGTGTCTGCGAAAAGAACAATCTAAAAGTAAAAAGAAACAAGAGGAGGAGAGTGGTAAGAGAATGAGATGAAGGGAGAGATCCAAGTGAGATAAATAAACCAAAACAAAACAAGAATGAGAAGCACTTTCTCTCAGTTAGACCTTTACTCTGGCAAAGAGCCTACTGTAATCCCCCAGAGGAGCGGCTATCAGGCAGAAGTTTGCTCTGTGGTCAGTGTCTTTAACCCCAGATGATAACACTTAGCCTGGCCATAAAGCATAGGCCCCTTTAACTGATCCATTAGTGTCCGATTCCTGAGAGTGGACCCGCTGGTGTCTACTGAAACTTACCAGGAAGCCTTGAAGGAAAATAGCATTGCAGACATGCACTGAGATCAAAGACAACACCCCCTCCTCCTGACTACCTTTGCTCCCTCTGCTTCTTCACATCCAACTCTGTCTTTCTCTCCTTTTCTCACTGTGTCCTCTAAAATATTGTGTATAAATGTAAGTTTAAACAATTAAAGATAACCCAAAATGAGATATTTATGTTTTATCCATTTTTCATTCAGTAGGATCTGAAATTTGGGTGCAGGCCAATGAACTAGAACAGCAATGAACCTCTGTTATGAAGGAAATAAATTAATAATAAATAAAGAAAACTAATTAATGTTGGTGTTTTCTTGTTTTTTGGTCTAGGAAGCAAGCTACATGTAGTTTGTGTGGTTACCAAACACCACCACCACATGATCACATGATCGTCACAATCATGAATGACTGTGACAGTTATATCTAAAAAAATGTTGTGAAAGGAGTCCGATTTGAGTAGATGAGTCAGTGAAGCTCACTTCTGTCTGATGACGGCCATACAGAGGTGAGGTGTTGAAGATATCCTGAACATTTCTGCCAGCAAGCACTGCTGTATTACTGCTGTTAGCTGCTATCAGTAGAACTTTCTTTTAAATAGATCTATCATTATTGGACAGACACTTAGGGAATAAATTCTCATTAAATACTGGAATGTAATATAACTGCTTATCAGAGGGAGAGTGCGATATTTAGGCTGCTCAAAGCTATCGTTAGTCAACAGAATTTTGTTACCTTGTAACTGAACTGAAGAAGCTTCTCGGATGAGAGGTGAAACGTCTTCAAGCGACTTAAAGAAGTCCAGACGCTTTTCTTTGCAAGCTCCTTTGACTACAATGACCTGGATGACTGAGAACCTTCACAGACATGTTACCTTGTAACCAGCTGCTGTTGTTGTTACTGTCAGCTATCCAAATCAGATCCAGTCCTGATCTTTCCCAGATCTGTGATCCTAATTCATTTCTGATCCATTTTACCATGCAAGCAGACTGAACCCAATTTGTGAATCTGTTATGGAGCCAGTAGAATATCCAGGGTGGATCCGGTCCTGAGCCACTTTGCTATTTGGAAAGGAAATCCCCATGGACCCCCATGTTAAAAAGCCCAGAAATTAACATGTTTATGAACTAATAGGCGGACAAAATTAAAATAACAGAACAATGACGCAAAGATTAATAGTTAAAAACTTAGCAACCTTTACTGCTGAGTCCTTACCCAGTGTTGTTTGTAATGTAATGGATAGATGACATGAGGCTAAGTTCCTGTTTTGTCTGATTTCAAAAGCTTAACGTGGACATAATATAAATATTTCCCACATATTTTCCTGATGTCTTTCTCTTGTCCTCCATCTCCTCCTCTGTATCACTGTAGCTATTCATCTTTCCTTCTCTCTCTTTTAATGTCTTCTTCCTTGGTAGACCTCCCTACCATTTTCCCTTCAACATATTTGTTATCTGCCTATTTTCTTTCTTCTCCTCATATAAATCCTTTCTGTCCCTTGTTGATATTTCCGCTGTACTCTTTCTCTCTCCTCATAAGCCTTTCCTCCCTCCCTTTACCACCAGCATCCCCCTGTCTTCCTCCCCTTGTGTTTTCAATTTAGTGCCACTATGAACCAGTTCAGATTGTAACGCTATCAATTAGTTAGCGACTCCAGCACATTTATTTAATGGGGCCAAGAGCGGTGATTTACAGGCTGCAAGGGAGATGTAAGGGAGAGATGTGCAGACATGTGCTGATATGGGTCTTTAAGGTCTGTGGGAACAGAATCTATACAATGTGTACCTTGAGGATTTGGTCTTGCGGTTTAAGGTCTCTGTAGTAATGCGGTGAAACCTCCATAAGATGAAAAGGTTTGCAGAGGAAGAGAAGAAATGCAAAGAAAAGAGAAAATGTTTGAGATTTTCTGGACAGCTAAATGCTTCTTTTCATATGTATTGGATTTCAACCACAGTCTTTTATTCTGCAAGAGCTGCAGTCTTAAGATATGTTTTGGAGATACTTTAAGATAAAAAGCAGAAGGTAAAAATGTACACTTGATTTTAGATGTTTGCTTTCAAAGGAAAATGCTCTTTTGACTGTTGCTGTCACTGACAATGTTTTAAAAAAAAGGCTTGCAGTGATATACTTTTGTATATCATTATGGTGTTAAGTTTCTTTCTCCTTAAGTTGCAGTAGATCTTACAAAGAAACAATGTTCTTTGATTTAGGACCACAGCACTGCGGAGCTGAGGGTTGTCACAAATCATTCTGGTCATCTTTTGAAGTTTCAGACTGCTTTTTCACGATTTTGAGAAAATTGCATCTACTGAAAGACAGTCCTCATTAATATCTATTTCATACAACAGAAGGGGGCATAATTTAAGATAATAATGATAAATCAGTATAGCAAAAATGACTCCTTTATTTGATTTTCATTAATATTTTGTTTCTTCTGTGTGTTTTTAGGTAAACTGGGTTTCTGATTAAATGGTGAGTTTCTGAACTCGCCTTCTATACTGTGTTTTTTCACTTCATTAGTCTCAATCAGTTGGTGAGCCCATGTAACTTGTTGCCTCAGTTTCATGTTTTTAGCTGGCAGTAAATGCACCTGGTGTGGTCTTCTGCTGCTGTGCCCACCTATTTGAGTTACTCTCTTGTTCATACCAGCTTAATGAAGTCTGGCCTTTCTCTTCTGACCTCTGGCATCAATAACACATTTTTAGAAGGGGAATTGGTTATTTTCTCTGTACACTCTAGAGATCATTGTGGGGGCATACAATACACAGCCCATTTGGCTCCAACAACCATGGCACCTTCAAAGTCACTTGAGCCACCTTTCTCTCCCCTTCCCATTGCTCAGTTTGTACTTCTGAAGGATGTCTTGACCATGTCTTTATGCATAAATACAATGAGCTGCTGCCATGTGATTGTTAGATTAGATATATGACAAGGTGTACTTAATAAAGTAGTCAGTGAATGCAGATACCTGTTGCTGTTTGTCTTTTTATGTTAACAACATGTGTGCATGCACATGAGTGCTTCTGCTGTTATCATCCTCATCAAAAAACCCACAAAAGCCTCATTTTAAAGAAAGAAGAAAATGTGTAGTTTTAGATGTACATAAGTACAATAAATTCATCTAATTAGGGCCCAATTTAATTCATTGTTTGAAAAGAAAACATTAAATATACCTTGCAGCTTTAAAGAGTGGGGAAAATTAATAAAGCAATCTAAGAGAAAATAAATACAGTTCAATAATAACAAAACATGATGCAGAAAAAGAAACTTGGATATGAAAAAAAACATTTAAATCTATTTACAACATTTATAAAATAAACTGTACTTTCATTTTTGGAAGCAGCATCTATTCCAGAGCCAATAATTTGGCTTATTTTATCTTGTCATATCATATGTTACTCCAGTGGCTGATTGAGGTTGACCATAAAACAAAGACTATATATAGACATGAATGACATGACATCACCCATTGCTATGTGACATCCCATTGTGAAGCCCCACCAACGTGATCTTAGCTTTTTGAAGCCTAATATCATGAGCAGTGTTAATTCGTGGACTGATAATTTTGTTTTGTTTTGTTTTTTACGAGAACAAGATAATAACTAAATAAAGCCTAAAGGATGAACACTATGAAGAAATGTACTGACACATTCATCAACAAATCAAAATGAGATGAAAATGTTCTGGGGAGACCAGATCCGATCAGGACTAATTAAGATGTGTTAAATGCGGGATGAGTTTGGAAGTTACCTATTGAGAGGTAATTTCCTTGTGCAGTAAAGTTTCATCTTCCCCTGACAAACAGGAGCTAGATCTCCCATGTTCCCTGTTGCTCATGAAGATGAGACTGAAGGCTCGGGAGTAGAGGTATTGACACCTTTCACATTTGACATCAAGGAAAATAAGACCGTAAACTGTGTGGAGCGACTCTCTTTATGACTACAGCTAAAAAACATTTTTTTCCCCAGCATGACTAAGACTAAATCCAAATTTACCGTCAAAATTAACGTTGTTCATGAGTGAGTAGTAGATATGACTGCGGAAGAAGACGCCACTGCAGTCAGTGGCTTAATGACTCATGACTGACAAAATGGTTTATCATCCTTTCCAACCATAATTTACAAAATTATCTTCATGTTTTGTTTTGTGTGACCTGAAACTAAGTGGCTGATCCCATAAACTCATCAGTAAAGTGTTTATTGAGGTCACATAGGTGAGGAGCAGAGGACTGTTTTCCTATAGACTTATATACAACTGAAAGTCTTTTTGCAACCAGAGGAGCTGCTCTCCGCTTGCCAGTACAACAAGCGAAGCTTTACTTTTCCTACCTGGACTTAATGTTAAAAGGTGGACATAGCAAAGGTGTTAAAATCTCAGCAATCAAAATAACGAATTTACAGCCGTGTCCAGCAAATAGTTTAGTTATCTATAGATAATTTCCTCATTTATAATAACTATAAAGGTGGTGATTTTTTTTTTTTAAATAACTCACCCATTTCGATTTTGTCGAGGCTCCACCAATGCAAGTCACTTTTTTATCCAACAATATCTGACAAATATGGTCTGCTGTGAGGTGCGGCCCATCTAAGAATTAGAATTAGCACTAATTAGCAAACTAGATACCAGCCTGCTAACTGAGCTGCATGGGAGGCCCCTCCTACTCTCCTCTAAATATGGCTGGAAAAACAAAAAACATGTCAATAATTCTAACCTTACAGCTTCAAAATGCAAGAAAGTAACAAAGCTGATAATGAAAAAATATCCCAAAAAGTTGATTGTGTTCATCTGGACGTTTCAATCGTTTCATCACTCATCAGTTTCTGAGACTGTAGAAGTCACTTGGATGAGTGATGTAACGTTTCTCCTACTGAAACGTCCAGATGAACACAATCAACTTTCTGGAATGTCCTAACTTGGATTGAGTGTGCATCAAAACATGAAAAATATGAGAATATTGTGGCAACAACATTGAACTAGTTAACATGTCTGTTTTTTTAAAGACGCAATGTTCTCACAACAAATTAGCACTATGTGGTTTGTAGTTGGGGCAGCAGGGTAAGCAGACTAGTGTGTGTGTGTGTGTGTGTGTGTGAAACAGAGCCGGAGACCAGCGTGTTATTGGAGAACCAGAGATGGGTTTGTTGGCTTGTCAGTACACACAGCCAATGGCCTGTTGCCTGTAACCGAGCCCCCACCGTGTCTCTCAGTGTCTTCCTCTTAATTACCCATCATTCCTCTCGCGGCAAGGCCCCTCACAAATTACAGCGCATTGTCTCCTGCCGATCGGCCTGTCATCACGCGGCTCCATGTTTCAGAACGCAGCTCATTGTCGATGGAGAGCAGTGTTTGGCACACACACGCATGCACGCACACAAGACCTTCATGCGTCCACATTCACACACACATGCACACACAGGCCAGGCCCATTAGCGCTGGTGCCAGCTGACTCTGTGACCCAGACAGGTTTCTGCCATGTCAGCAGGACCAAATGACAGTGCCATGGTAGTAATACCCCCACACGCTATCACACATGCACACACACACAGTCATGCATGCACATAGACACCATACGGGTGAGCAGAGTGTCGCTTTGGAGAGTTACACATCTTTCTGTTGATCAGCTGAATGACTGCATTTCCCCTGGAGATGAAAGGAGGTACCCCCCTGTTTGCTCTATCAACCAGGATGAGACCGCAACACAACAAAAGCTTCAGTGTTTCCAGCAGGACTCTCCTCGACACGGGTAAACAGAAATGTATGCAAATATTGGGCCTGAGAGGTCAAATTTTGGAGACATCGTTTAAGTTGGATGTTTTTTTGGGGGGTGAAGCAAAAGTTGGGAAGCAAGTAAAATGTATTATTTAATGCAAAATAAATAAACGTATATAGTACCTTTCTTAATAAGCATCACAAAGTGCCTTACAACAACAATCAACATACAAAATGCAAATAACTAACATGTAGCAGCAAATTCTTCTCAATATCAGTGAAATTAGAACTTGTGACCAATGCAGATGTTCTGTCTTTTAAAAACGTAATAATTTCTTTAACTGTTTTAATCAAACTTTATTCACAGGTTAAACTTGGGGGAAGGGACTTATTTCAGCTGTGGATGAATACACATTTAATGCTCTAATATCTGTGGCAGTAAGATGGTGTGTGTGGGACTGAGTCAAGGTAAACTATAGTCTGTGAGCGTTAACTGTAATTAGAAAAGACTGAACACATGTTTTTAAACAGATTCATGAAAATAAAGGAGCTCTATGACAGCTTTAGCTGCACAGTCAAAATTTGATGATGACAATAAGTTAGACAGTTTTACTGTACTGGTTCTATCATGTAGGTAACCTTGAAGGGTCACACTAAAAAAGTTTTTAAAGAAGCAAATTATGATCCAAAATAAGCACTTGTCTGTCTTTATCTTTTAACACATTGCCCTTAAAATTGTGCTATAATTTATACATTATATCATAAACACATGAACGGATGGATGGATTACTTAAGATATTTGTGTTTCTATGAGTTATGGATTTATTCGTTTAAATCCAAAGCAAATTATTTGTTGCTGCTGTCTTGTCGACCCCATGTTTTTGGCTGGGATTTAAGATAACATTTGCCACGTGCTGACATGTCTGTCACATCCCCCTCTTCACTTTGACCGATTCACTTGCTCCTTTGAACGTCACTCTTCTCTTTTCGGGATCGTTGCAGCTCTGTGAGAAACTTTAGCCGCTCCGCACGTATGTCTGCCAAACTGTTGCATCAGCCGAGCATAAAAAAGGAAGGAAAAAAAACTATTGAAAAACAAACACATAGTAAACTTTAATTGTAGGCATTTGCCTTGGGTATGAGGGTAAGGGTTTTTACTGGTTCTCCCTCTTATTAAAATTCAGGCAAAACACTAATTAATAATCACTAGCATATGCTGGGTGAAGTGTGGAATTCTTTTACTGTGGCATTAGGTGCAAATGAGATTAAAAGTGCAGTAATGGCTGCTCGGTCCATCCGTCCAACATGCTCACTTTAAAGAGCACCTCTGAAAGCTTTTTGCCCCTGATATGGGCAAAGATGTGCTAGTCTAGCTTACTTTTGAAGTTCCTTTTTTTAATAATCACATTATTAGGAAAAATAAGAAAACATAGAGTGTCTTGTTTTTTGCTGCATTCAGAATTTAGCATCCCACAGCTCCTAAACAAATGCCACTAACTTATAAGCAGACGGTCCTCCTTCCCCACTAACTGCTCACTGAGACACATGAAAGCATTGGTAATTGTGAGAGTTGCTGCATTTATGTGGAAGGTAAGGGGGAGGACGGTAAAAACTAAAAATGGAAGGCTCTCATTGAATACAATGACTTCCTTCCCCTCTCTGTATGGCTGCTTCTGTCTTCCAAGCAGGGTAAGAGAGGAAAAAAGAAGTCTCCATTTGGCACTGATTAGGGAAGACACAGATTGGAAGGAGGGGGCTTGGAGACCACAGGGGTTACACACATGTATCTGAAGCCGCGACACTTCAGGCCCCCTCTAATTTAGACGTCTAAGAATTTGCTGTATGTGCTGCCTCATGCCAGTAAGTCTCAGCCTCACTGTAAATAAATGGCACAGGGCAGCGTGCAGTCACCCCCATTTGTAAGTCATTAAAATATTTTTTGTGTGACATATTAATTAGAGTGCTCTGTTCGTCTTCTCGCCTGTGCACGGGGAGTGTTGAGGTTCTGTATGCTTGCAAACAAACGTGTTTCAAGTATGTGTGTGTGTGGCTTCATTCATGCTGTACAGACAAGATAGTTGTTTATCAGTCTTAACCATCTGTAACACATCATCTCGCCAATTTAAAAAAAAAATGTCACAGGTTTACTGGTAACACTTACTGTGGTTTACTTTCTAGCTCTGAAACAGGGAGGCAGCAGGAATAATTTAGAAACAAAAATGTTGAACATGCCCAAGAAATAATGTTTAATTATTTAATTGTTCCGATTTTAGTTTAACACTAATTAGTTAAAATGCATGTCCTATCAATTTTATTCTCGACCTTTAAAGGCTTTTTTTTTAAGTCTTCCTTTTAATATGAGGGGAAAACAAGTCCTTTGCCAAGTAATCAACTTTAAAGGTGAATTAGGAGATTTTTGTAGCTTTTACTGGATTTCGGAGGAAAGCATAACCTGCTCTAAACACAACAAGATGAAATTGTTCACTTTCTGTCCTGTCATAATATGTTGATAAGTAGTATTATATGTAAAAGTCCCAGTGAGTTTCAGTTGGATACTGACTCTGTTGCTGGCTCTGATTTGTCATAATCAGAAAAACTCACAGCTGCAAGTCACAAAACCAAAACATTGCACTAAAAGATACTAAAATGCTCTGAAACATAAGGGGAAGCTCAAAGCTGAGTGCTCTATTTCTATTGGTTCATTACCTTTTATTTGTTACAAAGTTAATATAAAAAGTTGACTAACTCAGCTTTAAACACACTACCAGGTTCAGCGTTTAATTTACCCGTCACATTTACGTATCATAGCTTTAATTGTATGCAAAAGATTTTTTTGAAGTTGAGCAGGCTGCAAATAAACAAACGTTTCTTTTGCAGAAGAGGAAATGTGGGCCATCAAAGAGTTGCACAGTCAGTGCAGTAATTGGAAGAGCAAAGAAAATGTATTTCAGCTTAAAGGTAATTTAAATTGAATTTGTAAATCTCTGAATCTCTTTCTGTCCCTGATACAAATAGAGTCCCTCTAGCATATCTTCTCTCTCTTCATGTGGATTATCGTTGTATCTCTTGGCCTGCTGGAAGAATTATGGCTCTAATAACTTTCATTGGAGGCCCCTGAAGCATCAGTAAAATGTTTACTACAAGAACGCAGCGAGGTCCTTTGGTGAAGCCGTGCGTTCGTTACAGAGCCTTTGACTCAATTCAGTGTGTATAAATATATCCATTTCATTATAGGAGGCCAGTCAAATATTTGTTTCAGCGGTTTTCCCCCCATATAATGTAAATTGCTGCAAGCTGTTGCACTTGGAAAATGTTTTCTCATAATGCCTTTCTGCCTTCACATAAATCACAGCTAAATGTTGCATTCAAATGACTACAGACAGGCAATTTATTCTTGGCTTCCTCGTCCCCCTCCAGAGAGGCTTGTGGCGAGAGGGTCGCTTCGGTTTTAATAGCGACTGTCATTATTTGTTGACAGTTGTTCATCATCCTTTCCAAATTTATGGTGTTTCCTTAAAGTATTTCTTTGTTTTCTCTGCAGTTATGACCACTGTCAAATGAAGTGAGGGGTGAAAACATGTCAAGAATTAGGCCACTGTGAGGCAATGAGCACATGACATGACATCTTTTTTTTTTTTTTTTTTAAACATAATGAGGTTACGGGGAGATTCTTTTAATAACCCCTTTGCTCTAAAAATCCTACTCAGTAAATATCAATAAGGTTTTTCAACATTTAATTGTCTCACATTTGGCTTCCGTAGTAAACCATGTAACAGGAGCCTGAAACATCACCTCAAATTGACAGTGACATTTCCATTCCCTTTATAAGGGACAATAATGATACATCATCCACAGGCAGCGAGATAAGCCTCTGGTGAAACCGTGGTTGCCTAACAACAAAAAAGCAGGATTGTGTTGTGCAGTGTGAGTGAGCTCTGTATCAGCTTTAACTGGATCTCAGTGGGGTTTGCTGACAGTTGAACCACTGTGTAAGTGGCTCCGAGTTGCCCCACTGAGGGATTTTGGGGAATCTGTCATCAGTGACAATCAAAGCTAATCCTGTAAAAATCCATGTCATAGCTGCCTGTTAACTGAGGCCCTAAATGATTATGACATTGTAGAGCAGAAGTGCAAATGCTGCTTCACTGAGGTTTGGGTGGACCTTTGAATTTGGGAGTAGTGCAGTGCATCCACCTGCCACACCGCCGTTGAAAAGACCTTTATGTCTCATATAGTACACACCCAACAACACAGTGAGCTAAGTAATTAGAGGATTGTGAAAATAGAATTAGACACAAATAAATGAACATTATTGCAGTAAAGTGAAGAATTCCCTGTGCAACAAGTACACCAAAAACCTTTTTTTTTTGCTAATTACCATTTAGCAATTTACCAATTACCATAATCATGAAATATATTGGAGGTCACACATCCCTCCTAGTAGAGCATTTGTTGCAGTGAACCACAGCAGAAGTCAAATTGCAAATGCAATGAGTATAATCTGCACAACACTCATTTTGTTAATTTACTTGCAAACAGTTAGGACCTTATTTGTTGGGCAATGACTCAATTTTGTATTTTTTCCACTGTGCACAACCACAAAGGCTTTAAATCAAACTAAAGTGATGACTTTCAGCTTTAGTTTGAGGGATTTTTAAAAACATTTGCATCAACTGCTTAAAAATTGCAGCCATTTTTATACACAGTTCCCCATTTTCAGAGGCTTAAAATTCATTGGAGAAAATGACATAATTTTAAAGATGAGGATTGTTTCTCACATGTTGATGAAAATACTTTGCAGTGGGTGATTTTGGGCAAAGCTCAGCTTGCGGTAAATTCTGATATTCCACTAACACACCAGGACAGATTACTGTCTTGAAAATGTGCGTTTCTACCCCACAAAATATTAAAATATTTGACATTCCTAAGCAGAACAGAGATGTTTCTTAGTGGCTGCTCAAACATCGATACAAAAATGTTGAATAAATTCATTTGGTTTGGGAGGATAAGCGATGGTTCTTGGGCTGTGACACCCTTTTCGGGAAACCCAGAGGCTGGACTGGCTCTCTGGAACATGTCAGGGATTAGAAACTTGTTGGGGGTTGTGAGATGTTGTCAGGGGTCCCAGAATTTGTAGCCACACCCCTGTTCAGTGGTCTGGACCTGGAAAACAATATTCTATCTTTCAAAACTGCTCTTGGTTTTAGGGTCATGAAGAAAAACCCATGAAAAATTAGTTGATGGGAGAACTACAGTAACAGTGAGCTGTAATTCAATTTCCTTATGAATATCTTGACTTGCACAGGTTTTGTTTTTGATTGTTTGGTTGTGCCTGCGAGCAGGATAACATAAAAATTGCCAAGCTGCATGTGGTGAAAGACAGTGGAGAGGCATATGAAACAGAGGGAAGAGGCTGTTCTTAAAGTTGCAAGAAAGAGCATTGGTGGCAGTTTCATCTTTCATCAAAGTACTAATTGGTTCATACTGTATTGATTTTACATTATTTGTCAGTGACTATTTAATCTAACACAAAAGTTTTGCATTGAAGAAGGATTGTGGGAAACCAATTATTTTCCCTTTGTGGGCAGAGTTTTAAACCATGACAGTGAAGTGATGACAAAGCAGAATAAATGACACTGGATCCAAAATCATGTTGTTATTCACTTGCTCCTAAATGATAACAGCATGCACGCTAAAAAAAAAAGGGATCGCTTTTCTCCGGCACAAACAGGCATATTGATGCAATTTCTACGACTCTCAAAGTCATTTTTTTGCCAGAGGGCACTACATACTGAAGAGATTTCACACTGACACTGTGGACACTCGAGGCAGAAAGTAAGTATTGCACGGGGTCACAGAGAGAAATGCTATTTCTATTTTATTAACTGTTTTGTGTGCTTTAAAGGACAAACAAAAAAGAATCAACACTGAGAGTTCTGGTACAGTGAAGTGCAATGAGCAATTCAATATGAACTTTGTGTTCCTTTAATTAAATGATGGAATCCCAAATATGCTTTGTGTGTCAACACTGACACCAGCAGAGAAAAAAGATGAAGACACCCAGAGGGAGAGAAAGGTCAGTGAGAACATCCTGGAATAAAGAATTGGAGAATCCCACAGACAGACAGGAATACCGCAAACTAAGACAACAGTAACAGACTGAGATGGAGGTGTTTGTTACTCATAACATCACAAAGGCAAAAGAAGAAGAAAAGGCAAGCCTCTTAAAGTAAAACTAATTAGTGCACCACAAACCGTTAATCAGAAACTGCTAGAATAACTTTACTGCCTCAATAATGTGACATGATCTTTATTTGTGTATTATTGTGTATTATTAGTGTATTATCTTACTTTTTTTCATTGATTGTACTTATTTGTATTTTTGTATTTCCTTCTGATATCTGTACCTGAGCTGAGGTGATGCAAAAATTTCCCCGTTGTGGGATCAATAAAGTCTCATACATAAAATTGGACATAAAATTGGTTTAAAGGAATAATTTCACTCAAGTTAGAATCAATTGAGAATAAATTCAGTTCGATTAAAGTAATAAAAATCCTGTGATGTGACCTAACAGAGGGGAATTTGTAAAAAAAAAAAATTTTTTCTAATAATCAAGAAATGTAGATTATAAAAACAGACCACTATGGAGATTTTCCTGTTCAGTCAGAACAGCCGACCATTATTTAGGAACACACATAAAACAAAGATCGGGTGACACAGAGACATTAAAACCACTCAAGTACAGACACAAAAGAGCCACAAGGATCAGATGGGTTTTCAGTCTGCAGATGTTCGACTCTTCTATCTGTGTTCTAGTACATCAGTGTGTAATTTAGACTTTATGTTGAAGTCTTACGCCAAAATAAGACTGTTTCCACCTGCAAAATATGTGGATGCCCCATTGGGAGCAATAGTAAAAATGATTAAAAGTATCCAGAGTTGTGCAGATTATGTCATGTTGCTTTTATGAGTGTCTTACTATGATTTGAACGTGACATGAACACCATTGATTATAATAAATAGCAAACACAGACAGCATATAAATCTCCATAAAACTGATGGCACAGCTCTGGTAATAGATGAAACCAGAGCTTGTCTGCATAGCTTGATTGAAAAACAAATGTAAAGACACTTTGGCTTTTAGGAACAGTTTTCTACACATTTCCTTAAGACTTGAGTGATATTTCTGCCTCATCACACTTTACATTTGTCCTGCAGATGTTCGTTTGCCGATAACTCATCCTGTACGAGAGCTAGCGAGCCGAGTCATGCATTCAACAGATCACCATTAATCACATTGTGACCTTTCTCTCAACCAGGCCCATCTAAAGCTCATTCATCCCCATTTGCCATGCAACTCTGCGGGTTGATAATTGGCAAAGCAAAACACAGATTAAACCCAATTTGGAGGGTTTCAACTTAAAGCTTAGCAGAGACGGCCAGGCTCAGGCTGAACTGGTCTCTGGTCCTGTCTGAGGCTAAACCAGGAGGGAACCACAAAACCTAAATCAAACCAGCCTGTTCTCTGTTTGTGTTGCATGCATGTGTGTGTATGTGTGCGCATGTGTGAGTGTGCAAAGCATGCAGCATTGTGCTTCACCCTGCAATGGCATCACTAATAGAAACCAACTTTAAGCATTCAAACTTCGTTTGTCTCATTAACCTATTAGCTTAAAGCTTAATTACAGGATGTCGTAAAATGATTTGGTCTATGAGTAATGACAATATTTCAGCTCCTTAATGGCCAGAACAAAGCAAACTA
Source organism: Neolamprologus multifasciatus (assembly GCF_963576455.1). Classification (NCBI taxonomy): domain Eukaryota; kingdom Metazoa; phylum Chordata; class Actinopteri; order Cichliformes; family Cichlidae; genus Neolamprologus; species Neolamprologus multifasciatus. Next base: position 12,439,419 of record NC_140444.1, read on the forward strand.
AAGTTAAGTTAAGCAAAGCCGGTTGTTTTTCTTCCTCACGGCATGTCTGGGCTGCAGCTTTGGGCCTTTACCTCGCTGTGTAGGTCGGATAATTGTTTACTGGCGAGGTCTTTGTTGCATGAGGGCAACATCACGGCAGGAAAACAAAACTAATGACTAATTTCATGGCTATTGAGTCATTTTAAAAAGACCATCATGAGGATTAACTTTAAAAGGGCAACTGTTCCTAATCTAATAGCAGGTATTCAAGCTATGGTTCAAAAGGCATAATTACACTTGAACAGTGAAAAACAAAGAAGGGCAATAAAACATCTTTTTTTAGTGGTTTCAAACACTTCTAGGCAAACATAAACCATCTTGATTCTGCTTATCAAGCTAGTGGTTCAAAATACGCAGAAAGAACATCCCTCTTTGCAACAATGGGAGATGACCCCTAGGTGGCAGCGTACCTCATGAAACCTCTACCACTGTAAGTACATCACTCCAATTACAAAACCTACTCAATCGTCCTTGCTTTTATTATCTCCGCGGGACAACGAAACTGGATGACAGCGCGTTCGAGCGCTCGATAAGTTATGATCAGCTGCCTCGGCTCTAGCTCATGCCCTTTAAACAGCAGCTTGATAGGATCTGTGAGGCTCGCTGAGCATGTATAGTGTTACTCTCATCAAAGGGGGCTGAATGGCAGTGAATGGAGGATGATGTGTGTACTGCCTCTGCTTAGTGGAGGCATTTCCAGCTGGCGCCAGGGCAGAGGAAACCCACTGAGACACACAACAACACACACAGACACAGGGGTCAGCTTGGATTCACCCTCCTCCTCCACCACTACCTCCTCCATGCCTCTTGGCCTCTACCGCCTCCTCTTCTTCTGCTCAAACCCTCACCCCCCACCTACACTTCCCAGGCCTGGCCGCCTCTCATCTGCTCTTTCTCTTTTCTTCTGTTTGTCCTTCATTTTCTTTGCTGTCTTGTTTTGTCATCCTCATTTGCCCCGTCGTCCAACTTCTAAGAGTTAAAATGCTTTAATGAGCCAGCTAACGGACAAAATAAGTTCTTTGCTGACTGTGAACAGGAAAAGAGACACTCCACCTTGCAACAAAACGTGCAAAAGTGGTCACATGATTAGTCACATGTGTTTGAGCAGGTAGAGACAAGGATTTCCCCCTTGATGTGTTTTGTTAACTGGTAAATGAACTGGTTCTTAAATGGCGCTTTTCTACTCTACTACTGCTTGAGCACTCAGAGCACTTTATACTACCAGCCTCATTCACCCATTCAGACACAAACATTCAACCATGCACTTCTAATGCTTTGTATCTAACATTTACACTCCAGTGAACACATCAGGAGCAAATTGCAGTTCAGTATCTTGCCCAAGGATACTTTGATATGTAAACCAACAACTTCCTGCTAGCAGATGAACTGCGCCAGCTTTATTTGATCTATTTTATTATTGATTAACATAAAATGGAAAATCAACAATAGACTGAAATATTTTTACTTATTATATCTATTTATTGTATGTATAAACAATGGAGGAATGAAATTATGTTGTTAGCAGACAGAATATATTAAATAACATATAAGAACCAGTATAACAACAGTTCAAACGAAATAAAATTAGAACATGTCTGTTAACACGGTTAGTTCGTTAATGTGTTGATGCCACGCATGGGGCGATCCGCAGTAACGGTTATGGTGTTAACGTCATTTTAACGAGATTAACGCTGACAGCACTAGTTTGTTGTTGGGTTTTCTTTTTTACAAGTTGCATGCCATGAAACATTTACATGAAATGAAAAATGTAGACAAAACCACAATTTTCCCAACTAAAAATTACACTTTGCTTGAAGTATTTCTATATCCACATGTCTGAAATTCTTTATGCTTCCTGCTGATGTCAATTTCTATTGAGAGACCATGATTGCTCATATTTAAGAGCACTTAATCAGTTTGAAATCAGATAAATAGTTTCTTTTTATAAAGCAAAAGACTGGCAGATTTCTGCATGTATATAGTAAATAATTGGTTGGCATTGCTCAACATGAAGAGTGAGCTGAAAATATGATGTCTGAATGAACCAAATCAACCAATCAGCACCTTTGAAGCAGAGCAAGGCTCTTTTTCTTCACTTGGACTCCTTCTGAATCGCCGCTGGCTGCCTTGGAGTAAACTCAAGGCCACAGGAGAACCTCTCCTGTACCTGTCATGTTATCAAAAAACTGACAACTAATGTATTGCTGCTCAGTGTACATCGAGACACAACAGGTAAAATTGATAGGTTACACAATTAATACTGATCATCTTTTTATTAAGCAAAGCTCTGCTGGGAATCCTTAGGTCCTGGTGGGGATTTTACTTTGCCATACGTTTCTGTCTTAACAATGCTGTTGCCCTGGGATGCCCCCTTCATGAATGTGTGTGTAAATGGGTGAGTGTGGCTTGTGGTGTAAAGTGCTTTGAGTGCTCAATAAAACTAGAAAATTGCCAGTCCACATGCCTTTCCTTTGAGAGGGATAATGCACCCTAAGACATGCAAAAAAACGCAGAACCGCTCAGGGTCGGCATGAGGAAAACAAGGTGTTGTTTTGAAACTCCCCAGATCCAAATCTGATCGATCATCCTCTGGATGCAGTGGAGTGACCCAAATGGGCCCTGTCTGTCTGTGTATAAACCCTATCTTGTTGGATGGGTTGCCAGATTTCCTATATCCATGCCCAGATTGATTGGTGATATTATAGCAGCACGAGGAGGACCAACAACAATAACAGGTTTTTTTAGTAATGACTGATCAGTAGATGTTGCTCCTTCTCTCTGTCTTTTGGAGCCACACCTACCTTTGCTTACTCTTTTTTCTTGAAAAGCTGACACTGCAGCCTGAGAGGCACACAAACAAGGAAGAAAGTACTTACATCAGTGGCATCAGAACTCAGAGGAATGTAGTTTTGGTGCGACGCTAACAGCTAAATAACTCTTGGCATGGCCTCCCTCACGATCTTCAGGGGGAACGCAGGGGAAGGGTGGGGGGACTCCAAGTGGCCAGAACAAATTAAAAAGCCAACCTGCTATTTTACTGTTCAGATCTGTTGATGCTATAAAGCAGGAAAAATAGGCTTGGCCGCCTTTACGTGACTACTCGGCTGATTTTACGTGATTTTCCTCAGGCCCTGAATCTAAGCCCTTTTGGCACAACATGCTATGCCTTGACCAAGCATGGGACCTTTAAATGCACCAATAAATATTTTTTAGCACTTTATTTAATTCCATGCCCTGGGCCAACAGCATCTCAAAGTATGTCACTCAGCAACAACAGTGAGGAGGAGAAAGGACCCTAAAGGGTAAACAGGGTGTAATGTAGATTTAATTAACAACCTAAGCACAGCGTCTCTCTCTCACTCACTCGCTCACACACACGCACACACGCGCACACACACACACACACACACACACACACACACACACACACACACACACACCACATGAAGGCTTAAATATACTGTAACAGACACAAGTTGCACATAAACTTTATCAAACACATAACTTTAGGTTAATGGTTTCATATTCACACACACACACACACACACACACACACACACCTTCAAGTCTTTGAGCCACACATCCCTGGGTTTACAGCGATGGTGTGAAAATATGTGAGTGTAAATGAGATGCAGACAGGCTCACAGCAGTGAACCCAGCAAAGAGAGAGAATAAGAGGATGTGGCTTGGCTTTGAATTGCTAAACTAAAGTTTGAGGAGATGGAAAGAGTCATATTTTGAATTCTATGCATACTGATCAGCTTTGAGCAACAGAGTGTAAACGGAGCCGAACATTTTTCTTCTGCCGGTAATTCAAGATTACATTTTTTAAATATTAAAAAATATGCACTGATCCCTTTTTCCTATGTAGCTCAAAAAGCAGGAATGTGTGGAAAGCATTCAAAGTGTCTTTACAGAAATATTTAATCACAAAGAGCAGGTCTGCATTTAAAATATACTTGGCTATATGCATGTTTTATAAGTAAAATGTGTCACAAAAGTTACTCAAGAATAACTGAAGGAACAATTACAAGCTGTCTCTGATTTATTTTCAGAAACAAACTCACTATAAAACCTGTTTAGTGACTCATTAGCTTGATAAAATAAAGCAAAATAAAAAAATAAATAATAATGATTACTTAAAGAATATTTATAACATTTGTGTGACATGAGGTCCTGTTTTATTTATCTAGTTTGTACTAGTGAAAGTCCGTTACATATGTAACGGAGAGGAGCGATAGTCTCTAACTCGGAGAACCAAGGTTACAATGTAACCGTACATTTAACAAAGTTTGAAGTTGCTGGCTTGCAAATTCTGTGGGGATATCCTTGTGTTAACATGTGAGATAGAATACCATATTGATTTCATGTTAATAATGCAATATACAAATAATCCAGTAACTCTGTTACACTTTATACAATAGGGGGATGGAAAAAACACTAGTAATTAGTAAAAAATAAAAGTAATTATTAGTTACTAGTCAACACCACACTGTGTGGCTACCAAAGCATAAAATTAAAGGAGAAAAGAAAAAAACAATAACCATTTACAAAAAAAAAATACATTAAAGATAAACTAAATTTGAATGATAATATGTTATTTATAGCTGTTATGGTAATATTGCTATCATAACTTACAGTGGGGCAAAAAAGTATTTAGTCAGCCACCGATTGTGCAAGTTCCCCCACTTAAAATGATGACAGAGGTCAGTAATTTGCACCAGAGGTACACTTCAACTGTGAGAGACAGAATGTGAAAAAAAAATCCATGAATTCACATGGTAGGATTTGTAAAGAATTTATTCGTAAATCAGGGTGGAAAATAAGTATTTGGTCAATAACAAAAATACAACTCAATACTTTGTAACATAACCTTTGTTGGCAATAACAGAGGTCAAACGTTTACTATAGGTCTTTACCAGGTTTGCACACACAGTAGCTGGTATTTTGTCCCATTCCTCCATGCAGATCTTCTCAAGAGCAGTGATGTTTTGGGGCTGTCGCCGAGCAACACGGACTTTCAACTCCCGCCACAGATTTTCTATGGGGTTGAGGTCTGGAGACTGGCTAGGCCACTCCAGGACTTTCAAATGCTTCTTGCGGAGCCACTCCTTTGTTGCCCGGGCGGTGTGTTTTGGATCATTGTCATGTTGGAAGACCCAGCCTCGTTTCATCTTCAAAGTTCTCACTGATGGAAGGAGGTTTTGGCTCAAAATCTCACGATACTTGGCCCCATTCATTCTGTCCTTAACACGGATCAGTCGTCCTGTCCCCTTGGCAGAAAAACAGCCCCATAGCATGATGTTTCCACCCCCATGCTTCACAGTAGGTATGGTGTTCTTGGGATGCAACTCAGTATTCTTCTTCCTCCAAACACGACGAGTTGAGTTTATACGAAAAAGTTCTACTTTGGTTTCATCTGACCACATGACATTCTCCCAATCCTCTGCTGTATCATCCATGTGCTCTCTGGCAAACTTCAGACGGGCCTGGACATGCACTGGCTTCAGCAGCGGAACACGTCTGGCACTGCGGGATTTGATTCCCTGCCGTTGTAGTGTGTTACTGATGGTGACCTTTGTTACTTTGGTCCCAGCTCTCTGCAGGTCATTCACCAGGTCCCCCCGTGTGGTTCTGGGATCTTTGCTCACCGTTCTCATGATCATTTTGACCCCACGGGATGAGATATTGCGTGGGGCCCCAGATCGAGGGAGATTATCAGTGGTCTTGTATGTCTTCCATTTTCTGATGATTGCTCCCACAGTTGATTTTTTCACACCAAGCTGCTTGCCTATTGTAGATTCACTCTTCCCAGTCTGGTGCAGGTCTACAATTCTTTTCCTGGTGTCCTTCGAAAGCTCTTTGGTCTTGGCCATGGCGGAGTTTGGAGTCTGACTGGTTGAGGCTGTGGACAGGTGTCTTTTATACAGATGATGAGGTCAAACAGGTGCCATTCATACAGGTAACGAGTGGGGGACAGAAAAGCTTCTTACAGAAGACGTTACAGGTCTGTGAGAGCCAGGGATTTTCCTTGTTTGAGGTGACCAAATACTTATTTTCCACCCTGATTTACGAATAAATTCTTTACAAATCCTACCATGTGAATTCATGGATTTTTTTTTCACATTCTGTCTCTCACAGTTGAAGTGTACCTCTGGTGCAAATTACTGACCTCTGTCATCATTTTAAGTGGGGGAACTTGCACAATCGGTGGCTGACTAAATACCTTTTTGCCCCACTGTATTTTAGACAAAATACTGTCAAGAGAACATCTGATACCTTAATAGCGCCTAATTACTATCTTTGGTTTTGTGCACTAAAATGATTGCATCACATCCACTGAAATACCATATACACTCACCAGCCACTGTACTATGCACACCTGTGCTAGTACTGGGTTGGACCCACTTTTACCTTAAGAAGTGCCTGAGTTCATGGCATGTATTCAGCTGGAAACATTCATTAGAAATTTTGACATGATTGTGTCACACAGTTACTCCACATTTAAACAATCCACAGTTGTTACTAAGTGACCCAAAGTATTCACATCATTACACTGACCACTGATATAAGGCAGGATGAATCCATGCTTTCATGTTGTTCTCATCAAATTCTGACCCTACCAACCAAATGTCACAGCTAAAATTTAGACTCATCAGACCAGGCAACATTTTTCTTCAGTTGTCCAAGTTTAGTGAGTCAGCGTGAGCTGCAACCTCAATTTCCTGTTCTTAGCTGACAGGAGTGGCACCCAGTGTGCTCTTCTGCTGGTGAAGCCCATCTGCTTCAAGGTTTGATGTGTTGTACATTCAGAGATGCTCTTCTGCATATTTCCTTTGCAACAAGTGGATATTTGAGTTGCTGTAGCATCAAAGTCATTTTCACACAGAGAACTGATGCTCGCTGGATATTTTCTCTTTTTTCCAACCATAAAACCTTGAGATGATTATGTGGGAAAATCATAGTAGATCAACAGTTTCTAAAAAACTCAGACCAGCCAAACACTATGCCATGTTTAAAATAATCTTTCTTCCTCATTCTGAAGCTCAGTTTGAACTTTGGCAGGTCGTCTTGAGCATGTCTACATGTCTACATGCTTTGAATTGCTGCCACGTGATTAACTGATTAAATATTTGTCTTAACGAGCAGTTAAACAGGTGTAGGTAAGAATGTGGCCAGTGAGTGCATATTAACTTATTATTGGTAAAACTGTTTTATACAGAATTAGATAATCAACCATAAGCCAAGACTATGTTTGAAACCTCTGACAAGGACAACTTTTACTGCGGAGGATAGAAACACCTAATGACTGTTTCTAAAATATCATCAGTGATGTTAAGTTATTAATTCAGTTCATTAGTAGCAATGACTCTAAATCATCATTGCCGGTTCTGAGTGAGAGAACTCAACACTTCAGACATTTATTTCTGTTCAGTCGGTGACATCAGAACAGATGTGCCTGATGTAAATGTTTGGCAGTTAAACAACTGGAAACAAGCTGTGCTGTGATCTCAGATTCATCCGACTCACATGAAAAGTTCTGCTCCAAAATAAGATTAATGCCATTTGGAGAAAAAAAAGGGAAAAAATGAATGAGACAAAAAGAAAAGTCAAGAGAAATTCTTCATACTTCTTACATCGGCAATTTTCCAAACTAAACCTTGGAGTCAAGACACATTAAATACTGTACATATATATTATTTGTTAATTAAATACATTTAAAAAACATAGACGCTTTTAACACATAATTAGCACTTATTATATCTACTGTATGATTAGAGCAGCTTATTCATACATCAGGATCGTGATAAGTTAACCCTGCGTTCACCATAAAGGCTTTTACACAATACTTATAGCAACATAAGTTAAACAAGAAAACAAAAACAGAACGTCATGTAATTGGCTACTGTTCACAATAAGCATACCTACATGAACATACAGTACAGGTTTTGTTTGTAATAATACATTAAAGGCTCTTAAGCTGTATCTATCATTACAGAAAGTAGCTCACATCATAATGTGACATAACAAGAGTCATCAAATGAGGAGTGGATTCAGAAAACAAACAGCAAGTTTAAGTGATGCATACTTAATTGTGTTTTGTATTTAATTAATACTGATTAAGTGAACTTTTCTGGAAATTAATTACAAAGCCAATAACCCATTATGACAAAACTGTTTCCCAAAATCCGAATTTGGCTTTAACTTTACACAACTGCAATTAAAAGTCTAGACATAATAAGATGTGGGGTCAACTAAATTCAGTAAAGTGGAAAATGTCTTAATAGTCAAATTATGTGCACATTCAATAATGACTTCATACATTCTGCTCTAAGACTAAATCAGAAGACGAGGCAAGATAACAAGGCAGCGCAATGAGGGGAAACTCATTAAAAACTTATCTTCAGTTCTCACTGCAAGTTCTCGCCTTGCTTCTCTTCTCTCACCTCCTACTCACTCAGATGAGTACACATATTACCCAGTATATACGTACATACACCACACATGAATGCAAACATGCACACATGAGCTCATACTAATGTAAGCATGAACAGTGAACAGTATTTACATGAGTGCGGACACACACGCCGGATCCAGACTTTAGTCATGACTCAGTAACGCTGTAAAAGTCATGCACATTCCTGCCTTTAACCACAAGAACTCACCACACGCACGCATGCCTTTACATTGGAGCACCAGTGTAAGCGAGTGATTCAGTGAGCTGTCTGAGGGAAGAAAAAAAAAAATCCAAACACGCACACACAGACGAAAAATAAAGTAACATAACATCCACCATGCCCCTCATTGTCATTTTCTCCCTTACACATTCTTCACTCATCTGCTTCCAGCACTCCTTTCAGCGGTTCGCTGCCTGGTTTGGTCACCTCAGCCTCCTTCAAAGCGCTGATGACTGGTAACCATGGCGATGGCAGCTCAGGTCCACTCCTCTTGACCTGGTTTAGGTGGCTGAGAGCAGCGTACAGTCCGGCGTTGGTGCCGCCGTGCACACCTTGCTCCTGCTCCTGCTGCTCTGTGTAGTACATCTCCAGAGCTGCAGGGGTGCAGTGCTTCTGCTGTTAGAGAGAAATATACAAACAGCTTTGGTGTTTTCAGTATTACACACTGATTTGACATCATCATCACAGAACAAAAGCTATCCTGAGTCAAGATAAACTGCAGATTTCCTCCACCTGGTCCAATAGGAAGCCATCTGTTTTATGACTAGGAAAGTACAGTCCATGGGGATAAAGAACCATTTATTTGCATCATATTAATTAGATATTACAGATTCAATTATGACTGATAGTTTTCTGTGCCTGTTATAGAGTTTACCTAAAATAATGTTTAATTGTATTCTGATTTATATCCGTGCTCTTCTGTATGTTTCACCTTGTTGTTTCATTTTCAATCATGCGTGCAGCTGCTTTGAGCATTCTGGTTTTCTACAAGAACAACTTACAAAAATGTATTGAAAAATGTAAGCCAGCAACGACGTTTGCTGTCATAGGTTACTGTTTGTCTTTGCACTTTTGGAAGAAGCTTCTGAAGCTTGAGACAGTAACTAAGTAATCCTGGGTCGAATGTTGCCTGTTTTCACATGCAATGCACATCAAACTGCTGAGTGGAACATTTGCATTTCACATACATTAGGTGGGGCTGGAAAGAGTTAAAGTGTAAAACCATGTTTCAGTCCTGTTCAGGAAGTTGTATTACATCCACATGTAATAAACCACATTCAGATTATTTTCAAATGCTGTTTCAGAGGCTAAGAAAACAATTTAAAAAACAATATACGTAAAAGGTACTCCAGAGGATAATTGAGGCTTTTAAACATACAAGGAAGTATCATAGTGTGAAGAACTTTTACAGACAGAAAAGTAATACAGTTGAGGGTGTTTAAATGCTTGGTGCACAAACATAATTAAAGATTCATATCCCTAATAAGCCTTCACTTGAGGCTAAAGCATCCTTCAGAACATCCTTAGACTCACATTTACCTTATAGAATTAAAGATACATATGAAATTATGTGGGTGAATTAAACCAAGACACTGGATGCCCGTCCTTTTATGGTTGTGTTTTGAAAAGGGCCCATGTAAGTGTCCCTGACCTTGCAAGTCTTTCCCTTAAGGAGAATCCACTACCTGACCTTCCCTAAAAGCAAGGAGTCAAGCCTCTGAAAAGCACAGCAGTGACTACACCACCCTCCACCTTCCATCCTCTTTTTATGTCTCTAACAACACATTAGTAGGGGGAAAAAATGCTAAAAGCAACTGTAACCGGCAAAAACTTCAAAAGCTTTGCCGGAAGGTCCTCCTCCCATCCCCCCCCTTCCCTTCCTTGCTCCCCCCCCCCCGTTAAGCCTTTAATCACAGTTTAGTCACGCTCAGCTCTAATTAAAGACCCCTACAATTCACAAGCGGGCATCCCAATCTCTCCCTGACCAGTAAGTAGGCTGTCACTCCCTTCCCTTCCTTCCCCCACTCTCTCTCTATCTACCCCACTCTCTCATTTTCCACTGCGAGACAGGCCCTTTAACTAACATTCGCGGTTGTGCTGATTTGGTGCACGATGCCTCCAAGGTGTCGTTTGCAGACGATGAGTTTGTGTTAGTCCTGAAGTGACTGAAATGAGAGTGTGCGGAGAAGAAAACACCAGACAAGCTGCACTGTAGACTGTCGAAGTACTCCACACAGACTACTTCCACAGTAATAAGTTTGTGATATAGAAAGATGAGACTATGACCTTCTTCAGCTGGTCTCTGCTATGCTGCAAGAAGATAATAGACCATCTCCGATAATTTGCTTTCCTTGAACCATATTAAAAAAAATATCACTATTTGTACATCTATGTTTGTGTGTGTGTGTGTGTGTGTGTGTGTGTGTGTGTGTGTGTGTGTGTGTGTGTGTGTGTGTGTGTGTGTGTGTGTGTGACAGTATTACTCATGTTGTGGGGACATAAATCTATTTAAACAGTCATATCATGAGGATCTGTCGGCCTTCTAAGAAATAAAAGCTTTAAAATATTTCATAATGTAAATTTTTACTTTGTAGGTTGAAGCTATAATTTAAAATTTAGTCATTGTTAGGAAATGAACATAAATCAGGGGAAGGATCTGACTTTGTGTGGGCATGTGTGCAGACACATGGTTACGAGACATGTGTTTATGCTAAGCGTGGTGTTTGTAAAATAAAGAAGCTCGCTGTGCACACATGGATATGCTGCCCACCTTCAAGATGAAACCCTCTGGGCAGGTAAGTTGGTCGTACCACATGGCTTTGTACATGAGCAGAAGGAGCAGGCTGGTCAGAAAGGCCAGAGTAATGAGGATCAGACCTGTGATCTGAGGAAAAACACATAGTTATACAGAATGTAAGACAATACTTTTCAGTTCAGTTTTATTTACATAGCACCAAATTGGATTCCTCCTATGTCTATGGCCTTTAGCCACCAGGTGCTTTAGCTCCGGACACAGACTATATGTGAAGATGGTGACGATTATAGGTCTGTCAAAATAGATGTTACGTCTTTCTTGGTGCCTTGGTATAGCTGCTATAGTCTAAAAGGACCCACTGTGAAATTATCTATTGGACTACCATGTTGAAGCCTTCAGTTCGGCATTTTGACCACTTTTTTTTTTTTTTTTTTGCTTTTTTATAACCCAACATGATGAGCAAAGGAGTGGATCTAATTGAGAACCCGAGGACGCTATGCATGATCATACAGCTGTGACCTATCAAGTGGAAGAATAATAAATCCTGCTTATTGTAAATATAATTTTCAAAAGAAACATCATGATGTACTGAAAAACACTCTAAATTAGTTACTGAGAACATGAACACATTATTTTGGTAATAAATCAAGTGATAATTAAAGTCATTCTTTCACAGATTCCTATTCAAACATTTCTGAAAGGAGAGGAGACAGAAGAGCCCTACAGCTCCTGTTTTCATGATATAATAGGTTGTTGATATGATTAGCGATATGATTATTTAAGTTTTCTTAAACCACTAGCAACTTTCATATTAAATGAATGAGGCAACATATTACAATCTTTTATGGAGTTCTTGAGCCGTTTCAAATAGAATGAACAACTTAATTAAAGAGCTTGGCTCTACGCTTTTTAGCAATCAATACAGTGCATTTGCTGGGGACTTCTTTCAGCCAGACATTAATACACATGAAATGCTCTAATGAGGATTTCCAGGAGCAGGCCATTGCACATAAGATGGATTCAAAACAGTGCTAGTGTTTATTAAAACAAACGCAAAGTCCACCAAGCACTGCATGCTGGACTTAACAGAAACACAACACAGACTTATACTAAATTTACATTTGTGAAGATTTTCACCCTTTACCTTGGCCTTCTCAGAGACATCACTGTAAAGGTTGATATTCAGCTTCTTAATGTTGGGAAAATACAGCTTGTTCTTCTTCTTCTGCTGCAGCTGGTACTGTGTTGACGTTTTCACAATGACCTGCAGCAGAGGGAATGCACTGTCACTGCGAGTTCCTGGAAAAATTCCTATTAATCCATTATAGTTGATCGAGGATGCCCTCAGTTTTCAGCACAGGTTCAGCAATCCTGCTACCACTGAACACCATGATGGTTGTGTAAAAAAAATAAAAGCATCACTTGCAAAAGCAGATCGTTTTAATGATATGTTAAAAACACATTTGGGAACTACAAAGTGTTTTTATGTTAATGTTTCACCATCATCTACTGAGCCTGTAGAACATCCTGTGCTGCTAACAGCATTATCGGACAAAACATGATTCTGAGAGCTTTCTTCTTGTGTTATGTATTCAAAGAGGTGCTTGCATTGCGTGGGCTGGTGCCAAGGTTTTAACCTGGGATGGTGGGCAAGGAGAGGTAAATATAGCACTCTCGGCATTGGGGTTTAAGTAAGGACAGGTAAGCATGTCCACATGAATTTAAATATTGTTTGTCATAATCTGTTAGGCATTTTTGCAATGCTGTAATGCATGGTTCTGTTGCACCCAGTGTTCAACTTGGAAACAGTATTTTAGAAAACAGAAGTGGGCAGGCACAGAAAAAGAACAAGGCGGAGTACAATTTTACCTTTTCTGCAAAAGGCTGCTGGAGCTGGTTGACCTCCAGGGGTGTGATGAGGGGAATGTTATCAAAGCCATCGTCCGCAGATGGCTGCTTCTCCAGCTTATCGGACAGATTGCTGCCCAGCTTCACCATAGCTGCTCGTCTGTCTGAAAATGACCGGACGGATCTTGGAATCAGGGATGATTTAGTCAGACTGTTTTTGTAACCAAATGTGATGGAGCTGCTTGAGGACCCTGCCAGGACACAAGAGGAAGTGAGAAGATAACAGTCTGATGAGGACTAATGGGCCAGGATAAGAGAAATATACGCTGCATCAAAAGAAGAAAGGAGCATGAAAATTAATTTTGAGTCATTTTAGCAGCGCAGCTGAAGATAAGGAAATGTGTGTTGGTCTACCACTTTTGCTCAATGCAAATTACAGCAACAATGACTGTACCGAGTGACATTCTTTTATAAATATAAACATAATATATGCCACTGACTTTGCCAAAACAGCTATCAGATGCACTGCCATCACATCTGCTTCATAAAAACATGTAATCTTTGGCAATATCTTTAATTTGCATAGTGCCACATTAGGCCACTTCTAAGTTTTATGACTAAATTAAAAACTAACAAAATCAATGATATTGCCATAATGCAAAGCTGCACTTTGTGTTTAATATTAAATGCATGCTAAATTCTTGCTAAAACAGTGAATAATGCATTTGATAAATTTTAAAAACACTGTTATTGTGAGCATAGCTTACTGACATGCACAGAATAACAACCAGTGTTTGTTTAGAAGTTATTCTGGCTAACACTATGTATACACGTATTAAATATTTTAAATTACTATTTCTTGGCGGGGAGCAGTCTAGACATTTTTACTCTTTCCGCTAAGCTACCCAACAGCCTATTTAACTAAATGTTCATAGTATATTCCTGGAATCATATTATAGCAGTTGAAAGAGAGCAATTTAGCAGATTTAAAGCTATTTCTTGACTAACTGCCTTTTAAAACTGTCGACACACGACGCGAATGACTTTGATCATATTGTTACAGTCCATTGTTGCATGGAAACCTTAGTTCCTGGCATTTTTGGGCATGTTACTTTGGCATATACCACCCACCAACGCATTGTTGTAGATAAAGCACACTCCCCAACGGCAGCAACCTTCCCCAGCATGCCACACTGTAAAAACTGCTCAGTTTGAGTCTTTGATGAGAAACCCATCAAAGACTCATAACAACTCTCAATCTCGTCAAAGCACCTGCGGGGTGTGCCAAAATAAACCTCATCAACGGAAGTCACACTCAGTAACTCGTGGGACCCAAAGGATCTGCTGTTAATGTCCTGGTGCTAGACACAATATTAGGTTTGAATCTTGGGGCTGATCAGTGCGGTAATAGCTCGAGGACATACAGTATTTAAGTAACTCAGAGAAGCCGACTCTGTTTCCTGTTTATCCAGCCCAACAGTCTGGAGTAAACATATTTCATTATTACTCTGTATCTATGAATCTACTATCTATCCATCTCTTCCTCCAGCCTCTCACTTTTAATGTTTATAGCCAACATATACAAACTTTATTCTCTCAGTGCTGTTCTGCTCAGATAACTGTCTGATTTATTTTTCTCCTGTGACGATGAACTAAATGTGGAGGGAAGAGGTGAAGAGCCACTTATCTCATTCACGCATTGCAACACAACACCTTCCCCCAGCAAAGGATGCCATTGGCCCACTGATGCCAGTGACTCACAATGATGATACACACCAGGAGGCAAAGAGCTAGAGTTTGTATGCTGCTGGAGAAATCCCCAGTGCTCAGGAAATGTGTTTTTGATGAAGGAGACAGAGGATCATTTACTAAAGCCTCTAGTCCGTCATCAAGTGGAAAATGCATATGAAAATATTTTTAACTATGTGACAGCCTTCTACCAAACATTCTCAGCATTTTGGAAAACAACAAAAACCATTTGGACATTTAAAATCTTTGTTAGGTAAGATCTTGACTGACTCTAGGGTATTACTCAAGACTACAACACATATTTCTTGATGAGTGGGTGGTTATAATGTGGTCATCTGCGCTGACCGCCATTTTTCCTCCCCACGGTTGGAGTGAAGTGCGGATGCGATGATTCATCCTGAATCTGTGATTAACAAATGAGTCGAGTGCTGCTGTCAAACATTCAGTGTTCCCACACTCTGACAGGAAAGGAGTCCAGAAATGGAAGGAGTTGCAAATGACATCCTACAAATTCACAACCACGGCTTGTTTCAATCATACATACAATTATACTGTAAAAGATTAATGATTACTTCACAGTTCTATCCATCACCCATATCTGACACACTGAAGGAGACTTGAAGCTGTCTAAAGGTGAATACATGCTGTGCTATGAATAGGTAGCAGAGTGTTTGCTACCTGCGCCTGTCAAGTTCTTCAGGGTTCACTGGTCATGCATATCTAAACTTACTGCATTGAAGACTGCTGCTGCAAGATACACAGGCTGTGTATGCAATAATCAGAGACCAGAAATATGGATTGATAAAACACACAGTTGTGTTTTGAATTATTGGGCTATTTAAACAAATATTGCAAACTTATATTCTTATATTTCGTTCTTCCACTGTTTATTTTCTACATTCTTGTTTTTAATGAACTGCAGACTTAATTAATACCCATAGGAGACGAGGGCAATCACAGAATTTAAGTGTAGCCTCTTATATAATGTGGAGGTATAGGGGAAATTGCAACGCATGTCAGTAACACATACAGTCCCATGGAGCACTCAAATAAAGGTTTTATTGTTGTCCATTCATTCCCCAAAGAGGATGACAACCCCCCAATATAAGCTACCTGCACTAAATCACTTAATTGGGCAACGCATATCTAATCGATATTAAATAATCATCCCCCAGCTACATAACCCGCAGCCGATCAGGCTGTTCTTAAACCGCATTCACGTCCGTCTAATAAACACAAATAAACCGCTGCACCGTCAGAAACACTGAAGCAGAAGGAGGAATAAAAACTTACGGTGGTCTTGCGGGCTCTCCGGTTGCCTGTGGATGGGATCGGAGCTCACCGATGCTGAAGGGGACTCGGTGTGAACGCAGGTTGCCGTGGTGATGTGAGATTCTCGGCAGGACTGCGCATGTAATTCAGCCTGGAGCGGCTCCGTCCTCCAGCAGAAACTGGCAGCTTAATGCGCGTCTCAGCGCGGCTCACGAGGACTTATGTACGTGTGTGAGCCACATATTCATATGAGAGTGTTTGTGATCGAAAGCGCCAGGTTTGTCTCCGAATTGAAAGACGGAGAGACCATTACTTCATCTTGGTTTCCAGGTTTGCGTACATTAACACAAGTGTTGGACTTCAGTGCAGTTTTGTGGTCCTTTTGAAGGATCTTGCGCTTTTTAACTTGATTACATTTAAGCTACTTGACACCTATAATTTCCGTTTAAGGTGCGCTTTACTTCAAGTCTCGTTATTTAGCATTTTTAATAAATGTAAACATATCTAATCAGTGCTTTACAAGCTGACATGTTCTATGTGAGGTGCCCACTAGAGGAGTTAGAATTGCTGATAAAGACATTAATACGCTTTACATCTTCTCACAACTTAAATAAGTGTGTTTCAAACCAAGTGCTTAAAAAGTGCTACATAGTGGGATTCAGACAGATTAAGATTTTACACTGGAAAAAAAACCTACTTAAACCAACTTAAATGTAACTACACATTTAAAAAGAGCCCTATAAAGCAGTTCATATTTAAAATACGAACTGTAAAAACGGAACGTTGTGCAAAACCAGTTTTATTGTTGATATTTTAGTACATTTTAGTACATTTTACCTCCATATTAATTGAGTGATTTTGCTTTCATGTGAGTATTTTTAAACTGATGTATATGTTTAGCTAAATGTATTATTTTATCTACATACCTGTAACTGGGCCTGAACTTTATAGCATCTTTGATCTTCAAAAGAATTGGAAGTAAAGGTCTTGAAAACATAACTTAGTAATGATGGGCAAAAGGTTAAAGACCTGCAGACATAGCCCAGTTGTCTCTGACCCACTAACACATATCCCATGACCCAGGTGACCTGCAGAGTCTTCAAAGGCATATTTAAGCTTTAGCTTATTTCTGTTTCTTTTTTCTTTTATTCTTTGTTGTTATGGGTTTTTTTAATATAAACTCTTGAATCAAATGTGTATTGCCGTGAGGGAGAGTCATTTAGAGATGCTAACTGAGGTTTTTTGTTTGGTTTTTTTGTTTGTTTGTTTTTTGATTGGTGCTTGGTCACCTAGTTTAATTCTCTCAGTAACTCTCAGTAAAGTCTAGCGGAAAAAAAGTATTCAATCATACATGTGTATGTGATGAGAGTGAAATAAGAAAGTGATGCATTAGTGGGAAGAAGAAGCCATGCTTGTCTGCAAATTTAGATAAACCTTTTCATGGAAAGGGGACTCATGCTGTTTTCTTCTTTGGCTATGTCTGACTGTATGAATTCATTACCTCTTAAAGGGAGCACTCGTCCAAAAATGAGTGCTGAACCCCCATGCCCCCCTGCCAACCCATCAATTGGGTCTACATTTATTATTTTGACCTTTCCTTTCAGGCAGAGGGACATCAAAGTGGATCCTGGACTAGTTCCTCTATGAGGAGATGGAGGTGTCATCCTCACAGTGTGAGAGGCAGACTGCCGGCCTGCGCTGGTTTTGTTGTCAGTGTAGAAGATTCACAGAGTCTGGGTCAACATAATTAAAATGAGAATTGTTTAGGATAAAGTCTATGGAGGAAAAAATGTGACAAACCAGGCGTGTTAATGAGGCTCTGTTTGTATACAGTCACTGATGTGTAAAAAAAAAAAAAAAAAGGTAAAAAATTTCTATAGTTCTCTATTAATACAAGTGATTAGATTTAAAGTGGCTCCAACTGGCAAATTGATTTAACATTTGTAGTTCGAAAAGAGAAGACTCCACAAAATCAAACGAATTCAAAATTGTATGACTCAGTTGCTGTAAATGATCAAGAAATTTAAATGAGTTTCTACAATATAACAAAATCAGTAGTTTTCATTTGTTAGTTTTTATTATAACAAATCTTAAGTTGAAAATCAGCAATACATCCTTCTTTAAAATTAAGTTTGTTTTACAACTAGAGTGGAGCAACAACAACTAGAATTAATACTAATCATGCAAGTTTTCACATAATGTTAGCAGGAGTTTCTGACTTTTATAACTGGAACTGGGTGCTGAGTTTTAAATTGTCAAAAACAAGCAAAAACAATACCAACAAAAATCAAGCGTAACAAGAAGAATTATAAAAGTTAAAATGATCATTAGTATATCCTTACATTTGGTATTTTTACAGCAGGCATGTAAAGATTTTTAAGAGGAAAATAAGAAATAAATATTGCGAAAGAAAGCGCAATAAGTTGGAAAACTTATTGGTTGGAATTTTAAAAAGCAGTGATGTTGGTGTTCACCAGTGTTTCTTTCTTTTTCCATTGAATTCTTACAGCCATTAAAACTGCACGCAGCATGTAATGTTTCATATATCAGTATATATACATTTTTACTAATTAACATGCAGACACAATTCTCAGTGCTATGCACACTTTAGTTTTCTCCACCCTGACTGCTGGTGTCCGCCCTTCACTGAAAACTCACCTTCCGAAACAAACATCGCTGCCTTCCCACAGAACCGTTAAATCGGTCCTTGCAGTCTTAAAATAGCCAATCTGTCTCTCTACTGCTTAAACTATGATTCCTCCTCTGCAGTCACTTCCTGTCCTGTAGCAAAATCTTACCACTTCACTGCACTATAAGCTAGTGTTACTTTTAGATGGACATGGGGACTTTTGCAACAGCCAACACAGAACTATGAATAACAGCATTAGTTAAATGCCTAAACAACAGTAACAGGACTGTTAAGTTGGTGCTTCTTTATCGTTGTTTAGAAATTAAGACTTTTGACATTTAAGACATTTTGTTATATTGAAATAGAAATTGTAATCTATTTAGAGTGTCAGTATTGTTGATACTGGAAAAATTAGTGAAATATGAATAATTTGTAAGTGAAAATATATTTTCAAATATTTTATTTTTTACCCTTTTTTTCCCCAAGAACAGACTATAAATGTAATTATTGCCATATTCAAAGTTTTATAATAAAATAATAACAAATAGTTTAATAGTCTATAATCAGGAGATACTGCAAACTTATTCTCAGGATATATAATAATAATATATTGTAATATATTGTAAAAAGAGGGAGCGAAAACAAAAGAAAAACAAAAAAGTGTCATGATTTAAAATGCAATCTCCAAACGTATAAAAGCTAGTAAGACCAATGTCATGTTTTCTGTTCTTCCAACAGATATGTGCATTAGGTTGTCTAAGTTGTCAAACTGAACAATAATGACATTACTACAACTTAGTTTACATTTTGTGTTCTTACAACAGAAAAAAAAAGTATGTTCAGTATCATTTGCAAGAAGTAATCTCGGGGAGGACAGTGCAGTAAACTGTTAAGTTAATAGATGAGAGCAGTTTGGTTACAGATCATTTACCAACAGGGCCATCTAGTGTCAGAGTCATCACCTCACAGTAACGTAGAGGCAAAGACCAATGAGACAAAGACTGTTTGTTCTTTCTTTTTTTTAAGCACCGATAAATCAAACAAAATGAGCCCCAGCAGTTTAAGCACTCAGTAAGTACAGTATGATGTATTACTGAGACAGTTGGTGTTCATTATCAACAGATGGCAGCATCACTTCAGTGACAGAAATGATCTGACTGATGGGACCGAAGTCTTTGCTCTAAACTGTAAAATTCAGCGAGATGTAAAATCTCTTTTGGAGCAATAATTCAGACAGCAGTTGTTCACTTTTGAACAACAATTTATCAACCTCAAATTAATCTTACAGATTTACTTTATTTTACCAGACTTTTAAAAAATGATGCCCATCGTAGCTGTCCTTTTAAGCTATTCTTCTGTAAATTTTTAAGTTATTAATTAAACCACATATGTTCTTTAAGCTGAACTGACCATTTAGAATATACTTCTTTGTGAGAACACACTAGTTTTTAACAACGGAAATATTTTTCAAAGCACTAGGGCATCGAGGTACTTTTTTTCCCCAAGACATCACAGCTCTATGTCAGTCTGATAAAATGTTGTTAAATCAGATAATAACTTACTGTTTCAAATGAGATCAAAGAAGGCTAAAGTCTAAAGAATTAAAACTAATTCAATTAGAGTTCGCCTTATGTTGTTTGAACCATTTTCAGTTTTCATGCAGATATGGAAAATTCATAAAAGGTGTAACAGCGATTTAACCATTTCTAAGCAAAGGCTTGGTGCTGTTAGGCAAAGCACAACTTTATTGAGAGTTCTTAAAACCCTTTGCAGTCACTCACTGTGCTTTAAAACAGTCATATAAGACACATGCTTAATGTCTAATCATGTTTATTTAAAACATGAAACTTAGTGTAAATTTATCCCCCAAAATGTGTGCTTTTAATTTATTTTAATTTACAGGGACAGCTCATTGATCAACACAAAAATGAACCAGGTCAGTAGTTTTTTTCTAATCTCTTTGCCCCTGCAAAGCTCTTCAAAAGTCCTGTAACCCCATAATTAGCATAACATGACATTTTTAATGCTATGTTAAAGCGATTTAGCTGCTGACACCCCCGGCAGGATCCTATCCCAGCTACCACAGGGTGAGACAACCTGGACAGGTCACCAGGCTGACGCAGGGCCATCACAGAGAGACAGACAACCATCATTCACACTCACATTTATACCTATGGGCAAAACCACCAGTTAACCTATCCCCACTAACTGCATGTCTTTGGACTGTGGGAGGAACCCGGAGTAACCAGAGAGAATTTGCAGAGAACCCACGCAAACGGAGGGAGAACATCTACACAGAAAGGCCCTGGATTTAAACTTAGGAGCATTGTCCTGTGAGGCAACAGTGCTAACCACCGCAACAGCATGCTGCCCTAAAATATAAGATGTACAACATAATACACTATACACACATGCCCATAATATTAAGCATTTATGGTTTCTCAAGAAAAACATTCACTTTTTCACTTCCTTATGATGCTTTCAAATTGACCAATAGATATATGTTTAAATCTGGGTTCTGTAATTTATTCCATGTCCAAGGTGCATAGTAAGAAAACATTGTTTTTCTCATCTGTCTTTTAAGCCAGACTTTCTTTGGTTTATGGATTATGTATTTAAAGGATGTATCAGAAAGATAAGAAATGCAGTAATAGAAGTGTCAGTGTATGTAAATACTAAAATAGTAATGAAAACAACCTGTGACAAGAATCCTGCTTAAACATCCATAAATGCACTTTCACTGTAAACTATGATGGCTACAATAAATAAACGCGTCTGCATCAGTGAAAGGTTCAATATGGTAAGTTATTTAATTAAAGTATTTGATACGCCGTTAGACATTTTATAGAAATTAGTACTAGGAGAGTATTAGAAGTACACAAAACTGTATTTTTCCCTTTATGTATGAGACACAAGCCATTGTTTCCTCATCGGCTCCAACAAAGAAAAACACACGTGAAAGTTGTCGGGGGTGTTGTGTGCCAGAGGGACAAGTTTACACCTTGTAGACCTTGTGTGTCTGATATCACATTAAACCTCAAGTGAATTTAAGGCAAAGGTGTTAATAAACAAACTTTAACAAAAACACATGATGCAACCAAATGTCACATGAATGCACAGTATCTGAATTAAGGAGTCAAATAAGTGATTAAACAGGAACTAATGTCATACATAATATGATAGACATAAAAAATACAGAATTACTTTAGCAAAGTAGAAATGAGTAAAAACAAAATTTAGGTGATTATAGAGAATTAACTGCATTATTACACTTCAAGTGATCAGGACCAGTGCATGACAAGCTGTGAGCTAAAACTGAGACTGAAGTTTCTGGGACTAAAATTGATGCCATTTTCCACAGGAATAGAGAGTTTTGTTATATTTTACAATCAGCGTTTCCCATGAGCTCAAAGCCTTACCTAACAGAAAAATTATACATAATTATAATGGCAACCAAGAGAATCTGCATCATAGAAAGAGCCAGCGATCAAGGGATTACAGATGACTCCATATAATAGTAAAGGGGGTGGGGGGTCATAATACTGATGCTTTTATGCAAATGACAACAGCACCAATACATTCTGATATTATAATAGCATATTTCACTCCAGAGACTAATAATGGCTTTGCATCATTCATTTATCCCAGTCAGTTATGACAGTGTCACAGTGTGCCAGTATACAGAAAACCAAAAATCAAATCCAGCTATCTTTACTCTTAGTTTTGTGGTTTTATTAATGAATGGCTTATGTGTAAAATGTCTATTTGAACAGTTACTGAGGCCTACAACCACATACAGACATACAACCACAGGGCTCAAGTAAACTGAACTTTTCCTAACAAAACTATTACAGTCCGTTTAAGTTTCCATAAAGCTCATGTTGTACGGTTCCCTGCCTAAATAAAGAGACAAAGAAACAAAAGTTGAGGCTTCTGCAGTCTATCTTAATAATAATAATACCATCCAGGTAGACCATGAGAATTTCATATCTTCAGTACATAATATTGTTAAATGAATCCAATCGAGATGAGGCCCCAAAACAGTATCGAATGGCACTCATCTTCAAGCCCTCGAGCAGCACTGCATTAAACACAGATGTGTTTCTATAGAAAAACCTTGTAAAACTTTACAATGCAAAGAAAAAAAAGATATAAACAAGATCCAGAAACACTACAGCATGTCTCAGTGAAAAAAGAGTCCCAGTGCTAATCTGGCTTGTCTGCAGTCCAGACCAGGCACCCACTGAAAATACTGAGTGAATTATAAAGCAAAAAATACAAAAAAGGCCATCATCTCTCATGGACCTTAAAAAAATACAAATTAAAAATGTAAGAGCATCTTCTTATTTAGCTGATTGGTATCAAAACAGCCGCAGAGCTTAAAATTCACACCTCCAAGTTTAACTGCTCTATTATTAACCTCTACCCTTCATCTTCTTCCATAACACTGATCTAATGCCACAAACCTTAAACTTGGATTCATCTCCAACACTTTTCCCCATAATGAACTGTTGAAAGTATTTGACCTACCGGCATCCCCTGAAAAGTTTGCTGCAGACAAAATTTCATATAGTGATCTTCTGACACGCTAAGAAATATCTTCTTTCCCAATAATAAATAAACAGCAAATTTACAAGGCTCTAATGACTAGATCAAAGAGATTTGACTTTAATCTATAAACCACTTTAGTGGCAGAAATTCAACTCAAGGAAATATAACCTGTCGTACAAACACGTAACCAAGGTCAGTGTTGCCAATATGCTCACACTGCTAACCTAGAAATAGCCACTTGAATCAGTAAATGATTTGAGTGACATGGGAAAAAAAACCTATGAAATTCATGGAGGGATGAATCTAGTTGTTTGATTATTAGATTTATTATTATTTCTAGTTATCCCCCTGAAACACTGATTCCTCACATGGGATATATGGTCATAAAAATGTTTTAAATGTATTAAATAATGCTGACTTAATTGTGTTAAGCTGTAAATAATAACCCAATGTCTGCACACGAGGATGTCCTTTTGTAGTATGGAAAAATTAAGTAACAAAGTAATGATTTTCTATTTAAAGATGATGCTTGCTTTTTGATTAATCTGAAATACTTGGAAAAAAATGTCAAATGCATCTTAAACAGGAGCTCAAGTCTCACAACGTCAAACACTGTCAAAACAGACACATCTGTCAGCAATGAAGGATGTGACTGCTGACTTATGAATGCTTTGGCTTTAAACTTTAATCTGCTTTGAAACTACTTCACAGAACTTAGAAACTTGAATCTTGCATCATACAAATGGGTGATGAAAGGGGGGAGAGAGAAGAAAGGAGCAAGGTGGAAAAAACAAGAGAGGAGGAAGAAGAGAGAGGGGGAGGGACTACTTAGCAGACAGTGATGAAAAGGTTGACTTGGGAGTTGGAAGGGGGGAGTGTCATCAGAGATAAATAAGCTGTACAATGTCTCACAGGGTCAGCAGGTTGCTTGAACTCAGCAGATCATCCTTTCTTTATACTGGATGATGGACAGCCAGGACAGAATTCAACTCTGCTACCCTGAGCTTGCGAATTTGTCTTGCAGGGGTTTAACACGTCCTCAGCCTGAGGCTGTCCTCCTCTATACACTGTTGTTGTCCATCTCTGTGCTAACTGTAGCTCTGAATGTGCTGGTTATCATATCCATCTCTCATTTCAGGCAGCTCCACATGCCCACCAATGTCCTCCTGCTCTCTCTGGCCATCTCAGACCTCTTGGTCGGGCTGCTTGTGATGCCGGTGGAAACAATACGGTTTATAGAAACCTGCTGGCTGCTGGGAGATCTCATGTGTGCTTTTTCTTACATTATCGGCTTCACTCTCACCTCAGCCTCTGTGGGCAACATGGTGCTCATATCAATTGATCGCTACGTAGCTATTTGTTATCCTCTGCAGTACCCCACTAAAATCACTCACAGCAGAGCGGAGCTGTCTGTGACTCTGTGCTGGGCCTGTTCGCTCCTCTACAACGGGCTGATCTTAAAGGAGCATCTCAGGCAGCCAGACAGGCATAACACCTGTCACGGTCAGTGTTTGGTGGTGATTAACTATGTCTCTGGAGCCATCGACCTTGTCTTTACTTTCATCTGCCCTTGCTCAGTCATTACCATTCTGTACATGAGAGTATTTGTTGTAGCGGTGTCTCAGGCTCATGCCATGCGGTCTCATATTACAGCTGCTGCAGCTGGTACAGTAAAAATCACCGCAAAGAAATCAGAGAAAAAGGCAGCCAGGACTCTTGGCGTTGTGATATTTGTGTTTTTGATGAGTTTCTGTCCGTATTACTATCCCTCTCTTGCAGGGCAGGACATTTCAAACAGTGCTTCATCTTGGGCTATTGTTTCCTGGATGCTGTACTTCAATTCTTGTCTGAATCCACTGATATATGCTTTTTTCTACCCGTGGTTTAGAAAAGCTATCTGGTTCATTGTCTCCCTGAAGATACTAGAGAAGGGCTCCTCTCAGGCAAATATACTTTAAAATAGCAAATTTATCCTGAACCAAATCAGTCTGTATGAGAGAATGAAACTGCTGATTATTATATGTGGCAGTAGCATGATGTTTTTTAATTATAGACTTATTCAATGAATCAAAGACCATCTGTCACAAAGTCTTATTTCATATGACCCACTGTCTCAAACAAGTATTGTATCCTGTCAGAACTGGAACATATAAGTCATGTATCAATGCATAATGGCAAAAAAGATTTACCCTCCTTACTGCATGAAATCAACAATAATAATTATAATGATTCAGGAAATCTTTCAGGCTTTTTACTACAGGACTTGTATTTATTCTGTTTAGATTTTTAAGTACTGTGCTCCTTATTACATTATTTTTATTCATTGAGCTTCCCATTTTAACTTTCAAATTTCTGCTTAATTTCTTTGTGTATTTTTTTTTATATTTCTTGCCATATTGTTCACTGCTCCAAAATTTAAAGGAGCACTTAAAAAACACACAAGATCGTGATGAAACATTTAAATTAAAAATCATTACTGAAATGCATTATGTAATTTGTTGGGGACAAGATAAAGTAACAATGGTTATTGTTGTTTCTTACATCTTTCAGTTTAACAGTTTGTATGCTACAGACTTAAAAAGGGGGTTTAGGAAAGTTGATAAAGGTTTGAAAGAAAGACATCGCCTTAATTTCTTCTCAACCACTGAGGAGCCACTGATCAGTGAAAACTTTCTTTCTTATTGTGAACACAGTGAGACACATTTTAAGATGGATTTATGTCATTATCGTCAGCGAATCAGATACTCGTGTATGTTGTACAGCAAAACTAATTTTCAAATCTCCATCACATGTTAGTTAAAATCGGCCATTACTGTCTCATAAAAATCTTTTATGTCTTAGAATGACATTATTCTCTTAACTTATCTTCTAGTGGAACAGAAAATGTGAATATATATCTAGACAGAAAAAAAATTTTCACAATGAGAAACTTGTTTTGTTAGAGGGGCGGGGGTAGATATTTGTAAAATGCAATACAAATACTACACTATTGAAACAATCTTTTATTTTTTATGTATAAAAGCAAACACAATAAAGACATTTATATTATATTAATAAACCATTAAGAAAGACTATTGATGAAGCCTTCATCTCCTGGATTGTGAATGAGGACGTTTCACTTCTGTAATAAAAAGAACAAAGAACATGAGTTTGTTATGTTGTTCTATTCACCTTCCATTTGAATATATGTTTAAATATATAATAATTATAAAACGGCAATCACACATCTTTTTTGCACTCATTTCTATTTTTATCATTCACAGTTCCAGTTGAAGCCGATCAAATGTGCACCAAAGTTTGGGAGTCTCTAACTACTGGAGGTGTAACGTGTCCAGAAACAGCATTTGAGAATAAACAACATATACCAGGGATTTCGTGTGGCCAGAAGTCATCACAAGAAGGACAACGTGGCTCCGATTTGCCTTTGAAGTATCTGGCCACACATGGGTTGTGTATTTTTATGCCACATGTAGGATTCTCACAGATTTGGCACTGAAAAAACAAGAGAGACAAAAAAAAAAAATCATTCAGATCAAATACTGTAAGCAAACAAATAATGCTGGTGACACATTACAGTAACTGGTCCTTTTTTGGATACATTTAACACATATCAGGTTGGACTATCCTTTATCTTAAATGTTTCTCAATTAAAAACATTCCTCAAAGATTTTGGTCCATACTGGTCCCAGA
This sequence comes from Neolamprologus multifasciatus, assembly GCF_963576455.1. NCBI lineage: Eukaryota > Metazoa > Chordata > Actinopteri > Cichliformes > Cichlidae > Neolamprologus > Neolamprologus multifasciatus. The sequence goes on from NC_140444.1 coordinate 12,466,411, forward strand.
TGATTCACTTATGTGGGCTGCATCTTCATTATGCTAGTCTCTATTTCTACTGCTCCCGGGTTCTGGCGTGGTAGAGGCCACTTAAATACTGTGAACTCATTAGCACAGTAAAGAAACTGGTCTTATGCTCTTTATGGTGTGTTATTCAGTCAAAAATGCCCATTAGCCGATTAAAACACTTGCCATTAAAGGAGGAATACAGTCAACAACATGAATCAACAGGCTGTGGTGTTTAAGTGGTGCTCAGATTACACTAAGAGGCCTAAAGTGTACTCCATTACATCAGTCATGTGCCTACCACCCACAAGGCAGGGTGGAGCCATGCTTTTATGCTTTTTATCTCAAATTATGTTCCTATCATCTGAAACTCATCAGACCAGACAATGATTGTATTACTGTTTCTATCAGCTCAAACCCTTCTGACATTACTCTTTGAGCTCTGGCATCAACAAGACAACGTCAATTAGTTAGCACTCTCAAGATGGCTTTCTTCTTTCACTGAGCATTCTCTATAAACTCTAAAAAATGCTTTATGTGAAAACCATTTCTGAAATATTCAAATCAACAATGCCACATTTAAAGAGACCTCAGTCCCCGTCCTTCTCCAGCTGACACTTGGGATTTCAGCACGTTTATATGAGTTTCTGCAATTTGGATGGCTGATTAGATATGCTTTATCAAGCAGTTGTGTCCAATACGGTAGGCAGTCAACATTACAGATGATATTTACTTCAATTCTCTCTCAAGATCAATTTTCTCAACAGCAAATGAATATAATATGAACAATAATTTGTAGTAATTGTAGTATAAATTATAAATTGTATATGCATGCTAGTCATCTCCATTGTTCATTTTAAAGATAAAAATTTATATTTTTAAAGTTGAGGTAATATAACCACACCAGCCTAATGTTTACAGTTTATAGTGATCATCAGTGCCTAAATTCAAGCGGGTACGAGGGTGATATTACTAAGTGTAAAAAGGGAAACATTTACCTGGAAAGCGATGTTACGACAGATGTGGCACACTTTGACATGGTCTTGATACATTGTGCGAATATAAGGCTCCATCTCTATGATACACCGGGTGGACAAGGTGTATTCGCCCCGTTTCTAGGGTAACAAATAGCACGCAATTACACACTTACAGAAAAACAAGAACTATAACAAGTGGTGAGTTATATATGTATATATTTGACATTATAGGCTTTGATTTCATTGCACTTTTCCACTTACTGCTACATTGTGAAGTTTTGCACTGAACACTGATTAACAGAAATACAAGAGTTAGTATGGCCAGAAGCCTCAATGTGAGTGCTTCTGCACAAAATATTTTAACTGCACAACTACAAACAAAAACATTTATTTTAAATAGAAGGACCTAATGTTTATGTATATTTTGAAGTTAAAATGATACTAGCATACTGAAACCCATACCCAAAATGCTATTATTATTATTATATTTTTGTCATCATTGAAACAAAGAAATCTTGTTTTGTAAGCTGTAAATGAGAAGGATTGTCTAAATAAATGTCATTTTATTTGTATAATAAATTTTTTTAAAACTGAAAACCATAATTAATGACATTTTATACTATGCCTTATTAATAAAGGAAGCAGTATGGGAATGATAAACATAAATGGAGTAATTATATTTAACCTTAATAAGCTGTATGACCTCCTCCTGCTGCATTCCCATTTTAAATATGGTTAATAGGAAGGCAAGTACTTGAAGAACTGAAATCATTTTATTAATCCGTTCACAAAAAAGAGGAAGTAGTTTGTGGGAAATCAATAATCAGAATTGTGAAATCCTACTAGAGACGGTGTATTTTACCTCACTGAGCCATTTGTCGTGCACTAAGCGGCTCAACAGGTGCTCCGTTTCGCTCTTCTTCATCTTTCTGGTGGTCATGGAGTCTGTGCTGTTCAGAATATCAGTAGAGGAAGCCTTGCCATTCTCAGAGCACACGATGAGGTCCAACTGAATGAGCACAATTCAAGTTGATCAGAACATTAGTTTTACTACAAGCCACATTCACCCATTCACACACATTCATACCATTTCTTCTGTGTGTTTTACATGATATGTTTAGGAATTCCTGATGTAGCAAATATGATACTAAACTTCTTTAAACTTCTTTCTCAACACTCCATTTTCCAAAATTTTGAATTTTCATGGTTTGGGCTTTACAGGGTTAACGACTGTCAATTTAACACACACCAGAATTTGGGGTTCAATACTCTTGCCCAAGGAAACTAACATATGGACAGGAATCACAACCACAGTCTTCTAAATGATTGATGTTCTACCTCAAGAGCCACAGTCACACAAATCTGTGTGTAGTAATCTATTCATGACTTCCTACATGATCTTTTGAACAAAAAAATAATGTTGACCACTGTTTATGGATAATGTCTGATTAGACTGTTACACTGAACTGCAACCTACAAGTTATGTGGTTTCAGGGTTTTACATCAATATACCACCAGAGGCTTAAAACCCCACCCCGACAAATACCAAAATTTATAGTGGAGGCATCTATAACATGTTATTTTACTGTGAATTTAACTCACTGTTTTCCTGAAGAGCTCAAGTTCATTGTCGGCATAATCTGACGACATCCTGGTGATGTCAGTTTCAGCCATGTTCACCTGGATGGGATTAAAGTTAAACTTTAATTAATAATGTATTTCCTTTAATATGATCCTAAAATATGTTAAGTCTTTGCAGCTTGGACACATACTAAACAACAGCCCGACAAGGCAGACCCAATACCAATACAAGCATTAAATCACTAACCAAGGCGTAGTACTGCTGACCGTTATTTTCAGACATCCCTTTCCTAATCTGCATGAACATTGGCTGCAGTCTTGAGTTGATAGTATCAATAAAATCTTCCAGCTTGTCAGGTGCATACTGTGCTGCAGAAAAAAACAAGAACAATAATGTTTGTTAGTCTCCTACAAAAACAAAACAAAACAAGACACATTGTGGTTCTGGTGTCATAATGTGCACATTAAAGGTAGGTGATATAATCTCAAAATTATATCACAGTATTAAAAGGCAAGTTGTGACAATATTTCTGATGATATAATGGACAATAGACAATATGAAATGGCACAGCCCTAGTGCATATACACAAAAATATTTTATAATGTCTATATGTTTGGGGAGGGTTGGGCTGAAGGATTTTAATTGGAACATATATTAAAATACATATATACCATCATCTTATTGTATTAAATAAGTTGTATTTTACAACTTATTTAATATTTTATATATCTGCACAGGGTCTGCAGACAGAAATTAGTTAGTAATTTTGGTACAAGGCGTCTTGTAACACTGCCTTCGAGTGTAATGAGGTTGCTTTTTTGTGTAACAGTAAATCAATAGTAACAGTCTCTTAGTGTAAGAAAATAAGAAATTATTTATTAATAATTAATAAGGGGGTGATACTACTTTTTGTTGCCCTACTTTACACTAGTCTCCAGATACACTATGAGGTGCATTTTGAATTTTCATTCAATTGTTGTTCACATGTATAGGAATTTACTTACTGTGGTGCGTTTCACAGCAGTACTGATAAAGAGCCTTTGCAGCTTGCTCATCGATTACTCCACTGACCATCATGGTCTGAAGAAACCTTCGATGGCTTTCTCCCATCTGTCGTGACATGTCTGTTGGTACAGAGCAAAGGTGGTCTTTATATATATAGTTAAATATCTGTAAATCAGGCAAAAAAGATGATCATCCCACATCACTTTTGTGCTGGCTAAACGTAAATAATAAACAAATAGATAAATAAATAAGAATGTGATGAAAAAAGTGACACTTATTATTTCACTGACACAAAAAGAAGTTATAAAACATCTAAAAGGCACATGTAGACATCTATAAAAACAAACAAACAAACAACAACAAAACATAGCAAACTAAATAAGACCAGCATCCGATCCGACTTTCTGCCAAATTGTTATTCAAACCAAATTCACAGTACTTTCGTATTTCTGTTATAAAGTGTATAAAAAGTGAAATAAGCACTTTCTCTGAGGACTGTTAGCATGTTCTTTAAGTTAAAATGCTACAACTATTCCCTCCTGCAAACTCAACAATAACATCATTTCTGAAACAGTTTCCTCTTCTTTGCCGAACGGCTAACTTACGCTAAAACTACTGATGCTAGCTTTTAACATCAACTATATAAATATTGTAACTATGACTGAATCTTTTAAGAAAGGTTATGCTAGGTAACGTTAAAGCCAGACATTTTGCCAACTTTAACTGAACTATCTGCGGCAGTATGGAGATTTTGTCAATCAACGGTTATTGCTAATGGACCCGGTTATTTGCTTGTCCAGTTCTGCAGTTGCTCTAATGTTTAAAAACAAAAAATTTAATTATTTCCAGTTTCATTTAAACATGTTTACCTACTCACCCCCTACCGCGCGCGCCTTCCGTCTTTTCCTCCGGGTTCTCTTCGTCTTTGTAGGTTTTTGTGGTGAATCACTGCCACCTGCTGCTGTGGAGGAACTACTGCGGGACGCCATCCCTGCCACCTCTGTTCATTCAAGCCTGCAGACCTGTTTTTTAGAGCTGTCACAATATCAATGACCAAATTAACATTACTAAAATTATTCCCTTTACTTTCACAATAGCAATACGTAACATGTTAAATGTTAAAAACCTCTAAGTTTCAAATATTATAAAAGTGGCAGCCCCACATAAAATTCTTAATGAATAGGTTTAGTATATGGTACATACACATAAGAAAAGCCAGATACACAAAATAATTAATACAGAGACAAACCACATTCATTGAAAAGCAGGAGCTACTGCTAAATAAAGTAACAGCTAAAATAAAAGCAGACTATTAGTGTTTTAGCTCAGGCTTACCTCCTCTGACTGGCACCTGTTTTTCAGCTTTTATCTGGCACCTCTTTCCTAGTCTCTCCCTTTTCTTTCATTCATTTTTTAATTTAATCGACGTGTTTTAACGTTACCAGGTTGCCATGTCGACAGAGAGATTGCATCTTTGACGTATGCACTTGGGTGCCATGGAAACTGCAGAGAGAACAGAGTCTGTGGTGGAGAGATGTGTGCTGTTCTTAAACTGTTTACTGATGAAGATGATATCCACAGCAGGCAAAAGCAACCCACAGGCCAGTGATACCAAACAAAGCAACAAAAAGATTCATGTTTAAAAAATTGTGTTTAGTTTCATACAGATAATAATGTAAGCAAATTTTCCAATGGTGAAAGTGCATATAGGTACTGAGCTTTAATGTTTTGTGTGTACAGTACTGCACGTCACCACAATATATACGGTAGCAGTGTTGTGCTTTATGGTAATGCCATGAAAAAATTACACCGTATAATCTTTAGTGTAAATTGAATTTTATAAAGTATAGGCTGGCTCAAGTTACCCTGAATCCTTCTTTAGTTACACCACCATAGGCTTAGGCTGCTGAGGGCTTCCTACAGAGCACTGAGTGTTTCTTCACTCTCTGAGCTTACACACCACTCTGGATTTAATCATTATTTATTATTACTTGGCTCTCTTCCAGAGTGTGTTTTTTTGTCCCGTCTTCCTCCCATCACCCGCAACTCGTCACGACAGATAGCTGCCTCTTCCTGAGCCTGGTTCTGCCAAAGGTGTCTTCCTGTTCATAACAAGTTTTTCCTTCCCAGTATTACCGAGATGCTGTTCACTTAGTGATAATTTGATTGTTGGGGATTTCTCTGTACGTTCATTGAACAAATTCCACATCATGGTCAGACACCTTACTGACATCATGCAGCCCAAGGATACCCTGAGAACCTCTGGCTTTCAGGCAATGCTGGTATGTTAAAAAGAATGTAATCACAGAATTTATTCTAAATGCTTTATTACTCTAACAAATTAAATAAGAACATATAATACAAGGTGTCTCGAGTCTTTGATTACAATATAGCCTATTATTAACATTATTTAAATACAGTATCCAATGTCATTGAGTTTTACTGCAGCATTTAAACTAATATTCCTCAACATTATCCCACATCTTCTGAGGCTTTTCAGCAGAAATTTCAAGTTTGAGGTTTCAGGTGTCAGAAAACAGTTTCTCAGGCGATCTGTGCATATAAGGGAAAAGTGGTGGTCAGTATGTTTACATCAAGAAATTTTTTTTTTTAAATCAATGTAAAAAGCAAAAGAGGGACTGAAGTATTCAGATTTGAGTTAATGTAGTTTAACCCGCCCTCTGAGCGGAAAAATATTTGCTTTCAGTGCTAAAAACAAGAACCACAAATGCTAATCGTGTTAGCATTGGTTTTAACACGTGACCCTCAATAAGCAGAATTACAATACAGGAACTAACAACTGAAACAGCTCTTACAGTATGTTATGTGGTCTGCTTGGTTCACGTTAACTTTGAATTGGAAACAAATGTATTACAACTTACAGTACATGAATTGAGGGATTATCAGAGTACTGATAGAAAATCTGAAACCTTAACTATGAATGTTTATGTAATGATATTCAGGCTGTGTTTAGGATTTCTTCAAACTGACAGCTTGATTAACAATCAACCACTTTCCACTTTGAAAACACATAGTTAAATTTTAACAGCCCAATTAAATGTCTCCTGACCGAACTGTTGAGTCCTTGCTTCTTTTCTTTGTTTTACTCACTGACAGTCATGGCTGTCTTGGACAAATTATCGCTGAAAGTGCATTGGCTGCACAACATCTCCGTAAAGTGTAATGGGATGATTAAGCAAGGACTGATCTCAGAGATGTATGGTACAGACACCAATATTTCAGAATAACTTTTTAAGTGATACTAACTAGCCCACAGCAAAGAAAATGGAAGATTAGGGGCACTGTACTACACAACTTGTACTTTCTTCCAAATTTCTTCACATCTCCAACCTTCCTGATTAAGAACAGGCAAGATTTTATGAGCAACGTGACATAAATCTAAAGAGAAAACAAAGCTTGTTGTAATCACTGCCATGTCAAAACTGGAAAAAAAAGTGCAATAAAAGTATCCACAATGTGATGAATCCATAGTAATGTGTCTGGAGCATCTAGGCATGTGCCACTCATCCTCCAAGGTTTGGCCTCCTGTGGTGACTCAACGTTACTCTCACAAGATCCAACTTTAACTGCTTTTTTGTGTTTTGCTTTGTTTTGTTGTGTTGTTTGTTGTTTTTTAAGCTTGGATCTGGACACCATAGACTTCTTGTTTTAGCCCAGCATTGCAATCAAAATCTTCATGTTTCTCCAAACTGATGAGTGCCCAGTGTGCTTTTCGGCCCCTGTAATACCTTTTTCCTTTTACTTGGCAGCAGTTGGCTGAGAAACACTGAATCTGAGGACCAAAGAAATGGTGAGAGAAGCAGAATGAATAAATGAGAATGAAAAATACAATTTCCTTTTTTTTCTTTCCAAAAAAAAGAGGAAAGGTTATTACAGTCATTGTAAAAGTCGAGAACCAGCATTTTTACCCTTTAAACAGACATGTGACTGCAATGCGACTTAGTAATGTGTGCTGTGCTGTGATTCTTCTACCTTGTGATCTAGTGACTGGTAGGAAACGGGCCATGTGTGTTGATGGACTGTTGCAGCTTCTCTTCTTTGGCTCTTCTGCTGTGGCAAAGCTGGAAAACAAAACCAAAGTCACCTGAAGTTTCCCCTTAAAATGTTAAGTGCAGTACTTCCTATAACATTCACACCTAACAATAATTTACAATAAATTACAATAGAGCCAAATGCAGTAAATATGGCACAAATTAAAACTAACATTTTTATAAAAGTGTCAGGAGGTTCAATAAAACCTCTATTTTTAAACAATTAAAAAATCTCTGTCAATTACTTCATGGTTCAGTTTTTAAAAGGTTAAAAAAAGCCAACATGTAACACTAGAACAGCCACGCAGCATCATTTTTACCCACGGATGCAACAGTATCAACAAAAGCAAAGATTTCACTTCTTGAATAAGTTTTTTTAAATTACTTCAATGATAACAAATAAAAGAAGCTACTTTCAGCTTTCCCTTGCCACAAGGGGTCAACACAGCGGGTAGGCTTTGCATGATAGATTTGTCATTATCATGACCGTCATCAGCCTCTCTCCAGTTCCTTACAGGTTTGACACCCTGTTTGCATCCCATTCAAAACTAAAAAAAAAAAGGATTTTTTTTTCCAACTCCAGTCCTCTTTTTATGTATCATTCAATCAAACCCAGCTAACTCTGACTCATATAACAAAACATGAATGAAACATGAATTAAAAAAACAGCATAAAAATGACTCCTGGCCAATTCTAGGTATAAATGTTTTTTTGTCATTCTTGTTGTTGTTAGCATCTCACTGTTCTTTTTTCCATGAAGCTGTTCAGGAATTCGTCAATGTCAATGCGTCCTTCCAGGAAGTTTTCAGCCGTCTCCTCAGACTCCTCCTCTGCCTGGTGAGCTGCGACTTTTAACCGAGCCTGTAGAGTGCTTAGACTGCAACTCTGGTAGGGAGTAAAATAAAAAAACAAAGACAAAACATAAATGAAATACAAAATGATCAAAGAGTGTTTACAGGCAAACATGTCTGGGTTGATATATATATAAGCTCTTCTTTAGAGTATTGCTCAATCTAATGAGTGCTATTAAACAAATCCTTTTTTCTGCTGGTGAAGGGACCTTGTATTGGCCAAGTCAAGTAAAAAGACAATGTAAAATCTTCAGGATAACCTGCTGAAAGATTAAAGTAACTGTATGTATATATTTGAGCCTTTAGTGTATACTTTTGACCCTGTGTGGATTAAAGAAAATTCAAAAGAAATTCAAACTTATGCACCCAATACTTGCTATTAAAAGTGAATAAAGATATATGCTGTGCAATCATTAAACCCTGGAAAAGTCCATTAAAAGCCAAAAAATCACCACAACGTTCACGTCATTGATGAGTGTATATAAACCTCTGACCACAACTGTAGCAGACCAACATGTAGTCACCAATTAAGTCTGTATCTTATATTTTACTTTTTCTTTTTGTGCTTGGTTTTCTGGAAACTAAGCAGTCAATCGAGCTTAGCTTAACCCTCCTGTTATGTTGGTTTCCAGGAACACCAATTATGCTCCTGGGTTAATTTGACCCGGGGCAAATTTACTCATCCAAAAGTGTCAGAAACACTGGCATTGATTATTTTACAATTTTATTTTATAATTTGGATTTTTTTCGTTTTCTGTAGTGATGCAGATGACATGTGACATCTATTCTGTTCTGGGTCAATCTGACCTGCAACATAACAGGAGGGTTAAGTAACAAAGAGTACTACAATTACACAGTTATACAATTCACAAGTTACACAGTATATTAAACAACCCAAGCTCAGTTTTAATCAACAAAATGATAAATCACTATTGGAATAAACATATGAAAATGTCCAAACTCTCATTTCAAGATGTGTATTTGAACTAAACATGTATTACGTGTAAAACCAGAGTGTGCTGGTGTGGCCATTTACCTCACTGAGTTCGTGCTGTCTCTGCATCTTTGTTTCAAAAGCTGATTTCATCTGAGTCAGCTGTTCATACTGTTAGCACAAGAGACAAAAACACATAATGAGCAGCAGGACAATGGCATGAACGAATATGTGAGCCATGTGTGTATGACACAGAGAGGAGACCGGGCCTTTGCAGTTACTGTGCCTAAACTCTGAAACCGTCTGCCTTTTCAAATTCTGACCTCTCTAACATTTTTAAAACCTGTCTGAACACACCTCTTTAATCCCTAGCTTTTTACGGTGACTGAGTTGTTTTGCTTTTGTGGCTTATCTTCTATTTTTCTATATTGATGTATATATTTATTACTTTTCTATTTTTCAGTTAGTACAGCACTTTGGTCAAACTGCATTTTTTAAAATGTGCTTATAAATACACTAACTTGACTTGATTATGAAACAAAGAGGAATTACGTATGAACTGACCTTGTAGAGCATCTCTTGTCTTTTTCCTTCCAGATGTGGCTCCATTTGAAGATTTTTCTCTGCAAAAACACATTGACACCAACTTAAATTAGAGCTTCACTTTCCTATGACTCGCAAGACCATCTACGAGAACAGGGGAGGAACTTACTGGCCATGTCCAGTATACTGTTGACCAACTCTTCTTTATCAGATGTGACCTGTTTCAGTTGTGGCAAACTCACAAAAAACTTGAGCAACACATCTTCGTTTTCAGACATATCTGACAACTGTGTCAGGCTGGGGGTGGATAAAGAAAATAGTGGATAAATGGGCAGATATGTGAGAGTAATTATTTGATGTGTGTGCCCACTTACAAAAAACATGAAAAGCCTGTAACTTTTATTGTAGGTTCATTTTAATGGATAGAGACAGAATATTAACCAAAACCCTCAGTGGAGTGAAGTCATCGTGTACGCTTAGAATAAAAAACCCCAAAAAAACCCAACGTATAAAGTTTTAACTGCTGCTTGACTGTCGGGTTGGTGCACTTTGGGTTATACTCAGCAGATTTCATACTCCAAACACGGCTCGTTGAGCTGAGCCCTATCATTTTCTGCCAATTCTGAATCATTTAGATGTTCACTAACAAACTTAGGACATGCCTCTACATGTGGTGAAAGATTTAAGTCATTTATGGCAAGAGTCTTACATGGTGTTCTGTCTTCAGATCACTAACAAGTTCTTCCCATGTAGTTTCAGGTTGATCCACCACCTTTCTCATGATCATGCTCACCCCCTGGAGCAAGATTTTTTATAGTTTTATAGTTCTAGATTTTCCAACTCCTTTTTGGAGATTTTTCTGCATTTTGGGTTGATAATCTGTCTCTCACCATTAAAATGAAAAATTAGACACTATCGCTTTCTTTGTAAGTGAGCAACTTATAAATTCAGCATTATTTATAATTATTTCTATCACTTTACATAAACAGTGGGTAAGATGTTGAATACATCAATAATGGTATGAAATAATGTTTGTCACGAACAAACATTTCACACTGTGCAAACATTTTAATTTGAAATCATTAAGGAATACTTTACTTCATGTCACAGAGTTCAGGAAAAGACTCAGGAATCTCAGGCATCTTGTACACGTGTCCATTTAGTCTAGTCTAGAAGAAACAGAAGTTATATATTCACATCACAATCTTCAGTGTATTAATGTCTGAACACTAGAGCTGTGTCAGACTGTCCAATGCTAGTTCTCTGAGTAATTTTGTCTGATGCCATCTGCTTCTTCCTGTAATGTGCAATGTGCATGCACTAGTGGCACTAATATTGGCCAGCATGAGATTAAAGTTTTATTTGAGTGACCTAGAAAGTCCACATTAGTTGTATGGAGTGTTAATGACAGCGCAAGTTGTAGATTTGTTGGCAGGTCACCATGGCTTGTTTCCCAAGCTTGGATTTTTTCTTCATTCGCTGATTTGTTTTGTTTTTCACTTTTGGTTTAACTCTGGTTAGGTTCATGTCCTGAAAACTACTTGATTAGGTTCAACAAAAAGTTCTGGTTTGGGGTAAAATATATCCTTGAGTTCCACTGAATTACCTTTAAAAATGTCACTGATTTCCCCATCAGTGACATTTTCTCAACCATTCGTGGGTTGCTTCCAGCCCGGCTAATGTTTACATTTACAAAGCAATCTTTATTAAACAGAATTTGTGCTGGAAGCAGTCCAGAACCTGGGATATATGTGGAGGAACCTACAACTTTTTGATCAATGCTTTTATCTGGTTTGGTGAAGGTGATGCTTTGCTTGCTATATGCTTGACTGTTACCATTCCATTTTTATACACTTTGCATCAATTGCATACCTCTGAATCTCCAATAGGTACAGGCAGTGGCAGGTCAGAAATTATTCCATATGGCGCTGGAGCTCGAGGGGGCCCAAGGGCACTATCGACCCCTGGGTGAGGCATTGGCGCAGGGGCTGGACCAGAAGGTGGTGTCTGACTGGGTCCCATGTGGCGAGAACCAAAGTGAAAAGCCGGATTGGGGTAAGGTGCTATACCTGATGATTTGTACATACTGCTCCAGTGAAAAAAGGAAAGAATAAAAGGCATAACATCAATGTTTAAAGGATTTTTAATGTGGAAAAAATATATCAAACTGCTTTTTAGAACCACTTTATACATTGTTCAAATTAAACTCTGACTAAAATAATATTTAAAATAAGACCACACTTGAAAAATATACGTACTTTCTTAGAATGCCACAAGAAAGTACTGAGAAATAAGTGTCTTATATTCTCAATGACAGAAGGAGGAGACTTACTAAGGAAAGCCAGAAGGACCGCTAGACATCAAGGCGGGAGGACTTTTCCAGAACTCGTCAAGCAGACTTTGGATGACCTTTCCCAGGTCTGAGTGCATCCCAAACTAGAACATATATAACAACAACTAAATACAGTAACATGGATAAAATTAAAGCATGAATTAACAGAAGAACCTAAAATAAGTGGATTTACTTCACAATGAACCAATGAAAGAAACAGAAAAAAGCAAACAAGTACATGTTTTTGCAGCTGATGAACACCTGGTTTATGTGCACAAATGAAGCAAGGATACCAGATAGAAAGCTGTGCATCGACGACAGCTCTCCCCACTCTATCTGGATCTGTCATAGTTTACAATTATGCATTGAAGTGTGTAACATAATCAATTTAATTATGTATTAAATTATTTTTTAAAATTTGGTTACATTCAAGATGCTTTCTAAAGTATGCTATTTATTTATTTGTGTGTGCAGATGATGTATTATAGCTTTAGAACACTGGATTATGTATACGTGTTTCCAAGTAAACTGTATAATAGAATAAGACTATTCTTCTTGGTTGAAGACACAGAGCATTTGATCGGTGGTGAGAAGACCTACTGCTCAGGCTTGGAAACCCCTTGACTTTAAGTTACTTATTTCACTTTCACTTTTAGTCAGATGAGAAATGTAGTTATCTTGGACGCTACCGTGAGTAATGATCTTTCAACTTGTCCTGCTGCTTTCACAGCAATGCTGTTACTTTGCAGCGTTTTACTTCCCTTTGTTTCTCTCTCTCTCCCCCCCCCCCCCCCCCCCCCACACAGATCATTGAAAAACAAAGAAACAAAAAAGAAAACCACACACACATTTGTGCAATGACACTTTAAACAAAAAAAGTGTTATCTGTGTCATTTTAAGCATTGATTCAGGATGCCATAATTTATAATTCTTGTTTAAGATCTGAAAAAGAAAAACTCTTTAATTCTCAAAAGCTACTTACATTAGTGATGAGGGGGCTCTTGATCATAGTGCCATTATTGCTGTCCACTAAATGATGACCAACAGGGGGAAAGACACTAACCACTGGTTTCTCCTGGGGGAACTGAGGAGGCAGCAAACTGAAATGAAGGGTAACAAAAGAGAAGTGTTTAACTTAGTTAAACCCTTTAATGTTAACTATCAACAATTTACAGCCCAGATAATATAATCTAGTTATGATATAGTATTGCTGGATAATCAATAAACATTACTGGATTATCAATAGGACACAAGTCAATTATGCAGGAAGCAAATGAGAACCTAACTGATAAACAAAGAAACAGACTTTATAAGAGCAGGATTACTGAAAATGTAGGTATTTATTGTGTCATAAATTTTGTTCTTGGGATTAGTAACACCTGTGTTTACCTGCTGTTACATGCCAAAGTGGCATCTGTCAAAAATGTTTATGGCAAATACAGTTCTGAAATACCCAGACCCATTAATGGACAGTCCTCCACACCTATAAAGCGTATATTATATATATTATATAACCCCATATTTTCTTTACAGGTGACAAAAATAGAAGCAGAAATGAGAGTGAATGTGTGACAAAGGTTTTTCCTAAGAGCTCTCACAAGCATTTGACTACCTAATGTGAGTTACTAGAGCCTATGGTACATATTTGGGTTCTCAACCGGCTTTACTAGTTTTTCTTGTCTCATCTTCTTTGTGGAAATCTGAATATTTCTATCTTGTTTCTTGTGTAATGTTAGCCTTCTTTTGTATTAATTTACAGTCAGATTTCAATCAGTGGTGTAAGTACAGACTGACTTTGAGGCACACAAACCATTGTCTGTTGATAATCTGAAATTACTGTATGCAGTGTGACAAAAAGTTTCAGAATAGAGGCCCATAAAAACCAAAATCCTTTTTGGCCTAACCCATGTTGACCGTCATAATGCTGGGTATGTTTAAGCAGCCTCCAGCATGGCTGCTATTATTCCCATTCTGACCACTCTTTTAAACTGACCCAAATTTCATCTGAAAAAGCATGGCTGGTTATAACAGGCTCTGGCTACAATACAGAAGTTTGCAGTCCACAGTCTCCAAGCCTGAAGGCAATGCAGTAGATGAGATGCTATTATCATTACCCAATGGTGTGAGACTCCCAGTGCAAAGTTCAATGCACTTACTGAAAATAAAAACCAAGCAGAAATGCAAGAGAATATAATGATAGTAGTGAGAGATCTAAAAAAAAAAGCAGCCAGATGTATATGAGAAAATGACCTCCAATGTGAGCTTAGGTAAGGCTCTTTGTTTTCACAGACATACAATTAGAACTTTTTGATCCCACCTGGTAGGTGTATAAATGTACTCACATATTAACACTAATGGTTGAATTGTTGACTGTGAATGGTATTCTGTATTCCACATCCTTCTGGATTTCTGCAAGGCTGTAAAACAGGAACAGGGCCAAAAATTTGAAGATTTATCAACATGCAATCAAAAGAAGATGCAAAAGAAGAATTATACACCTAAGGTCAAGATTTATGAAATTCTGCTAGTTTGAAGAGCAAATTATAGATTCAGTATTTATCCTCACCCAACAAATTCTGTCGGTGAGGGATTAAATGGCACAGAAGGTGACCATAGTTTTCATGAATAAGTAAATGCAATCTATTTATGGTACTTAGTAGTTGATTGCTGGGGAAAAGGTAGGAAAAAAGAGTTGTTTCACAAAAAAGAGCAATTAATACACTTGACATGTTAGGCTTTAAAATCAAACACAAGTGTCTGTCAGTGTCTGATAATAATGAACTTTCCCTTTCACTGCCTCTAATGCTGCTGATACCACTATTTATCTGAATAACTGCATTTTCACCAGATAAACTGCACCAGTGAAATGATGGAAAATTTGTAATGCTACACTGTTTATAAAATCACAACTTGAAAAAATAGGGCAAAGAAGGTTCATGTTGAAGTTGGTCCGGAAGTCAATATAAGGGGTTTAAACAGTCAGCACCCCAAAAAAATCAATTACCATGTCAAAGCAGCGTGTAGAAAACCTTAACCTTACACCTAGTAACATCAGTGTCATCATATGAGAAGCATTCAACAGAGCTCCATGGTATCTAAAAGCACATGATCTGCATTTGATATGCTTGGTTCCTTCTCAGAAACTGTGTAATCCCCTTTCTTTGTCACACACTTGGCATAATTCGCATTAGGAGGGAGAAGACTGTGACTCCTCAAGAAATGAACCACAACAGTGGCTTAGGCTGGAAACATTCGTTGATAAACAAAGGCTAATACTTTAATCTCCACTTCTCAGTAACAAGCTCATCTTAAAACTACATGCATGACAAACACATGACCACAGGACATGTCCAGCCACGAGCCCTAAAAATAGACCCTGTCATTTAATGCTAACATAGCACGCGCTAATTAGCCATGAGAAAAGGCTAGCAAGATTAGCTTACAAACCAGACTAAGGGGCTTCACAAAAGTGGGTTTAACTAAAATAGTATTACATAATTTGAATATTTAGAGAACAGATGGGATAAATGTGGTCGATAATAAACGAAAAGTTGGTTGCTAGCATGAGGTACTTTTAACTTAACTATGAGAAGTAGCTAGCTCTGAGAAGTAAACAGCAGGTGTGTTGGTAAACTGAGTGAGGGTGTTTTCTATTTAACACCATTAAAATGTTCAGGAAACATCGTGGTGACCATAAAACAATCTCACGGGTCGGGTTTGGGGTGACGGATCGTTATTACCTCGGGTGGGCAGCTTTTAGGGACTCGATCTGCCGCTGTCTCTGTTGCTGTAAGCTGTTCAGAGGAGGGAGAGATCCAGAGCCTTTGGAGGTTGGGAAAAACCAGTTCATTCTCTTCTGGAGAAACCACTGACCGGACTTGGCGAATCTAAAGGCCGACTAAAAACGAAGAAGAAATGGAAGAGAAAGTCAGCATGAGCGATACACGGTGAGGAGATTTGCGGCGCTGACCGCTGTTAGCTGTTTGACTCTCGGTTTCTCGTCCTCACAAGGTGTACTTTCTGTATATGTTACAAAGTCGGATGGCATATCCTCATTTGTTGGTTAAAGTGTCAGTTCCGGTTTATCTCCCAAGAGCTGTGTGTAAATGTCACCCAGTCATTAATATCATGCGAGAGATTAAGGCTAAAGGAAGAAAACAACCTAGCTAATAACAGCTTGATCAACTTATTTACGTGTTACGTCACGCAAACGCCTACGTAGAGCGCAACTTCCTGTTTTCAACCTTTTTTTCACAATAAAATATAAGAATAACATTTTTTTTTTGGATTGGACCTTATAATAAACTATATGAGATTTAAGAATAAAGCAGCAAAGCCACGGTAAAAATGCGATTTTGTTTAGTAACATAAATTATAATTTTGTGAGTGTTAAAAAGTTTTAGGGTGAGCACGGGTCCCTCTTTATGTAGGACTCCACTACATTTTTATCACTTGTCCCACATATTCAGATATTGTTCCAAATTTTTGATTTTAAAATCCACCTTCTAGGATGCACATTCTTCTAAAGTGTGAAGAAAGTAGCAATTTCACCATTGGTCTTCTCCCTTTTTTTGTCCGTTATTTCTGAGTCTAACAAGAAACCTGTAGCTAAAAAGGAAAACAGGTCCAATCTGAAAGAAATAGGCAACTGCAATGTGACAATGTAGATAGGCAGAATTTGATGGTAGTCTGTAGGATGACTTAAGAAATCAAGAAGAAGTAGTAAGTGAATGCAGACACAAGGATTTAATAGTGGAAGCTTAAGAAGAAATAACGTTGCACAGGGAAAAATTGTCACAGGCTCTGGGTGGTAGGGAAGAGTTCCCAGATATCTGGAAGTGGTAGAGCTGAAGTGGTGAAGGAAATTGCCAAAATGGTTTTTGGTATTTTCTCTGGATAGAGAAATGAAGACAAGGAGGCTTTGCGGTGAATATGGAAATGCAGGAAAGTATTCAAAGGAAGAGGTTAACAAATAAATAGTAAGCTTATCAGGGAGATGAAGAGAGTCAACAGGAGTACCAGGAGGGTTTTGATCCTAGTGATTTGCTAAATGATGATGATGATGATTTTTAAAGTTGACATAAAGTATATTAAAAAACCAAAACACTCCAAAAAACTCCAAAACTCAAAGAGGTTTTCAAAGGTGGTTGAAAAATGTCCCAATAATTTATCTCACAACTGATCATAGTCAGGTGTACAGTTTAGATTTTATTCTTTGCACTGACAATACTGCATCCAGTTCCACTGTATATATATAGTGACAATAAAGATTATTGTACTTATCAGTCCTAGCATAACTAAGTCAACATAACTTTAACTTAATTCTTGACTATGCCCATCAACTTTCATTTTCTTAAAGATAATTTAATACATATTATAATGCAACACAATTACCAACCATTCAAGCAAACATGGCACATTGTTTTCTTAATAAATGGGAATCAAATACAGGGCAGAAGGCCAAGGCATGCTGCAGTGCCTTTTCCCCCTTACTTTTTCTGGAACACCAGAAAAAAATAAACACCCAAGAAACCAAGGTGACGTAAATACTGCTTGAGGACACTAGGTTGACAAATGAATCATCTAATAACAAAGAAACAAAACCAACAGTTAGTTTAATAGTTAACTCCTATTATATAAAAGTGCTGGCGAACTTCATAATTGAAGTGTATGACAACCAGTGGGGAGCAGAAGGGGAGGGGATCCCCCACCCCGAGATCACGATTCATGGTGAACATGTAACACTTCTTATCACATACTTTTGAAACATTTTTATCTCAAACATTTGCTCAAAAGTTTGCATTTAAACTAAGGTGCATTTAAAGTATGAAATTGTAAAACCAAAGCCAACCTTCTTTAAAACATATTTCCTTCCTTTATGCTCCATAACAAGCCAAAGTGAAATAATTTAAAACACTTGCTTTTTGCCCAGAAGTGACAACCATCTGTGTTTTTAGCCCTTGTGATAAAAACCGGAGCTTTAAGCACTTAAAACCATTTTTACTTTTAAATCCTTTCTATGACCACTCAGACCATATTCCCTTCATCAAAACTACATCGAACTATAACTTTTACAAAAGTAAGATCAATCTACTGATAAAAATATTTTTTGGCAACACCAATTTGGAAACATTTATGTTGCTCATGTTCAAAAATATGATAGGAGTAAAAGATAATTTGGACCTGTTTTTGTTTTGTCAACAAAAGGGGATGATAAAGCCATGGAGATGGCGTCAGTTTAAAGGAGACAAGTGGAGGGTTCACTCACAATATTATTTTGCTTTACTTCATACACAGTCCCTGTAAATGCTTTCTAGGCTTGGTAATGCCATTCCAGCAACTTACTTGCAATCATTACTGTCTTTGTAATTGCCTTTTTCTGTCCCTCAGAGGCATTTCCAAACAAACGGTACAGAAATTCAACACACTTTCAACAAAAGCCCAGTAGAACATGTAAAGCATTTTAGACTTTGAAGGCTAAAAGTTTCTGCAAAAATATAGATTCAATGCCTGTCTTATCTAGAGATTTAAATAACTCAGAAGTCACACATGACTTTTCAGGTATTAGTAAAGGGCAAGTAGGGATGGGTATCGAAACCCGGTTCTTGTTGAGAACCGGTTCCCACTGTTTCAATTCCTTGGAACTGTTTGTCATTTTTGCAAACGATTCCCTTATCGATTCCAATTGCCATGAATGACGTCACCACGTTGCGGAGCGTCATTTACCTGGCAGGAAACATAGCGCCTAAGCGGCTCAAACGCTCAAAAGTTTGGTTTATATTTTACGAGAACGGATGACAACAGGGCAACTTGCAATACTTGCAAAGTAGATATTTCATTTAAGGGAGGAAACACTACGAATAAGCAAAAGCATTTACTTACAAAACACGCAATGACCTTAAATGAATGTTGTGTTTTTAATTCCGCTCCGGACTCGTGAATCTCAACCCAGCAGCAGTGGTAACGTTTGCACATCCTCTCCCGTTAATGCGGCAGGTAAATAATCAACTAACAGTGCATACTATGTTAGCGCGATCTGCCTTATTACAAAACCTGCCATTACTGTGCATTTAGGTGACCATGATGAGAGAGACAGACAGAGTCTGGCTGGCTCAGATGCTGGCAGTTTTCGCTGCAGTCTACCGGTAGCGCCTCCTTTCAGGCCAGGATAGACGAATGTCACCGAGCAGTGACTAAGTTTGTGGTAAAAGGCTTGCACCCATTTGCCACAGCAGATGCCCCCGATTTTTGGTAAGTGAATGTGTTTAATTGTAGGCAGGGACATTACTGGATATTCTTGTGTAATTGCTACAGAATAATTGATGTTATACTTTGTTATTGCTACAGAAGAATATTTATTTTATTATTTTACATTTACAATTTTTTTTCCTGGGGACCCTGTGACACCCCATTGAAGAGCCGTAGGCTGTGGATCTCTTAAGATCTCACTGTTGGGTTTGTAAGGCCATGTTACTCCTAAATTTCTATCTTGTTCAAAGAGAAGATATAAATGAATAGTGGCATTGTAAAGCGCTTTGGGTGCCTTGACAAGCGCTATATAAATCCAATCCATTATTATTATTATTATTATAAAACAAAGTTCTAAGCTAATCGACCTTAGTGTTCTCCTTTTTTAAAAAGAATCGATAAGAGAATCAATAAAGAATCGAATCGTTAAACAGAATCGAAAATGGAATCAAAATTGTGAAAATCTTATCAATACCCATCCCTAAGGGCAAGTGTCTGGAAAAACAGTTACACAATGTTTTCCTCTTCAGCTTTCTTAAAACGACTCAGATCATACTCACTTCAATTCTGTAAAGAAGCACAGAACAATCATGAATGACAAAAAACACATGGCAGAATCATGACTGTTTGTCAGCTTCATACTTCAATGGAAATATCACAGCAAACCATTATGGTTTGTAAGACCATACACTCTACAAACACATCAAATCAAACACCATAGGAATGATCCTTGAAAGTATAGCCTTAGAAAAACGGCAGGCAGAAAGAGCTAGTGATTCCCAGGACTACTCTCACTCATAATTTGCTTCAGCTGTCAAACATGGCCAAAGTCTTGAGTTAATGAGAAGTTAATGAACTATCACTGTTGTACGTAACTACAGTAACATTAGCTCAGATAAAGCTGCTTTTAAAGTTGATTACGTAACATTTAAATCCAGTTTTGAGAGCATCGATGCTCGGTAAAAGTATTTTAATATAATACCATTTACTCAATCCAAAATCTGTAGCTGGCATTACTGTGATCGTTTTCCAGAAAGTTAAAATTTGAAAATGACCAAAAATCATAAATAGTGCACATTTCAGATGCAGTTGTTCACATGACCATTAAATGTCACACCATCTTAAATTGTGACCAAAGCACATAACTACATGTGTAGAAGTAATCACCAGACCCCCCCAAAATACCCCTCTTTTTTTAATTTTGTAATTCTTCTGGAGCCACTCTGAACATATTCCCTTCCTCAGTGCTCTACAGTAGAGCAATACGCAATCATCAATGACAGAACGTGCACAGTACAGCACTACTCCATCAGCTTCATGCTCAAAACAACTCATCATTGTGGTTAGTGAGACCATACACGCTAGAAACACATTCCTCAAGTCAGAAACTAAAGAAATGATCCCTGAAAGTATAGTCTTAACAAAACTGAGGATGGAAGCAACAAGTCACTCTCAGTACAATTATTCTCACTCAGGGTGTTGATCTTTTAGAAATCATCTCATTGTCTAATGTTACTGTTTGTCTGTCTGTTATGGTTTTTTGTATAGTGTGTCATTCAATCATGAGTGTTTTAAAAAATGGTCAAGCAAACTTCATTCTGAGAAATTAATTTTTAGATAAAATGTTAGATGTTGTATCTATTTCATGCTTAGAAGGAAGTATTACAAGTCATTGTCGTGGTTAGCAAGACCATACACTTTAGAAACACATTTCTCAAATCAGGAACGGATTACACAGGAAAGTGTAGTCTTAACTTACATGAGTTTTAGTATAGTGTGTCATGCAATCGTGAGAGTTCTAAAAAATTATTAAGCAAACATCATTCTGGAAAATTAATTTTTAGATAAAAGTCACCAAATGTTGGGGGTAACGTATGGTTACACTGTAACCTTGGTTCTCTGAGCGAGAGACTATCTCTCAACCCTGTATATATGGAATAAGTAACGGGGTGGAGAGAGATACTCTCAATATGATAGAGAACAGCTAGATTTTAAGCAAAGAGAACAGAAAAAAATTCTCAGTCAGACAGGACTACGACTCGTGAGGATGACTCAATTTGATTGCCACACCATAAACTTTAAAAAAAATATCTCAAATCTATCAAATAAATAAGTAAATGTGTTTTAGGGGCATATTTCTTAACTATTTCTTAAAATAAGGAAGAAAAGCACTGGTACCTTTGGATGAGCCACTGAAGTAACCGTGAGTAAGAATGATGCTACCATGAATGAGATGCAGTTTTAACCCTCCTGTAACCTAAGACTGTACTTTCAGGGATCATTTATATAGGTTTTTACTTGAGAAATGTGTTTCTGGAGTGTATGGTCTCACTAACCACGATGATGAGTTGTGATGTTCCCTTTTGAGCATGAAGCTGATGGAGTAGTGCTGTGCTGCACATGTATTTTTGTCATTGATGATTGCTTATTGCTCTACTGTGGAGCAGTAAGAGAGAGAATATGATCAGAGTGGTTGTAGAAGTGTTAAACAGGCACTGAAAAATTTGTGTAATATTTATCTGTTTAATTGCTCATTATTACTTCCCTGTGGTTCAGTGAGACAGTGAATAAGATAAGAGTGGAAGTCCTGTTTAAGATTAAAAAACTTGTGTTGCTGTTTTTTTCCATCTGGT
Organism: Neolamprologus multifasciatus; assembly: GCF_963576455.1. Lineage (NCBI taxonomy): Eukaryota > Metazoa > Chordata > Actinopteri > Cichliformes > Cichlidae > Neolamprologus > Neolamprologus multifasciatus. The sequence continues at coordinate 12,488,565 of NC_140444.1, forward strand.
GATTTCTGGTTTTAAACGGTCAAATAAAGGTCAGTGCTAAGCTGAAATGATCTAATAAATTGTTAACCCTAGACCAATAATACAAGTGGGCACTAGATGACTAGATTAACATGCAAGTCCATTTGTCTGCCTATCAGGTGGGATTAAAACAAAGAGCATTACTTGATCAAAATTTGGCCAATCTCACATTTAAGGTCTTCTTCTTGCACACCTCTGGCTGCTATTTATAGATCACACATTATGTATGGGCAGAAAACTGTGCCATCAGAAACTGTTTGAATAAGTTAAATTTGAATTTGAATTGCTCGCATTGAATCTGAATTGTAACTTGAATAAATGCTTTTAAAAACTGAATATGAATTAGCCTAATTTGAAATTCAATTTATTGGTTCGAAAATGATCATCACTTCATTGAAATTGAATTTTATATTTTGAAAATGAATTCATTTGCTTTGAAACCGTATTTTATCTTTTAAAAATGTAGCTCTCGAATAATTTCAGATTCACTTCTCACCATTCAGTTTCAGTTCTACAATTCAATTTCAGTTCCAAAATTCAGTTTTTTGGGACTTACAGCGCAGATTAATAGAACTACGTTTTACTAGCGGACCGAAAGTGTTGCTGACGGGAATCTACAGCGTCTTGAGTTGAATTAAAACTTCAGAAGTCATTTGTTATGTTGAATCACAAGCGGATAAACTCTCAGGTTGGTAATAAATGTATTACATGTATAAGAACAACCACATTGTTAACAAATGATAGCCGTACAGTAACTTTTATGCTTATTGTAGCTGTTAGCTCAAAATGCTAATTTACCGTAGTTTGCCCTGGATTCAGCTTTGACAAACAAATATGATCGACTGTTTCTAGTAGAATTCCAAAGTTGTCATCTTGTACCCTCTCAGAGCCCTGTATGCTTGCAGAGACCCCTACAGTAGGAAAACATGCAAAACAGTGTCCAAACCTTTGTATTTTAGCTTTATTTATGTCTTACACAGCATCCCAACTCTTTAGCTAACTTAATAACTTTAGCTAAAGTGAATAGTTTGTCTAATTCATTAGACTCCCATAATTATGCTCCCTTGCACTTGTGTATCTAGAAATCTTGGTTTTTATTTCAACAAACTATTATCTGAGACCAATAATACAAGTGGCCACTAGATGTCTCTACCTGCTTGAAGAGTTGGTAGACTGACAACATTTAGTCTTTAAGAAATTCTTCTTCAACAGACTCGTCTCTGTCACTCACTTAAAAAAAAGAAAATTTGTGTAAAGTCCCTTAAAAAGGCCTTTTTTTCTCATTTTTAGTTATTAATACAACTACTAAATTCTACTTACACATGAAGGGACTTGCATAGGATGAATGCACCTGTGCTTTTAGTGCTATGACACCAGCTTGGTGAAATATATTTGAAGCATTTCCTAGAACCACTCAGATCATATTCCCTTTTTCAAAGCTCCAAAATTAAGCAATGAACAGTCATCAAGAACAGAAAACACATGACAAAGTCATGGTTGTCTGTCACTTTCACGTTCAAAGGGGAACATCACAACTCATCATCGTGGTTAGCGAGACCATACACTCTAGAAACACATTTCTCAAGTCAAAAACTATAGAAATGATCCCTGAAAGTATAGTCTTAGTTAAGCAACGTCCATAAAGAGCTAGTGATTCCCAGGACAGTCACTCTCACTAATGGTTTGCCTCAGCTGTCAAACATGGCCAAAGTCTTGAGTTAATGAGAAGTTAATGAACTATTACTGTTGTACGTAACTACAGTAACATTGGCGCAGATAAATCTGACGTTAGAGTTGATTACGTAACATTTAAATCCAGTATTGAGAGCATCGATGCTTGGTAAAAGCAGTTAAATATAATACCATTTACTCAATCCAAAATCTGTCGCTGGCATTACTGGGATTGTTTTCCAGAAAGTTAAAATTTGGAAATGACCAGAAATCGTAAATAGTGCACATTTCAGATGCAGTTGTTCACATGACCATTAAATGTCACAATGTTTTAAACCATGACCGAAGCCCATAACTACATACGTGGAAGTAATCACTAGACCAAAAAATAAATAAACTTACTGGTTCTTTTAATTCTTCTAGAGCCACTCAGATCATATTCCCTTCTTCACTGCTCTACAGCAGAGCAAAAGGCAATCATCAATGACAGAACATGTGCAGCACAGCACTATTCCATCAGCTTCATGCCCAAAAGAGAAAATCACAACTCATCATCGTGGTTAGCGAAACCATACACTCTAGAAACACATTTCTCAAGTCAGAAACTATAGAAATGATCCCTAAAAGTACAGTCTTAGTTAAGCAATGGTCAAAAACAGCTAGTGATTCCCAGGACAGTCACTCTCACTAATGGTTTGCCTCAGCTGTCAAAACTGGTTAAACATGAACATTAGCTCAGACTTACAGTTTTTTCTGAATGCTTAAACCCTAACTGTGATTCTTATAGCACAATTTCTAAAACTATTAATACTTATAGCAAAACCACTCACTGAGTTTGCAAAACTAAAAGCACAAACACTGCTTTGCACTCAGTTTGCCATTTTGTAACACACACTTTGCAAACCTGTAGCTACAATCCACTGCACAGCACTCCTTTTGCAGAACTGTAAACACAACTCACTGCTTTACACTCAATTTCCAAATGATCAACACACTCCTAGCAAAACTATACACATTTATGGCCATTATTTACACTATTTTGCCAACTGTCTGGCACACTGTCACATGTAAAAACTTTTTTAGATAATTAGTTCACTTTGCAATCAGCCCAAGCACAATAATACAGGTAAGCTCTGTGTGTGGAGTACAATGGAGGGAGCAGGAAGAGTGAGAAGTAGAGGAGGCCGAGGAAGAGGACGTGGAGGTGAAGAAGTAGGATGAAGAGGACGACAAGGACAAGGAGGAACAAGAGGAGGACGAGGAGGGGGCAGAGGAAGGGTAAGAAGAGTAAGAAATAGAATTGCTGATGACATCAGAGCTACAATAGTGGACCATGTAATCAACCGTGGAATGACCCTGAGGGAAGCTGGCCGACGGGTTCAGCCTAACTCGAGCCGCTACACTGTAGCAAGCATCATAAGGACATTTTGAAATGAGAATCGGTTAGTACAGTCACTTTGCACTAAGATTTGTAGCACTGCCATATGCTAATGAGAAACACAGCAATACCATAGATGTAAAAATACTGAAATTGTTACTTTACAGAATTGCTAGATGACCAGATGCTGGGGGCAGAGGAAGCCTGTTCACTGCAGACCAAGAAACCCATATAGTCAATATGGCGATTGCAAATAATCCTATACTTGGAAATAAACACTTGTGTTTGTTTTGATGTGTGTAAATAAACACCAGTACTTGAAGTTTGGATCCCTCCATGTTTACAGACCTATGACAAAAGTATGAGCTCAAACTGACATGGCCTAGCTTGTGCACAGAGAAAGCAAAAGCCAGATGTGTTTTGTATTCATACCATCAGTGTGCAGTTGGCGCATTGTGTGCTTAGTAGATGATGGCTTTTGTGTACTGTTTGATACGAAAACACCATTTTTACGAAGGTGTGAAGAGTTAATCTAGCTGTGTTCGCTTTTGCAAGAGAACTACAATGTTTTGATAATTGATTGACAGGTTTTCTTATTTGTGTGTAGAGTTTTGCAAAAATAGCCAATAGTTACAAAAAATGTGCTTAAGCAATCAGAAAAAACTGTAAATGCAGTTTTAGATTTGGTAACCGCTGTTCTATGTAAAATGTGTCCTTTGTCACCACCTCGAGGTGTGGCGGAGGTTGGCACCCTAGACACTCAAAAGTAAAATATCCAGTCTAAAAAATGAGTGTAATTTTACTTTCTGCATGGTTCTGTAACCATACATACAGCATTTTGCAGTTACAGATAGCAGTCTCCAATCTGAACGCACTTGAGGTGCTATCATCATTGCTTCACAGGATGAGACTGTCAGTCCAAAGTTCAATGCACTTACTGAAAAAAAAAGATTTGCAGATACACAAGTGCAAGGGAACTTAGAACAGAATAGAATACCTCTTTATTCTGTTACAAGAACAATGAAACACAGTTTGGCATCTTTCTTAAATCTACACAATAACACAGGCATTTACATTTACACAAGAAAGATATGTATATATGAAAGTTATACATACACATGCGTACATATGGCTACATCCATACATCCATACAGATACATACATATATGTGTGAGGTGCAGTGTGATCAGTGATATTGCACATTGTGTGTGTGTGTGTGTGTGTGGGGGGGGGGGGGGATGCTGTTGCTACTATAATAAATACTGTTTAAAGAGGTAATGTCCATGAGTGTTGGCAGTGCAGTTATCCTCCAATCAGGGCGGAGGTAGGGCATGTTTGACAGCCTGTGGGTTGAGTCTGTTTGTCTTTGACCTGATGGACCTGTAGCGTATACCAGAGGGAAGGGGGGGGAGGTGCGAGGGGTCTTTGATGATGATACTGGCTTTCAAAAAGTCTGCGCCGCGCGAATATACCTAAAGTCCACTTTTCCACCTCTCAGGTGGGATTAAAATGTTCTGACAGCAGATTTGTGGAAACTAAGAGCATTACCTGATCAAAATTTGGCCAATCTCACATTTAAGGAATATTAAATCTTTACTGTCTCCTCTGAAATGTTGTCCTTGCTCTACAGAAGTTTTACTGAATCTGTTATTTCTTTCTGTATCGCTGCTTCGTTTGGTAAAGTGACTCTGAAGAACAAGAATCAGTTGGGACTTTTGGTAAAAACTGCCAGCAAAATCTCAGGGCATTGGCAAGACATTGGCAGACTTTTGACCATTTATAACAAGCATGTGCTGAGGAAGGCTCATTCTATTGTTAATTGTTTTAACCATTCACTTCACACTGAGTTTAACTTGTTGCCCTCTGGCTGTTGTTTTAGAGTACCTGTGAGGAAGACCAAAAAACTTGAGGTTTATTTTATCCTTACTGAACCCGTCTCCTTAATGGCAAATAACTGTCTTGTGGCTTTTTGTAATTGTTTTGTTTATTCTTATTGTTGCCCTTGGTGCTATACTAATTTTGTGTTGTGGGACAATAAAATATTGAATTGAATTAAGGTCTTCTTATTGTACACCTCTGGCTGCTATTTTTAGATCACACATTATGCTCCCTTGCACTTGTGTATGTGCAGATCTTGGTTTTTAATTTCAGTAAGTGCATTGAACTTTGCATTGACAGTCTCACTCTGTGGAACAATGATGATAGCACCTCACGTAACGCATTGCCTTCAGGTTTGGAGAATGGTATCTGCAACTGCAAAATGCTGTATGTTTGGTTACAGAACCATGCAAAATGTAAAATTACATTCACTTTTTTAGATTGGATATTTTACTTTTGAGTGTCTAGGGTGCCAACCTCTGCCACACCTTGAGGTGCTGACAAAGGACACATTTTACATAGACCAGCGGTTACCAAATTTCAAACTGTATTTACGTCTCATTGTCTGAGCTAATGTTCATGTTTGACCAGCTTTGGAAGCTGAGGCAAACCATTAGTGAGAGTGACTGTCCTGGGAATCACTAGCTCTTTCTGGACATTGCTTAGCTAAGACTGTACTTTCAGTGATCATTTCTATAGTTTTTGACTTGAGAAATGTGTTTCTAGAGTGTATGGTCTTGCTAACCACGATGATTAGTTGAGATGTTCCCTTTTGAGCATGAAAGTGACAGGCAACTGTGACTTTGTCATGTGTTTTCTGTTCTTGATGACTGTTCATTGCTTGTTTTTGGAGCTTTGACAAAGGGAATGTGATCTGAGTGGTTCTAAGAAATGATTGTGTCAAAACACTAAAAGCACAGGTACAATCAAGTTTCTTCATGTGTAAGTAAAATTTAGTGGTTGTATTAACTAAAAAACCAACAAATGGTTATTTTAGGGACTTTAAAAAATTTTCTTTTTTTTAGTGAGTGACAGAGACGAGTCTGTTGAAGAAGAATTTCTTAAACTTGGACTAAATGTTGTCAGTCTACCAGCTCTTCCAGCAAACTTTTTTTTGAGAATGCAATTTATTAAAAACAAGGCTTAAACAGAAACAGGCTGTTTACAGCTGATCAAAAGTTTAGGACCACAACTCCAAAAAAAAAACAAACAACCTGTAACCCCATTGTCTCTCTAAACTAGCAGAATTCAAATAAACCTTGACTTCAGGTGCATAATTCTTGTTTTTTATCTTTTTTTTGTTGGGTGTGTTTTTTGTCATTGATGAATGTTCATTACTTCTTTTCAGAGCTTTGACAAAGGGAATATGATCTGAGTGGTTATAGGAAATGCTTTAAATATGTTTCACCAAGCTGAGGTTATAGCACTAAAAACACAGGTACAATCATCCCATGCAAGGTAGTTCATATGGAAATGGAATTCAGTAGTCACCACTTGTATCGCATGCAAAATGTGGACTCTGTCATCAGAGCCAGATGGTAGAAACCTACAGATGTTTGTTGGTTTGGTGCTCAACTCTAATCACTAAAACAAAGCAGATTTTAAAAGCAGGTTCGGGGGCTTTTCTGTTATCATTAATCCACACCTTATTCACAGCAATGACTTTGTCACTCATGGTTCAGAAGTAAAGGCAATAATTACGTATTATGTATTATTGCTTGGCATAATAAAGAAGTTAAAAATAAGAATAAAGACTTACTGAACCAAATTAGATTTTCTTTACTAGTTTTTTCAGGAAGTCTTTTTCAACATTCTTCCTTTCCAATATATACTTCCATGAATTGGTTTTCAAAGGACTTCACAATTAACGATGACTGCTACCACAGCATTATATTAACATCACCCTTGCCATACACATTTATTTTTTTTTATTTTTGCTTTTTTTTTCTCAAAAGCAAATTGTTTCTCTAGTAACATGTTTACCATAGCAACAGCTCTTCTTGTGATGCATGCTCAATCATCCAGGTAAGTAAATTCCAAAGGTTGATTCTGCTCACATCCATACAAATTCTGCCATTTATCTGGACCCAGGTCACCTCAAGCTTGGTCTCAGTTAATAGTTTATTGGATAATTTCTGCTTGGCACTGACCTTTATTTGACCATTTAAAACTAGAAATCACCAGGGGGGAAAACCCCCAAAACAACAAACAAGCCTTTTAATGTTAAACAGGACTTCCCCTCTTTTCAAATTCACATCTTCACTGAGCCACAAGGAAGCATTGATCAGTAATCAACCACCAAGAACACATTAAGCAAATCATTATTCCCTGTGTTTTACACACTCAGAAAAGAACCACAACTCATCATTGCAGATTGCAATACCATACAATTTTGAAACACAGATCTCAAATGAAAACTTATTTCCATGAAGTACAGCCTTACAAGAAAACTGTGGACGGACAGACCAGGTCATTATGAGGACGCATATTCTCACTTAGGGTTGTGAGGGCAATTTAAACCGTGTGTCTATGATGAATGAGCATAATGGTAACTTATTTACATTTAATCTCATTTAAAAACACTGTAAAGTTTTAAAAAAAAAAGTTCACTTCTGTCACTTATTGCAAAAAGTAAAAACACTTTCTCCTTATTAACTTAATGCCTTGAAAGAATCATCACGGTTCATCATTACATTTCACCGCACACTAAAGAAATGCATTTGTCAAATCACAAGCAATACCAGACAATCTAACAAGCCATTTGCAAGATGGTTTTACCTCTGCTGCAAAACAACCACCTAATGAGTGAACAAAACAATAATGATGTTCACTAACATCCTCTCATGTAATGGAGGTGGCTCTCTTTTTACCTGGCTACATCACTATGATAACTTATGCTTTTCACTAATAACTTAACTCGCAATTTTTTCTACAGTCCACTTATATGGATTCTCTGCTTCAGAAATACATTACATTAGAATTGTAGCATGGTTGTACAGTGGCTAGCATGGTAGTTAGCACTAGTCTAAGAGCAAGAAGGTCCTGAGGTTGACTCCACCATCTGGAGAAGCTTTCTGTGTGGAGTTGCATGTTCTCCCTGGGTACTCTGGCTTCCTCCCACAGTCCAAAGACATCCAGATATTGGGGTAAGGTTAACTGGCCATTCTAAATTGTCCATAGGTTTGAATGTGAGTGAGAATGGTTGTCTGTCTCTCTGTGTTAGCTCTATGACAGACTGGTAACCTGACAGCTGGGATAATATTTATATTATCCCAGCTATTATTTATAAATGGAAGAGAATGGATGGATAATTGGAGTTCCAAAAAAGCCTTGTCCTCTGGAATATAAAAAAATATATATTCTTTTCTGAGTGGTTACCAAAACTGTTTAAAAGAATCTGAATATATATCCCCAAGTAAATACACAATTTCCTTAGAGATTATTAAAGTATTCTGATTCTGATTGAAATAAGAGGCAGTAGATTTAATAACTATAGTTTTATGATCTTGAAAGGAGGCTGGCAAAGATGAAACATTTCAGTTAAAGATGGTTTAAAATCTTTTGGAAACTTCACTCATCCATAAATACACTTTTCTGTTACATGTTAAACATCTTAAAAACTTCCAGTCTGTAGGTGTCTAGGTTGCTAAGCTCTGCCCCATCTAAAGGTGACACAGTGCACATTTTGTTTTTTTTAAGGTCAGCCTAATCACCATTTTTCAAAATAATCATCGAACATGTTCACTTGAGACTGTCCATCTTGTCATAATGTCCAGGTAATTGTTTGTTCAAATCACAATGGCCATAGTTGCACTTTGAAATTTCGTAATGCTACTCCATGTAAAATGTGAACTTTGTCACCACCTTGAGGTGAGGCAGAGGGTAGCACCCTAGACACTCAAAAGCAAAATATTCAATCGAAAGAATTAATGTAATTTTACTCTTGGCATGGCTGCGTAATTGACTTTCAATTGACTCTGATTGTCAATAACAGACAACACATGAAATAAAACTGTCTATCAGCTTCATGCTCCTCCAGTCTATGTAAAAAACACTGTACAAACATGTAAGAGAGAATGACAGCACTAAATAAAAGAAAAAAAATAACAGGTAGGAGGGATGGTAAATAAAGGTTACATGACAATGACTTCATGAAAAAGACTATTTGTTTCAGGTTGAAAAGATTCAAAAGGTTCATGTCTCTGAGTCATTAAGAAGTAAGACTGTGTAAAAGCACATGGATAACATTTAAGGATGTATAACCTTTTCTTTCCAATTTACTAACCTGACACTCCGACAGTCCTCAATCCTCTTAAGATTTCAGTGCAACAACCAAGATGACTTTTTGCTAAAGTAATGGTTTCTGTAAAAGAAAGTTTAAACACAAGCATCCAGGAAAACAATTAAACCACACTTTACTACTTTTTAAACACTCTGATCGTGTTCCCTTCCTCAGTGCTCAGCAAAGAGCAATCATCAATGTGTATGAAATGAATCATTATTCTCCACCAGCTTCATGCTCAGAAGGAAACATCGTGACTCATCATCGTGGTTAGCGAGACAGTACATTTGTGAAACACATTTCTCAAGTCAGAAACTATAGAACTGATCCCTGAAAGTATAGTCTTAGTGTGTTCACATGTGTAAACTACATGTGGTTTTCAGTAAAGTCTTCATCAGTCGGGGTTCTTCTCTGCTATTCAATAACCTTGTGCAGTTGCCATGTCTTGTCCAATCATCTGTGTTTATGCAAAGAACATAAATACAGAGGATGAAAGGAGACAGAGGAGCAAAGACTGTGCGCATTAGAGGAGCTGCGTAAATCTGCTGTTTGATGAAACCAGAGCAACACACTAGACACAGAGGAGAGACAATACTAATGTTGGTCAATCCTCTTGCTCCATAACACTGAGACATGCCTCTGAGAACTACCTCTAGTGTGTAGGATGGAAAGGGATGGGACTTGATATTTATGTTTTAGCAGCGTGTTAAGCAGATGTTTTGAAACAGTGCTACAAAGTGTAGTTCGAAACACCCGTGTTACATGACCATAAGTAATATAGGTTTTGGTGCGCTTTACCCCAGTTTCAACTGCTGGCTTAGTTTCTGCTTAAATGTTTGACTAGCAGAGTGCAGAACAAAACAGATAACAACATAAATTCCTTGAAATGTTGAAAGTCATCAACACCAGCAGCAGAAGCAAAGGACAGTTTGCTGATGCAGCTGTGGAGGTCAAAAAATAGCCCACGGCTGCATCTGTTCCAAGGACACATGATCCTTTAGATTGGAAAGAATGATAAGTCATATATCCTCATAGGGGTTAGCCTACCTATGTATACTTGCAGCGTTTCCAAGGCTGAAGAGGTAAACTGCCCAAAAAGACACTAACTGAACCGCGAAATATGTTAAACATGACAAATGTAGACATTTGATTTTCTCTTGTTCATCTTCATTTTCCATCAGCATAATTAGCAACATTCGTTCACACTTAATGCCACCGTAGTTGAAAGATCTTTTACAAAGCTTACTGGGGCCTACTCAGCCCACATACAAAGTAGCAGGCATTTAAATCTACTGAAGATATGAAAAACATGTTGATCATTAATAATTTGGTATAATAAGTATCACCGGTTTTGAACTGTGCAAGGCGATTTCACAGAAGTGCCACTGAGAAGTGACATTAAGGAAAGGCTCAGATTGCCATCTTTAAGGAACAGTGTATTAACACTGCATAATACTACTATAACAGTGTATAAACCAATCATTAAGCTTAACTTAAACAGTTTCAGTAACCACTCTGATCATATTCCCTTCCTCATTACTCCACAAGGAAGTAAAGACCAGTCATCAATGATAAAGAATGTATGAAATGAATCATTATTCTCTATCCGCTTCACGCTCAGAAAGGAATATCACGACTCTTCATCGTGGTTAGCGAGACCATACACTTTAGAAACACATTCCTCAAGTTAGAAACTATAGAAATGATCCCTGAAAGTATAGTCTTAGTGTGCTAATATCAGAAAACTGCATCTGCTTTTCTGTGAAGTCTTCATCACTCAGGGTTCCTCTCTGACTTTCAATAAGCTCCGCCTGTTATCATGATTTGGCCAATCATCTGTGTTTATGCAAATAATACTGTGTAGCACATCCAATCACTGGATACCTCTAACAATACTGATGGCAAACATACAAGAGAGAACGGCCAGACTAACAGATCAACTTTATAAAAGTTTTTAGGGAACATGACAACAAAAGTGTGATGGTTGCGACATTCAGTTGAAACTGAAAAGATCCAAAAGCCCTGCCTCTCACTCACTGACAAATTAGACAGATTGTGTAAGTGTCCCTCAAACATTAAGTACAAAAAATATAAGGTGGTTTAGCAATCTGAGTACATAAATAGACTGTGCTAACTTGCAGGTTCCTTCACATACAGACAGATTATTAGACAACAGAGAGACACAGCTGCCCCGACTACTGATATTTTTAACTTATAGAATAGAATAGAATTAGAATTCAACTTTATTGTCATTGCACATGCACAGGTACAGGGCAACGAAATGCAGTTTGCATCCATCCAGAAGTGCTTTAGTGATATAGATATATTATAAAGTATAGTATATATTACTTATAGTATAGTAAGTAATATATTATAAAGTTGGCTCATGATTTATGAAGTGAGTGCATCATGAATGTGTTTATTATGAATTCTTTAATTGTAGTATAATAAGCGTAACTAAACATAAAAAGTATAACTACACATCTTTTACACATACATGTTCTGAAATTGTTTTTGTAGACCTGGAATTTAAATGTGCTTTTTTTTTGTTCTATGTACAATAAACAAACACATGACTGGACAAAAAGGTTTGATTTGATTCTCACTTCATGTTTGAGTTTTTTTTTTTTAACTTCCAATAAAAAAATAATTTCACATGTTTCAGTGGGCTGAATCTATTACTTGAATATCTCAGTAAAGCCTGCAGGTAATCAGTCTGCTAAAGTAGAACTGGGTATTCTTTTATTATCAGTACGGATTCAGCTAGTGTGGTCTGGCTCGATGCTGAAGGCCTTGGATTTGTCCTCCTCCTTGTGTAATTTGTTCTTAATTTGTTTTTGGGGGAATGTTTTTGTTTGTTTGTTTGTTTGTTTTTTCTGTTGTCTATATAAATTCGGTTTTGTTGCCGGAATATATTTTCCTTCCTACACAAAATGCAGCAGTGTCGAAACATCTGTAAGAAAGATTATTGGGATCTATTCAGTCTACATACAAAGTAGGTGACAATAAAATCCATAAAACTCATTGTTTATCTCAAAAATGACATGACAATCATGTGTTGATAAGAATTATTGATACGTTTGTATGATAAGAAGCCCTGTTTTATATTTTAAAAGTACTGGCTGTACGGTGGTTTCACAAACTGGTGTTAACAAAAAGAATGAAGACAACACTTGTATGTAATGTTTGTTGCTGCCACAGGAAACCATCCCCGCTGAAAACATAGCTTCTTATGATTTCTTTTGTACCTACTGTAACCACTCTGATCATATTCCCTTCCTCATTACTCCACAAGGAAGTAAAGACCGGTCATCAATGACAGAGAACATATGAACAGAACCATTATTCTCTATCCGCTTCACGCTCAGAAAGGAATATCACGACTCATCATCGTGGTTAGCGAGACCATACACTTTAGAAACACATTCCTCAAGTTAGAAACTATAGAAATGATCCCTGAAAGTATAGTCTTAATGCATTTACATGTGGAAACTGCATGTGCTTTTCTGTAAAGTCTTCCGCACTCAGGGTTCCTCTTTGACATTTAATACGCTCCGCCTGTTACCATGTTTTGGCCAATCAACTGTGTTTATGCAAATAATACTATGTAGCACATCCAATCACTGGATACCTCTAACAATACTGACAGCAAATGTACAAGAGAGAACGGCCAGACTAACAGATCAATTTTATAAAAGTTATTAGGGAACATGACGTGTAAATAAAGGTTACAAAAGTGACTTTGTGATAGTGGCGACATTCTGTTGAAGCGGAAAAGATTCAAAAGGCCAGTCTCTCTCACTCACTGACAACTAAGATAGATTGTGTAAATGTCCCTCAAAAACGAGGGACTTTTTTATGCACAATTTAAGTACACATGACTTGACAAAAGGGCTAACTTGAGACTTGTTCTAGAAATGAGGTAAACTGTTTCAAAACTTTGAGATCACGCTGCTACTTGGACATTTTTCACAGCTAAAGACAAATATTACTAAAGTTAGATAGTTCTATAATATGTATAACTTTTGCACACTATTCGTAACCACTCTGATCATATTCCCTTCCTCATTACTCCACAAGGAAGTAAAGACCGGTCATCAATGATAAAGAACGTATGAACTGAATCATTATTCTCTATCCGCTTCACGCTCAGAAGGGAATATCACGACTCTTCATCGTGGTTAGCGAGACCAAACACTTTAGAAACACATTTCTCAAGTTAGAAACTATAGAAATGATCCCTGAAAGTATAGTCTTAACGAAAAGCTGGGTCGAAGCAAGAGGTGATTCTCGGGAACGCCGTTCTCACTCAAGGTTTCAACTGTTAAACATGACCTAAACGATCAGTCCGCGAGGAGTTAGTAGACTATAACTTTTACAGAGCTACGATTATGCAAGTAAATCTAAAAGTGTGGCTAAAGCTGTTTATTTAAGTTTTAAAATCCAGTTTCCAGTCCCACAATGCTTTGCGAAAGCAGTCGATACGTCACTATACGAATTTATTTATTTTCACTCAAAAATCTGTAACAACCGTTATTTTTATTGTTTCCCTGAAATATGAAGTTGTGAATAACATAAAAATTGAAAGAAACAATGCGTTGATCATGGAAATAGCAGTAACTTTAAGTTTAAATAAATGTTGTGTGGTGCATCGCTTATTATACTCCTGACATGAATCTGGCAAAGAGGAAGCGTTCCGCTTAGAAACAACTATTACAATTTGTTTAATTAAAAAAAGTTTAAACTCGAAACAATTGGTTAAAATATTAACGATACACAAATCACAAAAAAGAGACACGTCTATTGTTTTTTCTTCTGTAATATAAGACGTCGAATCTGTACATGTAGCACCGCAGCTACCCTTGTTACGACACACGAGGGCAGCATTTCATTGGCTAACAGAGTTTAATCGTCACGCGATATTCAATGTTTAAAAGACTGCCAAAACTTATATTTTGGTTAACTTTTGCTTAAAATAATAAAAATCAAAACAACCCCGTTACCTTAGTACACAACATCCTAGAAAAACTCACTAGGCGTCGAATGACTTCAACACAGACGCCTAACTTTAACTGAAAAAGCTAGGTGAAATAGTTTCACCTGCAACTAAAAGCAACTCACTAAGGGCGAAAACTAAAATAAAAGTGCGCCACAAAAGGCTCAGTCGACAGTATTTTTAACTACATTTTAAACAGGCTGTAGCTAATTATCGGCTAACATAAATGTTTTCACCCAGAGACACCACGCCTCCATCTCAATTTTCTTTCTATAAAAATATTTTTAATTACTTTTGAAACAAACTACTCACCAGCATGTTGTCCAGCAGCATATTCGCTTTGTCTTAAAGAAACAGTCTCAATTTTTAAACGCTTTAAAATAAAGCCAGATAGCCAGGAGACTCCCCAGTTATTAACGTTTTGTTTTGTTGCGCATGCTCAGGGACAGAGAGGAATTCCGCGTGTTTTCTTAAAATAGTTTATTCGTGCATGAAATTAATTAAACAAACGCACTCGTTACATATATATGATCGTTTTAAATATCAGAACAATTTATAATACATTAAGACAATTCAACTTGATGTTCCAATTATCAGACATATGTCATGCTAAGACAACGTGTAGTCATCAATGCATACGTTTTGTAGTTGAAATTAAAAGCTCAAAAACTCGTGAATTGCTTTGGAAAAGGGGGTGGATCAAATGCACCTATGTGTGCATCTACTTATGAATACTAGAAAACCAGGAAACACGAAAGAGGCAAAAACATTCACCCCGAAAAAATATTGAAATACATTTTTCATACCAAGACCTGCTGTAGTATTAAGATAATAAAGCATTCCTAACCGCAACAGTAGTGTGAGTCATACCGTTTGTGCAACAAAAAGTAAGGGGTTAGATGGAACTACTGCTTAACATAATATAAATGAGTTGAGGACATTACATATCCACAACATATTCAATTAATTATATAGTTTCAGCAACATGCAATTTTCATATTGTATAACTGTTATCAGTTTTATATGGATGTTACTTTAATCCCCTAGAACTCATTTAAAGATTCTTGTGCTCCTATAGATTGCAGTGCTGTAGCAAACAAAACAAAACAAGTTTTTAATAAATGCAATAATTAAAGTAAAGAAAGCAACTTTTGGGCCTCTAGATTTCAGGGTGTCAGTGTTAACCAAAAGTTCTCCTCCTTATTACAAAAAACAAAATGACAAAGTTCCCACCATTGTGGAGGTATCTCGTTAGAACAGACATTAAATTTCTATCGTAACATAACAACATTTAACTACATGTAAATCATACCCAGGATAACTGACATCAGATCAATGGATGGATGGATGACTGGAAACAGGGCAACAAAAAATAAATAAAAAAAGAATGACACTTGCTTATTATCATCACAGAGAGAATCAGTCGGCTTTGTGCGGTCATGCTTGCAGTAATCACATATGTACAGTCTGAAAGTCGATGGGAGAACCGCTCCACAAATACTGTCTCCTCCTGATTAATTAACGTCGAAGCTCCGTCAGATTTTGTCCACTCTCTATGGCTCCTTGTACCTCCTCCACAGCAGGTGCACCTGTCTCCGAGCCTCAGAGCGAACACATCTGGAGAAGGAGGTGTGCTGTCGGCCCTTCACCTGGTAACCACAGGGCAATCAGACGCAGTTCACTTCAACAACTCACTACCTTTAAATTTTTTTCAAAATGTACAGTCAACTAAAAAATGGCAACTACTGGGACACAGTGGCAGTTTTTTAAAGCATCACAGTGGAGTAAAATGCCCTCAGATCTTACTGAAGATATTCAGCAACCTACTGCTCCTACTCTTACACATACAGGTTCACAAAATATTGTACAGTATACTCTATGAATTATATGAAAACCCATTCTGTAGATACATTGTAATAAGACTAAACAGTTTAGGTGAATCAGACACGCAAAAGAAGTCATAATCCAGACTGAATTCAAGTCAAGAAACTACCTGCAACTCTAGAAATAACAACGAACAAACTCCTTGAACTGTAGCTGTTAGTGATACTTATCTGCTAGCCAGCTCCTTCTTCAGACAGGACCTGAAGGAGGTAGCACGCTCCACAGCTTTATAGCCCTGAGATGTGTGTAGACAGCCAGAGTGAGGCAGGAAGACAGGAAAACAATCGCAAAAGTGGTGGGCACATGGAAGGTGAGAAAAACAAAAGTATAAGTGTGGTAAATTCATAATAATAGGAAAAAAAGCATGGGTTAGAAAGGAGACGAAGAGAGAGGTACATCAGCAAAGTAAGGACAAAAGAGAACACTGTTAAAAAGCCAAGACAGTGAGGCCAAGACAGCATCAAAAAGGACATACGGGACCATATAAAGTGCAACATCCAGGCCTACAGTGGTGCCAAGTTTATTATCACATGTAAAACCTCTGTAGAAAAAAAAGGATCTGAGCAGTGTTATTGCATCAAAATCCACCACTGGGGGGCAGTATGGCCTTTTCTGACAGCATCACCAAATTGCTTATAGGTGATTTCCAACCCACAAGCCTGCAAATTATCTTCCATTTCATATTTTTTTGTGACATTTCTGATGCTTACTAAATGTCTTTCATCAATATTTTTTAACCCTGTTATCATGTGTGTATGTTAAATGCATTTTTCTTTTGTTTTGGGTAACTGTTGATTTACCTTAACTACTTGACTGCAACTGAAGAGCACAAACAGTCATGAGTAAAGGATGGCTTAGTTGTACCAGCAGAACTTCTTCTACAAAAAAGGTTTAAGAAACAGCTGAATAACAATAATACTTGTAGTTTTGGATTTCCTGTTTTTTTGTTACTCTGTGACACTAAATCCTGGCACAGGTAAAGACTGATTTGTTATTCTATAATGAAACAGGCAACAAGAAGCTCCCATGTTTTAAATTTCAGCTCTTCTTTTTTGAATCTAAAATGCTCAAGAAATAACACATCCTGTAGTTTTAAATCCCTGTAATTTGTTTATGTGGCTAACTTTGAAATTGTAACTTCACCTCGACCAAGTTTTTGGGTAATGCTGGATGTCAGAGTTTATACTTGAGAACCCAGATGCTATGACTACACTGTTCTTCTGGTCCTCTGGGTGCCACCAAAACAGCTTTGACCCACTAAAGCAAGGCGTGCACACAACCCGGTATCATGGCATAGCGTGTAATAGACACGCCGGTCCACAGTGTCCATTTCACACTTTGCCTCTCCAAAGCGTGAAATGGACACGCATGCAGAAGCTGCAGTAAGCTGCAGTACCAGTAGAGGGAGATATTTCATTTCAGGCCAACATGAAAATAATCAAAGTAAAGCATTTAAAGAGACATTACTAATGCATTCATGAGCAAATACAAATTAGCCACCTAGCTTAATAATTTCTGGCATAGTGGGAGCCTAGAATGTACTTTATACCTTTCTTGGTCACTGTGGACTTTATGGCATTACATATATTTTCTCCCCTTGTTGCAACTTGCGTCTCCATTTCACGCTTTAGAGAGGTAAAGTGTGAACTGGACACAGCAGACCAGTGTGTCTATTACACGCTTTGCTGTCATAGGCTGTGAAGGTGCCTCGTGGTATCTGGAAGTTTAGCAGCAGATCTTTTAGGTTCTGTAGGTTGTTTGTGTTAATGGAGTATGTGCCCATGTGCCCATGTGCGGTTCAGTAGGGCTCAGGCATGCTACACATGTACAGTTCATCTGTAGTTTACATCTGGCCATAGAACTCCCAAACTATAGCTGCCTTTGGGTGCTCAGTACTCAGGCAGAGTATAAGGCAACTGGTCAAGTGGGAGTACACCCTAAATCTTAATGAGAAACCTGTCTCTTTGTAAGTGCTCTGGAACCCACTTGACCTCAGACCTTTCTGCGAAGGGAGGTATATTTCTCAAAAGTGGTTCCTTTTTCGTGTCCTGGTGACTGGCTGTGCTTCAAACTTTTTCTAAACAAAGATTTTTCAGTTGGAGCTGAGTGCACTTTTTCTCAAAAAGAAGGAAGTTCTTTACCCTGGCTCCCCTGTGCAGCCGGTCCTTCATAATACCAATGAACTCTTTGTAGGAGAGCTGGTCATCGTGATCGACATCGAAGATCTTGAAGATGGTGTTTACAAGGTGACGTGTCAGCTTGAGCCCTGTGGCCACATACACCGCTCTGGCAAACTCATCTATCAGGGGAGAAAGTAAAAATGACTTTGATCATTTGTCTAAGTGCAGCTGAGTGAAAAACCTGAAGGAGAAAACACAGCATCAGTGAGTGTAAGCAGAGACCTTCAGTGCGCGCATTTCAAGCTCAATACAGTTTTAATACCTTGTCCAATGGAGCGTGAAGCAAAGTTATACATCTGCATGGCAATGGCAAAGTCTTCAAGGTTGTTGAGAAACTGGAAGAAGGATCTGAACTCATCAAAGGTGATTCCCTGAAACACAAGTAGAAACAGTTAACAAAACAACTGCAGGGAGAGGTACTGGACAGAAAGAAGCTTGGAAATGACAAATATTGTTTGAGCGAGACTGTGAAGGTGCATTTAAGTGGCGTGCATACAGCATTCCTCAAAGTGCATCTAGTCATCTGTCTGAAAAATTAAAAAGCTAAATGATCATTCAAGCGATTCCATGACATGGCCTCATGAAGGACGTAAGAAGTCATTCATGGGGTTAACCATCGTATGTGTGTATGATGTGGAAGATTTTTCGTTTTCCTCAGTGGCTTTGGCTTAATTCTCAAATTACAGCTAAAGTTCGTATGAGAAATCTTTTACAGCATTTTGTTACTCAGAAAAAGCTGCTCTCTATACAGTGGCATTTTCAAATGTTTCAATACAATTTGGCAAATCACTAAGCAGAACACTTATTGATTTTTGGAATAAAAAAATCTTTTCATTTTTTACTGTATAAAATGTTGTGTTGACTCATCACATGCAGAATAGTCCAGCTAATTGTCCACATGTTTAGGTCAGTAGTGTAAGTAATAAGAGTAAGTGTAAGCAGTGTTGGGAAGGTTACTTTTAAAATGTATTCCACTACAGATTACAGAATACATGCCCCAAAATGTATTCTGTAACGTATTCTGAATACTTTGGATTACCTATTATATTATCATGCTTTTTTACAACTACATGAATGTACTATTGCTGTGTGATTTATTACTTTTACTGAAGGTTACTTGCCATACCAATACCAACCAGATGTTTAAATCTTAATATAAAACGAGTAACAGTAGGTTGGACATTAGGTAAGGCTGCACTTTTTGCAGCGATCTCGTATAGAAAACTATTCCGCGCGTATATAAAACAGGTCCACGGCTCTGAATCGTAGTAAAGGGACCTCTGGCTAATACGTCAGGTTTGTGTCGGGCTCGTAGCCAAAAAATTGCTTTACTTTGTTGTCTGGGTCAACTTTGCAAGCGAGAGACAGAGAGAGGCGTTGAAAGGCTGCTCCAATGGAACTTATTGTTTCTGAGAAAAACATGAAAAAAGTGTACAGTCGAGTCTTAATAGCTTACTTACAACTGGGCTCGTCAGACACTCTTTTTGGCTGCAGTGGTTATTATGATATTTACATCCTTCCAGCTCCCGTTTCTGCTCGGTGACAACTCGTACTTTTCCTTTTTCTCCCTCCCTCACGCTCACAAACACATAACGGGTATGGCAGTTCATTCTCCCTGCAGCACGGACTACACTGCCCATGAGGCTACATTCTTTAGGGCTATGCCTGTAACACTCTGCCTATTGCCTTCATATTAAATCATTTTTGTGAATAATTTTTAAAAATATTTCTTCACGTCATTATGCAGGCTGCAAGTAGGGGTGACATGGGCCGCGAGATTGAGACGCAGGCATTAGAGCCTCTTAATGCGTGTTTTGTTTGGGGCGTGGAAACCAAGCCGAACATATGAAACAGGAAAATACCGCCGTGTAATCCTTTTATTTCAACAAAATAACTGTATTCTAAATACCACCTTTTAAAACGGTAACTGTAACAGAATACAGTTACTCATATTTTGTATTTTAAATACGTAACGGCGGTACATGTATTCCGTTACTCCCCAACACTGAGTGTAAGAGATTTTATGTGTTTTTTCTGTCTCTGCCCATTAAAATGGAGCTACCATAAAATGAGAGACTCTTCAATTCTCTAATTGTGAGAAAACAGACAAACAAATTCAGCAGAGGATCAGATGATTCTTTCTACTACAAAAGATTTTCAGTTTTATTCTGTTCATTGTATAGTGCTGTGTTGTCAGTCAGTTTTTTCTTATGTGCTATGCAAATGTATAGGCGCTCTTTTGCTTTACAAAGTAGAATGTAAAACACTGCGCCCCTGAAATCAGCATGTGAATAGATTCACTAGGACATGCTGTAGTTGTCACTAATCCTTGGAAAAAATATTAGCCTTGTACTGTTGGCACTCAGTGTCAGAGACACATGAATTGTGCAGGTTAACTATAGTGTTTTTCTGCATGCATGAGCTGTTTCAGGAAATGCATTTTTTCAGCTTCTGTGACCTTCAGATATGTTTGGCGAAATATACCAAAGCAGTTGAAAAAAACAGTAAAACACATTGCAGTGTTTCATCTCCGTAAAGTAGCATAAAGTGAAAACCAATTGGAATTTACAGTCTAATTGTTGGGATGGCATGTGTTCATATATTGAGCATTCACCCAGCACTAACAAAGGATATAAAGGATATTGTGTATTTCATATAATGAATAACCAAAGTCCATCTGAGCAAATGGTTGTGAGGTGCACCTCATGCTCTTTGCTGTGAACTTGCTGTAACCCTATAACAGATGCATAATTCAGAAGATAAAATATTATTAATCAAATAAATAAATGGGTTTTTTTGAATTACATGATAAAATGTAGATTAAAATACAACAGCTTGCTGTGTATCTTAACCTTGACATCGCTTATATGAAGAAAAAAAGAGAAGGTGGCAAATTAACTTAATAGCAGGATAGACTGACAGATTGTAACTGCAGGTTGTGAATTATACGAGGCAGAGACCAACCTCCTGCTTCTTCCACAGCATGAAAAGGAAAGAAGGGAGGGACAGAAATAGAGACGGGTTGCATAAGGACTACATGCCAAAGTCTAGCTAGATAGCACAGCATGATAGATAGATAGATAGATAGATAGATAGATAGATAGATAGATAGATAGATAGATAGATAGATAGATAGATAGATAGATAGATAGATAGATAGATAGATAGATAGATAGATAGATAGATAGATAGATAGATAGATAGATAGATAGATGCAACTGAAAGTGTAGTGAAATGTGTGTTTTTGTGTGTGACATGTAGTGAAGCAATTGAGCGCTCAAGTGTGGAAAGCCACAACAGCCTCAGGCAGAGACAACAGTTTGAAATTACAGGTACTCTAGATGTCTAGAAGGTAGAAGCTCCCATACAGGAAGGAAGAATTTCATTATTATTTCATTACTGATCAATGAATTGTCCAGTAAATAACTGTGCGCACATGTATACTGTACCTTTTCATCAGGTATACACTGGCGGACGTTTTCCAGATAGGCACTAATGTTTTCCACATTGGTGAATCGCAGCAGGATTTTTGCAAAGTCTTCTTCACTGATAGTCGTCATACCTTTAGAGTAAGTCAGGAACTCGATTTCCAACACCTCTGTCTGGAGGTTATCCATAAATCTGAAAACAGAAAGAAAGGACAGTAAAAAAGACAAAAAGAGAACTGTTCTATAAACCATCCACTCTGCCATGTGGTTAATACTGTTAGCGTTAGCACTCTTTCTGTTCTAGTACCTGTAGAAGTCATCAAAGGTAAGCTCTGCTTTCCCCTTCTTCCCAAAGAAATGGACCAGTAGTGTGGTGTCAATTGTGATGCTATCATCTGCTCGCTATCAAAGAGAGAGAGAGAGTGATACGAGAGACGATCAGTGACTAAATGACAAACCTTAAGCGTCATGGGTGGAGAAGGACCATCATTAGACCAACATGGCCACCGCTGTGCCAGATTAGCAGGAAGCAGGTTTCTATTGCACGTGTGCAAAACGTGCACTGGATGAGCATTACAAATTACACTACAAATGACATCACAAATTTCAGTCACAGTTATCAGCTCAGACAAACAGTCAACAGCCATCATGAAATCAAACTTACCAGTCTAGGAAGCACAATATGATGTGAAAAACATACTTCAGTCAGAAGAGCCAAATAAAAATTTACAAGCAAACTGAAGTAAAGCAGGTAAGTAAAGAAGGGAAGTCAGATTAGATCTATTGAAGAAATCATTCTCTATGCAGTCTAGACTGGTGAGTAGTGATGCTGTAGCAGTGTGAAACACAGACTGATACAATGTTAAGGAGTACTCAAGTATCAGCCCAAATAAAGAGAAGGCGGTAAGATCATAAGTCATGCCTACATTCACAGAGCCAGTGTGAAGGTAACGGTGGAGGTGAACAAGAATGCAGGAGGAAGGAAGACAACACTTGGGGTGGAGTTCATTAAGGACAGAGAAACAGACGAGGTAAGCAGAAGACATGAGAGGAAAAGAAGACTTGTGGAAGAGCAACTAAGTGCAACACAGACAAATACATGACAAAGACACACCCCATGCATTTCTCTGCAAATGCCACATTGACACACCTAACAGAACCAAAAGCAACACCAAACAAAACCCACATAAGCACAAGTGCAGAGATTTTGTGAGCCGATTCCACCTTTTTCCGTCATCAGATGTGTTTGGTTGCATATCCTTCTAGTCTCCCTTGAGTGTGTGTTGACTCTGTGACCCAGGTCATTTAAAATCCATTCAATGAGCTTTGGGTTGTTTCGACTGTTTGCTCTAGCTTTAATCTGCTGGTTAACACCTTGTTTAAAGCAAGGTGACACGATTAGGATTTTAAGCCTTTGCAGAAACTTAATCTAAGTATTTAGTTCACTATTTTCTGTTTATACACAGTAACATACTTGTATCTTTCAGAAAAAGGTGACTTTTGAGCAGTTCAAGAAATGAATCAGGCAGCACCAGGACAAAAAAGAGAGGAATTCAAATACACATCTTCTCTCTATTGACCTGTCATGCCCCACCCAGCCAACCTTCATTTCCAATCTTTCACCATGCTGAGGAATACGCAGACATAAGATTAAATAAAATCTCATGTCCTTCTAAGAAGGAGCATTTATGGCATTTCAGTCATCATCATAAATATCATCATCACCACGATGCCATTCGTGGTTCTACCTCAAGAGTAAAATCCTAAAATCCAGTGTGGGACAAGAAGAAAATGTGAAACAAGATCACACGTTTATTTAAGGGACAAAATATCAAGAGGTCTTTTTTTGTGATTGTTTGGTGTCACACAGTTAATATTCATTCAGTCAGTCAGAAATGTCTGTAAGTGAGCTGCAGTCTTTCTGATAGAGAGGAAACCATCCCCACGGATAAGAATGAAAAAAAGTGATCTTACAAAAAACAACTGATGTGACAAAAGTCATTAGAATTTTGCTGGGCATTTACCGGGCTACATTTTAGGCTTTTATTAAATTGTTGTTATGTATGAATAACCACCAACTAAAAACTCTACTGGTTAAAGTAAATCATGTTTCAATTACAGATTCTTTTGGTCATCAATGCACAATATTAACAATAAGCTGCAGGAAGATGCAGATGTTCAAGGCAGTAAAATTCTTAAATGTATGGTAGATTAAACTGGAACCACACTGGTAACTCACACAATAAAAATGTCTTATGAGAAACAAGCATTAAAAGTAAACACTGTAATAAGACCACTCTTAGCTTTTGGTCTGTTGCTGATTCACTTAAGAGTCTGGTCTTTCAGTCTTTGATTAGGGACAAAGGAAGATTTCCTTCGTGTAAACACAAGACAAACTGAAACAATTACAGACTTATCATTGCTGTGCCTAAGTTTTCTGTGTCTCATTTACTAGACGTTCTTTTCATTAAGTCTCTGATTACGGACAAACAGGACAAAATTTGTTTTGCTCTTTTATCTCTGAACTGACGCATTACTGATGTCTTTATGACACATGAGCTGTTCATACATCTAGACAGTATCCAGGTGGTGTGTCTCTGCCTCTCTTCCCTCCCACGTGGAGTTCCCTTAATTCTGTTTTGTTGTTTTGAACTCAAAACAAGGAAATCATCTTGCATTATCTTTATTCAAAACTATTGTGACTGAGGAGTTTATGTATCTGGTGGGTGTCTATTCACCGCTGCAGTGAGTTATCAGCTGTTGCACAAAGACTTGTACTAAATGTATTTCAGAAGTCTTCAAGATATATTTTGAAAAAGGATGGATCCACAGCTACAGGAAGTAAAGCCTGCAAATGAGTGGAATACACTATGTTTGGAGTGATATTTACTGAAGTGTACAAACTAGCAAGGGAAATTACTTAGATTGATTGTACACTGTGGGTGTAGGATATAACACCAGTTATCTGAGCTTTATGTTAGAAATAGAACATTAAGTTGAAAAATAATTACTAAAGCTACATTAAGAGATTTTTGACCACTACTTTGGTCACTACCAATTCCTCCATTAACTTTAATTAAGCTTTTTCACAAAAGAAGCTACCCGATGCTGCTAAAAAATGAGCTAGACCAAAGTAATAATAAAGTTGCAGTCAGATATTTTGAAATTGAAAGTAGTAGCACTGAAACAATTTGATCTAAAGTTTTGATTATTTATGTTTAGTCCATGTGGTAACCTATTTTTCACTGGATGCTGTCTTATAATGTTGTTTGATGCTAGATCATCAATAATGTGTACCCTCACCATGACCACAGACTATAAAGAAGTATATTTTAGCCAATAAATCTTATATGTTCAAGTCTCTTTAAGTGTAATCTCTTCTACCAGCCAGCACGGGGCGACTTCTTTGGTTGCTAAAAAAATCAAAACGCGTAGACATCTATGGGTAAATGGCCCTCGATTCCCCTTTCTGGATAAATTCAATGGATTATTTGCTAGCTTTGATTCTTACTGAACACAATAAGATGCTCATCTTCTAAAGTACGGCTGCAAATAGTGTCCATAAGGATGATAAAGCAAGTTGTGCCTTTGGTATCTTTCTCCATTTGGTATCTTTTGGTGTCACAGTCAAATTGTAACACCTGTAATGTCTGGTTTTCAAAAAGATTAGATGACAACAATCAAAGTGTTCAGCTTTAAAAACGTAAGTTGGCTAATAAATTAGCGATGGCGCAGAGGCTACAGCCACCTTTGAATTAATCCATAATCACAATGAGCCTACCTCCCTTACAAATTCTAGAGCTATTTTTTCTTACGTGTCTAACCAAAAGAATTTTGTCATTGTGATGTGCAATAACTTTGTCATAGCAAAGGCTTTCAAGAATCCAGATCAGTCTACCAACTTGTCGACGTAATGCCAAACGGATCATAACAAGCTTATCATTCCTGGAAGTGTGGCGGTACTAGTGTGAGCTCATCATCCCCCGTGACAACGTAATCGTTACCACGCCCACAAGGCACGAGCCAACACCTGGTGCATGCATGTGTCTATTTGTCCATCTGTGTGTTTATCTGTGAGCTTGTGCAGTCTTTGATCACGAAGCTGAGGGTAAAAACAGTAATTACTGATGTAAACGCTAAACGCTGTTCCTCACCCTCCCCATCTGTGAGTAATACTCCGGAGGAAGAGCTCATTGTGGGTCTTTAGTCAAGTCAGTCAGACTGTCAGTCAGTCACACCTTCCAGGGGGAAAAACAGCCAACCCCCCCTTTCCGTTTCATGGCCTGTTCAATTTTCTTGCAATGACTTTTATCTCCCACATTTTCTTTCTTTCTTCTTCTTCACATCTCTTATCATTCCTTTAATCTTATCCCACCCCCTGCTCTGATTACGCTGATTTCCTTTCACCTCACACTACCCGTCAGTACCTCCTTCACCTGACAAACAGAGAGGTGATTTGCTCTGTCCTACACTCCCTCCTTTTCTACCTGTCAGTCAGTCCCTCCTTCTCCAGACAAAAGGAAAGAGGTATAATGGTGACTAATCTGTTGAGTAAACACATCTTTCTCTAAATACAACCTGGTTCTTTCTTTTCACCCAAATGTACTTCCCGAACTTCTTTTCTTCTCACTCACTTTGTTCCTGAACATTTGTCCTGCCTGCTGACCTGTGTCATCTTCCTTTGGCCTTTTTCACCCATCTGTTTACTCTGATTTTATCTCCTTCGCGTGTTCTTCACCCTCATGTTTTCCACTTATCTGATATCGCGTCCTTAAAGATATATTACATTTCTTTGAATTACATCTTTTGCCTGGCTGTCATCTTGTTTGTCATTTCACTGTTTCACATTTTTTTTCTTACTTAATTTAATCCTAAATCATTTCTAATCCCTTTTATGTTTAATATATCCCTCCATTAAAAAAAAAAATCCTTGCTCTTTTCCTCCCATGTCTGATTTTTCTGCTCTGTCCGTCTGACATCCCGGCAGATGAAAGGCTGCACGGTGTAAATACAAGGTCAACCCCATTATGTTTCACTGTCATTACCTCAACCTCAGCTTCCGCTGCCAACACAGCAGACAACCTGTCATTAGTGAGCTAGTCTGTTAGCACTATTTTAGCTGTTACTAATGATTACCAGTCTTCAGAAAGTACTATCAGGAAGACACTTTAAACTGCAATTGTAGAAATAACTGGAAACACTGACTTTGATTTATTGTGACAGCTCATTTGTTAAACCACCAGTCATATAATATCAGTTTATCAGTTTGATGAACAGATATTCTGGGATCCAAAGAGCATAAAAGCTTCTGAGGTAATGTCTCAGCAATTATTCTATCATCGCCTTTTCCTAACTTGGAATAGTGCATTAAAACAATAAGGATGAGGTTGGATGCCTGCTAGTTCCGATTAGTTCAGCTCACCATCTGGTTTTAATTTTTGATCCCAGAGACTTTGCAGGTTGTTTTTTTTCCCAAATGTTAACCTTTTGTGTAAATCATAGTTTAAAAGTAAGATGTTGTCCTGTAACTCCTCATGAATTCTACTGCGTGAATTTAAGTTTGTAGTGATAAAGAGACAAAGCTTTTGTATGTGCTCTGCAGTCAACCGTCTTATCCTTGTTAAACACTTGTGGCGCAACGTGGGAATGATCTGACACCAAAGCTACGCCACTAGTCACAACACGGCACAGATAACAAGGCACGGATACACATATGAAGCAGAATGAAGACAGAAAGAAGGTGAAAAAAAGACAAGTTATTAAAAAAAGGACATTAAAATCTTTGTCATTTAATGGATCAGTACCGATCAACAACAAAGGCTAAAGTCTTTCAAAATATTCATAATCCAAAAGTAAATAAATATCTTCACAGACAGAGTGAAATGACTTAGGATGGAGCAAAACAGGAAACATTTGGAGGATGCTCACATTATTTAATTCAAATCCAGAGTGTGTCGAGTAGAGAAAGGTAAACACTGGCGCTTGAATGCTGATTTTAAATGTTTCTTTTAGAGCTCATCCAAACAAACATGATTTCACACTGAAAAAAAAACAGTGATGATTTCTACACTAGTCTAAAATTAAATTATTACTATTTTTAGAAACAAAAACAAAGAAGAACGCTGTGGGACAAAGGAAGGAACGCTGGGAAGAATGATGAGATATTTCTGTTCTAACATCTAGGAAACAAAGAAAGAAAGCAAGGAAATGTATCGTCACTATCAAGCCAAACCAGAATAAAAGTTAGAACGACCAAAGCTTTTGCAATAATCCCAAAATGACTATATTGAAGTGAAGCTTCAAAGTAACTTTTTGGTGCATATGCACTTCAACCAGTAACACATGACTTCTCTGAAGATTGGAGAATAACTGTGGTGTGTGTTTCAAGTAAAGCTTTTATTCTCAGGGAAAAGTATTATATAGTATATAGGATTTCGAGTTTGATTCTGGCCAGCTTGATGGAACATATTTCTTGTGAACGTGTGGGGGTATTTGGATCCTCTATGTGAACTATCTGGTGCTGAAGAATGAGGAAAAAAGTGAAGGATAATGAATGCAGGGGTGAAGGAACGGAGGACGGTTGGGTATGTGTACCTCCGCCAGGTCAGAAAAGAGGACTTGACTGGCGCTTCGCCTCAAAACGTCCCAGTAACTCCGCGCCACAAACTCCTGACTGTCTTTTTTTAGCACCTGTAGGAGTGGTCAAGCAGGGCCAGGGTCAGTCAACCTCCAAATCAACCAGTTCAGGAAATAAACGTCCATTACCCATTCAATCAGTTGTCATTATAAGTAAACATACACAGATTATATCTCTGAATTTATATGTGAACAAACAGGTGGATATTTAGGAAAGGTGTCACATGTAGAGGCAAGCAATTTTATCAATACCTGGCACTCACTAGTTCTCTCAATAAAGGAGACCCTATCCATTCAAACATAAAAAAATAAGCAGTGAAGATTTTCACACACAAAAACATGTTAGCATCAACCAGGAAGGGGCATACACAAATAGCTAGTTTCTCTGCAGCTAGGTTTACATTACAGATAAAGGAAAGGATAAAACCAACAGGGAATCATCAGGATGATGATGGATGTGCTATTCTGTTTAAATCACTGAAGCTACAACTCGCTCATGTTGCAACTCAGCAACAAACACAAGGAAAAAAAAAAGTTTTTAAAGAAGAAATATATGAAGATGTCACCCTATAGCACATTGTCTTTATTAAATAAATACTTTAGGGAGTTCTATAGCAACAGTTGGCTCTGTTAGCAAACGTTATTCTACCTTAATAAAGGCTGACCACGGTGCTGAGCTTCTGACCACCCACCTCGTCTCTCTCTCCAGGGAGAAAGCAACAGCAGCCATTTTAACATGACCCTGCAATGCTCTTAACTTCAGTGCGACAATGCGGCTATCCATCACAGCAGTGACAGGAGGAGTGCATATGTGTGTCTGTCTGTGTGTGTCTGTCTATGTGTGAGACAGCATGACAGAGAGAGAGAGCGAGAGCGAGCGAGAGAGAGCAGTGGCTGGTAGTGTATTGTTTCTGACAGCACACTGCTGATTTTCACTACACTGCAGGCCGTTTCCACTCCACATATAAATTACTACTCATAACAGACAGCTACAGTCATTGTCCTTACATCTCAACACACACTAGGGACAAAAAAGCACTTGAAAGTGATAAAATGGAACTATAATTAAATGTCCAATGTTTCAAATAATGAGGTCCTGGTGATCTCTGTGAACGAAAAGCTCAGGCTTGGAACCCTAACCCAAAACATTCAGTTTTAAACATTTCTTTCTGCTTTTATGGCTAAAAGGGAGGCAATGACCTTAATACGGTGATCTAAAGTACACGGCTCTGGCTGTGATCACAGAAGCACCGCTCACCTGCTGTTCAAATTTTTTGTTTGCAATGGACAACCAATTAAAAGAAAGCTGTATTAAAAGGATGGTGGCTTTTGAGCTAAATTTGCTTTTCTCGTTTACTGGATGAACTGAGGGGCTGCATCAAGAATAACAAAAGTAAGGATTATCTTGAACTGTGAATTATGCAAATCTTTTCTAATAAAATCCAGGAAAAAACATATAGAATTTAAGTATAATTAATTATTTAAATATTTAAACCATAATATAAAGCATTTCAGAAATGTCACACGTGATTATTATTCATTAATATGCAACATTTTGTACATCAGCTTCAGTAGTTTTAGTCATCATCATTGATACCCAATACCCAATCTCCAACTATTTCCTAATCATTGATGCCTTAATAATTGTTTTCTGACTTAGAGCTCATCAGGTTACATACAATTAATAAGTCAAATCTATCAGCATTTTGCACAGGGTTGGTAAATAAGAAATATTCATCCTTGAGAGGTAAAAATCTGTTTCATTTTCGATCCCATAAGGCTCAACAGACAAATTCAACCTCTTTGTGTTCTTTATGTAAATATGATTCGGTTTGTTCAGACAACAGAAACATATTTTTGTATGTACCCTTGGCTTCCTTCCCTAAAAAATCTCCTTCTATATCTTTATATTAACAAACTTCCCCCATCAGGAACAAACAATACTGCCAAAAAATACAGCACGTGTCCTAAAAAGGACTAAAATGGAGTCTGATTGTCTTTAGAGCTCTACAGGGTCTCAGGTCATTTTAAATTACATCGCTCTCTTTTTGTAAGAGTTCATCTCTCCTGACCCCTTAAATGTATTACTGTTTTCTTTGTCTGTCCATTAATCATCCCTCAATCAATCAATCAGCTGACTTGACAGATGGGCAACCTTTCTTGAATTTTTGCCTTCTCCCTCTCTCTTTCTCTTACATTCATCCTTCAAAGTAGCTTACAGAGTACATTTCACTGATAACAGAGGATCAGGTGGACTGGGTCAAATTTAAGGCTTTTTCCATCATCGGGAGCAGAAGGGAATGACAGGCCTTTTAATTTTTATTAAGGTTTTTAGACTCCAGAGAGTCAGTGTATTAAAAAACTCTGCTGCATATATATATTATATGGAATGTTTAAACTGAATGCAAAATAAAGGCCATTAATGTGTGATTTAATGTGTGATACTTAAAGGTCCTGGTAATCTATATTAATTTAAACTTGGCAGGGTTGGTGTGTCCTTTTATTTAATGAACAGATATGATTGATGTCACTCTTCTCACCTAATTTTTCACATTAAACTTAATAATTGTATCTAAAAGGCATGGTGACACACAGACTGCAAAGCAAATGTTTTAGTTACTGAGAAACAGTTCAGATGTATGGAAATATATATGTGTCACAAGTGGCAGGTGAGCTAAAACACAATCACAGACAAATAATTTATATTTTTTCAGCTATTCATTTCCACACAGCAGCCCAAAAATATTCATCGGAAATGGGAAAATGCCTCCTTGGTAATCATTGCAGCAGATTCACACTGTCATGGCCGGCTCTGCTCTCAAAGCTGAATTGTGTCTCGCTCGAATGATTCTGACTTTTGACAGTTTGGAGGGCAGAGCCCAAAGGAAAAAGGTCACTTTGAAAGTGACCTCACAACCTCTGTGATTGACAGGTTCAGTTTACTGTGTTCAATTTAAATATTTGCCCATGATTATGTTTTATTTCACATTATTATTGACACAGATATACACAGGTAAAGTTTAACATATTTTCACATGGTTTCACAAAACGTAAGCTTTTTGTTACCATTAGGTTTCTACTCTGACTGATTGCTAAACAATAAAGCTGTTGAACTGACCCGGCTAATAAAAACAGCCCATTCTCTGCTCCATAAATATCTTTATTTATCTAAAAAGCAGAAAACGAGACTATGCCATGTGGATACCTACGCTGTTCATGGGGGCAACCTGATATCCATACAGCTGCATACTCTAACACACAGAGAGAGACATGAGGAAGAGAAAGAAGGACAGAGCATGCAGTCAGAGAGGAGGAGACAAGGTAAAAGACATGTTAGTACATGCAAGGAAAGAGGATGTGCCATTTTCAACACATCTATGATTACATTTTAGAATACACACTGTGCCTAACACCAAGCATGTACTTTCAAGAGATAAGTTATGTGGGAAACATATCCTTCATTTTTCAGTGACAGTATTTCCTGTGAGCCAACAGCACAACCAGGACTGTTCTGTAAGATACCCAATGCTTAGATCAACAAATCTCTATCTCTCATTTGCTTACACGTCTACACAGGTTGTTAGCAAACTTGGGTTTGAAAGATTTACTGCCTTCAAAATCAATAAATATAGATAAGTAACAAAAGGAAGATTTTAATAAGAAGCCTTTAAATATTTTTTTTGCAAATCATGTGATGAAAAACTTACCTTGAGAACATTTTACTATAACTAATGCACAAGATACCTAATGGCTTATCTGTTTGTAAATTACCTTAATTAATCTGTTTGTAGCACAACACATATGTGGGATGGGACAAGTTAATACTGACTCATCAAAACCTGCTCTCTTTGATAGTTATTAAGTTGCATATACACTCTGACAGAAAGAGAGCAGTAATGCAAGGTGCTTGGTGTTATTTCTAAAACTCAATCGCATAAAGTGCTGAGAAAGACACATATTCTATCATATATATATATATATATCAAATATACCAAGTCCACAGCAGGGATAACTGTCACAGAGATACCAAACAGTTTCTACGAGGCAGCATGCACTCAAAACTAGTTACATGAAAGGTTTAGTTTCACACCTGCATGTATACAAATGACAGTTAACTTTGATGATCATGATGATCGTTTTTAACAAATCCATGTGCACAGTGTGACACAGCACTTCTGTCAGCAACCTTAGCTAAATGGTAAGAGGTGTTGTGACAGTTTACACTCATGGATATATTAAAATGTAAAGTAACTTTACATTAATGTTTACCTGTCTTTTAAGTTTACCCCACTAACAACAGAAGCATTTATGAAGTCCACGTCCACATAGACTATTCATGGTTGGTTCACTGTTGCCAGCATTAAGGTTAATTAGCAGTAGCACCCATGCTTGTCTGAGCATACACCCCCACACCCCGTTACCATCTTCCTTACCAACTGCGCGGACTTCTCAGCATCTCCTTTCCTTCCTTTCTTCTCGTTTTTCTTCCTAAAGATCTCCTGAAGCTGTAATGAGAGGAAAGACGAGGAGCTCATTGACAATTCAAAGTCAGATCTAAAACGCTGTTAAAAAAATGAAATGCTAAAATGAGTTCAAACAAGGTCATTCACTCTTTCAAGCACATCTATGATGTCATTCAGGTAATGGTCTTTTGGCAGCATGATTAAGGGAGTATTCAGGTTTCACTCTGGAAGTGATTTATGTTTATGCATATGTGTTATTAAAGGAAAAATCAATGCTGAATTCAATATGAAAAAAAACTGCTTCTACACTACAGTGTCGGGTAAGTTTTTATATACTTACTTATTCAAATTTAAATTAAAATACTAATTTCTTTGAAATAAAATAATGAGATTTGTAATATAAATGTTATAATTAATTAAGAGTTAAATAAAAAAAATGCACAACCACAAACATAGCAACCTGATGTCTACACAAATACAGATACATAAACGCTCTCTAAGAGCATATGATCATAAAAGACAGCAATAGTCACTGGTATTGTTCAATTTCCATTTAAATCAATAGAATATTTAATTACTCTGACAACCAATATCACATGTAAAACAGAAAAATCTGTATCTAAACCCTCAATGTGAAAATCTTTTTCCGTCCCACACCTGCCTGCTCCCGCAGGATTTTAAATCATTACCACTCCCTCCTGCTGATGTGCCATCCCACTCCCACCAACCTTCAGAGATTCTGATCCTTTCATGCCTGCAGCGGTGTTTTGACTTGAAAACGTGTCAGTTCTATCCCACAGGGAAAGAAACACATGTGTAGCCCTCAAGAAATCCTACAGTTAGTCTTCTCAGCTTTGTAATAAGCTGCCTTTAGAAGATGCAAATTCAAAGTCAACCTTTTTAACTGCTTTAAACGTTAAAATATAGTTAAAGCTCAAGGCACTGGGAATAAAGGTATATAATAGTATATTCACTTAGCGTACTACAATGTTGTCCAAATGTTTTTTTTTATTGATTAAGATGATGGAGACACTTTAATAGGGAAAAGACTTCTGTAAATGATGCAATCTGTGAATGTATTGTTTGAGAGCGCAAGGATGCTTGCATGAGACTTGAGGAACAGTCTTACAGGCAGATAAAGCTGAAACACGACCAAGCATTAGTCCAAATTCTGAAATGATTTACTGAGTTTACAAACGTAATAACATGCTGAGAATCAAGATTAATTTCAAGCTGTCAGTCTGTTAAGTTTTCAATAAGGTAGTTAATAGCAGCAGCAAATGTTCTCAGTCTTGCCCATCTGTAACATGGTGATGTTAATTTAACCAGAGAGCCCAATTATTTGTATCTAAAAACTGTTAAATCTCTTTAAAAATCCCAGACAGAAGCTAGGAAAAGTCTAACATCAACTAGAGCAGCCTACCTTACCAACTCTACTCGATTAGCAACAAAAATGTGGAGCCAAGTCACCAGAAGCACAGCACTACCACAGAAAATCAAAAAATCTTGTTGTCTTTTTTGGTGGGTTTTGACCTGTGATATCAAAAATGGTAGAGTGTCAGGTATTAAATGTATCAGTATTGAGCTTGTAGTACTGTAACAGCCCAAGTCACAGTGGGTAAGGAATCATTTTAGTAATATAAGGTAAGGTAGACAAGATTTGATCTATAAATGTGATCTATGACAATTCAAGAGTTTCTACTATGCCTGGTTTGACAGTTCATAAACACTGTTAAGTTCATTATAGTTGCTAATACTGACATGGAAAACAACCAGGCAAGGAAAAAACATCTAGTTTGTGCAATCTTGTTTTTAAAGCTTCAAAATGAGGATTTTTGGTACGCCAATCTTTACTTTTCAAAAACCAGACATCATGAGTCAGAGGCTGACACTGGATGAACTGAGGGTCTGCACTAAAGCCCGTCATTTGATGTATAAGGTTTAGTATCCTTTTTCCTGTAAATCACATAAACATATTTGTACTAGAAGAGTCCAAGAATTAAAATATCGACTTAAAAATTAGCAAAATAGGGCCTCTTTAATTTCAGTAATTTAATAAACTACAATAAAACACCATGGTACAAGTCAAAATTAGATTTTCAAAAGTAAGGTTTTGTATTTTGTCCACTCTAAAATCATGGATTGTTATTTAATACTAAAGCTATTCTTTAACACTGCTTTTTAGCAAAAGGAGTAACAAAAAGGGTTAATATTAATATGTAAATTCAGGTTTTCTCCCAATATCTGCAACTCACCACTAGGAACTCCCTCTTATCCACCATCTGGTTGCCGTCTGCATCAAACATATTGAAAGCAATCTTAAAGCCAGCATGAGGCTCTGGGGAACAGAGAAGAGAACACATAGGGTGAGTGTGTGCATGTGTTTGTTAAAGGCAATTTGAAATCCATAAATAGTAAGTGGAAAAAGTGTCTCAAAGCGTCGATAGGAGGGAGAATGACTTAAATGAAGCCACAGTTTCAAACACAGCTGCTTATCCAAAGAATACATTAAAGTGTTAGACCAGGTTAAAGTTATTTAAAAAAAAAACAATAGCAGAACAAATACATCTGCTACAGACTGACCTTTCAATTTTCCATTTTATTCTATTTATTCAACCATCTTTAAGGCCAAACAAGGAAGCATGCATGTAAAAAAAAAGAAAAGAAAAAAAAGACGGTAATTTCTATTTAAACTAGTTTCACATGCTGGTCATAGGTCTAAGAGATGAAGTAAAATGTAATTTCAATTATGTTCTTATGGTTTTTGGTTTTGGGGTGTGCACTGCCTTTCACCCTGTGGCAGCTAGGACAAACTCCAGCCCCCTACAAGCATAAACTGAGCAGTTAAGATCAAGTATGCTTATATTTATTCACTATAATTTCATCCATCATCTATTATGTTGAATTATAATAAAATTTGTGGAAAAATCATTAAAAGAAACAACTTTTTATTGATCCCTTATGTGTCAGTACAGCTGAGATCCATATTTGTAAAACACCCTAAAACATGCTATGCCAGTAACTGGCCCACCCCCAAGCATCAGAGCAATACAGTGTACACTCTTAAATGTCAAGAGGATGGCTGTAAATTATACACCGGGGACACCAAACAACCTCTGGCTAAGTGGAGGGCGCAACACAGAAGAGCCTCGTCCTCTGGCCTTGACTCTTTAGTCCACTTAGACACACGGGCCAATGGTCACGCTTTCAATTACAAGGACTTGCACATCCTGGACAGGGAGGAACGCCGGTATCATCAAGGAGCCAAGGAGGACATTTATGTGAAAAGGGAAGTACAATGTTGGAATTGAGGAGGCCTTAGAGAAAATCTTTAACCATCTTACAGTGATGTGATCGCAGTCATTACCCAACTGTCTGTGAAGAGTGCAAGAAGCTACTGATTAACGGTCACGCCAATTTGCATATCAACCATTATGAAACTGATCTCATCGCTCATTGTTATGCAGTGGCGCTACTTTCAATCGTTATGCAGCTGGACTGTTTGTAAGGTTAGGGAGAGACTGGGTCACTTGGATGAGTGATGAAAGTACTGAAATTGTTGCTTCCAGATGAAAAGAATAAACTTTATGGAATTTTATGGCCACTTTCTTTTTTTCTTTTCTTAAAGAAATTTATCTATTACTTTTCTTCATCTTTTGAGAAGATGTTCTTGCAATTTTCCTTACGTTTACATTTTTTTCATCTTTGGTCTGTCTCTGTCTCTTTTTGTCTTGCCCCAAGCTGAAGGGGAAAACCACAGCATTTGTGAGATCAACCTTTTTTAAATTTCTATATGTACTTAGCGCACTTCGCTTTGTCACGTATTTTTTCTAAAAATAAGAATATAATAATGCAAACAACAACTGGGTGAAAGAGATATGATAAAAAGGAGCAGATGAGTTTAAGTGAAAGGAGAATGTGTGCAACTGAATTGACTCACTTGTCAAGATGCAGAGCAGGAACAGGTACTCTGTGTATGAGATGATGCCTGGTAATGAGATCAAGACAGAGAGAGTTAAGGAAGAGGTCATATTCAACTCACTCACACACACACACACACACACACACATACACAATGTTTACAGATGTTCAAAGACTGTGGGCCTCACACAAAGACATACACACTAACACACATAATCCTTCCTTTCATGGAGATAGCATCTTAAAATGTGTCTTCTCAAAGCGGAGCTGCCAGCGGCCATTTGGCCACACACCGATTCTTTTTCTACACCCCAAGTGTCCAAAGTAAAGACACAGGCTAGCGTGTGTCTGTGTGTGTATGTGTCTTGTGTTTGGATAAGCAAGTGAAAAATGTTTCAGGAGGTGATCCTTTCTTGCCTCAGGCACATTCAGGAATCTTTGCAGCTCCATCTACGCTCTCTCTCCCTCTTTTTTCGCTTTCTGTCTGATCGTTCAGATAGTTCAGGGTGGTTCGCTTGAGTGTTACGGGAGACTGCTCCCCCATTTGTGTGTATGTATGCATGAGTGTGTGTGAGGGTGAACACGACACCAGTTAAAGTCAGTGTGAGCCTTGTGTTTTGCTGATGCTTGACTGCTTTGTGTAGAGGAGCTGGTTTGGAACTGAAGTCTTTTTCCCCCATGTAGCCTGAGCTCTGCATAGACTAGAGCATACAAAATTGAAGCTACTCAGGTTTCTATAATACAGTCTGTTGTGTGTTTACGCTCCCATGCTTTCAGTGATATACCACAGAATAAGAGGGATTAATACTGATCTCAAGGTGATATTTAATCATAATGGAAAGGGCTGTAAACAGGCATTATATGTCCTCTCCAATAGTTTTAACAATAACATATGTTCCATATGTTTGTTGATTTTGCCTTTTCTTTTAATTGTCAGTGGGTTAAAGATGTTAAGAGTCCATTGTAATCCAATAATAACAAATCTGATGGTTTGAATCAGCCCCAAGAAATTTAATTAATTCAAAAAACCCTGATATTTACCTCCAGAGAAATTTATTTAACTTTACAAGTCTATATCAATGCATATGTTAACACTAAAGCACCTTCCTCTATTATGGACATCTTCTATGGACTCACTAGAATAGCATATATTAAGAAGCATATATTAAGATCTAAATTTTGTGTTTGTTGTGCAGGTCAAGTAAAGAAAAATATAAGGGTTAGTTAAGTACATGTGAACCATGATGACATTACAGTAGTACTAATAAACCGTTTTAAATGGAAAACATGAATGTGTCACATGAGTATTAACATATTAGGCGCAGGTAACAATGTTCCATGTTGCATACAGGCAATGCAAATGACTGCAATGAGTCTTTACTGCTTTAACTATATTTCCAGATATATTTTCACTGCAGTCTGAAATATTTTTTTTGATTTAATTATCCAATGTGTGGCATTTCACTTACTTTATCAAAGTCAGAAAGTCAAAAACCAAAAAGGCATTCCCAGTTAACACAAATGCTTTATACCGGTACTATGAAAGGAATATTTATTCAGCTGTTGTGTGTAACAGATGGAAACATGGATTAACATTGTGTTAAATCTGCGATATACATACCCAGCATGTTACTGTATACTTACACAGTCAATTTTTCTAAAGCACAGTAATGCATTACCCATACTGTGGTAGTCATAAATAACTGATAATCAATTAATCAATCATGAATTAATGTAGTGTGTTCTGACATTAACACACAGACACAGTGAACCCCTTTGAGTCTTTGTCTGATTTTCAACTCTATCGAGCTCAGAAATCCAAAGACATTACAACGATTTCAACTTTCAAACGTACTGGGCCACGTACACATCACACCCACAGGAGCTGTTCAGCCACTGAAAAGCCATGTCATGAAGTTCCTGAGAACAGCTTGTGTGCTGATGTTAATGTCACTGGAATTTTGGAGCTTTACACATTATGTACCTCAGCACTCGGTGACCCCCGCTATATAACTTTATGGGGTCTGCCACTTCATGGCTGAGTTTCTATGGTTACTAAATCCCTCCACTTTGTAGTAAAACCACTTACAGTTGATTGTGAAAATATAGGATTTAAATTCAATGGACTGAGTTGTTGCAACAGTGACACGACTGAGTTCAGTGAGCGCTGTAGAAGGACTCATTCTTTTACAAATGCATGCAAGGCCACACATTTTATACACCTGTGGGAATGAGACTGAAAGCACCTGAATTAAAAAAAGTAGTATGAATTTTGTGAAATCTAGGTAACATATGCAGTAGTTTTGTGACCCTTTGTAATCCAGACTGATAGATGTCAATGACTTTGTTTTTCGGCTGTTTCTTTATATCGTGGCACGATGTGTTGCTTTTTGCAACACGTTCTCATCCCGATGCGTAAAATACCAACGACTGTGACAAATTGTCGGTATGGGAATGAGAGCAAGTTGGAATGAATCTATAAATGTGTTTTACGGGTGAAAATAAACCGAAAAAAGCATTACGTACCCTAAATCTGTTCACTTTCAGATCCTGAATCACTTTGGAAAACACAATGTGATGGCCACAACATGAAGCTATTTTATTGTTGAATTATTAGTCATACTTTGATGTGTTTGTATTGGAATGGATGGCTGAAGCCTTTGCTCTGAGCATCTCTTACAGCCACGAGCTTGTATTTACTCAGGTTATCTTTGTCTAACATTTAAATTTGTTTGATGTTCTGAAACATTTAAGTATGAGAAATATGTAAAAAAAAAAAAAAAAAAAAAAAACCTTGGAAATCAAGAATGTTTTACATGGCACTGTATGTGAATGAAAAAAATAAGCCCTGTTAAATCTTGATGGTGTGTGTGGTCTCAGTAGTGCTCCACCAGGCCTGAATGGTTAAAGTACAATAACCATAGATTACCCTGAGGTTTCTGTTTACAAACTTTCTCTTTTTCCTCTCTTACCATATTCATTTCTGTCTACTTTGCCTGTTTGTCTTTTATAGCCCATCTTTTACACTCCATCTGTTTCTTATATTTCTCCCACTCTCCTTTTAAATCTCCTTTTCACTCCCTGATTTGATTTTCCTACTCTATTCTTTTTTTCCCTCCATCTCTCTGATGAAAAAAGGAAGCAGACCACCCTCCTGGCTACTTGTCCCTGTAGACTAAATCAAACACACGCAAACGTTACAAGCTTAAGAATATACCTTTGTTATTATGGTAGAGGAAGAGAGGGGATGCATCTCACATGGTTCGCTATATTTAGCATCTCCCAGTGTGTGTATATCTGTGTATCTGTGTAATTATCACTACAGGGAATCAGTCCCAGACTGTGCTATTCCTCTGTTACATACTCCTGAGGCAAATGCTTAATTAGGGTGAGCTTTTCTCTATCTTTTAGTGTTGCATAAATTGTAGAGGAGAGGAGAGGAGAGGAGAGGAGAGGAGAGGAGAGGAGAGGAGCGGAGCGGAGCGGAGAGGAGAGGAGGTTGTTCAGCTGTACGGAGTAACAGCATGGCACAAACTTGGATTAGAGACCCCTACAGTGACACACAACTCACAAGTATGATTTTATCGCACACTGAGAGCCAAGCACTGGGAAATGTGCACAAAAGCACAGTTAGGTCATGGCAGTTACTGTATAATAATGTAAGAACCCTGACAGTCATGCAGGTGTATCACCTAAGAAATATAACATGATGCAAGAATACCTCTTAGATTTCTACTACCTCTGTTAGGTATTTGAAGGGCTGAATGAAAAGAAAAAATACATAATAAAGATAATGAAGTTAATTGCAGTGATACATAATTATATTAGTGATCCAAGCAAAAACCCTGCCCCTTTGCTCCTGTCCTAAAACAGACATATATGCTAATTTATCATGTTATTCTCTTTATCTTCAATAATATCTTTTTATGTAGTCATATGGCATAAATGGCTGTTCATAAACACCAGACAAATGAATAATAAATACTTGTATCTATTCTTCTTTGCAGGCAACATGTTTATTGTATAAGACAAAGCAATCAATTCCAGGTACTATTAGTGTCACTGTTTGATGAACACTTATTTACATATATGCATGACAGCTCATTCCAGTAACCCAAAGTGTCACTACACTAAAATTTTGATTACCAAAATGTATTTCCGAACAATGTACACATACATAATGGGAATGTAATGTCACAATTTGTTTTGACATTAGTTACTACACATAATATATATGACTTATAAGAGGACAAAGTATTATATTTAGCACTCAATTCATTTGTGTGTTTTAAAAATAATTTCCAAAAGCTAAATAAATGATAATCGTGGTGCTCTAGGCAGTTTATAAAGTTTCATTCAAACTGATTAAGGTGACTGATTAGGAGGAGTTAGGGAACATACAGACATAGAGAATGGACATTATACATATACATGGTCTTAAAATGACAGTCATGTTTTTTACAACATTAAATTCTCTGACAGTGTATCAGCAAACAATTATTCAGAGTTTTAAATAATCTTTAACAACTTGAAAGCTGAAGAAACGTAAATACTTTACCGTGTTTACTCATCATATAAACCGAGTCCTATTTGACTGACATTCACTGACCTTGTTATTATCTGACTGCTACACTCCTACTTATGTGCTCTGATAACAATTAAAAGAGAAAACATTGTCAATGGGTTTTGTGTACAGTGCATGTGTGTTCCTTTTTTTATTTAGTGAAAAGGTATTTTGCTCCTGTTTTGTGTGTATGTGCGTGTGTGTGTGTACTCTCTCTGACCTCGTTCTCTCAGGTTGCGAAATAGTTTGGAGGATCCTCTCCACACGGGAGGAGTGTCTGATAGGATCTTCTCCAGCTCCTTACAGACACATACAAACACACAATAAAAAGGTAAGATAAACTCTAAAAACACAGACCTCTAACTTCAAACTTCAACTTTTACACACACTGATCCAGCGCAAACAGGAAAGGTTAGCATGCCGTGGAAAGAAGGAAAAAAAAAAACCTTGGCAGGCCAACTATTTTAGTATTGTTAATAATGTGGTAATTTATATGATTTGTATAGAAAGGAATGTATGCATATATATATTTTTTAATTGACACAAAGACTGCTTTTAAGAAAGAAAAAAGAGAAAAAACAAAGTACCAAAAGTAGCCTGTGGAGGTTTTGACCATTTGTGGTGCTGTGAATTAGGGTTTGAGTGGAGTCTACATTTTTCTTAGATTTCACACTCCAGCAGCACAAGAATTTCCTTATGGATTCTTAAAAAGAAGGTACATCACTAAACAAAAATGTAAAAACCTCCAAAAGTTGATTCTGTTCATCTGGACGTAGCGTTTTCAGTGGGAGAAACGTTTCATCACTCATCCAAGTTCCTCAGTCTCAGCTGACTGCAGGTTTCCCCAATCTTAAAAAAACATTCATTTGCATAATGACCGAAACCAGCCCACTGAAAGAACAATGGGAGG
Organism: Neolamprologus multifasciatus; assembly: GCF_963576455.1. Taxonomy (NCBI): domain Eukaryota; kingdom Metazoa; phylum Chordata; class Actinopteri; order Cichliformes; family Cichlidae; genus Neolamprologus; species Neolamprologus multifasciatus. The sequence continues at coordinate 12,530,774 of NC_140444.1, forward strand.
TCAGTTCCTTCATCTTAATTACGCAAATTCTCATGACCATTGATCAAGAACCACTGATCGAAGCCCACGGATCAATGGCCATCAGTACCATTCACAGAGAGTTGGGGAATGGCTGCAATCACAGCATTGTAAGAGTGTCCATTGGCCTGTAGGTGTGAATAGACTGCAGAGTCCTGGGCTGACGAGGTAGCTCTTCTGTGTTGTGCCATCCGCTTCACCAGAGGTTGTTTGGTTTCCCCCATGTATAAATCCTGGCAATCCTCCTGACACTTAACAGCGTACACTATGTTACTCAAATTTAAAAAATTAGCATCACGATAATGAAACCCTTCAACTCAAAAGTGGCTGATTTTATATACAGTTTATATGAATAAAACTTAATGTAAACTGCGTCACAAACTGGCTTAAAGAAGGTGAGAAAGAGGGATTTCACGCAAGAAGCTTACGTAGATATAAAATAATTTATTATACATAACCTAACCGAGACACAAAGATTGCTAATAAGTTGATGTCAGTTGGAGTGGAAGAGAGAGACTGAGTGGTTCACCTGGGCCGGCTTTTATAGCCCGCAAGACACAGGAGACCTGCATTAAGTGACGATTGTCCAGTGCCAGCCAAACAGCAAGCCATAGCTTTCATGAGTGTGGGAGGGTGTGTAACATGAAAACTGCACAGGGTACTGAGATTACAACCAGGTGAGTACTGATGTGGTGATATCCTGTATTTTCACATTCAATGGTATGATCTACAGTTTAAATAAAGCTAAAGACCCTATTTGTGCTGTATGAAATTTTCAGAGCTTCAGTATTTTGCATACAGTATTTCTTTAATGCACTTACATTTTTACATTTGGATTAATTAGTAAACCTGATTATTGCTGAACTTAGAGATAATCTGCAATACATATGTATGTGGAATCATGACATTTGTATGCAGAAACTCATGACAAATACTAGGAAAATTGCTTTTAAACTTTGCAGTGTATACTGGTTTAGATGTAACATGCAACAGATGTCTGTCTGCAATATAGAGGAGCACGAAAAACAGTTAGAGTGTGTTTCCCACCTGTTTTGTCAGGGACCTCCAGGGCCTCTTGCCTGCCAGGGAAACGAGACAAAAGAGAAGAGAAGAAGGGAAAGAGGAGAAGAGAGTTTGGGTGGGCTCAGTCAGATAGCATCTGTGTGATCTAGAAATGGGTCTTAATGTGCCAGGTACAGTCACAACACACACACACACACACACACACACACACACACACACACACACAGGCACACTTTTATATACACTGTCATCATCACAGGCCCATTTGTACCATCTCAAGTGCCCTGTGCTTGTCTTTGTATTATGTGGAATGTCCCTGTAAAAGCACATACTACTTTTGTTCTGTTTTATACAACAAAGTTCATCTAATTCAACTTCAAAGGGGTCATTCGAGGATGTCAGCTGCCGAGAGGGCATGTGCGGCTGTATCGTATGTCAGCGAGCCAAGGCTAGATGTAAACACACACATACAGGTGCACAGTTTGCACGCAACGCAATTATATATCCATTAAATAAATAAATAGCAGCTTTTTGTTTGTGATAACTTCCACATGTGAAGAGATACTTAAAGCAGTGGTCGCACAGGAAAATTTTAAGATGATTCTCCAGATTAGATATTTGCAGGGTAAGAGAAAGGGTACATGAGACCAAATGGAATGTGTGTGTCTGACTAACATTAACCACAGACTAAACAATAGCTTTAAAACCACCTGCTTTGAAGAAGCCAGCCAGGGCTAATCTGTTACGAATGACAGTGGGCCAACAGAAATAGCGAAGATGTGTTTTAAAACCATATTTTTAAAGTTTTTTAAGAGATGGTAAAAAATTGTATACCTGGCACTGAAATTCATAGTTTAAAATACACATGAATATCAACAAAATAGCCACTTCATGTGGTTATCAAAGTAAAGTAATACAAATATAAAACCTGAAATTGTAATATTTAAAATCAACTACCAAACAGGGATCAGTAAACATGAGGTATTCACTGTCAATTAAATTATAAAAACAAAGGGTTTAAAAAACAACAACAAAAAGCTGAAGTATCCAATCAAATCTTGCTTAAATTTAAATGTAATTTATACCTTAAATTCTTGAAGTATAAATTAGCTTTGCCCCATCCTACACTATAGACTTCCTATCATTTTATGTTTCTCCATGAATCTCAAGAACCTCTGAGGTTGCTATTTTACCTTATCAAACACTATGTGTACTTAAGAGCCATTTGAAGACCTGAAACGATTTGTAAGGCAGTCATTTGTCTTACTTTTCATATTTACAATTTCTCATTGAAGAGAGAGAGGCGCTGCCCTCTAGGCTTGCGTAGAGTAGCTGCATAAGACTTTAGACCCAGCTGGCATGTTCATTCATTAAAAATGAATGATTAATTTAATCGACATGTACTTCTAGCGCCGATTAGCAAGAGCAGCAACATTTAAGTCAATTAATCATGTGCATAACTAAATTAAAATGTTTCAAAATATGACAGAAAGCCTCTTTAGATGTCAGTGTTAGCTATTACAAAAAGGTGGAACTTTTAAATAGCAGACCTACTGATTGGTGGATAACTTTCAGTGAACATTCAAACTCAGCTGTTCAATCTAACCTTTAACTGACAACTCTTTAAGTCTGTCTGTTATAGATTTTCTTTAAAACATTTAATTATCCTTGCAGCTGAATTGCAAAGCACTTCGAGTTGTATTTATATAAATAAAAGTTTTTAATGGCAAAAGAAGCATTGAAGTTTACAGTGGTGACTGCTTTTAGCATTTTTTCTGCATATTTCCATTTTTATTTTTAGCACTCTGACAGAACTAATTTATTTGTGGACAACCAGCTAGCCCTGCCCCCTTCCTGTGTTTTCCCTACGGGAAGACTCACTGGCCAGCTTGTTTGCTCAGTCTCGGCCATGGTTGGACAGATTCCAACTACACCATTTTGGACTGCATGAGTAGACCTTGTTTTGCACCAGAGATCTGGAAGCCACCCTAACCTGCACCAGGTGGACAAATGGTTCATGTGCCACTATGCAGAGTTCACTGAGATTGCAGAGCAGAACCAGGTCTACCAGCTACAGTCCAAGACCATGGAGTTAATAATATTCAATAATAGGATGAGAGACTCTGTGAAGATACAGCTACAGATACAGATGATATTGTTTGGTTATGTGTTTCATAGAAATAGCCAGCAGCACAATGGTTTAGTGGTGACCACTGCTGCCTCAGGACAATTTAGGTTCATGCTTAACACCCCTGTAAAAGATATTCTCAAGACATTCAGTTCTTGGTTAAATAAACTTCCCTCCTCCTTGGATCTTGGTTGAGGAGGGGAGAAATTTACAAACGGCATTTTCTGGTAGTTCCCCTGTGAAAGCAATCGGGCCTTCTTTTGCAGTGCTGAGATATATACACGTCCCATCAAAAGCAGAATATAAATTTGTGTTAAATGATTGATTTAAACGAAGCAGTCAAGTACTCTGGGTACATGTCATATATGCAGATTAAGCAGATAAAATAAGCCCCAAATATTTTTGTCTTAAGGAGACACAATTTTGAGAACAACTGAAAACAAGCTATTTTTTTCATACGTACTTCTCGGTTCACTCATGGTAACCGACTCGATGAAGTTTTGTGGGGTCATGTACAGCTGTCCTTCATACTCCACTGAGCTGAACAAGCGGAAACGATGTTCATGGGAAGACATGTACACATCTCCATCCTCAAAGTCAAATGGACGTGCCTGCAGAGAAAACCCATAATAAAAAAAAAGAAACAAACAAACAAACAAACAAAGTATATGCATTCCACTTATACTGTTAAATAATTATCCTAATTCTCATATTAAGTGATTAAAATCAGGGATAAGCAATAATGTTCCACTTGTGTCACAGTGGGCATAATGTGAATGCGACCTGTGACAGATTTCTGTGCACACAAAGCAATTTCTATAATGAGGAAACTCATCTATTCTTGGCATCAACTCTCTCCATTTAGCTCCCTGTGGTTATAAATAGAGCGAGCACCGCTGGCACAGTACAGTAACGGGAAAATGGGCACACATGCACAAAAATACTTTGTCACTACTTTCTACTTGATTAGCATCGGTCTCTCTCTCGCTCGCTCTCTGCAAGCAGCCAGTGCTTCAACTTGATTAGCTGCAGAGTAGGAGAGCTTCTACACCAACCGACTGTACTGCGTGAAACTGTATAATTAACAGAGAGGCTTCCATATTTAAACCTGTTTAGCTGCAGGCCCCAGCACACAGTGGTTTCGGTTCAGCTCAGCTAACATGCTAATGAGCATACAGATTCATTCATAAAGCTTTGATGATGCCTGCACCAAGGGGGGTTTTTGAAAGCGTGAATTGGAGATCAGTGCTTGGCTTCATGGGAATGCACCCCACTCAAAAGTAAGAGCATAGGCACCCATGGCTTTAACTCTCACTAATGAATGAAGTTTAGAAAGTTTTGCAAAGGCAGCTAGGTTCACATGCCATGCTGCACAACATGAAAAAGAAATGTAAGAAAAACCAATTAAATTGCAGAGATTAGAAAGTAGATTCAGTGTGGCTCACTGCTTTGTGTCTTGACTACAACTAAAACTTTCTGTTGTCTTTTCACAACTGCTCAGCAGATGCTCCAGGTGTTTTCCCCTCGGGCAACGTTGTGTGTTCCCTTCACAGCTGCAGCTCTGTAACCCTTCTGCTCAGTTTCACGCTTAAAGCTGTCACTGTCTGCTAAACTTTTGGATGAATAATGATGATATTTTATCCAAAAATCCCAGTATCAATTCTGCTTATAGGTGTGATTCTTCATCAATTGACTTATTGATTTTTTTGAACAAAAAAAGTGGCTTTTGCAGGTCAACAACTATTTTGTTCTCTCTGAGTCTAAACACAGTGAAGCAACAATACAAATGTAAGCATAGGACGGTTTGCACATGTGGAAAAGCGCCACTACCATTATTATTTTAATGTCACTATTCTGCACCATTCTGTCATTTACAGTACCATTTAGGGTACATAAACCCTTTTATATATGAGGTGTATTACCACTCCAGGTTGCTGGGCTCCCTCCTATGTGTGGTTAACTATTAGTGTGTGCTGCTCTGCTTTGGTGCCTGAACCTGTTCTTTGTCGTCCAATTGCCATCTGTGATTGGTCCATCCCAGTCTCCAGCTACAACCACAACACGGCTGATTATGGCAACTGTTTCACAAGTCAAAGCTTGTAATTTGTAGCAGCTGTGATTTCAAGTGAGCAGTCTGACCTGTGCCTCTTTCTGGTTTGTTCTTAAATTTCAGGTTACTTCTTGTCTTTTACCTTTGTAAAAGATAGACTGTATCTCAACAGGCTTTGTGTACTCTTGGATGGTTATGTACTTGCTTGTAATTTTGGGGTCTATATTTGTTTGTTTTTCTCCATCTGAGACACCTTCAAGGCACTTACAGCCAGGCAGGAATAATTCACACTGTAACACACTACACTGGCAGGAGCTTCTTTTGTCAGATACAATGGTCATGGCTGTGCAGCTTCCTTTTCTAGTTTATATTTTTGATAGGACGGTTTTAATTTCTTTCTTACGACCTAGAAAACTCAGGCTTAGCATTTAAACTTTTGCTAGAAGTCATTTTTTATATTAATTGGTTATTTTAAATAGACATTGGTTTTGTAAAGGGGTAATCCACCAGTTTTACACGTATTAACTTTGTCTGCAGGTATACTTCTTCATATGTTAAAAAATACTATCTCAAACATTCTTTGATAAACCCTCTATGCCACCAGTGAACTCACCCTTACACTTCTGAACCCTTTAAGAGCCAAATGATCGTGTGAACATATATCCCATACCCATTCAGCACAAGTCTCAACTGCCCCATATTTTTCTCTGCCTCTGTGGCTTTCTTTTACCAGAATAGCTGCAGTGTTGTTCAGTCACTACAGATGAGTCATCCAACTTTTTGAGGCAAATTATTCAGATTCCATTTCCTTCCCCAGTAAAGTAAAATTTATGTCTGCATCTTGTAAAATGCCCCCCCTTCCCCAACCCCACACCCCCAACTCCCAAAACACTAAGAAAAATGCGTTTTTGTCCACACTAGCGTTTTCAGCTGTTTTCACAGAGTTGTGCGTCCACATTGAAACGGCCGAAAACACTTACGTTCCAGTACTGAGCATGCGTGAAGCGCAAGAAGATTCGGCTTGCCTCATTTCTCTCAGCCGTTTATTTACTTTCCGGTGTTGTGCCAACACCGGCTCGTTGAAACGTCGCGGCAAAAGGTTGAGGAAAAGCAACGAGTTTTTTTTAAATGGACTAACAATGAGGTGAAGTTGTTGCTGCGAGTAACACAAAAGTACAAAGTTGCAAAAGCGAGTGAGAATTAAATAATTTGAAGAAAAGCTACCTGGAGCATGTACAAACTGATATTCATCTTTAATAGGGCTGTTAAAATTGAGAGCAAACAAAACAACTGCTGTATAATGCCCTCTACTATCTTTGTATAATTGGTCACATGACTGCATCACATGACTAAAATGCGTCACCGTTCTAGAAAGTCTCCGGCTGTGTCCCAATTCAGGGTCTACACGCTTGAAGTACGCGCACTACTATAAGTACAAGAAGTGAGGAAGTGAGAGGCTTGTGAAATGGGACGGTCTAGCCTTCGTCGCGCTGTTCAGGTTGCCTAGCAACCATGATACTAACCGCGAGAAACGCGAGATTGTGTGACATAAATGAAGGAGAAAAAATGTTTTGTTGGTCATTCATTTTTGTCATGACATCACTTTGATTAGTTGAGTATCTGAGGCTGAGACCACAGGACTGTAAAACCTGATTGTTGGGCTTCATTTCTGTACTGAACAGTTATTACAAGAGTAGTGAGTAAATAACAATTTGCTCTTGTTGTTCATGAGACTAAAGTCATCTCACTGTGGTAATGTAAATATAATATGGCCAATATTATAGTATTGTCAGATTATTATGAGATATATATATATATATATATATATATATATATATATATATATATATATATATATATATATATATATAAAACAGTAATGTTTTAATGTTCTTCGGTATTAAACATTCGCACATAAATAAGTGAGGTCATATTCAGTACTTACTTTTGACAGTTCACACTTCGGCAGCTCCCTTCTGCCGTATTTTGCAGCAAAATTATCCACACCCACCACCGGCTATGAATTGTGGGATATATGGGACCACGAAGCGTGCACCGGACCACGCTTGATATTTGGGGAAATCGACGGCGCATTTGGAGTATGCATTTGAAGTACACTTCGAATTGGGACAGCCGTTGTCGCGTGGCGGTGACGTAATTGCACTTAAAATGCGTACTTCAAGCGTGCGGACCCTAAATTGGGACACAGCATCCGTTTTCCCTGTCCACACTGCGACGCAAACGCAATGTATTCGTTTTCGAGAGCGTTTTCAAAATGCTGCGTTTTTCCTTGGGGTGTGGACGGGAGGCCAAAACGGAGAGAAAGTGTGGACGTAGCCTAAAGAAGTAACATTGAGAAGACATAATTTTACATTTGCAATCTGGATAGATATGCAAATGGTGCCACTGAGCTACTGTCCACTTCAGTGAACTACTAAATGCAGTTTGTATCTATAGCCAATTATGTGCAAAAGTCTTAAGCCACCCTCCATTTCTTTGTATTTTGCTTCCAAGGAGCCAGGCTTTCCTTTATTTTTTTAAATAGTTGTGAACAGTACTTCTCCAGATTTTCTGAAGGTCTTTCAATCCCTTTCTTTGCTTTTTCACTCTGCTTTTAAATAAATTTTCAGCCCAGGCCTTCTACCTGACCATTTTCAAATATATATATATATATATATATATATATAGTTATTATTATTATTATTATTTTTTGCATTAGAAGAGCACCTAACTTAAGGGATGAACCAGTATTGTGTTTGCACACAACAGACAACTTAGCAAAGAACCAATTTGTAGGAAAATTAAATAGTTGCAATGATTCATTGAAACATGCTAACATGGAAGCGTAGGATATAAGGCAAAAACAGAGTTTGTACATTCTCATAAGCTGGAAAGGCAATACTCTCTTAGGCAAGCTTTCTGAGGGACATTTGAAAGCTTTTTTGGATATTGGTGGCTCCACTGCATTAATAATATTCAGGTCTGGACTCTGGGGAGGCCAATCCATGACTGATGGTGTTTTACTGTGTGTTTTTCTATCAAGGTATGCTTCACTGGATTCACAGTGCATTTGTGATCATTGTCATGATGAATAAATGAAGCCATTGCCATTCAAATGCTTTCCAGATGATTTTAATACCTCACTCTTTTCTCCTTGTTTCTCTTCCTTAAGAATGGCTTCTTGACAGCCACCCTTCCATTAAGACCTTTTCTAATGGGGCTTTGGCAAGCAGTAGACAGATTATCGAGATACTAGATGCATCTCTCAGGTCTTGTGTCGGGTCTTTGGAAATGTTTTAATGTATGCTTTTTTAATAAATATCAGATATTGTTCAACTTTTGTTGATAGTTTTTTAGGCCTGCCATTTTAGGCCTGCTAAGGATGCACTGCATAAATAGTGAGATATGCCTAGTTTTTCTGCATACAGGTCTTTGAGAATCACATTTTGGTGCAAAAGTATAATTTTATGCCTGTTTCTTTGTTATCGTTGGTGCTTTTTAATATTTTCAATGAAAGGAATTGCAACAAGTTATGTGTTTTTACGGCAGGTTCCTAGTGACAATAAGACTAAAAATACAATTTAAAATAGGTCTATGCTAATTTGCCTGTTATGTGTGGACACAACACTAGTACACCCCTTGATTTAGGTCCTCTTTTTATGTTTGAAATAATTATATCCTAATTGTGAAAATGATCAAGTAGAAGGCCTGGACTGAAAATGAGTGAAAAAGTAGCCAATGTCCAAAGAAAAACTTTGAAAGACCTTCAGAAAGCCTTAAGAAGTATTTTTCATGCTTAGTATTGCTTTTTGACTTCTGAAGCATGGCTAAAAGTCTTGATCATTAACTATGCAACAAATGCTAAACAAATGTAGATGATTTTGCCTGGCTAAAAATGGACTTTAAACAAAACTGTTCAACATATCTTAAGGCAGGGAGTCTCTGTTATCTCTTTTATGTTCAGATAAACGAAATCCTGATTAGAAAAAATTCTTAAAACATTACTCTTATTAAAATCACCACCACAAAGTGTCATTTGAAGCATTGCATTCAATCCACACTGTAGTGGATGACCTGTTTGTGTGCATGTATGGTTGTGTAATGGTGTATCTGTGCTGTTCTACCCTCACATTATAGAATGTGAGAAAAAGGAGAAACAAACACCTTTAGCTGAAACACTAGCAGAATATTAGCTATTTTATTAGCATAATGAAAAAGCTAATGAAAAATACAACACAACATATTTCTTTCATTATACTGTGGATATGCTGGATATTGTTTCCAAATAGACACATAGACACACTATCACATTTGCTGAAGTTTGCATTTCTGCAATGTGTAGTTACATTTCTGGGAAGGTGCATATACATTATGGTTTATAGATTTAGATTAGATTTAACGTAGTACTGTAATGAAGGAGGCAGAGGTTTGTTAACACTGTCTCACTAGCAAGAAAATCCTAGGTTCAAACCCAGAATCAAAAATACTGAATATTAAATTAAAATGCATGTGAAATATAGTGAAATATATGGGCCTATGGGCCTTTCTGTGTGGAGTTTGCAAGTCTAAAGTCATGCTTAGGATTAACTGGTTATTCTAAACTGACCACCTGAATGCGGCTGTGAATAGTTGTCTGGCTCTCTGTGTTCGCCCTGCAAAAAAAACCTATCCAGGGTGTACCCCACCTCTCAATATATACTGGGATAGGCTCCAGCCCCCCCACGAACCTGAACTGGTCAATCAAAAGAAAATGGATAAATGAGTGGATGGAAGGACTGTAATTAAGCATGGCAAGGAAATCAATTTAAAACAACTACATGTTTTAATAATGTGTTGATATCTTGGCCAGCTTATATACAACAAATTGTATATTGCCTTATCTATATTGTGGGTCATCCTAGCATAACTGATGCTTTAAGTATACATGAGTCATTTCAAGTTGTACTTCCTACACCTTTGTTTCAGATTGAAATTACTGATATCATATGGATCATGGTTATTAATACTAATATCATAAATGAGTTATTATAGTGCTTTACATTTGAGTGAATAAACAATTATACTCAATACTATAATATATATTTTTTGTAATGTGCAATGATTTACAGAGATAACTTTAACTTTTAGAACTTTGAATCATAGTATGGTGGGGTTTTTAAAATGTTTTTATTGTGTCAAACCTTTAATGTACATGACTGTATTATTTTCATGGAAATCTCTGAGAACTTCTGTCTGCCTGACCTGCCTCTGCACAAAGCTGTCTGATTGACATCTCGAGCCTGCTGTCATTTCAGCACCAGCTCGAGCGGAGAGCGCCCTTCTTGCATCTGCGCGCGCACATCGCCCAACAGCCAAGCAGTGAGCAAACTGTTTCCACTGAGCGTCCTAGGAATGAGTGACACACTTTATCCACCCCAGAAAAAAAAATTCTATAAAAAACAAGCTCACCATGGCTAAAGAAAGAAAAGTGGGCCTGTCCGACTGGGCCTGTGTGTCTAATCTTAGCGGAAGGAAACGAGGAAATACCCAGCGCTCTTTGCCTTCTCTCCCTCTTCTCTCGACTATGTCCTTCCACAGTCTTGAGCACTGAGGCCCGTGTGTCAGCAGTTACACATTTTCGACCAACAATCAACCACCTCGTTGTGTGTCACGGCAGCTTCGGTTTTGTCGTTATCTGCAGCAGCTCAGTTTCTGCCACCTACCTTCTCTTTGGCTTCAACAGTCGGGATGGACGGGAGCAAACCGTTGATGCTGTGCCTCCTTATCCTCTTCCTGCCTCCGCCGCTTATTAAACCGTTGTAGAAGTAAAGTACGGCGCCACCCGTTGCAACGCAAACCCCGGCTGCCAGACACTTCCAGGTCCTTCTTCCATTGGCCGTCTGCCCACCGACCAGCTCGTTTCGTGTCGCCGACCAGAGGTTGAGCTTGCCGGCCAGTGCTGCCACTCTGCGGAAAGCAGCCATTGCTGCCGTGGTAGTAGCTTCTGCTTGGCTGCTGTGATTGTAACTTTGAGGGCAGCTCAAAAGTATCGCGTTTCCCTGATTTCATCGCGAGATTTACGGCCTTTCTGTTCTTGGCATGACAGAGAACAAAGTCCCGCACAGCGCTGAGGATTTGATGCTTCGCTGAGTGATTCATTTTAACCAAGGTCATTTATAAACACAGAGAGATAAACTATTATGAAGCTAAACTCAAGCTTATCCAGTTCGCATAAAAGAGGCCATATTAACAGCCTACGCCAAAATCAAAAATACTGAATATTAAATTAAAATGCATGTGAAATATAGTGAAATATATATAGACAGCTTTATTTTCTAAACGGATTAGTGCATCTGAGAAGTAGCATTGAATAAAGTAGAACATATATACGTTTTCTCATTTAGAAGTTGGGCCTGCAATAACCTAATAGAAGTATATAACGACTACTCTGAAGTATTTTAAAAATGTGCAAAGACAGTTGTACTACTTCATAAGGTACTGGCAGCTGGCAGACTAACTGTGACACACATGGAAAGAATAAGAAAACGACTCAGTAAAACATATTCCACGGCATCATCTTAAGTATCTTGTCAGGTGAGCATGGGCACATCTTGAAATAAATTAAATAGATTGTATTTTTTTTTTTTTGGGGGGGGGGGGGGTGTCTCTAAATGAGTAATGATATTATTGATATCGCTATTTGTCAATATTCACGAAGGGTCAATGTAGTGTCGAATTTCCAGTTGTAAGTGATGGATCAAAGGAGCCAAAAGAGCAGATATCAAACAAATATCAAAGATGAACTCTTCATTTAAGTCCTCACATGTAGGGCTAATGTTAACCTGATGGGGCTTTTCTGATGACTTTGATGCTGAAACAATAAAGGGAAGAAGTCTAATAGATGGCCTGTCACCTGTTCACACATGAAGCTCAGTGGATCACTTTGCCCATAAGCTGAAAACAGATCAAACAATGTCTAAAACCTCTTGATAGAAATCAACCATTTAAAAGACTGAGTATTGATATTAAACGCTTCAATTATTGCTTTGATTTCTATTTTCTTCACAACCCAAACATCATTAATGTATCATGGTGACTAATCCTAATTAAGTTTCCTGGTTTACTGGTTGCATTTTTTTATGAAACTGCAATTTGAAAAGCTGTAAAATGTCTCCAAATCTTTATTCAACTTTAATTACTTTGACACAAAAAAATGCAATATTTTGCTGGATCACAACAATAAAGGTATTCATAGGGGTTCAGGTAGATACAAAGTACCATATCTGCATGCAGGTCACTTATTTTTAATCTATCTATGCACGAAAGATTGCAGAAATATGATTTTCTTTTTTTTTCTGCATTTTCTGACTGACCTATGAAGATTAAAATATGATGAAATTAAAGTCTGCACTTTCATGGGGCCCTCTGAATCGTGCCCTGGGTTCGCTCGACCCTAGTTTGGAGACCACTTGCATTAATAACCTCTAGGCTACTTATTCAGTTATTCCATTATCCAGGCATTCGATTAGGTTGTGATTTCTTTGTGTGTGTATTGTGTGTGTGTGTGTGGGTGAGGGGTTAGAGGTGGGGGTATAACCCTAGGGACCTCCTCATCATCATCGTCACCCTCCTCCTCCATGACAGCTATGTTCCTATATGCTTGGCTTCCCTCCATGTCCCACTTGCAGCGTTGTAAAAGAAAACCTACGCTGGAGCAAATCATGTGGTCCTGGGAACTGATCACTTGCGCCTTGTGTGAACAGTTCCCAGGACGATGTGGCGTAGTAGTTGACGTCTTCACTGAGGCCAAATCGATATCCAATACTGGACCAGATCGGCCTGAGGCGATTAGGATTGATCCTGTCGCCCTTTAAAAAAAGTTCTTTTTGTGCTGGTCATAAATACTAATGAACCGAGGGAAAGAGGGAGAAGGACACGCGCCACACACATAGATGCCCTCTAACTTGTCTGTCACACACACGTGTGCAAAGGCAGTGCAGAAAACTGGCGTTATAAGAAACATTTTGTACTTAATAAGTATGTCAGGTCCTGCAGCGTGACAAGTAGACCCGTGTTATTGGTGTGGGTATATGACTTTTTGTCATGCTGCAGGACCAGCATGAGTACAAAATGACCCGAGTATGGCACAGCAACACCTCTGGACCTTCAACTCATTTATCAACGGGACTCCCAGGGGAAGGGGAGGCAGTGTGAGCGCGTGCGTTTGTGTGCACTACCATGTGTCTGTATTGCTGCCCCAATCAATGCCATGATCTGGAACATAAGACCATGCTTCGTGCCCTTGGTTTAAATAAAATCACAGTCTGTATTAGAGGATAAATAGTGTTGAGCAATTCAGAGCTAGATAAATGACGTCGCACCATAAAAATTAAGAAAGGACTGTTTAGCCGGTGTTTCGAAAAAGCGTCTTTTTGGAATCTGGCAATCCACAGGCTTTTATTACCAAACCGCCATGATCACGGTCAACTTCAGTAGTAGACTGATATTTTACACTTATCTGATATACTCAGTATAAAGTTTCCCAAACTTATAACCACTGGAGCGTGTTCATTGTTATGATCACTAAAAATATTTGTTTCCACAACAAACTCCGAGCACTTATTTTACCCCCCCCCCCCCCCCCCCCCCAAGTCCTTCAGTGTCAAGTGTCGGGGTATTTTCTAAGCGTGTGGTTTAAACAGGTATATTCCCGTTCCCGTCTTCTGGTTGTTATTGCCTGATCCCCTTACAAGATCCCTGCGCTTTGAAGCCTCTGTTTCTTTGATTCGTCTCGTAAGACCACAATTAAGGGTATATATGAGCTCCAGTGTTGTTCAAAGCATCGTGGAAAGATCAATGAAAGGATTGACAGTCAAGTGATGTCGTTTGCACAGGTGTGTGTGGGTGCATGTGTACGGCTGTGTGTGTCTGTGTGTGCGGGTGCTGTAAATGTGCGGCTGGGTTACATAAAACAGGAGCAATAAATCAACAGTCGAGTGCGAAAATTACGCAAATGGGGGCTTTCCTCGCCCCTCTTTCTCTCTGCACCTGAGCCATTTCGAAATGGGGGCACTGAGATGTAAAGCATTTAAGATAATGGCAACATCACTTTCATGCCTATTTGACATGCACACGCTGTTTCTTTCTCTCCACGACTATTTCACACCCAAGTTGCAGAGACGCGCGCTCCGCAGCAACTCTTATAAACACCTGTACAGTTTAATCTGTTTAATCTGCTGCTGAAGTGTCCACGAGCAAAATGACATTTTGTCCGTTTGTGAGTCAGGGAAACATTCGTGTAGCTTGAGGGGAAGTAAGGGAAAATACGCCTGTCATGCTAATTTTTATTAGTGGTTATTAATTTTCCTCTCACGTGCCCCTGCGCTAAGGCTGAACATCAAAGGTGAGACGGGAAAATAGCGAGAACAAAAATTAGCCATAAAGAGAGGGGATCGGGCCATATTTGCATAAAAGGCAACCTGGGGTTAATAGGAGGCAGTGCGCTATAAATGTGGAGTGGTTTGCACTGGTTTCACTGCGCTACACACTGCTGCTGGGGGAGGTATCACTTGAGAGAAGAAATAAAAGGCTGAAGTGAATTTAGCGAGAGAGAGCAAGAGAGCAAGAGAGCAAGAGAGGGGGGTGAGAAAGAGAGCGAGAGAGAGAGGAAAACCCTGGTGCGCACCGGAGCAAAGGGGGAGTATCCCGAGTTGAAGAGGAGAGAATAGAAGAGAGGAAAGAAGGATAAATAGCAGAAGAGAGGAGACGGGGGATACACGCTGCAGTAAGCGGGGACGCGTACGCATCCAACATCAAAATAACGCAGGAGTTTAATCTCAATTAGATGCCAGTCTGATCACTAGGGATTTTCTCTGCACGCACGGTCAACTTTTTTCCCTTTCTTCGCCTTTCGGCTTGACCTTCGCTCACTTGCTCATATAGAGGCTCTCTACTCATCACTTGGAACTCGACTTGGAGCTCCTACGCTGCAAACAGGATCTGGTGTGTCATCTGTGATGGGGGCAGCGGCCGAGGTTGGGAGCTTCGCCAACGGATTTTTGGACAGCTTTGGTGCCGTTCCGGCTCCCGTTGGCTCTCAGTTTATTCTCACCCCTGCCGGGGCGGTGGACTACAATTCGGCGACCGGATTGATAATGGGGGGACATGTACAACAGCAAGAGCACCTAATGTCTGCGGAGAGGCTGTCCCGGAGCCTGGCGGACCTCAGCCATCTGAAGGGGATTCTGAGGCGGAGGCAGCTGTACTGCAGGACCGGGTTCCACCTGGAGATTCATCCTGACGGCACCGTACAGGGCACCAGGAAAGACCACAGCAGATTCGGTACAGAGCCTGTGAATTCTGGCAGCACAAGTAGTAGTAAGAGCATAGAAAAGCTATTTTGAATTTTCAGACTGATTGACACACTGTCAGGTATCTTTGTGGTGGAGACGCTGACAGACTCACATACAAACAGAATCTAAACAGGGGAGGAAATAGTGATAATCAGCATACAGCAGCGAATAGCTTACTGGATTATATACCAAATAATATATAAAATAGAGGTGGCCATGAGTTATAACAGAGGACTTATAACTCATACGGGAAAATAGCTGCATCACTCCTACAGTCACAGCCGTCGTGACTTGAAATACCCATGCCAATACAGGCTGCT
This sequence comes from Neolamprologus multifasciatus, assembly GCF_963576455.1. NCBI lineage: Eukaryota > Metazoa > Chordata > Actinopteri > Cichliformes > Cichlidae > Neolamprologus > Neolamprologus multifasciatus. The sequence goes on from NC_140444.1 coordinate 12,546,644, forward strand.
GTGATCAAACGCTAATCATGAATGCAGCCGCTATTTCCAGGTGGAACAACATTTGAGATATTTTATGTTTGCACATTTCTACCACGTTTCCTCTTTCAGATTAGATTGGACGCTTTTACAAACTTATCTCCAGCTATCAAGATAAAAAGCTGCAGGTTGCGGCACATCAAAAGTAGATTATTTATCGCTGCAAGGTTGTAGCGCCTCTGGTACTTGATTCATTTCATTTGAGATTTGGTTGTAATCTCATACCAGAAACCACTCTAACCTAACTTGTCAGAGGCATTTGATGGACATACTCTACGAATTTGTATGGAGAACAGACACAATTTAGTAAACTGAAACGTTGTCAGCAAGACTAGTGCTCTATTATACCAAATATGAATTGCTATTTATTATTTCCATGTTGCCAGATATGCTAATGATTGCTTAATTAATTAATGATTGATTAATTAATGTAATGTAATGTGTGTTTGCAGGTATACTGGAATTCATCAGTTTAGCTGTGGGACTCGTCAGCATCAAAGGGGTGGACAGTGGTCTTTACCTTGCCATGAACAGCAAGGGAGAATTGTACGGCTCTGTAAGTATACGCCTTTGAACAGATACATATTGGCACACACAGATTTCAGACTACACTATTTTTTTTTTCGAGAATGATGTCCACAGCCAGTAGGTGGCACATTTTGCACCCTAAAACTCATCCTTTGTTGTCCTCTCTTTCTGCAGGAGAAGCTGTCAGCAGAATGTGTTTTCAGAGAGCAATTTGAAGAAAACTGGTACAACACCTACTCCTCTAACATCTATCGGCATGGAGAGAAAGGTTCATTTTATTTTGTTGCTTTGAACAAAGATGGGACGTCCCGTGATGGAACAAGATCAAGGAGGCATCAGAGGTTCACTCACTTCCTACCAAGACCTGTAGATCCAGAAAGAGTTCCAGAGCTGTACAGAGACATACTGGGTCAGAGCTGAGGCAGAATGAATTAGCTGGTGAAAAGCAAGGTTAAAAGCAGAAGTGCACCCAAGGTCATCCCCTTAAGGGAGATGGATGATCTTGTTTATGTGGACAAAATAGGATCGTAAAAGTGCACCAAATCAACACTCCCCACTGCTGGCATGGAGGAAGGAAAGAAAACCCGACTGGCTGGGGAGTGTGACTGAACAGCATCAGGGATCTTTTGTGGAACCTGTGAAGAGCCCCATGACAGAGACTACTGGGGCTCCACATATTTTCACCTTATCAGCCTATGCAAAAGCCCTGGTGGCCAAACGGATGATCTTTAAATTTTATTACGTTTCACTAATGATATCCAACTATCTGCTTGCCCAGACTGCATGTTCAAAAGGACAAAGGTGTGAACTTGATAGCTGAGATTAACCACTGGCTGCTAGTAACCTTTTACTGCTGTGTCTTGTCAATTTTGATGTTTTGAGTCGACCTTTTATTCCAACATTACTGTGGCTGCTAAGTAAACAAATAATTTACATGCAAAATCCACTATAAAGTGTGGCTGGTTTACATTTAAAAAAAGTTCATGCACTGGAAAGCAGCCACATTTGTTCTGCAAAACGGGTCTTAGAGCTGGGATAATCATATGTACTGAAATGACTGGCATGGGTGAAGTCCCCTTTGAAATCAATCCAGACTATGATTTTTCTGCAAAATGCATGAGGAGGAAGAGAAGAATAACAGTGTCCTGTGTGTGGGATGGTGCGTTTTGTAATGGAGCTCTTATGGAAGCCAGTGAAGGAATTCCGACTGCTGTCAAACAATGGATGGGACTGACAAAGACACCTTTACAGACATTTTGAAATCTTTATTCTTATTTATGAGTTTTCCTTTCCAAGGACATACAGTATATTTATTTCATATATTTATTTATTTTGAGACTATATTTTTACAGCTATGAGATAAAATAAAATAAAAACATCCAGAATATGCACGAGATTTTTCTTATTTATTTTATCATCATAGTATAAACTGTTGTTTTGTGGTCATTGAAGGAGGTCTTTTCATAGTTTTTGAGACTTTGTGTTCTGCATATTGACGCTATGACTTCTTAAACTGCAGTAACGATCATATCAGTCTTTCCAATCTTTCCAGTGCTTTGTCTGTTTGAGCCAATGTGGTTAATTTAATCTGCATGTTGGCAATGATATTAAAAATGTTGACTTCTTTATGACTAGTACAACATTTATCTGGAGAACTTGTCTGGAACAACCAATCACTAACCTTAAAAACAGACATCCATAAGAAATGTATACATTATCCTAAATAGAGGCACTTTAAGTCTTTTGCAATGTTAAACTGTGGTGCTGTAGCATTTTTGTGTAAAAACAGTTTATATAAGACTTCTGTATAGCACACGTGTGTGATTCCTCCCTCTCAGCTCTTCTAGAAGCCTCCCTTTTTGTCAGTCCCTGTCTACTGGGAGGCAGGGGCAATATCCAGAAAACAGGAAGAAAGAAGATACGAGGAAGTAAAAGTTGAAAGCTACCCTATTCTGTGATTCAATCACACACACAGAAAAATTCCCATATTTCAACTTTAATATTTGTTACTCTCCAAAAAAACAAGACAACTGATATGACATCATTTGGGCATTTTTCCATTCTTAATAATCACATCAAGAGCTGCACATAGTACTGATTTATATACTGATATTAATTTAAGTTATTTATACAGTTAAAATAGTCATTTACAAAACTGGTACATTGTTTTTGACAAGTAATATTGCTAGATTTCCCCTTCAATATACTATACATCATGCTATACATGTTACATGGCACAGATAACCTGATAGCTGGATTATCAGCCCTCTCTTAGTTAACAATGTCCACAAAATCTGTTTAAAAAAAAAAAGCCTGAATTGGAAAAAATATTTAGCATCTTTTTTGTAGTTAAATGGATCACAATTTGAAGTACGGAGGACAGCGAGATGGGGCAATGAGTTGCTGTGATCTCCAACTAGACACGTGATTGACAGGGCTAATGCTATGGCTCTTTCATTCACATATCCTGTGTGAGTCATCCCTCATTCTTAACACACCTGAAACTGATTTGGTCAAATGTCACAATGGCAAAAGTTAAAGAGAGATTGCAGTCCATTGTTCGACTTTCAGCCAGGTTTAATCATCATTACAGTCTTCACTGCCTTAATGAAGGAACAATGGGCTGGGGACCTCCCAAACCTGCAGTCAGCTGAGACTGAAGAAGTCACTTGGATGAGTGACGAAACGTTTCTCCCACAAAATGCTACATCCAGATGAACAGAATCAACTTTTGGAGATTTACTTTCCTGGATGATTGAGAATGCATCAAGACGAGAAAGCATGATGTTTGTTTAGTAGTGTTTAAAGCATTTTGCACAGAATATTTCCCATTTCATTTAATGCGGTGTGTTGAGTTCAGTATCGATATTGACCAAACACTATAATTAAAGGATTATTTACTAGCTGCTCACTTCAAAGTCCAGTTAGCAGCTGTTCAAAAATTATAATCTTAAAGTTCCCCTTTTTTACTATAAAAGGCCCAGTCTTATGAAATCATCAGTTCTTAATCACAGAAAGTTGATTGCATTTGACTTGATGGAACTGAGGGAGGCTTTATATGTGAAAAGGGAATGACCATTGCTGAACTCTTTCACCATCACCATCCCAACACTGTGAATAGTACTCATAGTCACTGATCAGTGGTCATGATAATTTGCATATTAACGATCATGAAACTGAGCTTGCAACTTGGTGCTAGTTTCAGTCATTGTGCAACTGCAGTGTTTATAAGGTTGGGGACACCTGCAGTTGGCTGAGAGTGAAGAAGTCACTTGGATGAGTGATGAAATGTTTCTACAACTGCAAAACTTTGCAGCAGATATGCAAATAACAGATAACTAGAAGTCTGGGGCAAGACTTCCCGTTCCTTGTTTACTATAAATACAGATAAATTAAAAATGTGTTTCATCATCAGATGACAGTGAGTGCTTTTGAGATTGCACGTCAGTGAATGTGTTCTTCATTTACTGTTTTTTCCCAAAGCCTCCTCTACTGAAGCTTGTATTACCAAAATCTGGCTCCTTTTGTACAGATTCTATATATTATTGTGTGGTTATATGAAACATTATGTAAAGGCTTAAACCTCTGTGGAGGCAAAAACAATGTTCCCAGTGAGAACAACTTCTTCAAACATCTCATGGAGCTACCAATAATTAGCAACTTAACTAGCTATAATAACATTTTACAGATATGCGACTTAAAGTGCACTGCAAGGTTTTGTGGGTATATTAAAATGAATTAAAGGTAAAGGTGCTTAGGATAGTCCAAAAAATAATCCAATTCTATCTTTGGATAAAAGCTGTGCATGAAGATCAAAAGCTAGGGAAAATCTTGTAAATGGCCCTTGAGGTAAGCATGTTTTATCACTCTGTGCATCTGTTTGTTAAAGTTTAATAATTCAAACAAAATTGAATTAAGGCTCTGAAAGGAGAGTGAAACTGGAGTAAGCTAGTTAGCATAACCAAGAAACATGTCAATCTTTAGAATTACTTTAGCACACCTTAAGTACTCTTCACACGGGACTAGAATTACCTGAGGCCCACGTGTGATTAAGGGATTTGCCCCCCACGTAATGTTTGGTAACCTTTAATCTACTTTGTGCAGGCTAAGTGCTTGAACAGGCTCTATAGTTATCGGAGTACTGAATAACCCCCTGTTGTGACATCCACAGGACCCCTGTGTACTGGGGTCAAGGCTAAAATGGCCTAACAAAGCCTAACTCTGTACAGTACTGATGGAAGACTGCCTGTACCCTGAAACATCTGGCTGGTGTGAAACTGGGAAGAGAGCAGCTCTTTCTTATTTGCCTGAAATTCTTTTATGTGTCCAGCTGCATTTCACATCAAGGAGATATTGTCATGCATAGGATGGTGCCAGCATACTGGCTCATCAGCTTGGCAACATGTTTCAGATAAGATTACATAGTGCTTTCGTTCATATCTGCCCAGTTGTACAGGCTGGAGCACGGTTACATTGTGTCTCGTTAGGACACGGTTCAGTGTGTGTATAATCCTCTGATAGGGGTGTACAGTGTAGGCTAAGAGGAAAAGAACATCACACAAACGGTACCTGAGTACCAGCATATGGATACTGACTGAAACTTTATGTCAGACACAGCAAGAGAGAAACATCTTAAAAACTAGGAAAGAGAGAGAGGCATGTATGACTTAAAAGTTTTCAAGAAACAGGTGGGTTTCGGAGAAGATAAAATAGAGAGGAAAAAAACTATATGGGTTCTTAGTGCTTTGCTGGTCTGTCGGGTTACAATCTTCCTTTGAAGTGTGTGTGTGTGTGTGTGTTTGCAGGGAGGGGGAGGCATGTTTATGTGACTCAAAGTGACTGCACAGATTCATGTCAGCACAACTTCTGTGTGTGTGCGTGTGTGTGCGTGTGATCTGTGAATCTGTGTGAAGGTGAGCCAGGGGTTCTCCTGACTAGAGGGCTGTCTGACTGATGTGTGAAGGCCTGTGTGTGTGTGTGTGTGTATGTGTGCATTGCCATGCCTCAATCCTGTTTCTTCTTTCTCCGTCTATCCTCTGTGGGGTTTTCCACTGACTGGTTAGATCTCCACTGCTGGATCCATGCAGGAATGATCATAGAAAACAGGGGAAAAAATGTGGTAAAATTCTTTAAATCTTGTCAAACCTCCCTCTAATGTTTCTCACCTTTCTCTTCCAAGTAGTGGAAAAAAAGCTCCACTGAGGCATTTGTCTTACTCTGTTACACATACTGTTGTTTCTGCTGGAAGGCTAAATGTTTTATATCTCCACTAAAATAACAAGAAAATTCAATATTATTTGCTTCAGGAGTATAGTATCTTATTTTGACACAGAATTTTGAACTCATGGGCAGAACGCTGAAGGTAAATTAAATTTAACCTTCTTCAAACGCTACTTCTTTAGCAAAGTACTTTAAAGCCAATGTGCCTGTAAATGTACCTCTAAATGTACTGTTCTGACAAACTATAAGCTCTAAGCATAACAGTGATAACGTATTCCCTTAAAAATAAAGTGTGTGTGCTGGTACGTATGTGCAACAAGCAGAATCCACACAGGTGTTCTTCCTGCAGACGTCAACACACACACACTCCTAAGGTGTGCGTACTCAAGCTTTCATCAGGTCTCTGTGTGTGAGATTAATGGTTCTGTGGGGGTGACTCAGCTGCGATGAATTCACAGAAGAAAAAGTGTTCATCCCAAATTCTTAGACATATTAGACAGCTATGAACTCATCCACCTTCTTGATAGATACGTCTTAATAAACTTAATTAAGTGCTGTTCAAACTAGAAAGAAACAACTGAGTAGTTGAGCTTTAGCCTGCCTTAATGATGGACCTTTTGGGGATCTTTTTTTTAGCTTAATGAGAACATTTTCAGTTTCTCTCATTTTAATGATCTCAAGGTACTCATTTTGAAAAAAAAAGTTTGATTAAAGATGCATTGATGAGTACCAATAGATCGAATGGTTGGATATCATGATGGAACATTTGGCAGCTAAGCAGCCAAATATCAGTGCAAAGTAAAACTGAAGAAAAGGGAGAGTGAATCCTGGAATGGTGTTCTTTGGATGGTCAGCAACGCAACTCAAAATAAATAAAAATGTTCTGGCTGTTGCCAGTTTTGATGTGTGTTATATGTTGTTGTAAGGTTGTTGTTGGTATCTCGTAGGTGTAGATGTTTATCTAGCTTTAAGCCTCAGTCAGACAGACCTAGACACTCATTCGGCAGAGTCATTTTGCAACCACTGGTAATGAAGAGAAAATGAATACTCACCAACCTGTTACGAGTGAAGGTTGCCGGCAGTCGTTGTGAAATCGATTGCTAAAGACCCCAGTCAAACAGGCATAGACTGGTCAGTGAGGCTTTGGCACAACCTAAGGAAAAGTGTGTGTGCCGTGTTCAATTGGGAAGTTGTTTGTAGAGTTTACAGCCGCTAGCATTGGTCTCAAAGAGGTATATGTTGCTGGACCAAAAACCTCCTTGTGATTACTTTGGTTGCCAAAGTAATCCTGTAGTTTGACTTGTTTATAGACTAATTGCCGAGTGGTAGTCAAACTGTCAAAAGTGTGACGCAAACCTGAAATGTTCTGATTTGCATTCACCTTCAAAATAAAAGTTTTACCTTTCGAAATATGCTGATTGCAGTGGCAAGGCACCACCTTTACTTTGAAGGGGAATGTTCACCATTGCCATTGTTTGTCACTTTTATTCCAACTTCTCTACATCTCAGAGAGTGAAATGGTGAGTGTTTGTAGACCAGCTGATGTCTTTCATGCAAACTACAGGCTGCTTGCAACCAAAGCAATGACAAGGAGATCTTAGTGCAGTCTCCTCTTCACCCAGCATCAGCTTCAGGAACCACCAGCCAACTGGTTGGGAAATACTGATTTTTGACTTGCAACCGGAGGATCTAGCGGTATTCTGTGTGACTGAGGCCTTACTGTGCACCAAATGGAAGTCCCAGATAAAGGGAACTAAAACCAGGGGGAAGCCACACAGCTTTAAAGCCATTTGCGTATATCTCTGCCATTGGCCATGTTGTTTTTAACAAAATCTTTCTATTCTGTCTTTCCAAAAAATAAAGTTTTAAAAAATAATTTCTAAATTTTGCTTTAATTCTTTTAATATTTTTTCCACCAAGGACAAGTTCAAATGGCTTTTTTGGTCAATAGATGTTAATCTAATACATATTATATAGATTACTTAAGGCATTAAAACTACTCACAAATTTACAAGCAAAAGCATTTACAATAACAGAAACTAAAGCATAAAGGACATGAAAAAACTAGAAAAAAATAAGCGATAAATTATCTCAGAAGACACAACAATACTGAGGTAAACCACATCACAGGAAAAAGTAAACCAAGTGTACTTGAAATGCAACTCCACACCCTCCTGCTGTTTTTGCTGGGTCTGTTTCAATGAAAGAGTGTTACCTGACATATTGCAGATGAAAGATTCACACCGGTGCGCACATTTTCAACCCTGTTATCATCAACAGTTCTTAAGCAGTCGTTGAACATGTTGTTAAGCAGAAGGTAGAGTCCATGTAAAATACCCATCTAACCACTGACTTCAGCTCGTATCCACACACCTAAAAACCACAAATTATACAAGACATGGGTAGGACACGAGATTGGGGGAAAAAAATGAAAGGTGAAGTTTTGTAAGATCAAAACATTCTACGGATTTTATTTTAAAAATCAACTTTTTTTTTTTTTGCACAATCACAATGTTTTCTTAGCTGGCAGTAGTTTAATTACCTTACCTTTTAAGTCATGTAAAAATATAAACAGGGCATAATTGGCAGTGCAAGAGTTCATAAAACCAGTGGTTTTTCCTCTAACTGCAGTTTCAGCCTTCTTTTTAATTAATTTAGATGACTGAATGATGCTTGTGGTGTCATTTAATGCATGTTTTTGCACAAACAGAGGTATAAAGTGGATGACAAACTCAGTCCAACCTGCAGGTGTGACTAAAAAACAACAGGAGCAGAGGTTTTTGAAAGCCGTACAGGAAATGCACATTGTGGGAAAGAAGTCAAGCAAAATAACCCATTAAGCTAGCCAGGTTGGATGTTTTCTTTTGGACCATAAGATAATTTAAGTTCATTTCCTGCATTTCATCGTACTCGTACCTCAAACTGACTGAAGAATAAAAGCACCTCAGCCACTCTAGCTTTTTCTTTGTTTTCCTTTTTTGTACTGCTATTAAATTATTTGAAATAAAGAACAGTGAACTCAAGTGTAGAGTAAAAGAAGAATCAAGCTAGAATTATCCTCCTCCTTGTGTGTAGATGCATATAAAAGTCAATTATAGGTTGCAGAAGATCGCAGGGAAGCTAGTGCGCATTTTTTCTGTCTTAGAAAAAAGCACACACAAACATGCCATGTGTCTACGTGCAGTATGTAAATCTGTATCCAGCTAACTAGTTTTGTGAATCTATACAGCAATGGTTTGAGCTAAATGCTCTGCTGACACTGTAATATTAATATACTTGTGTTCAGAGGTTAAATAATTTACATATCTTCACCATCTTGGCTTAGTCTGTTAGTACTCTATTAGCTGTGGCTGATGGGAAAGTTTCAAAGCTGTTTGGCCAAAATCCAAAATATTGGAGAAACTAAAATTGTCCCTTTTATTTTTACTAGATTGAAAACATCATTGAGATCACTAACGTTGATCACAGTTCATCCTTAGGCAAAAAAAAAATTCCACCTTTACATCCATCTGTCCATTGTCTTCACTTCTTATTTGTTTTAGTGTCATGGGGGTGGTGGAGCCTGTCCCAGCTGTAACAGTGCAAACCTGGACACTTTGGGCAAGTCACAAGTCTATTGTGGGGTGAAATATGAAGGCAAGAAAATTGGTAAGTAGAACACTTAAATAAATAAATCCAATTTTTATGCTAATGATAGATGAGGTTAGGGTGAAGGAAAGTTAAAAACAGTAAGGCTGAGACTGTGCAGGAGAGTGGTGCAAATTGCACTACATCATAAATCTAAGAAACATCTGCAGGAAGGTGTAATGCACAATTCAAATTCCTGTCTGGACCAAAATGGTGAAAATTAGTGTGTAGTGCAAAGTGGTCAGTGTTCCAGTAACTGCCCCTTAGGTGATACTTGTACAATTTTCTTTTGATCACAGAAATAAATTTTCAATCAGCTTCATTTTGAATATAATATTGTTAACTTTCACATCAGAGTGGCTGCATTGAAATTTTCAATACTACCACAAGTCTCAAATCATTTTACTCATCAAGGTAAGAACCTGTACTTGTGGATTACAGATGGGTATCGGATGCCAGATTGCTGTTTATAGTGGGTTTTATAAACTTTAGTTCCCTTCATTGTGAAGCTTAAGAAAAAAAAAAAGAAACTTCAAGATCAAATAAATTGGATTGTTTTCCCTTTTTAACTTATCTTACATTTTATAGACGGGAAGTGATACCGTAACTTGAGAAACAATGAAAATGTAGGGGGGAAAGTAATGAAGGAAAAGAAGGGATTAAAGATAAGACAGTAGACACTTAATCCCCTGTGTTTCTCCACCCTTGTGATGTAAAATTATTTATGAGGCTTACTGTGAACATGTTTGCTCAATGTTATGGATTCGTGGACAAATTCACTCTTAAATTCTTAATAGGAGGGGAACTATCCATTAGCATACGACACAAAGGGGACTACAGGGAGAAAGAGTGCAATGAGGAAGAGAAAACAGAAAAATCTAATTTGCATTTGAGAGAAAACAGAAGAGAACAAATGTGAATGCTAAGAGGATGATAACTACCAATATTATGCTTGAGTAGAATATAATATTCACCATTACAGCATATAAAAGACAACATTTGATTAAAAAAAATCTTTTTTTTAACTATATAGATAAATATGTTGAGTTGATATTATTCAGTTTCATTTAAAACTGCTTTGAAAGGTCAGTTTCCAGTTGTTTTGGCTTTGTTAGCTTGATGTAAAAGAAGCAAGTAAAAGGACATATTGTGTGCGCAATTACATTTTTTGGGAGTAACCCATTCACCACAGAGGAAACAGACCTGGAAGATCCCTTTGTAAAATAAAGGGACTGTATGTTCTTTGCTTTTTAATTTAAAGATTTATGTGTGCAAAACAGATACTCTCCATCCCTGAATTCTTTTTCTCTTGGGAAACTAATACTTCCTCTTTGGAAAAAAAAAAAAATCATAACTCTCACCTTTATGTTGCTTGTCCATGTCTGGAGTCTGTGTCCTCTTCTTTACCTCATTGTGGTGCATCAAACCCTAGTAGACTTGTTAATTCTTCTTATGACTGGACAGTTGTAAACACCAGTCAGAGTTTGATGACTGCTGAAAAAAGCAGCAGCAGTGAGTATTTTCTCGCCAGCAGGGAGAAGTGTTAACAACATAGCATTTTGTGAAGCGACACAAAGGTGAGACAGGCATTTTATTGGGGTTTCAAAGAGTGATACAAACATAAAAACTCTAAGGATAAAGAATCATAGGTTAGTGTGGCAAATGTCCACTTACTCACTTGTTAGTGACAGCCTGTTGTGAAACTTCAAGCTGTGCATTTCTGGCATCAATAGCTTGGTGTTTTAAAACCTGACATGACTACCAAGGGGCAGATCTGACTGAGTAAACGATGAACATCCCACGCTCGCTGGGAACAGTAATTTTACAAAATGAGCATAGCTTTGATTTAAAAATGACACGAAAGCAGTGAACAATATCAAAAAGCCAGCAGGTATGTGCTTACAAGCAGGGAAAGGCTGCTGGGCTTTTTCTCATGAACATTTTTAAAATCAGACTGCGGGGAGTCCTCCAGTGGTAGCCTTTGGAAAAAATGTAGGTTTAAGGCAGCTCTGTATATTATTTTTTTTTTGTTTTTGTTTTTGTTTGTTTTTGTTTTTTTTTTTTTGGGGGGGGGGGGGGGGTGTCAGGTCGAAGAGTGAGCAGCAGTGCAGATACCTTGTTGGTACCTGAGGTGAAAAGAGAATGGCCACACAACTTTGAGATGACAGAAAGGTAGTAATTTGTTACTTTCAACATATGCAGAAGAGCATCTTTGAATGCACAACAAATTGAATGTTGAAGTAGATGGACAACAGCAGCAGAAGACCACTGGGTGCCACTTCTGTCAGCTAAGAACAACTAACTTAGGCTAGAAATTAAACAAATTAGACAAAAGAGTCTTAAAAGTCTTTTTTTTTTTTTTAAAAATGGTGCCTGGTCGGGTGTGTCTCACTTTCTGCTGTGACATTTCGATGGTAGGGTCTGAATTTGGCATAAACAGTAAGAAAGCTTGGATCCATCCAGCCCTGTATCAATGGTTCAGGTAGTATAATGTGTGGGGGACGTTTCTTGGCAGACTTTGGGGTTCTTAGTGGGAACTGAGCATCTTCTAAACACCACAACCTACCCAGGTGTTGTTGCTTTAAATGTATGACCAATTGTACCTATCTTCTGATGGTTGCTTTTTGTTGGATAACTAAAACTCAGTTTTCAAACATGACACTGAGTTAATTATACTGAAATGGGCTCCACAGTCACCAATTCTCAGTCTAACAGGCCACCTTTGGGATATGGTGGAATGGGAGATTCTGCGGCAACTATAGGTTACTTTCATGTCAATATGGACCAAAATTCTGAGGAATGTTTCCACACCATGAAGAATTCAGACAGTTTTGAAGGAAAATGCTTTGATGACATGCTCTATAAAACTGCACTCAATCACATTACACAGTTTTCCGTAAGCCCTGTCTACACATTCAACAAACCCCAAGATCAGTAATTTTATTATTAGTTTCATGTGTTCTAACACACGGACACGCATACACACATACACATGGTGGAAGTAATTAAAGCAAGTGGAGCTAAATTGAAGTGTATTGAACTCTTCTCTCACACGCTCCTACTTTGTCGATAGATCACTCACCAAGCGCTATCGACCGCTACAACGAATTCCCACTGCAAAGCCCTTTGCAGTCCATGTGATATGTTGGAGCCTACAGAACATAGGGCAGGGAGGCAGAAAAAACACTGAAAAAGTGAGGAAAACAGATTTTTTGTGAAGCAGCATTGGCAAAGGAAATTTCCCTTCACGTTGTTTAACTTTTTATCTCTTTCTCTCCTTGCATCGGGATTATTTTATCGGTTCTATGTCATTGTGTGCCCCACTCTGTCTTTCCAAGTCCTTGTTTTCTCCTCTCTCTCTAAACCCCTATATCTCTATCTATCTTGTGGGAAGGGTAATGATTTTAACTAAATGAGACTCTTGCACTTTTCCAACCCACTAGATTAACAGATCAATGGAATAGCATTTGTGTGTTCATCTGTGGGGAGAAGCCTATGTGTGTTCTCGCCGTCTACACAGTCTGTATAGTAATCATGAATACCCAATAACCCCAGTGACTAGTTATGACATGGAGGACAAAGCTCTGTTGATGGGAAGTGACAAGGGAGAAAAAAATGACAGCAGAGATTTCACACAAACAGTAGGGGAGTAGGAGGCCATGGATTTTTACTGAATAATTGGTAGGAATTTTTCACAAGGTCTCGACATGACAAATGTGCATCAAGCACACCATCAGTGGTGGAGTAGAAGAACGCCTCTGCTCCTCTGTTGAAATGCATTTCCCCTGTGTGGGTCACCCCTTGTGCTTGATGTGAATTCAATTGGAGATTGATTATCTCTTATTTGTGATCAATGTTAAATGTGTTAACATGTATTGGCTCTGCTCTTTCAGTGTGCACCTGTGCTTGTATGAAGCTTTTCCTCCAAGAGGTTTGCTATCGCTCTTCATCCACACACCTCTCTAAATGCTAGGAAGGCTGTAGAAATTTAGTAGTTAGTGAGAAACATTCACACAGCTGTAAGTAGTTAATTCTCCTGTTTGCCTTATAGGCAAACAAAAAACATTTATTTTGACGATTCAGTTTAAAGAAATAAGAGAAACCACTGCAGAAAACAGACATTTAAAATTAAATTTTTTTCTTTGTATTTCATTACCTGAGTATTTTCTTTCTTTTTTATTGCTTTCTTAATACTCAGTAAGTGCTCTCTTTTTGTAACTAGCTAAGTGTTTTCATGCGTGATTGAATTTTTTAATCACACTTGTATGAGTTGCATGATGTTCTGATATAGTTATATACCGTCTTACACATCAAGCTTTTGATCTTGTGATCTAAATTTAGTTAAAAAAATAACAAAATGTGTACTTTGTCAATTATTTCTTTGATGTAACAATGCTTCTTTGCAATAACCTTGAAAGCCTGTTTATTTCCCCTCAAATAGCACCACATTTGTAAGGATTCATTCATGGGTTGAGCAGCAGAGTTGAGTATGTGGGTTGCACCCATGCCAAACAGCTTATTTTGCTATTGACTCTTGTTTGGCATCATTTATTGGATTGGATGATTGAATTCTGAAGAAACAAGACATATTGCCAATTTAATAATATATATATTTTTTAACAAACAGTAGGATGTGGAAAAAACATATACAGTCACAAGAGCCTGGCACCACCTCCTCATGCTCATTTTGATATCTCCCAGCGTTGAGATTTCCTCTGGATTATGACAAGTCTGGTTACAAATGTGGCAAAATTAAAGGTGAAATAAAAAAAAGGCTTTTCCCAGTGGTATAAGAATTATTGCCAAGAAACTGTTTGTTAGAAAGAAAAATATCAAACAAGCACAAACAAAAGTTTATATTTTTTAGTCATGTGGGAGTCGTGGTATTTTTTGGTATTTAATGTTAATATTTCTTATGAATTTTTTTTAAAAAGGAGACCAATACACATTAATTAACATGAGCACTTACTTTTTTCATTCATGGATGCTGGCAGGTTTTAAAAAGGAATGTACAAGTATCTAACAAAAAAGAAAAAAGACATTTTCACAGGACTCTGTTCAATCATGTACAAAATTAAGCACACCCTGCCAGTAATTAAGATAGTAAGTTGCAAGGTGCTGCTAATCAAATGCAATTGATTAAATGATCATCAGCAAGTGTGATCACCACTATAGAAGCAGAATATTCGTAATTTGATGGTTTGGAGGATTCGGTTGTGTTAACACAATGCGAAAAGGAATAAATGCATCACCAAACTCACTCCCAGGCCAGAACCTGCAGTGCTCAAAGAAACTGCAATGTTGGTCCACTCAAAGTCCAGATTTCAACATGAGTGAAATATTGTTTTGGCACCTTAAGAAACTGTGTATGTCTGAAAACCTCAATGAACTGATTTTTTTTTTTTTAAGGTGGGCTTAAATTCTTCCTGAATTATGTGAAAGACTGATAAAGTAATGAAAATGAATACTTCAAGCTATTGCTTATTACTAACCCATATGGAAAAGAAATAGTAAAAACTTGAAACTTGATTTACTCATGAAAGTGGCCACTTTCTCATTACTTTCATATATTGTTTTAGTAAGTATCCAAAACATACAAGTTTCATTATATAATTTTTCAAGGGATCTTATATGTGTTTTCACTCTTGTATGCTTTTCATACAAGTTTCACACAAGACAGATACAAACTTTATAAGATTTATATATATATTTTCCATATGGGAAACATTGTTCCCCAAGCTATTGAATCATCTATTATAGTTTTTTATAGGACTGTAGTGAGTCCTGCAGGGTTTACTATCTTCGCTCTGTGCTGCTTAATAAGAAAATAATAATACATAATAACTTCCCCACTTTTGTCCAAACAGTTATAAAAATATGCAGCGACTCAAAATGTTACTCAGTCATTTGTGTGCCCCCAATGTGCTTGTATTGCTGCCTGAAAATGTTGGGACAAGCTCCTAATGAGATAAAGGATGGCATCCTGGGGGATCTCTTTCCAGATCTGGACCAGACCATCACTGAGCTACTGAACAGTGTGACATGTCATTGAACTGAAACATAATATCCCAGAGGAGTTGGATTTAGGTCAGGCGACCATTGAGGCAAGTCACTGATCTTCTAGGAACTGCCTGCATACTCTCGTCATATGAGGCTGGACATTCTCGTGCACCAGGAGGAACCCAGGATCCACCTCAACAGGTAGAGTCTGAGAGTGGGTCCAAGGATTTCATCCCAATACCTAATGGCAATCAAGGTGTCATTGTTTAGCCCAGTGATAGTCCCTCCCTGGATATACCTCCCCAAACCTGTAACGCTGTAACAAAGTTACAATAGTGTTATCCAAGGTTTCTCCAGACCCTTTCATATTTGTCATTATACTGAGATGAACCTGCTCTTATCTGTAGGACCCACCAGCCTATAAAACCATTTCGTTTTGCCAGTTGTCTCACTGTTTCCCCTCTAGTGCTCATGTTGCTTATTTCATTAACACCAGAGCAGTTGAAACTGATTACCAATCCCCTCTGCTACTTAACGGTTGATATCAGTTAGCCTTATTGGCCGTGGAACCTGACATTACGATGCACTGAAAGCACAAACACATAAGCACACACATGTCCAAGCATGCTGTGTTCAGATTTCTGTTCAGTGTGGAGAGCCTATCAAAGCATAGTGATTTCCTCCTTTTAGTGTGACAACTCTTAAGCCTCAAATGTGAAAGATTGACAGGGAGGTTTTATTAAACCTCTTCTCAAAGTATATGTGAGTGCACAGAGGTGTAGACAGCAGCCAAATTTTCAGAACAAAACATGACTATATAACAACAACCGATTTCCTCAGGGTTTTTGTCTGTGTGCTCTTTCCTGAAACATGAAACTGCGAATTTAAATATAAAGGATTATATCTTGCACACTACGGGTGTCATGACAACACAGTATCCATAATGATGATGTTTAAAAATGAAATGCTAATATTATTTCAATGACGTGTATATATTGTTTGTAACCATTTGTCACCTTTTTGGTGACAAATGGCATCACTGACACAGAAATTGCAGTAATTTATTTTCCTCTGTTTGCAGCTTCAAAGCTATTGGTTTCTGGTTTCTTCATTGACAGATGAACCCAAAATAACCAAGACCTAGAGACTATTTTGAATTGGGTCTTTGCATAATAATTGACAACAATAAAAAGGACAAATGCCCTTGAAAAATGATATTGCCCTAATAAAATACTTGAATGCACACATGACACAAATGATCAGTTTTGGTCATTGTTGCTTTGTTAACCCAAGCACAAACAAGCGCACAGACAGGATCATGTCTATTTTGTGGTTGTGTCACCTCCATCTAACCGATGATTTCATTTATAGTGAGAGAAACTTCAACAAAGAAGTACAGAAAGACACCGGGATGCGTTTGGCTGTGATGAGAATATCCATACCTGAGGAGTTAGAACATGTGGAGGTGACAGACAATATTCGTAAAAGCATTGGCAAGCGTGTGTGTGTGTGTGTGTTTGGAGAACAAATGGCAGAAGAGCTCTGGAATGTGTGTCTTATACATACTGCTGTAGATCTACTTGAATGCAGACAGCAACTATGACAATAGAAAACATCTTAAACATTGATAAAAACCACACACACACACACACACACACACACACACATTGTTATCAGAAGATCAGGATATGAGTGATCACCACCTTCCCACAAACACAAACAGTTTCCTTTCATGGTTGCTTGTGTGTGTGTGTGTGTGTGTGTGTGTGTGTGTGTGTGTGTGTGTGTGTGTGTGTGTGTGTGTGTGTGTGTGTGTGTGTGTGTGTGATTCGTACATATATTACATGTTGTGGGGACTTAAATCAGTCTACTTCTGCTGATTATTCACACATGAACTTTGGACAATGCTGCAAGAATTGGACAATGTCCAATTCTGTCGCAAGAATCGTGTACCCCGGCCTTGTCCGGACAGATTGATAATCTACTGCTGAGAGATAGACAGCCATTCACACACACAGGCAATTTAAAAGAATCACTGACTCTAACAAACACATCTTTGGATTTGGAAGTAAGCTGGAATATCTAGAGAGAATCCAGTGAGGCACATTGATAACTTCAGTGTCACAGAGTAGTGTGAGAAAGCAATACCCAATGTTGGCTAACTGTTTACCTTTAATACGTTTTTAAAATGACTGACAAATCTTGAACGTAAGCAATGATCACACTTTATCATGAATTAATTCTGTAGCGTGCAACTGTAAGTGACTGTTAATGAAAGTAATTGCAGTTTTAGAAAAAAAACCCAAACAGATCTGAAAATACTTGGACAGGACTACACATTCAATTTTAATGGGATTTAGATTAAAACCAGCAAATGTCAATTTTTAAAAAATAATATTAACAGTGAAATACTTCCTATAAAATTCCTCCACCACATCAAAGACAAAGTCTAACGTACACGTATGCAAGGAAAAATATTCCTGCATTCCATTTTTAGTCTGGTTCTTTCTTCCAGCAACTCCAGGCCGATCTTTTGTGCTGGGCCTGGACATGTCAGGACACGCATACCCCGTGAACATCCACAGAGCTAGTGATTTATCTGTGTGACTTTTGTGTGTTTTAATCACGGACAAGGAACACACACACTCATGCAGGCGCATGCACAGATGCAATGACAGGTGGGGTTTGCAAATGCAGCATGTGTATGTGGGACAGTGGTGCATGGGTGCATGAGTGTTCGTGTCACTGTAGCCATGTTGAAATCAGGGTCCAGGGTCCTCTTTGAAGGTGTGTTCATGTACACACACAGGCACACATGCACTGACCAGCTGTTTCTACCCTTTGATGTCTGTACTTTTTTCATTCTACCAACCATAGTTGCATCTCTCTCTCTCATCATTCCTCAGTGCAGCTTTCACCTTTTCATCTCCTATAACTACAGCTTTTTTAAAAAAAATAGAAATCCTCTGTCAACGTAATGTCACAATTTGTGCAGTCTACACAATTCCATAAAACAACACTGCAAAACAGCCCACATTTTAGTATTAATGCATTCTAAAATATATTTTTAAATTCGGTAATCCTTAATAATGATCAAAAAACTAATCACAGAAAACTCTATTGGGTTACATTTGATTCAATTTCATTGTAATTTATGGAGCAAATCACAACAACAAGATGAATATAAATATATAAAGTGCCTCAAGGCATTAGAAAAGCTCAACAATCAGACCTGTGTGCAAAGGGATTGATTAGACTAGATTAAAAATCTATTTTGCAAAAGTGTCTTGGCCAAAATATCTGAAAACTTGCACTTCAATCATATTTTCTTTGATTTGAAATCCACTGTCGTGGCGTTCAGTGCCAAAATGACAAAAAAAACCTGCCACTGTCAAAATATCGACATATTTTCAAATGTGCAAAATATGGACCTAATTTATCTTTCAAACATGGACCTAATTGTATGACCAACATAGCGTGTACTCACACTAAGTGATCTGTATCTTTCCTGAGCACATCTGACTTCCAAAGTCCAGTTCGTTTGACAAGTGTGGTCTCTGCACAGGTGCAGGAAAGCATATTGTGCCCTGGACTGCTTGAAGAGGTGAGTCTTGTGGTGTGGTTCAGTTGGATTTCATGTAGTATAATCATGAATTTTCACCCCAAAAATTGCTGTTAAGTAGTTAACAAATGTATATGAGGCACGTAAGGATGGTGTTTCACTGTCTATAAAATGTCCCCAATAAAGCCAAAAAATGCATGAAATCCTGAACTTAATTTTTCTCTTGAAGTGTGATTTTCAAAGGTGCATGTCCGCACTGTTTTATGAAAGCAAGCACACGAGTTAGAGACAGGAGGCTGGATTGTTACGAGAAGTGTGAGTGCATGTCAGCATGGGAGCAGGGACAATGTGCTTTGGCACGGAACAAGGCAAACATGCCTGGTGTGAGTATAGCCTTAGACCTCGTTTTTATTTAGTCCTCAACAAAAAGTTCTGTACACCTGTATGTCAGTGAGGTATGATAATTATTGTTTAGATTTACTTTACTGCAGTAGGTATGTATCAGCAGCAAAACGTACTGAACAATGCAGAAATCAAAACGTCTTTTCTTTCATAAACTTTATTAATGGCGTCTCAGAGGGAGGCTGGTGCTGAAACAAGGATCGGTTTCACACACACAATCTCTTTCAACAAGAACACACACAGAGATGTAATAGAATTACATTAAACAATTTTTTTCCATCATTCCAACACAGCTGAGCATTTGAAGTATTTGCACAAGACCTAGTCTCATCTGTTCACTCCTTGATGTACTTGGATTTTTTTTCCAACTTCACAATCAAAAACAGCTGTAAGAGTTTTTTTTAATAACTTATTATATGACATGAATAAGACGCAAACCACTGTTTTGGTTAATATTTTGTGAGACATCACACATGCCATTATTAGCAAGGCTTGTGGTGAGCAAGTGTTCTAGGTTTGAACTTTTTCACCTTTAGAATATCATAATACAAATGTGCACATATATGCCTGTTAATACAACATGTGAACCATCTCCCCTTTCTATTATGACTTTCTATAATTACTGGTATTCTGCTGAAAACCAATTGGGCAAGTTGGGCAATACCATTATCTAATTTTAGCTGGAAACATGGGGTTATAGGGTTAGCCTCTCCACTAACCTGGACTTTTTTTTTTTTACCCTTTTTATTCAAACAAAGGTTAAGAACTGTGGGATAATCTTTTATGCAAATTTGAAATTTTGGAAACAAATAAATGCAGTATTTTTCCGACTGAGAACAATCTCCGGAGTAATCCTTATTTAAAACTTCCTGATCGAAACATTTAAGCATTCCTTTGTTACATCTAAACTGGTCTACTGTACTGCTTGGTATACTGGAATTAGTCATCTATTGCTTGTTTTTAGTATTTTTTTTAGTAACTAGCCCAAAATGCTGTTGTCAGATTACTCACTGGGACAGAAAAGAGAGAGGATATTACTCCAGTGTTAGCAGCCTTGCACTGGCACCCTGTGCATTACAGAATTAAGTATAAGCCTTATATGGTCTTACACCTGCATATGTGGTAGATATGATGTGCCCTATACTCCTTTGAAATTATTAAAGTCTGCGTTTCAGTCACTCCGGATGATCCCACAGTCAAAGTGTATTTGTTGCACCAAGACCCTGGAATGAGCTCCTCAGTCACCTGACACAGACATGAACTGTAAGCTAAAGACATACCTCTTCTGTCAAGCTTTTATAAACTTCTGATTTCTGAATTAGCTGCTGTTGAGCTGTTGAGTTATTGTATAAACACTGTACATACATGTAGCATACATTTTTAGGAAACTATTTATTCTATTTTTTTATAAAGCAGTTTGGTTTTAATTGTGCTATATAAATACAATTTACTTACTAACTAAACTAATAAGGTTTCATTTTTATTACCCCTTCCACAAAACTAATTGAAACCAAATTCAACATGTGTCTCTCTGCATTGCCCCAATTAAAGAAACAAAATTAAAAGAAACACTGATAATTAATAATAATTAATTTTAAAGATGTGTACAAAAAAAATAAAAATAAAAATAAAGAAAATTCATACATTAAATTTTGAAAAAAACTTTTTATAAACTGATCAGAGTGCTTAGTGCATGAAAGGCACAATTTGCTCTTTTTTTTTGCAGTAATCAGATAAATTTGGTCTTTACATTCTTTAATCACACAAGTAATGAAACTGGCAACACCAGGTGTAGTCTTGCAAAAACTGAACTGGTTTCTGAGAATCAACATTTAAAATAGCAGTGTGGGAAACAAGTCACGTTGTTGACGGCAGCACCTCAGATCATCAAAAAGCCATGTTTTTAACCCAACATTTTCCCATGTTGTAATCTTTCAACCATCTTCCCTTCATCTTGGAGCCATTAAGACCTTCTAGGGTTACTTGGTTTGTCTGTGGCCCAGCAGAGCCCCAGAGCCCCAGTCTTTGTCCAGATCCAGGCAGCAGGTGAATAGGATGCCCATGTAAGGGGCCTCTCAGCCTAGATACACCTGATACCTGGCTCAGACCCCCACAATAAAATCTATCCACCACCTAACCTTCCAAAGACCTGACTGGACTCCTAAAGCCCCCCAACTTCTCTTGACAGCCTGCCAGCTGCTTTTTTTTTTTTTTTTTTTGGTACGCACAGACTCACAACAAGAGTGAAAGAAGTTATTGTTGACAGTATCGGCAATGCAGACCCCCCACCACACGCACACACACACACACACACACACACACACACACACACACACTGTATGTTGTACGTATGTTCTTAGTTCTGCCCCGTCTCTTTTTTGTATGTCTATGTGGGCTCTGCCCTGTTGTCTGAGCCTCATATCTGTGTGAACTCTGTGTTCACCTTTGAAGTTCTCTACCATGCATCTCTGCACCCCCTCCGCCCCGCCCTGTCTCTCTCACTGCTTTGATTCCCTTTCTTGTTACGGGGAGTTGGCTGATCCACAGATAATGCCACTTGGTCTCTCCGAGGCTGCATGTTACTTGAAAAATACAAATCAATGTATGATTCAGGAGCAGAGCCTATACAGTTCAGAGCCTAACTAAACTTTGTTAATTTGTGGATTTATTTGCTTAAGTATGCAGCAGGCTAAAAATGGGTTAATAAAATGGATGGATGGGTAAGAACCATGGCACCATTACTGGACTGGGTTAATTGGTGCACTTTTTCCACAAACTCCACATTTTACAGCGTGTCACCAAGGTGCTGAAATAGCACAGCTGCTTTGAAAGCACACAAATGGATTAAAACAAGACTAACATTTGCATGCTGATGATAGTTTGACTGGACTGGCCCAAGAACAATATAATGAAACATCTTCATTCCCTTTTACTACATCCACAAACAGTTATCACGGGTGTTAACTATCGCACATCTGTGTCAAGTTGGCACAGCAGTATCTTTCTTTTCAGGACAAAACGCTGTACTTATGTTGCCTTCGTGTTTCAGGAACACTCTTATTTTTGGTTTGACCTCCTGTGCAGTTTAAATCTTTGACTGAGAAAAATGAAAACTTAAATTGGATTTCTGCAGTGAATAACTTTCCTGAAACAGTAGCTGTGATTTTATCTAAAATGGAAAATTCAACCTTGACTTTGAAGCAGTTCTGTATTCTCACCAAGCATCAGTGTAGCATAATAAAAGTCAAAAACCTTCATGAAATATTCTTTTTCTTTTTCTCGCTAGTTTACAGAGCCAATGTAAACATTTCAAATTTCCTAACCACAACTGGTCTGACTGCAGCTGGTATCAGCGAACAGCCAGTTTTTTTTATAATTCATCAAAATAAATACACACAAACTTGACCAATTTTGTGTTTACAGCAACATAAACTTGGTATATTTATACATATTAATGTAGCAACGTGGGCAAAAATCGGGGAATTATCTGCTAAAAGTACTGTATAGACATGTGGTGTGCATGGCTGCACAGCAGGTATGCTTAGCTCTCCGGATTTAAGCATTTCAATAACATGAAGGCAGAAAAGTCTGTTCAACACATTTGACATCAGAGGAGTATGACAGCAGGGCAACACGATCCAGGCAAATTGTTTGGTTCTCCCCATACTAAAGCCTGACCACTTTATATCTTTTTCATACAGTACAACAGAAATGCAAAGAGCTGCATTGAATTGCATTTTTTTAAAAATCAATTTTGGTTACTAATATTAAAGAATGAAACGATCCGTTAATTAAACCCAGCTTTAAAAAAATGTATTCAGTGTTTGTTAAGTTTTCATATTTTTTTCCTTAGTTGCCTGATTGACAGTAAACATCTGTTGTGTATTTATGTGAATGTCTATGCATTTATGTGCACACGTAACAGTGTTAATGTGTATTTTTAAAGTAAATGATGAATGGCTTTCGATCTCCCAGCTGTTGAGTCTGTCTATACAGACCAACAACTATGGCTTTGTCAGCAAAAAGAAATGATCCATCAACACACACAAACACATGCACACACACACAAACACAATTCTGCAGCCTGGTCAGTAATGAGTATGATGGATTGCACCTGAGGTGTGTCATGTCTGGGTTATTGATAGGCAGGTATTGGAGGGCCAACATGAAATATTAATAGGCAGGAGCTAAATGCAGATCTGACATAGAGTGAGAAGGAGAAAGAGAAGGGCAAAAAAGAGAGATGTTTGAAATGCAATTGGTTGTACCTGAGGCTTGATAGCAAGTACAAACTGTGCATAGTGATAAAAAATGCAAGCATTCATGTAAGTTTGCTTGAGAATTTGAAAGATGTCTAATATCAGTATCAAATTTTTGGTTTTCTCAATGGAAATTCCCTCCATCTTTGACACATCTCGCATAAACACACACACTCAAATCTCTCTCTGTCACTCTAACCCATATCCTGTTGTGGTTCTTGCTCTCTCCTCGGCTTTGATATCTGAGAACCGCTGACTTTCACAGACAGACAAGGGACACCTTTGTCTTTGCCACACTGCACGAGTGTTTGTCATCGTTTTTGGAAATGCGTTTGTTCGACTGCGTCCAGGCCATTTCTAAAAAACAATAGCGACTAACACACTTAGAACAAGTAAAGTCCTGCCAAGAATCTGTCCTTGGTAATGCACTTTAAACAGCAAAGAGGGCTGCAACATATCTCCCCTGCTAGAAGTGGGGAGGGCATGTTATCTTGATGTCTGTGTGGGTGTGTTTGTGTGTGTGTGTGTATTGATGCAGCACTGCAGAGCAATCTATACTAATGATTTCCCATAGACACCTCAAGTTGTTCTGAGAATCAGGGAGGATGGGAGGGAGAGAAGTCAAAAGAGACGAATGATAAGATAGATCTAAAGGGAGACAGACTGAAGGAAGGAAGGGCCAGCACGGAGGAAGGGAGGGAAGTTGTAAAAGGATTATTACCAATATTATCACACTTAATGCACTAGCCACAGTTTAAACATGTGCTACCTTTTAAGCTGCAACATTGAGAGCCCTGCACAGGGTTTATAAGCCATAAATGATGACGTTACTAAAAGGTAATGAAATACTTAGAACTTTAGACTTACCTTTTGCTAGTAAGCCATTAACTGTCATTATTAGAATATTAGGGAGGCTTTTAGTAAAAATGTTATGTATAAATGTTGTATAAAGGTAAATGGTCACCTTTACTTATACAGTCATAGACTACAGAGTAGATACACCTGTTTTACTGTTTAACACAAATATCTAAGCAGCAAATTGTATGACAGTAACTCAGTGCATTTAAGCATGTAAACATAGTCAAGAAGGCTTGCTGAAGTTCAAATTGAGTTCAAACAGAGTTGGGAAGACAGGTAAAATCACTCTGGATGTGGCAGGTTTTTGGCTTAAGACAAGCTGGTCTGATTATTTCAGTAATGGCTGATCTACTGGGATTTTCACATTTTCACAGCCATTTACAGAGAATGCTCTGAAAAACTTCCTTGTTGATGGCCAGGGGACAGAAAGACAGAAAGGCAACAGTAACTCAAATAAGTAAAAAATAACTTGTAACAGTAACAACCAAAGTATGCAGAAGAGCATCTCTGAAGGCACCACCTTCAAGCAGATGAGCTACAGCAGCAGAAGACCATACGTGGTGCAACTGATGTAAGAATAGGAAATAGGCTACAGTTCACACTGACTCATTAAAAATAGACAAAACAAAATTGGAAAAATATTGCCTGGTCCATTGCATCTTGATGTGTGGTGTTGCATTTGGAAGTCAGAGTCAGCTTCTGATGGCTCCTTTCAGCCCTCAAATCTTAACAAAGCTCAAATGACCTCAAACTAGTTTCTTGAACAGTGACAGTGAGTTCGCTGTACTCAAATGGACTTCACAGTCACCAAACTTGAATCCAGAAGAGCGCCTTTGGGATGTGGTGGATTTTGTGGAATGGGAGATTCAGATGTGGTGTCGGTAAATCTACAGCAACCAGATCAACCATCATGTCAGTATGGACGTCTGAGATCTCTGAGGAATGTTTCCAGCACCTTGTTGAATCGATGACACAACGAAGGCAGTTGGGAAAAGGTTCCAACCCACTGGTTGCGATGTGTACCTAATGAAATGAGTGTAAATGGCAACTCTCATTCTAGCAGCTGCTAAAAAATTCTTAAATACAGTTTGTAGTTTGTAGCCCAGATGCCGCACCAATAAAAGCTCTACCGCTCATTCAGTAACAAAAATCTTGTTACTAAAAATCTTTTAGAAATACCTCACAACTGACCAATAAAGCATCAATAAACAATGTATTAGTCACCGTAATGATTATGTGTCTTTTGTGAGCGTAAATGTCATGCTGGACTTTCATCATATTGTAAAAGTTGTCCACGCCATTAAAGTACACTTAACATGGTAAAAGGAAAAATATGAAAGGGACTGGTTTTACAGTACTGAAAGTCCCCAAATATGAGAAATCACTTTGCATGTGTCCACAAACTCTGCCTATATGGCAAAATATTAGGGGAGCATTTTAAGAAACTCTACTTTCTTCATATATATCATATTGGCCTTCTCCTTTTGTTTGTTTCCCTTGTCTATATCTACCTCTGTCTCTCTTTCCCTTCTCAGTTTTTATCTGTTTAGCATTTCTAATATATATGTTGTGGGTTTTTTTCATTAATTACTAAAATGCATTTATTGTGTTTGCTTGTTTTGTCATTTCATTTGAACTTTTTTGAAATGTTTTTATATATGGAAAACTGTTAAAATTGAATTGAAAGTGATATTTTGTCATTTCAGTACATTTTTACATTTGTAATTTGGTAAGAAATGTTTTTATGATAAATTATAAAATTGAACTAATACTTTTCTGTTAAGGTCTGCATTGGAGTTCCTGATATATGATACTGTGTTGTGTAAGCGCAAGCGTTTCTGCTAACTTGTATGTGGGCTCTGTATGTATGGTGTGACTGTGTGAATGCCTTGAACTTGCACAGTGGAATTTCCTCCAATCACTCCACATTGTTCACACGAACAACGAGTCAAAGCAACAGGGCAGGACAGAAACACTCCACACCCTCAGGGGTGTCTCTGAGGAACCATAAGCACTTCCAGGTCAAAAGTTTTTCTTGTTTTATAATTACATTTTTAATGATCCATTCAAATGACTGACACTGATGTATAATATTCAGCATCAAAACCTTTTCAGTAAAACATCTGCCTTGTAGCTGCTTGGTGACCTTCTCAGTGGGCTATACAGGTGGGCAGAGGTCGAGCTGCAGTGGGCTGAGCTGTTATATCTGTATATATAAAGCGCATTTAAAGTAAACCTGAGCTGGATAGATTTATGTTTGCATGCCCTATATATATATGTGTGTGTGTGTGTGTGTGTGTGTGTGTGTGTGTGTGTGTGTGTGTGTGTGTGTGTGTAGAAGAGAGGCAGTTGGTGTGGGAAAGACTATTGAGGTGCTGCATTAGAGGAAACAACTGTGATGAGCATTGTGTTGTGCATTTGATTGTAGGCGAGGAAGTAGAAAAAATTAGTGTGTTTATACAGCACAGTACAGCACATGAGTCTGAGCCCTTACAGTCGCATGACCCTCTGTGTGTGTGAGTGTTACCAAGAGGAAGTGATTACTGTATAACTTGGTCAGAGGGAAACCTCTCACTATTGTTCGGCCCTTCCTGGTCATTACAGAGGAAGACGAGACTCCATCACTGTCACTTTTTCTCTAGCTCGCTTTCTCTGTCAGTGACTTTCTTCTTTTTCACTACTTCGATCTTTTTATTTTCTCATTTTCACTGTTTAGCTCCACCTTTTTTTCTTTTTCTTTTATTCTTCATGCTAAAATAAACAACTGAATTAAAACCATCTGTTCGATAGAGACGAACTAATTAATTATACATTTAAAATCTTCTTTTTATTTAGCAGTGACTTTAACTTCTGCACAGTTCTTTTGATCAAATGCAAGCAGTTTGTCTGTTATGTTGTGCTGCCCTCTGCTGTCTAAGATTAATCCTACGCAAAAGCGTTTGCACCCCCCAAAATTTCCAGTGCGAGGAATTTAGGCTGCTAGCGTTATTTCTCATAACTGTGTACATATATATGTATTATTATGCATGTATCATGTGTATTCCAGAGTGTATTATAGATAAAATTAAAATAAAATTTACATTTAAATCTAGTAAAAGGCAGTCTGTAATGGAATTACATTTTTTGCTTTTATTTTATTGTTTTTGCGAATATTTTTAAAAGAAGCAGTTCGTTCTATTCTTGCTGTAGACTGAAAGTGACCTTGCGGGAGCCCTAAAGTTCCTTACTTAATTGAAACCTGCACAGCTGCGCTTGAATGAATCAGCACGTTTCCTCCAATAATCACATCTAACTTGATTCACCTGAGGCGGCTTTGACAAATATAATCACCCGGCGGTTGGTTTCATTGAGTTTTTGTTTCAGGAGCTTGGATTACCGTGTGCTCAAAGGCCAACATGCCCACCAAAAACGTTACCGACGAACGGCTCTCCAAATTTAAAAATAAGGGGAAAGATCCGGCAGTAAGTTGACTATGATTTCTTTCTTTCTTTATTTATTTTAGGTTGGGTTTTTTTTTTTTTTTTTATCTGAGCTACACCATCTACTCCTGTAGAAACTTCGGGAGAAAAGGATCACGGAGTGCGTGGAGTTGCGCAAAGCTCACAAGAATGAAAATTTCTTGAAAAGAAGAAATCTAACGCTGTCGTCCCTCCCGGACGAGGAGGCCCTGTCTCCAGACTACATCCCCAACGAGCTGGTAAGTTTCCAGAAACCTTTAATAACTCTACTAAAACTAGCAGAGACTCTAACAACATACCTGTAATCCAGGTGACCCACTTATCCATTGAGGACATAATTAAAGACGTGAACAGCGACTGCAGGAAGTTCCAGACCCGAGGCTGTCAAGCAGCCCGGTGAGTGTTCAGGGATGATTATGATCTGTCTGATACTGTCTTCAAATGTAACCCTTGCTTTTTGCCATCTCACAGATGATTACCAGCTCAGTCTGTCTGTAAAGAAAAACATCAATTTCAGGGATCACATGGGACCTGTGGGGAAACCGTAATGGGCGTTTATTCAATGTTAATGACACCCAAGAATTTATTGGGTACAAGTGAACTGAACAAAGTAAAGCCTGTACCTTAACTTTTTTTTTTTTTTTTTAAATCGTCTCCTCAGGAAGCTGCTTTCTCAAGAGCGTAACCCTCCTCTGAAGGAGATTATAGATGCTGGTTTGCTGTCTAACTTTGTGTCCTTCCTGTCTATGGACGATGAGCCAACTCTGCAGTTTGAAGCAGCTTGGGCTCTAACAAACATTGCCTCCGGGACCTCTTGGCATACGCAGCAGGTATTAAAGCTGTCTGATATTAATGTTATGTTGAACAGATTTCACAGTAATCTATCAACATGTTGGATATTGTCAATATTCAACATATTATAGTGACATGTCACATGTCTGCTTTGGGTTAACCTTGTAACCTCCTCAAGCCATTTTCAGAGCAGACTAAATGTGTGTGTGTGTGTGTCTCTACCCTCAGGTGGTGGAACATGGGGCTGTACCAGCTTTCATCTCTTTGCTGTCCTCGCCAATGCTCCACATTAGTGAACAGGCTGTCTGGGCTCTTGGGAACATTGCAGGTTAAATCTTAAATGCAATGTATTGTCATGTCTAGCTTTGCTCTAACAAAGGGGTGTTGAAAATGGGGAATCTGAGAGGAGTTTCAAAAAGCGCTTCAGTTGCTGAGTAACTGAGGTCTTCCCACTAAACAAAGGAATATGGAAAATAAAATCCAGTCCTCTACTTCAGTTTCATTGTTGCTTATAATGTAACTACTCCTCAGGTGATGGTGCAACTTATCGCGATATCCTGATTGAGTGCAATGTCATCCCAGCCTTGTTGTCTCGAATCTCTCCAGACACACCGGTCAGTTTTATGCAAGCTTTGTTTGTGCTTGTCGTTTTTCTCTTTTTCTGATAACTTCTAAATATTCTGGATTTGAGATTGTCATGCATTTGGTAGAGTATAGGTTTAGCTTTGCACTTTAACCACACTGCCAAATCATGACTGGTTTAAATGCATTATGCTGAAAAATATACGGTTTTAATTTGTCAAACTGAAGTTCCCACAAAGGAACTTGACTGCCTTTAAGTGGTTCTATTGTATAGTAATTCATGTTGATGGCTTTCAATGCCAATGAGTGCATCAAATTGGTCAAATGTGATGAAATAAGTTCTAATGAGGAAGAATAATACTTCAACTGCATGATTCTTCAACTAAAAGCCCCAACTAAAGTAAAACTATAGTCTTATCAGATAACTAGTAAAATGGTGAAAGAAACTTCAAGTCTAAACTGTAATTGACTCTAACGCTAGGTTGGCTATTTGCGTAACCTGACATGGACTCTGTCCAACCTGTGTCGAAACAAGAATCCATTTCCACCCTTGTCTGCAGTCCAGCAGGTAAGATCAGGAACTGCTGTATTGACACGTGATCAGACTGCACATCTTAATTCCAAATCCACCAGTTGATAAGCTACATCTTCTGCTTCTGTAGATGCTTCCTTCACTGGTCCAGCTGCTTCATCTAAGTGACAAGGACATCTTATCTGATGCATGCTGGGCAATCTCCTACCTTTCTGATGGTGACAATGACCGCATTGAAATTGTAGTGAAAACTGGTATTGTTCCTCGACTGGTGGAGCTCATGAGTCACCAGGAGCTTGGTGTCATGGTAGTGTATACACCTACTTTGAACTAAAGGGTCTGTCACTTGAGCATAAGTTAAAAATCTGACATGAGATACGAAGATTTAATACTTCCCCTCTGTCATTACTCAGTGTTGCATTTGAATATGAATGATCACTTCATATAATTTTCTTTTTTTTTTTTTCCATAAATCTTTGACAACCAGACCCCAGCTCTCCGCTCCATTGGGAACATAGTGAGTGGCTCTGACCTACAGACTCAGACTGCAATTGATGCTGGAGTTCTAAATGTCTTACCCAAGTTAATGAGGCATCCAAAGGCCAGTATTCAGAAGGAGGCAGCATGGGCCTTGTCCAACATTGCTGCAGGTCCATGCAAGCAAATCCAACAGCTGATCACCTGTGGTCTGCTTCCTCCTCTAGTACACTTACTGAGAAATGTGAGTAGCCTTCAATCTGTAGTCTGAATTTAAAGTGTAAAACTGTTTGAGTACACAACCTTTGTGTTTACTGGGTTACTTGATCCAATGTAGTTTTAATGAGCCATGACTCTGTGGATAAAGGCCACAATGAAGTGTAGGAGTTTAGTTCTTTTCAAAGTGAAGTTGTGATAAATGGTCTGAAATCAACACCGAAAGTTGGCTTTCAACTTAAACACTAGTGCCGTTCAGATTCTGAGTAAGCTAGCCGTCAGTATGTTAGGTTTTTTGTTTTGGACAATTTTCTGTATTAAAGGAAAAGTTTCACAAGTAACAATGGGCTTATCTGTTCAGCTGCAAAATATATATAAAAAAAAAAATTAAATTTTTTTTTAAATATTCTTCCTCGTCTAAGGGTGACTTCAAAACTCAGAGGGAAGCAGTTTGGGCTGTGACAAACTTGACTAGTGGGGCTACTGTGGAGCAGGTAGTCCAGTTGGTGCAGAGTGGTGCTCTGGAAGCAATCCTCAACCTACTTCAGGTCAAAGATGCTAAAGTCATTCTGGTCATATTGGATGCCATAAACAACATCTTCATGGTGAGGGCAGAAGATGTCGCAGATTATAAAATGCATTAAGTTGGATAACTGAAAATTAAAATGCAGTGAGATTTAAGTCTAAATGATACCATGTTTGGTGGGTTTGGCTGTGACTTTTCAGGCTGCAGAAAAGCTTGGTGAGATGGAGAAGCTTAGCCTGTTGATTGAAGAGCTGGGAGGACTGGACCGCATTGAGATGCTGCAGAATCATGATAATGAAATGGTGTATCAGACTGCACATAACATAATTGAGAAGTACTTTAGTGATGTAAGTCTTAGCTGTGTGGATGAACAGTTATAATGTAAGTCTTAAACTTTGTAATCTGAAGTTGGGGAACTTGTACTAATTTTTTTTTTTTTCTTCCCCTCTATCTAGAGTGACACTCATGGTGAGAAGGTTGATGCAACAGAGGAGGCATTTGTTTTTCAAAGCCCTGATGTACAGAAAGCCTTTGAATTTTAAAACTGACTATGTATGTTTTGAATTCATGTTGAAAATTTAAATAAAGGAATGATCTCAATGGTACTAAACAGTCATGGGTAACTTGGGCAAATCTCATTGCACCTGTGAACCACAGCAAACTAAAATGTTACAAAAGATTTCCAACATTTAAAATGGTTGAATCTGCAACTTCTCAAGTGTAAACTTGAATAAGGGCTGGATGTCAACAGTATTGCTGGAATTCGGGTTGCTAGTTTCACTTTACTACTTTCCTGCGCTGTAACTTCATTCTTTGTCACTCTGGGCAAATCATTAGCTTGCAGAAGACTGACAAGAAAATTGGCCTCAGTTAAAGGTGCTTTATTTCTGCCTCGAACATTTGTGGCAATCTCTGCTTTATCCCGTCCCCACCTGCTTCATCTTTACTACCACCAGTGTCTAAACTGTCAGGATCATGTCCTGCTTCCTACAGTTGGTGACTCTGAAGTTTATTAAAACTGAGCATGCATTGGCAATCCCTCCTCTATTGAAATTTAAGCATTGAAGTCTGGCTGACTATACTCTGAACTGGTAATTCAAACAGACACTCTGATGTGCAAACAGTATAGTGAAGTACACTTGCCACCCCTCACATGCACTGTTCTCCCTCCTTCCATCTGGCAGACGGTTTCGCAGCATCAAAACCGTAACGACCAGACACTGCAAGAGCTTCTTCCCCCAAGCAGTAAGAGCCCTCAACTCACTACCACCAAAGGACTGACACACACACACACACACACACACACACACACACACACACACACACACACCTACCTACCTCTACAAACTCCTTACAATACTGACCAAAGGATTCAAAAACTTCCACAAATCCACTACAAACTGGACCTGGGAACAATATGCTTATTTGAAAAATCAGTGACGTAGTTACTGAACACCTAGATTATACTATATTTTGCATCTTGCACATGTCTTTGTGTCTTGTCTACAATATCCTGACAATAACTTGAACCTGGTATTCAATACCTACTGCACAATCCACTTTGTATTGTCTCTGTCCTGTTTATCATACAGTTAGTATTGTAGTTATTAGTGCCTTTCTATCCCTTAATTTTACCGAAATGTAGCATGTTATTTATTTGTAAATCCTAGTTATCTCTTGGAGATATATTTTATATACTTTAATGCACCATGGGAGGCTTGGGGTGAAACAGCATTTTGGTATGCTGTATACTATTGTATTTTTATTGTATTATTGTATTGTATTGACAATAAAGCTCTTGAATATAATTTTCCCCTTTTCAGCCCAAGGAAAGTGCTAGGAGGAAGTAGAAGACAAAGAAGAAGTCAAAAGCATGAATTGCCAAAGCCACCTATCCTCTTCACATACCACTGAAATGTAGTCAAGATGTGGCTGCACACTGATCACGAACTACAGCTTTGCTCTGTAGAATAGCATTACAGACGACCTAGCTAACAGAAGTGACCTAAAAATAAAGCATTTTCAAAACTTTACATCTAGAGAATTTTTAATTACATCGTTACAAATAAAGAAATTTACACATTTCCTTAAAGCTAATACAAAATTACATTTATAAAAACCAAGATGTGAAAATTCACAATGGTCAGACCAGACTGAAGTTTGTGCACTGGTGCATCTGGCCAGTGCTCTTTGATAATGTCTTTATCAATTGAAAATTGATACTATACTTGGCAGACTGGCACTGGGCTGACTCCCAGAATGCCTTGAGCATAAAGCCATGATGAAAACAAAACTACAGCAGGTGAACTTCTAGTCTTAGACATCTGACAACAGCTGCAGACTTCTTTCATAACTGCCCTCCTAAGATATGACTTTTTGTATGAAGGCAGCAGCTTTGGAAAATGTCCTATTTGTCACAAGAAAGACCTACAATTTTTTACACAATATTTTACACAAAGTTTCAGTATCATGCTTTCCTTGACTTGCCAAATTTCAAATGATACAGAACAATGAAAAGCAATGTGCAAAGGTATGGCTAAAAATACAACTGAGTCAGCAATCAAGCTAAGATGTGCAACAGCCATTAAAAAAAAGAACTTACTGCTAATGTGTTGAATACAATGATGATTTTGGCCCCTATTATGTGAGCTAGGTGGAGCATTTTATTGCTATTTATTATAAATGGAAAAAATACAAATAGGAATTTGGAAATTTGTGTTCCTGTCGAAGCACCAGACATCAGTCTTTAACAGTGTTTGTGGATGTGTGTCTCTACATTTTCTCATAGCTAAGCTCATGTCCACAAGTGAGGCACGTTTTCTTGTAGAGGTCTTCCTCTTCATCTACAACCTCTTCTGGTCCGAACTCATGCTGGTGAGCGGTGGTGTTTTTGGTCCACATACTGCTCCTTACGGCTCTGCGTAGCTCTGATACACGCACAGAGACACACAGCTGATGTTTAACAATGCTCAGTGTAACCCATTTGGGAGCGGAGAATTTTGGCTCAAAGCAAACACCAACCTTTGACCTTCTTGTTGAAGCGTTTTTGTTTCTGCACCTCTCTGTTCTCCTCTCTTGTTTCTCTGGCTTCTTCTAGAGCTTCCTCTGAGCCCCACACCTCCATACACCTTTTCTCCACCTGTAATATACAAAAACCTTTTAGCAGGACCATAGACTGTACAGGTAAGATGGACACTGGCACCATGATGCCCCCCTTGGAATTGTAAAATTCTGCTTTAAAGTTGAAATTTAAGCATTTCGCTGCAGCCATCTTTGGTTTGGGGTTGAAGCTAATATCTGGAAAACCGAGGACTAGTCAGTCACACTGTAGCCAGTAAATTCTAAATGTTTAAAAGTGATTAATAAGTTATTAAACCAAGTGTGAACTAAGTTTTTTTTCATAGATCTTTTTGTAACCAAAGGAATCGCCCCCTGCTGTCCATTAGAAAGACTGCAAGTTTAAATCACTTTTACCATCTTCTTCACTTTTAGATGATGTAAAAGAGACTTTTAAATAATCTACAAAACATACACCCTAATACATTTCCTTAACATTTAGCAGTACTTTGGTTTACTCACACCTCAGCCTCTCATTTCTTGGGTAATAGTCTTTTCACATTATTTATGTTATCACAAATCTAATGACTAACGATTTTTAACACACAATGATTGAGTTAATTGGTAAGCTTGTGTCATAAAACGTGTGCATTGTAAACTCAAAACAAAACAATTATCTGCTTGTTTTTAGTGAAGATTTACGAACCAATCACTTCACATTTTTTTATATGAATAAAGTTTCACATACATTAAGCTTTTTAAGATAGAAATACTATATTTAAGTTCACAGTGAGCAGTCTAGCCACACAACACTGAATGCTAAAGAATATTAGCATAACGTGAATATAGGTTAAAAAAAAAAGTTGTATGAACTGCCCTTCACATATTTTCATACCTGCAGCTGGAGGTAGAGCTTCATATCTCCCCAACGTGGGTTATGGGGGTTTTTCTTCAGTATAAACCTGAGAGGAGGCTCCCTCTTGTCCAGGTCACAGTCCTTTAGCAGGTAGCGCTGTTTAGCCTCAGTCCTGGAGATCAGCTTGTGCTTTTCCTCATTGTCCCTGAAAAGGAAATAGGTTTAAAATAGATCTTTAGTTGTACACTATATTAAAAAAAAGTTGACAGTTATACACAAAAAAAGTTTGAGGCAACTAAATTACCAAAACATTGCACTTTAAAGCCCCTAAATACAC
The DNA here is from genome assembly GCF_963576455.1 of Neolamprologus multifasciatus. Lineage (NCBI taxonomy): Eukaryota > Metazoa > Chordata > Actinopteri > Cichliformes > Cichlidae > Neolamprologus > Neolamprologus multifasciatus. Next base: position 12,581,960 of record NC_140444.1, read on the forward strand.
AGACTGTGATGGACACCAGCACAAAATGTTTAGGTATCTTAATGATCAATATAAAATGCACAAGAAAATACAGTAAATGACAGCAAATCATCCTTTTTTTTTTTAAATTTCGTCATGATGAAGCCTGAGTTTAGTTTTGTTTAAAAAAAAAAAAAGGTTCAGTACATGTAACATGTAACATGAGGAGGTGTTAATTCATCCTCCAAATTCTTCCAGATCTCAGGGAGCATGACTGTAAACAGCTGTTAAACACCGGAAATCAGTGAGGCTTGCAGGTGTTTATGGTTCAAAGTTTTAAAATATAAGTCGCCAAATAAATCTAATAAATATAAACGTCATAATTGTGCACAGACTGCAGCAAACACATCAGGTGTGTGTGTGTAAGTGTATACCTGCAGTTGTCGCACACAGGCAGGTCAAAGCTGTTGCTCAGGTACGAGTCCATAAAGGGTTTCTGACATTCATCACACATCAGGTACTCTAGTTCAATCACCGGAGCTGAAAACACAACGCAGACCCACAGTGATCAAGAACAAAGGTAAATAATGTAAGTACGAGACGAGCACGTATTTGTCTAACTAAACACACACCTGGCTGATGCACCAATACCTTGATCTTCTGCTCTCCCTCTATATTTCCCTCTTCGTCGATAAAGAACCCAGCTCCAGAGTCGATGGTCTTGGAAACTTTGGCCGCTGTTGCGCCCTCCACAGCGGACAAAGGACGACTCGCAAGACGGGCTTGTCGGAGCATCAACGCCCGCTGCCGGTTCCTCTCGATTTTAGCCCGCATCGCCGGAGAAAGCTCGAGTTTGGGACTCGAAGCACCACCATCCACTGTCTCTGCCTGTGACGGATCCATGGTGGTCTCTAAACACAGCGATCACGGCAGAGCAATGAATTAAATTACTCTGCAGAACTTGCCCCGGTCTCCCTCGCTCCATGCAAAGTCTAGCACTAGATTGTTGTTACAAAACTGACAGCTGTATGCTTCCGGCTTCTTTTTCTTTTGGGTCTTTTGGTGATTTTCAAACAGCTTTCGGGGGCAATACCGCCACCTTCTGTCTGACCCCGTGTGGACAAAAGCACACCGCTATCGGACTAATAGTAACTGAATCAAAAAACGTCCACATATCTATTTATTACACTTTATAAAATAAAATATTGCATATTCATTTTGATTATTATGGCTTAGTGATTGTAAAACCAGAAATTCAATATCTCCAATGATTATTATTATTATTTTCTAAACTTAGTCAAAAAAAAGGATACAATGTATCCTTAAAAAAAAGCTCCCAATGAGCTAGAGTTTCTTAAAATGTTTCAGTTACTCTTTAGTAACAGCTATCCAGACATTTCTTCATTCAAAAGAATTGTCAGGCCTGAAACACAATCTAAACTATCTACAGCATACAGTATCTGAAAGTCATGTCTCGAAGAAACAACAGAGACCAGACCCAGGGCCTGACAGGTGCATATGGTCCTTCAGTAGCAACAGGTTTTATGGACCTGATGGTAGTTATTAGGAAAGAAGAGCTAAGCAGAGCCTACAGTCATTTGTCAAACACAGGGGAGGCACTTTTATTGTTTGGGGTTACATTTTAGTCAGCGGTCTTGTCAAAATTGATGGATGTACAAACAGGAAAAGTACGGTAAGATTCTGATCCACTGTGTATTATCATCTGGAAAACATCTAATTGGCTGCTCAGATTGGAAGATCAGATTATCTAATAATCAGAAGATTGGTGTTGTTATTACTAGCTGCTCCAGTCTGCATGCTAAAGTATCCTTGTGGAAGATATTGAACCCTGAGTTGCTCTCAGATGCTTTCATTGTAGTCTGTATATTAGATAGAAAGCACTTAGGTAGAAATAGCATTTAAAAAAAATGTATGAATGGGTTTAAATGGGTCCATGAGTAATGTCATATAAAGTGCTTTGAATACTCGAGTAGAACAGTGCTACATAAGAACCAGACCATTTACTATTAACAATGATCCCAAAGACACTGGTAATGCAGCAAAAGCATTCCCAAATAGAAAAACACACATTGGAAGACTATCAGTCATGAATTGGCTTCCCCAGAGCTCAGACCTCAATATTAGTGAAGTTATGTGAGATCATCTTGGCAGAGAGTGGAGCAAAACACCGCCAACATCAAAGAAGAGCTTTGTATTTGTAAACTTCTTAAAGATTGCCGCAAATTACAGCATCAGCATAGCATGGCCTGGAGACAATCAGCTTGTGCCTCTGCTGAGTTATTATTAATTTATTATTAATTTATCCAGCAGTTATAACCAGTCCTGTCATACTAATGTAAAAGTAAAGCATTTTGACTGGAAAGTGTCATGGAAATGTGAATGTGATTTTTTAAAAATTATTTGTAATTTCAAGAAGTATTAGTCAGAGGAATTACGGCTAATATGATATCTCACACCATTCAAAACTCTTTTTCCTAAATAATCTTGCTTTCTTTTTTCTTTTCTTTTTTTTTAAATGATCTCCAATATGAAAAGGAACCTGCACAAAAGTAAAACCCTAGCACCCTTAATGGCTTCTAAATATAGTATTTCACATTATAAATCTTTCTTAATCCTGGTTTTGTGAGATTGTAAACTCATTATTGCTGCACCAGAATGCCACTCATGCTATTACGACTTTCACTGACCTAATGCCCTTGAACCTTTACAGGGCAAAACTCATTAGCTTGTGTGTGTCCACACTCAACATTAGTTATATTCAGTTCAGTTATACAGTTACTCCCTAACAAGCACATTTTAAATGTCATCATACTTATATCTGTATACAACTTCTGTAATCCTAAAACAGTTCCACCCCAAAAATGATCATTCTTTTATAGGAATCAATAGCACACACATTTACTCAGTTACTGACAAAGACACTTGATGCATATATGGGAATTTGGCTGGGGTGATTTTGTAGCTTGTTAACTGGCAGACAGGTACTTGAGTTACTCACTACCTAAATTTATAGGTAGTCCTAATGTCCTCAGATATCCCCCAAGAACAACCTTTACTGCTGTCCTCAGCTGTCCATTTAATCTTGGTTGCATCTCACTGGTCTTTGCAGCGGGCCATGCCTGCTTTTGTAAGAGGCTTGTGTCTATGTAAAGCAGACCACATCCTGATGGATGACACTGCTAATCTGTGTTATGAGGAAGGTTGAGTGGTAAACTGACCTCCCTATTTACGTGATTTAAATATGTCAATGTCACATTTTGTTAAGAATCTAGCAGGCAAGGTATTCCAAATCTTCAGAGTAATTCATATGATTTTCATTCACAAATTGCAAATATACTGCAGTTAAATTAGGCTGACAAGGCTCTCGGGAGCATCTATTTCTTAATATTAACTAAAAAAGTTCACCGACATTGATTTTTTTTTTTATTTGACCATATAACATTTTATACAGAGATAAATTATATATGTTTTTACAGTATAATACATGTTTCAAGTAGAACATTATAACATTGTTGTTGAAACTGGTCAGAATGAATCTTTCTAAATGCACTCATTCACATACATTCCTCACATTCTTATGATCCATCAAAGCATGAAAAATGTAGTAGTGATACTGCATAGACTGGCTAAATCTGAGCTGGAGTCTGAGAACATTGTGCTGAGTTTTATAAGCTGCTGTATGTTATGACTTTGACATACAAATGCTTACAATCACATTAGTCTCAATTAACGATTACAAAAAAGTAGTATACATAAAAATACACAATAAACACACATTTTGACGTTCAGAATAGTTGGTATGAGTTTTATGGAAATAAACTGTACACTTATTTAAAAAAATAAGAATAAAGTTAAAGTAAAATGAAAAGAAAAATCAGAAATATATATGCATATATATATGTACCTGAATAAAGCTGATATTCTTCATGACATCTTTTCAATATTAGCATACAGAATTTAAAAAAATCCAAGAATAATTTTAACAAACATGCATATATTGTTTCCATTATTTATTTATTTTTTACTTGTTTTAACTGCTAATGTTTGCACTTCCAAGAATTAACAGCAGAGGGAGGTGATAATGGTCTACAGCTCATTTAACTAGCAAGGACCCCAACCCAAATGACAAAGGTTTATTCAAATGAAGCAACAAGGTAGGCCAGAGACAACGTTTGGGTTTGGGGAAGAATCAGCAGAGGCTGACTAGAGAAAAATGGAAGGGAATGCAGAAATATATGTGTAGGCATTTATAGGTGTATGACCGAAAGGGCATTGTTTGCGGTGTGGACATGCTCCTGAAATTCAGATAAACTATTTTTCATTTCTTCAAGAATTATAAATTATTGCCCAGATTAAAGTCTGCTTCAAATTCTCCTGAGAACCGAGGGGAAAATAATATTTCCTTTAGAACTTTTTTTTGTGATTTATTTATTTTGAGTATTTAGGGGCAGGTTAGAAGAGATTTTAAGCCATCTGAGGTCTATGCTGTATATGAGGACAGGCGGTTGGTAGCAACAGGTGGTGCAAAATGCTCAAGATGGACAATATGGATACTAACTTGCCTTTTTAGCAAGGCCCCATGTTACTAAATGGGCCACAGCAGTTGGATTTTGCTCATGAAACAACAACAATAGAGTAAAAATTTCGCACCATCAGAGAAAATGCCAAAGAAGTAAAAGCCTTTCTTCAGTTTAACATTTCTTTATTGTATTTTTTTGTAAGTATTTAAAATTACAACCTCGTTAAACATTTCCATTCAATCCCGAATTTTTAACATTTGCATACATTTGAATGGATGTGTTTTCTTACTACTACTAGGGATGTAAAATTCCATGCTTTTTACTCAGTGTTATGTCACTAACTGAACAATGGCTTACAACCTGTAAGTCTAACAGAAATAACACAAATCTGTGTTATCTTTTACAGTACATTAGTTGTTTTACATCAAAATAATACAGATGAAAAGCAGTGATATCGCTTATATTGAACACTCTTTTTTTCAGGAACATATAAGTTGAAAAATAACCTTGAAGTTTAACAAGTAAAATAAAACAATCTCTGTTAATCTTTAGTCCAGCACTCGTTGTCCAAACTGCATCTCTGGGAATCAACCCTTCACTAAAGTCATGCAATGTAAAGGCAGCCAGAACCGAAGAAGTCATGTTCACAAGCTCGTTATAGATAGTTGGGATATACATATTTAGGCAGTACTGACAACCTTAGCCAGTTTTATCCATGTACAGCAACTATTTAGTATTTGATATGTGCTACAATAGATTTCAGTGGATGGGTAGCAATTCTGCCAAATATGACCCCAAATGTCAAAATGTATTTAAAAACACATAACATTTCTCTGATGTAGCAAAGTACATGGAGTATTGGACATCACCCTCATAATGATCTTATATACTAAATATCTGCTTGTAAGAGTAATGATGTCTCATACTTGGTTTGAGACATCTTCATCAACAAACCAAAAACAGCTGAAGATTTCTTCTGACTGACATTTCAATCTGGCTTTTTTCTTCACTGACCATCAATTATTTTCAGCATGTTTCAGCCAACAACAGAAACTGCTTGCAGTCATGTCGGAGAAAGAGAATTCTTCTTATTTGATGGCATGAAATCCATAAAAGAAGCACAGGTCTGTTTTCCATGGATGCACCAGCCTGAATTTGCAAGATTGATTTATGTCACGGCTTCTGCCTAGCTGACATCAACAACCGTATGCGTGTGTGTGTGGGTGTGTGTGTGCGCACGCGTGTGTGTGTGGGTGCAAACCTGTATGTCTGTGTGTGGACAGTGGCTATGCAGACCTCTACCGTGTGCATATTGAGTGACAGTGTGTATATGTTTGTTTTATGTAATGGTCAATATGTGCTGTTATGCTTAATTTCTGCTGTTTGACCAGCAGTTAACCAGAGTCCCTCCCTCAGACTGTAACGGGGCAGACAATAATTTTGTCCTCCAGCATGACACTGACAACGAGGGAAAACAAAGTACAGCAAAAACATAAGAAAGCCCAGACTCTTGCTCATTCTCCACTTGCAAGCGGCAATGGACATGATGACAAACAGCAGCATGAGGAAGAGAAGGACGATGGCGCAGAACAGGCCATTGCTGCTCACCTCCACTGGCTTGAAGTCATTGATAATGTTGAAAATTAGCCAGGGGAATGGCAGACTGGAGGGAGGACAGAGGCATAGAAAAGACAACAGAGAAGAATTGGGTTTTCTTGGCACATTCTTCTTTAAAAATGAATGGCTTGTGTGTTCTTGTTTATTGGCAGACTCACCCCACAGTGATGTCAAAGATGTTGGAGCCCACTGAGCTGGACACAGCCATGTCACCGAGGCCCTTTCGAGCTACAATCACACTGGTGATCAAGTCAGGAATTGAAGTGCCAGCTGCTAATATTGTCAAACCCATGATTTCTTCTGTGATCCAGAAAGTTTCTCCAACCTAAAATGAATAATATTCCAACTCAAATCTTCAGTTCTTTTCAGCCACACAAAACCTAAATCTACTAATGTGACAGCATCTGTCAAGGAAAACATAGGTTAAAGTTATGATAACTCTGTCATTCAGACGTATGCATGAAAGTGAAAGACAGGGCCCCTACACTTCACAGTAATTGTGACGTGACGTTACATTTAGTTTAGTCAACAAGTGTCACTAAGAGCAGGGTTTGTGTGTGTGTGTGTGTGTGTGTGTGTGTGTGTGTGTGTGTGTGTGTGTGTGTGTGTGTGTTGCACACTGTATCAGCTGCTCTTGTCCCTCACACAGAATTTCAGATGATAAATGTAGCTGATTAGACATGTCCAGTTCTAGCTTTGTGCAGTTTCATGCATTCAGGCTTGCATATTACTGAAAATGATGCACAAAACATTACTTTCTTTAACCTAATAACACTTCTAAATTTAATACATAGAGACATGAAGTCTATAAAGAAAAGAGTCCCTGGCTGAAAGAGTGATGTATTGTCTTATTTCTTTGTATTAATCAGTTTATTTTTTATGGGTTGACTTTCATCCATCCATTAGTTTCTGGTTATCCAGTACAGGGTTGGACTGGTGCTGGAGCCTATCCCAGTTGTCACAGGGCAAGATATGTGGCCCTGGACCACCAGTCTGTTCCAGAGCTAACATAAAAGACAGCATCAGTCGCACTCACATTCACAACTACGGCCAAGACAGAATAACTAACTAGCCTAACATACATGTCTTGGACTCTGGGAAAAACCTGGAGAACACTCACACAGACACAGGTAGAACATCCAACCTCTTTTTTTTCATTAATAAATATTTCTGGATAATGCACATTCATCTGCATGCATTGAGTTAAATCTGCTATACAAAGAAATAATAATATCTAAATATAATCTAATCCTATCTCAAAAAAATTATTATAATAATTTCATTAAAACAAACCTAAGAGAACAATTATATTTCATGTATTTTAGAAGATAAAAGGAATCAGTCCATGGATGCTGCTTTAAAAACTAAAAATGACATGAGGCTTTCAATATCTGAAAATGTACTCATTTACTCATTGCAACTCACAGTTTGAATACATGGGACAAGATGAGAGCATAATGAGTAATTCTTATTGCACTTTTGGCAATGCTTTTTCACGTGGCGTGCTGCACCTGTAGAAGCTAAATTAGCAGGTGCACCTTGTCAGTAACCTTGTGCTTTTGTCCTGTCTTAAAATAGAGTGCTACAGGTTGATCTGACTGTGGCTCAAGACAGATTAGCCAGGATTAGTTCCCACGGTCACACATTTAACACCCTGACAGCTGCACTCTGACGAGAAAGGCCTCAGATATAGTGTGTATAGACAACAGGGTTGTTGTATGCTGCAAACAATCATACTCTAACATTTGTTTGTGAGTGCGTTGTGTGGGAAATACCTGATGAGCCCACCACACCATCAGGTAGGAAAAGAACGCAATCCAAAAGATGGAGCCGAGGAAAGTGACTGGGAAGAACCTTTCTGAGGTCTAAAAAACATAAAATAAAGCAATGTAGCTTCTTAGTCTATCACTTCTTTTTTGTCTAACTTAACATGTAAAATCAAGCAGTAGAGAGCATTCAAAGCACAGCCCTATACCCCTAAACTAAAGCTGTGTGTAATATTCAGTAGAGCTGTGGAGATCTACTCTATTTTCAAATAGTTAGTTTTCAGTTTGTATTTTTATATTTGGTTGTGTGTATATCTACCTCTCTCCTGACATCAGGTAGCGTGAGCCAGAGAGGGAGGATGATTGGCAGGATCAAGACGTAGGTGATTTGTTTCCTGGGAGTGTCAGGCCATGCCAGGCTCAAAGGCTTGTCTTCATCTTCATCTTCCTCACCACCCTGAGGATTAGTTCATGACCTTACATTGTAATATTGTGCCTATGGTGTACATAAATATATTTGGACATATTTCTTTCGGTAAACATAACTAAGTAAAATTTCCTGATTGTTTATAGGTCAAACATTTTGCTTTTGAAAAGGAGTGATGCTTCCATACCTCATCTCCTCCTGCAGCACCATTCATTGGTGGTGTAACTTCCACTGCAACATTTGTACTGTTTGTGATCTTTTTATCAGCTGGAGGTAGAAAGTAAGTAAAAAAAAAGTAAGTGCGTTTTATTTATATAGCACAGTTAAAAACTGTGCTTAAAACAAGCAATAAAAGGTGTGTTGAAACAAAAAAAAATAAAAAGAAAGAAACAAGAAATATAGAGGGACAATACTGGCAATAAAAAAACAATAATATCATGGCAATAATTTATCAATATTAATTATAATTATAATTATTATTAACTATAATTAGAAATGTAGTCCAATAAAATAATCAAAGATCATATTTAATCTCCTCTACTGAGAAAAAGAAAAGATAATCTCTTTGTTTACTTTTTTTTTACAAGTATAAAGCAGTTTGTGCATCTTTGTGTAAAAATTCTTGGATGATAACAGATCAGCTGTTCAACTAAAATGTATTGAATGAAATAAATCAGAGATTAATCCACAACCAGAAAAAAAACCCTCTAAATTACAGCCTGACACATAAATGTATTAACGCAATCACTGTCTATAAAAATATAAAACTTTTATCATTTTAACTGTTTCTTTAACATCAGTGAAGTAAGGGACAGTCACGTTACTTACATTAATGAGGGAAAACATTAAAAAAAAAAAAGATTTAGTCTTCTCGTGAAATGAAAAGGTAGCATTTAGTTTTCTTTTTCAAACCTTTATTGCCTGAACAATTCTTTCTTGTGTAGCCTGCCCATGATCTATTCCACTATTTTTTAAATTGACATACTGATAAATTTGTGTGCTGTTTCAATCATTCCTCAATAAACCGATAAATAATTGCACAACTGATTTGTCACTTTATCGATGGGGGTTGACCAAAAGTACATTGGCGTTTCAGTATTCACTGGTACACACCTACTCCGTTGGCAGTGGCACCCTCTTCTTTACACTTCTTCTTGGCCATTTTGTGAAGGATTGAAGCCTTCTCTTTAAAATGTCCTAAAACAAAAGAAACAGTCCTTAATGCAACATGTCTTAATGCAAGCTCAATCATCCAGTTATTGAAATCCCAAAAAGTTGATTCTGTTCATTTGGACGTAGCGTTTTCAGTGGGGGAGACGTTTCGTCACTCATCCAAGTGACTCCTTTAGTCTCAGCTGGCTGTAGGTTTTCCCAACCCTATAAACAGTACATTTGCACAATGACTGAAACCAGCCCACTGAATGAACAATGTAAATTGTCATGACCATTGATCAGTGGCTATGGTGTCATCATGGAGGTAGATGAAACAATGGTCTCGTATGATGTTACATCTCTCTTAACTTGTGTTGTTTGTAGTTCGTAAGAGATTTCAGGATGGCCCTAACCTCAGCATCAGGACCACTCTCAGCACAAACAGTGTGTTTGTTCTTGGAACTCTGTCTTCATTATGCATATTTCACATACAAGGGTCATTACTACAGGCAGAAATATGGGCATGCTGTGGGTTCCCCTTTTACACCCACTGTGGCCAACTTGTACATTGAAGAAGTGGAAAAAAGGGCTAGGGTTAGTATTGGAACAGCTGAGACACATTTTTCTAAACACAGCGCCTCTGTTGTTTTTAAACCCCAAAACAGGCTGCACCAAAAATTGGTGTTCTCCAAGGATCTGGTCCCCTGGTAGTACTACAGTATAATGCCAGGAGGATTCCCATGATTTATACATCGGGGAAACCAAACAACCTCTGTTTCAGCCGATGGCACAACACAGAAGAGCCACCTCGTCAGTTCAGGACTCCTCAGTCTATTTACACATACAGGCCAGTGGACACTCTTTTAGTAAGGAGGACATACACATCCTGGACAGGGAGGAACGCTGGTTTGAGCGGGGAGTCAAGGAGGCCAAGGGAAGGACCATCTCTGAATCAAGGAGAAGGCCTAAGGGTGCATTTTTATTGCAGTGCTGTGATTTCAGCCATTCTGCAACTCTCTTAACTATCTATGCTCTTAAGCCTAATCCTAAATATAAACCTTTCATAGGATATCCTTTTGATCTTGGGCTAGGCTTAATCTGTTTCTTGGAAACCTGAAGTTATTAACTTTTATTTAATCTCAAGAAAAGTCACATTTGAATTTGTTGTGGTGAAGGAATGTAATCTTTATGTCAGCACATTGTATGTGTCACATTCTGTGTTTATTTGAAACATTTCTAACTTGGGAGGATTATAATGTTTGTGAGAGTGTACATGATTTGTATCTGCGCATGCTCACTCATACCCTCATTACTGAGGGGATCCAGTGTGTGTATCATGAGCTGGAAGATGCTGTTTCTCATCAGCGAGTTGTGTAGAGAAGCACAGCTGCCTTCCCTCTGCAGCCTGGGTTTCGCCTGTAAAACATAAAAGCACAAATACCAAGTTTTTATGGATTCAAATGTAAATGCACACTTATTTTACGCATCATTATTTCTCTCTGTGTCCACTCATGGGCTTATTATAGTCTTAAACCATTGTCAGGTGGTGCCGGTCACAGCTTCAATTCTTTAAATAAATAAAATTAAATTTGCAATGTTCCAAAGGGGGGGAAAAGATAATAAGACGTTAAGCTGCTATTTAAAAATTAAATGAAAGCACAAGAAACACATTTTTAAATAAACATTTTTGAAAGATTTGAAATATACAGTGAAATATACAGGCGGTATACTATGTTATGCATATATAACAGTACAAATAAACTTACCGTAAGCTTGTTCTCATCATCACTTGGGACATTTACCTTTAGGAAAGAACACAGAGACAATAATATAATAAAAATATAATAATAGACATAATAATAGATTACTGTAATGGAGAATATAATAAACATATTAAATATGTAGTCAGTATATTCAGTATATTTAATAAAATGCCACAAACACTTTTTGTATTTGTGGCACTGGATTGGATTGCATTTAAACAAATGTTAATTAAAATAAACATGGAAATGGTGATGGAATAGGGAAAGAATAGGACCTCAGCTTGAGTTATTCACAAAGCAGTTTGAAGGCATTTTTAGATCAAGTATATGTAAATTATTTCTAACAGCAGGGAGGGTAAAGACACCATTAATCAAGTAATTATGCAAAAATGAAAAGATTAAAAAAATATTTACTCAAGATTTATCATCACCTTCTTATTCAGTATCCCAGCTATTTTAGATGTATAACTTCAGTGGAGATTACATCACGCTGTTCATGTCCAGTATTTATTTAAACTTCCTCATGAAAGCAAACCATTGCACGTTTTAGGCACCTTTCCAACACGAAGACTACACACACAGGAGGATCTCACACTAATCTCAATCCCAGCCATGTTTTTAGATGGTGTATACACCACAGCCATGTCACTATATAGCTACATACATACATACATGTCAAAGCTCCCTCAGTCCTAACTCACACTGTGCCACTGAGCTACACCCGTGGTGAAAGAAAACAAAAAAGCTGGATTTTACTCCAGAAAAACTAGCAAAGATAAAACAAAGAAAAGAAAACATGCACACAGACTAAAAGGACAAACCATGAGCAGCATAACTATATATACAAACTACCAAACCATTTGGCTTTTCTTTTGTGTGTGTGTGTGTGTGTGTGTGTGTGTGTGTAGGGGGGAGGGGGGGGGGGATCACAAATTGGATTCATATTAGTATGAGTTTTTGCACCATTTCCAAGGTGAAAGGCAAATTAAAATAATATAAATTCTCAGTGTTTACTGTTCCAAAGTTGTCTCCCAAAATATTACTTCTGACAGGTTTGTATAAACATGATAATACTGTATTTTCACTCACTTTGTTCCAAAGATGAAAATCTTATTAAAGGTAAAATAGCTTCCATAGAACCAAAGAACAAGATAAATGAGAAGATATAGTTACTATCCTGAGTGCAATTATAGCTCCATTAGCAAAGCAACAGCCAAAAAAAACAAAAAACATTTAGACAAATATTAGATTAGTATAGATTTTCTGGTCCTTTTACCTATTTGTTGTGTGATTGTGCTTGTCTGTTGTTTATAATCATGACAGTGTGGTCCAGAAACCAGACTGGGTCACAACTGTGCAAGAGGAAGCCATGGTACCATAAAGTAGTGTAAATGATGGTAAATGGCCTGTATTTGTACTGGTAAATGATGCAAGTAAAGTAATAAAGTACAGTTTCAATACTGGATGTGTCCAAGACCTCATTGGTGTCACTGCTGGTGTGATCCTATTGCTAAATGGTCTCCACTTAATCTAAATGAGGCGTTTTAAAAACACAGAGTGAACATGCTAAACTCAACAATGGAGGGTTTTCTAACTAACTTGATGGTTGGTTTTGTTTTTAACAACAGGCACAACAACTGCCACAACACCAAAATGGAATTTATGTCTCCAAATGAAACAAAACCAGCAACATTTCACTTGCCAAGCAAAAGCTTAAACCATTAAACCGGCACACTCTGGAGCCACAAAGTCATCTTATACTCAACAAGTATCTCATGAACAAAATCGAGCACTAAAGTGGTCTCTGAGAAATATACAAACACAGACAAAATACCACACCTGGCACGTTTTCATGACTGAGTCTCCAGAGATTGAGCAGATAATCCCTTTAATTAAAACACCTGCCGCTGCTAGGGTTGCTAAACCAAGACACGGGTGGTTAAGTATTGTTTTTTGAAGTCATCACTACCAAATTGCTTTGGTCCACCTGGTTGTTTGGTAATAACAATTGTGTCTAATCTTGATAGAGATCAGTTTTCAATTTAAATCTAGTAAAACTATGTATCTTATCAGGCAGAGCCTTTTCTTCCTTTTTATATAGTTGTGAGTTCAAACATTGTATCATATTTCTGATTAGACTTATTAAACTCAGCTAAACAACATAATTTTAGAAAGTTTTGGCCAATCTTCTAAAACCATTTGATGGTTGAAGATGGAAGATGTGAATACTTCACAGCATTCATCTTACCCTTGTAATAAAAAAATAGATAAATAAATAAAAAATAAATAAAAAATAAAATGAAATAACAATATGGATGATGATGATGATGATAATGGTAATAATAATGATGGTGATGATAGCGAGAAAAACATGGTCAAATGAAGGACCAAACCTAAAGTTAAGGAAGCTTGCCTTTTGTTGTCACCTGTCTTTCTTGGCCTCGTGATTTCTGAGCACTGTAAGCAGAAGCCAGCTTGGCATTAGGTCATGTTAGCTAATGCTCACATGGCTCATAAGAGTGGCTGGATGACATAAGACACTTGCAGCCTGCTGTAGAATCTGTTGAGCTTGAAGCTGTTCTTTGGTAATTCCTCTTTGAAAGAAGCATTTTTTTTATTTCTGATTGAAGTTGTTAATTAGATACTGCAATCTGACAAGTAACTATCATTTATAAAGTTTGGGTGTTTTTTTGCATTTTACATATTACAATTTTACCAAGCTCTTATTATGTGTCATAATAACAAAATCCCTATTGTGTTAGTAATCTACATTTAATAAAATTGTAAATAATGGAGTAATTTTTTCTTTTTGCAGCACAGTTTCAGCCCACATGTTGTATTTTGAGATTTCTAAAAATATCTTGCCCAAAAAATGATTGTTGTCATTTTTTAAATTTCTATAAACAATCACATGAAATTCTTCTGCAAGTTGTTTACACGTAAACCTGCCCTGCACAGCAACCATCCACCACAGCTTTTTAAAATTTAATGCCAGCAGACTCAAAAATGTATAACTAACCTGTATTTTCCAAGATGTGATTTTCAGTAGTGACATTTCCTGTGACTACAAAGTGTTAAATAAAATTTTATGAATGACAGTAATTTTTGTTTTGGTATTTCTAATAATACATTTGTAAAATAGAGAACCAAAGAGAGTACCTAAGAGAGTACAAATATATGTGTATATGTGTAAAGGTTTTGATTTTGGACTGCTGATATATAAAACAGATGTTAATAACATACTGGTTTCCATATTTTTTGCGGTTTTATTGGAAAATAATACACTCGCCTCCATCTCAGCTATGGTAGAGCTAGTTGAGGTGGAGCTCCTTGCACCAAGGGATGCTATGAGATTAGTTGAAAAACATGTTTTACACATTTTTCTTTTAGATGACTAACTTTGTGATATTTAGTGTTAAGCAGTTCCTCTATGCTATGTAAAAAATCACCAGCTCAGCACAGGCCAGTTTTTGGATTAACAGCTATAACTTCAGTAAGTGCATATAGTCTTGTTTTTCTTTTCAGGGTCAGCTTTCCTTATGTTGGTATAGCTATTGTTTAGCTATTAAAGCTATAGCTATTAAAAGATTTACTAAACAATTTATTGTACTAAGCTGCTGTTCAAGTTGGGTGATCTCATCTTCTCCGAGCAGGAAACTATAGACACTGGAAGACAGCCAAGATGTAAAGTGCTGACCTCAGATCAGCACGTTTACACATGGATTTCCTATCATTCTACTGACCATCATGTCACTGATGCAAAATCAGATCACCTTTTCATAATAAACATAAAGTAGAAATTACATAAAGTACACGTCTCTCTCTCTTCGTCTCTCTTCTCCTCTCTCTCTCTCTTCCTGACCATTTGAGCTGTGGGACTTAGCCAGGATTAATCAGCAGAGATCACCACTTTTAGACCAGCAATTTTCAAGCCCTCATGTGAAGTCTTGCAGAAACCCTCACAGGTCAAAGTGCTGTTAAAGAACTTGCTTCCACTCTCATCTGTGAGATCATCCTTACTGCTTTAAAAATGATTACAAATAAATAATAAAATATTCACAGCTGCACACTGACTCGCTCAAAAAACCTGAAAAGATCAGCTACAATTTCTATCATAAATAAATCAAATGAAATTTGCATTTTGGGTAACAAGCATTTAAAAAATGTACTTCTGAACCAGAGCAAAAGTATTAAAAATCTAGGACAACACGATGCAATTCCAAAATATCTTTTTTATTCATGCACTAATGGAAAGGTGTTTTCTGTTTAATCACACTGCCCTTTGCTGCCTTGTAGTAAATGAGAGAAATGTAATTTGAACATTTCTTCAGTGCTCTGCAGACACTGTGTGAAAGTGTGCTTGAATGTATGTTTGCTGTCGTCACTGCAGGTAAGCAGTTGATAAGGGGATTAGAAAGAATTAGCATCTTTAGTCCCATCAGTAAGCAAACCAGCAAGTCTTCTCATCATCTCCTGCTACCCAAATGAAATGCATGCACTGAGCAAACCAACTTGAAAAAGTCCAAAGTACATACAAAATACAAGCTTCACAACACTATGAGCATAACTGCAGGCAGAGAATGAACTGTGCAGGATTTTGTCTCTCTGAGATCTGCTGATTCCTGCTCCTCCAGGTACCACCTGACTATTATTAGTGGCTCTAATGGGATTAGAGAGCATTAACCTGAGGGATTATTTAGGAGCTACCAACACATGAGAGCAAGACAGCTTGACATCCAGTACTGGACAGCAAAAGAAGAAAGCTGTTCTTGGGTTCAAGTGAGGCAGCTCGAGGAACAGCTGATTCCCAGAAGGGCACAGATGTCAAACAGAGCTTCTGTAATAACAGTGATATTAAGTTTGATTAGCACACATGTGTATGTAATCAAAGGTTTAAATAATTCAGTATGAACTAAAATATAACAACTCTACAACGGAAATTAATTCTTAAGAAATTGTGTTGAAAAAGCTTAAATATATTTATATCATATTTCATATGCCCTTTGCCATTAATGGTAAAAATGCTGAAATAAAACCACTTGGAGTAATATTTGGAGAACATTTTGTCTGGTTTAGACCTACAAGAAAATTTCATGGGAGGAGCTTTAAAGCAAATACCATCACATCAGAGGCCAAGAGCTAATATGCAATGTAAAATGTGAGTATTACTGAAGCAGCATGTATAGCAATGGATTGAATATGACCCTGATGGACTGATAGTGGATGATGGCAGATGAGGTTACACACATATGATTAAGAAATCGCAGAGCAACAGATTCAACTCCAGCTGTACCCAAACAATAATAGGATAGATGGTGAGTCACTGAACAACTGTTTCTGTTTCCATTTGTTTAAATGATTAACGATGTGAATAACGACAGAAACTGATGCCTAAATAAAAAAAAAACAAGGGCCAAACATTACTCTATCATAGATAACAGCTCCCGCCCACTTTTTTTCTAATGTAAGGGCACAGCTGGGAGAGCTAAATGAGGGACAGGACTTAACAGAGCAGAGAAATGCACACGGAGGGTTGTACTAATAGTACTTTTCCTTCTCACATCATTGCTTCAGTTTTGGCGTTTTAGACTATATGGAATTCATGAAGAAATTAACAATAAAAGAGTCCAATTGATGGTTAAGTCATCACAAAAAAATCTTAGTGTGGCACTTTGGTGGCAATGACATGCCTTTTCCTGTTATTATCTGAAATAAATTGTAAAGTGAGTGTATATGTTAAATCTGTTCAAGCAAAACTTGGCTAATGCAAGTCTTTTGCAAATGTTCAATAATACCTGTGATGATCTCGATAGATGGGAATACAGTAAAACCCTAATAAAAATACAAAATTTGAATGAAATTAAATGCATGACAGATTAATCTAATCTTTAACTTACTTGAGTTTTCAAACATAAAATATCTTAAGTCTTGTAATCCAGTTTAAATGGGGACATTGACTAGCTCTATTACATCACTACTGTTCTAAGAGCCCTGCTGGACTCTGGACTGAACTCCATTACTAGAAGTAATGATTAAAGATGAAGCCTGGTCTTAGTCAGCATGAATATGGTGTAATATGGCTGTCTATCAAACATCATGTGAAGTACACAGGTGCACAAATGTTTATATCCTTTGAAAGTGAAATTAAGTAGATTTTGATGGATGACAGAATGCAGTCTGTTCAGTACTCAGGTCTCTTTTAACACCCTCTCAAATTCTCAAACCATGAATACTATTATTCTAAGGCTCAGCAGTCTATTTAAGTTTTCACTGTTATGTAATTTACTTGGGAAAATTTTTAAACAACAAGAGCAACAACAACAACAACAGAATAAACCATTCTGAAGCTTATACTTTGTACTACTCCTTTCCAAGTATGCAAATCAAGTGGTATAGTGTTGCTGGAGAAGATTCAGTGTCCTTTTTCTTTGTTTACCTATTTACAGTGCACTTTTCTTGGTTAATTTTATATACATGTTTTTTTTTTTTTGATTGATTTCATGTAAATCAATCAATCAATCTATCAATCAAATTAGGCATTTTTCTTTCTGAGAAACTCCCTAGTTTTAGTATCCAAGATGTAAGACTCATTCTCCTGATACACTCTTTTAATTTAAAGTCTTCATGGTTGTTTGACCCAGTAGATTGAAGTGTGGATGAAATCTTTTGTGAAATTTTTTGGCATTTCTATTTTATTTATTTATTCATGTTTTACGTTTTGGAACTTAACCTTGGAAGAATATTTATAGTCTATACAAAGCTGTCGCTTGACAATGATCAAGGATGTTGTTGAGTAGAAAACATCTGGGTAAGAGTAGGGCGGATAAATGGATGGATGGATGGATGGATGGATGGGTGGGTGGAGTCAGCTCACCTTCTGTGCATTCTCCAGCTCGTCCACCTGGTTGCTGCCCAAAATGCTTCTGATGATCAATTCACATTTGGCATTGAACTTCATGAAAGTTACATAGAAGGTGTAGAATAGCAGCAGACTAACACTTTCTGCCAACACAATTTGATTATCCAAAAAGAAATAGATGAGCATGAGCAAGCCAACGATATAGAATGAGACATCTCTGAACAGAGGCCACCAGGTGAGATTCAGCACCTCTTTGGAGAACAAGGCGCACATCCCAATTACAAATAGGATGTTGAAGACAGCCGATCCCACAATGGTACCAATACCCACATTGCTGTGGGAGATGAAGACTCCTATAACAGATGTGAAGAGTTCTGGGGCAGACCCACCTGCAGCCATAAAGGTGGCTCCTGCTACATCATCAGAGATCTCCAGCTTCTCTGTGATGACCGTGAGTGCAGGAACAAAGAACTCATCACAGACAAGGGCTAAAGCTATGAACATGTACAACATGCCAAACATATGAAGCATTACGTAGCCCTGGCGCCTGTCCTCCACACTGAAATAGTCCGTTGGGTAGTCCCCATGATTCATCTCTATACTGGAGGATTTCATGGCCACCGGTGTATCCTCTGGTGCTGCTGAAAGGTTCCGGTACTGCAGAAGAGTTCTTTGGGGCATTGCTCCCTCAGCTGAGCGTTCAGCAGCTGAATCTACCTGAGTGGTCACTGATTTGGCCAGCATCAAGGCACTCCATGAACAGACTGTGCAGACAACCACCAGGCTGATGATAAAGCCCAAAATCCGTCCAGGCCGTAGCTTTCTCTTGACACCATGGTACAAGTGCATGGTACTCCTACTTTGAGGGCCCAGGAGAGGTGGTGAGCTGGAATATGCTATCAGGTCTTGATTTCTTATGGGTAGCATGAAATCCATTCTGTTTGGTGCAGGTTGTCAGAGTGGAAGTGTCTGTAATCCCCCAAAAGCTGGGTTGGTGGTGATATTGGCTATAAGGGTGGGGGTTTGACAGGCCACGGCGGTTTACCAATTGGTTTGCATGCTGCTGCCAGGTTTAAACACAACGGAAGCCCTTCAGTCTGATTCCAGGATCTACGCCATTTAAAGGTTTCCCCATATTACACACTGCAAGACAGAGAAAACAGAAGTTATAATACAAGTGTGCAAATGAAATATAGACATAAAAAGATACGCATAATAATTAACTATTTATCTATCAAATGGAAATCACACGAGCCATTTCCTTCCAATGACAATAATAATCAGCAATCTTAATGAGTATCCTTTTTTTCCCTTTTATTTCTTTCCTTAAAAAAAACATTTTCACTCCTGCTATCAGCTTTACTGTGGCCTCCTTGGCTCGAGTATGCCCATTCACCTACTTCTTTGCTATTTCTCAGAGAGAAACTTTGTTGGTTTAACTTTACTCAAGTGTTTGATGAATTGTTCCCTTCTTATTCTTTAGTCTTTCAAGCATTCTTGTTTCCTTTCAAGCATCCCTGCAAGTATTGTTTTTGTAACAGTGTCACAAACTAAAACCCTTTGTTAAAAAGCAGCTTCAGAAATAGCTATTCTCAAATCTAGAGTAAATCATTTTTATTCAAACACATACACCTTCAAATATATTATTTTATTTTGGTAGAACTTAATTTTAAATAACAGTTAAAATCACATATAGCAACATTTTTTTTCACTTGTAGTTTTTGTAATTTTGGTGTTGTAATTGGTCCTGAGAAGATGCAGTGAAAGCTTTTCTTTAACTGTAGCTAGAACATTAGTGAAATCGCATTAGAGAGCTTTTTAATCCCCCATAGGATATACTTAGATTAGCCTCACGTCCTGCACACAGGTACCAAAAGGTAGACACGAACAAAATGAACAGAATGAAAAATGAGACCTGATGAGATTATTTTGCACATTAGAGTTATTAAACACTTATTCTATTCTACAAAAGCAACAATAATCTCTGAAGTCTTACAATTTTGTGCAGCCTCATTTTTATCATTTAAATGTTTTAAAACAGCAACAATTTGCTGTCAGATGAATACTAAATCTTTTAGGTTATTAGAGTGAAGACAAATTGCAGCTACACACCAAACACACACATTCATCTTTTAGGTTCTCATACCACTCTTGGATATCTCCAGTTCAGTGGAGAAAAGTACAGCAGTCAACAGCTTGTCAGATCCTGAATCTCTGAGTGAATATTCCTGTAAATTGACTCTTAAAACAAAATGATCCCAGGTGTTCAGTGCAGGTCTCAACAGTAAATCCTCAGTGAGATTTTCTTCTCTAAGCACAGAAAGCTTCAGGACAGCACGTCCTGAAGGAGATCCTCCCTCTTTTTCAGTGTTCCTCCCCCATTGACACTGGCCACCTCCTTTTACTTTCTCCTCCTTCCTTGTCCTCTCTGTCGCCAAGTCACTGTTAAAAAATGAGGATCACTATATCTGTCAATCGTATCTGCTTCCTCTGGCCACCCTTCCTATCGCCCCACCTCTCCACATCACCTGCATAATTCCTTCCTAGCTCTACAAACAAGCAAACAGATAATGGATTGAGAACAATAAGCTTACAGCTTGATGAGGCTGAAATTATCAGATCACAGTCTTGTGTATAAAGCGCTTGAAAATGATCCTACTTACTCTGTTATGCAATACTTTGCAGCATAGTTCACAATGCATGATATTTGTATGTGTTAGAGGTTTATAACCTATAAACAGGATGCCAAACTATTTTAAAAAAAATGAAAGTTATAGGATGTCATTTTGCCATTTAGTTTTATTAATTTAAGTAATTTTTTTCTTAGCGGGTTAGATACCTTATTAAGATGCATAAAATGTATTTACATGTGAGAGAATAGATTCTGAGGCATGTATATACTTTGAAAGTACAAAATTAGTCACTGTGATTTCTTACAAAGATGGACAAACCATAAATTTCACATTTCAAATTTGAAGTATGATGCAGCTCTGCTTTTTCTTACCTAAGCTCCCCTACTCCCACACCAAAAAACTCAATTAACAGAGAAGAAACCTAAATAACTTAACATTTATTTTGTAGGTAGCAAAACCAAAAACAATTTAAGAAAAACATTTAACCTGATGTATAAATACCAAGTTTAAATAGATCAGAATGATTCATGAAACAAGATGCCTTTGGGTGCTTCTTCCCCCAAACTTTAGACTGTATGTTTTTGTAACAAACTTCAGCATATATCTTGTGCACATATTAGACTGGTTTTCAAAATAAATTAATAAATAAATAAAAAGGCTCTGATGTATACAAACATATATTTTCCTTTTAGTGGCGAATTCTTGGAATCTTGCTGGACAGTACAAAGCTGCAAAAGCTGTTCAGGAACTGCTTGAGGAACATAACAAAGAGTCCAAATTGATGACCTGACCTCTACATTCCCTAGAGCCCAATCCAATCAAGCATTTGGAAGATCCATTCAATGTAGTGGGTTCCAAAGATGTCCCACTCTGCAATTCACTGCTAAGATTTAGCAGTCAAACAAAACTGACCTTTAACCCCTCCCCCTCTCAAAGAATTTACATTAGAGCTGTTTTGGCAGCACAAGAATCATCTGATATTAGGCAAGTAGTTTTGATGTTGGGATTGATCAGTTATGCTAATGTCATAAATAACAAGTTGTTATGGAAGTGATATCACCATGCTGTCTTTTATTTACTGAATGTATGTAATGGGCTTTGAATGCCGCACCCACTCTTAGGAAACAGTCCTACACTCTTAATGTCAGGTCAGGGTTAAGCCGGAGCAGCTACCTAAGGGCAAGATCAAATGATGCTGCCATTTCTGTTACCTAGCATGTCTCTAAGACAGATGTATGAGGGAGAATAAGCATGGAATAGGCAAATGTATTGTAACAAAAAAATACAGATTTAGCCTCGTTATAAAAAATCTCACTCAGAAAATTCTTCTAAAGACATACTCATTTTGAATTGTGTAATCAGAATAACATGTAGAATAAGAATAATCTCAATAATGCTGTTTCAGTTCCCTTACAAACCCTGCTGGGATTAAATCCTATGGGACCTTTCCCACCTCCAATTGCTCTCATCCAATTAAATGTGAGTATACTTAATGGAGTGGACTGCTTATTTTCCTTTGTAAGCAAAATCTGCATCTTCATTTCTTTGTTTTCTCACCAAACCAAGACTATTTAAAATCTTAACTACCTTTTAATATCATGACTGAGACTTTTGTTAAATTTTCTTGAAAGGATAAGAAAGATATTATTTCTAATGTTTGTCCAGGTGGTTTGCATACTCTCTAAGACCATGTCACATAAAGGAAGGAAGGAAGGAAGGAAGGAAGGAAGGAAGGAAGGAAGGAAGAAGGGAAGGAAGGAAGGAAAAAGGAACTTACAAACTATAAAAACTTTGCATTCTCTCTGGTTATATATTTCCACATGGGGAAGCATAGTATTGCCATGTCCTGAAGAGACACTTGGTTTTGTGCAGACAAGTTTGACCTCTGTAGTGACTGTGTATCTATAGCTGAGAGATTAAGAGCTATGTAAAGTCCTAGCAAGGCTAAATGTGTTGCATAATCAGCCAAGCAAACCTAACCTTTGGGGTAGGCGAGGTACACCTAGTATATAATTTGAAATATAAATAATTACAATTACAATGAGCAATAACACAAGCTAGGGAATAACCCTTAAATAGATGTAGATTCTGTGCAAAGGTCTAGCCACATC
The DNA here is from genome assembly GCF_963576455.1 of Neolamprologus multifasciatus. Lineage (NCBI taxonomy): Eukaryota > Metazoa > Chordata > Actinopteri > Cichliformes > Cichlidae > Neolamprologus > Neolamprologus multifasciatus. The sequence goes on from NC_140444.1 coordinate 12,604,787, forward strand.
TGGGTGACTGAATTTGATCAAACCTAAGCAAACATAAATATACCTGCAGAACTTTTGCATGAAAAAGAAGCTGCACAATTAACTGCATATATATTTTTTATATTAGGTTAAGAGCTGAAGTGGGTTTCCTTGGTAGGTCAATGAAAAGAACGCAATATGGATGTTCCTGTGTGAAGCTGGGATCAGCAGCAGCTTATTGGCTAAAAGCTCCTGTCTGAAATAGCAGCTAAGTTGGAAAGGGAGGGACATTTTCTCTGTGAACAGGGACGGCCCAGGTAATTGGTGAGATCTATATAATGAGTCTATGAATAGCTGAGTTCACTTACTCTCCAAAAAGTGACCTTTCAATAAGCTCACCCCTTCAGTCACCACACCTGCCAGGCACAAAAGCAATTTACAGTCATAAAGACTTCTAGATATAACACTAATTTAAAAAAGAAAATTAAATTTGTAAGTGCTCAGTGATCATTTCTAGTTCGCTGTTAATCTCTCTCAACTGTTAGTGGCAAATATATCAGCTTTAGCTGTTAATAGAAATATAGAAATAATTTGACATAAGAATAATTGTTGAAAAACTGAAAGGTTTGAACACAAAATTTGAAAATGACCAGGAAATTCAAATGTATTTTATATCATAGGTTGTATATTTATATATATCCAAAAATATGAACTAAAACAATAACAATAATAATAATTCCCTAAATATTTATGATGCAGCCTACTGATGATTCAATGATTCAAAAATGTTTAATTAAAGGTTTACAGTGACCAATTAAAATAAATTTGTATTGATTTGCAGTAATTCTTTTGTCTGACAGGACCAGTAGACCCATGCTAGCAAAATGTCTCGCACCACATAACAGCGTAACCAGCTCATCCACTGTAGAGTTTACATTTTCAGATTGCAGATAGAGACACTAATGTATAGCAAATTCATGAATGCATGTTTTGAGCAGATAATGATGCTCAGTTCAAAAATATCAATCGTTAGGATCACAGTAAAGTTTGCAGGACTGTCCCTGTTCTGTTCTTCTTTTGTGTCCCACAAAGAAGAACAGAACACATGTGTTTTATACTGGCCTCTGAGTCAGATACAGTCTTTGTACTTGTCATGAATAAGGCTTCTCACTGTAACGTAAACCCTATAATGCATATAGCTTATAACATTAAGCCTTGAGCTGAGCTGTTACTATTGAGCTTAGTTCCCAATAACAACTAAATGAATTTAAACCATGCAGATTGCGGTTTCTGGAGAAATGCAAAGCTAGAAATATCTCACATTTCTTTGCGGCTGCTAAGCTACAGTGTTCAATCAGAGAAGTAAATATTCCATCAAATTTATTTAATGTATCAAATGTATCTAAATTATTTAACTGTGATGTTTAACTTTAACTTTAATCACACTCTAGATCTTGTTTTAACATATGGCATAGAAACTGAACATTTAACAGTGTTTCCTGAAAACCCTCTCCTGTCTGATCATTTCCTGATAACATTTACAATAATTGATTACGCAGCAGTGGAGAGTGGACTTTATCAAAGTAGATGTCTTTCTGAAAGTGCTGTAACTAAGTTTAAGAATATAATCCAGCCACTGTTATCATCGTCAATGCCCTGTACCAACACAGAGCAGAGCAGTTATCTGAACGCTACCCCAACAGAGGTCGATTATCTTGTTAATAATTTCACCTCCTCACTACGTACGACTCTGGATACTGTAGCTCCAGTGAAAACTAAAGTCTTTAATCAGAAGTACCTGACCCCGTGGTATAATTCTCAAACACGTACCCTAAAGCAGATGACTCGTAATCTGGAGAGGAAATGGCGTGTCACAAATTTAGAGGATCATCATTTAGCCTGGAGAAATAGTTTGTTGCTTTATAAGAAAGCCCTCCGCAAAGCCAGAACAGCTTACTACTCATCACTGATTGAAGAAAATAAGAACAACCCCAGGTTTCTCTTCAGCACTGTAGCCAGGCTGACAAAAAGTCAGAGCTCTTTTGAGCCAACCATCCCTTTAACGTTAACTAGTGATGATTTCATGAACTTCTTCACAAATAAAATTTTTATCATTAGAGAAAAAATTACCAATAATCATCCCACAGATGTAATATTATCTACAGCTACTCTTAGTACCATTGATGTTAAGTTAGACTCTTTTTCTCCAATCGATCTTTCTGAGTTAACTTCAATAATTACTTCCTCCAAACCATCAACGTGTCTTTTAGACCCCATTCCTACAAAACTGCTCAAAGAAGTCCTGCCATTGATTAATTCTTCAATCTTATATATGATCAACCTATCTCTAATAATCGGCTATGTACCACAGGCCTTCAAGGTGGCTGCAGTTAAACCTTTACTCAAAAAGCCATCTCTAGACCCAGCAGTCTTAGCTAATTATAGGCCAATCTCCAACCTTCCTTTCATATCAAAAATCCTTGAAAGAGTAGTTGTCAAACAGCTAACAGATCATCTGCAGAGGAATGGTTTATTTGAAGAGTTTCAGTCAGGTTTCAGAGCTCATCACAGCACAGAAACAGCTTTAGTGAAGGTTACAAATGATCTTCTTATGGCCTCTGACAGTGGACTCATCTCTGTGCTTGTCCTTCTTGACCTTAGTGCAGCATTCGATACTGTTGACCATAATATCCTATTAGAGCGATTAGAACATGCTGTAGGTATTACAGGTATTGCACTGCAGTGGTTTGTATCATATCTATCTAATAGACTCCAATTTGTGCATGTAAATGGAGAGTCCTCTTCACACACTGAGGTTAATTATGGAGTTCCACAGGGTTCAGTGCTAGGACCAATTCTGTTTACATTATACATGCTTCCCCTAGGCAGCATCATTAGAAGACATAGCATACATTTTCACTGCTATGCAGATGACACCCAGCTCTATCTGTCCATGAAGCCAGATAACACACACCAATTAGTTAAACTGCAGGAATGTCTTAAGACATAAAGACTTGGATGGCCACTAACTTTCTGCTTCTTAACTCAGATAAAACTGAGGTCATTGTACTCGGCGCTGAAAAGCTTAGAAATATGGTATCTAACCAGATTCTTACTCTGGATGGCATTACCTTGGCCTCCAGTAACACTGTGAGGAACCTTGGAGTCATTTTTGACCAGGATATGTCCTTCAACGCACATATTAAACAAATATGTAAGTCTGCGTTCTTCCATTTGAGCAACATCTCTAAAATTAGAAATATCCTGTCTCAGAGTGACGCTGAAAAACTAGTTCATGCATTTATTACTTCCAGGCTGGACTACTGCAATTCATTATTATCAGGATGTCCAAAAAACTCACTGAAAAGCCTTCAGTTAATCCAAAATGCTGCAGCAAGAGTACTGACAGGGACTAGAAAGAGAGAGCATATTTCTCCTGTTTTGGCTTCCCTTCATTGGCTTCCTGTTAAATCCAGAATTGAATTCAAAATCCTGCTCCTCACATACAAGGTCTTAAATAATCAGGCCCCATCTTATCTTAATGACCTTGTAGTACCATATTACCCTATTAGAGCACTTCGCTCCCGCTCTGCAGGCCTACTTGTTGTTCCTAGAGTATTTAAAAGTAGAATGGGAGGGAGAGCCTTCAGTTTTCAGGCCCCTCTTCTGTGGAACCAGCTTCCAGTTTGGATTCGGGAGACAGACACTATCTCTACTTTTAAGATTAGGCTTAAAACTTTCCTTTTTGCTAAAGCATATAGTTAGGGCTGGACCAGGTGACCCTGAATCCTCCCTTAGTTATGCTGCAATAGATGTAGGCTGCCGGGGGATTCCCATGATGCATTGAGTTTTTCCTTTCCAGTCACCTTTCTCACTCACTATGTGTTAATAGACCTCTCTGTATTGAATCATACCTGTTATTAATCTCTGTCTCTCTTCCACAGCATGTCTTTTATCCTGTCTTCCTTCTCTCACCCCAACCGGTCGCAGCAGATGGCCGCCCCTCCCTGAGCCTGGTTCTGCCGGAGGTTTCTTCCTGTTAAAAGGGAGTTTTTCCTTCCCACTGTCGCCAAAGTGCTTGCTCATAGGGGGTCATATGATTGTTGGGCTTTTCTCTGTATCTATGAAGCGCCTTGAGGCGACTTTTGTTGTGATTTGGCGCTATATAAATAAAATTGAATTGAATTGAATTGATGTGGAAAAAGTTCAACTAAAGCAAAGCTGCACACAGGCATAAAAATATTAAACCTCGACAACAGAAATAGTATGAAATATATTTAAATAACAAGTACAATATAAGAGTGTATTAGAGACTTACTTGGAAAAAAAACTAACCCAGTATATATAACCCTAGCAGAATATAACCCTAATATATACTGCATGTTATTTGGCATAATCACTTAGCATACAGAATGGGTAAATTCTGTATGCTTCGTTCTTACTGGAACGAAACCAACATTTACCACAGGACTGCACCTGCTTCCTCTGCAGCTGACACTTTATTTTAAGATTGTGGAGCAAATGTTTCTCCTCGTATTTCTGTCGACAGCAGTTAGAGATTAATCTTATTTTGTCAGCAGGGTATTTCCTCTCAACAGCAAACTGATAAAGTTCTGTTACACATGAAGATTGTGATATTAGTAGCTAGGAACGATGTTAGAAGGCCAGACCAGAGTAGTGATTAGTTTGCATTAGCTTCAGTTTAATTTCCAACCCACATCACAAAACCAGAACCTTATATATTTTATGATATTGTCAGGGAAATCAGCAGCAAGTTGGTTCAGCTCTGGCTCAGGGGGCTCAATAGGAAAAAAGTTTCTTATCTGATATATTTATGTTTCACATTTACTGAAATGGCAGTCATGCTGTGAATGGAGTTACGAGAGGATCCAGAGCAAACATCTCCATCTAGTGGAGAATGAAATTATTTTTTTACAGTCCCAATGTAAAACCTTTTCTTTACAGAAAATACTCCATTAACATAAAAACATGTTTCACAGTGATTCACAGATCATGAAGCACTGATTTATGATTAATGATTAAGGTACTAGAGAGTAGTCCTGCTTTCAGGTTAAGGACCTCTACAGTCCTGTCCACCTCCCCTAGAGTAACTGTCTGTCTCCTGCTATCTCCTTGAGACTGTGCTGGGAGACACAGCAAACCTTCTGGCAATGGAACGCATAGATGCGGCATCCTAGAGAAGATGAACAACTTGTGCAACCTATGTACGATCCGGGTATCGCCTCATGGTATCACAGTGACACTGACCCAAGCCAAACGCAAAGTTTAAAAAAAAAAACACAAACAAACAAAAACGAAACACAGTCAGAAAAGATGAGGAGGGTAAAAAAAAAGTTCAGTGGCCCCAAATCATAGTTGTTTTGGGGGTTGTCTCATTATTGCACTAAATCAACTGAAACTAATTAATAACCCCTTTTACTACTTAACTGACCAGATCAACATGCCATGAAGTAAATATTCAGTCAAATTTATTTAATGTATCAAATGTATCTAAATGATTTAACTGTGATGTGGAAAAGGTTCAACTAAAACAAAGCTGCACACAGGCATAAAAATATTAAACCTTAACAACAGAAATAGTATGAAATATATTTAAATAACAAGTACAATATAAGAGTGTCTTAGAAACTTACTTGAAAAAAAAAACTCATCTAAGAATTCACTAAGCATTTACTTTGAAAATAGTATAATTATTCACCTCAGTATTTAAAAACCCAGGTTCTTATTTTTCCATTTCTAAATAATGTGTATTACCCAAGATGTGGAAATTATTATATCTTCATATATGACAACTATAGTAGCAGTAGTAGTAAATGATCCATGACATGAACATTCTCATCCATGAGAATTAGTTCATCTATGTAAACAAAAAACAAAACGACATCAGTGTTGAGGCAAAATTTTAATTTGAAAATTTTTCATTCTTCCATTACATTACAGACTTCAACAGATATCAAAATGTTTTTACATGTTTTTTAAACATTTTTAATCTGAAAAGTAGAAGTGCAGTGTGTTATAAGTGCCGGAACAAAAATAAGAAATTTCCAATTCATGACCCCCCACCAAAAAGAATTAATAAAATAAATGAATCAAGAATGGGTAAAAGGGCAAATGCATGTGTAACGTGTAAGGTGTCTGATTTAGTTTTGCTTCCCTCTCCCCATTAGTCTCATTTTCCTCTTTCTGAAGAAACTATATAAATACAACTTCTTTCTGGCAAAAGTTGACGACCTCAGCTGGTCAATGAAGTCGTACACAAAGAGCAAATAGGCTCCGTGACCTCACTGCTATGGGATGAGATGACGGGGCCACAGCAGTGCATATTCAACATTTATATAATCACTCAAGTGTAGGCAAAATCGGTAGCACAAAGAACGCAAGGTTAGCAGTAACAACTCTTGTGCCATCTCTCAAAGTGTTGGACTTAAACTGGATGCTGAGATCAAAGTGTTTGCCAGAAAGTGCATTATGTGAGACCACTTGTAGAAAATGTAAAAACTCTTTGGCTAAAGAGAACTAAAGCAGGGGCCATGATAACATTAAAACCATCTGATGAACTGTCCAATTATGTAACAAATTACTGATCACCCATGCCTTTCAGCAACACCAAGCAAAATAACCCTTACTCTCATCCACGTTTCAGATTAAGCACCTTCAGAACTAACCTTCAATTAATCAACTACACTTTCTCTAGTGACTTCGGTCTTCCCTTCCATTTTCAGTACTTTGCCTTCTTGGCATAACAATCGACGACCTCAGGCACGATGCTGTCGTCCTCTTCCACGTCATCTTTGACGGTCTTTCCGACCAACTGGAAAATGTCCTCAGCTACAACGCCCATGGGCTCTGCAACCTTCACCGTCAACATGTCCTCAGTCAGAACTGTTCCTTTGGGGATCTTTACTTTGGCTACCACTGACTTACCCAGCTGAAGGAACAGCAAACAAAGCAACATTATTAAAGGAAAAAGTTGGACATTTGCTTGAAAAGCTTGCTAAACAGTAAAGCTGAGTATTTTTAATTAATTAATTAATTTTTTTAGAGAAAGGCGTTCTGACCTTGTCGTGGCACGGCTTCTCACAGGGTAACATCCGCTTGATTCCGCTTCCCAGTGCCCTCTCCACCAGTCGGATAGAGCGAACCAGCTCAGCCAGTTCAGCGGGCTCAAGTGATGCTTCGTGGTCACTTCCTTTCCACGTCTTGTCCAAGGTTATGTGGCGCTCAACAACCTTTGCTCCCAGAGCCACAGCCGCCACTGTTATACTGACTCCAGACTCATGGCCTGAATACCCAATGGGAATATCTGGAAAGTCCTTCTGGTATTCCTGCAGCCAACAAATGGGTGACAAACATGTTATTCTTAAAAGTTAGTCATTTTACAATTTGCAACATGTACTCATGTTCACTTGGGTTTTTTTTTTTGCCAAGATGCTACAGGCAGTTGCTATTGACATGATATAAAAATGCTGTTGTGCAGATCACCAGTCATTTTAAGTCCAGCTCTTAAAGACAAAGGGAATTTAATGGTAAAATTAATGGCGGTGATCAGTGCAACCCCTAAGCCTCCTGGAACAAAGAACAAGTTATAGAAAACATACATTTAAGGTCTCAGTAGATCCTAATAAGGTGCATATGAGCCTTAGTGATTTTATTCACCATATCAATTCAAATGTAAATGGATAACTAAGAACCAGGAATAAGAAATGCAAAAATCATAATAAATATAAACCACTGAGAATGCTGTCACTTTCTGTGGTATTATTGTGGTTAGATGTCATTTTCCATAATTCAACCCAATAATATGTTCACAGTTTTCACAAAGTTTTTATATGTTATATGTCGTAGAGATAACAACATCAAAACGTGCAACATTGTCTTTTTTGTGCTTACAAGATTTTCAGTAAAGTTGACCTCTGCCCACACTGCCCAACCATCCACCTGGCAGGGTGACAACAATACCCCAAGCCTTTCAGGCTGAGGGATAAAAAAATAAGCTTCATAACCCGTAAAACTGGATCATTCTGGACTCTCTGGATTATTTTACTGATACCCAAAGGAACACACCCTTCGAAATAATCCCACATGCAGTTTGGATTAGAAGATTCACCGTAATCACTCGGAGGTTGACATCTTCAGCTTCCAGAGGATAGGCGCTGGTACACTGCAGCATGGCAAAGTTTTTGTTGTGCTCTTTGACCGTCTTGTAGACCTGACGCATCGTCTCCATGGACTGCATCCCGCTGGACACCACCATGGGGCGTCCTGGCAAATGAAAGACAGCAACACTATGAGAAACCTCATGTTACTGGCAGTAAGCTAAGTGCTACGACACCCCTCAGTATTCCTCTGGAGTTATTGTACACTGCCTTGCTTGTATAGTGTAGAGTTCATGTCATCCATATTTATGCAGAATGAAAACAGACACAGACTCCTCGAGGTCCAACTATATTTAAAGTTTAAATTACATTCTAAATATTAAATTGTAATTCTGTGTCACATTTTATAAAATTATAAATGTATGCTTCCTTTAAGACACATTTTATATATTACATGGTGCATGTATTGAGTTGTCTATCGTTTTCTCTTTTTTTTTTTTTTTTTAAAGTGTACCTGTGCTTTTTCTTGATTTCTGTAATATAGTCTATTTAATCTATATCTAATTAAAATGGTGGATGGTCAAATTAAACAAAACCAAAGCTTTAAATGATGAGGTATGTATATGCAAAGGTAATCTCTGAGCATTAAGTTCATGTTTTAAACAACTTTAGCTGAACAATTTCACAGTTTTTTCCTACTGCTGTATAAGAGCAACTATTCACAGAACCATAATCTTAGGTATACAACTCTGGCTCTGGTTACAAAGCCTCAATCAGGTGCTTCTCAAATCTTTTATTTGTAAGGGGGAGCCAGAAGAAATGTGACTTAAAGGGACAGTGGCCTTAAACAGAGAGGACGAATTAGGTGTTCACTAAGAATCAGTAGAATTTAAATCAGGATTTTTAAATATATATATATATATATATATATATATATATATATATATATATATATATATATATATATATATATAAATTTTGAACACTGATGCCGATGATTGAGTTTCAAACTTGAGCCATTTCTCCACACATGGTATTTCACTCTCACCTTTTTTGGCAGTTTTAACTAGATAGGGGAAGTTATTGGTGTCTCCAGAACCCACTTTGAAGAAAGGCACATTAAGCTCATGAAGAAACTCCACCGCCATCTGAAGACAGAAAAGCTTATGGTTAAACTTCTCCACTGAGTAAAGTACCATAATACTATGAACAAAACTCTCTCTTACCTCATCCATTCCCGATGCAGTAAAGTAGATCCCCACCTCTTCTGCATATTTTTGCAGTTCCCTGTACTGATCGTGGCTTAACTCCAGATGGCGCTTGTGCTCACCGTAGGTTTCCCCCCAGGAGTGTTTGGAGGTGTATGGGCGGGCCAAGGCTTTCTTGTTGAACTTAAACTCTAATTCACTCTTCTGAAATTTGGCACAGTCTGCACCACAGTCCTGAGGAGGTGGGGAGAAGATTTGATTTTTTTTTTTTTTTTTTTGAATGGTACTAGTTTCTTGAGTTGCTCTCACGTATCTTTTAAGATCCTACAAGACACACTTGATAAATACCTGTAACTTGATAGTGTTCTGGAAAAAAAAATTGTAAGTGTTGTACTAAAAAGATGTGGACATGATAAAAATCCTTCATAACAGGTTCAATGGGCACATGAACACAGCTAACGAATTTAAGACAAATTTTACTACAATTGAATACAATTCACGTCTGGTTTGAATCAAACACAGCAGCAGGCACAAGAGGGCGCTATAGGACAGGCACAGAAAGAGAAGCCAAACTCCATTCATAAATCTAGTAATTTAATATTTTGCAACTTATGCCAGAAACACCGTTTAAATGGCATAAACGGGTTAAATGAAGCATCCAACTTTGATTTCAGGATTTCATGTCTGAAACGAAAAGTTTATGATTTGCTTGGGTGAAGCAGAGGAACGTGTCATATTGCTTTCTTATGAATGAAGTTCAGGAAACAGACGGTATATCGTGTGCGTGCGTGTGTTTGATTGTCTGTGCGTAAATATACCTAAAAGACAAACCGATACGTGTTTGCTTTTTTACATTACCTTTGCCATTTTTATCATTTTCTTTGCGATCTCAATGTCTCCCTGGTGGTTCTGTCCAATCTCAGCTATGATGAAACACGGATGGTTCCCTCCGATCATACGACCGGGACACAGCTCAAACTCTAACGGCATTTTGTTGGTAGAAAAGTAAGCAAGTACAACCAGTGAAAGTAATAAAGACAACTACAAAGTGTCAACCCGGGTATATAACCGGAACAGTTAACGTCATGCACAAACAGGATGTGCCGCAACTTCCGCCTTTGTGATCAACGTAGCAATCGTGGACTTTCTTTCAAAATAAAAGCAACCATTCTGTTCTGTTTTTATTTGCATCGACAAATTTATAGCTATGGAAAATCATATTTATGGATATGTACATTTATATTTATAGATATAAACTTCCCGTGAAACAAGTGGTTGAATAGACATTTTCCAACCAAAGCTTTGAGCTTTCCAACCAAAGTTCAAAGCTACAAGCAAAGTATATATATATATATGAAATTTAGCCCAGTGGCAGGGCACATACCGACCATTTTCCCGGTGAGCCGACTCACTTTTGGGCCGATGGGCCGGCCTGAAGTGCCCGCTGCGCACCAGCCATACAAGAAATGGCAGCAGCCCATTCGTTCATTTTCATTAGTGAAGCTGGATTACCCAATCAAATGTCCTAACGCTATCGGCCCCTCTCCTACCTTCGCTGCACCTTGAAGATAATGTTTGGTGTGGAAGAAGCAGCGAGAAGGTGGAGCTGGAAAGCCGAGAAAGAACACTGAAAGAAACTAATATGAGATGCAGCTAAATGTGTCAGATTAACCGACATGTTAGCATCGGTCTGGCTGTGACTGTAACAGAAGTACCAGCAGAATCTAATAATCAAGCACAGAAGGCTGCTGGTGCTGAGGAAGAGACACGTGAATTTCTCACCGCGTGAATTTCACCTTCACGTGGTAAGAAAATAGATGGAGGGACATAATTAGGAAGGGATAGATTCAGGGATTCGGGTAAAATCAATGGCTGCTTTGACCATAAACCATTTGCTAATAGTAGATTTTAATTATTATCACACACTGCAGTGCAACTGAGAAATAACCCAACAACAACTGTACCGACCCGATTAATACCTATGTCAATATCAATAGTCAAACAAAATGAAATGATATATAGAGATCACGGTGAGTCGCCTGGACCACAAATGCCTGGGCTGATTATTTTATCTCAGTTCAGCCCTGCCCAACAGCAGTAACTGATTTAGCCTATTCAAAGACATGAAGGTCCTGGTCTCACATAAACAGCCTGCGGTCTTAAAACAGAAAGTAAAACAAAGAGAGGACAGTCTTAACACAAAGCAAACAATGTCTGAAGAATTTATTAAATAAATAAATCCACCCACTTGAGATGACTCAGTGCAGACAAACTGAAAATTCATGTTTAACCTGTTTATACAACAGAATTAAGAACATGGTTCTAGAAGAACATGTATGAGCAACTTTTCAGTGTATGTAGCAAACCTGAGTACTTTAACGTAGGTGTGGCAGGAAATACTGCAAAGAAAATCACAAAGATAACATAAGAAATATTTATTTGTTTTTGCTACATAAATTGCTCCGTTTAAAAGACAATAACAATTTGAACATCGCCTTCTGTTGCCTCACAGGCCTCGTCCAATCACTCTTCCTCTGTGCTCTTGCTTCTCCATCTTGTTTCGTAACACCTGTATAAGTCACTTGAGGCCTTGTTTTTATCCGGACACATGGCTGAATTGTCCTTCCAATTGAGTGTGCTCAGGCACAACATGAGTAAGATTAATTGGTAATCAGTATGTTGCATTTTGAACACCAGTGTTTCTACCTTGACCGAACACATCTAAATGATGGAATTTTTAAAGATTTATAAAGTTAATATTGGTGAGACCAATAGAACTGTGTTTAGAGTTTTGAAATCTTGAGTCAGTTGGTTGATACATACTTTCAGAACTGTGTGAATAGTCAGTGAAGCTTTGAATGTAAGTACAGTATTCTCATATACCAGTAATCAAGCCTTCTGTTTCTGAAGAGAAGCCAGTAAGAGTTAGTGTTGTTTTTTCAAGGTAACTGAAAAAAAAAACCTCCACCTTTTAAGTGTATTTATTGTTGTGTTCTTTAAATCAACAGTTATTAATGAAAAAGGATCTGAGGTTAGATGTGTTTTGTTTGTTTTTTTAAGATGGGGACAAAAGCATCAATTAACTATTCTATATTTTTGCTAAAAAATTATTATATTAATTCAAAGTAATTTCACAATAATTTTCCTCTGGTTGTCTGCACCCATTCTTAAATGGCTGGATGGCCACCAGTAGAGGGCGCCCACAGTTTGAGAATCATTGCTCACAGGGAAGGGAAGGTGGCCTTAAACGGGAAGACCTGAAATTAAAAAAACGGACACAGTTATTTTCCTTTCTTTAACATTTTTTCAAAGAGTTTTTTTAAGAGACTTGTTTTAAAGACACTCAAGGAGTGCTATGGTGTTGTTTGGTGGATGATACATGGATGTTCTGTGGTGTCCTCTGCTGTCTGGTCTGCATATTTGTTTCTTAAAGGATGTACAGATTGTACTTCTTATTTATTTCTTTTTTTCTGTATATTTTGAGAACCCCAAGACAGAAAATGCAAACAAGCTGGTTCATGTCACACATTAGTACCTATATAATAACACAGGACTTCTTCCAGAAGCCCAGGAATAGCACCTGGACTATGAATTCAATATTATAAAGTGTCTTACAAAGTCCAAAGCCATACAAGAAACATTGATTGCCTTTTAGAAAATGGAAGGAAATGGAACTATGCACACAATTCTGAAACCATGACATTTATTTGTATTTTATTTCAAGGCACTTGTATTCAGTTGTATATGTAATATGACTCAGTGAAGCCAAAATGTACATGAATACGTTTGTGGTAGTGTTTTGAGTTTATCACAGCTGTGTGAAATAGCTGTGTGTATTGCTTTGGTGTTTCATTTTGCAAGAAATGTGTCGAATTGTCACAAAGTAATTAATTCTTTCCATTTTATGATTAAGTTTTGAGAAACTGATTGAGAGACTGGTTGGTTAAAAATATTTTATTAGTAACTTCCTGTTTTTGCCAAACAGTCCCCTTGCCTAAAGCACACAGAGAATTTCCATAACTGCCAAAGTTTCTGAAGCCAACTATGGCTGTATGCTACATAAGAGAGAGCTTTCTTCTTCTTTCAGTTGCTTCCTTTAGCAGTCGCCTCATGCTCATCACAGCATTCAACAGGTACATATAGAGCATTGTGGTTAGTTTTCTTTGTATCCTTTTCTGTTCACACACAGTTCCAATTTCTTTCTACATTTTCTAACCCTCTCTTTCTGCCTGCCTCTATTCCAACAGTTTTGAAGGTTATTCATTCTATCATGTCTGCCAAGATGCTGTCATCTTCCTTCACATCCACTTTGATCTTCTTGCCCACTAGGTTCTGCATGTTCTCTGGAGGGATGCCCTTTGGCTCACCAACCTTCACGGCAAACATGTCTGGGCTGAGCACTGTACCTTTGGAAATGGCCACCTTAGCTATCACTGACTTGCCCAGCTGTGCAGAAAACAAAGAATACAGAAATCACAGATAGATTAACAACATATAAATACTAAACATTTATCATTTTTATGGGAACAACTTGATCTATCTCACAAATAAGGTATTGCCACATTGCCAAATGTTGCCAAGGTTTAGTCTTTGTTTCTCTAAATAAAATTTATACCATAAGTATGTATTTTATGGTAATTATAAGCTGCTATTACACAATGTGGCACTGAAATTGTTAGCACTATTAATGTACGAATCTATTTGTGTTTGCAAGTTCAAGTTTTATTTGTCATATGCAAGTTAGCACAGGGTCAACATTGCAATGAAATGTGTTTTACGAGCAGCAGTCACTCAGCAGCATGAAAGTTCCATGCAAGTTCCCACAGTGAGTTTTCTTCCAAAGTGCAAGGACTTCTTAGGTTAATGATTGATTTTAAATTGATCATGGATGTGACATTGTATCGTTGTCTCTCTGTTTGTCCACGCTGTAACCTGTCTCATGCCCAGTGATGGTAGGGAGAGGCCCAAGCGCCCCCTTTGGCAGAAAATTCAAAAGGTACTTTAAAATAAACGTGATGGATAGACCCTACATGAAATGAGACTTACTATATACCTTCTTTTATGCAACAGCAACCAAGTGTCTAATTTCTGGCACATATGCACTTAAATTAAAAAGATAGACATATTTGGAACAGAATAACAGAGAAATATCTTGCACAAAGACATGTGAAAGGTGTGTGGTTGTACAAAAGGGACCCCAGTAATTTTTTAGTGCACCTTAATTCAGCTATGGGGGTTCATGTGATTATTGGAGTTTTCTCTGTATTATTGTAGCGTTATTTATCTTATAATATAATGTGCCTTGATGCAACTGTTGTTGTGATTTGGTGATGTATAAATACAACTGAATTGAATTAAATTAATGAAGTGGCACTTGTGAGAAATAATAAAAAATCAAGCTTGAAATGCAGACTTCCAGTCTCAACATTTAGCTTTTTGCTAAAGTTCATCCTAAATGAATCAAACTAACCTTATCATGGCAGGTCTTCTCACATGGCAACATTTGCTTGACTGGTGATCCCATTGCCGTCTCCACCAGTCGGATTGCTCGGACCAGCTCTACCAGCTCGGAGGGCTCCAGGGATGCCTCATGGTCATTTCCCTTCCAGGTCTTATCTAGGGTCACATGGCGCTCCACAACTTTTGCTCCCATTGCAACAGCAGCCACAGTGATGTAGATGCCTTGCTCATGTCCAGAATATCCAATTGGAACATCTGGAAATTCTTCCTGGAATGTCTTCCAGAAAAAATGGAAAAATCAGAGTAAAAAACTTTTGCATTTTGTTTGCTGCCTGTTTGTGTACCCACCACTTTCATACAATACAGTGGTCACACATACACAATTTAATTTAACATCTATGCACAGTGTGTAAACAAACACTGGTTTCTCAAGTCTTTCATTGGCAGGTTCCTTCTCTCTAGAAAACAGTACCTACAAAACTTTGTGATAGTGTAAGACGACACTGTAATATCATATAACATTTAAAGAATGGATTTGAAGTTAAGTAACTGTTGAGCTAAATGTTGTGTTAGCTTGTACGTCTTTACAAGATGTTAACAGTTGACAAGAAGGACTTTCGAAATTATTACTACAATGACCTGCTCTACTAATGTGGTTAATGAGTCTTCATCTCTGGCAATGTGCCATGTATGAAGAGATGGAAAAACAATCCCATAACCTGCCTCTCCAGTGCACTCCATTTCATATGACTTTTAGTTTCCTTTGGGACTGTTCACCATATTCCAGAGATAATTTTCTTTATTGTTTAGACAGTTCAAAACCTTCTCAGCAACCACAGTGATGTGATTACTTGAATGGACACCGGTCACTAACTGGTCCAGCTGGAAACTGCCAAGGCTCCATAGACCCTTGATCTGCTATTTTCAATGATTTCCTCTTTCAGCAAACCAAGGTACATTTACTTTTTGTAAGAGCATTTAATGATCTGAATGACCATTAAAATCATGGTATAGACAGTAGGATATATAATGTGTCATCTGTTTGGTATTAGTAACTTTAAGAAGGTCTGTTTCAGAAGGCATGCTAATACAGCCGATCCTTATAACAGGCTAAGCTAGCATACATTTGGGCAGTCTTTTCCTTAATTGCACTAAGATGCAAAATCTGTATCGTTAATGATAGGACCAATTAATGGTATAATTGCAGAAAATAATAAATCTTTAAAAAGGCACTAGAGATTAAACTTTTTGCAAAGAGTCAAGTGCAAAAGGCTAAACGGCTCAGTACCAGAGTAGAACAACATCGAAGTTTATAAAAATGTATAAAATAGGGCAGAGTACAGAAAAGACTGTATTTATTTTATAAACTGTTGATAATAATTTAACAATTCCAATTCCATTATTGACATCACTTATTGATTCTCACTGGGTTCTCAGTGGCTCTGATTTGAGAGTGACCACCAGTACTAAGCAACATATCTAAGACACTACATTCACGCAAATTAATTGTGTGCTGTGGATCAAATGTTGGAGACAGTCCCATCTTTGTTGTGATCAGTGTTGAGGGCGTTACAAAAAAAATAAAAAATAATTAAACATATTGTACAGAAAACTTTTCCATGCCCATATCCACACTGTAGACCGTGCTGCTATTTTCCTCCTCCAGCACTCAAACTGAAATCAGCTGATTCCAGTGCAACTGGAACCAATAAGTACAAACTACAAATAATTACTTTTACTAAATGTCTTTATTATTAATCTCACATTTATTGTGTTTGATCTGTTAAAAGCATTTTCCAGTATTGTGATTGCTGATAGATGCTAAATATAATTAGTGGTGCGAAGAGTGATTCAAGAAGATTACTGAGGAAGTGATAACACAAGAGTTAGAACTGTGAGTCCTAGGGATGGGTATTGATAAGATTTTCACAATTCCGATTCCATTTTCGATTCTGTTTAACGATTCGATTCTTTATCGATTCTCTTATCGATTCTTTTTAAAAAAGGAGAACACTACGGTCTAATAGCTTAGAACTTTTATATCTTCTCTTTGAACAAGATAGAAATTTAGGAGTAACATGGCCTTACAAACCCAACAGTGAGATCTTAAGAGATCCACAGCCTACGGCTCTTCAATGGGGTGTCACAGGGTCCCCAGGAAAAAAAAATTGTAAATGTAAAATAATAAAATAAATATTCTTCTGTAGCAATAACAAAGTATAACATCAATTATTCTGTAGCAATTACACAAGAATATCCAGTAATGTCCCTGCCTACAATTAAACACATTCACTTACCGAAAATCATCTGCTGTGGCAAATGGGTGCAAACCTTTGACCACAAACTTAGTCACTGCTCAGTGACATTCGTCTATCCTGGCCTGAAAGGAGACGCTAACGGTAGACTGCAGTGAGAACTGCCAGCATCTGAGCCAGACTCTGTCTGTCTCTCTCATAATGGTCACCTAAATGCACAGTAATGGCAGGTTTTGTAATAAGGCAGATCGCGCTAACATAATATGCACTGTTAGTTGATTATTTACCTGCCGCATTAACGGGAGAGGACGTGCAAACGTTACCGCTGCTGCTGGGTTGAGATTCACGAGTCCGGAGCGGAATTAAAAACACGACATTCATTTAAGGTCATCGTGTGTTTTGTGAGCAAATGCTTTTGTATATTTGTAGTGTTTCCTCCCTTAAATGAAATATCTACTTTGCAAGTATTGCAAGTTGCCCTGTTGTCATCTATTCTCGTAAAGCAAAACCAAACTTTTGAGCGTTTGAGCCGCTTAGGCGCCGTGTTTCCTGCCAGGTAAATGACGTTCCGCAACGTGGTGACGTCATTCGGGGCGACTGGAATCGATAAGGGAATCGTTTGCAAAAATGGCAAACAATTCCAAGGAATTGAAACACTGGAAACCGGTTCTCAACAAGAACTTTGTGACAGTGTAAGACGACACTGTAATATCATATAACATTTAAAGAATGGATTTGAAGTTAAGTAACTGTTGAGCTAAATGTTGTGTTAGCTTGTACGTCTTTACAAGATGTTAACAGTTGACAAGAAGGACTTTCGAAATTATTACTACAATGACCTGCTCTACTAATGTGGTTAATGAGTCTTCATCTCTGGCAATGTGCCATGTATGAAGAGATGGAAAAACAATCCCATAACCTGCCTCTCCAGTGCACTCCATTTCATATGACTTTTAGTTTCCTTTGGGACTGTTCACCATATTCCAGAGATAATTTTCTTTATTGTTTAGACAGTTCAAAACCTTCTCAGCAACCACAGTGATGTGATTACTTGAATGGACACCGGTCACTAACTGGTCCAGCTGGAAACTGCCAAGGCTCCATAGACCCTTGATCTGCTATTTTCAATGATTTCCTCTTTCAGCAAACCAAGGTACATTTACTTTTTGTAAGAGCATTTAATGATCTGAATGACCATTAAAATCATGGTATAGACAGTAGGATATATAATGTGTCATCTGTTTGGTATTAGTAACTTTAAGAAGGTCTGTTTCAGAAGGCATGCTAATACAGCCGATCCTTATAACAGGCTAAGCTAGCATACATTTGGGCAGTCTTTTCCTTAATTGCACTAAGATGCAAAATCTGTATCGTTAATGATAGGACCAATTAATGGTATAATTGCAGAAAATAATAAATCTTTAAAAAGGCACTAGAGATTAAACTTTTTGCAAAGAGTCAAGTGCAAAAGGCTAAACGGCTCAGTACCAGAGTAGAACAACATCGAAGTTTATAAAAATGTATAAAATAGGGCAGAGTACAGAAAAGACTGTATTTATTTTATAAACTGTTGATAATAATTTAACAATTCCAATTCCATTATTGACATCACTTATTGATTCTCACTGGGTTCTCAGTGGCTCTGATTTGAGAGTGACCACCAGTACTAAGCAACATATCTAAGACACTACATTCACGCAAATTAATTGTGTGCTGTGGATCAAATGTTGGAGACAGTCCCATCTTTGTTGTGATCAGTGTTGAGGGCGTTACAAAAAAAATAAAAAATAATTAAACATATTGTACAGAAAACTTTTCCATGCCCATATCCACACTGTAGACCGTGCTGCTATTTTCCTCCTCCAGCACTCAAACTGAAATCAGCTGATTCCAGTGCAACTGGAACCAATAAGTACAAACTACAAATAATTACTTTTACTAAATGTCTTTATTATTAATCTCACATTTATTGTGTTTGATCTGTTAAAAGCATTTTCCAGTATTGTGATTGCTGATAGATGCTAAATATAATTAGTGGTGCGAAGAGTGATTCAAGAAGATTACTGAGGAAGTGATAACACAAGAGTTAGAACTGTGAGTCCTAGGGATGGGTATTGATAAGATTTTCACAATTCCGATTCCATTTTCGATTCTGTTTAACGATTCGATTCTTTATCGATTCTCTTATCGATTCTTTTTAAAAAAGGAGAACACTACGGTCTAATAGCTTAGAACTTTTATATCTTCTCTTTGAACAAGATAGAAATTTAGGAGTAACATGGCCTTACAAACCCAACAGTGAGATCTTAAGAGATCCACAGCCTACGGCTCTTCAATGGGGTGTCACAGGGTCCCCAGGAAAAAAAAATTGTAAATGTAAAATAATAAAATAAATATTCTTCTGTAGCAATAACAAAGTATAACATCAATTATTCTGTAGCAATTACACAAGAATATCCAGTAATGTCCCTGCCTACAATTAAACACATTCACTTACCGAAAATCATCTGCTGTGGCAAATGGGTGCAAACCTTTGACCACAAACTTAGTCACTGCTCAGTGACATTCGTCTATCCTGGCCTGAAAGGAGACGCTAACGGTAGACTGCAGTGAGAACTGCCAGCATCTGAGCCAGACTCTGTCTGTCTCTCTCATAATGGTCACCTAAATGCACAGTAATGGCAGGTTTTGTAATAAGGCAGATCGCGCTAACATAATATGCACTGTTAGTTGATTATTTACCTGCCGCATTAACGGGAGAGGACGTGCAAACGTTACCGCTGCTGCTGGGTTGAGATTCACGAGTCCGGAGCGGAATTAAAAACACGACATTCATTTAAGGTCATCGTGTGTTTTGTGAGCAAATGCTTTTGTATATTTGTAGTGTTTCCTCCCTTAAATGAAATATCTACTTTGCAAGTATTGCAAGTTGCCCTGTTGTCATCTATTCTCGTAAAGCAAAACCAAACTTTTGAGCGTTTGAGCCGCTTAGGCGCCGTGTTTCCTGCCAGGTAAATGACGTTCCGCAACGTGGTGACGTCATTCGGGGCGACTGGAATCGATAAGGGAATCGTTTGCAAAAATGGCAAACAATTCCAAGGAATTGAAACACTGGAAACCGGTTCTCAACAAGAACTTTGTGATAGTGTAAGACGACACTGTAATATCATATAACATTTAAAGAATGGATTTGAAGTTAAGTAACTGTTGAGCTAAATGTTGTGTTAGCTTGTACGTCTTTACAAGATGTTAACAGTTGACAAGAAGGACTTTCGAAATTATTACTACAATGACCTGCTCTACTAATGTGGTTAATGAGTCTTCATCTCTGGCAATGTGCCATGTATGAAGAGATGGAAAAACAATCCCATAACCTGCCTCTCCAGTGCACTCCATTTCATATGACTTTTAGTTTCCTTTGGGACTGTTCACCATATTCCAGAGATAATTTTCTTTATTGTTTAGACAGTTCAAAACCTTCTCAGCAACCACAGTGATGTGATTACTTGAATGGACACCGGTCACTAACTGGTCCAGCTGGAAACTGCCAAGGCTCCATAGACCCTTGATCTGCTATTTTCAATGATTTCCTCTTTCAGCAAACCAAGGTACATTTACTTTTTGTAAGAGCATTTAATGATCTGAATGACCATTAAAATCATGGTATAGACAGTAGGATATATAATGTGTCATCTGTTTGGTATTAGTAACTTTAAGAAGGTCTGTTTCAGAAGGCATGCTAATACAGCCGATCCTTATAACAGGCTAAGCTAGCATACATTTGGGCAGTCTTTTCCTTAATTGCACTAAGATGCAAAATCTGTATCGTTAATGATAGGACCAATTAATGGTATAATTGCAGAAAATAATAAATCTTTAAAAAGGCACTAGAGATTAAACTTTTTGCAAAGAGTCAAGTGCAAAAGGCTAAACGGCTCAGTACCAGAGTAGAACAACATCGAAGTTTATAAAAATGTATAAAATAGGGCAGAGTACAGAAAAGACTGTATTTATTTTATAAACTGTTGATAATAATTTAACAATTCCAATTCCATTATTGACATCACTTATTGATTCTCACTGGGTTCTCAGTGGCTCTGATTTGAGAGTGACCACCAGTACTAAGCAACATATCTAAGACACTACATTCACGCAAATTAATTGTGTGCTGTGGATCAAATGTTGGAGACAGTCCCATCTTTGTTGTGATCAGTGTTGAGGGCGTTACAAAAAAAATAAAAAATAATTAAACATATTGTACAGAAAACTTTTCCATGCCCATATCCACACTGTAGACCGTGCTGCTATTTTCCTCCTCCAGCACTCAAACTGAAATCAGCTGATTCCAGTGCAACTGGAACCAATAAGTACAAACTACAAATAATTACTTTTACTAAATGTCTTTATTATTAATCTCACATTTATTGTGTTTGATCTGTTAAAAGCATTTTCCAGTATTGTGATTGCTGATAGATGCTAAATATAATTAGTGGTGCGAAGAGTGATTCAAGAAGATTACTGAGGAAGTGATAACACAAGAGTTAGAACTGTGAGTCCTAGGGATGGGTATTGATAAGATTTTCACAATTCCGATTCCATTTTCGATTCTGTTTAACGATTCGATTCTTTATCGATTCTCTTATCGATTCTTTTTAAAAAAGGAGAACACTACGGTCTAATAGCTTAGAACTTTTATATCTTCTCTTTGAACAAGATAGAAATTTAGGAGTAACATGGCCTTACAAACCCAACAGTGAGATCTTAAGAGATCCACAGCCTACGGCTCTTCAATGGGGTGTCACAGGGTCCCCAGGAAAAAAAAATTGTAAATGTAAAATAATAAAATAAATATTCTTCTGTAGCAATAACAAAGTATAACATCAATTATTCTGTAGCAATTACACAAGAATATCCAGTAATGTCCCTGCCTACAATTAAACACATTCACTTACCGAAAATCATCTGCTGTGGCAAATGGGTGCAAACCTTTGACCACAAACTTAGTCACTGCTCAGTGACATTCGTCTATCCTGGCCTGAAAGGAGACGCTAACGGTAGACTGCAGTGAGAACTGCCAGCATCTGAGCCAGACTCTGTCTGTCTCTCTCATAATGGTCACCTAAATGCACAGTAATGGCAGGTTTTGTAATAAGGCAGATCGCGCTAACATAATATGCACTGTTAGTTGATTATTTACCTGCCGCATTAACGGGAGAGGACGTGCAAACGTTACCGCTGCTGCTGGGTTGAGATTCACGAGTCCGGAGCGGAATTAAAAACACGACATTCATTTAAGGTCATCGTGTGTTTTGTGAGCAAATGCTTTTGTATATTTGTAGTGTTTCCTCCCTTAAATGAAATATCTACTTTGCAAGTATTGCAAGTTGCCCTGTTGTCATCTATTCTCGTAAAGCAAAACCAAACTTTTGAGCGTTTGAGCCGCTTAGGCGCCGTGTTTCCTGCCAGGTAAATGACGTTCCGCAACGTGGTGACGTCATTCGGGGCGACTGGAATCGATAAGGGAATCGTTTGCAAAAATGGCAAACAATTCCAAGGAATTGAAACACTGGAAACCGGTTCTCAGCAAGAACCGGTTTTCGATACCCATCCCTAGTGAGTCCTCCCTGCACTGTGGGAGCAGATCACCAGAGACGAGCTATGAGTGAGGTCAAATACCAGGTGGCATCTCAGAAGTGTCAGTTGGTGCCACATTTAAAAAAAAAAAAAAGAATAAATAAGATAAGTGAAAAATTGATCATATATTATAAAGTAGAATTGTCTGACAGATTTTTTTTTAATTAACATAATAGGCAATGGGAAATCTTCCTATGCTTATGAAACTAACTAAAACTAAACTTCATGTGTGCAGAAACAGCTAGAGCAAAAAAAGGAGAGAAAAACAAAACAAAAAACGCCATGAGTAGCTGCCACTGAGGACAACATTAATCCGAATGGGGAAACTGAAGGTTCAGGTAGTGTCCTAAGAATTGTCATTTTTACTAAAAGTGTTGGGGAATGTTGCTTGAAGGGATTACCTTTTTTGTAACATGAACGTTCCCTTGTTTGCTGCTATGGATTGCAATAAAAGCACATAATCAGAGAAAATGATGACTGAGTATGAGGAAATTATTCACCAATATTACCTTGATAACACTGAGGTTGACCTCTTTAGGATCCAAAGGGTAGGCGCTGGTGCATTGCAGGAGGGTGAAGTTCTGCTTGTGCTCCTTTACTGTCTTGTAGACACGCCGTATGGTTTCCATAGACTGCATCCCAGTGGATATCACCATGGGTCGCCCTGACAATGACATATGCATTATGTAATCCAATATACTGTTTAGATGGGCATGAATGCAAGATCGGTAGTTAAATTTAATAATGAAAATTAGCTAATCATGACAGAGCAGACAAACAAAACTGACAGATTCAGAATAAAAGAGAAAATTCAGGTGATATTTATAAATAAAATATCAGTGTAGCAGTATTTTGTAATTTTTTTGTTGTCATGTTGTTGTACGTTTTAATGGTGCCCACTATTTCAGCGCTCAAATGAGGTCTCTATCAGGGAGCTGTTTTTTTTTTTTTTACTAAGGCCTACACCCACAAGGTGGGATCAGCTATAAAATGCACTGTACACTGCAGATTTGCTGTTTCCCACGACAGTTTAGGTAAGAGTGATTTGAAGTACTCGCAAAATGCCTTGTACCTTTTTTGGCAGTTTTCTCAAGATATGGAAAGTTGTTCGCATCACACGAGGCAACTTTGAAGAAGGGCACATCCAGCTCATGAAGGAACTCCACAGCCATCTATGGATATCAGATACATATATGCACTGAAAAATTCAATCATATAACCAAAGAAAGCTAAGATGGAGTACATCAGGCCTAATGGCTTTGTTGTGTCTCGGCACTGAGTGTGTAAATCTCCCGAGATCTACAGGAAGGACGGAACATTATCCTGCAAAAGATTTTGCCTTTGGCCATTATCTCTCATAGGTGTTCAGACAGGTTACGGTGTCTCAATAGGTCATAGCATACTATTCACATTATTTTCTCAAATTATTGAGGGATTGCTTGTGCTGTGTGGAGTGGAGTATTTTTTTTTATCTTGGAAGAGACCACAATGACAAGGACAGAGGATAAAGGTAATTATTGACATCAACTTTATATTGATTTGCAATAAACCTTGATTTTGTGTCCACTTAACCCCTTGATGGGGTTTTACAAAATTTAAATTTCCCCCCACAACACAACAGAACATGTTCTTGGACTGCAAGTGTGAGAAATATGCATCAATACTCAGCACATTGTTTAGTACCACACTGTCCCTGTTGATTGAAGTGAAATTCACTGCACACTCTTATTAATCATAATTTTTATCCTATACCTCATCCATGCCAGAGGCGGTGAGAAAGATGCCAATGTCTTCTGCATACTTTTTTAGCTCCCTGTATTGATCATGACTGAACTCTAAGTGACGCTTGTGGTCACCGTACGTTTTCCCCCAGGAGTGCTTTGAATTGTAGGGGCGCTCCAAGGCTCGCTTGCTGAATTTGTACTCTAATTCACTTTTCTGGAATTTTGCACAATCGGCACCACAGTCCTAAGAAGAGAAGAGAAGAGAAGTATTTTTTAAATAATAATCTTGAAAAGCTCTTTAAGGACAAAATTTCATTTAATTTACCTTTGCCATCTTGATCATTTTTTTAGCAATCTGAATGTCTCCCTGGTGGTTTTGTCCAATTTCTGCAATGATGAAACACGGATGGGAGCCACCGATCATTCTGCCGGGACATAGTGCAAACTGAAGAGGCATGCTGCTAACAGAGAAATTGAACAGATGATTCAAATTCAGATTGCAAACGACCAAAGCATCCGAGTTGCGAGAGGACAGGAAGTGGTTACTGCTGTATGTTGTACTTTATACCCCCGAGGTACCGCCTCCACAAACTTTTTTTTTGGATACATAGGCAAGAATTCATATTTACTTATCCCTACCTTTACCTAAACCAGATTTTTAACATTTTTCATAACACCAAGTTTGAACACTTAATTATATTTTGGTTCATTTCTGTATTTATCAGGGATTTTTTAAGCAAAAAAAATTAAATAAATACTAACAGTGTTTTTAATGGCTGTTGGCTTTGTTGTAGCCAATGAAGTTAGATGGAAGGTCACATGCTTTTAACCGCCGCTTTCTCTTTCACTGCTCAGTCCAGAGTTGTTATAATCATTTAATTTTAAGCAATTTCATTTTTAGATAAGTCTTAAATCTCAAACAACCCTTTAAAGTCCAATTGAATCCAAATATTTTCATCTTATTTGAACAAAATATTAAAAAAGAAATTCAAAAATGAATTGTGCACAACTGATTTTCCATCATTATCAGAGTTTTTTGAGCCACAATATCTACTGTGTTAATTGCTGTCTGCAATATGCACTTTAAATGGGAAAACAAAAATGAATTTTGTTGATGTTTTCATAAGCCGTGAATGTTATTATAAAACGTCCTCTATAAGTCCTCTTCAGTTAAACATTTTCATCAGACACACTTTTCACCACCTTAGGTGTACTATAACATAAAATTCAAGAATTACAAATAAGAAAAGAAATTTAGTAATTCAACAAAATACTGATAATGTTTGACAGATACATTTCATGGTTTATTAGAAATATGAAACTGAATAAGGTTACCAATAAATGTTGCAGTACTGCATTACTAAATGGTTTTGATTATGCCATATCTAGGCAACACTGCTCTCTTTTTAACACTTCTCTTTTTTTGTACTGTAGTTAGTTGGAGACATAACTATTTTCCATAATATCAAAAAATTTCAGGTCACAAGATCTCCATCCAGTATAAAGTGCCTTGAGGCGACTGTTGTTGTAACTTGGCGCTATATAAATAAAACTGAATTGAATTGAATAGAGATACTGGGGAGGGGGGTTGCATCATGAATGTTCAACAATTTTGCGATGCTAGTACTTAGTGATAACAAAAATGTGCAATGTTTCCAACACTTTTGGAACCTACAGATCACTAGAAGCAATTACATTAGAGTACCGACTGCTTTAATAGTCGTTTAGATATTCATCCTCAAACATTTATGAGTGTTTAATGTGTGAAAGAAAGGCCAGTGGGTCAACTGACCATTTTTCATAAAAGTATATCTTAAGGTATTAGATATATGAAGACTAAAATTTCACAGCACTCATACATACATTAAAAATTGATACCATTATTTTTTATGCAAATTTGAGACCGTTGAGCAGATGGCATGCCTGGATGGAACGCCTTTTTTAAAAAAAGAACTTGTTTTTACAGTATATTTACCTCAAACAGACAGTTAAGTGGACAGCTGTATTAGCTTTTGGGTGTAGTAAACATATACCTTAGATGAAGAAAAGAGCTTATGATATGCAAATATTTTCCCAGTTTTATAATGGTTGTACCACTTGACATGCAATGCAACTGTCTATAATCTGAATTAAGCTATTTAGATCTATATTTAAGAGAGCGGTCCAAAATTCAACCAGTAATAAAGACCCCTGTGGATAGTAAAATATACTTTGCATTATTGTTATCTTTTTACTTCGAATTTAAAGTCTCATATGGCAACATCAATTTCATGACAAAATGCTTGCTTATTTTAATTATATCAACAGCTTTAAAACTGTTGTTTTTTTGACATTTATATAAATTATATACATTTATTTAAAAATGATTATATATAAAACATAATATAATAAGAAAAATAAAGTAAACCATTTATATTTTAAATTTACTATTATTATCACTTAAACACAATTTTAATACTCTCCATTGTCTTACTTTACATGGGCTGCCTCACTGTCTGACATGTTAGGGGATTTAGATATCAAAATCTGAAAGAATTTTATGAATGCACTGAAAAATTATTCAAACTAAAAATGTTTTATAGGTTAAACCCCTAGAATGTTTTGCTTGAAGTAAATTAAAAATATTTATACAATTATGCATTTAATGTCAGTGACCACCATGCCTAGCACTGTGTATTCACCCTGTATTTCTGGAAAACAATAGGGTGGACATTTTAAGTAAGGCACCTATTAGTAAGCTGAGAGAATGTATCTCCCAGATCATGTACTAGCACACAATATAGCTGAATTGTTTCTCTGTAAGAGTGTCACACACATATCTGTTCCCAGGATAACGTTAGAAAAGACGTTTATAAAAAGGCTCAGGAAGATTGCCCTGATACGCACTTACATAGACGTTCACTGTGTATGCTATTGCTCCCTTGCAAGTAAAGGGAGTTTATAATGCATATAACTTTAAATCAGCCATTACTGTTCGTCATGCTCAACTAGCACAGAAAGACTACAAAAATGATTTTTAACATGTTTAAAAGGCATATATTTAAAATTACATGAAATATCAGGTTATGCTGTAAATAACGGCGACAAGGTTGAAATGTTATGCTTTAACACCAGACTAAAACCTGCCACAATTGAAACCATGCCACATGCAATAGTAGCAAACTGGTGTGGCTTTATAGTTTCCATTAAACCAAACGATAAGATAAGCTTATCTTGTCAAGATTTTTTATGTGGACCTATAACTCTTGAAATTAGTTTCAGGAAAGAAAGGCTATTCGTGTAAAGGACTAATGCAACATATACGAATCTGTGGCGGGGCTTGGTCTGCGGTGCTGCTGGTGGACGTACCTGAGCGGCATCGGCAATCATGCTTCGCCGGCTTAAAGTCTGAATTGGGCCCTGCTGCAATTGTTGTTGGTGGTGATGTGTGCGGCTGCAAGCTGCAGCCGATTGTAAAACAGCAACTGTAAGAATAAAGTGTGTGTGAAAAGTGTTACCATATAGTTGGGTGTGCCGTGGTATTGTTACAGTGGTGTCAGAACCCAGAAGCAGGGCACGGCAGACCCAGGACTGGGGCAGCCTGGGAAGGAGCCAGCCCGAATGGTGACCGAGCTGGCGGCTGCACATAGGGAGCAGGAGGCGGTGTCGTGCTGCCAGCATGAAGAACTCCAGGAGTGTATCGAGCGCCAGATGCAGAGGATTGAGAATCTGGCGGCTCGGCTCGCGGCCAAGATTGCTCCGCCACCGGCGCAGCATACATCACCAACATATTTCAAATTCGTGGCACTTCTGTTATTATAGTACATGTGCAGTATGTCAATGTCCAAACTGAAAGGCAGGATGGGAAAGAAAAAACAAAGAAAGGAACAGGGGAGAAAGGAAGAATGCATAATAAAAGCATAGAGCAAACATAGAAAAGTGCGGGGATTTTGTTTGTTTTTTTGTTTTTTACAGGGATTTAAATGCACATGTTGCCCTTTCCAGGAATAACCTTCCCTTCCTCAAACTAATTTCCAAAGTTGCAGGCACACACAAAAATGTTGCAGAGATAAGCTTATCTCAAGGTTCAAGAAGTTTATTGTCATGTACACAGCACAAACGGTTACACAGAGCAATGAAAGTCGACCTAAAAGCAAAGTAATAAATAGGTAAAACAAGTGCTTTGTAGCACTTGTAGCTTATGTGTGGGTGTAATAAGAATTTAAAGTGCAAGTAGTTGCTGTGAGGGACCAAGCAGCCAAAAGGACACAGGCAAAAAAAAAAAAGTGTCTTCAAAAAGGGTTTTCTTTATTTTAACCCTCAAAAAGTCCAAAATTAACAAAATTCAAAAACATACTTAGCAGGCCCATAAAAGAGGTCAACTAAATATAACTCTACAAAAAGGAATTTCCAGGAACTTAAAACAAAGTGAGACA
Organism: Neolamprologus multifasciatus; assembly: GCF_963576455.1. Classification (NCBI taxonomy): domain Eukaryota; kingdom Metazoa; phylum Chordata; class Actinopteri; order Cichliformes; family Cichlidae; genus Neolamprologus; species Neolamprologus multifasciatus. The sequence goes on from NC_140444.1 coordinate 12,633,558, forward strand.
CAACTTAACTCACAAACTGACCTAATTACAAAGACACATGATGGTAGATTTTTTTTTGGGGGGGGGGGGGGGGGGGGGGGGGTTTAGACAAAAACACACACTAATATTAACCAAGCACAGAATAACGTAACTAAACCTGTACAAGGCAGAAAGCTACCGATTTTGCCTTGATGGATTTTAGTGGGAAGACCTCTGGATATTTAGTTGCATAATCAGTGATTACAAGCATATAGCGATTCCCTGACTTACTCTTCTCAACAGGTCCAACAATATCCATTCCGAGGCGCTCAAATGGGATACCAATAATAGGCAGTGGTTGGAGTGGAGCTTTGGAGGATGTCATCTGGCACTGAGGACAGCTCTTACAGAAGTAGGCTACATCTCTATGGAGGCCAGGCCAGAAAAAATGTTGTTTAATACGAGCTGTGGTTTTGTGCTTACCAAGGTGGCCAGCCCAGGGAATAGAGTGTCCTAGTCCCACTGTTTCTCTAGCTTCTTGGGGGACCACTAGCTTCAGAAGTGAGCCCACCTGATGGTAAAGTATGCCATTTTGCAAGACATAGTCACTTTTGTTAATGCCTGCCTCCTCTACTTGGTCCTTGTCTATTGCTCGCTGAAAACAGGAAGCTAAACTAGGATCAGTTTTTTTGCAACTCTATTATATTGCCAGGAATTTGAAGTCCCAAAGGCAAGTCTGGGTCAGTATGCATTTCTAGGTGTACTATAGTATGCTGGAACTTCTGTCTCCTCTGTCTGCGACTTTTCCGAGGCCTCCCAGGTGCAACTTCCCATTCCTCATTTAAAAAAAAAAAAAAAAAGGCAAGGCACTGAAACCCTCTGATGTTTCGCTAGATTTTTGAGCTCGGGCTCTAGTAACAGCCACATTGCATTGATGATTCTGGTCTGACTCCAACAAATCAAAAAGCACTGGAAAATCTCGTCCCAGAATAGCTGAATATGGTGAGTTATCAACCACCCCAACATTTAGAAGGTAACTCTGTCCATTCACCTTAATGTACATGTCAGCTGTTGAGTACATCTTCTCATCTCCGTGCACACAACAAATGGGATAGTATCACTGACACAGATAATATTGGGGGGCACAAAATCTCTGTGTATCAACGTACGAGAACTACCAGACTCAAGTAAAGCTCTTAAAGCTGTTCCACTAGCTTCAATTTTTATCATTTTAACAGTCTGGTCACACTGGAGCCCATGTTCAGCATGTGGACGTGGCATGAAACACATTTGAACCATCTTAGCTGAGGTTTTTGGGCACATTGGCTTTGTGTGGCCCTCTAACCCACAGAGGTAACAAAATATATTTTTTGAATTTTTTAATGGTCTGCCAGCAAACTGGTTCTCATCCACAGGAGTTTTATCTGCTGACAATGGTCTTTGATGATACATCTGGGCTGATTTGGGGCCTTCCTTTGGCATTTTATTTGCATTACAGGTCCAGGGTTGTCCTTTCCTCCTGGCAGCTACAAACACTTCTGCCAGCTCAGCTGCCTTCGCTGCAGAAGACAGATTGTGCTCTCGAATCCAAACCTGTAGCTCAGGGGACAACATTCTCAAATATTGTTCAAGGATGATTATTTCACCAATTTCTTGGTTCATTTTACCTTTTGGCTGAATCCATTTCCCGTACAGATCTTTAAGTCGAGCATACAACTCCTTAGGGTTCTCATCAAGCCTGACTTCCAGTGAACGGAATCGCTGCCAGTAGGTCTCAGGGTTAACATCATACTTGGACAAAGTATTTTTTTTTTGTCATAGCTGAGAGAGTCATCAATATCCATATGAACGTATGCCCCTCTTGCCTTGCCCGTTAGTAGTGGTATTAATCAAAAACCCCAGTCTGTTTTCTCCCAACGATATGCTAAGGCAATGCGTTCAAATGTAGTCAAAAAAAATGCTCAATATCATCACTATCAGTCAACTTTTACAGTCTGGGTTCATGCAATGAAAACTGACCTGATAATGACTGACTGGATTCAGCTTGAGCTTGAGGAGAACTAGAAATGTGAGGTAGCTCCCTTGACTCTGTGGTAGGTAATGGTAGCTCTGGTACTGGTGATGTCCGGGACTGCACCTCTAACTGTAAAAGCTTAAACTGATGTTGCAATGCTTTGAATTTTTGTTCTTGTCGTGCAGTTACCTCTTCTTGCCTTGCTTCCCGAGCCTCCTGCTGACCCATATGAGCTTGCAATATTGACATCAGATCTGACAGAGATGGCTCCCTTTCTTCAACCTCAGTGCTCTCCACCATTTCAGAGACTCCAATTTCCTCCTCAGCATCAGCTTCCTTCTGAACAGTTACTCCTTTCTTCCATTTCACCTTTCCTCCCCAATGCATTTTCCTTTTTTTCTGGGGGTGAAAAAAACCTCAAAGAAAAAAAAAACTATGTCCTCAACTGGCAGATCCCACTGCTGCCACCAATTGCGAGGGACCAAGCAGCCAAAGCAAAGAGGACACAGGCAAAAAAAAAGTGTCTTCAAAAAGGGTTTTCTTTATTTTAATCCTCAAAAAGTCCAAAATTAACAAAATTCAAAAACATACTTAGCAGGCCCATAAAAGAGGTCAACTAAATATAACTCTACAAAAAGGAATTTCCAGAAACTTAAACAAAACAAAGTGAGACACAACTTAACTCACAAACTGACCTAATTACAACTGACCTAATTACAAAGACATAGGGTAGCTTTTATAATGATTTGGCCAAACCATTTACACACAGTAGGGGGGAAAACAAAAACACACACTAATATTAACTAAGCACAGAATAACCTAACTAAACCTAAAACACCCCTGCTCCTGGTAAGCCCATGTTTGGTCCTGCTGAGCAGGCATTTTGTTCCCAGAGTCCTCAGCCATGCCTTTTGCCCAGACAGGAAACAGCCACCACCCAAACCCAGGTAACTCAAAGAAAGAGAAACATAATTAATATAACAAAACATTTTAGAAAAACCACACAATGTTACTATGTGCGCGCCTCATAATACCAGTGTTAGGTTTAACCAAATGATTAATGAAAAAAAACTGCAAAGCAAACTAATAAAGTAAAAATGGACTAATTTACCCCTGTGTGGCTGATGCTATCACAGTTGCAACACTGTCACAGTGATAATATATACAGAGTATGCAATATTAAGATGTTTATGTAAAGATATATACAGAATTGCAAATTTACAGTTATGGATAATTAGTGAGGTTGCTATTCACGTCACTGATGCTGTTAGGAATCTTGGGGTTTTTATGGATAGTTCCTTCAAACTGGATAAACAGGTGTCTACTGTGGTAAAATGTAGCTTCCATCAACTATACCAAAAATCTAAGGCTTAACCCTATATACCATGGTATATAGGGTTAAGCCTTGGATTTTTTGGCAGGGTCAGCAACCTTTAACACCCAAAGAGCCATTTGGACCCGGTTTCCATGCAAAAGAAAACACTGGGAGCCGCAAATACTTTTTGACATCTAAAATGAAGATAACACTGTATATGTTGTTTTTTTTTACTTTTATGCTTTGTGTGAACAACTAAGGTGTGTTGCTTATGAAATCCTTGAAGTGCTACAGAGAAAATTACATTTTATTTATGTAATTAACACATTTTGAACTATTAAAAAAATATAACAAAAGGAAAGACACCCAGCTGAACTAAAATGATCCATGTAGAACAAAACCTGTTGTGAGCCGCCACCCTTATATTGCCTTTGGGCTTTTGGAGCCTTGGCCTGGCTTTTAAAAAATAATTGGAAAAAAGTACTAAAAACGAAAAATAGATATTTGCAGAATTCTCCCTAAATATGTATTTTACCTGGTTAATGTCTGCGGCGGGGCGTCGTCTGCAGCGCCGCTGCAGGGGAGGAGGACGCACCTGAGCGGCACCTGCAATCACACCTCGCCACCTTAACGTCTGTGCTATCTATGCTGTTGTTGTTTTGGTATGTGTCGGGCTGTGAGCTGAAAAGCTACAGCCGGCTGTATGCGGCTGAGTTTCACCACTCAGTTAACCTGAGTGGTGAAACTGAAGGCCATGAAACATTTGGGGAAATTCCTAACACACTGTAAAAACTGTGACTAGAGGTTAAAAACCTATGGCAACAAAGTGACACTTAAATTACTTGAGTAGATTTTAATTTCAAGCTATTTATGTAAAATATATAGAAAATGTTTATTAAATTTCAACAAAAAACAAAAGTAGATAAAATTCAATTGTAAATTTGTTTTGGATTTAGGGACAAAATCTCAAACAAATTGAAGGTTAAAATTGCCTAATTGTAACAAAAAATAAATTCATTTGAAATTAATCTCTGAGAAAAATTACTTTGAATTTACTAACAAGCTGGCAGAGGTTTAGTAAAAAAATTACTAAAATATCCATTATAAAGAAATTAAATGTTTTTGTTTTTATGTAAAACTCAAACTGGATTCAATAATTTTGCAATTAAACTTTATAAATAATGACTGAATGATAAGAGAAAATCAAATTAATTTAACTTCTTTTCTGAGTAAAATGAATCAATTTCACAAAGAGAACATTCAAACAGTAATTGTTTTTATTGTGGAATATAAAATGTATAAAAAAAATTTAATACAACATTTTTCTGCTTAATTTACGTTGTATGCACTATGCTGCCCTCACGACACGTGACCATGTGAAGCTAGACAGCTAGCGAACAAAATAGACAAGATCTTCCACACAAGGCTTGCTTTTCTTGCTTTTAATGAAGATCCTTTAAAGCCTTATCCTCTCTCAAGGCTTCTCCTTGCTATTTCTTATTAGTAACTGAAATATAGAGAAAGTGAAAATAAATTGCTAGCTAATACACATCTTAATGACAAACTTAAAGATTAGCCTAGCTTAACACGTGCGTTACATTAGCATCCCAGTTAACTCCAGGTAAACACATATAAAAGTTATTTCTGAACACATTAATACTCACAAAGACGAACGTTTTCCAAGGTACAAGCGTGTAGGGCACTTTTAGCTACATGAACTTATTCACTCTTTTAATACTACCGAAGCACTTTTCACAGCATCAACGGAGAAAATACGTCAAAGATATGCGAATGATCAGAGCGCTCCCTCGCTCCCATTTCCGCACATACAATACAAAGATCGCTTGTGATGACGATGTCTCACTCTGAGCAAATTTCGAACCCAGACATTTTAACTGTTTTTAGCATGAATTACTTATAATATAACTTTGAACTTATTTATCACTTTGCTTATGTAACTTAATCAGACTATGCACTAACTACTCACTTTTGACCAAAAGGCATAACACTCCCCGCTTGATATACACGCATTATATCACAATTAACATCAATACAACATATTCAAACATCATTTAACATTGAAGAATATTCATTCAGTCTCTGCAAGCAAAACAACAATCTCTGAAACTGGTCTGAGAAACATTTTAACAGTCCCATCTTTTACAGTCCGCACTTCCACTTTTCGGACCTTCTTGTCGCTGTTGGGGAATGTTTTTACTATTAGTCCCATGGGCCATTCGTTCCTGCTGGCTTAGGAGTCCTTTAGCAGGACCACATCTCCTTCTTTAAGCAAGCGTCCCTTTGTAAGCTTCTTGTTGGACAGCTTGAATGATAACTACCTTGGCTCGGGTGAGTTCTTGGACGTTTGGTGTCTCACTGAAACTTTTCCATCCCCTTTGTCCACTTGTCTTTTGTGCAAAGGATGTAACTACATGAATGAGTCTGGCTATGACTCTGCAAAGTGTGATCCAGTTTGAGTACTTTTTGAAACGGTCAGAACCTAACTGTGGCTCTGCTACAGTAGTTTTCATTACTTTTATGTCCGGACGTATCTCTCTGTCTTTTTCAGGTTCGATGAGCGTGAAAGGACCAGTGTGTGGTTCTGTGTGTGTGTGTCAGAGTACAGAAAGGGTGGACCTGAGAACCAGTTACTGTTTTGCAGGTCTGCTGCTGGAATGAACCGAGTGGCCTGGTCAGCTGGATTGTTATCCAATGCTTTCTGCATGGATTGGATGTAGTGATCTTTCATTTCTGGTTTCTTTTCCAAAGTCTTTCAGAGAGAGCAGAGGCGTTTTAGGGCTTGTTCTCTGTTGTCTGGGAGCCTTCTTCTCGGTGAGTGAAAGGGTAAAGGTGCAACCCAGCTGTTCTCTTGGTTTTGATAAACTTCAGTGTCCTTCATTGTCAGGAATGCTTTGTTGTCGATAGACATGGCTTGTTTGTTATCACCTTCAGATCTAACAAACACAGTGTCCCAAATTGTCTATGATGCAGGTAGCATTCATAGTGACCCCATAATTCTCTTTAACGTGAGTTGTGTTTGGGCAAGGCTCAAAATAGGATGCACGTCCATTATCTAAGGTGTGTGTTTTGTAGACATTGACCTCTGACTGATTGTGCGCTTTTCCTAGACACACCTCCCCGACAATAACCCAACCCAGGTCTAGCCTTTGGGCGTATGGTGCATCATTGGGTCCGTTGATTTGCTCACGTACCTTATGGACCCTGATGACGTCCCTTCCTAGGAGCAAAATGATTAGGGCGTGGTGATCGACAGGTGGGATGTTATCTGCGACTGGAAGAAGATGTGAGTGATGTTGGGCAATCTCTGGAGAGGGTATTTCAGATCTATTGTCTGGAACAGAGTCACATTCAATTAAAGGGGGTAGCTGAATGTTGACTTCTCCATCCAAGGACTCGAGGAAGAAGTTTACAGCTCTCCTACCTGAGGTTTGTTCTCTGCCAGAACAAGTCTTTAAGGTGTATGGAGTGGGTTTGGCATTGATTTTGAAAAGGCTGACTTAACCAGTGACCTGTTGGACTGATCATCTATTACTGCATACATTTTTATAGCTCTCTCTTTTTGGCCTGCGGGATACACTTTGACTAAACTGATCTTAGAACATGAACGTGGGCTATCACCTTAGCCACATACCTCTGTGCACTTCGACTCGACTGAAGGTGAGCTCTCAGTTTGATCTTCATTGTCGTTGTTTCCTGATATAGTACTCTTAGGGGCAGGAGTAGGACCAGGATGCATTGCAGATAAGTGTTTAAGGCTGTCACACTCAATACACTTAACCACTGCTTTGCACATTGCAGTTTTTTGCAATGTGTTGGACAGACCCACAGCATCTGTAGCATATGTGGTGCTCTTTGAGATAAGCTTGTCTATATTCAATAGTTTTGTCTCTTAAAAGCTTACACTTTTTGAGTGGATGTGGTTTTTTGTGGATTGGGCACTGGCGAACCGGTTCCTCCATTTTCTTTGGACTGAGATTACTCTGGTCCGGCTCTGCCGTAATGTCCATTTTGTGTGCTGACACAGTAGGTTTGCGACTATATGATCTCAGTTTTTCTGTGGGAGAAAGGCCTTGGGCATAGCAAAGCTTGGGTCATTCCTCATTTTCGCTTGCCGCTGGACAAATTGTGTGAAAACTGAGAAAGGAGGAAATGACACACTATGAGTCTCCTTGTACTGTGTTCCTACAGTTGTCCACTTTTCCTGAAGGTTTAAGGGAAGTTTTTCCACTATTTGCCTGACTCCTCTAGCTGTGTCCAGGTAAGCAAGTCCTGGGAGCGCGCCATCTTGTTTAGCACACTGTAGCTCCAATAAGATGTCACTATGTTCCTGCAGCTTAACATTGTCTTTATTTGTGAGTTTGGGGAAGTCCTCTACCTTTTGTAAGAGTACGTCCTCAATAGCCTCAGGTGAGCCGTAGCACTCTTCAAGGCGTTGCCAGACCATCTTGGCACCTGCAGCAGGATTGAGGATGTGTACAGCACGAATGCGCTTAGTCTGTTCGGATGATGCTGGACCCAACCATTTTGTTAGCAAGTCTACTTCCTCTCTTGGAGACAAATTTAGGTCTTTGGTTGCGCTGATGAATGAGGTTTTTCATGCCCAATAGTTTTCAGGTTTGTCATCAAATTGCAAAAGACCTGTGCTGACTAGGTCTTTGCGAATTAGGTATTTTGCAAACTGTTGCATTTCACTTGATTCAGGTATGCAGTTGTTAAGGTTGGGGGTGTGCTTTGTGGAGTTGGACTAGTACGTGTTGTTGTGGAAGTTTTCCACTTAAATAAAGCCTGTAGACGAGCGGTGAGCGGTAGCTAACATTCTTTAATCAAAGCACACAAAGAACATACAACCAAGCTTGATGGAGAGCCTGCATGACCACGGGGCAGGGTCAGCAGAGTCTCACTGAGCCTAGCATGGCTCTCAGTTAAATACCTTCTCCAGGAACAAAAGGCAGTACACAGCTGTTTCACACCTTAAGGTTCACACTCCCTTGCTACTTCCCAGAGTCCTCGAAGAGACAAAAGACTGGTCCTGTGGAGTTCCTGTTTCCCCCAACATCCTTACTGCATCCCACCAAGATCAGGAAACATTGAACAAAATACGCAAAACAAAACTAGAATTAAATGAGATAATTGATAAAAAATAAATAAAAAATTCTTAGTACAAAGACTACGCTTACAAAACTATGATCATGGTAATACATCCGGTCAATTTCTAGCAAACCAGCTAAAAATAAATAAATAAAAAACAACTATATGTGCTGTTCAAGATTCATCTGGGAACACAATATATGAACCGAAACAAATAAACAACATTTTCAGGGATTTCTATAAAACGTTGTATTCATCACAAATAAACCCATCTAAAAAGGAAATTGATCAGTTCTCTTCCAAAATTATTAGACACTCAAGCACTGGATTCGCCACTGACATCAGGTGAACTCCAGGAAGCCCCAATAAGCCAATAATAAGGCTCCAGGTCCAAACGGCTTTCCTGCAGAATTCTACAAAGAATTCAGCACCAGTTTTTTACAGAACGTTGTTGGAAATCAAAGAAAAGGGCAGACTTCCATCAAATATGAATTCTGCAAACATTAATCTCCTGCTAAAACCAGGCAAAGACCCTGTATATCCCTCAAGCTATTGTCCAATATCCCTTATAAATGTAGACCTTAAAATAATCTGCAAAGCTCTCTCAAAGAGACTAGAGAAAATAACCCCCCTCTTAATTCATCCTGATCAAACTGGTTTCATAAAAGGTAGACACTCATCAACAAATACACGTAGATTACTTAATTTGATAGACTACTCATACAGCAAAAACCTTAAAACTACAATATTTTCTTTAGATGCAGAAAAAGCATTTGACAGAGTTAACTGGAAATTTCTATTTGCAACTTTACACAAATTTGGTTTTGGATCCTCTTTCATTAACTGGTTAAAAAATATTATATAATTCCCCAACAGCTTGTGTCAGAACAAATGACCAGACATCCTCCAGCTTCTGTCTCCTGAGGGGCACCAGGCAGGGATGCCCACTCTCCCCTTCACTGTTTGCAATTTTTATTGAACCACTAGCAGCAGCAATTAGACAGAATTCAGTAATTCAGGGCATAAAATGCAAGAACGTGGAACATAAAATCAGCCTTTATGCGGATGATGTGTGTTAGGTTTTGTAATGTTGATTGTCATTTATGCTTAGAAATATTTAACCATATATGCTTAGAGGTGTATAATCGATTGTGTAGTGATAGGATGTGTGATCCTTAATAGTCTGCAAAGGCTTGGTGCGCATTCCAGAGTGTTCTGGAATCCACACCTACATCCTGGGAGCATGGGAAGAGGTCGTACCTTGTTTTATTGTTTTACAGTAGGATTAACGTAGCAATATCTGTTTTAGTCTGAGTGCCTTTTGTTTACATGAACTGCTGGACTTTCCAGACCAGTAGGTTTAGGGAAGTCTTTATGGGGTCACGCTCTGACCCCACACACCCACACACACACACACACACACACGCACACACACACACACACACACACACATACACACACACACACACACACACACACAATCCTTTGTTCACATGTATACCTATGTAAGATGTTATATGTTAATGACCCTATGCATATTCATGTAACCACAATAAAAGGAGTGCTATGGGGAACCTGGCTGAGAGTCTGACGGAGGTCAAGTGGTGGAACGACACTTGGCTCCAGGCAGGTCTCCCTCATGCATGAGTAACATGAAGAACTTTGCCTACTTTGGGTCTTGCTTTGCTGTGTAATTATATTTTCTTCAATGTTCCAGCGAATAGGTTCAAGCTACAAACCTATCAATGTGTTACTCTTTCTCCAAAACTCACAAACCAATATCTCTGGGGTGATTGAATTGATAAACTCTTTTGCAAAAAATATCACATTACTCAATTAACTGGTCAAAATCTACAGTCCTTCCGATTAATTGCTCCTTCCATAATTCCTCTTCTACACCACTGCAATCGGGAAATATAAAATATTTAGGTATTAATGTTTCTCCCAAGCTTGCAGATCTAACTAAACTAAACCATATCCCACTTTTAAAGAAAGTAGGTGATCTGGTTAGGTGGAAATGTCTACCCATATCACTTATGGGAAGGGTTGCTGCTATAAAAATGATGGTCTTACCAAAAATAAATTAGTTATTCTCAATGATCCCAACTAAACCGCCACAAGATTGGTTCAGATCTCTAGATTCATATATGTTCAAATTCCTTTGGAAAAATAAACCCCCACGTATAAGCTTAAAAACACTAAAAAAGACCAAGGATAAAGGAGGATTAGAACTACCTAACTTTCAGTACTACTTCTTAGCCAACAGACTTCAGTTTATCTCAGGATGGCTAAAACATACCCTCTTAGATGAATCTTGGCTAGATGTAGAACAAGCACTTTGCAATAATCTAGAGATTTCAGATCTACCATTTATCAGCTCAAACATCCAATGACATGAATGCTTCAAAAGCATCAACATCAGCTCTTCTCTGACAGCATGGTGGGAGTTTCTGAAGTTGACAGAGTCTTCATTAATCCCATGCAAACGTACACCTATCTGGAACATCCCTGACATATTACAAAACAATAATATGATAAACTTTTCAGATTGGAATGGTAAAGGAATCAAATATTTAGAACATATACTAGAAGGAACAGAATTTATTTCATTTGACAGACTAGTTACACAATATAGGATCAACAAGAAAACATTTTTCGAATATCAACAAATTAAATCCATAGTAAAAAAAGAAATTTAAACCGGGTCAAGTTGAACTACAAACACCACCAAGTGTGGTTCAATTTCTTACTCTTAAAACCCCCAAATTACTATCCAAAAATACAGAATACTTTCTAAAACAGATGAATCAATATCACTTCCTATTGCAAAATGGGAAGAGGATTTATCAGTTAACTTAGACCAAAACCTCTGGTCTCAGATTTGCTTAAAAACCTTTCATCTAATTAGAAATCCCAGTCTTCAATTGATTCAATACAAAATACTACATAGAGTGCACTATACAGGTCATCGGATGTTCAAGATGGGCTACACGTCTACCTGCAACTGCTCACACTGCCAAACCAATTCACCGGACAATTATATCCACTCTCTTTGGTTCTGTCCACCAGTTCAGAAGTCCTGGCGCGAGATATGTGAAGACTTATCGAAGTATCTGAAATGTAACATTCCAACTTCCCCTTTAGTGTGTTGTTGGGCAGCTTAGATAATGTCACTACAGAAAAGAATATAACCCATATGGTTTTCACTGCCCTATGCATAGCAAAGAAAACAGTCCTCATGAACTGGAAAAATAAAAATAAATTTAATTCTAACCAATATAGAAATTATCTATTAGATTACATTAGTCTCGATACAGCCTCTGCCACCACATCAGATCAATTGCTCTGGGCTCCTTTGATTAGCTCCATCACCTAGTGGGGGTGGGTGTCATAGTTTGGTCCCACCTTCGCTGTTGTGATTGGTGTGGGGGTAGAGACAGGCTTAGGGCGTCGGGGGATTCCCCAGGAGCATCTTCCTTGGGGGGCTCAACCCAGGGTAGCGGTCATGGCCTATTAAGGGCTCTGTTGGCTCTTAGGTGACGGTTTCCTCGTGGCTGCGTGCAGCGGGGCTAGGGGAGGGTCTGTGCTGACGGACGTGGGTTACTGACCTGGTAGCCTGGCTGCCCCTGGGTGGGTCCGGGACAGGCGTGAGGTTCTGGGGGCGCTCCGTCTCTGGGCTGGGGCCCTGGCCGGGCCTCCGGGGCTTGGGTCCTGGTTGGTGTGTTGCTGGGGTTGTGGGTGTGTGGGTGTATGGGGGCCCAGCCCTGGCGCACGGTGCCGCCAGTGCATTGAGCCACCTGGGCGGCTCTTCAACAGGTGGGGGAGGTTGTTACACCTTGCAGGAGCTCTCCTCTCTTCAGGAACTCACTCTGCAGGAGGGGGAGATACAGGAGAAGTGGAGGAAGAACTCAGCCTGGGCGTCTATTGTCTTGTGTAGTCTGGAAGATGAGTGACGGGGTGGGTGCAGTTTTCTCTGTGGTGGGGTCGGGTGGGCTCTCCCGGGCTCTGTGGGGCCAGTCGGCGTTGCTGTTCTGGGCCCCGGTCCGGATGGGCCTGGGCCCCCTTTCCCTGGTGGGTTGCAGAATATGGGGTTGCCTACTGGGGTCAGCAAGGGAGCTGGCCCCAGGAAGGGGTCACTTGCCCCTCCCTTCCTTCTCTCCCCATCTCCAGCTGCCTCCCTCTTCCCGCTCCACCACAATCACCCACACATGCAGGGCCTTGGGGTAAAGGTGTGTCACCAGGGTGCAGGGGAGGCATCCCCCTCTCTGTCCCCTTCTGGCTGCCTGTGCCTCAGTTTTATCTCACAACTTAGACATTCACATTATTCACACTCTTATAACACATACATATAGGATCTTGGGGGTGGGCACGGTACACGGACTCCAAAAGACTATCAGGGTGTATACCCCACCCCTGGCGTCGTTGCCGCCTCTCAATTTTAAATACACGTAGACATTGAGGGCTAGCAGGAGGGGCTATGCGCTTACCTGCTGCTCTCTGGCAGGTAGCTCCATGCCCTCCTGGGTTTTAAATGCACACATGCATAAACACTACATATGAGCGGGCGGAGGGAGGTTTGGAGTTGGTCGTCCGACTGGGGTCTGGAATGTGGGGCCTCCCTGTTGCTGCGGAGTCGGGCGGTCTGCTTCTCCCCACCCCAGGGAAAAGGGTAACACCACCTGGGTCTGGGTGCAGTTTCCCCCTCCAGGGGCAAGGGTACCTAGACCTGGGGCTTAGAGTACGCTTGGGGAGTGTGATTGTGTGTACAGTGTCTCTCTATGTCTGTCTCCACGTTGGGTGAGTGTTGATTAATTCTATATGAGAGCATGAGTGTGGGAATGGATATTTGTATCTGTGTGTGCCTGTTTGTCTGTGTCCATATGTCAGGTCGGGTATCAGACGCCACCTCTCTGGGGACATCCCAGGTCCTCCAAGGTATGGAGGCCTATCTCCCCCACCACTTCCCCTACCAGTGGCAGACGCCCACAGACATCGGTGCGTTGGTGGTTCTTTGTGTCCGGGGATGGGCGTCCAGGTACACACCGGCTCACTCCTTGGTGGCTGCTTATCGGGGCCTGGAGCCTGGGGCTCACTCGGGCCACTTCGGGGGTGGGGTGCCCTCGGCCTCGGTCACTCTGGCACAGCTGGCTGCCGGCGGAGCTCACGGGCACGTCACTGCAACCCCCCCTGGCTTCTGCTCCGCGGCTGGTGACTGACCCCTCATCTGGGACTCTCCTCAGCTCTTTCTGGGACAGTGGCGCAGCTTCCACTCTGTTGGTCTTCCTTGGTCTCTTGTGTTCTGGGGGCCTCTGGATGTCTGGAGTCTTGATCTCCTCCATACCTGCTTCATGCCCTGGAGGATAGGGCTGTGGCTCCCCACACCCTCTAGCAGATCATTACATGAAGGAACCTTTTAAAAAACAAGCGCGTCCATGCTCACAGGTGTACACACGGGTGCTCACACACACAAACTACACCCTTTTTGGCTCCTACCTCAAAGCACACTGTGCGCAGTCGATATTACGTGCTGCACAATAATGTTTAATATTTAGTATTTACTGGTATATTCCCATATACCATCGTGATGTTGTTTATTGTATTACTCTCGTTTTCTTCTGCTTGTTTTCTTTTTTCTTTCTCAACAGGTGATCCAGGTGATTGATATATGTATTTTTTTGTCTGCTTATTTAGTTGGTTTTTGTTTTTTTGCCCTTTATCCCCATCCCTCTTCTCCGCTGTTTTTTCCCCCTCTTCCTTTCTCCCTTTTCTTTTCCTCATTCAAGTCTGTCCCGTATCTAGCAAGTGAAAATAAAAAAATAAATAAAATAAACAATAAAAGGTGAATCAAATAGACCATTACATCAAGGCTGGGATGGTCAATTTGGTAAAGTAAATCCGTTGGGCATCTTTCTTCGCCTTTAGACAATAATTGTGATGGCAAAAGAACCAAACGGGACAGGCAAAAAAAAAGAAAAAAAGAAAAAAAAATCTTCCCATATTTGAAAAGAGGTCCTTTTAATCTACACAATGTCATCTCTCTATCCAAACACCATTGGGTGTTAAACATAGAAATTATGAAAGACTTACATCAGATTAAACACGTATTACTATATTATTTCCTGAATGTACCTTTGTCTTGAAGATCGTTCTACAGAAACATAAACATCGTGACTGAGCATGGGTCTAACTGATACACTGACTAAGTTTAACTGGAAACTCGCATCATCCCTCTATGTGAGCTTTGCCTGCACTAAAGTCACAGGGCTCCAACAGCATGAAAATGAAAACCAGTTATGTTGCTGGACTGAGCCACTTTAGCTTCATTACCACAACTGAAAAGCACTGCCTGGAGACAAAAGCTTCGAAAAACTGTGACTGACAAAATCCCGCACAAACGATTTTAACTACATCACTCACCACTGAGTGTGAAACTTTTTCATAAAATTTTAAAAGTAAATGAGGGAGGCTACAGCCCATCGAAATATATCATTAATATATTTTTTAATATGGTAAAACGTGGTTAGTCAAAGCTCTGAAGTAACACAGCCATGAAGACTTAAAAAGTGACCTTATGCCAACAGTCCACTTTGTGCCATTTTGCGTAAAAATATGATACTGTCGTTACAGTGGTCATTATTAATCTAATTTTGACGTATCATACTGTTTAGAACTTTTACTCAAAACTGCTATACGTTATTGTTTAAAACGTGTCGTATATTCGAATAATCTTACCTCGGAGAAAATTTTCAAAAAATGCCGCTGTGCAAAATGGGTTTAAAAACATAAACAACTGTAGGATTCTGTTTGTCCGTAATTTAGACAGGGGGAACATATCGTGGCAGGATCAGCCTGATATTATTTGTATCCCACTGTAACTTTATTGTATAAAGAGCTATAAGATCTCCAAAATGTCAGGAGTAGTTAGTCATTACGTTGCTTTGGCATGTGTGTTTGTGAATTAAAAATCAAGAATGTGGGATACTGTTTGTCCGTGATTTGAAGAGCCCAACGCGTGCTCCCGACGAACTGAAACCCAATTATGCAGGGGAGACCTACCTTGGCACTTGTGCAGGTGAAGCCAAAGGGAAGATATGCTTCACCATATTTTCTAGTCTTTGGCTTAGAATGAAGTTGGTTTGGAAACATATTCAGCTATGCTTCATCTCCTGCTTTGCGTTTGTGTGGGCGCCCCGTGCTAGCAGTGTCCAAGCATTTTGGGGTTTTTTTGTTTGTTTGTTTTTTTCCCCTTTTCATAGTATGTTTTTATGTAGTGGAGATAATTTGTAACATATTTAGAGTAACTTGTCATAATAGTCGGGGTTCCTTTTAAGAAGGCATGCTAAGCCAATCGACCTTTATAACAGGCAAGGGTAGCACTCGTTTTGGCTCTCTTTTTTTCCAATGCAGAAAACTGAAACATTTTTATTTTTAATAATACAACCTATTAATGGTATAACCGTAGAGGAAAATAAATCTTTAAAAAGCACCAGAGACTTAACTATTTGTGAAGAGTCAAGTACAAAGAGCCCAAACTGCACAGTACTAGAGCAGAACAATGTCCAAATTTATAGAAATGTATAAATTAGGGCAGAGTAAAGAAAACATGAGATTTGTTTTATACATTGTGGATCTGTAGCTGACAGTTGATACCTAATGACCTTAGGCTAAGGTCTTGCAATGTTCACATTGTGACAGTTTGTGAACAGTTTGCTTTGTCTTTCATTATCTAAGAAAGCACCACCATGAGTAGATGTCACCAAGGACAGTGTTAATCTGAGTGGTGAAACTAAAGGCCATGAAACATTTGGGGAAATTCCTAACACCTGCCCTAACATCAATAAAACTTTCATATGCAACTGTCGGTTTTCTGCCTCAACAGGGAGAGTGAACCTTCATGTAACCGCAACATTCCCTTGTTTACTACTACATACTACAATAAAAGCACATAATCTGTCATTGTGATGACTAAGCGCACACCTTGATCACACTGAGATTGACCACTTTAGGGTCCAAAGGGTAGGCACTGGTGTACCGCAGGAAGGTGGTGTTCTGCTTGCGCTCCTTGAAGACACAGTGTTTGGTTTCCATGGACTGCATCCCAGTGGATATCACCATAGGTCAAAGATAAGCAACCTTTAACACCCAAAGAGCCATTTGGACCATGTTTCTATGGAAAAGAAAACACCGGGAGCCGCAAATACTTGACATCTAAAATAAAAATAACACTGTATATATTGTTGTTGTTGGTTTTTTTTTTTTTATCTTTATGCTTTGTATAAACAACTATAGTGTGCTGCTTATGAAATCCATGAAGTGCTACAGAGAAAATTAAATGTTATGTAAAGAACACATTTTGAACTCTTAAAAATGATAACAACAAAGAAAGACACCCAGTCGAAAGTCTCTTTTTAATTAAGAAGCTGAACTTAAATTATCCATGTATCAAACAAAAATTGTTGTAAGCCATCATCATTATATCTCCTTTAGGCTTTCGCAGGCTGTAGCGGAGCCTTGACCTGAATTCAAAAATATTTGGAAAAAAGCACTATGCTACTAAAAAATTAAACAAATATTTGTAAAATAACTGCATAAATATTTATTTTACCTGGTTATTGTGTGTGGTGGGGCGTGGCCTGCAGGGGAGGCGGACGCACCTGAGTGGCATCTGCAATCACGTCTCGCCGGATTAAAGTCTGTATGTGTCAGGCTGTGAGCTTGAAAGCTAAAGCCAGCTGTGTGTGCACAGCAACCGTGTGAGAAAAGTGGTCAATAAAGAGATGCTGCTGAGCGTGTTTGTGCAAACATCGTCGGGTCTACCGTGGTATGTTTACAATGGGACTTTTGCCCCTAAACCTCTGTGCACAGCATCTGCAAATTGGGGCTTTTATCTTTACGCAGGACTGTAAGCTGTCGTCTGTGAGGTCTGAGCAGTGTTTGTTTTTAACATAGTTTATGGTGGAGAACAGCTACTCACTTTGTGGATACTGATAGGCAGCTCTCTGCCCAGGCATCATTAAATATTCTAGTTTCTTCAAATATTTTTCTTTTGTTACATTTCTCCATACAAATAAAAAAAATAATTCTATTTATATATTATAAGATTACAATAATCTAATTTAGAACTACAAGTTAAGAAAAAAAGAAAGAAAAGACACTTCAGTTAAATACTTAATTTATTTTTTCCAAACCACGCGGAGCCGCAGTATAAGGACTAAAGAGTCGGCCCATCATAACAGAGCAGACAAGGAGAAGAGTTGGGTGGTATTTAAAAAAAAAAAAAAAAAAAATTCAGTTTTGCAGTATTTGTAATTTAGCTGTACATCTTACTGTTGTACTTTTTAATGCTGCCCACTTTTTCAGCTTTCACATGCAGTCTACATCATGAGTTTTTTTTTGTTTTTTTGTTTTAAACCAAGAACTACTCTCACAAGGTGGGAGCTCAGCTATAAAATGCGCTTCAAACTGCAGATTTGTTGTTTCCCCACATCAGTTCAGATAAGATTTGAGGTTTTTAATGAAAAGCCTTGTACCTTTTTTGGCTGTTTTCTCCAACACACACACCCACCAACACACACACACACACCAATACCCACACACACACACCCACACGGCAACTTTGAAGAAGGGCACATACAGCTCATGAATGAACTCCACAGCCATCTATAGATATCAGATAGATGTATACACACTGAAAAATTCAAACATAACAAAAAAAAGCTAAGATGGAGTATATCTGGCATAATGGCTTTATTGTGTCTTGGCACTGAGTGTTTAAATTTCTACTAGTTGTACTTCTAGTTCTACTGGAAGGCCTGAACAGTATTCTGCAAAAGATATTGCCAATATCTTTCATAGTTGTTTAGACAGATTATGATTTGTTGACTGCATAGATCATTGCATATGATTTACATCATTCTCAATAAATTGTGTGATTCCTTGTGCTGTATGGATTGGGATTGTTATCTTGGAAGTCACCACAACGACCAGTACAGAGGTGCCTCAACGTAGGATAAAAGTAATTATCTTACTCGGTTGAATATAGCATTTCTATTCCATTTCATTCTATTGTACATAGTATTTTACTCTACTCCATTCCAGTGTTTTCTAATTTCTGCTACATAACTTTGCACTTTTGCTAACAAAACAAATTTCCCACCTATGGGACTAATAAAGGTCATCTTATTCATTCATTGAATTGCATTAAACCTTCTTGTCCAGGAGGATAATCAACACAAACCATATATTTAAAATTCCACCCACAACACAGCAGAACCTCTTGACTTGACTGCAATGGCTTAAGTCTAAAGGTTTTTCCTGTAGTTTGGATCTCTGTATTTAAAACATGTTTTCTTTCATTGCAGCTTTAAGGAATATGGCAGTGCATCAATACTCAGTACCATACTGTCCTCTGTGGGTTGAAGTGAAATTTGCTGCACACGGGATTAATTTTTTCTTGTACCTCATCCATGCCAGAGGCTGTGAGAAAGATGCCTGTGCTGGTTTGTACACATACATGAGAGACACAAGAGTTCTTCTTTACAGATGTTTACTGTACTCCTTTTAACATACACAGGTATAATGTAGAACTGGTGAACATAAATGTACAATAAAATTATATTTCAACACTAAAACATCTTACAATATACATTTTACAAAAATAAAACAAACATGACACTTTGGCCTGCAAGTGGACAAACCGGCGTATTTGGAAACTTGGTACTTATTTCTTTCTTGGCTTGATATTCAAAGGCTAGACCGTAACTATAGCTGTGTCTCAATTCAGGGGCTGCATTCAGAGGTCCTGGCCCACGTAGACCGCGAAGGCCAGGTCCTCTGAAGACCGAGAAGGCTGGAAGTGTGAGGCTGTGAAATGGGACGGTCTAGCCTTCAGATTTGCGTCACCGCTGTAATAAACTCAGCTGTCGGCTCCTTGCTATATAAAATATAACAGGACATTGGAGTAAATTCTCTACCATCTCACACTTCTGTTTAATCTGTTTTCTGTTTGACATTTATTCAGCTGTGTGAAAACTATAACTTTAATCTCAGCCAAACCGATTTACTCAAGAATAAATAAAACACTGAAAAAAGCCAAACAATAACATTTTTAGGTTATCTAAGTGATTTATATATCATGTTTAACTTGAGTAGCAAAAGACGGCGTGGGGTCTGAAAACATTACTGATGAGTCACTCATCAGTAATGTTTGTATAGTGTGCCTAAAATGTTGCATAATTTTGCTGAAAGATCTTTTACTTTGTGGTAATCTTAGATGAGTAGTTTTATGGACAAAACCCACCAGGTCATTCAGTGTTCCCTTAGTGCTAATGAGTGTTGGTCAAGTTACTTGACAAACGTGATCAGTAACTAATTACTTCCCCCAAAAAAGTAATCCCGTTACTTTACTGATTGCTTATTTTCAAAAGTAATTAATAACTTAGTTACTTTTTAAAAACACAATTTACAACCTGAATAGGTGATAAAGCGATAGATCTTTCAGCCCAATTCTACTTTTTCTGCATAATCCATGTCTTTTCTGTGTACCTTCGTGAGTTATGGTTATGGAAAGGTGATGACGATGAACCAACTTTTACTGATGTCATAGAAGCTCTTTCAACCTCATCTGGTTATTCACAGTTTAGCCGCCCTCCACAGTACAGATGTTCATCGCACACAATAAATCTGATTTCAACAAGTTGACAAACATCTAAATTCCCGTGCAGACAAAAAGGCTGTATATAGGTGTAGCATTGCAAAATGCTCTGCTCTTTGGCCTAAAGCATGTCAATCAACATTAGCCTCTGAACAGGTGGAGGAAGTCAGCTGCAGGAAGCTAATGGTACCCACATCCAAAAGGTGGAATTCTCTTTTGGGGCCATTGCCAGAATCATCACAATTCCCTTGAATTAACTTAATCTTCTGTGTGTAAAAATGAGAATTAAGTGCCTTACCGAAAGGAAGTACAAATTCTAGAAAGAGTACTGCACTGTGATGAAGTCCCTGACAGTAAATCTGGACATCTTACAAGTGGATGAGTGACCTATGGAGCTTCACTACCAATACTCACAAGCATGATGTCAAAGACACTTGCACTGAAAAATGACCTCTCTAGAATAACAGCCAGCCTTCCAGATGTCATTGTAAAGGTAAGATTGCTTTGAGTGGATTTGTTGAATTTATTAGACCATTCATGGCGGATGTTACACTTTGTTTTAAGCTGTGTGTGCAATTATAAGACAGAATAAACTAAATATCCACCCCTTGTTAAATATCAGGGATATTGATCATCATTAATCATGAATATTAATCATAATATCAACAGAAGCCTCAACAAAAATTAAATCTCATACAGTATTGAGAGCACAAAAGATGGTTTAGGGTAGTAAAACCTACAAAATAATTACAACAGCTAATTATATAGTAAATTAATGTTATTCTTAGTTGCATCATATTGTATGTTACAGGCCATCGAGACTTGTTCTGATGCTGTTCTGGATAGCTAAGAAGGACTTCTCGCAGCCGCCACTTGTCCCAATTTTAAACTTCCTTGACTGAGAGATGAGTGTTGGAGAGAGCATGTGAAGGAAGAAGGAAGGATGAAGGAACTTCTCACAGCAGAGTGTCATAAAGTTGCTCCTGCAACTGACAATGTTTATGTGTCCCAATGGCCAGCCAGCCCAGCCGAAATGGACTTGTTTGAATTTGAGAACCAGCCCTCAGTGTATGAGCTTGAGATTCTGAATCTGTTCCCAAATCTCAAAAGGATGTACATGAAATACAACACTCCAACTCCATCCAGTGCACCAGTGGAATGGCTGTTGAGTTTAGGTGGATTGGTGCTTTTCTTTGAAAGGTACAGACTATCTGATAGAAGGTTTGAGAAGCTTCTGCAGATGCGATATAATCACTGTGATATAATCACCAAAAGAAAACAATAAAGCATAGGTCATTTTCTGAGTAGCCGCAAAATGAGACTGTATCAACAGCCTAAATGTAGCATGCAATAGCATTTTCTGTTTTGGTAATTTGGTAAAGTTTGGGGGCAGCACAGTGGTTAGCACTGTTGCTGCTCACCAAGAAGTTCAATTCTGAGTTCAACTGAGTTCAATTCTTTCTGTGTGGAGTTTGCATGTTCTCCCCATGTTTGCATGGGTTCTCCTCAGGTACTCAGGCTTCCTCCCACCGTCCAAAGACATGCAGTTTGTGGGGATAGGTTAATTGATTAATCTAAATTGTCCATAGGTGTGAATGGTTGTCTGTCTCTGTGTGTTAGCCCTGCAACGGACTGGAGACTTGTCCAAGGTGTACCCCGCCTCTCGCCCTATGACGGCTGGGATAGACTCCAGCTTATCCAGGATAAGCGGAAGCGGATGGATGGCTAATTATTACTCCTCCACACTGTACCAACTGTTAAAAGGTATTATTGTTGTATTTTATTGCTGTATTTTACTTGCATCTATTTGAAAAAGTGAGTGTAAACAAAAAAGTTCATTTAGTTAAAGGAAATATTTCAGTGTTATTTGTAAACTGTTAATGAACAATCAAGAATACAGAGCTCTTTAAAGCCTTGTTTATTTGAAGTATTAAAATTACAGAAACATTTGATTACAGTTATAGCCCCACATGTGACACCTGGATGATTAAGAGAAATTGTATATGAAGTCCCCTAGATCATTTCACAATATTTTTCCTGACACATGCACTGCATGCATATAGGTGTTTTGTATAATTGGGAGAAATTGTGTCAAACTGGATTAGTATGACAAATATGTGAATCTTATCACTGGTTGAGAAACTCTGATAGATGTCTCAATTTGGACAAGGCTGGTAGTGTGAATATTGCCTACATGAGGTGGCCTTCAGAAAATAGTGTTTACATTTATTCAAATTACATAAAGGTCATATAACTGCCATGTAACTTCACCCAGACATATGTTTCAAGTTCAATAATATTCACATTTGTCTTATCCCTCATTAAATGCACCATATCCCTTTCTGTTCACAAATGACATCATTATCTGTCCATTTTCTAGCTACCTGCCTTTGTAACTCTATTTTATTTTCTATCCTTCTCTATTTGCCTGCCTCTCTGTCCCAATAGTTTGGGAAGATCCTTTATTCTATCATGTCTGCCAAGATGCTGTCATCTTCTTCAACGTCCACTTTGATCTTCTTGCCCACGAGCTGCTGCATATGTTCTGGAGGGATACCCTTTGGCTCACCAACCTTCACTGCAAACATGTCCAGACTCAGCACTGTTCCTTTAGGGATTTTCACCTTAGCAATGACTGACTTGCCCAACTGGAGTAGAAAAATAATATAAATACATAAAAGATATATTTTAATCCAGTTTATGTACGTTTTGCAAATTTGTACAGCTATGGATGTTCAGTGAACTGAAGAGGGTGGAAGTAAACACAGTTAACAATGACTGGTTTGATAGTGTTATGACATGATAGAATTTCAAAACTCAAGTCAAATGACTCAAACTGACCTTATCATGGCAGGTCTTCTCGCATGGTAACATTTGCTTGACTGGTGACCCCATTGCTGTTTCCACCAGTCGTATTGCTCGGACCAGCTCCACCAGCTCGGAGGGCTCCAGGGATGCCTCATGGTCATTTCCCTTCCAGGTCTTATCCAGGGTCACATGGCGTTCCACAACTTTTGCTCCCATCGCCACGGCAGCCACAGTGATGTAGATCCCTTTCTCATGACCAGAATATCCAATTGGAACATCTGGAAATTCCTCCTGGTATTTCTTTAAAAAAATGTCAAATGTCTTGTATTGCCCAACACAATCACTGGTTTTCATTGACAGGTGTCTTTGCTCCAGAATCAACACCTACTTTGTGATCATGTTATATGATACTGTAAAATCATATATCATTTAGGGGCTGGATTTGAAAGTAATTGTTCAGCTAGCTGTTGTGTACTATAAAACTGCTATGGTTTATAATAATGTGCCATGAAATGCCCGGTGCACTGGCCATTTGTATCCTCTGTATACTACGGCAATGAAGCTTTCATTCATGATATATGTTAATAATTATGTGCTAAGCATCTGTGAAAAACATTAATGTAGTTTGTCAACATCATCTGTCAACAGTGTTGGGGAGTAATGGAATATATGTACCGGTGTTACGTATTTAAAATACAAAATACGAGTAACTGTATTCAGTTACAGTTACTATTTCAAAAGGTGATATTCAGAATACAGTTACTTTGTTGAAATAAATTGATTACACAGTGGTCTTATACAATCATATGTGAGAAACAATGCAAAAATATTTTCAATTACATTTCATATTGTTTCTGCCTCTTTTGGGAATGTCCATCGTGATCCTGAAAGGATGTTTTTCACTGTCTACCAGTCTAACTAAAAAATAAAGTTGAACAATTATGTACCTGTAAGTGTTAACACTGGTTACAAATTGGATCTGTGTGATGTTCTACAAGGGAGTCATGTCTGATACATCCCAGTAATTATAAAATCTGAAGTGGAAAATCAATCCTAAAATGGCAGTGGAAACTAAAGAGTCAAGTTCACAGGGTGGGTATCTTTTTAACATGTAAACTAAATTAGACAAAACAAAGGCAGAACACACAGTCAGAATGAATTACTGTACTAAAAAATGTAAAAAAAAGTGGGGGATAGGGGCATATTGATTATTTCACCATAGTTGACCCAGAGGAGATGATGATGATGTTCATTCATCTTACCCTGATCACACTGAGGTTGACATCTTTAGGATCCAGAGGGTAGGCGCTGGTGCACTGCAGGAGAGTAAATTTCTGGTTGTGCTCCTTTACTGTCTTGTAGACACGACGTATGGTTTTCATGGACTGCATCCCAGTGGATACCACCATTGGTCGCCCTGACATTGATAGATTTGATATATACATAACCCAACAGACTGAAAAAATTGGATAATAATAATAATGGATTGCATTTATATAGTGCTTTTCGGGACCCTCAAAGCGCTTTACAATTCCACTATTCATTCACTCTCACATTCACACACTGGCGAAGGCAAGCTACAGTTGTAGCCACAACTGCCCTGGGGCAGACTGACAAAAGCAAGGCTGCCATATCGTGCCATCGGCCCCTCTGGCCAACACCAGTAGGCGGTAGGTGAAGTGTCTTGCCCAAGGACACAACGACCGAGACTGTCCGAGTCGGGGCTCGAACCGGCAACCTCCGATTACAAGACGAACTGCCAACTCTTGAGCCACGGGATGTTATCAAAGTAAAGCTGGGCATAGACTGTGCGATTTTTTTTTTAGTCGTGTTATGCTGGGCTTACACTGTTTGATTTTTGGCCCATTTGGGCCGATTTTTGAGTCGTGCGAGCGTTTTGGTGATCAGCCCGATTTTGGCCTTCATCGTGCGTTGTGCATCGTGTAGTATACGTGGGGTAATGAGAAGCGATTAACACCTCACGACCAGCTACCGATCATCAATCGCTTCCTCACGACCGTCGTGAGGGTGTTACTAGTGATGTGTCAGTCGCGAATGAAATGGCTCTTAGAGCCGGAACTTTGAAGGGAACGACGCGAGCCGGCTCCTTATCACGAGCCCTGTTTTTTTTTTTCTCTCACCCTCTCTCTCACACTTTTTTATGCTTCACTCCGAAGCACATTAGACACATAAGAAAGGTATAGTAATTATCCACAACTATTTTCAGTTGCAGATGATAAAGGATTCAGAAAGTTTATTAATGCAGGCCCATATGACAGAGAATATAGCTACATCTTCTTTCTGTTTTCATATTTTAATTTATATTTAATTGTGTTGTGGTTTGCAGTGTTTTGTGTTGTTTCACTTTAAATTTGTTTAAAAGGAAAAAGCTGAAAATTTAAATAGTTAAAAGTTGAAATGTGAATAGTTGGTTTTTGTATTATATGATTTATTTGTTACATTTTATGTGGAGTGAATAAATAAAGGTATATTTACGGTGGCCCCTAGAGACAAAACAGTACAAACTCAGAAGCACGTACAAACTCCAAAACAAGTACAAAAGAAAACAGAAGTGTTCCCGAATGCTAGGCGCAGTTTTGAGCTTTTGTTACTTAGTGGCTACACAAGCCAGGAAATACCAATGACCAGATTTGGTGTGTGGTAGTAACAGGTAAATGAACTTTTTTTTAAAAATTATTTCAATATATAAGAGTACTTGTGTATAAATACACAAACAATACACATATGCTTTCAATTGTGTAATTTAAGTGATCTAGGTAGCTCTGTTAAGTTCAGTTAACGCTAGAAATGTGTTTTGGAGTTTGGATGTGCTTTGGACTTAGTGCATGCTTTGTCTCTAGGGGCCACCGCATATATTTATATATAAACATTAGGGGTGCAACGATACAACAAAATTCACGGTTCGGTTCGGTTCGATACATTGGTGTCACGGTTCGATATTTTTTCGATACAAAAAAAATGTTCATGCCTTTTTATTAATTTGTCATTTATTAAATTTTCACGGCACATTCTGCACCACATCTCTGTGCGTTCATCATTTGTTTGAAGCCAGCTCACCTCCTGCAACCACTTTTCCGAGAATACGTGCTTCTTTTGTGGTTCGGACTCCTTCTGACATTTCTTTGGAGGTGGAGGAACATCACAGTAATTGCTTAAAGGAGCTTCTTCGACATCTTTAAGAGTTCTAAACAAATGTCTGTCCTCCTCCTGAAAATCTTATGTACGCAAACACGCGTTGCAACTTCTTATCTTGTGCGGGTTTTTATTTTGACAGCAAATGCGCACCTGCGGACCACTTATGTGCAGCCCTGGTTATTTAGCTCGTCATATTGCAGCCACAGAAATTCTTTTGTCCATGAAACCATAAAGCTGCACTTTCTTTTTGCCTTATAGTCTGACTTGTCATAACCTTTCCGTTTTGTCACTTCTTCACCCTGACCTGTCTTATTTGGCTCAGCAGAACTAAAATATATATCCTGCTGCTTTTACACAGGCACTAACATAACGCTCAGCGATTCTCTGCGCGATCAACCTCTCACATGTTTAAGCTGCAGGAGATTTCACTTGTCATGTTTGCATAGTAAGCTAACGATTGATAAGACGATGTCAGAGGAATTGGTGCGCAAATTATCATCACTCACCAATCAGTACTGTCGCTTTCTATACACAGTTCACGCGATTGCAAAGTGAAAGCAAAAAACAAGCGCAAATTCAAACGTGATTTCAGTATGTCACATATTGACAGTGGCCGATGCCAATGACATAATTACCCAGCTACATTTCCGAAAGAATGCAAAAGCATTGACATATATTTTTCCTTCCTACGATAGGCCGACGGGCAGGGCAGAGATAGATTTTGGTAGCCCGACTGGAAAAAAGCCCCAGGACGTCGGGCTAGCGATTTTGCGAGCCCTGTATCTGATTGAGGAATCACTCATCTTTGGAAAAGAGAGTTTATTATGGAGAAATGTCTCTTTCCAAAATAAAAGCTATACTATACGCTTCTTCTGGGCTATATTCTCAGCAGCATATTAAACATATCAGGTCCCCATAAGGAGAATCATGTGCTAACGGCTGTCTAAATGACTCGGGTAAAGTTTGTAGCATGCGTGCTTGTTTTTGTCTGCTTCCACTTGTCTTTGCACTAGGATGATGTAGGAGTAAATGTGCAGTCATATTGGTTGTGTTCCCACTAGTGCTGTCAGCGTTAATCTGAAATGACGTTAAGGTCACAACACGGCAAATCTCCGTTAACGAGCTACCGCGGATCGCCTCATGAGTGGGGCTGGAAGACAACACATTAACGAGCTAACTGCGCTAACACACTAGTTCCCACCAATTGAGCATTGCTGGCACATCCAACATACTGTTTTACTTTTGTCCATGACACGCTTACCTTCAGGGTCATACTTCACATAAAAACCAAAATAGTTCCAAACGCCAGATCTGAATGAGGGTGGGGGAGGTTCAATTTGCCATGTTGCAAGAGCTTAACTTCTGTCTAGCTAGCTTGCCCTGCGCTCAGTGAATCTGTGTTTGACTACTCCGCCTAGGCTGCACTGTCGAGCGCAGATCCACTGAGCGCTCAACACAGACAGCATCGTCAGAAGGAAAGTTGATAAAATAAATTAAAAATGTTGTATCGTTCGATACATATGCGTACTGAACCGAAAGCACTGTATCGAACGGTTCGATATCGATACGAGTATCGTTGCACCCCTAATAAACATATATAAATAAAACCACTTGTTTTACATTAGTAATTCCTTTTGTGCTTAATTTTATATTGTTGTTAATAATAAATTAATTAAAGCAACCAAACTACCTGAAGAGCCGGTTTGGAGCCGGAAGAGCCGGAAGAGCTGGCTCCTTCTAGTGATGCCGCCCAGTAGCCGTTTTAGATACGGGCAACACGGGCGGTTGCCCAGGGCAGCATTGTGGTGGGGGGCGGCATCACGGCATCGGCAAATAATAATAATAATAATAATAATTGCTCGTACTCATGCTCATGCCATCCCCAGTATGCCAACGCATACTGGGGATGGCATAGGCACCGATCGGTTTTCTATCGCCCATTTGCTGGGAGTAAGGGCGCCCTCCGTTTGCGAGGTGCGCCTGCTGCTTGCGGCACAGGGAGGAGAGGGCGGGGCGGCGGGGGATTCTCTGGCTGGCTGGAGCAGCATCTAATAGCCAACTCGCAAAATAAAATAAAATAAAAACAAACCAACAAACACGAAAACACCAGACATTATAATACAGACTTATAATTTGCACCGATGTTTTTTCGAAATTCTATACGGGAAAAGTGAGCGCGAGAGCCCTCGGTGCGCCTGCTTACTGCTGAAGTCAAAGTAAACTTTATTGTCATCTCCGCTACAGTACAGTATATAGAGAGACGAGACGACGAGGCTTCAGTTACAACAGTGCAAGTAAACAAACAATAAATACAAGAAGAGTAAGAAAATAAATATACACTTTAGGACTAGGGGTAAAGGGATCCATAACAATTTAAAATTTATATTTTATAGTTTGATGATTTAAAGTCTCACACACAACCCGTCGAAAGGGGAGGGGCCCTGCTGCTTCCAAATAGAGCACATTTCATTCATATATGTTGTAAATCCAAGCCCATTATGTATTCATGATTTGAATCCCGGCTTGTGCGAAATCCCAGAAATAAACCCTAGACAAAGTGAATCTGTGCACTAAGGTGTAGGTCTATTATGTTGTGGTGATCCTCGGGTTGGGGGATTGACCTGACTTTTAAAAAGTAATTGGAAAAAAGCACTATGCTGCTGAAAAAAAAAATAGATATTTGCAAAATTCTGCCTAAATATGTATTTTACCTGGTTAATGTGTGTGGCGGGGCGTAGTCTGCAGTGCCGCTGCAGGGGAGTCGGACGCACCTGAGCGGCACCCGCAATCGCGCCTTGCCGCCTTAAAGTCTGTGCTCTCTCTGCTGTTCTGTTGTCGGGCTGTGAGCTGAAAAGCTACAGCCAGCTGTATGCTTACAGCAACCGTGTGTGAAAAGTGGTCAATAAAGAGATGCTGAAAAGCATGTTCATGCAAACATCATCGGGTCTGTCGTGATATGTTTACAATAATAATTATGAAGCGCCTTGAGGCGACTTTTGTTGTGATTTGGCGCTATATAAATAAAATTGAATTGAATTGAATTGAATAAGACTTATGGTCCCGAACCTCTGCGCACAGCATCTGCAAATCGGGGCTTTCATCTTTAGGCAGGACTGTAAGCTGTCATCTGTGAGGCGTGAGTGGTGTTTGTTTTTAACATAGTTCACGGTGGAGAACAGCTGCTGACATAATGTGGATCCGAAGATCCATAATTGGCCTACCTGGGGTCGAAAGTCTCGATAAATGCACGGCGTTTCGGCGGGTATACCGGCTTCCTCGAGTGTGACGCTTATTTTGAGTGATGAAAAAATAATAAGATATAATTTTATTTTTATATTTCAAAATCACAATAATCTTCCAATTTAGAACTACAAGTTAAAAAAAGAACTAAACACAAATAAAATACACTTCAGCTAAATATTTCTAATTTATTTTCCCAAACCACCCGGAGCCGCAAAATAAAGACTAAAGAGCCCCATGCGGCCGACCCCTGGGCTAGGTGATGCCGCCCCTCACCACGATGCCGCCCCGGGCAACCGCCCGTGTCGCACGTATCAAAAACCGGTACTGGTGGTGTGCGTGTCTGTGTGAGTGAAAGACAGACAGGGAGGAGAGGGAGAGCGAGCGACAGATTTTCTGTTATAACCTTCATTTTATGGACGCACAGTGTGAGCACTCAGGTCGCATCAGAGTATCGGGCCGTATAGTGTGAGACCCTGCATCGTGACCTACGAACTTATAACCTCTGCGAGTCAATCGTGCAGTTTGAGCAGAAGCTGAATAACGCGACTGAAAAAAATCGCACAGTGTATGCCCAGCTTTACAGTAAGTTTCTGCTTTGATTGTTGTTTGTATTGTAGAGTGTTTCGTGATGCAATGTCAATAATCTGAGGAGGGTTAAACTAATGATATCATTTATATTCTACATTTAACTTATTATTAAATGTTGTCAATATTTTAAGCAATAAATAAATTATAGCAAACAAACTTCTGGTAAGAACAGAGACTGTGTGTCTGTGTGCGTGTGTGTGCGTGCGTGCGTGCGTTTGTGCGCATGCACATGTATGTATGTGGAGCGCCGTGGGCCGGGGTACACACACACAAACACTCAAATTAGCATCTATGGCCAGGCATTTTTTTTTCCTTCAGCTTGTAGAGACACATTCTCATGCATGACATCAGCTCACTGATTTTACACTGATGAACTGAATCAATAATTGAATAAAAAATAGCCACAAATAGCTTAAAAACTGGAGAACCTGTGAAGGAGACCATTGCTATTGTTTGAAATTTATCGCCGTTGTTACACTTTTAATCCTGCCCACTTTTATACCTGTCCATGCAGTTTCTCATTTTTCTTTTCGTTCTTTTTTTTTTTTTTTTTTTTTACTAAGGACCACACCCACCTTGTTACACAGTGTTCACTGCACACCGTCAGTTTCACGTTTCCTTAACATTGAGGCAAGAGTGCTGTTGAGGTGTAATACAACAAAGGCCTGTACCTTTTCTGGCTGTCTTTTCCAGATATGGGAAGTTGTTTGCATCGCAGGACGCAACTTTGAAGAACGGCACATCCAGCTCATGAAGAAACTCCACAGCCATCTATGAATATCAAGGTAATTAAGGCACAGAGTATCATCAGTGATCTGTGATATATGTACTGTTCTACGTGTTAGTTATTCAGCTACATTCATGTAAAAAAAAATGTAAACATTCTATTAATTCTGAATTTAAATCTGTGGGCACTCCGTCTCTGGGCTGGGGCCCTGGCCGGGCCTCCGGGGCTTGGGTCCTGGTTGGTGTGTTGCCGGGGTTGTGGGCGGGTGGGTGTATGGGGGCCCAGTCCTGGCGCAGGGTGCCGCCGGTGCATCGAGCCACCGGTGCATCGAACCACCTGGGGGGCTCTTCCACTGGTGGGGGAGGTTGTTACATCTTGCAGTAGCTCTCCTCTCTTCAGGAACTCACTCTGCAGAAGGGGGAGATACAGGAGAGGTGGAGGAAGATCTCAGCCTGGGCGTCTATTGTCTTGTGTAGTCTGGAAGATGAGTGGATGATGGGGTGGGTGCAGTTTTCTCTGTGGTGGGGTCGGGTGGGCTCTCCCGGGCTCTGTGGGGCCAGGCGGCGCTGCTGTACTAGGCCCCGGTCCAGATGGGCCTGGGCCCCCTTTCCCTGGCGGGTTGCAGAGTATGGGGGTGCCTACTGGGGTCAGCGGGGGAGATGGCCCCAGGGAGGGGTCACTTGCCCCTCCCTTCCTTCCCTCCCCATCTCCAGCTGCCTCCCTCTTCCCGCTCCACCACAATCACCCACACATGCAGGGCCTTGGGGTAAAGGTGTGTCACCAGGGTGCAGGGGAGGCATCCCCCCCTCTGTCCCCTTCTGGCTGCCTGTGCCTCAATTTTATCTCACAACTTAGACATTCACATTACTCACACTCTCATAACACATACATATAGGATCTTGGGGGTGGGCACGCTACACGGAATCCAAAAGACTATCAGGCTGTACAACCTCACCTCTGGCGTCGTTGCCCACCGCTCAATTCAAAATACACGTAGACATTGAGGGCTAGCAGGAGGGGCTATGCGCTTACCTGCTGCTCTCTGGCAGGTAGCTCCATGCCCTCCTGGGTTTTAAAGGCACCTTAGAACACACATGTATCAACACTACATATGAGCGGGCGGAGGGAGGTTTGGAGTCTTCACACACCCACATTCTCTGCGGCTTGCTGAAACGGGGGGCTAGGAGGAGAAGTTGGCCGTCCGACTGGGGTCTGGAATGTGGGGCCTCCCTGCTGCTGCGGAGTCGGGGCGGTCTGCTTCTCCCCACCCCAGGGAAAAGGATAACACCACCTGGGTCTGGGTGCAGTTTCCCCCTCCAGGGGCAAGGGTACCTAGACCTGGGGCTTAGAGTACGCTTGGGGAGTGTGATTGTGTGTACAGTGTCTCTTTATGTCTGTCTCCACGTTGGGTGAGTGTTGATTAATTGCATATGAGAGCATGAGGGTGGGAATGGATGTTTGTATCTGTGTGTGCCTGTTTGTCTGTGTCCATATGTCAGGTCGGGTATCAGACGCCACCTCTCTGGGGACATCCCAGGTCCTCCAAGGTATGGAGGCCTATCTCCCCCACCACTTCCCCTACCAGTGGCAGACGCCCTCAGACATCGGTGCGTTGGTGGTTCTTTGTGTCCGGGGATGGGCGTCCAGGTACTGTTGAATTCACCCAGTTCTTTGAATCTGAAGGGCTGAAGGAAGGACACTTACTCGGTGTATAAATGCTCAATCAACAATCCTTTATTTCCATACAATTTTCACACACTGAGCATAACAACCATCATGATGGGGAGAGATGCAGAGAGGGTCACAGCAAGTCTCCAAATGGCGATGTGTTACACAGCTTCTTATACTTTCCTCTAGCCCCCACCTGGTCGTAAACCTAAACATTCACACTCTCTTATCTGTCGTGGCGCCTAAGTTATGACCTCGGGCTCCCTGTCTTTCTACCTCCTACAAGGGTGGGGGCACAGAATGTGGTCTGTTTCTGCTATTATCGGCACAAGGTCTTTTGCACACAACATTCTCAGAGAATGATTTAAGCAGTCTGACATGACAAGAAAACAGTGTAAAACATTCACAGCAGATAAATGGTGGCGCCCACTTGTCTAACAGAACCCAAAGGATGGTCACATTCTTTTAATCCCCAGAGATATACTTGAACTTTTGTCTATCCTACTAACAAAATATACTGAGACATTTGGTCTAACCATACTATAAGAATATACTGCAAAGGGGGTCATATTCTTTAACCTCAAAGTATAAGGAAACTAAGTTACATATTTTGCACACATCCTAGACTAAGGAATACATTTATGTTCTACAGCTGTTTAACATAATTCATCTACCTTGACTATGGGTATAAGATAGCCTAATTTAAAATACTAATTTCACAGTACACACCGGCTCACTCCTTGGTGGCTGCTTATCGGGGCCTGGAGCCTGGGGCTCGCTCGGGCCACTTCGGAGGTGGGGTGCCCCCATCATCTCAGCCTGGGGCTCGATCACTCAGGCACAGCTGGCTGCCAGCGGAGCTCACGGGCACGTCACTGCAACCCCCCCGGCTTCTGCTCCGCAGCTGCTGAGTGACCCCTCATCTGGGACTCTCCTCAGCTCTTTCTGGGATAGTGGCGCGGCTGCCCCTCTGTTGGTCTTCCTTGGTCTCTTGTGTTCTGGGGGCCTCTGGATGTCTGGAGTTTTGATCTCCACCATACCTGCTTCATGCCCTGGAGGAGGGGGCTGTGGCCCCCCACACCCTCTAGCAGATCATTACATGAAGGAACCTTTTAAAAAACAAGCGCGTCCATGCTCACAGGTGTACACACGGGTGATCACACACACAAACTACACCCTTTTTGGCTCCTACCTTTTTTTTTGTCTGCTTATTCTGTTGGTTTTTGTTTTTTGCCCTTCTCTCCCGTCCCTCTTCTCAGCTGTTTTTCTTTCCGTCTTTCTTTCTCCCCTTTCTTTCCCCCAGTCAAGTCTGTCCCGTATTCAGCAAGTGAAAATAAAATAAACAATAAAAGGTGAATCAAATGGACCATTACGGCAAGGCTGGAATGGTCAATTTGGTAAAGTAAATCCGTTGGGCATCTTTCTTCGCCTTTAGACAATAATTCTGATGGCAAAAGAGCCAAACGGGACAGGCAAAAAAAAAAAAAGAAAAGAAAAATCACCTGAGCCAAGGTGTGAAACTGGGTGTGGGTCTCGGGGGGACACTCACACTAGGTTTAAATCTGGGACTCGCCACCATTTGACCTTAGAACTGAAGAAGCTTCTCGGATGAGAGGTGAAACGCCTTCAAGCAACTTAAAGAAGTCCAGACGCTTTTCTTTATAAGCTCCTTTGACTACGATGACCTGGATGACTGAGAACCTTCACAGACATAAAAATATCCCTTATTTCACCTTTGATCACACACTTTGGTTTTCCAGTGCAGAGCAATGGCCAAGAAAAGGAAAGACTTCCCCGAGTGAAAAAAAAGATGAAGATACAAACTGGTGATGATCCAGAGCAGCTGGTCTCAGGAAATGAAGAAAAACCCTGATCACCTTCTCTACAGAACAAGGTGAGTTTAATGTTGTGGTTGATTTAGTTTTTCAAGGTATGTATGTTACTTTAATTATAAACTGCTTTTGTTGCAACAGAATGGTGTTATGTGTATGCAACTCTACGTGAATTATAATCCTTTGTAGGGCTGTGTGATATGACCAAAATCTCATATCCCAATATAAAACATATCTCTCCTGATAACGATATATATCACAAAATAGTGCATTTTCTGTAAATTCTGTGATTCTCGGCCAACTCGACTTATGTGAAGTTTTTCAGTTGAGTGTCGTGTACCTGGAGTCGAGTGTTTTCACCGGTGCGTGAAACTATACACATTTAGACATTAGTTTAAACGGCTGCCATTTTCTTTCTGAGTATTTATTACTGGTATTGTCTCACTATTGTCTTATTTGTTGTGATTTAGGGTCTGTGCGCACAAGCAGAGGTTTTTGTTTGTAACCGTAACCTTGTTTTCAGAGCCTTGTCTAACATTTAATGGTCATGAAATATGTCAGACTTTTTACTCTACTTAAACAGCTAAGAGCATTTGAATTCCCTGTCTGTTTTCTTACCTGGTTCTTCCTGACCTTGTACTTTCTCCTCACGTTCCCTCTTTCCTCTCTCCTTCTTTGGACTGACAATCATAAACAAATAGATTGTATTCAATTAGATGAAAAATTACATTAATATGAAAGAAATACTATTAAGATCACTAACAAAAAGTCCTCTCTCAGTGTACTTTCAACCAAAAGGCAAATAACCAAACCACATGAACATCTAATAAAAGATCAATATTGAAACACTCATCCAACATTATTCTTGATTGACGGATCATTTGATTTTAAACTTTTACCTGAATGTGGCTCCTTTTTTTGACAAAACTTGCTTATATCCATTATGAACCTGGCTGTCTCTCTGTACACAAACACACACACACACACACACACACACACACACACACACACACACACACACACACACACACACACACACAACAGGAGTTATAAGGTTAATGGGCATCCAGTCAGTTAGCTAGTTAGTATCCATTTAAAACAGGACAGTGGTAAAAACAGTAGGCTACGGACAATTTTAAGTTTTAGATTTTAAATAGGCTGTATACATTTCAATGGGAGCAAAGGACGGTCAAATGTTGCTGATTTTACTACAGAGCAGGACGGATTGTAGGGTAGCAAACATTGTCGGAAAACACGTTTTCAACACTGCAGGTTACCTGGGTGTAATGTTTTCATGGTCTGACTCCTATCTAACTATATAAAGAGTAACTGTAGGTTAAATGTAGCTAGTATGTCCTGTTTTAAGCCAGGCACTTACACCTCTGCTCCGCTGAGCCACCATCGCTCTAGCAACGGCGCTAGAGCCAAAGTAGGGGAGAGGCGAGCTGGAACAAACCATTATGGGAGGGGAGGGGGGGGATGTTACGTCTCAACCAAGTACTGTATGCTTTTTATATTTTTAGTAGTGTTTCACACAAACAGCAAATATTGTTAAAAAAGTAAGAAATCTTTGGGGGTGCTTTCTTTCATTTTTATATCGTCATCTGATATATATCGTCATATCGCACAGCCCTAATCTTTTTTTTGTTTATGTTGTTTATGTTCTAGGTAAAAAAAATTATAAAAATACAAACTTTTTAAAGATGTCTTGTTGTTTCTCTTTTTTTCCTCAGAATAAATTGCAACTAGTCTCAATGGCTGACATGGAGGAGCAACACAGCGACACGTTAACCCCGACTGCTGCAGTTCCTGTATGAACTGAGCAACTCTGAAAATCCAAGGAAAAGCTGAGTGTATTTTATTTAAAGCTCAGATGGACCTTGATGTAGTAACATGCAGGCTGCATTCAGGACTTTGTCACACTGGTATATGAAGAGTGGTAACAAGACTTTGTAGTAATTTGTCTTACTATTGTCTTATTTGTTGTGATTTAGGGTCTGTGCGCACAAGCAGAGGTTTTTGTTTGTAACCGTAACCTTGTTTTCAGAGCCTTGTCTAACATTTAATGGTCATGAAATATGTCAGACTTTTTACTCTACTTAAACAGCTAAGAGCATTTGAACACCGTGGAGAAAAAGGTGTGCATTAAGGAATTTGAACTATGATGTTTAAGTGTTGTCACTGCTGAGGATTCGTGGACACAGATCCTTATTCACTACGCTGCTGTTTACAGTTTAACTTTTCATCAGAATAAGCACTTCTTATTGTACTTTGCTCCTCACTGACAAAACAAGTCCAGTAAATACACTTATATCTTTAAGTTTGGGACAGTAATCTGTCTTAATTTATTTTGTGTTTTAGTTATCATATGGGGAAAAGTCCTGTGGTTATCCATCCGTCCTGTTCGAATAAACCCAAAGTTCAGGAACATCTTCTTTAGATCTGTTCAGTTTTATTCATGTGGCACCACTTAAACAGTCAACAAATTTTGACTCAAGTATGTTATATTGTGAGTTAAAGACCCCAAAGAGTTAATCTCAGACAAATGTTCACACAAATGTGAATTACATTCACTTCATTAATGAAGTGAATGCAGTTCAGTAATCAAAGGTGTTTGGCTATAACTGACTACATGTGTATACTGTATCATAAGTGGACAGACATGGATGTAAACCACACCTTAACCATCTGGCTGAGGCAAAACTACCACAAGGCAGTGATTTTAACTAAAAGTTACTCTGGATATTATTAAATGTGAACATATTGTTAAATATGACAATTTTGTTTGTCAGGTGTCCTGTTTGAAGAAAACACTTGGTAGCCACTTTGAATGAATGTAAATAAACACATTTACATGAGGGCAACCTGATTTTAAGGAAATAAAAATACTCAAATTTTTTTATACATTTTTAGACATGAGTTTAAACGGCCACCATTTTCTTTCTGAGTATTTATTACACGGCGTGCTGCGAGGAAAAGCCTGTTCTAACGTTTGAGTCTAAGGATTATTTTGAGCACTTGACAGCTCTTTTTTTTTCTCTTCTCGAAACTCTTTCATGTGATTCTTGTGTGGGTGTTTAAAGAGGTTTGTCCTGTTTGAGTGGTGGTGGGGACCAGTTTGCGGCATAATTTGCATAGCACAGTTTTCTGGGGCGTGTCAGACTTTTCATGTCCATGCTACAGAGGTAGCCCCTTGTTTAACAATAAGATCCTCAATTTCTTTTGACTGGTCCTTCTGTTTGGAGCTAGCTGGTTCTGCTTCATCCTTGCTGGCCATGCTGGTATTCTCTATGCCTTCATCTGCGTGGTGACTGTAAGCACCTTTTATAGTTACTTGATGTTTTTATTTGAGGTCATTTGTTTGATGCATATTCTGAAATTTTATGTTTGAGAATAATGTATATCATTTCAGTTTATTTTGAAAAGTCTCAACAGAAACTTGAGCTTTATTGTGAAAGGTTTATGTGGAAAATAAACAAGCGGACGGCGGAGCCACACAATGGTTTTACCAGGGGCGATTCTAGGATCAGAGCTTTGGGGGTGCTGAGCACCCAGAGAGCTGCCCAGCCAGCCAACATACACTTTACTCGTTACAATGAGACTTCTTCCCTGTCTCTGTCAGTCCCTGCATCCTCCCCGTCCTCGTCGTGTGTTGTCTTCGTCTCCGTTATCAGTCATCATAATTTTACCATGTCTGTGCAAGTCTGCAAATTTCTTTATTAAATCATAAGATTCTTAAATTCATCAAGTCTCTCTGCCTGGGTCCTTGTCACAAAACATGACATCACTGTTTTGTGCATTTTAACGCAATTTAACCCCCACATTTGTGAAAGAAAAGCAAAACACTTTTTTGAAAAGTCTGTAACAAAACCATCAAATCTGATAAAGGTTATTTAAATGCTGCAAAAGAAGAATGGATTGGAATAAAACAAATACATATAGTTCCTTAATTACTGGGGGAAAATTATGAATGATGCTCATAGTGAGTGAAAGGTAAACTGAGTGCATTTTATGGACAGAGATTCACTTTTAATGTGTATGTATAATATAATACAGATGCATAAAAAACACTCCCAAAACAGAATAAATGATTACAAAATATTTTTAAAAAATATATAAAAATGGAGGCAACTTTGCCTGTGGTAGAATGTATACCATGCATGAAAAAATCTTTACTGCAGATACTAATTTTACTAATTTAATAATACTAATTTTGTGTTGTAAGAGTTATGAGTTTCATGCTTTCATAGTGGTACTTA
This sequence comes from Neolamprologus multifasciatus, assembly GCF_963576455.1. Taxonomy (NCBI): domain Eukaryota; kingdom Metazoa; phylum Chordata; class Actinopteri; order Cichliformes; family Cichlidae; genus Neolamprologus; species Neolamprologus multifasciatus. Next base: position 12,671,888 of record NC_140444.1, read on the forward strand.
GGAGAGCTTAACATTTTTTATCAGGTGGTACACACTGTAAAATTTTTGAGAAACACTGATAAGTTAAGTGTATGTGTGCTTTTGGAAAACATTTAAAGCTGCTGTACAGAATCTTTGAAACAAGATAGCTTAAAACATTTTTAGAATATAAACAGAGCATCTGCTTCTCTTTACAGCTCCTCACTCCACCAGGGCTGTTTGGCACTTTCTGATAGTGTGCAAATGTGATGTATGTACTGTGGCAGTCATACAGACAACTGGATGGTCCAAACGTTAGCCTACCTATTACTGGCTGAGGTTTTAGTAGAGTTGTGGCTGAACCACATAAAAATATATCATTAATTTTAATCTCCCCAATCAATTATAATGTTATGTTGGAATGTTGTTAAAGAGGGTCAAAAATGTTCCAACCCAGTTTGTTTAGCAGATTCTGTATAGCAGCTTTAATATCGGGAGAACACAACTTCCTGATTGTGTGAGTAAAATCAGGTTTTTTCTCTTTGTCAGCTTAACAGTTTCTGTTTTGCCTGTCACTATTCCCTGTCTGTTTTCTTACCTGGTTCTTCCTGACCTTGTACTTTCTCCTCACGTTCCCTCTTTCCTCTCTCCTTCTTTGGACTGACAATCATAAACAAATAGATTGTATTCAATTAGATGAAAAATTACATTAATATGAAAGAAATACTATTAAGATCACTAACAAAAAGTCCTCTCTCAGTGTACTTTCAACCAAAAGGCAAATAACCAAACCACATGAACATCTAATAAAGGATCAATATTGAAACACTCATCCAACATTATTCTTGATTGACGGATCATTTGATTTTAAACTTTTACCTGAATGTGGCTCCTTTTTTTGACAAAACTTGCTTATATCCATTATGAACCTGGCCGTCTCTCTGTACACAAACACACACAAACACACACACACACACACACACAACAGGAGTTATAAGGTTAATGGGCATCCAGTCAGTTAGCTAGTTAGTATCCATTTAAAACAGGACAGTGGTAAAAACAGTAGGCTACGGACAATTTTAAGTTTTAGATTTTAAATAGGCTGTATACATTTCAATGGGAGCAAAGGACGGTCAAATGTTGCTGATTTTACTACAGAGCAGGACGGATTGTAGGGTAGCAAACATTGTCAGAAAACACGTTTTCAACACTGCAGGTTACCTGGGTGTAATGTTTTCATGGTCTGACTCCTACCTAACTATATAAAGAGTAACTGTAGGTTAAATGTAGCTAGTATGTCCTGTTTTAAGCCAGGCACTTATACCTCCGCTCCGCTGAAGCACCCCCAAAACTGGGATAAAATCGCCCCTGTCTCAACACCTAAAAGTATCGACTAAAATAATAAACTGAAAATGTTACGTCCAGATCAAAATACGTCCAGATCAAAATACGTCCAGATCAAAATTCTCTTTTTGCAGTAGTGTTTGAACTGTAAAGGCACATCACCAAAATTGCAGCCAACACATGTATAAATACTAACAGTGGAGACTTGGTCTGTAGGTTTTTGTGTAACTTCTACATAAAATCCCATAAGAAGTATAAAAGATATGTTAATCCCATATATTGTTATATATCACTGACATACAATTTTCTAGTTTCTTGGAGTACTTTGAAAATTACTACTACTTTCTAATTTTGCTACTTTTACTTTCAGTATTTTTTATAACATTTTAAAGTATTCAATTCAATTCAATTCAATTTTATTTATATAGTGCCAAATCACAACAAAAGTCGCCTCAAGGCGCTTCATAGATACAGAGAAAAACCCAACAATCATATGACCCCCTATGAGCAAGCACTTGTGGGACACAGTGGGAAGGAAAAACTCCCTTTTAACAGGAAGAAACCTCCGGCAGAACCAGGCTCAGGGAGGGGCGGCCATCTGCTGCGACCGGTTGGGGTGAGAGAAGAAAACAGGACAAAGACATGCTGTGGAAGAGAGACAGAGGTTAATAACAGATATGATTCAATGCAGAGAGGTCTATTAATACATAATGAGTGAGAAAGGTGACTGGAAAGGAAAAACTCAATGCATCATGGGAATCCCCCGGCAGCCTACGTCTATTGCAGCATAACTAAGGGAGGATTCAGGGTCACCTGGTCCAGCCCTAACTATGTACTTTAGCAAAAAGGAAAGTTTAAAGCCTAATCTTAAAAGTAGAGGTAGTGTCTGTCTCCCGAATCCAAACTGGAAGCTGGTTCCACAGAAGAGGGGCCTGAAAACTGAAGGCTCTCCCTCCCATTCTACTTTTAAATACTCTAGGAACAACAAGTAGGCCTGCAGAGCGAGAGCAAAGTGCTCCAATAGGGTGATATGGTACTACAAGGTCATTAAGATAAGATGGGGCCTGATTATTTAAGACCTTGTATGTGAGGAGCAGGATTTTGAATTTAATTCTGGAAGCCAATGAAGGGAAGCCAAAACAGGAGAAATATGCTCTCTCTTTCTAGTCCCTGTCAGTACTCTTGCTGCAGCATTTTGGATTAGCTGAAGGCTTTTCAGCGAGTTTTTTGAACATCCTGATAATAATGAATTACAGTAGTCCAGCCTGGAAGTAATAAATGCATGAACTAGTTTTTCAGCGTCACTCTGAGACAGGATATTTCTAATTTTAGAGATGTTGCGCAAATGGAAGAACGCAGTCTTACATATTTGTTTAATATGTGCGTTGAAGGACATATCCTGGTCAAAAATGACTCCAAGGTTCCTCACAGCGTTACTGGAGGCCAAGGTAATGCCATCCAGAGTAAGAATCTGGTTAGATACCATATTTCTAAGATTTTCAGGGCCGAGTACAATAACCTCAGTTTTATCTGAATTAAGAAGCAGAAAGTTAGCGGCCATCTAGGTCTTTATGTCCTTAAGACATTCCTGCAGTTTAACTAATTGGTGTGTGTTATCTGGCTTTATGGATAGATAGAGCTGGGTGTCATCTGCATAGCAGTGAAAATGTATGCTATGTCTTCTAATGATACTGCCTAAGGGAAGCATGTATAATGTAAACAGAATTGGTCCAAGCACTGAACCCTGTGGAACTCCATAATTAACCTCAATGTGTGAAGAGGACTCTCCATTTACATGCACAAATTGGAGTCTATTAGATAGATATGATACAAACCACTGCAGTGCAGTACCTGTAATACCTACAGAATGTTCTAATCGCTCTAATAGGATATTATGGTCAACATTATTGAACGCTGCACTAAGGTCTAGCAGGACAAGGACAGAGATGAGTCCACTGTCAGAGGCCATAAGAAGATCATTTGTAACCTTCACTAAAGCTGTTTCTGTGCTGTGATGAACTCTGAAACCTGACTGAAACTCTTCAAATAAGCCATTCCTCTGCAGATGATCTGTTAGCTGTTTGACAACTACTCTTTCAAGGATTTTTGATATGAAAGGAAGGTTGGAGATTGGCCTATAATTAGCTAAGACTGCTGGGTCTAGAGATGGCTTTTTGAGTAAAGGTTTAACTACAGCCAGCTTGAAGGCCTGTGGTACATAGCCGATTATTAGAGATAGGTTGATCATATTTAAGATCGAAGAATTAATTAATGGCAGAACTTCTTTGAGCAGTTTTGTAGGAATGGGGTCTAAAAGACACGTTGATGGTTTGGAGGAAGTAATTATTGAAGTTAGCTCAGAAAGATCAATTGGAGAAAAAGAGTCTAACTTAACATCAATGGTACTAAGAGTAGCTGTAGATAATATTACATCTGTGGGATGATTATTGGTAATTTTTTCTCTAATGATAAAAATTTTATTTGTGAAGAAGTTTATGAAGTCATTACTAGTTAACGTTAAAGGGATGGTTGGCTCAAAAGAGCTCTGACTTTTGGTCAGCCTGGCTACAGTGCTGAAGAGAAACCTGGGGTTGTTCTTATTTTCTTCAATCAGTGACGAATAGTAAGATGTTCTGGCAAACTATTTCTCCAGGATAAATGATGATCCTCTATATTTGTGACACGCCATTTCCTCTCCAGCTTACAAGTCATCTGCTTTAGGCTACGTGTTTGAGAATTATACCACGGAGTCAGGTACTTCTGATTAGAGACCTTAGTTTTCACAGGAGCTACAGTATCCAGAGTCGTACGTAGTGAGGAGGTAAAATTATTAACAAGACAATCGACCAACCTCTGTTGGTATGCTAGGTTTATACTTAATTACAAATATTTACAGTATATTACAGTATAAATATTTAGTATGCTCTGTGGTTTTGGTTTTGGCTCTTGACTTGAATTCCAGAGTAGGGTGTAGAAGTGTCACAAAAAGAAAATACCTCCTGGAGTTATTTACAGGTTTAACAAGACACAAATTGTAGGTGTCTTTGTGAAGGAGAAACACTTGGTAACAACAGAATCTCAGCTATAAAGTGGATGAAAATGCAGAAAACAATACGGAGCAGGATCTGAAGCGCATTGTGTTGCCAACAATCTGCTGATTTGATAACTGCAAAGTTCCAAATCTCTGACAGTAACATCAACACAAAAGCTGTGTGCCAGGACATTCATGGCATGGGTTTCCAGGGTCAATCAGCTATTATTGGTGTAATGTGTAGCTGGCAAAGTACTTTTGTAGTGTAGTTCCTTATTTTCTTGATTTAGAGGTAATTACTGGCCCATATGGTTTTCACTGCCCTATGCATAGCCAAGAAAACAGTCCTCATGAACTGGAAAAATAAAAATAATCTTAATTCTAATCAATATAGAAATTATCTATTAGATTACATTAGTCTCGATACAGCCTCTGCCACCACATCAGATCAATTGCTCTGGGCTCCTTTGATCAGCTCCATCACCTAGTGGGGGTGGGGTGGGGGGGTGGGGGGGGTCATAGTTTAGTCCCACCTTCGCTGTTGTGACTGGTGTGGGGGTAGAGACAGACTCAGGGCGTTGGGGGGTTCCCCAGGAGCATCTTCCTTGGAGGGCTCAACCCGGGGTAGCGGTCATGGCCTAATAAGGGCTCTGTTGGCTCTTAGGTGACGGTTTCCTCGTGGCTGCGTGCAGCGGGCTAGGGGAGGGTCTGTGCTGACGGACGTGGGTTACTGACCTGGTAGCCTGGCTGCCCCTGAGTGGGTCCGGGACAGGCGTGAGGTTCTGGGGGCGCTCCGTCTCTGGGCTGGGGCCACGGGGGCTTGGGTCCTGGTTGGTGTGTTGCCGGGGTTGTGGGCGGGTGGGTGTATGGGGGCCCAGTCCTGGCGCAGGGTGCCGCCGGTGCATCGAGCCACCTGGGGGGCTCTTCCACTGGTGGGGGAGGTTGTTACATCTTGCAGGAGCTCTCCTCTCTTCAGGAACTCACTCTGCAGGAGGGGGAGATACAGGAGAGGTGGAGGAAGATCTCAGCCTGGGCGTCTATTGTCTTGTGTAGTCTGGAAGATGAGTGGATGACGGGGTGGGTGCAGTTTTCTCTGTGGTGGCGTCGGGTGGGCTGTCCCGGGCTCTGTGGGCGCTGCTGTACTGGGCCCCGGTCCGGATGGGCCTGGGCCCCCTTTCCCTGGTGGGTTGCAGAGTATGGGGGTGCCTACTGGGGTCAGCGGGAGAGCTGGCCCCAGGGAGGGGTCACTTGCCCCTCCCTTCCTTCCCTCCCCATCTCCAGCTGCCTCCCTCTTCCCGCTCCACCACAATCACCCACACATGCAGGGCCTTGGGGTAAAGGTGTGTCACCAGGGTGTAGGGGAGGTATCTCCCCCTCTGTCCCCTTCTGGCTGCCTGTGCCTCAATTTTATCTCACAACTTAGACATTCACATTACTCACACTTTCATAACACATACATATAGAATCTTGGGGGTGGGCACGCTACACGGAATCCAAAAGACTATCAGGCTGTACAACCTCACCCCTGGCGTCGTTGCCCACCTCTCAATTTTAAATACACGTAGACATTGAGGGCTAGCAGGAGGGGCTATGCGCTTACCTGCTGCTCTCTGGCAGGTAGCTCCATGCCCTCCTGGGTTTTAAAGGCACCCACAGACATCGGTGCGTTGGTGGTTCTTTGTGTACGGGGATGGGCGTCCAGGTACACACCGGCTCACTCCTTGGTGGCTGCTTATCGGGGCCTGGAGCCTGGGGCTCGCTCGGGCCACTTCAGTGGTGGAGTGCCCCCGGCCTCTCGGCCTGGGGCTCGGTCACTCTGGCACAGCTGTCTGCCGACGGAGCTCACGGGCGCGTCACTGCAACCCCCCCTGGCTTCTGCTCCGTGGCTGCTGAGTGACCCCTCATCTGGGACTCTCATCAGCTCTTTCTGGGATAGTGGCGCGGCTGCCCCTCTGTTGGTCTTCCTTGGTCTCTTGTGTTCTGAGGGCCTCTGGATGTCTGGAGTTTTGATCTCCTCCATACCTGCTTCATGCCCTGGTGGACGGGGCTGTGGCTCCCCACACCCTCTAGCAGATCATTACATGAAGGAACCTTTTAAAAACAAGCGCGTTCATGCTCACAGGTGTACACACGGGTGCTCACACACACAAACGACACCCTTTTTGGCTCCTACCTCAAAGCACACTGTGCGCTGTCGATCTTACATGCTGCACAATAATGTTTAATATTTAGTATTTACTGTTATATTCCCATATATCATCGTGATGTTGTTTATTCTATTGCTCTCGTTTTCTTCTGCTTTTTTTCTTTTTTCATTCTCAAAAGGCGAAATTAAAAAAGTATCTACTGTTATCTATTGTTAGCTAGTTTATTGTGATGGTGTTGTTTTTATTATGTTGCTCTTTGTTGTTTGTTTTCTCTTCTGGTTTTTTATCTCCATACAGGTGATCCAGGTGTTTTGTTTGTTTTTCTTTTTTTTCTTTTTTTCTTCTCCCCTTTCTCACCATCTCTTCTGCCCTCTATTTTTCTTTCTCTCCCTCTCTTTCTTTCATTCTTTCTCCCTGTCCTATCCCCCAGTCATGTCTGTCCCGTCTTTAAAAAACAAAAATAAAATAAATACACAATTATAATAAGGGTCAATCAAATGGACCAATATGGCAAGGCCATGATGATCCACTTGGTAAAGTAAATCCACTTGGCATCTTTCTTGGCCTTCAGACAACAATTCTGATGGCTAAAGATCCAAACGGGACAGGCAAAAAAAAAAAAAAAAAGAGGTAATTACTGGCAATTGACTAACAAGCAGCCTCATGCCCAATAGAAACCTGTTCTCTTGCTTTTCCATAACAACATATATATGTATTTGTATTTGGCTACGATTCACTGGAACTCTTGATTTGCATTTCACAAATGTCAATCTAAATCAGGGGTAGGGAACATTAGTCCTCGAGAGTAGTGATGGGATTTCCGGCTCTTTTTAGAGAACCGCTTCTTTCGGCTCGGCTCACTAAAAAGAGCCAGCTCTTTCGGCTCCAAACCAGCTCTTCTGGCTCCAAACCGGCTCTTCAGGTAGTTTTGTTGCTTTAATTAATTTATTATTAACAACAATATAAAATTAAGCACAAAAGGAATTACTAATGTAAAAAAAAGTGGTTTTATTTATATATGTTTACATATAAATATATGCGGTGGCCCCTAGAGACAAAGCATGCACAAAGTCCTAGGCACGTCCAAACTCCAAAACACATTTCTAGCGTTAACTGAACTTCCTTAACAGAGCTACCTAGATCACTTAAATTACACAATTGAAAACATATATGTATTGTTTGTGTATTTATACACAAGTACTCTTATATATTGAAATAATTTTTAAAAAAATGTTCATTTACCTGTTACTACCACACACCAAATCCAGTCGTTGGTACTTGCTGGCTTGTGTTGCCACTAAGTAACAAAAGCTCAACACTGCCCCTAGCATCCTGGAGCACTTTTGTTGTATTTTGTACGTGTTTTGGAGTTTGTACGTGCTTCGGGGTTTGTACGTCCTTTGTCTCTAGGGGCCACCGTAAATATACTTTTATTTATTCACTCCACATAAAATGTAATAAATAAATCATATAATACTAAAACCAACTATTCAGATTTCAACTTTTAACTATTTAAATTTTCAGCTTTTTCCTTTTAAACAAATTTAAAGTAAAACAACACAAAACACTGCAAACCACAACACAATTAAAGGCTTACTTGTGGTTCCTAGAGTGTTTTAAAGTGAAATGGGAGGGAAAGCCTTCAGCTTACAGGCCCTTTTTCTGTGGAACCAGCTCCCAATTTGGAAGAGAGATACCCTCTCTACTATTAAGATTAGGGTTAAAACTTTCCTTTTGACAAAGCCTATAGTTGGGACTGGAGCAATTGACCCAGAATTCTCACTTAGTTACACTGCAATAGGTGTAGGCTTTTGGGGGCTTCCCATGATGAATTGAGAGCTTCTTCTTCAGTTGTGGTTGTGATTTGGAATTGTACACATAAAATGTAATAATAATAGTAATAATAATAACAATATAGAACAGACTGTCTGGCTAGTCACCTTGAAAAGTACTGGAAAGAAGAAAAAAACATTTTCTTTGTGTGACAAGAATGACAAGAATCACATTGGGTGGTGACTACAAATACTTTTTGTATTTCTAACATATGACATTTTACTAACTATGTCATTAAACTGTCATTCCTTGGCTTCTTGTCACATTCATTTGAGCCAGTGTCAAAGAAAGAAAACATTTAAAGCCTAAGTGTAGTTTGCAAACTATACTTTTAATCCTCTAAAAATATCTTCTTTTTTTTCCCCAGATATTTTTATTAAATTTTCTGCATCCATTTTTACGAAAGACAAATTGAACAATATGCCATTTTCTTTTTGAAGAACATAAAACAATATGGAACATACACTCCCACCTTATAATTATAAGAGTACCAGTGGGTGTACACAAAAAAAGAGAGAAAGGATCCAATCTAATAATACAAATAGTAAACCCTGGAGTACAGGATAGCAGTTCCTGAGTGTACAAGAGAGATGTGCAGAATTTCAGAACCCACACCCCTACACAGACACACAAAAAACCCAAACAAACCTGATAGGTTTGTAGCTTAAACCTATTTGCTGGAACGTTTAAGACAATTTAATTACACAGCAAAAGCAAGACACGAGAAGGCAAAGTTCTTTATGTTTCTCGTGGACAAACGCCGTTCCTTCACTTGACCCCAGTTGCTCTCATCCGCTCCCCCGTAACACTGCTCTTTTATTGAGGTTACATGAATATACATAAGTTCATTAACATATGACGTCTACATACACACAAAGAGTACCTTGCCTGTGCGTTGTGTAAGTGTGTGTGTGTGTGGGGTCAGGGTGTGACCCCATAAAGACTTCTCTAAACCTGCTGGTCTGGAAGTCCAGCAGTTCATCTAAACAAAAGGCACGTAAAACAGATATACGTGTGTTTGCTATACCATATATCAGTAAGAGCAGATATAACATCTCTCCTGACCTTAAGTTGTGTGTGCATGCCAGAGTGCTCTGGGAGGCACACAGAGTCTCCACAGACTACTAAGGATTCAATTCAATTCAATTCAATTTTATTTATATAGCGCCAAATCACAACAAATGTCGCCTCAAGGCGCTTCATAGATACAGAGAAAAGCCCAACAATCATATGACCCCCTATGAGCAAGCACTTTGGCGACAGTGGGAAGGAAAAACTCCCTTTTAACAGGAAGAAACCTCCGGCAGAACCAGGCTCAGGGAGGGGCGGCCATCTGCTGCGACCGGTTGGGGTGAGAGAAGGAAGACAGGATAAAGACATGCTGTGGAAGAGAGACAGAGATTAATAACAGATACGATTCAATACAGAGAGGTCTGTTAATACATAGTGAGTGAGAAAGGTGACTGGAAAGGAAAAACTCAATGCATCATGGGAATCCCCCGGCAGCCTACATCTATTGCAGCATAACTAAGGGAGGATTCAGGGTCACCTGGTCCAGCCCTAACTATATGCTTTAGCAAAAAGGAAGGTTTTAAGCCTAATCTTAAAAGTAGAGATAGTGTCTGTCTCCTGAATCCAAACTGGAAGCTGGTTCCACAGAAGAGGGGCCTGAAAACTGAAGGCTCTCCCTCCCATTCTACTTTTAAATACTCTAGGAACAACAAGTAGGCCTGCAGAGCGGGAGCGAAGTGCTCTAATAGGGTGATATGGTACTACAAGGTCATTAAGATAAGATGGGGCCTGATTATTTAAGACCTTGTATGTGAGGAGCAGGATTTTGAATTCAATTCTGGATTTAACAGGAAGCCAATGAAGGGAAGCCAAAACAGGAGAAATATGCTCTCTCCTTCTAGTCCCTGTCAGTACTCTTGCTGCAGCATTTTGGATTAACTGAAGGCTTTTCAGTGAGTTTTTTGAACATCCTGATAATAATGAATTGCAGTAGTCTAGCCTGGAAGTAATAAATGCATGAACTAGTTTTTCAGCGTCACTCTGAGACAGGATATTTCTAATTTTAGAGATGTTGCGCAAATGGAAGAACGCAGTCTTACATATTTGTTTAATATGTGCGTTGAAGGACATATCCTGGTCAAAAATGACTCCAAGGTTCCTCACAGTGTTACTGGAGGCCAAGGTAATGCCATCCAGAGTAAGAATCTGGTTAGATACCATATTTCTAAGCTTTTCAGCGCCGAGTACAATGACCTCAGTTTTATCTGAGTTAAGAAGCAGAAAGTTAGTGGCCATCCAAGTCTTTATGTCTTTAAGACATTCCTGCAGTTTAACTAATTGGTGTGTGTTATCTGGCTTCATGGACAGATAGAGCTGGGTGTCATCTGCATAGCAGTGAAAATGTATGCTATGTCTTCTAATGATGCTGCCTAGGGGAAGCATGTATAATGTAAACAGAATTGGTCCTAGCACCGAACCCTGTGGAACTCCATAATTAACCTCAGTGTGTGAAGAGGACTCTCCATTTACATGCACAAATTGGAGTCTATTAGATAGATATGATACAAACCACTGCAGTGCAATACCTGTAATACCTACAGCATGTTCTAATCGCTCTAATAGAATATTATGGTCAACAGTATCGAATGCTGCACTAAGGTCAAGAAGGACAAGCACAGAGATGAGTCCACTGTCAGAGGCCATAAGAAGATCATTTGTAACCTTCAATAAAGCTGTTTCTGTGCTGTGATGAACTCTGAAACCTGACTGAAACTCTTCAAATAAACCATTCCTCTGCAGATGATCTGTTAGCTGTTTGACAACTACTCTTTCAAGGATTTTTGATATGAAAGGAAGGTTGGAGATTGGCCTATAATTAGCTAAGACTGCTGGGTCTAGAGATGGCTTTTTGAGTAAAGGTTTAACTGCAGCCACCTTGAAGGCCTGTGGTACATAGCCGATTATTAGAGATAGGTTGATCATATATAAGATCGAAGAATTAATCAATGGCAGGACTTCTTTGAGCAGTTTTGTAGGAATGGGGTCTAAAAGACACGTTGATGGTTTGGAGGAAGTAATTATTGAAGTTAACTCAGAAAGATCGATTGGAAAAAAAGAGTCTAACTTAACATCAATGAAACTAAGAGTAGCTGTAGATAATATTACATCTGTGGGATGATTATTGGTAATTTTTTCTCTAATGATAAAAATTTTATTTGTGAAGAAGTTCATGAAGTCATCACTAGTTAACGTTAAAGGGATGGTTGGCTCAAAAGAGCTCTGACTTTTTGTCAGCCTGGCTACAGTGCTGAAGAGAAACCTGGGGTTGTTCTTATTTTCTTCAATCAGTGATGAGTAGTAAGCTGTTCTGGCTTTGCGGAGGGCTTTCTTATAAAGCAACAAACTATTTCTCCAGGCTAAATGATGATCCTCTAAATTTGTGACACGCCATTTCCTCTCCAGATTACGAGTCATCTGCTTTAGGGTACGTGTTTGAGAATTATACCACGGGGTCAGGTACTTCTGATTAGAGACCTTAGTTTTCACTGGAGCTACAGTATCCAGAGTCGTACGTAGTGAGGAGGTGAAATTATTAACAAGATAATCGACCTCTGTTGGGGTAGCGTTCAGATAGCTGCTCTGCTCTGTGTTGGTACAGGGCATTGACGATGATAACAGTGGCTGGATTATATTCTTAAACTTAGTTACAGCGCTTTCAGAAAGACATCTACTTTGATAAAGTCCACTCTCCACTGCTGCGTAATCAATTATTGTAAATGTAAATGTTATCAAGAAATGATCAGACAGGAGAGGGTTTTCAGGAAACACTGTTAAATGTTCAGTTTCTATGCCATATGTTAAAACAAGATCTAGAGTGTGATTAAAGTGGTGGGTGGGTTCTTTTACATTTTGAGAGAAACCAATTGAGTCTAACAACAGATTAAATGCCATGTTGAGGCTGTCATTTTTAGCATCTACATGGATGTTAAAATCACCCACAATAATTATTTTATCTGAGCTCAGAACTAAATTAGATATAAAGTCTGAGAAATCAGACAGAAACTCTGTGTAAGGCCCAGGTGGACGATAGATGATAACAAGTAAGACTGGTTTCTGAGTTTCACAGCTGGGGTGGACAATGCTAAGCATCAGGCTTTCAAATGAATTAAAAGTCTGTCTTGGTCTTTCATTAATTAATAGACTGGTGTGAAAAATTGCTGCCACACCACCCCCTCGACCTGTGCTTCGAGATTTCTGGTAGTTAGAATGACTCGGGGGTGTTGATTCATTTAAACTAACATAATCATCCTGCTGCAACCAGGTTTCTGTAAGGCAGAGTAAATCAATTTGTTGATCAATTATTAAGTCATGTACTAACAGAGACTTGGAGGAGAGAGACCTAATATTTAATAATCCACATTTCACTGTTTTACTCTTTGGTTCAGATGTGGATACTGTATTGTTCTTTCTTTGTGATTGTTTAAGTTGTTTGTTGCTGGTTTTTAGTTTGTTTTTTGTCTTTTTGGAAGCAGACACAGTCTCTATGGAGATGGGTTTTTGGGTGGGTAGCAGGAGGAGAGAAGCTGCAGAGAGGCGTGTAAGACTGCAACTCTGCTTCCTGGTCCCAACTCTGGATAGTCATGTTTTGAGGGGTTTAATAAATTTGTCGATATTTCTAGAAATGAGAGCTGCTCCATCCAAAGTGGGATGGATGCCATCTCTCCTAACAAGACCAGGTTTCCTCCAGAAGGTTTGCCAATTATCTATCTATGATCAAACCTCTACCAACATGATATTGATTATACAACTCTAAGCATATATGAGTAGCATAAATGACAATCCACTATATAAACCTGACAAAACAAAAAAAACAAAAACAAAACACAAACATAATGAGTGGTCAGCTTAGTTGTCGAGATAAGTCAAGTCTGTAAGAGAAAAAAAATATGTATAAAGTAGATAAATAAATGCCATCATAAAGTGCAGGCACAATAGAGTCCGTATAGTTAAACATAAGATAAAATAAAATAGTCTAGTCTAGTATCCCCCCGCAGAGGGACAAAAGGAACCCCTGATGATCTTCCAATCGCCTGAGCCAAGGTGTGAAACTGGGTGTTGGTCCCGGGGGGACACTCCCACTAGGTTTAAATCTGGGACTCTCCACCATTTGACCTTAGAACTGAAGAAGCTTCTCGGATGAGAGGTGAAACGTCTTCAAGCAACTTAAAGAAGTCCAGACGCTTTTCTTTGCAAGCTCCTTTGACTACGATGACCTGGATGACTGAGAACCTTCACAGACATAAAAATATCCCTTATTTCACCTTTGAACACACACTTTGGTTTTCCAGTGCAGAGCAATGGCCAAGAAAAGGAAAGACTTCCCCGAGTGAAAAAAAAGATGAAGATACAAACTGGTGATGATCCAGAGCAGCTGGTCTCAGGAAATGAAGAAAAACCCTGATCACCTTCTCTACAGAAACAAGGTGAGTTTAATGTTGTGATTGATTTAGTTTTTCAAGGTATGTATGTTACTTTAATTATAAACTGCTTTTGTTGCAACAGAATGGTGTTATGTGTATGCAACTCTACGTGAATTATAATCCTTTGTAGGGCTGTGTGACATGACCAAAATCTCATATCCCAATATAAAACATATCTCTCCTGATAACGATATATATCACAAAATAGTGCATTTTCTGTAAATTCTGTGATTCTCGGGCAACTCGACTTATGTGAAGTGTTTTCAGTTGGGCGTCGTGTACCTGGAGTCGAGTGTTTTCACCGGTGCGTGAAACTATACATTTTTAGACATGAGTTTAAACGGCCGCCATTTTCTTTCTGAGTATTTATTACTGGTATATGAAGAGTGGTAACAAGACTTTGTAGTAATTTGTCTTACTATTGTCTTATTTGTTGTGATTTAGGGTCTGTGCGCACAAGCAGAGGTTTTTGTTTGTAACCGTAACCTTGTTTTCAGAGCCTTGTCTAACATTTAATGGTCATGAAATATGTCAGACTTTTTACTCTACTTAAACAGCTAAGAGCATTTGAACACCATGGAGAAAAAGGTGTGCATTAAGGAATTTGAACTATGATGTTTAAGTGTTGTCACTGCTGAGGATTCGTGGACACAGATCCTTATTCACTACGCTGCTGTTTACAGTTTAACTTTTCATCAGAACAAGCACTTCTAATTGTACTTTGCTCCTCACTGACAAAACAAGTCCAGTAAATACACTTTTATCTTTAAGTTTGGGACAGTAATCTGTCTTAATTTATTTTGTGTTTTAGTTATCATATGGGGAAAAGTCCTGTGGTTATCCATCCGTCCTGTTCGAATAAACCCAAAGTTCAGGAACATCTTCTTTAGATCTGTTCAGTTTTATTCATGTGGCACCACTTAAACAGTCAACAAATTTTGACTCAAGTATGTTATATTGTGAGGTAAAGACCCCAAAGAGTTAATCTCAGACAAATGTTCACACAAATGTGAATTACATTCACTTCATTAATGAAGTGAATGCAGTTCAGTAATCAAAGGTGTTTGGCTATAACTGACTACATGTGTATACTGTATCATAAGTGGACAGACATGGATGTAAACCACACCTTAACCATTTGGCTGAGGCAAAACTACCACAAGGCAGTGATTTTAACTAAAAGTTACTCTGGATATTATTAAATGTGAACATATTGTTAAATATGACAATTTTGTTTGTCAGGTGTCCTGTTTGAAGAAAACACTTGGTAGCCACTTTTAATGAATGTAAATAAACACATTTACATGAGGGCAACCTGATTTTAAGGAAATAAAAATACTCAAATTTTTTATACATTTTTAGACATGAGTTTAAACGGCCACCATTTTCTTTCTGAGTATTTATTACACGGCGTGCTGCGAGGAAAAGCCTGTTCTAACGTTTGAGTCTAAGGATTATTTTGAGCACTTGACAGCTCTTTTTTTTTCTCTTCTCGAAACTCTCTCATGTGATTCTTGTGTGGGTGTTTAAAGAGGTTTGTCCTGTTTGAGTGGTGGTGGGGACCAGTTTGCGGCATAATTTGCATAGTACAGTTTTCTGGGTCGTGTCAGACTTTTCATGTCCATGCTACAGCGGTAGCCCCTCGTTTAACAATAAGATCCTCGATTTCTTTTGACTGGTCCTTCTGTTTGGAGCTAGCTGGTTCTGCCTCATCCTTGCTGGCCATACTGGTATTCTCTATGCCTTCATCTGCGTGGTGACTGTAAGCACCTTTTATAGTTACTTGATGTTTTTATTTGAGGTCATTTGTTTGATGCATATTCTGAAATTTTATGTTTGAGAATAATGTATATCATTTCAGTTTATTTTGAAAAGTCTCAACAGAAACTTGAGCTTTATTGTGAAATGTTTATGTGGAAAATAAACAAGCAGACGGCAGAGCCACACAATGGTTTTACCAGGGGCGATTCTAGGATCACAGCTTTGGGGGTGCTGAGCACCCAGAGAGCTGCCCAGCCAGCCAACATACACTTTACTCGTTACAATGAGACTTCTTCCCTGTCTCTGTCAGTCCCTGCATCCTCCCTGTCCTCGTCGTGTGTTGTCTTCGTCTCCGTTATCAGTCATCATAATTTTACCATGTCTGTGCAAGTCTGCAAATTTCTTTATTAAATCATAAGATTCTTAAATTCATCAAGTCTCTCTGTGCCTGGGTCCTCGTCACAAAACACGACATCACTGTTTTGTGCATTTTAACGCAATTTAACCCCCACATTTGTGAAAGAAAAGCAAAACACTTTTTTGAAAAGTCTGTAACAAAACCATCAAATCTGATAAAGGTTATTTAAATGCTGCAAAAGAAGAATGGATTGGAATAAAACAAATGCATATAGTTCCTTAATTACTGGGGGAAAATTATGAATGATGCCCATAGTGAGTGAAAGGTAAACTGAGTGCATTTTATGGACAGAGATTCACTTTTAATGTGTATGTATAATATAATACAGATGCATAAAAAACACTCCCAAAACAGAATAAATGATTACAAATAAATGATTACAAAATATTTTTAAAAAATATATAAAAATGGAGGCAACTTTGCCTGTGGTAGAATGTATACCATGCATGAAAAAATCTTTACTGCAGATACTAATTTTACTAATTTAATAATACTAATTTTGTGTTGTAAGAGTTATGAGTTTCATGCTGTCATAGTGGTACTTAGGAGAGCTTAACATTTTTTATCAGGTGGTACACACTGTAAAATGTTTGAGAAACACTGATAAGTTAAGTGTATGTGTGCTTTTGGAAAACATTTAAAGCTGCTGTACAGAATCTTTGAAACAAGCTAGCTTAAAACATTTTTAGAATATAAACAGAGCATCTGCTTCTCTTTACAGCTCCTCACTCCACCAGGGCTGTTTGGCACTTTCTGATAGTGTGCAAATGTGATGTATGTACTGCGGCAGTCATACAGACAACTGGATGGTCCAAAAGTTAGCCTACCTATTACTGGCTGAGGTTTTAGTAGAGTTGTGGCTGAACCACATAAAAATATATCATTAATTTTAATCTCCCCAATCAATTATAATGTTATGTTGGAATGTTGTTAAAGAGGGTCAAAAATGTTTCAACCCAGTTTGTTTAGCAGATTCTGTATAGCAGCTTTAATATAGGGAGAACACAACTTCCTGATTGTGTGAGTAAAATCAGGTTTTTTCTCTTTGTCAGTTTAACAGTTTCTGTTTTGCCTGTCACTATTCCCTGTCTGTTTTCTTACCTGGTTCTTCCTGACCTTGTACTTTCTCCTCACGTTCCCTCTTTCCTCTCTCCTTCTTTGGACTGACAATCATACACAAATAGATTGTATCCAATTAGATGAAAAATTACATTAATATGAAAGAAATACTATTAAGATCACTAACAAAAAGTCCTCTCTCAGTGTACTTTCAACCAAAAGGCAAATAACCAAACCACATGAACATCTAATAAAAGATCAATATTGAAACACTCATCCAACATTATTCTTGATTGACGGATCATTTGATTTTAAACTTTTACCTGAATGTGGCTCCTTTTTTTGACAAAACTTGCTTATATCCATTATGAACCTGGCTGTCTCTCTGTACACAAACACACACACACACACACACAACAGGAGTTATAAGGTTAATGGGCATCCAGTCAGTTAGCTAGTTAGTATCCATTTAAAACAGGACAGTGGTAAAAACAGTAGGCTACGGACAATTTTAAGTTTTAGATTTTAAATAGGCTGTATACATTTCAATGGGAGCAAAGGGCGGTCAAATGTTGCTGATTTTACTACAGAGCAGGACGGATTGTAGGGTAGCAAACATTGTTGGAAAACACGTTTTCAACACTGCAGGTTACCTGGGTGTAATGTTTTCATGGTCTGACTCCTATCTAACTATATAAAGAGTAACTGTAGGTTAAATGTAGCTAGTATGTCCTGTTTTAAGCCAGGCACTTACACCTCTGCTCCGCTGAGCCACCATCGCTCTAGCAACGGCGCTAGAGCCAAAGTAGGGGAGAGGCGAGCTGGAACAAACCATTATGGGAGGGGGGGGGGGGGGGGGGGGGGATGTTACGTCTCAACCAAGTACTGTATGCTTTTTATATTTTTAGTAGTGTTTCACACAAACAGCAAATATTGTTAAAAAAGTAAGAAATCTTTGGGGGTGCTTTCTTTCATTTTTATATCGTCATCTGATATATATCGTCATATCGCACAGCCCTAATCTTTTTTTTGTTTATGTTGTTTATGTTCTAGGTAAAAAAAATTATAAAAATACAAACTTTTTAAAGATGTCTTGTTGTTTCTCTTTTTTTCCTCAGAATAAATTGCAACTAGTCTCAATGGCTGACATGGAGGAGCAACACAGCGACACGTTAACCACAACTGCTGCAGTTCCTGTATGAACTGAGCAACTCTGAAAATCCAAGGAAAAGCTGAGTGTATTTTATTTAAAGCTCAGATGGACCTTGATGTAGTAACATGCAGGCTGCATTCAGGACTTTGTCACACTGGTATATGAAGAGTGGTAACAAGACTTTGTAGTAATTTGTCTTACTATTGTCTTATTTGTTGTGATTTAGGGTCTGTGCGCACAAGCAGAGGTTTTTGTTTGTAACCATAACCTTGTTTTCAGAGCCTTGTCTAACATTTAATGGTCATGAAATATGTCAGACTTTTTACTCTACTTAAACAGCTAAGAGCATTTGAACACCGTGGAGAAAAAGGTGTGCATTAAGGAATTTGAACTATGATGTTTAAGTGTTGTCACTGCTGAGGATTCGTGGACACAGATCCTTATTCACTACGCTGCTGTTTACAGTTTAACTTTTCATCAGAACAAGCACTTCTAATTGTACTTTGCTCCTCACTGACAAAACAAGTCCAGTAAATACACTTTTATCTTTAAGTTTGGGACAGTAATCTGTCTTAATTTATTTTGTGTTTTAGTTATCATATGGGGGAAAGTCCTGTGGTTATCCATCCGTCCTGTTCGAATAAACCCAAAGTTCAGGAACATCTTCTTTAGATCTGTTCAGTTTTATTCATGTGGCACCACTTAAACAGTCAACAAATTTTGACTCAAGTATGTTATATTGTGAGGTAAAGACCCCAAAGAGTTAATCTCAGACAAATGTTCACACAAATGTGAATTACATTCACTTCATTAATGAAGTGAATGCAGTTCAGTAATCAAAGGTGTTTGGCTATAACTGACTACATGTGTATACTGTATCATAAGTGGACAGACATGGATGTAAACCACACCTTAACCATTTGGCTGAGGCAAAACTACCACAAGGCAGTGATTTTAACTAAAAGTTACTCTGGATATTATTAAATGTGAACATATTGTTAAATATGACAATTTTGTTTGTCAGGTGTCCTGTTTGAAGAAAACACTTGGTAGCCACTTTTAATGAATGTAAATAAACACATTTACATGAGGGCAACCTGATTTTAAGGAAATAAAAATACTCAAATTTTTTATACATTTTTAGACATGAGTTTAAACGGCCACCATTTTCTTTCTGAGTATTTATTACACGGCGTGCTGCGAGGAAAAGCCTGTTCTAACGTTTGAGTCTAAGGATTATTTTGAGCATTTGACAGCTCTTTTTTTTTCTCTTCTCGAAACTCTTTCATGTGATTCTTGTGTGGCTGTTTAAAGAGGTTTGTCCTGTTTGAGTGGTGGTGGGGACCAGTTTGCGGCATAATTTGCATAGCACAGTTTTCTGGGGCGTGTCAGACTTTTCATGTCCATGCTACAGAGGTAGCCCCTCGTTTAACAATAAGGTCCTCAATTTCTTTTGACTGGTCCTTCTGTTTGGAGCTAGCTGGTTCTGCTTCATCCTTGCTGGCCATGCTGGTATTCTCTGTGCCTTCATCTGCGTGGTGACTGTAAGCGCCTTTTATAGTTACTTGATGTTTTTATTTGAGTTCATTTGTTTGATGCATATTCTGAAATTTTATGTTTGAGAATAATGTATATCATTTCAGTTTATTTTGAAAAGTCTCAACAGAAACTTGAGCTTTATTGTGAAAGGTTTATGTGGAAAATAAACAAGCGGACGGCAGAGCCACACAATGGTTTTACCAGGGGCGATTCTAGGATCAGAGCTTTGGGGGTGCTGAGCACCCAGAGAGCTGCCTAGCCAGCCAACATACACTTTACTCGTCACAATGAGACTTCTTCCCTGTCTCTGTCAGTCCCTGCATCCTCCCTGTCCTCGTCGTGTGTTGTCTTCGTCTCCGTTATCAGTCATCATAATTTTACCATCTCTGTGCAAGTCTGCAAATTTCTTTATTAAATCATACGTAGGGCTGGGTATCGTCACTGATTTCTAGAATCGATTCAATTCCAATTCACAAGGTCCCGAATCGATTCGATCCACGATTTGATTTAATTCGATTCGATTTGAATCTGGGAAATTTTGACAGTCAGAAATATTATATTTCAGATCAGTACATTTACATATTTTTGTATCTATAAAAAGGAAGCTGACACATGCAAGACTTTATCAAAGGTGTAAGCATCACAGCAGATGCCCTTGAGTCAAAGTAGCTGAGGATAAAACACAGAAAAACATGAAGGTGATTTTCCTGGCCTGGGATTTTATAAAAATATTCTGCAGTACATCAAAAACGAAAGAAAACCATTAATCAACACATGAACTTTACCTCTGAAGTTACAGCGGTTTTATTAGAGACACAGCTAAACGTTTTGCATTTTGCATAATTTTAAAAAGTTTAAATTTGTTCAGTATTGAACGGCAGAAATTAGGTTTTCTTTTCGGAAGTATATAAAACGAGAAAAAAAAACCTTTGCCAACAGCGCTGTAAACAACGGTAGAGTTGTGCGTAACAAGCAAACGAATAATGAAGAAAACAGATTTTTAGACGGGAAACTGTTCTTGAAGTACAGAAAGAGAGAGAGAGGGAGAGAGAGAGAGAGCTGTGCATCGTGGTCGAAGCAAAACAGTAAAAGTAAGAGTGAATACATGACGATGTTTATGTGAAGCGTAGTTTGGATCTTCTTTTGCTGCTGGTTCGGTCAATATTGTTTGGAGAGACATCAAACTAACAGCTTTAGAATCAGCGCATAAAGGGCGTGAACACAAAGCGTGGACCCGCCGACAGATCAGAATCAGCGAGCTGTCGGCTTTCTGCCCCGACTGTGAAAAATTCGACATCTAACTGATTCTGATTGTCAGGGTTCCAGGGTCATTGACCCAGTGCTTTCAGTTTTGTTCATGTTCAGTTTATTTTGCCACTTTCATGTTCTCACTTCCTGCTTTTCCCGTGTCAGCTCGTCTCGTGTCATTAGCCAGATTATGTTCAGCTGTGTACTCACCGGTCTCTCATTATCATCCTCATCAGTCTGTGTATTTAAGCCCTCTGTTTCTACTCGTTCACTATCGTGTCATTGATGTTGATGTCGTCTCTCCATATGTATGTTCAGGTCAGTCACCCAGCCAGCCAGCCAGCAAGCCAGCCATCCAGTCTTTCAGCCAGTCAGTCCTTCGTTCCTGCCCTGTTCATCCACGATTCATAATAAACCATCTTCAGTTCTTCACTATCCACAAGTCCTGCGTTTGGGTCACTTCCTCGCCTCCACACACGACACTCCTGACACTGATCTGCGGGTTGCACTGCGTGTTTAAGTCTTTGTGCAGAATCCGTGTACCTGCTCTCATTTACTGTCTTAGCTGTTTGGTGGTTGTTGAAATTTTGTGAGATTTCACCAGAGATTCAGGCATTTCGGGCAAAATCAATTTATATTAAAAAATCGATTCAGGATTTTAATGAATCGATTTTACGTTATCCAAGCCAGAATCGATTTTAATCGATAAATCGATTATAAAAACCCACCCCTAGTTATAAGGTTAATGGGCATCCAGTCAGTTAGCTAGTTAGTATCCATTTAAAACAGGACAGTGGTAAAAACAGTAGGCTACGGACAATTTTAAGTTTTAGATTTTAAATAGGCTGTATACATTTCAATGGGAGCAACAGGACGGTCAAATGTTGCTGATTTTACTACAGAGCAGGACGGATTGTAGGGCAGCAAACATTGTTGGAAAACACGTTTTCAACACTGCAGGTTACCTGGGTGTAATGTTTTCATGGTCTGACTCCTACCTAACTATATAAAGAGTAACTGTAGGTTAAATGTAGCTAGTATGTCCTGTTTTAAGCCAGGCACTTACACCTCCGCTCCGCTGAAGCACCCCCAAAAATGGGCTAAAATCGCCCCTGTCTCAACACCTAAAAGTATCGACTAAAATAATAAACTGAAAATGTTACGTCCAGATTAAAATCGCCTCTGCAAACTTTAGGTTTGCAGAGCTGATTTTCTTTTAGCAGTAGTGTTTTTTTTTTAAAGATTGATACTCTAATTTCTTTCTAATTCTTTTCATCTTTACATCACCTGATGTGCAAGTTGCTTGAACTGTAAAGGCACATCACCAAAAGTACAGCCAACACATGTATAAATACTAACAGTGGAGACTAGGTCTCTAGGTTTTTGTGTAACTTCTACATAAAATCCCATAAGAAGTATAACATATATGTTAATCCCAGATATTGTTATATATCATCCATCCATCCATTCGCTTCCGCTTCTCCTTTTCAGGGTCACGGGGGCGCTGGAGCCAATCCCAGCTGTCATAGGGCGAGAGGCGGGGTACACCCTGGACAGGTCGCCAGTCTGTCGCAGGGCCAACACACAGGGACAGACAACCATTCACATTCACTCACACATTCACACCTAGTGGCAATTTGGATTATCCAATTAACCTATCCCCACAAGCTGCATGTCTTTGGACAGTGGGAGGAAGCCGGAGTACCCGGAGGGAACCCACGCAAACACGGGGAGAACATGCAAACTCCACACAGAAAGACCTGATGGTGGAATTGAACTCAGAACCTTCTTGCTGTGCGGCAACAGTGCTAACTACAGTGCCACCGTGCTGCCCATGTTGTGCTGACATACAATTTTCTAGTTTCTTGGAGTACTTTGTAAATTACTACTACTTTCTAATTTTGCTACTTTTACTTTCAGTACTTTTTATAACATTTTAAAGTATGCTAGGTTTATACTTAATTACAAATATTTACAGATAGTATGGTCTGTGGTTTTGGTTTTGGCTCTTGACTTGAATTCCAGAGTAGGGTGTAGAAGCGTCACAAAAAGAAAATACCCCCTGGAGTTATTTACAGGTTTAACAAGACACAAATTGTAGGTGTCTTTGTGATTTTTGCAAAGAAGAAACACTTGGTAACAACAGAATCTCAGCTATAAAGTGGATGAAAATGCAGAAAACAATACGAAGCAGGATCTGAAGCGCATTGTGTTGCCAACAATCTGCTGATTCGATAACTGCAAAGTTCCAAAACTCTGACAGTAACATCAAAAGAAAAGCTGTGTGCCAGGACATTCATGGCATGGGTTTCCAGGGTCAAGCTGCTATTATTGGTGTAAAGTGTAGCTGGCAAAGTACTTTTGTCTTGTAGTTCCTTATTTTCTTGGCTTAGAGGTAATTACTGGCCCATATGGTTTTCACTGCCCTATGCATAGTCAAGAAAACAGTCCTCATGAACTGGAAAAATAAAAATAATCTTAATTCTAACCAATATAGAAATTATCTATTAGATTACATTAGTCTTGATACAGCCTCTGCCACCACATCAGATCAATTGCTCTGGGCTCCTTTGATCAGCTCCATCACCTAGTGGGGGTGGGGGGGTCATAGTTTAGTCCCACCTTCGCTGTTGTGATTGGTGTGGGGGTAGAGACAGACTCAGGGCGTTGGGGGGTTCCCCAGGAGCATCTTCCTTGGAGGGCTCAACCCGGGGTAGCGGTCATGGCCTATTAAGGGCTCTGTTGGCTCTTAGGTGACGGTTTCCTCGTGGCTGCATGCAGCGGGGCTAGGGGAGGGTCTGTGCTGACGGACGTGGGTTACTGACCTGGTAGCCTGGCTGCCCCTGGGAGGGTCCGGGACCGGCGTGAGGTTCTGGGGACTTGGGTCCTGGTTGGTGTGTTGCCGGGGTTGTGGGCAGGTGGGTGTATGGGGGCCCAGTCCTGGCGCAGGGTGCCGCCGGTGCATCGAGCCACCTGGGGGGCTCTTCCACTGGTGGGGGAGGTTGTTACATCTTGCAGGAGCTCTCCTCTCGTCAGGAACTCACTCTGCAGGAGGGGGAGATACAGGAGAGGTGGAGGAAGATCTCAGCCTGGGTGTCTATTGTCTTGTGTAGTCTGGAAGATGAATGGATGACGGGGTGGGTGCAGTTTTCTCTGAGGTGGGGTCGGGTGGGCTCTCCCGGGCTCTGTGGGGCCGGGCGGCGCTGCTGTACTGGGCCCCAGTCCGGATGGGCCTGGGCCCCCTTTCCCTGGCGGGTTGCAGAGTATGGGGGTGCCTACTGGGGTCAGCGGGGGAGCTGGCCCCAGGGAGGGGTCACTTGCCCCTCCCTTTCTTCCCTCCCCATCTCCAGCTGCCTCCCTCTTCCTGCTCCACCACAATCACCCACACATGCAGGGCCTTGGGGTAAAGGTGTGTCACCAGGGTGCAGGGGAGGTATCTCCCCCTCTGTCCCCTTCTGGCTTCCTGTGCCTCAATTTTATCTCACAACTTAGACATTCACATTACTCACACTCTCATAACACATACATATAGGATCTTGGGGGTGGGCACGCTACACAGAATCCATAAGACTATCAGGCTGTACAACCTCACCCCTGGCGTCATTGCCCACCGCTCAATTCTAAATACACGTAGACATTGAGGGCTAGCAGGAGGGGCTATGCGCTTACCTGCTGCTCTCTGGCAGGTAGCTCCATGCCCTCCTGGGTTTTAAAGGCACCTTAGAACACACATGCATCCACACTACATATGAGCGGGCGGAGGGAGGTTTGGAGTCTTCACACACCCCCGTTCTCTGCGGCCTGCTGAAACGGGGGGCTAGGAGGAGAAGTTGGCCGTCCGACTGGGGTCTGGAATGTGGGGCCTCCCTGCTGCTGCGGAGTCGGGGTGGTCTGCTTCTCCCCACCCCAGGGAAAAGGATAACACCACCTGGGTCTGGGTGCAGTTTCCCCCTCCAGGGGCAAGGGTACCTAGACTCGGGGCTTAGGGGAGTGTGATTGTGTGTACAGTGTCTCTCTATGTCTGTCTCCACATTGGGTGAGTGTTGAGTAATTGCATATGAGAGCATGAGGGTGGGAATGGATGTTTGTATCTGTGTGCCTGTTTGTCTGTGTCCATATGTCAGGTCGGGTATCAGACACCACCTCTCTGGGGACATCCCAGGTCCTCCAAGGTGTGGAAGCCTATCTCCCCCACCACTTCCCCTACCAGTGGCAGACGCCCTCAGACATCGGTGCGTTGGTGGTTCTTTGTGTCCGGGGATGTGTCCGGGGATGGGCGTCCAGGTACACACCGGCTCATTACATGAAGGAACCTTTTAAAAACAAGCACGTTCATGCACTGTAAAAACAATAACTAGTAATTGTTGATTTCATTAAAGTTTTTAAATTTAATCTGACTTAGAAATAAAACTTTCCACTTACAACCTAAAAAAGCTTGTCTACCCAACAAATTTATTTCATTGTTGTCCTAACTAGAATTTTCTAGACAGCATAACAAAGATTATCAACTTTTGAGCAGAGTTTTTGAGTCAAGTTGGGAACCAGTGGGAAACCCCGTAGATGACTGACACATGTGGTCTGAACAAGTTTGAACTAAACCAAACGGACTTTCAACTGAGCCTGAGCAGACCTGAGCTGTGTGATAGTGGTTTACCATGTGTTCTAGACTAAAAACCTGCTAAGAAAATTTGAACCATCGTGATCAGAGTTCGATGTAAATTGCAATTTTTCGACCATTGAGGATTTTCACTTCTGCAGTTGGAGTGTATAATTTTTTTGGACAGGTGCAGGAGCTGCCGACCATTTACCCTAGCAGGTAAGCTAACTACATCTGTTATTAAGATTCTCTACAAGCGCCTAGGCTGCATCCTCCTAAGGACCCGGAAGGATGGAACTAGTAAAAGACTGAAAAAGCCCAACAATAGCATTTTTAAGTTATCTAAGTGACTTAATTGAACTCCCCCCCCCCCCAGCTATTGAGCTGGTGGGTAACAGACGTCTCCGAAAACATCGGAGGACTTTTGCAAATATGTGTTGTCTTAATAAACTGAACAGATATTAGAAATTTACACAGCTACATTATCGCCTGAAAATATCTTAAAAGTTTATTTTGTGACCCAGAAAGAGTATTATTAAAACTAATTCCACAGGTGGACCCGGTCTGTACAGTCCGACTTTGCACATGTGCAATAAGGATCGGGGAGTCCGATCCGTAACTTTTTTTTTCTCGTTTTCTTTCTACATTATATTGAAATGTTTCAATATTGCAAACATTTTAAGAGATGCTTATTATAAGTAGGACGTATTTCTCTGACGCATTTAGAGGAGTCTACTATGAATTTGGGCAGCCTTCGTCGCGCCGCTGTGTTGTAATCGGGCTACAAGCAGCCTCTGAATTTGGGCATCCCTAACATTTCCAGCCTTCACCTACTTCTATACTAAGGTTTTAGCTCAGAGTAGCGGCCCATCTGTGACCCATTAGATTCTTTGACCTGTCCTAATATTCTTACCCTGAACATTTCTGCCAGTACAAGAAAAAAGTCCCCATGCTAAATCGAAATTGTTCTTCCTGTGAAACAGAAAGTCAATCTCATAATTTTGACTTAGCATGTATTTTTTTTTTCTTTTAGTGTTGGAAATAGGACTTCTATAGACTGAGATTTTTAGGGAAAGAATACTAAGGCAGGTCACATAATCTGATTCGTCACAGATTTTGGTGCAACGTAGAACATAATATGTATTTGCATATTGATGCTGTTTTTTGTGGAGGGTGTTTCTATTCCTGTGCAAATTGTGTATTCATGAGAGATTTTTGAAGGTTTTGCTGTTGATAACACAGTCAGGCATATAACATGGTGCAGACTGTACAAGACAGCTACCCAGGAATTTTCTGTGCTGAATAAATGGCAATATTTTGGTTATTGTCTTGTTTAGATATCTGAAGAATTTCATCGGATCACAAGCAAAGACCTCCTGGGGACCTTCAATGCATCCCTCGACAAATTTGTGCCTGGCCTACTGAAACTATACTGGTCTAAGAAGGGAGCTCTTGGTGAGGATATGGAAGACCTCTTGGATAAACTTGATGAACAGGTAAGTGCTCCTTTACCTGACATTTTTAGAAGAGAGTATACCTTTGTCATAACAGAAAAAAATGTTGGCTTCAGTCAAAACACATCAATGGAAATGAATGTCATCAGTCATTACTTTGTTTTTATTTGGCGGTATTTTATTTAATTTGTAAAAAGAAAGTAAAATCGTTAACATGGTGTTTTGTTTTTTAAGTTTTACGTGTTGCTGGGTCTGATCTGTATTTTATTTTCATTACTATAAGAGTTCTGATTTTGCATTGTGTGTAAGTACACCACGTTACTATACTAATTTAAATGCTTGTTTTCCACTGAATACTCTTTAGACATCCGACATTGTGTCCCACCAAAAGACAGCAGCACTGAGAGGCCTGCCCATTTTCCTCAGAGAGGCTGCAACACAGGTTTCCTGAAGTGCTTAGTAAGTACAAAAAAGTAATGCAAGCAAAACTAATTGCTATGAGATGTTTTTAAATGTCTGGAACCAGTCTCCTGGAGAGGGGCCAGACTCTGTCTCAGTCTGGAGTTGCCCCTGATGAGAGGCAGCGGGCTGGGGTGGGTATTCTAAAATCCCCTCGGCTTGCTGCCTGCACGTTGGGGTTTTTCCCGATGGATGAGAGGGTTTGTTCCCTGCGCCTTAGGGTCGGGGAACGGGTCCTGACTGTCATCTGCGCTTATGCGCCGAGTGGCAGTTCAGAGTACCCAGCCTTCTTAGAGTCCCTGGGTGGGGTGCTGGAAGGTGCTCCACCTGGAGACTCTGTTGTCCTGCTGGGAGACTTCAATGCTCACGTGGGTAATGACAGCGAGACCTGGAGGGGCGTGATTGGGAGGAACGGCCTCCCTGATCTGAACCCGAGCGGTGTTTTGTTATTGGACTTCTGTGCAAATCACAGTTTGGCCATAACGAACACCTTGTTCGAACATAAGAGTGTCCATAAGTGCACGTGGTACCAGGACGCTCTAGGCCGCAGGTCGATGATCGATTTTGTAATTGTATCACCAGACCTGCGACCATATGTTCTGGACACTCGGGTAAAGAGAGGGGCTGAGCTGTCAGCTGATCACCACCTGGTGTTGAGTTGGATCAGGTGGCGGGGGAGGATGCTGGACAGACCCGGTGCACCTAAACGCGTAGTGAGGGTGTGCTGGGAACGTCTAGCAGAGGCCCCAGTCCGCGAGATCTTCAACGCACACCTCCGGCAGAGCTTCAACAGCATTCCAAGGGAGACTGGGGACATTGAGTGGACCATGTTCAGCGTCTCCATTGCCGAAGCTGCTGCATTGAGCTGCGGCCGCAAGGTGGTTGGTGCCTGCCGTGGTGGTAATCCCCGAACCAAATGGTGGACACCAGAGGTGAAGGGAGCCACCAAGCTGAAGAAGGAGTTCTATCGGGCTTGGTCCCACTGGGAGGAGGCCCCGGGGCAGACCCAGGACACGCTGGAGAGATTATATCTCTCGGCTGGCCTGGGAACGCCTTGGTGTTCCCCCGGATAAGCTGGAGGAGGTGGCTGGGGAGAGGGAGGTCTGGGCCTCTCTGCTTAGGCTGCTGCCCCCGCGACCCGGCCTCAGATAAAGCGGATGAAGATGGATGGATGGATGTTTTTAAAGGATGATTTAATCCAAAATGGAAATGTACACCTCCTCAGTGCAGTCCAGATAATTTTATGGTGAGGATTGCCGTTAACTCTCGCTGCTTTTTTTTCTGCTGAGGAGCACCTGGGCATTGTTAGTGGGTGTTCAACAGCAGAAAATATTTTTGTACAAAACTCATCACAAGGTTGGTTGGTGAAAGATATTGTGCTGTTAATTAAAGGAAAATAAGCTTTTTCTTTTTAAAACCTCCATGAGTCAAATGACCATCATGGTATAGAAGTTAAAGTTAAGATCTTTAGAAATGTATTTTGTCTTTAATTTTTCTTAGCTTTCAATAATTCATATTTTACTTTTCTTCTCTTCAGGACACTGACATTTTGGAGCCATTGTTGAATGGTGCATCAGTTGCCATCCTCACCATCCTACAAAATGACGATGCCGATACTTCTGTGCGAGAACATGCTGTTGTGTTGGAAGGGGACATCGTGCTACATAACATTCCAGACCTCTCTACTGCCTTGGCATACCTCTTTGGCCTTCTGTATGCCCTCAACATTGTTAATCCAAAGCAGATGAGTTATACCTTTGAAGCAATTCAGGCCATCTTTTTTGAGCTCGGTGGCTCTCGATGCTCACAGCGCATAAGGTCTCTAAGAACAAAGCTTTTGCTGTGACTGTTAATGGGGAAGCCAGACATGAGTTTAACTTGTTCTTAAACCCGTTCAAGTGCATTGTAGAGCTGTGTAAAAAAAACAGTAGTTCAACCCCTTTCCCTCTATATAATCATTCACCTGTTACAAAGAGTTGCATATTTAGTGTTTGAACTTTTAAAATTAATTAGGAATAAGTGAAGGAAAGAGGGAGGAAAGGAAGAAGGGAGAATAGAAGGAACAGTCAAAACAGAATGGTTCATTTTGACCTGGTCGGTCAATATGAAGGTGAAGTGGATAAGTGATTATTTGAAATGTAAATTTTAGTCAGATGAATCTGTATTGTTGAGAATCTATGGTGAAATTTTGTCTGTAGGATTTTAAAAGATTTGTTATAGTGTTTTTAACTCCACCTGAAGCATAGAACTGGTATTTTACCTGATAGTTCGCTGTTCATTGATGCTAACATTTCTAATAACTTTTAACCTTTGTAGTCCATCATAGTAAGCCCATGTAAAATGTCAATGTCTGGGTACATAGGCAATTGTTTGTTGCACTACCCTATTTAGTGTGCAATAGTTAAGTTAAGCTTTTACAAGACAGTCAGGGTGTGAGCGTGAATGACTAAGCTGCTGGACACTTTTCTTTTTTGGTTCTGGACTCTGGAATTTTAATGTCTCTGCTGGGGTGCTCAAAGCACCCAAAAGAAACTGGCAACACGTTTTTTTCTGTTTGTTTGCTTTTTTACAGAAATTCACCCCACTACCCATGACCTTCTGAAATATACTGAAAGCACTGTTGAACAAAATAAATACGTTTTTACATAACATTCAGTTGTGCTTTGTTTTATTCTATATCTGTTTGAGTGTTTTTTCAAGTACGATAACAGCATACATTTTTCTTTATTTATTTAGGTAAATTTTCAACTCACTGGAGTAAGAATTGTATGATTATTCAACAAGAATATCTGTGTTTGGTGAATTTAGGAATACATGGCATTGGAGGAATAATTGTATGTTAATTCAACAGGAATATCTTTGTTTGGTGAAGGCAGAAATACATGGCATTGAAACCAGAATTTCTTTGTTAGACTTACAGGATTATCCTAATTAGGTGAACAAGTAGATCCAAGTTGGCAGAACTTGAAAATCTTAGTTAAGTCAACAATAGTTGGCAAAAGTTGAGAAAACTCAAAAATCTCTTGCATCATGTTGCCTTGAAATTTTACGTTTTCTCAACTTTTTCTTTTTTACAGTGTGCTCACAGGTGTACACACGGGTGCTCACACACACAAACGACACTCTTTTTGGCTCCTACCTCAAAGCACATTGTGCGCTGTCGATCTTACATGCTGCACAATAATGTTTAATATTTAGTATTTACTGTTATATTCCCATATATCATCGTGATGTTGTTTATTCTATTGCTCTCGTTTTCTTCTGCTTGTTTTCTTTTTTCATTCTCAACAGGTAAAATTAAAAAAGTATCTACTGTTATCTATTGTTAGCTAGTTTATTGTGATGGTGTTGTTTTTATTATGTTGCTCTTTGTTGTTTGTTTTCTCTTCTGGTTTTTTATCTCCATACAGGTGATCCAGGTGTTTTGTTTGTTTTTCTTTTTTTTCTTTTTTTCTTCTCCCCTTTCTCACCATCTCTTCTGCCCTCTATTTTTCTTTCTCTCCCTGTCTTTCTTTCATTCTTTCTCCCTGTCCTATCCCCCAGTCATGTCTGTCCCGTCTTTAAAAAACAAAAATAAAATAAATACACAATTATAATAAAGGTCAATCAAATGGACCAATATGGCAAGGCCATGATGATCCACTTGGTAAAGTAAATCCACTTGGCATCCTTCTTGGCCTTCAGACAACAATTCTGATGGCTAAAGATCCAAACGGGACAGGCAAAAAAAAAAAAAGAAGAAGAAAAAAATAGGTAATTACTGGCAATTGACTAACAAGCAGCCTCATGCCCAATAGAAACCTGTTCTCTTGCTTTTCCATAACAACATATATATGTATTTGTATTTGGCTACGATTCACTGGAACTCTTGATTTGCATTTCACAAATGTCAATCTAAATCAGGGGTAGGGAACATTAGTCCTCGAGAGTAGTGATGGGATTTCCGGCTCTTTTTAGATAACCGCCTCTTTCGGCTCGGCTCACTAAAAAGAGCCAGCTCTTTTGGCTCCAAACCGGCTCTTCCGGCTCCAAACCGGCTCTTCAGGTAGTTTTGTTGCTTTAATTAATTTATTATTAACATCAATATAAAATTAAGCACAAAAGGAATTACTAATGTAAAAAAAAGTTGTTTTATTTATATATGTTTATATATAAATATATGCGGTGGCCCCTAGAAACAAAGCATGCACAAAGTCCAAAGCACGTCCAAACTCCAAAACACATTTCTAGCGTTAACTGAACTTCCTTAACAGAGCTACCTAGATCACTTAAATTACACAATTGAAAGCATATGTGTATTGTTTGTGTATTTATACACAAGCACTCTTATATATTGAAATAATTAAAAAAAAAAAAAAAGTTTATTTACCTGTTACTACCACACACCAAATCGGTCGTTGGTACTTGCTGGCTTGTGTTGCCACTAAGTAACAAAAGCTCAACACTGCCCCTAGCATCCTGGAGCACTTTTGTCGTCTTTTGTACGTGTTTTGGAGTTTGTACGTCCTTTGTCTCTAGGGGCCACCGTAAATATACTTATATTTATTCACTCCACATAAAATGTAATAAATAAATCATATAATACTAAAACCAACTATTCACATTTCAACTTTTAACTATTTAAATTTTCAGCTTTTTCCTTTTAAACAAATTTAAAGTGAAACAACACAAAACACTGCAAACCACAACACAATTAAATATCAATCTGAAGATCCGGCTCTAAGAGCCATTTCGTTCACGACCGACACATCACTACTCGAGAGCCATGGTCCTGCAGGTTTTAGATCTCACCCTGGGTCACCACACCTGAATCAAATAATTTCTACCAGGCCTCTATTCTTACTCTGGATGACATTATCTTGGCCTCCAGTACCACTGTGAGAGCATTTCACTTACAGACTGCAGGCTTACTTGTGGTTCCTAGAGTGTTTTAAAGTGAAATGGGAGGGAAAGCCTTCAGCTTACAGGCCCCTCTTCTGTGGAACCAGCTCCCAATTTGGAAGAGAGATACCCTCTCTACTATTAAGATTAGGGTTAAGACTTTCCTTTTGACAAAGCCTATAGTTGGGACTGGAGCAATTGACCCTGAATTCTCCCTTAGTTACACTGCAATAGGTGTAGGCTTTTGGGGGCTTCCCATGATGAATTGAGAGCTTCTTCTTCAGTTGTTGTTGTGATTTGGAATTGTACACATAAAATGTAATGATAATAGTAATAATAATAACAATATAGAACAGACTGTCTGGCTTGTCACCTTGAAAAGTACTGGGAAGAAGAAAAAACATTTTCTTTGTGTGACAAGAATGACAAGAATCACATTGGGTGGTGACTACAAATACTTTTTGTATTTCTAACCTATGACATTTTACTAACTGTCATTAAACTGTCATGCCTTGGCTTCTTGTCACAATCATTTGAGCCAGTGTCAAAGAAAGAAAACATTTAAAGCCTAAGTGTAGTTTGCAAACTATACTTTTAATCCTCTAAAAATGTTTTAGTCTTTTTAAAGAAAAAAGTTGTTTGTTCTGTTTTGTTATCTGAAACCAGTGCTGAGTATGTTGTGATGAGTGATTGGAGGTGATCATACCACACATAATCTATTAAAGCTTGTTTTTGTTTGCCAGTGTCAGTTGGATATTTCCATGTCTTGATCAGAATTTTCTGTCCTGAAGCAAACTTGTTAGTCTAGTTAGGCTGCATATCCATTCTTTAAGTGATCACGCAATGAACCGTGCTTCTGGGCCCAAACTACCCTGCGTTTATTAAGGCCTTTGTGTTTTTAAAATGTTTTAATGCTTTGTATCTTTTCTTAGTTAATCTCAACAAGCCCTAAAAACAGTCAGCAATCACTGTTGGCCTCTGTCAGTTTTTATTACCTCTATTCTTTTTACAGCTCCGTTCAAAAGAGGCAAATGTATTCTGAATATAAAGATCAGAAAAAGACTTGATACCCAAGGAGGCCCACAAATAAAAAGCACCATCAACTATAGTTGATGGTGCCTTCTTTATAAAGAAGGCTGAAAAGAGGGATTTTTCAAAATGGGTGACTGAAGGGAAAAAAAGGTAAACTTAAAATAATGACGAAATTGATACCATATTTTCAAGGTAACTTTGACAATAGAGTTATTATAAAAACCTGCACTCGGAGGTTGCTTTTGGGCATAAATCAGGGCTGGTAAATAGGATAAGGCACAAGAAGAAATCTCCAAGCTCAGCCACGCCGGGGCATTATTCATGCCTTCCCCCTGTAGCCAGTACCTGAGAATACAAATAGTACATGCCCAATAATAGAACATAAAGTTTGGTAAAGCCACCCCCCCCATCTTTTTCGGTCTTTGAAGATATGTCTTGCGTATTCTAGGGTTTTTTTTGTTCCAAATGAACCCAGAGAGAATCTTGCCTAATTTGACAAAAAAGGAAATTGGGATAAATACAGGGACACACTGAAAAAGAAAAGAAAATATTGGGAGGTTGTTCATTTTAATTGTATTTATGCGCCCTGCTACAGACAGATGGAGTAGAGACCATCTGTCCAAATCCTGCCTAAGTCTCTCCACAAGTGGGTTGAAATTAAGCTTGAAAAGATTATGAAATTGACATATAATTTTAACCCCTAAATATGTAAAGTTGTCCGATACAACTCGAAAAGGCAGTGCTGTACACTGATATTTCTGTGCAGCAGCATTCAGAGGGAACAGTTCACTCTTGGCGAGATTATTGCGCCTTGACCTTCCTTCTAGATCCTCGCATTTAGCTTGCAGTTGTCTGACCTCCTCCGTTAGGACACTTACAGCAGATTGAAGAGAAGTCAGGTCGTCACTGCAGGCTGTAGCTGAAAGCTCCAAATCTTTAATGGTGGTCCCTTGAGCATTAACAGTGGCCTGTAGGGTGGTTATTGCAGCTTTAAACTCAGCCTTCACAGATGATATTTCTGACTGCAGTGTATGGGTAACTGTATCAATCTTGCAGTCAAGCTTGTCGCAGATGTCCCGTTTCAAAACCTCCAATGCTCTGGTAAATGTGACTTCGCCGAGCGGTGCGCCCGCACCCCGCTCGTAGCTGCTCTCTGTGATAGCCGCATCACGTTGAGAGTCGCGACCCAGCTCCGGGCTCTGTGTACCTCCCGCATCGGCCTGGCCCAGATTTCTCCGTTGCTCCCTCTTATCTCCCATTATGCAAAAAAAGAAGAAAAGGCAAATGGTGGGACTTTTAGTGAAAGAACTTGATCGTCCTCACTGGCGTTGTTGTCCCTGGCTTTCTTTCTCTCTTTCTCTCCCGCTCCGTTCCTGTGCTACTGCGAGTGTAACTAAATAACTACCGCCCCTTCCCCGTCATCCCAGGGCAAAGCACAAGGCTGGTGTGCGGAGTGAAACGGAAAAAAAGTGCGAGAGAGAGGGTGAGAGAAAGGAAAAGAAAACCCAACGGCTCGCGATAAGGAGCCGGCTCACGTCGTTAACGTCAAAAATCCGGCTCTAAGAGCCATTTTGTTCACGACCGACACATCACTACTCGAGAGCCATGGTCCTGCAGGTTTTAGATCTCACCCTGGGTCACCACACCTGAATCAAATAATTTCTACCAGGCCTCTATTCTTACTCTGGATGACATTATCTTGGCCTCCAGTATCACTGTGAGAGCATTTCACTTACAGACTGCAGGCTTACTTGTGGTTCCTAGAGTGTTTTAAAGTGAAATGGGAGGGAAAGCCTTCAGCTTACAGGCCCCTCTTCTGTGGAACCAGCTCCCAATTTGGAAGAGAGATACCCTCTCTACTATTAAGATTAGGGTTAAAACTTTCCTTATGACAAAGCCTATAGTTGGGACTGGAGCAATTGACCCAGAATTCTCCCTTAGTTACACTCCAATAGGTGTAGGCTTTTGGGGGCTTCCCATGATGAATTGAGAGCTTCTTCTTCAGTTGTTGTTGTGATTTGGAATTGTACACATAAAATGTAATGATAATAGTAATAATAATAACAATATAGAACAGACTGTCTGGCTAGTCACCTTGAAAAGTACTGGAAAGAAGAAAAAAACATTTTCTTTGTGTGACAAGAATGACAAGTATCACATTGGGTGGTGACTACAAATACTTTTCTAACCTATGACATTTTACTAACTGTCATTAAACTGTCATGCCTTGGCTTCTTGTCACAATCATTTGAGCCAGTGTCAAAGAAAGAAAACATTTAAAGGCCTAAGTGTAGTTTGCAAACTATACTTTTAATTCTCTAAAAATGTTTTAGTCTTTTTAAAGAAAAAAGTTGTTTGTTTTGTTTTGTTCTCTGAAACCAGTGCTGAGTATGTTGTGATGAGTGATTGGACGTGATCATACCACACAGAATCTATTAAAGCTTGTTTTTGTTTGCCAGTGTCAGTTGGATATTTCCATGTCTTGATCAGAATTTTCTGTCCTGAAGCAAACTTGTTAGTCTAGTTAGGCTGCATATCCATTCTTTAAGTGATCACGCAATGAACCGTGCTTCTGGGCCCAAACTACCCTGCGTTTAATAAGGTCTTTGTGTTAATAAAACAGCCACTAGCTTCAGCCGAGTCCGACATCTTCCGCTTTAGAATAAGACTATGCAGCAAACTGGCGCGAAATGACATGCATGATGTTAAAGCAGCAGAGTTTACTTCTACGTTTAGAAGATAAATTTTTGAAATTTATCTTCTAAAGTTTATTAATTTAAACTCGCTGACATTCAGCGAGTTTAATTATTTTACAGTGTAACGCAAGTACATTGTAAGTAACTGTAATTAAAATACCTAAAAATGAACAGTAGTTAGTTACTCTACTTTTTCAGTGGAAAAGTAATTTAATTACAGTAACGCCCACCCAACACCTGTCATATGTCACACAGTTTCAAACAAAACAACTTCTTCTAGCCTAACTTGGTGGGTGTGTGTGTGTGTGTGTGGGTGTGTATGTGTGTGTGTGGGGGGGGGCGGGGGCTTAGTTCCACTTTTTTTCTGTCTGCATGTTCCTGTTCTTATTAATATGCCTCTGCAGCTCTGCACAAGACTTCCTGTTTTTCAGTCTGGCTGAGCACTTGGTTTGTGAGTCAAAGCTGGCCTTGCTTTATACAGGCCTTTATTATTAAAATACATAAAACAATATAATCAGAAAATAAGCACTAAGAATATATATTTATTCTTTAACAGTATTTAGATATGAAGATAAAGTCAACAGCACAAAGCAAAACCAACCAGCACAGAGAGACTTTAAACCGATCGGCACAGTGATTCTACTTTAGAAACATGAGCAGGTAGAGATGGAGGCTGCAGCCTGAATGCTCATCAGTTTGTTACCAGTTCAGGGTCTGGCCCATGGGCTGTGGTCGGCCTTCACTAGCTCTAACACCACTCTGGCTTTTTGACTAGCTTAGCATTAGCATTCTTTATGTGCAAATGCTTGGGCCTTTCTCAATATGTGTACTTGTGCATACTTGCGTTCTCGTGTACTCGTGATACGTCATCAGTCAGAGACCAAGTACTGTTCCAATTCGAAGTATGCATCAAGCTGAGAACACAAAAAAGTCCCGGATGTGTTCTCGCTCCGCCCGTTTTATCGAGCATGCATCGGTGGTGACTTGTGTGGACTTGGTACAGCTAAATATCCCAGAATGCATTTCGTCCAAAACTCAAACGCGGCAATGGCGGACGAGCGGGGCTAAAAACTTTTAAATATTACTCTTTCTGGGTCACAAAATAAACATTTAAGTTATTTTCAAGCGAGAATGTAGCTGTGTAAACTTCAAATATCTGCTCGATTTATCAAGATATCATATATTTCCAAACGCGCTCCGACGTTTTTGGAGACATCTGTGACCCGCCAGCTCCATAGCAGACAGCGAGGTCGAGGATTATTAGAGCCGGCGAGAACAGCAGACTCCCGGCACATCGTTTTCAACCCCCCCTTCAAAAGCAAGTCCCTTAATCAAAACAGATAATATATTGAGTGTCGAATCCACCCTCTGCAGGACTCTGCTGTGATGTCATCACAAGCTGCATCCATAGCTGCTAGCAGGGTCATTTGGGTATGTGGATGCCTGTCATATACCTTCCACCTCCAGGAAGAGAAAAACTCCTCAATTGGATTTAGGAATGGAGTGTAAGGAGGAAGAAACTCCATAAGCATCCTGTCGTGTGCTGCAAACCACTGCCTGACTACAGCAGAGTGATGGAAGCTAACATTATCCCAAACTACTACATACATTGTCCGATTGTCACCAGGATCATCCCTTTCATTTTGTGGGATTAGGTCCCTATAAAGAGCGTCCAGAAAAGCCAACAGGTGTGGTGTATTGTATGCACCAATACGAGGAATATGGGTGTGAACGCCATTTTCTGAGATTGCTGCACACATTGTAATATTTCCTCCTCGTTGGCCTGGGACATCAATGGTGGCTCTTTCTACAATGTGATTTCATCCACGCCGTCTGCCTTTTGCGAGATTGAATCCCGCTTCGTCAAGATATACAAACGTGTGCAGGGGTTCCCTGGCATCCAATTCCAGGATACGCTATACAAAGGATGAGAATAAAAAAGTCTGTAATGGTGCATTTGGCACAACAGATTGTACAGTTTGAATTGTAAATAGGATTACAGTAACATGCATAAATGTAAGTGCAGTACATGGCCTAAACTTTTACAGTAAACAGAGGTACATATGCAAACATGTTTTACCTGTACATACTGGTGACGCTGCTCCTTCACTTGATCACTGTTCCGTTCAAATGGTACTTTGTACAATTGCTTCATGGACATTTCATTCCGTCTGAGGACTCTGTCTGTGGTGGAAATTGATATTGACTGAATATTTCCGAAGATGGTGTCATCTTCTACGACAGTTCTTTGTATTTCTCTCAGTCTCAAAGCATGGTTTGCAGCCACCATTGCACAAATTCTTTCCTCTTGCTGCGGAGTCAAAAGTGGACCTCTTCCACCTCTTCTAGGTTGTCTGGCAGTCCTTTTTGAGATGCAGATGAAAAAACACAAACATAAATAAGCGCAAACATGCTTACAGTAATTGTTACAGGACTATCATTCAAAACTCCTTTCTTTACAGCATTACTGTATTGTACCACAGCACACTATGCCACACCTGGGCCAAGTCTGCGCTTCAGTTACAGTACGTCTACATGTAAAGATCTATAAGGTCATGTCCTAATGCAAGTCTCCTGTATGACTATGAAAGTGCAGAGCAAATTAGTTTGTGCTGAATAACTACATTACAGTATGCTCACCTGTTTTCCCGACAAAATGTCTGAATAATAGAACTTACAGTAGTTCTCCCAACATTTGGCTGCACCCTTCGACCAGCCTCGGCCATTGTGAGGCCATGGTTTATCACATGATCCACAAGTGTTGCCCTGATTTCGTCAGGAACGTGTCTATGTGGTTGGCCTCTTCTTACCCAGTTTTGTCCTTGTCCTCCACCGATCCTCACCCCTCTTCCACAAGGCTGACGTTCCATGTTCTGCAGTTTTGTAGATTCAGTATGCACCTCATGCCAATCCTGTCTGTTGGTTTACATTATATATATACTTGTAGAGTAGGGGATACTGTAACGCGATTCACCTGTGACTGGGTAGAAGAGGCTTTTCATTGGTTGCAAGTAAGAGTAACACACACCAATTTTCATTAGTGTGAGATAAGGTTCAACTGAGAAAAGTAATTTATAGAGATTTTCATGGAAACTCCTTAAAAATAGGGTTTTCAAAATGGGTGTACAAATTGTTTGACAAGATGTTGGGGTGTTATGGGGTGGCTGTAGCTCAGTGGCAGAGCGGATCAGCCACTAACCAGAAGGTCGGTGGTTCAATCCCAGGCTGCTCCAGTCTGCATGCCAAATATCCTTGGGCAAGATACTAACCCCATGTTGCTCTCCGATGCATCCATCGGAGTGTGAATGTGTATGAATGTTAGCTACTTAGCACTTAAGCTTAGAAGTGAATGGGTGTGATTGGGTGAATGAATTAGCTGTATAAAGCGCTTTGAGTGCTCGGACAGAGTAGAAAAGTGCTATATAAGAACCAGTCCATTTACCATGTTCAACAATTTTGAGTGCACTGACACAAGCAATGAAATGAAGACT
Source organism: Neolamprologus multifasciatus (assembly GCF_963576455.1). NCBI lineage: Eukaryota > Metazoa > Chordata > Actinopteri > Cichliformes > Cichlidae > Neolamprologus > Neolamprologus multifasciatus. Next base: position 12,711,481 of record NC_140444.1, read on the forward strand.
ATTAGTTGTAAGGACAATGACTATTCAGCCGGTACAAATATAAATAAATGTGACATTCATGATAAAAGCAAGGAGATAGTGATAAATAGCAAGCCAAATGTGACCATTCTTTAGATATTTGTACTTTCTCAACTGCTTCATGTCCAAAGGCATTTGCCACAAGGTTGTGCCAAAACGACTACATGTTGTGGAGGTTGAACTAACTATTGTGCAAAGTTTAATTCTGTTGTGAGAAATGCACCAAAGCAACTGAGAAAAACTGTAAATGCTAGTGAGGAAATTTGGGTTCCGACTGAGGTATAACTTCAGGGAGAGCCAAGGCCAACATAACAAACAAAACATCCATGATGTGAAAATAAAATAAACTTACCTAACTCCAAAGAAAACAAAATATACAACCTATAACCATAACCTACCTAACAACACATAAACAGGAGAAAACAGGGTGTCAAAACAAAAGGCAGCTCTTCCCTACAAGCAGTCTGTACATTAAAACAAAAATGCACATACAAGTCACAAAGGCATGCAAGCCCATACAGGTATGGCAACCAAAATGGCCAGAGGGCCCAGAAGTACAGCTCCCCACCTCACTGGCATCCACTTCAAGCTTGAAAGGTTTAGAAAAATCTGGAGCAACAAGAACAGGTGAACTCGACAGAAGACCTTTTGCACATTCAAAAGCATGTTGACACTCAGGACTCTAAATGAATGGTACCTTCGGGCTGCACAGGTTTGTCTTTTTTTTTTCTCTTTCTTTTTTTTGTTGTCCCATTTGGATCTTTAGCCATCAGAATTGTTGTCTTAAGGCCAAGAAAGATGCCAAGCGGATTTATTTTACCAAGTGGATCATCATGGCCTTGCCATATTGGTCCATTTGATTGACCTTTATTATAATTATGTATTTATTTTATTTTCGGTTGCTACAAACAGGACAGACATGACTGGGGGATAGGACAGGGAGAAAGAATGAAAGAAAGAGAGGGAGAGAAAGAAAAACAGAGGGGAGAAGAGACGGTGAGAAAGGGGGGAAGAAAGAAAGAAAAACAAACAAAACACCTGGATCACCTGTATGGAGAAAAAAAACAGAAGAGAAAGCAAACCAAAAAAAGAGCAACATAATAAATACAGCACCATCACAATAAACTAGCTAGCAGTAGATAACAGTAGATACTAAGTATTAAACGCTATTGTGCAGCACGCAAGATAGACAGCGCACAATGTGCTTTGAGGCAGCAGCCAAGAAAGGTGTAGTCCGCGTCTGTGAACACCCGTGTGTACACCTGTGTGCACACCTGTGTGGATCAGCATGCTTGTATTCCAAAGGTTTCTCCATGTAACGATCTGCTAGGGAGTGTGGGGAGCCATAGCCCCGTCCCCCAGGGCATGAAGCAGGTATGGAGGAGATCCAGGCCCCAGACATCCAGAGGCCCCAGAGTACGAGGACCCGAGGAGGACCACCAAAAGGGGGGGAACCGTGCCACCCTCCTGGGAATAGCTGGGTAGAGCCCCAAACGAGAGGTCACCCAGCAGCTACGTAGCAGAGGCCAGAGGGGGTTGCAGTGGTGTGCCCGCGGGCTCTGCCGGCAGCCAGCTGTGCCAGAGAGGACCGAGCTTCAGGCCCAGAGGCCTGAGGGCACCCCACCCCCCGGAAGGGGCCCAGCCGGGCCACAGGCGCCAGGCCCCGCCAATCGGCCACCAGGAGTGAGCCAGTACATACATGAGCGCCCAGCCCCAGTCAACAAGAACCACCAACACACCAACGTCTGAATACTCGGCACTCACCCAACGTGTAGACAGACACAAATAGACACTGCACAGACAGTCACACTCCCCAAACATACTCTATATCCCAGGTCCAGGTACCCCCGCCCCCAGAGGGGCAAGCTGCACCTAGACCCAGGAGATGTAACCCTTCTCTCTGGGGTGGAGGCAAGCGGACCACCTCCTTATCTGCAGTAGCAGGGAGGCCCCGCATCCCAGACCCCAATCTGAACCATCAGCTAAACGCTTGAACACAGTGGCTAAAGTGTCGACATGCTTTGACCAGTTCAGTTGGAAGAATAGATGACCACATCATCAAGATAAACATTACAGTTTGCCACACCAGATAATACAGTTGACATTAACCTCTGGAAGATAGCAGGAGCATTTCTCATTCCAAATGCCATGACTGTATATTGTAAAAAGTGATCAGGTGTTACGAAAGCTGAGATTTCTGATGCTCTTTTTGTCAAAGGAACTTGCTAATAACCTTTAAGAAGGTCAAGCTTCTTCTTTTTTTTAACACAGTTTTCTAAGCTTTAGAGCGCTCCAAAATTCACATGAAAGAAAACATAAAGAAATGTCATTCTAACATTTTGGAGAGACTGTAATGGCACATCAAATTTGGTTAACAAAGTGAAATATAGGATTTATAGGTTAAGTGGCAAACATAACCAAAAATAAATGTCACAAATGTACACATACAAAAATCAAAAACACCGTAGTTTAAACTAATAAATGGTGAGGACAAAAACGGACAGAGGAGGAAGAATTAGCAATGAGACAGCTTCAATCTGTGCTTTAATTAACATGTTAAGATGCACATTTTATTAAATAAAAATTACTATTAAACACTTATAGATTATACACTCACTCGAAACACTGCATGGTCCGCAACAATATTCATATAGGTGGTATTAAACTGGGCCAAGTAAAGATCCTCCACACCACTGGAGCTCCACCTGGCTGAAGTGTTGGAGCCAGAGGTGTAGAGTGATGCTCTGCCACTTTTTGTTTGATTTATTTTTAAATAAATATTTTTTATATATTTATAGAAAATATAGAAGTTTATTTGCCTAATTTCAATAAAGAGGACTTTATATTGGAATCAATGTTCACTCTTATTGAAACCACCTGTAGAGCAGCACATCACTAAAAGATGAATAAAAGCACATCAGAGAGTGTTTCAGAAGCTGACCAGTGATAGGCCAGCTCACTGACTTTGATCTTTCACTGAGATGTAAAGAGGATGAAGCAGAGGAAGTGTTCTTTCTGGAAATACAGAAACCTCATCTGTTTATACAGTAATGTAACAGAATAATATTTAAAAGCTGCAGCCGAATGGAGAAGTCACAGAAAAGGCAGCAAACACAACTAAACATAAATCCAGTAGACACAGTTGAATACTGAACAAACAGCATTTTTGCTGTGTTGTGGCTCACTTTGAAGAAATTTAGCTCCTAACCCTTTGACAAGATCAAAGCTGGGACCAAATAGCTGAGTTACCTCCGTTAAGGATCGGCGAGTACCTACTGGCTAGTGTTACAAACCATGACTGAAAATAAGTTTGATCTCCAGCTCACAGCTTCCTCGATTTAATGGGAACTTCCGTTAAATAGAAACTTTTTTTTTTTGCCTGTCCCATTTGTTTTTTTTGCCATCAGAATTATTGTCTAAAGGCGAAGAAAGATGCCCAACAGATTCACTTTACCAAATTGACCATCCCAGCCTTGCCGTAATGGTCTATTTGATTCACCTTTTATTGTTTATTTTATTTATTTTTTATTTTCACTTGCTAGATACGGGACAGACTTGAATGAGGAAAAGAAAAGGGAGAAAGGAAGAGGGGGAAAAAACAGCGGAGAAGAGGGATGGGGATAAAGGGCAAAAACCAACTAAATAAGCAGACAAAAAAATACATATATCAATCACCTGGATCACCTGTTGAGAAAGAAAAAAGAAAACAAGCAGAAGAAAACGAGAGTAATTCAATAAACAACATCACGATGATATATGGGAATAGAACAGTAAATACTAAATATTAAACATTATTGTGCAGCACATAAGATCGACAGCGCACAGTGTGCTTTGAGGTAGGAGCCAAAAAGGGTGTAGTTTGTGTGTGTGAGCACCCGTGTGTACACCTGTGAGCATGTGCGCGCTTGTATTTAAAACATTCCTTCATGTAATGATCTGCTAGACGGTGTGTGTGTGTGTGGGGGGGGGGGGGGGGGGGCGGAGCCCCGTCCTCCAGGGCATGAAGCAGGTATGGAGGAGATCAAGGCTCCAGACATCCAGAGGCCCTCAGAACACAAGAGACCAAGGAAGACCAACAGAGGGGCAACCGCACCACTATAAATTAATATATTTTCAACATAATAGCAGTGTAAAACTAAAAACAAATCACTGTTACAGAAATATACAATATACAGAAATTTAATATAGATATTACAATCATTTAATCATTTTTGATTTAATGTTAATTTACCGTTGCCATTTTACAGTTATTTGGGGTAATTTTTACGTACATTTCTTACAGTTACTGTAAGAACTGTAAGTAAACTTACATTTGTATAATGACTGAAACCAGCCCACCGAGGCAACAATGGGCTGGGAGGTCAAACAAAGGGCACTTTGGCTGAAGGGAGAAGTGCAGCTACTTGACTGTAATTGATGATGAAGGAACTATAAAAATTCCATGTTCCATGTTCTTAGTCTTAGTTTTGCCCACTTTAGTTTTCCTAAAGACACATGTTCACTAAATCAAACTGAGATCTTTGGAATTTTGTGTCTTGGTACATGTAATATGGTATGTTATCCATCCCATCAGAAAATGAGCACACTGTGGTCATAAAGGGATGGACTTAATCAGCTACAATACCCAGGCTGTGGTGGATAAATAATGCTCACAAAGATCTCAAGGTGTGCAAAGAAGTACCACCTACACAATTTTATCATCAGTAGCAGTCTGATCCATTGAGGAGGGATGGCTCTATGCTTTCGTGTCATTTACTCCCAAATCTGATCCTTCCATCCAAATTTTGTTGCAGAAATCAAGACTCAATAGACCAAGAAATGTTTTTTTAGTCTTTTGGTATATAATTTTGATGACACCTAGTTTGTTAAGAATGCAGACAAATCGGAAACATGAGGACACAGAAAAAGATATGTCTTGCTAACTAACTTATCACACTACAACAACAGTTATTTTAATTTTGTCTTTTTCTATATTTTTAATATTTATTTTACATTTGATCATTTTACAATTTATAGGCTCCTTTAGTTGAAGGAATGTCTCAATGTTGTTTGTAAACTTGATGAAAAGTCAAGAAAACAGCTTCCTAAAGCCTTGTTTATTTGAAGTATTAATATTACAGAAACATTTGATTACAGTTAAAGCCCCACCTGTGTATATGCAGTCCCCCAAATAATTTCACAATAATATTCCTGACACATGCAATACATGCATATGACCATCCTGTGTAACTAACCATAGCTTTTTTGTTATGATTCCATCCTGGAAAAAATAGGCAGGGAGAGAAGACATCAAACTAGCGAAGAATGAAAAATGTGGCCTGTGGCATTCAGAAAATAGCCTATGACTGCATATAGAGTTGGCATCATGATCTAATTTCAATATACATCTACGTTCTAAAGGGTTTACATTTATATTATTACATTTATTCAAATTACATAAAGACATAGATTTCAAGTTCAATAATATTTATATTTGTCTTATCCCACATTTAATTTACCATATGCCTTTCACTGTTCACACATGATATCATTTTCTGTCCATTTTCTAGCTATCTGCCTAATTTACTTACTTCATATTTATTTTCTATCCTTCTCTATTTGCCTGCCTCTCTGTCCCAATAGTTTGGGAAGATCCTTTATTCTATCATGTCTGCCAAGATGCTGTCATCTTCTTCAGTGTCCACTTTGATCTTCTTGCCCACCAGCTGCTGCATATGTTCTGGAGGGATACCCTTTGGCTCACCAACCTTCACTGCAAACATGTCCAGGCACAGCACTGTTCCTTTAGGGATTTTCACCTTAGCAATGACTGACTTGCCCAACTGGAGTAGAAAAGGAATATAAATACATAAAAGATATTTTAATCCAGCTCATGTACGTTTTGCAAATTTGTACAGTTATGGATGTTCAGTGAACTGAAGAGGGTGGAAGTAAACACAGTCAACGATGACTGGTTTGATAGTGTTATGACATGATAGAATTTCAAAACTCAAGTCAAATGACTCAAACTGACCTTATCATGGCAGGTCTTCTCGCATGGTAACATTTGCTTGACTGGTGACCCCATTGCTGTTTCCACCAGTCATATTGCTCGGACCAGTTCTGCCAGCTGGGAGGGCTCCAGGGATGCCTCATGGTCATTTCCCTTCCAGGTCTTATCCAGGGTCACATGGCGTTCCACAACTTTTGCTCCCATCGCCACGGCAGCCACAGTGATGTAGATCCCTTTCTCATGTCCAGAATATCCAATTGGAACATCTGAAAATTCCTCCTGGTATTTCTTTAAAAAAAGAAGTAGAAAAGAAAAAAGCCTATAGTATTATTGTCTGCTGCACGCACTGCCTCTTTGTGTACCTGTAACTGTCATACAATACAATGCTAAGACATACCCAAACAATTTAATTTAAAATCTAAACACAAGTCTGAGCATATTACAGTCAAATGTGTTGTACTGCCCAACACAATCACAGGTTTTCATTAACAGGTGTCTTCTCTCCAGAATCAGCATCTACTTTGTGATTGTGTAACATTTAGGGGCTGGATTTGAAAGTAATTGTTTAGCTAGCTGTTGTGTACTATAAAACTGCTAATGTTTATAGTAATGTGCCATTTGCAGTGCACTGGCAGTTTGTATTCTCTGTATACTACTGCAATTTCATTCATGATATATGTTAATAATTCGATTCTAAGTATATGTAAACACAAAGGACAGATAGGAATTGAATTTAGACTAGTTTATGTTGATCTGATTAGAGAAAATCCTTGACTTTTGGAGTAAATAAAATAGTATCTGCTGAACCTATTTCCCACTTCAAATCTATAACTAATAAAAAGCTAATATATCTGATACAATCATATGTGAAAAACAATATAAAAATATTTTCTCGTACATTTCATGTAGTTTTTGGCATATTGATTATTTCTCCACATTTTACCCAGAGGAGATGATGATGATGTTCATTCATCTTACCCTGATCACACTGAGGTTGACATCTTTAGGATCCAGAGGGTAGGCGCTGGTGCACTGCAGGAGAGTAAATTTCTGGTTGTGCTCCTTTACTGTCTTGTAGACACGGCGTATGGTTTCCATGGACTGCATCCCAGTGGATACCACCATTGGTCGCCCTGACAATGATAGATTTGTATATATGTAACCCAACAGACTTATTAATAAATGTAGTTAATATTTTAAGCAATAAATAAATCATATTAATAATTGTTTTATTACAGGTAAATAACTCGTCCCGTAACATAAGTGGGGGCTCATCCGGGATCTCCTTTTCCCCATAAGGAGGATTCCCATTTGTGAAAGAGAGAAAGTGTGTTTTGCTCCATTTTGTTTTCTTCTTCTGCCCTCTTCCCTGTTTTGAGCGCCATGTCGGCTCCATTTTGTTTAGAGGACGTTTTAAAAGCTCCATCTGTTGTGCTCCTTGAGAACTGCTGCAAATGCGAATTGCTGCATTACAGCCCTGGGCCTTGGAGAGAGTGAGACTACCCTTTTGTGCTTATGAAAATCTAAGTGTGCCAGGACTCGTGGATGACTGGCTGCTGGGAGTCCTGTGCCAGCCTTCTTTTATGCAGATCACAGTGTGCCAGACCTCGCGGACGATTGGCTGCCTGGAGATCCCATGACCACTCCAAGACCAATTGACTGGCTGATTGTCTGCACCTGGGAGTATAAAAGGCTGAAGATCCTTCACACTATGGGGAATTGCTGCTCTGAAGTGACATGCAGTGTCCTCCTCGTTGCCTCACACTTGAACTTTGTTGAAACTGTTTGCTGTGTTGCTCTTTGTTTGCTAAACCAGCTGAACTTAGTTTCATTAGAGTTTTGTGATGCTGGCTTGCCTTAGTTAACCCTTAGCTTTTATTTTGTGTGCTGCCAGCTTGCCTTAGTTAACCTTTAGCTTTTACTCTTGACTGTTTTTTCTTTATGTAATAATTGTTTGCCCAGTGGTCTGTTGAACAGCCCTGTCGGTTTTCTGTTCAAAGTTTGAAATTAAAACCTTTTTCTTTACTCAGTTTTGTGTTGGGGGCTTGTGTATGTTACTCCTTCCCTGACGCCTAGCAGAGGGGGTCGTAACAAATTCACTATTATTTATTAAACTTAATTACACATAATTAATTTATATTGTATTCATATGTATTATGTCATTATTTTTGTACTCCCACTGGATTTATACAGCTGCATGTTGAAATAGTCTGCAATACAAACAGCAAACAAACTTCCATTCACAGCACGTGTGATTCCTGACAGTTGAGACTGTGTGTGTGTGTGTGTGTGTGTGTGTGTGTGTGTGTGTGTGTGTGTGTGAAATGTTTGGTGAAAAAATGTTGAATGAGCTGAAATACACCAAATCATTCACCTGAAAGACAAAGTGGAGAACTGTTGAAAGCTCATACTCACACAGGAGAAGGGGTTTTGAAGTTAGCAGGTAGCCGAGCTTATTTAAAATGTACATTAGAAAAAGCTGACTAATTACAAAAGAAAATTTTGATTCAAAAACCATCTAAATGAATATTGAAAGTTCATATTATTTTATTCACTGAATGACTGAAATGTGGGAGAATCCAGGCCTGGCCATAAATTAGCATCTATGGTCAAACCTTTTTTTTCTCTTCAACTTAGAGACACATTCTCATGCATGACATCATCAGCTCCACAGAAATATGCCCTTTCTACATTTGTGTTATTGTACAGTTTAAATTCATACTATATTTTTACACTGATGAACTGAATCAATACTTGAATAAAAAATAGCCACAAATAGCTTCAAAACTAGAGAATCTGTGAAGGAGATTATTGTTTGAAATTTATCTCCATGCCATGTTGTTACACTTTTAATCCTGCCCACTTTTATACCTGTCCAGTGCAGTTTCACATTTTTCTTTTTGTTCTTTTTTTTTTTTTTTTACTAAGGACCACACCCACCTTGTTACACAGTGTTTAATTCACTGCACACCGTCAGTTTCATGTTTCCTTAACATTGAGGCAAGAGTGCTGTTTAGGTGTAATACAACAAAGGCCTGTACCTTTTCTGGCTGTCTTTTCCAGATATGGGAAGTTGTTTGCATCGCAGGACGCAACTTTGAAGAACGGCACATCCAGCTCATGAAGAAACTCCACAGCTATCTATGAATATCAAGGTAATTAAGGCACAGAGTATCATCAGTGATCTGTGATATATGTACTGTTCTACGTGTTAGTTATTTAGCTACAGTATGAAAAAGAATGTAAACACTCTATTAATTCTACATTTTCAAGACAGAATTTGAAACTTTCATTAATCTCTGATGATCTGTGCATGGTGAAATCATTATCATCATTTTTTCTACATTTTCTTCCAAGTTTTTTTTTTTTTCAGGGTTACACACACATTACCGCATCAAAAGTAATAAAACATTTAAAGTGAATGTTCCTGACAATACATAGTTATTTGCAGCTCATACCTCATCCATACCAGAGGCGGTGAGAAAGATGCCGATGTCTTCTGCATACTTTTTTAGTTCCCTGTATTGATCATGACTGAACTCCAAGTGACGCTTGTGGTCACCGTACGTTTCCCCCCAGGAGTGCTTTGAATTGTAGGGGCGCTCCAAGGCTCGCTTGCTGAATTTGTACTCTAATTCACTTTTCTGGAATTTGGCACAGTCAGCACCACAGTCCTGATGAGAGAAGAGATGAGAAGAGCAACATAGTGATTTTACAGTTCAAATATTTTTTCATCATCATTCACAGGCACACCATCACCTCCTAAATTTACCTTTGCCATCTTGATCATTTTCTTGGCAATCTCAATGTCTCCCTGGTGGTTTTGTCCAATTTCAGCAATAATGAAACATGGATCGGAGCCCCCAATCATTCTGCCAGGACACAGTTTAAACTGCAGAGGCATAGTGGCGACAGAAAGTTAACAGGCTAAAATTCTGAGTGGAGTCAAATTCACAGGTGAATCTCAAATGACGAACGCTTCCAGGTTGAGAGGAAGATGCTGTTGGGCACATTGCTATTTATAATCCTGGGGAGACCCACCTCTGCAACACCTAAATTTACATGTTATTCAGGTTTGAATACACCTACTGTTTGTTTGTTTTTCTATCCATGAAAACTAGCAGTGGTCCATTTCTTCTTCCCAGATAGATTGTTGAGGATGACTGGATGATCCTGTATCTAAATAGGTCATTTAGCAATTTCTGCCAAATTTCAGTCAGGGACCATTATTCCTCCATAAATGGTGCTGGTCTAGCATAGTGTGGAGTGGTGCCATCATTTCTACAGTTGAGCCTTTGTGGCTGTGTATATGTTGCCGCAGTTTGGGATAATCTGTGTAATCGCTTGCTGTGTGGAGTATGAATGACAGAACAGAAACAGAGGCTACAAGCTTGATTGCACGACTGAAGCATTTTGACGCAGTTTGTTACCAGTTTGTTAACCAAGCTCTGGCTGCTGGGTTGAGATTGACATGCACTTAGCTCTATCATTACTCCGGGTTTCTGGCTCGCTTTGTGTTGTGTTAGAGTGCCCCCTGTGCAGATGTGTGCAAAAAGCTAAAGTTGTATTGGTGGTATGCTACAGGGATTTCTGTCCTGCACACGTTCTCCATTCTACTATTTCACTCTTGTGCTTTGTGCAAGAAAAAAAAACACATGCATAAGGCATGCATTTTGCTGAAGCAAAAAAAGAACTTTATTTGGCAAAGAATATATTGACATTAAAGTCATTAAGTGCCAAGTGTTTAAGTGCCAAAAAGATCATTAGTTTCAGAAGCTTTCTGGGAAGAAGTGTGGCTTTTTCAACTCATTCAACAAACCAATAATAACTGTCATGATAAGACAAACAAATAAATGGAAAATAAAATGGATCAGAACCACTATATAAAAAGTTGTGACCCCACACCTACAATTGTCATGCTTATCATGTTTTATTAAAAAGGATCATTTGTGGTCTCTGTTTCAAAGCTGACATAAACTGAGATGCTAAATGAAACACAGTACACAAAGTCAAATAGGGGGTGAGAAATGAACACAAATGCAGATGTTTAAAACAGGAATTCAATACTGACATTTGTCTTTTACTTTTTTAAGGAAGAACATTTTCTATTCATACTCCAACTGAGTCAACAATTTTGTTAACAAATATTGTTAAAAGGGGTGCCGGCAGAGACTTGGCGTCTCACTACTTCAATGCTGCAATCCATGCAAACCCTAAAAATATAAAACTGCACAGACATAGATCAGTATTCTATTTACAGTTTGCAATTTTGTGCAAGATTGATGAATTATGTGCAAGCTACTTTTTACATTTTAATAATATTTTTAATAAGAAATGTACACATTTCTACATTGATTGGTACCTTACACCAAGTGCAAATAAAATATACAATTATTTGTTGGATGAAAATAAAATCTCATCTATAAAATGATGTAAAAGATAGTGTTTACAACTTAAACATTTTTATTTATAATATTAGATATTGGCAAATATAACTGAAATAATCCTTTGGATATCAGTTTCCAAAGTATAGTCAAGTAAAATTTATCTCTGCATCTCAAATACTTTTAAATCTGTTTAAACTTCTCCAAAAATGCCTTGTTGAAAATGCATAATTACAAAGTAGTGTGTAGAATAAAAATTGATTTGCCCAGAGGCCTTCTTCAATAACATATCTCACCTAAGTCTTCACCTTCTACATAATTTACTTAGGGATTATTAAAGCATTCTGATTAGGATTCTTCAGATATCAGTGCAACTAGCAGTCAGAGACTGATTGGATAACCCTGTTCTAGCCCTGTGGTATGCTTTGGATCATGAGCTGTTTCTCTCTTTTTCCAAACCTTCTTCCCATTATTCTGATCCAAGTTAACTTAGGTTTCATCTCTCAGAAATGTAAAAGTCAGAAATACCCAGGCTGTTTTAGATGTTGGTGGCAAAGTCTAACCTGGCCTTCTTGTTCGTGGTCTTGATCTTGTTCTAGACCCTCTGTATAAGCTTGATTAAAACAAATTGGGGAAAAAAAATACAGCCCCACCTCCAGAAAAATTGTCTAGATGTTGTAAAGTATTTTTCTTAACCAAGGAAAGAATGATCTCTTCCCACAGTTCAGTTATATTCTTTTGGTGTTGCTGAGCTGGCCAGTTCATTCTTTCTTTTCAAGAATCACATCTGCCAGAATGTTGATTTGGCCAGTCTTAAAGTTTTTTGTCATCATACTAATAGGTTTTGACTTGGACAGAATGTGAAAACAAAATGTCTCTTCTTCTGTGCTTGTAGAAATTGTCGATTTGCATAACCGAGATTAAGATGCAACTTTTGCAGAAACATCTAAATTATAGTGTTTCCTTCCAATCAGGTTGTTCAATGAATTCTTAAATTTATTCATTAATATGTGAACATTTTCTTCTGCATATCCAATTTGGAAAGCATGTTATTTTCTTAATACTTCTGCAATATTTATCTTACTTGTTTTAAGTCATCGTTTTACAACGTCGAAACATCATCACACCACACACAAAACCTGAACCCTATCTCTAGGCCTGTAACCCTGATACATACTAACCCCTAACAGCCTTTAGTTTTTTCCCTGAGTGGAAATTGGTAAACCTATAACGTCATTACAAGTGTGACTCACTTGCAGTGTTGAACCTGGACAAACCTTATGCTGATTCAGGAACAACGCTAATTATTTCATACCAGTTATATTAGATACACCCTGTGCAAACAGTTTCATCTCCAGTGATTTTTTTTATCTTCAGTTGCTCTGTTACTTTAATGCATTTCTATATATATACCATATTTCTTAGATTTTCAGGGCCGAGTACAATAACCTTAGTTTTATCTGAACTTAGAAGCAGAACATTATAGGCCATCTAGGTCTTTATGTCATTCTTGCAGTTTAACTAATTGGTGTGTGTTATCTGACTTCACAGTGAAAATGTATGCTATGTCTTCTAATGATACTGCCCAAGGGAAGAATGTATAATGTAAACAGAATTGGTCCCAGCACCGAACCCTGTGGAACTCCATAATTGACCTGTGAAGAGGATTCTCCATGTACATGAACAAATTGGAGTCTGTTAGATAGATATTTATTTGTTATCAAATCCTTAAAATCCGTAGAAAAAACAGTGATCAAAAATCACATCACAGACACCCAGTGAGACAACATAACATACTCAAAAGTCCACCAAAGTTATTTTCTCATTTCTTCTCTCCTTTTCACGGCACGGTGAAAAGAAGACTGACTGACCACGGTCAGTCAGTCATAGGCCAGAGGTTACCAGCACTTAGCCTAAATGTAGTCAGTCTGTGATGTACATCTCATAACATTAAAGTCAATTCAAAGTTAGTTATGTCACACTGTGTCAACAATGTCATCGTCATGGGTCAGAGGCCTTCTGAAGAAGGCATATCTTTGTGACGGGTCTGCACACATGGCTGGTTGGGGTCTTAATCCAGACCTGACGCACAAGCCCCTTTTCATCTGGTGCAGCTCCGGTGACTCTCCCAATGATCCAGGAACCACGAGGTGCAGAATCATCCACTATAAGGACCACATCTCCAGGAACAAAGTTGCGTTTAATCCTTCCCCATTTCTGGCGCTGCTGAAGTTGTGGCGAGTCCATCTTTTCCAAAACAGATCAGATATATATTGAACTTGCCTCCATCATTTACGTGCATAGAGATCGTCCCTCCGGAACAGGCCAGGTGGTAAAGACGGGTTGGATTTGAGAAGAAGGAGATGGTTTGGTGTTAAGGCTTCCAAATCATTTGGATCGGTGGATTCCAGCGTAATGGGTCTACTGTTGAGGATTGACTCCACTTCACAAAGAGCAGTTTGGAGCCCTTCCTCGTCCAAATGCTGTGTTTGGAGAGTGGAATTAAGGACTGACAGAACGAATCAACCGCTCCCATGCTCCGCCATGATGCGATCCAGTTGGAGGATTAAAGATCCATTTCACTCCCTTCAAAGACACAGCATCAGAGATCTTTTCCTGATTCCACTGTTCCATAGCTCGTCTCAGCTCGCGCTCTGCGCCCACAAAATTAGTCCCATTGTCTGAGCGCAGTTCTTGTACCTGACCTCGTCTTGCGATGAAACGTTGTAAGGCGTTAATAAAAGAGTCAGTGTCAAGAGATGAGGAAACCTCAATATGTACTGATCTAATTGCCAAACAAGCAAAAATAACACCATACCGCTTCACAAGACTTCTCCCACGCTTCACAAGACTTCTCCCACGCTTCACTTTAAATGGACCAAAATAGTCCACTCTAACAAAGCTAAATGGGGGTTTCTCAGGGGTCACTCTGCTTTCAGGCAACTCAGCCATCTGCTGCTGGCCTGCAGCTCCATGAAACCTTCTGCAGGTCACACAACTCGACATGATGCTTCGAATCAAAGTACCAGCACCAGGAATCCAGTATTTTTGATGCAGCTTTGAGAGTATGTGGTTCCTTCCACCATGACCCACCTCTTTATGAATATGCTGTAGAATGAGATTAGAAATGTGAAGCTCTTTAGCGATTATGACAGGATGCTTGGAATCTTCTGACATGACAGCCCTACTGAGACGTCCGCCAACCCGCAGCACATCAAAACAGGATTCAACTTATATATGTGGCTGCTTCGTTTCACAGACTCTCCCCTTTGGAGACGAGAAATTTCTTCGGCGTATCTTTTCCTCTGACAGAACTTAATTATTTGCATCTCAGCATCCTCAATCTCTCCCAATGAAAGAAAGCCATGCCGGAAATCAACCTTATGTTGAGCATTTTCAGACTGAATTGTATCAGATGCAGACTGGAAATGTATCTTCTTGCGATGCAATAGCAATGTCATGAACCTCAAAATCCAACCCATCACCCTGATGAGACGAGTCCAGGATGAGGCACGATGGATTAAAAGGGTCAGAGGATGATCATCATCGTGTGCTTGTGAGACCTTGATGGCAGCAGACATCTTAACTTCAGGATCTTCACGTGGAAGTTCTTGCAAGTTTTCTGGGTTCACAGGCCAACTGTTCTCTGGCTGTGTAAGAAATGCAGGACCAGATATCCATTCAGTGTCACGTAAAAAGGTCTCTGCCTTCATACCTCTGGAGGCAAGGTCCGCAGGGTTATGTGTGGTGTTCACAAACCTCCATTGCGAGGCACTAGAAGCCTTGAGGATTTCTGACACTGTTCGCCACAAAAACACGGAACCTGGAAGTCTCATTGTTTATATATTTCAACACTGCAGTGCCGTCCGTCCAAAAGACAGAGTTTAAGAGAAAGTCCATCTTGAACTGCTGTTTCCATAGCTTGTCCAGTGTGACAGCAGAAACTCTGTTGGCAGTAACTGTTGCCAAACATCCTGGCCTTACACAGCATTCTTGATTAAGTGGCCCATTCACTGTCCAGCCAAGCACAGTCCTAATGGCAAAAGGTCCATCACCTACACTCCGGATGACCTCCAAAGGTTCTAGAGCTCTGGGCATGTTCATGCCAATCAAAAGCTCCACATTGGCCTTAATTTCTGGCAAATGAATATGCTTCAAATGTGGCCAGTCATCCAGGTCCTGTTGATTTGGGATGTTACCAATATCTACAGGCATTTTATGCTGAGTGAAGAGGTTAGGCATATCACAGTACATGTCACTGTCCAATCCAGCAACTTCAAGTTCAGGTACAATGAAACTGTCCACCACTTTTTCCTGTCCCATGGTGCACAGGAGAATCGTTGTCCTCCTCCCAGCAATATTCAGCTTGTCCATAAGACCCACTGTACAAAAGGATGCTGAACTCCCTTGGTCCAGAAAGGCATACGTGTCCACTATTCTTTGACCTCTCTTTGATTTTACTTTAACTGGCACAATGGCAAGCTTACAGTCTTGTTCACCGGCCCCAGTAAGACCACTAGTCTGGATCGTAACAGGAATGTTATCTGCCTCATTATTAGGTTTGACTTCATTCTTCTCTTTGTGGTGGATATGGAGTATACTTGCATGCCGGAGACCACAGATTTTACATGAAAGGCGTTTTCTGCATTCTTTACTTATGTGCCCAGTACACAAACAGCCAAACAGATGCTGTTCTTTTTAAGAAAAGAAATCTTCTCATTATGAGGTTTCTTATCAAGCAGAGCACATGACTCCAGTGTGTGTCTGCCTTTGCAGAAAAAACAAGCCTTCACAGTGCTGTGACGATCTTGAGCCCCTGTCTGATTCTGTCTCTCAACATCAGAGACTGTTGTGGCGAAGCTACTTCCTTTAGCTCTTAGATGTGGAGAACATTTCCCTCCATTGCTGCCCTTGGCTGCTGGATGTGTTGCTGGAATGTCACATAGATTTCCAAAGACGGGATCTGTTGCAATTTTAACTTGACGCTCAAGGAAGGAAACAATGTCAATGAATGCGGCTCTGCGATGTTGCCTCTCCTGAATGTCACATGCTACTGTTCGCCATTTGTCTTTTAACTTACATGGCAGTCTTCTAATCACAGCAAGCATATTGGCAGGTGTATTTAATTCAGAGAGATCATTAATCTCTTCCATTGCATTGCAGCATCCACGTAAGAACAAACAATATGCCTGAAGAGCTTTTCCATCTTCCGATCTAATCAGTGGCCATGAGTGAACTTTGTTCAAATAAGCAGATGCAATCACATGTCCATTCCCAAAGTGCTCATACAGCAGAGTCTTTGCCTTTACATATCCAGCACTTTCAGACATATGTTGACAGCTTTTAACAAGTTCATTGGGCTGCCCCTTGGTGTACTGTGCAAGATAATGCAGGCAGTCGCCAGCATCGCCAGTCTTTGCTTCTATGACCTGTTCAAATGAGCGCATAAAGGCCTGAAAATGTAAAGGGTCACCATCAAAGGTTTGAATCTCCCTTTTGGGCAGTGACGAAAGACTTTGCTGATGGACCAACATACAAGTTAATTCATTTTGTTTTGCCATAATGGACCACAGATGTTCATTGGCTACTGGATGAGCAGCTTGTTGCTTAGGCAAAGGTGGAATTGATCCAAAAGCGTCAGAAGGCCCCATAAGAGCGGGTGCAGGCCTTTCCCTTTTCATATTCTGTTGCACTGTTTTTACCTGAAGCTCTGCATTCTCAGTGATTGCATTTCCTTTTGTAAGCATCTGTGGAACAAAAGTCTCTGCATCCGCATTAAGAATTTCAAGGCTTTCAACATTGTCATCCCCTATGTAGCCGGTGTATCAGAAAAACTCAGGAGGGTTTTCTCCAAGCATGACATCCCGGTGCATTTCAGACCCAGCAACACGCTCAGACAAAAACTGGTTCACCCGAAAGACAAAACGCCAAAACACAGACTTAACAATGTGGTGTATGCTGTACAGTGCAGCGAGGAATGCCCGGACCTCTACATTGGAGAGACCAAACAGCCACTTCACAAGCGCATGGCACAACACAGAAGAGCCACCTCCACAGGACTCAGCTGTCCATCTGCATCTTAAGGATAAAGGACACTCTTTCGAGGATGCCAATGTTCACATTTTGGACAGAGAGGACAGATGGTTTGAAAGAAGCCATCTATATCCAGTTTTGAGATCCCTTCCCAGACGCCTTAACGCCCACTCACATCCTGGGCCATCTGACCTCAGAAATTTGCATGATAAGGTAGGGCCAGGTTTCCCAATGAACTCACCCGAAACTCTGGCTGATTGGGACCCACACCCAGTTTCACACCTTGGCTCAGGCGATTAGAGGATCATCAGGGGGTCCTTTTTGTCCCTCTGTGGGGGGATACTCCCACTAGGTTTATATCTGGGACTCTCCACCATTTGACCTTAGAACTGAAGAAGCTTCTCGGATGAGAGGTGAAACGTCTTCAAGTAACTTAAAGAAGTCCAGACGCTTTTCTTTGCAAGCTCCTTTGACTACGATGACCTGGATGACTGAGAACCTTCACAGACAATTTCAAGGCTGTTTCCCTTTGTTTTAAAATATGATTCCATTCCATTAGATTTCCGTGAAGCGACGCTCCGCATAGTGGATCCAGTTCTCAGCACGTTCACCTTTGCAACAGTTGCAGCTATATCCGCTTCAAGCTGAAGTTGTTCTTTCTTTCTCCTCAATTGTTCCTCTTGTTCTTCAAGAGAGTGTTTTTTCTTCAGCATATGTTGACATGCGAGCAAGGCGGCCATTTCAGGTTCTGCCCTGAGACATGCAGATGAAGTAGATGATACTCTTGAGCTTGACCTACTGCCTTGATTTGACACACTGTCGGATGGCAACACGTCATCATTAACA
The DNA here is from genome assembly GCF_963576455.1 of Neolamprologus multifasciatus. Classification (NCBI taxonomy): domain Eukaryota; kingdom Metazoa; phylum Chordata; class Actinopteri; order Cichliformes; family Cichlidae; genus Neolamprologus; species Neolamprologus multifasciatus. Next base: position 12,729,754 of record NC_140444.1, read on the forward strand.
TCATTCTGGGGATTAAGAGATGATTGAGGTTCTTTTCCAGTGTGCTCTCGCACCTCCATTTCTCCTCCCAGGGAAGTTTCCTGTGACTGTGCTTTGTCAGATGATGGCCTCCCCGAACGTTTATCAGTTTCAGAAAGCCATATCTTAACATCCTCCATAAACCCTTTACTGTATTTAGCGATGCTTGAGAACCATGTATTTTGTTTATCTTTCTCATCAAATGACATTAGAGAAAGTAAAGATTCATGCAATGCACTGGCATCCTTAAACAGGTGTGTTAACTCATCAAACTGTTTTTTGACTTGTGAATGATTTTTATCATCTTTCATTAGCTCTTTAAGAGACATAATAACACTTTTCATTTTGTTTACATGCCTTTTGCGATCTGTTTGGATGGTTTCAATGTTGTTTGCAAGAGCTTTCTCAGTGAGAGAAATTAATCTTTTATCCTTTTCAGTTTTTCCAACAACAGATGCAGCCTGTGATCCACTCATTTTACGCATTCAACATAAGCAGCATGCCAAAATCCAAAACAAAGGCAACAGCAATTCCTTCAAACTCAGTTGAACGCCTGCAGAGCCACAGCACACACACACATCAAATCCAACAGCAAACATAGCGGTGGGCGTGTCACAACAACATCTTCGTATGGTCAGAATCCAAACTGCGTTCAAACAAACACGTGGCACAAAAACACAGTTTACATACCACCGTCGTCTTCTCCTTATCTATCAGACTAGCCGATTTTATGGGTGTAGTGGCGGCGGTGTGTGGGCTCGCATCGGCGTTTATTCAGCGCTGATTGCGGGAGGCTCCATTGCCGTCGCACGTTTTGCTGACAATTATTGGCGACAGTCAAGCCTTTGAGTCACCGAGCAGCTGAATAGGGGAATAATGTTGACGCGCCCGCTGTTCAAAACGTAAGTCAAAGTTCCAGATTAAAAACTTCTTTATTTGTTATCAAATCCTTAAAATCCGTAGAAAAAACAGTGATCAAAAAACATTCTAAGCTTGAGCGGTCCCCCATCACCCACTCATTCACAAAAATTCCCTCGGGACGTGAACAGGTGATATAGCGATCACTATTACCGGCACCACGTGACCCAAAGCTACGCCTATCCACAACACTGTCTCTCAATAAAAGGCAGCGGGAGGAGGCCTGATTTGGGGTCATTGTCGTGGTGGACACAGACGAGGCCTCCCTTGCGCAAGTAATCGATCGATCCTGACTGTCTTGTTTTCTTCATGATGGATAAGTCTCTAGAATTAGCGGGGCTTGTGGAAACACAGACCCAACAGGTGGGTTCTTTTACATTTTACTAAATCTACACAGCATTTAATCTGTTAGCCTACTAACAGATTAAATGCTGTGTCGAGGCGGTCATTTTTAGTATCTACATGGATGTTAAAATTGCCCAAAATAAAGATTTTTATTTGAGCTGAGCACTAAATCAGATGAAAAGTCTGAGAAATCAAACAAACTCTGTAAGGCTCAGGTGGACAATAGATGATTACAAATAAGACTGGTTTTTGAGTCTTACATCTGACTGAGGAGCAATTACAATCTACAACTTCCACATATGAACACCCAAACCATTTTGAACAGAGTTCTAAGTAAAATAGTAAAATCTGTCAGTTGAAACTTATTCATCTTGTGAGTATGAGAATATGAGTTTGAGACTTTTACATCATTGCGTTCTGTTAACGGTGCCCCAATAATGGGGGGTTGTGTACTTTTGATAGTGTAATAGTACATAGGTGTTCATATCATTTAAGAGCAGGAAGAACGTGTTGTGACCTTATAAGGTTTTATATGACATCTGCACGATGTTGCAATGTCACAAATGTTGCAAAAAATAAATAAGATGTTGATCAATACATTTACATTAGATGACAGTAAAAAGGAGTCTTCAATGTGGTAAAGTTCATATAAAAACATTTAATTCAAATCTGAGATTTTTTTCCCCTTAGTTTGAAGCAATATCGAGTTATACTCTGACCTCAAGATAAAAAAAATAAAAAGGTAAACAAAGACTAGATATTCAATATGAAGTTGAAGGACATCAGAACAACATCTTTAATTTACTTTTTATTGATATTGAAATCAAATGGACATCGAACAAACATGGTCAACCAACATCTGGCTAGGATCTAGTTCTCTTTAAAACCACAAATGTCTAATTTAGGTGACATAAATGTTTTATATAATGTATATATATTGCCTTCTGTATATGTACATAGGTACACGCATCAAGTACATACACTGCTGAGGTTTAAACACACATACAAATAGGTCACATTTATTGTAATGACTGGACTTCAGTTCAGTTCCTGACTAGGAGGGGGAGAGGCTTTCAAAAGAAATGCATAGTTTAACACAATATGCCACAAGCAGGCTCTACACACAGTTCAAAGTACACACACTGAATTTGGAGTTCTGTCTGGAGAGTTTGGTCCTTCAAATCAAAATCAAAAAGAAATACTTTGTACTGGACATGCTGCGGAAATAAATGTGAATGAAACCATGTAATATCAACCCTCAAAAGTAAAAATATTAATGAGGCTGACAGATTAACAGTGACAACACAGCATTATAGGAATGATATCGGTTGGGGGGGGGGGGGGGGGGGGGGCATTGTAAAGCACTGTAGTGTAGCTGTTGGCCCAAACAAATGTCAGCCCTTCCCTTTTAGTGTCCCAACTCACCACCCTTGCACAACTGTCACACACACCATGAGACCTTGTGTAGATCTGTCCTTGATTTCATTTTTACTAAACAACAAGGGAAACAAAGTCTTGACTGATTTATTAAAGAGGTGTATAGGTAAAATCTTTAAGGGGCAGACAATAGTGAGCAGGTACATCAAGGCTAATTTTTACAGCCCTGCCAGGAGGAAATACATCAGGGTAAGGCAAGTGACTATACCCTTTGAGGTGGGGAAACAAGGCTGTGCATGACTGACAGATATGGACACAGGGGTGTAAGTGCCCCTTGATATCAGAATACAAATGGAGGGGCATGAGTAGTTGGTTTCGTTGACGTGTCATGGAAAAATATGATATGGAATAATTTCCCGAGCAGCCTTGGGTGTCTAGCGGACTAGTGGGGACTGCTTCAGGGAGATGAGGACCGAACGCATGCGGGACACATCCTTAGCCTGCTTGCTGGACTTGGGATTAAAGTCACAGAGCCGTGCCACCCGCTCCCACTCTGTGCCTGGGTTGTTCTCATCCAGATCTGAAATCATGGCTTCCTCAGCCGCCCTGTAAGCATTAAAGGAGGAAAAGACATAGAAGAGCGAGCCCATCAGTGTGTGAAGTTGTGAGATACACAGCTGTGCAGCCCTGAAAAAGATCTCTGCTGACTAACACCACATACAAGTTCTTTAGACAAAGTCAGAGGCGCCAACAGTGAAATTTTGACTCAAGTTCTCAGTTTTGGTTACACTGAAATTGAACTTTAAGCCTGGCATTAAAAACTCAGTTTTTCCATCTGATTTTGTCTGGGTTGGACTTTTTTAGTTCAGCAGCGTCTACCTCAGGGCTGGACAGTCCAATCACTACACACAAACATCCATCTATCTTTACTCCCAAAACTGAGTAATCAACAAGGAACAAGCTTTCCCGGCTTCATTACCTGTGGCATGCCCCCACTTTACAGAATACGGCAAGTCACCTGTATATTCTACTCTCAACAACATCAGGGTTAGAGATATACACAACAATGAGAAATCAAGCTCAAGCCAAAAACAACCAACCCCCCCAAATAATAATAATAATAATAATAATCATAACAATAACAATAACAACAATAAATTAAGAAAAATGTATTTCTGGCTGGGTAAAAGTGCTGTTCATTAAGGAACTCAACAAGAACCAAGTATAGTGATATGTAGTTATCTGTATACTTGTCCTTGATTAATAGGAACAGTAGTACATGTTGAGATTTTTTAATCAAGCCTAGCAGAACAAACAAAACAAAACAAAAAAATGCATTAGGCATGCATTGGCAAGCAGAAAAGCGGGGTGTTTCGGCTGTGGCAAGGAATGCGCTGACGTTGAAATTATGTGTCTCAAATGCCAAACAGATAACTTTAAAATATTTAGGCACGGGTGTGGCTTCATTAAATCCATCAAAGACCAAAAAAGGCCTTTACAAAGATTACTTATGTAGTTAAACAAATGCAAACAAGAACAAAAATAAATAAAAATAAAAAAAATTTAAATGGATCAGTTCCACTATTACAAGGCAATTTGAGATGCAAGCCACAGATATGGCTAAACTCTTGTGACACCCCACCCACAAACATGAAACTCCAATGCTATTCTTTGGTTCTACTTAAAATGATCTTTTGTAGTCTCCACCCCACCTGAGCTAATAACTTAAACACAGTACACAAAGAAAAATAGGGCAGGTGAGAAGCTAATGAGCATTCACTTTCACAACCATCTACAATACACAAGGGACTGGAAGGACCACAACATCACAGGAGGAACATTATACCAAACTCTAAGCTCTGGATCTAACTCTTGTGCTATTCAACTGGGTACCTCTGCAATGCACTATAAACACATACACAGACAGAACTGCATCTAACCCCTGTGAAAATGATAAAGTATTTTGAAATTCCGGGGTTTTATATTTTTACTTAACTGGTCTAGGCGGTAGCAAGGATGGTTAATATGTGTGCTTTAAGGTGCATAGGAAAAGAAAACAGGGAGAAACAGTTTCACAAGTCAGAATTTAGGAAAGAGAGAGAAAGAGAGAGAGGGGGGTGAAATAAAAGACAACAAAAATGAGCTCAAATGCAGATGTTTAAAGTCAGCATGCAAAAGCATCATTTTTCTTTTGGCTTTATTTTTTCTAAAAATGAAAATGATTAGTGTGCAGCCTTTGGTTTGCTAAACTGAACTGATCTTCTATGTTTTCTATAAATAAAATATCAGCTTATCTGTAAAGTTAATAAATTTAACTATCTGCATCATCTCAGTAATCTGATCTACAGAGTCCAACAGCTCACTTCTTCTATATCTATTTTTCATGAATTATAAACACACAATGTTCCTACATTTGTAAATAACACTCCAATTCTCACTTCCTCCGAGTAGTAGGTATCATAGAGTGACACCAATCAGATGGAGGAAGAGGAGCGATTAAGATTCAGTGTCATTCTGCAATACTAAGACTAAAATTTCATTCTGTGTTTAGGTGAGTACAAGATAACAATAAGTTGTCTGTGAAGGTTCTCAGTCATCCAGGTCATCGTAGTCAAAGGAGCTTGCAAAGAAAAGCGTCTGGACTTTAAGTTGCTTGAAGACGTTTCACCTCTCATCCGAGAAGCTTCTTCAGTTCTAAGGTCAAATGGTGGAGAGTCCCAGATTTAAACCTAGTGGGAGTGTCCCCCCACAGAGGGACAAAAGGACCCCCTGATGATCCTCTAATCGCCTGAGCCAAGGTGTGAAACTGGGTGTGGGTCCCAATCAGCCAGAGTTTCGGGTGAGCTCATTGTGAAACCTGGCCCCACCTTATCATGCGAATTCCTGAGGTCAGATGGCCCAGATGCATAACAATAAGTTGGAAAGCTTCACGGGTGTGCACATTTTGAGAAAAGGACTATTCAAATAACATAAAGACAGCGGAAACGTGATGCCAATTTTCAGATGAGCAGCTCAACAAGAAAGAAACGAAATACTTTAAAATGTTGGAGGCAATGTAGGAATAACAAGAGGCCTGGAATTTCTTTACATGAAACCAGGTTTTGCACCAATCTAAATTCTTACATTTGGCAACTAAGCTGACAGCAACAAAACGTGCACACCACAATGAAGGCTAATGGATACACCCAAGTAATTTGATAGCAGAACCAAAGGCTGCACAGCTCAAGCTATTCGATAGCTAGCTGGGCGTATCAGCAGGTCATCTTAACATTCTAATAAAGCATGAACACAGCTCAGTTTGAAGCAGTTGCGTATCCACAATTTGATATCTTCACATTTCTTATAGATAAAAATTATTACTAAATTACTACTGCCTGGAAACAAACTCCAGGCTCATTCAGCATTTAAGAAAAAACCTGGCATGTGTTTCTAAATAATTACGGTTTTCTTAATTATTTATATGCTATCTGATGTTTATATAATACTAAGAAACCTCAAAAGTACCATTGGGAAGTGAAATGATTTACCGTCTACACAAAGTTTGCTGCTTCAGCTTAGCAATTTCCTTCTTTGCCATGAAAACAAACGAACACGAGAGGAAAAAAAAAAAAAAGTGCTTCAATTCCAGAGTTTGAAATCTAAGAGAAGGATAGATTTCCTATCCTGAAACAAACGTAATTCATGGGGAAACGGTAAATGGTATCAAAAAAATTCTTTAACCGTGAGTGTCAGGAGTGTCTGGAGATATATCTGGCCCTCGAGGCCTGGAGTTCAACACTCCTGGCCTATGGCATTCACCCAATAAAGAATGCTACCAAAACATCCCGCAACAGCAACTTCTTCCAACCACCCAAGAACAGTTTGGTGAATAACAATGCCTTTGCCAGAATGATGGTAACAACTGAGAAAAAGAAAAAAAAGAAAAAATCTAAAAACAATGAAGCAGCAAACTTTGAAAACCAGTAAGTGTGTCATTCTCAAAACTTTTGGCCATGATTATAATATATGAGATTAAGGAAAAGAAAAACCACACACAATTGCTTCAAACCATCTCTACATATCTTACTTGTAAGTAAAACAAGAAAGCCAACATTAATAAAGTTGTTAAGTGGAAAAAAAACCCAAAACATTTTCATTTTTTTTTTTACGCAGTTGGTTCAAGCAGGTGTTAATTGTTAGAAATTTATGAAATGCATTTGGATAATGAGTTGCTGAAGAGAATCAAAGAGAAATGAATGAAAATTAACATGGGCACAGTTGTGAAAGTATTAATTTGATTTCCATGGATGTGATGGCATGCGTTACTGAAATATACCGACAGGCATCAACTCACAAATGCCATGCAGATGATATGGATATGGAGTTCAAATTATAAATGCAGTTTATATTTGGAAAAAAGTTCAAGCTGGATAAGCAAAGTAACGATTATGAATCCAGGCATTTCAAATGTATGACTGAAGGAGAAAGTAACACATGGCAGCAGAAAGAAGGTAAACTGATGCTCTAACTAAAGAGATGTGTGATGTCAATGGCTGTTGACAATGGGGAAAAAAAACAAAACAAATAAACAATAAGAGGAGGATGTTAGTTGGAGCAACATACACATAACCAATGAGCTCAGAGAAGGGTTGCTTGTAGAAGTCTTCATCCAACACCCTGGACAAATATCCACCCAAACGACAGAGCAGCAAGAAGGCAGGAGAAAAGAGAGAAAGCGGTAAAAGGGAGAAGAGGAATGGAAACAGAAGCACTGCAAGTTACCATACAATAATATGCTTAGGGATATAATCAATCAGGTGTTTGATCAGTGTCAGAGGGATTTAAAGACTGTTTAAAGAAAGTTTTACATCTTTAATGTCATGGCACCAGTCATGCACAACACACTTATAGCTCTTCATACCTCTCTCACATTTTTAACTAATTAGCCAAATAGTGGAATCTCTTAACCCAGTATGTTATAGCTATAACAATAAGCATAACCCCACATCGGTGCATGCAATGCTGTAAGAAAAATCATGTGATAGGTGAAACAGCTGCTGTGCTAGACAGCAGTGCAGTGTCTGACACGTAAGCGCAACTTTTGAATCATTCACATTTGTGCTGAGGAGTAGACGAGACCACTTTAAGTGCCATTTGTGTTTTTAAATTTTTGGCTTGTCATCACCCACTACACAAAGGGACCATGGAGGAAAAAGAACATTTTTCCAATCTGGGATCATTTAACTCTACCGTCTCCGCCCACATACACAAGAAAGAGAAAAAAAAAAAAAAAGATTTTTGTGAATTCTGCATTTGGCATACTATATTATTCAATTACATTATTTTGTTATAATCAAATTAGTTGGACTATATCACCAGCTGGTTAAAGAAGGACCCTTCACTCATTTAGTGTTCAGAACCTAGTTCAGTCTCTCTCCACACTGCCTGCAATGTTAAATCCAGTAGATGTCGCTATTAATGAACACCTCAACACCCCATCGACACATAGGAGTAATTAGCTACACACTCCATGAGGCATCCATTACCTCGAAAACTGTTAGTCACCCACAGGATGTGTCGTGAGATGTCATGACCTTTTTAGTAAATTACCTGCATCAAGTCATGAATGCAAAAGTAGAGATGCACCGATTGACCGTTTATAAATTGGAATCGGCTTATTTTCAGTGTTTTACACCTTGCCTGGTGATCAGTCAGACTCCCATATGACCGATTATAAGCCAGTCCTTTTAATTCATGTATGACTCACATATAGCAGCACAGGCTATTAGTTGCACACCCACCCACATGCTACACTGTTAGCACGGAAGTGAGATAAGAAACAAGGGTGGCTTAGTCAAAAAAAAAAAAAAAAAAAAAAACGTTCAGAACAACAAATCTAAAGAAATATTTAAACATGGACATTTTAAAGAAACTAACAGAGGAAAAGTAGCTAAAGCTATCCAGAGCTCAGAGGCAGCCTCAGGATGAGCAAAGGATTAAAGCGGTTATGAGGAAAATTACAGAGAAAAAGAAGACAATGTCTTGTTATCTGGTGAAGTCATTTCAGGTAAATGTGGGTGTACAACAGCTTATTTTCAGTTAATTATTTATACTGCACTGAAGTAGTTTAAATTTTAAAAAAGGATCCTGTAATTGTCAATAAACTTGACAATTACAGTTTATTTTACACGGAAGAAATGTGGAGTTTTGTTTGTAACTTGTCAGTTAAAAGCCTGCAAAAATCAGTAACGGCAGATCAGAAAAACATCTAAACTGACCAAGAAAATTGCAATGGGTGCATCTCTATACAGAACCTCCCTGTAATAATAAAAGACACAGTAAAAAGTGTTTTTACCTCACAGGAGATATTTGACTCCATTTGTTTTCCTTAAAATATCACACATTAGTTATTACATTTCCAGAAATAACAGCAAATTGCATAGACTTGTCTTAGGTATTGGTAATTTTAATGACTGAAGACATGCAGTGAACAATAACTCCAGTGTCTGGGAAACTTAATACAGTGGAACCCCGACTTACGAAATAAATTCATTCCAGAGAGTCTTTCGTAAGTCAAAATTTTTTTTGTAAGTCGAAGCACCTTTTTCCATCGCCTTTTGAGTGAGGCGATACTGGCTGAAGACGAAGTTCTTGGTGGAGGAGGAACTCACTAATATTTATCAATAATTTCTTTGTTTCCATTGAGAGCACTTTACGCTTCTTCTTTTTACTTGAATTACTTGCAGAAAGTTTTTTCGGCCACATTATGAATGAACGATAGGCTAATTGCAAACGAAAAGCACGTGAAATAGCGCACTGCAACAACAATACGTCTTTCACGTGGAACAGCGAAACGCAAGTACGAAAGCCAAGGAGTTTCACATGATTCGGAAGGCATTGTGAGCATTCTGGGCTCAGCCAGCGGATTTCGTTACGCGGGCATTTTGCTGTACCACGGGCAGAAATATTGCTGTTAAGTGTTTTCGTAACTTGAATTTTTCGTTAAATGGGGTCTTTGTAAGCCGGGGTTCCACCGTATTTTTTGGACCATAGGGGGCACTGTCGATGAATGGGTCCATTTTCATACATAAGGCGCCTCAGATTATAAGGCGCACTGTCAATTTTTGAGAAAATTAAAGGATTTTAAGAGCGCCTTTTAGTGCGAAAAATAAGGTAAGTGGTGGTCAAATAGCATTTTAACTAAAAAGGTGGTGAAAAGCCACATGAGATTTCCTCTTAGAGAGAATGGATTTTCTTTAAAACATGAACCTGTAGACAACTGAAACAAAAACTGATGCCACACACAAATGGGGACACCGGCATACTGTGTTTCTTGAAATTCAAGGATAGGTTATTCCGATTCTTCCTGAAAAAAACAACATATGGATACAAATTTCAGTAATTAGTTGTAAACTTACTCAAGGACACAGAAGTTGAGTGACCGGATGGCCATCATTTCTTCCCCTGCCACAACTGACAGATCTACACTCTTTTTAAGCCGGGATAACTCATATATCCCCACAGTCTTCTTTCATTTTTATTGATCTTCCATCCTGTTTCTATGCGTCCAGGACTACAGTACCTGTTATTGGTTTTGGTTTTCTCCAGCTGCTCATTCTGCCTGGCATGCCATTCCTCCAGCTCCACCTTGGCCTTCTCCTTCCATTCTGTCTCCTGCTGGCGAGAGTTAGCATCTGCAGAAGTAAATGCAAAAATACAGAAATCACGCACAAGAGCAGAGACTGATAAAAGAATAAACATCCCCAAAAAGATGATAAACATAATGATGTGAAAGGAAACAGGGACAGAAATAATTGGTTAACACTGTATGTGGAATATCCAGTAAAGGAAGGTCATTTAGACAGAAAAATTATACAACAATATTTCAATAAAAAATCTGTGATAATATTTCTGATGATACTTGCATACAGTGACACAACAAGACAAGTTGATGTTACAAAAGGTACTAAATTGTTATAAGGATCTAATGCTTAGCAATCAGAGATGCCTGGGGTTCTCACACTGTCACTCACAGAGAAAGTAAACCCCTTGCATTGCTATAGCAACGGTATTGCAACATGATAATTTATATCATGTAAAAATTGTTACCAATATTATTGTTGATAGCACAGCCCAAATCTCCACCTTTACTTATCACATCTCACAGATCAGTGTTCTGTCCTACCCTATAATAAAGCGTTCTTCTGGATGCTTACCTAGCTCCTCCAGCCTCTCTCTTTGCTCCTCCCTCCACTTACGCAGACTTTCTGGTTCAGCCTGCAGTCGGTCTGCATTAGAAATTGCTGCATAGGCATCTGATGGACCATTGCTTTCCTGAAAAAGGAGCAAAATGGTAAGCACAGTTTACAGTTTTATCAATATTTTCAATGATTTGGCTATTTATCCATTCATGTTCAGTGTTTCATTTTTCTAACCCGTATGTGAAAGTTGTAATTAAAGTGGAATTGGCTTCCCCACCCCCCAATACACATACCGTACATGTACTCTTAGAACATTCTCTCACTGACAGGAAAGGAAGAAATGTTGCAATGACAGCACAGGAAAAGGAAGCTGAAGTGACTAACAGACAAATATTCAAAAGCTCGGCTACTAAAAATCACTGTTACGGTGTTAAAAGGAAATTAGTATTTTCCACAATGACGCACACAGTGAAAATTCTGCAGAATTGATATATAAACATTTTGAGCAAATCTTAGTATTCAAGTAAATGAATTTCAAGGATAATTGTTATATTTATATAACAAACAGCAATTATCCTTGAAATCAAGGAACATAACTAAAATGAAGTGTGTCAAGAAGCAAAGAAGTTTAAATCCAAACATGAGAATCTTCAGTGTCATGTTTTTAAACTGATGCTAGTAAGCTGTACAGAGTGAAATGGGTTTTTTTTTTAAATAAATCACCCCCTTTCACCTTTACTGAAGGACAATTGCCTGCCATCAGGCACTACTTTGAGTCACTGAACTGGTTGCAGGTCATCCATGAGCAGCCATGGTGCTGAAAGTCTGCAGTCTGACCAATTTCAAATAGGTCTGTACCAGAAAAGGCCCCTCTCATTGTTGTATATCAATGGGCCCTGTACTATGAAGCAACTTCAACACACTGAGGGTATCTTTTTGTTTTGTAGATTCAAATCCTTCTTTATGGTGCAGGCATTTAGTACAAAACATCCTTTTCATCCCTCTATTTATTCTTCCTTTAACACTATACGTTAGTGCATACACAAACAATTTCTGTATTAAGATCGTGGGGCGATCGTGGCTCAAGAGTTGGGAGTTCGCCTTGTAATCGGAAGGTTGCCGGTTCGAGCCCCGACTTGGACAGTCTCGGTCATTGTGTCCTTGGGCAAGACACTTCACCCGTTGCCTACTGGTGGTGGTCAGAGGGCCCGGTGGCGCCAGTGTCCAGCAGCCTCGCCTCTGTCAGTGCGCCCCAGGGTGGCTGTGGCTACAATGTAGCTTGCCATCACCAGTGTGTGAATGTGTGTGTGAATGGGTGGATGACTGGATATGTAAAGCGCTTTGGGGTCCTTAGGGACTAGTAAAAGCGCTATATAAATACAGGCCATTTACCATTTTAAAATATTTTAATCCTTTGTGCACTTATACACACAAAACACAGGAACAAACACAAGGTGATTTCCAACATGATAACTAAAGAGCAGATGACATTACCCCATGAAGCTCTCCATTGATGACACCATCTAAAACAGGTAGAGGTGAGACTGCAGTTAGAAATCAAACAGACAAATAAAGGCATAAACATGACAAAACATCTTGAAATATTAAATGTCCTAAAAGAGATAGTTACCATGCCGTGAACTTGTCTAACGGAGCACCAATTACTGTTGCTAAATGCACTCCTGTTTCGTAATAATGGATGTCAGCATTTCTGACCAACAATTCCTACAACTGAGGCCATACTAGATTGGAGGAAATGAGTAAATCATGAGCAAAGGTTGTTAAGCTGTGCCCGTTTCCTAAGTGGCTGACACAAACTGCTGTAAATGTAGCCGCAAGCAATCAAGTTAATTGGAAAGCAATGAGTGGCAGTGCCAGCAGCAGTAGCTTATTTTAGCATAAAATAGCATGTATTAATAAAGGACTTCAAGTTTCACCTGTACGTGTTCCTTGTGAGTTCAAAGTAATCTTACACAGGTTAATATCAACGCTAACCATGTCCACTTGGCTAATCTGCTAGCTCAGTTAGCCTTAGCTTTAGTGCCCATTCAGGGCCAAAATAGCGTCTAGATTAACCGCATGTTGAACGTTTAGTTACACATACACAAAATCCTCTATCACTAATGACGCCAAACAGACAACATACAGCGACATTTTCTTCGCTTGAGCATAACAGCCACGCACCGTTAGTGTCTCCTAGCGAAGAGGGGACATCTCCACTGTCCAAGATGCTGAAGCCTTCGTCGTTTTCAATGCCCGCAATTTCGCTTTCCTGCTGGGCCAGGAAAGCGGCAGCGGGGTCCTCCTCCGAGCCGACACCGTTTCCAGCACTGGGCGCGTTCAGCATGTCAAAATCGTCCATGTTGTCTGTAGTGATAGAGGGATAAAAGTGTGAAACAACGAGCAGGTGTAGCACCACTGAAACCGATGAGACCAGCAGGAAGAAGGACGAAAGGGGAAAAACGGTAAAAGCTGGCGTAGCGGAAACAGCAGAGTAACCAATCACAAGCAAGAATGGATTACTGGCAGTAGTCATGGCCAATCATGTAACAACTTTCTCATAACGGGACCAATCAAATATTTGAAAGCGTTTCATGCGGATCCCATGACCTGCTGGGTGCTGCTGTCAGAAATAGAGAAAAATCTGCAGTATTTTTTTTTTATCTGCTGCACGTTTAACACACAACTGTTTGCATAGCCATGATTGGGAATTCGTCAGATAAGAAAAATAAAATTAAAATTTCAGCATTTTTTTCTGTTTTATTTCCTCAGGTTTTTCGTTTACCCTCTAACTTTACAAGGCCTGTTATTGATTTAACTCCCTGATATTGCTTAACCCTTATATTGGAAAATTGTCTTGAACTGTCCTATTCGATCACAGACCATTATTCCAATTATTTTAGTCTTAGGACTAAGACTTCTGTCGTCTTCTGTCAAACAGTTTTCCAGCTTGCTCTTCATAACCCCGGCAGCAGTTGTGTCCAACCCCAGTATAATTCCGCGCTGGTTAATTATTCACAGTTCTGACAGTATCAAAGGGCTCAGGTGGCAAGCGTTCACCTGACTCAGGTTATATAGCTGGGTGCAACTGCTGTTTTAAAACAGGAATACTATCGGAGTTACTCAGGGAAGACTTAAACTATTAGTTTGTTTATTTTTATAGTAATTGAAAGATAACATTCAAAGAAGTTCAAAAACTCCACCACAACTTATTTGAATTACTAATACATATGCTGAGTGAACTGTACACTACTGAAATATGAATTACTTTACTGACAAAAGACTATATTATCATGGCCATGACTTCTCCATGCAAAATCGCCCTTTACAATGCTTTTACCTAAATTAATATTATGCTGCAATTTACTGTATCAGCTAGGCTACTCCAGGCCTCGAGTGCCGGTGTCCTGGAGGTTTTAGATGTGTCCATGATCCATCACAGCTGATTTAAAGGGCTAAATGACTCCTCAGCATTTCTTGAAGTTCTCCAGAGGCCTGGAAATGAACTAATCATTTGATTCAGGTGTGTTAACCCAGGGTGCGATCTAAAACCTGCAGGACACCGGCACTCAAGGCCTGGAGTTGCCTACACCTGAGCTAAACTCACAGTATTCACAGTTTCACAGGTGATAGCTTTGCACAATAGTTGCAATCTCTTAAACAATACATTTAAGACAGTCAGTTATGTTTGTGACTACAAGCTGGTATGCCCTAAACACCCCTATTTAACTACTGTTGCAATCTACATTATGGAAGTAGTTGCTAAACTAAGTAAAGATTTTTTTAAAAGTCCATCATTATTTTAGACAGGAAGCCTCTTCAAGCACATTCACAAAAATTAACTGCTACAACTACAAAGCATGAATGCGATGATGGAATTGAATAGTAAAACAATGGGCAATTTATTTACTACAAGGCAATCTAATCCAGTTTGTGTTTAGTGGGAGAAACCGTGCTGCTTGGTTACAGAAAGAAGGCAACAGTCGTGAACCACATGACCTGTAGTGCAGCAGATCATCTAGCTTCTCCATTTAGGGGTTGCCACAGCAGCTCATCTCTTTCATTTTCTTCTGTTACACCAACCCCTTGCATGTCTTTGTTCACTACATCCATGAACCTTCTCTGAGGTCTTCCTTTTTTCTCATGACTGGCTCTATATTTAACATCTTTTGCTCAGTGTATCCACTATCCCTCCGTACGTCCAACCCAGACTCAGCCTTGTCTTCCAACTGCTCAACCTGAGCTGCCCTTTTGATGTACTCTTTGTAAATCTTGTCCATCCTAGTCACTCGTGATGAAAATCTTAGCCACTGGAATTCTATAGGCTCCACCCCTGTCTTTTTGCTAATGCCACCTTCACCAAACAGTACATCAAAGCAGGTCTGACTACCATGTAAACTTTCTCTTTCACTACTGCTCCCCTGACACTTGTGCCCATCCACTTCACCCTGTCTGTACTCTCTTCTTCACCTCTCTTGCACATTGTCCATTGCTTTGGATGGTTGACCCAAGGTATTTGAACTTATACACTTTTAGATCCCCCTTTTATTTGTGCAAATGTAATTGTTTTTCATTCCACTTCTTTCCAGGCTCTCTTCCACTTGCTCCCTTAAGATTACAATGTTGTCTAGAAACATAGTCCACTAAGACTCATGCCTCCTCTGTCCAATATGCTGAAGCCATCATTGTTTGACCTTATCTGTCAACCTGTATATCACAATTGCAAACAAGAAGGGGCTCAGAATTGACCCCATCTGTCATCCCTACCACACACCCTTCCAGTGTCTCTCTGTCCACAAACATGTCCTGTACCAGCCTCACATACTTCTCTGTCACTCTTGACTTCCTCATGTAGTACCACAACTCCTATCATTTGTGTTCTAAAGAACACAGGGTGGCCATCCACTATTTGGTGGTTCCCAGCTGCTCCAGCCTGCATGCCAAAGTATCCTTGGGAAAGATACTGAACCCCAATTTGCTCTGCAATGCCTTGATTCAGTAGTGTTTGATTGTGCACAAATGTTAGGAAGCACTTGGGCATAGAAAAAAAGCACTTGTATGAATGGGTGAACGAAGCATGTTCTATACAGCATTTTGAGTGCATCACTGGAGCAGAAAAGGACTGTATGAGAGACAATCCATTTACCGTTAGATCCACAAAAAATACAGTGAACCTTCTGTATGTGCCTTTTTTAACACTTTCAAAACAAACATTAAATTTGTCGTGTTCTTTCTTGACATGATGCTTTATAGCTTCTCACTGATCATTGCCCCTTTTCTCAGAATGTGAGTCAAACCAGAAGAAACCAAAATGGCTTTTGGTCTATCCCCATCAAGGGCCAGGGAAGGGGGGTGAGCAATAATTAAGAACCAATTAGAAAAACAAGCCAAACAGGGTAGTTTGTATAAATTAAAGAGTTTATATATATATATATATATATATATATATATATATATATATATATATATACATTATATATACATATATAAAGACCCAACACAAAGAGAAGCCTACACTACTATAGCAGCAAAGAAAAATACCTCAGCAAACCCAAACTGACACCCAACTAACACTAATCTCAAGGACAGATGGACAAAGGACACCTGAACACCTCTCCACTTTCAAGGCCAGTTCACACACTAACCAACCAAGTAGCTCCTAGCCAGCATTCATATTGTTGGGTAGCTGATTGGGGACAGGTGGACACTGAAAAATGTGTGGCAGCTGAGTTCAACAGAGAGTCAGAATACACCGAAAACACCCACACAACACAAGGCATGCTAAGAGCTTTTAAGAGCCTTTATGTCAGTGTCCTTGGATCACCAATGTCTGATAAGACATATTTCTTCTGTCCTTTGAAGTCGGCAGATCTTTCTTGGGGATTCCACCCCAACAAGTACTGGCAATAGTGGAAAGAAAAAAAGGTTTGAGGTCTGGTGGCTTTGAAAGGGATCATAAATGAGATGAAAATTGATAGCTTGATGTACTACAAGATGACCTAACTTGTTAGAAGTTATCACCATTGGCTTTTTTTCGACCTATTAATTCTTGCTTTTTCAGTCATTGATTTCATCAATGAGCAAAAAGAACAAAGCAGGTGTAAAAAAAACAACAAAAAACAGCCTCATATTCTCGGCAGTGAAACTCGCAGACGGTGGTAATTAAAAGTTCTTTATTACACAAATATCAACAGCCTTTTAGATTCAAACCTGGCTTAACTGTTGGTAGTACAGATTCAACAAGATAAAATAAACATCTTGGTCCATGTTGATAGCCTCACGCAGTTGCTGCAGATTTGTCGGCTAGACATCCATGAAGCCAGTCTTCCCCTTCCACCACATCCCAAAGGTGCTGCATTGGATTGAGATCTGGTGACTTTGGAGGTTTTTTTTGACTAGTTTAAGAAGTTCTGAGCTTTGTGACGTGATTAGATATTTGCGTTAACAAGCAGATGAATCGGCGTAAAGTGTTCAGTGTTTGTTCGTTAATATTAAAACTGATCTGGTCAACAGATAGGAGAGGAGCCACTATCGAGCGCTCAACATTTGTAGGAATTCCTTCAGGTCCACTGGAAAAGCATTTCAGGTGAAAACCTCATAAAGACCTCAATGCATGTTTAATGCATAAATTAAACATTTATAAGTTTTAAAACAAAACTGAAGACATCAAAATTTGAAAATTAATTTAAAAAAAAAAAGAAAGAAAAAATTGATTAAATAGGTGTTTCAACATTTTGCCTTCTAATCAGTAAACATTTTAATCTGGTCAAATGACACCTTAGATGTATAATCACTTTAACATTTCAAGGATGCAAAGAAAAAAATGTTTGAATTGCTATGCAGTTTCAATTTTTCTTTGGACACTAACTAAAAAGTTGAATAATAAATACTTAATTAACTTAGTCTATTTCTTACAATTGTCTAAAACTTATTTTCTAGATGAATATTAAACAAACATCCACAGAAATGTATTTAAAACTTACGAATAGCATGTAATGTGCAATGCAGTATAAAGGTGTACATAAAAACCATGTTGTACACCTTCAGAAAAACAACAACTTCATAACAAGCCTGGGAAAAACTTAAAACAAACAAACAAACAACCCCCCCCCCCCCCACCACCTCTTATCATACTATAGCATCCATAGATCCAAAGCACTTTTAATCATGTTTATTATACACCAAACACCGACAACATTAAAACCAGCTGCCTAGTACTCTGCATGTCCCACTTGTCCTCTAAATGGGGCAAAGGTCTTGTGGGTTCCTTTGAATCTTTATAGTAAGGCAAGGCTGGTGCTGCTGTTGGGGACTACTACCACATTGTTGGGTGTTCTTCATGTAAGTGAGTTGTTTGTGCCAACAATATCAACAAAGGAACAATTTGATAATTGCTGCTACTGACTTCACCTCACAGTAGTTTTAATGTTGTGACAGATTGGTGTATATTTAAAGTTACTTAATACCATTTTAGATTATTTCATTCATAAAAAAGAAGAAGAAGAACAACAACAACAACACACACAAAAAAACTAAAAATGTAAATTGTGTAATGTTGAAAACAGATACAATTGGAAATGCAACATCCGCACAAAATTGATAGAAAACTAAAGTTACAATAGAAAGAAAGCAACAGAAGCAAGATTCAGCTATAATTTGGTCACAAGGTTTCTATAAATAGACTATTCCATCCATCCACACCACAAGCACAGAAGGAAGGTTCTGGCTTGTACAGATAAGTTTTGGAGATTAATTCAACTTCGATACTTTAGGCACTGTACAAAAGAGAATTAGGATTTCTGGTTCGTGCACCAGACCCACTCCCACTTCACACGTGTTTCCGGATTTTAATCCGACTAACAGACTTCAACTTTGGAGAATAATAACTGTACTTGTATGTTTTTTAGACCACAGGGACAAAACTGCCTTGCAGGTTTTAATGATTTTGTTCTTTAATATATTCTTCTGGTTGCATAGTCTAACACCATGCTGGCTGCTCCAAGTAAAGCTGGTTCTTCCAAGTCTGATGTTACAACCTTGATGTTTTGGACAGAGAAGAGCGCTCTCTGCGAGATGACATGCTGCACTGGCGCCTGGTAGTAAGAGGCCAAGACTCCAGACAGAATCACCTGTGAAGGGTTGACTATGTGGAGGATGTTGATGATGCCCACACCCAGTGCAGTGGCAGCTAAAAAGGGTAAGAACACATAAGGAAGTTATATTTGATCTTTTTTTAAATATATCTTTTAAAACATTACCACATAATCTAAATAACAGGCTGCCTATTTCCATCTGTTTTCACGTGTATGCCAGGTTTTGTGATTTCTTTCATATAACAAAAGGGGAGATTTTCTTTATAAACGGTAACACACGGCTGTGTTAACCCCACAGAAGAACTCCTACTCAAATAATGCCTACTGTAAATGTAAGATGCCCAGTAATATGTCCACGAGTAATTTATTTATAGTATTGACTCTTAAGTTAAATTCAGGCTGTTGTGTACATGTGAAAATAAATCAGATTTAGACTAGAGATGGACCGATCCGATATTACGTATCGGTCCGATACTGACGTAAATTACTGGATCGGATATCGGAGAAATAAAAAATGTAATCCGATCCATTAAATATCAAAAAAGCACCTCACATAACTTGCGACACGGCGTAACTCGGCCCATAACCGTAGCACGTCGGAGCAGTGTGCTCACATGATAGAGCGGCTGTGTGGATTTGTAGCCTCAACCGGCATTTCATCTGTGATCCCAGAGAGAAGTAAAGCAAGTGTGTAAGTTCATCTCTGAATGTTTGTAAAGCATTCCCACGTTAAGCTTAACAACCGATATATGGAGCGACTGCCTCCCTCTCTCTCTCTCTCTCCTGTTGCTACTTCAATCATGAAACTGCTTAATGATCAGCTGATCGGCTTTTCTGTCGCGAGTCCGTCTCTCTTCTTTGTTTTTGGCCCACTTTGCACCAGAAAGAGGAAACCAGCGACTGAACAACAGTAGCACGTTTAACCTTGATAATCTGTTGTTAGAATTTATTTAATATTACTTTCTAGACCAGGATCGTTTTCTACGTAGCTGATGGCTGGTAACTGTGCAGGGGCGGATCTAGCAAAGTTTAGCCAGGGGGGCCGATAGGGCATTAACAGGGAAAAGGGGGCACAAAGACATACTTTTCTTTCTTATTCTCATTTAAAATGTCTAGCTTTTAATAAATAATTATCTGAATCTTACACCCAAAGTTTTAATCTTATATAAAATATATAGAAGTCCATTACTGTATATAGTAACTGTTAAGTCTAATATACCCTAGTAAGCTATACTACTTTTTCCTTTGGAAAGATACCATCTGTGCAGTCTGCAATTCTGTAGAAGAAAGATGTTGAATCTATTTAATTATTCTTGAAAAATAATTTATTTCTGTGCATTTTTTCCCCCAACCTGCATCAAATTAAAGTTGACCACATCGATTAAGCATCATGAGGTGGAGGGTGGGGGGTGGTTCCCTATTTTTTTTTTTGCTGGGAGTTTGCAACCCTAGTTATTAGTTAGGTTGCTTAATAGTTCTGCTAAGTACTCTTTAAAATACCAGAATAGGAAGGATGGAGTAGGTTCAAGTTTATTAGTTTTATCAGTATTGCAGAACTATGAAATATTTTGGGTGCAGTGTATTTTTTACATACAGGTATAACAGAATAGCTTTAGTGTTGTTGTTTATTTAAACTTGAGTATGAACTTACACAAAATGCAGCAAGATATTAAAAAAAGAGTTTTATTAATTAAAAAACACACTATATCAGATTCATATCGGTATCGGCAGATATCCAAATTTATGATACTGGTATTGGCATCGGACATAAAAAAGTGGTATCGTGCCATCTCTAATTTAGACCACTGCTGAGGTAGAAATATTGTCAACCCCATTTTCAAGCTAGGTGAACCTACTATTCTCTACCATTTTCTCTGTGTCCTTTGTGAACTAACCTTTGGTCAGAACAGCGTCGGCTTTGGAGTTTCCCATTTTGGCTGCACTGATAAGATGTGCAGCAGTGATTGGCTCTGAGAGTTTCATATCCATCCCCTCCACCTTCAACAGATCCTCTGTAAAAACAAACAAAAAAACAAACCACATGGATAATGAACATGGATAATGATAAATGGAATGAAGCCACTTGAGACATACAACAAGAAGGGTTATGTTTAATTACTTCCTGACGTCGTTCATTCCTGTGCTGGATTTAAACTGACTTTACAGCTTAAGAAACAGGAACTAGCATTGCAGGATACAGTTTTATCTAAATAATACCAATCTCACCATTTACCAGATTATGTGATGGATGACTGAGTTGCTAAACATAAACTCAATAAATATATATTTGTTTAAAAAGATTATAGAATACAACATAAAAACATAAGAGTTGAGGTACAATTTTCTCTACCCCATCAAGAAAATACATGCCCCAATTTAAAAACAAACAAACAAACAAAAAAACCCCACCCCGGCCTGCTGTGTAAAATGTAAATAGACAGAATACAACACTTTCCCAAACCCATAAACCCACATTTTACTCAAAACAGAAAATATAAAATCGTATCAAACATTTTAACAGAGTCACTTTAATATTTAATGAAAAATATTTGCTCATTTTGAATTTGATGCCAGCAACGCATCTCAAAAGTTGGGAACTAATTATACTAATATTAACTGGCAACAGGTCAGAAACATGATTGGGGTTGGTTGACCACTCCATCTATCAATGCAGGTTAAATCTCTATCACTCAAAGAAGGAGCCATGTGTTAGCATCTGCTTAAAATTTCCTGGGTAAACACTACTTAGGCTACTTCTGTGCTTACATTGAACTTATGCTGTTTCAGTACTATTGCACTATAATGCTGATTGCTGCTGCTACCACCTAGTGTCAATACATTCACACTCTTGGATAGTCTGTCATCATGACAGCAGCATACAAGCAACATGGATATGAACCCTGCTCCTGACGACACTGACAAAGTATTTTCATTTCGTTAGAGGCGATCCTGCCAATGCTCTATTAAAAAAAAAAAAGTTGATGGTGTAAAATTTAGTTGCACTTTCTGTTGCTCTGGTATCGTAAGAAAACTTGTAAAAGATTAGCTGCTGGATAAAGATTTATTTTGTGTTTATGTTTTTGTGGAGAGATTTCAATTTTTACATTTTCAAAGGTTTCTAAAGCCAAGTGTTGGTAAGCGCATAGCCAATATCCACTATACAAAAAAACAAACAAACAAATCGCTCACCATCATGCAGTTTTTTGGCCTCTCTCTGAAGGGCCATCCCAGATGCATAGGCCTCTATACAGCCACGGCTGCCACACATACACTCTGGGCCTTCCAGGGAAACCATGATGTGACCCAGCTCAGCAGCACAGAAGGTACTGCCATGGACCAACTCATTGTGATGGATAATTCCTCCTCCAATACCTGCACACAGAGTCAAAATATTTTTTACTTCCTGAGACTTAACCAGATGATGTAATTTACAAAAAGAATAAGGCAGTAAATATGATTTCAGCTGTAAAAATCATCATCGTAGTTTGTTTGAATTCATACAGGTCTCACAGTTATCATTAGTGGTGCAACGGATCAAAAATCTCACGGTTCGGATCGGATCACGGTTTTAAGTCATGGATCGGATCAATTTTCGGATTAGCAAAAAAAGACAAAAATTTAACATTTACTTATTGAAGTATTTTTTGCCTGTTAAAAACATTCAACTCAAGACTCATTCCACGCAATTATTTAAAAAAAGTTATGGTACAATATAGGGCAGTATAGGGCTTTGTATCTACCACTCAATTCAATTCAATTTTATTTATAAAGCGCCACATCACAACAACAGTCGGCTCAAGGCGCATTATATTGTAAGGTAGACCCTACAATAATACACTATATCACTCATTATATCGCACTCCGCTGTGATATAATGAGCTGTCACGGTCACGTGGCTTTCCGTTGCCCTGGAGGTCCACCCATTTGTAGTAGTTAGAGCAACAGAAGATGCCTGGGACAGTTCAGCCACAACTTAAATCTTTTCCTGCTCATACATGCTTGGAATGATCTTGCCACTAAAGTGGACGCGAACGGGATATCATAGCGTGGCTCAAGCACGTTCATCATAGTTTAAACCCTTTGTTTTGCACAACGGAATACGGCCTCCCGTCTGCAGCTAAACACCCCAATAGCTTTTGTAATAGCTTTAGCCCGATCGGACTGGGCAGCAAAGGGCTGCTTAAATACCGCAAACTCCTCTGCTCCTCCACTTGGACCGCTAGCGCTGGCCATAACTATTGCTTGACAGACCCACCACGCGCACCATACACATACTTTTTTTTTTTCTTCTTTTTCAAATCTTCGGATTACGTGTGTGCCGAACCGTGGAGTGGGATCGGTTCGGATTACGGATCAACCGTGATCCGCTGCACCACTAGTTATCATGCAAATAGATAAAGATCCTCATCTGAAAAAAACAAAAACTTCTCACCTGTTCCTGTGATGACTGTGACAAAGTTCTCCAGTCCTTTGCCGTGACCAAACTTCCTCTCTGCCAGTGCAGCACAGTTGCCATCATTGTCAACCCAGACGGGTAGGTGTAAAGCATCTGATATGGGCGTTCTTAGGTCCACAGAAGACCACTCCTGAATCAGCTTTGTGGAGTGTAGGACCACACCATCTTGGGGGTTTACACGCCCACCAGTGGACACTCCTAAAGAGCAGAAGTAAATCTGAAGTTGTTGTGCTGGGTTTTTTTCCCATGTGTAAATGCGTTTTAGTATTAGTGTGTTTTCATACCGACACCAAGTATTCTACAGTTAAGGCCCACAGCATCCCGCATGGCATCATTGCACATCTTTAATATGAGCTCCATTCTGGCCTCAAAAGTCTTTGGATTGGGCTGGCTGTATTTCTTCACTATGGTGCCCTGGAAAAGTTTAAAAAACAAAACAGCAGAACAGACAAAAGCTTTTGAAAGTGAAAATGAAGAAACATTTAAAAAAAACTTTTAAAGTTTAGTGTTCATCCAGCCTACCCTCATGCAGACAATGGCCACTCTGAGGTTGGTCCCTCCCAGGTCGACGGCCAAAGCACTTTGGGTCTCTAGGATATGATCAATGTCCTGGGAAATCGGATCTTTCACAGGAGGGAAGCAGAAGGTCTTTTGGAGAGGCTCGTCCAGGTCAATAGAACGAAGAAACTTGAGAATACGAGGCACTGCGTTGCCATCACCATAAATCTTAGAACTGATTTAAGCAAACAAACAAACAAACATATTTGCGTTTTTGCATTATGCTAATATAAACATTTTTTTAAATTTTGTTTTGACTCCAAATACAATTCAGTGTAACCCATTGTTACATTATTACCTTCTCCTGATTCTCAAACCTTTTTTTTAAATTATGTCACAGACAGTGACTCTGCCATAACCCATTTTTTTTAAAATAATTTGGATAAAATTTGCCTTATAGACAAACAGTTTGGTAAAGTAACACAGTTTTCTTCTTTCTAAGACTGCACACAATAATCACAGACATATATAACATTCATCTGCATGTCTATTGTTGGTTAATGAGCCTGACCTGATTCTGTACAAAACATGTTATGTTAAACATACCCTGGGATATACATCTTGCCATTTCCTTCTACTTCTAATATCTTAAAGGGCTTTAACAAATACAATTCATCAACTGACTCATTTGATAGATATGCAAAAAGTAAGTACTGGCTGGCAGAGGAAAAGCAGGTCACACAACTTGAATGTGACAAACTGATAATGACAGACTGTAATTTCCAACATATTTTTGAAATCCTGTTTAACAGGACTTTAACTGGCACTGTAAGTAAAGTTATTGAAAATACACAGCAGTTCCTTCATTGAAAGAAGGCTTGGCAAATGAAAATACACAGTTAAAAATTTGGTCAAACACCCAGGGGACAAATGAAGATTGTACACTGGCCATACCAGGGGTATCTCTTTCCAAACTGCAGCTCCAGAGCATGGTAGATTTTATTATGAGTGTCGGCATCTCTGACATGTAAAACATTTTCACCTGGGAGAAAACAAAAATGTCCTCAAGTTAATAAGAAAAACAACCTGAGACAAATTTAGCAGAACAATACAGCTTGGTAGGTTGAGGAAAATAACTTTAATGTTTTTGTACTATTTTGTCTTCCAGCAGCCTCAATCCTTTAAATATTCAAGGACAATTAATTCATGTCCCAGTAAATGATTCTTTCCAGCTATACCACACATACTGACATTATATTACTCAATCATTAACATATACTAAAAAAATAAATAAAACATGAGTCTCAGTGGAGTCTTTTGGACTATGATGACCTGACTGTCTACTAATAGTGCTGGGTGTTTGTCTCCTGGAGATGGGATTGATAGCGTATATTATGGGAAAAGTATGAGAAAGTTCATGATGGGATAATCATTCCCGCTGTAACTTGTTTTCACTTTTTCCTCTTGATATTGCGTGACTTAAAAAAAAAAAAGAAGAAGAAGAAAACGTTGCGCCTTTGTTTAGTTCCTGTGAAGCTTTGTATGAGATAAGCTCAGGACAATTGACATTCTTGTTACACTTACCTGTTTCTCTGCCTGTTTGTCTTGTTCCCAGGTTAATGACAGGTGTGCCAAAGGCCCCAGCCTCTCGTACCCCGCAGCTGCTGTTTCCAATCATGCAGCCAGCATGTGACACAAGCTGGATGAACTGCTCAAAAGGAATGTGCTTCACTGCACGGAAGTTAGGGTGTTGCTCAATCCCCTTTCTTCGCATAACACGTACCATCTCCTTACTTCCTGTTTATAGGAGAAATGCTTATGTTATTTTTCTCAACTTCTGTTTGAGTGTCCAAACCTTATTGAAAAGAGGACTTTAAAAACAGTAACCACAGGTGGAGCTAACCGGCATCAATGTTAGGAAAGAGGATGAGAGTCTTCTTGTTGAAGGAAATCAGCGCATCCAGCATCAGCCCATAGATTTTAATAGAGTGCTGGATGTCCGTCGTGACCGGGTGCTGCAATGCTACAATATAGTCACCTTCCTGGACCTTGTCACCTGCAAGATGCAAATATCACATAAAATACAAACGTAGACTCATTTCTCATTAAATAATTTTGTCCTGTGAATATATTTCTGCATACCCAACCAGCTTTTGATGATATCCATGTAGTCCTCTCTGTGATGAGACAATAGCAGCTTGTCATATGAAGGGCAGCCAGCAAGGAGGATACGAGAGTGGTCCTCACACATAGCTATGAGATGCTGCTCTGCCATCCGTGTGCAGCAGGCGTGGTAATGGGCCAGTTTACTGATAGCATGGCGGATTGAGTCATCAATTGTACCACTAACCTGGAACAAGCAGCACAGGATAGAGTTAAAAATAATAATAATAATAATGATATAACCACCCCCATCCTCCAGTAGCTAGTGCCCCCTATGTTATAAATTCTAGGTGACTCCCTTCTTTTGTTATCACATTAACAAGATTTTCAGAAAACTTGACCTCTGAACTTAATCTCAAGGTCAATGTCACCAAAATTCAAACTCCTCTGGCATGTTTTTGAAGATGCACCTATTGTATGAATTAGAAAACTCTAGATGACAACTTCTGAGATACTGTTATGACATAGTTGGGTGTCCAAGCTGCCCACCTGCCGAGCCCATCAGCCTTTTACAGCTGAGGGGTAAAACAAAAAGAAGAAGAAAAGATTCTGCACTGGCAGAATGCATAAAAAAAATCTAAGTACTTATGATGCAATATTGCCCCCATATTTTAATTTTCTTGTCATTGTGTGCTGCTTTCAAGAAATGTAATTGCCTCTAATGAAGGAGAAACTGTTCAACTGGGTTTCCTCACCTCTCCTCCCTCCAGGTGAAGTATTCTAATATTCATTAATGCTGCAGCAGTTGCCAAAGCGAGAGCATCGAAACGGTCACCGTGTATGACCAGGATGTCAGGTTTCAGTCTCTGTATAACATCAGGGAGTTTTACAAGTGCCAGCCCAACACTTTCCACCATGGCAGCCTCGTCCTCTCCTCTCACAATAGTGTGGAGCTTCGAGCCAATGTCAAAGTCGTCCTGCTCAATCATCCGAAAAGTGTTCCTGCAAAAACAAAACATTTCGGTAAGTTGCAAACAGCACAATGTATACTGAAAGTTCCAAACCATGGGATGGCAACAAAAGGTTTCATTTTTCCAATGTTTTTGAGATGCAAGAGGAAAAAAAAAAAAAAGACTGGAAGCTTATTTTTGGAACTTGGCAATGTGAGATTCAAATTTTAAATGCTGACCAAGTTATCTGAGTTATCTTTTGCACACAAATATTGAGTGAGTATGGAAAATATGACATGTCTCTATGAATATTCTAGGCTTATATACTCTGTCTTGCTTAAAAACATGCAGACCATTGTTATACTGTCTGTGCAGTTGTTTGACTCCTTCACAAGTGTTCGAATCCGATCCGTTACACACCAAAACTGGATAAATATCACAAATCTCAAACTCACTATTGATATCAATGTTTTTTGCCGTCACTCCACAACTGTAATCTTTTCCTCAGCAACCAAACCCCATGAGTTGCTATGTAGTTTTACTCCTAGTAAATCAGTTATGTGGTTTGGATGCACTGGTGTCCTTCAGGGTTCATTTATTTTACAGGTCACAGAGCAAACAAAATGTTGTTGGCTATTTAGTGAGCACCTTCTGAAGGTCCACAAGTGAAAAAGAAAAGAAAAAGTGGCATTTGCAAAGGAAAAAAGTTGGGTCGTCTTACCCGTAGTCATCAATGAGATGTGAACCTAGCACCACAACTTCCAGTTCAAAGTCTTCTGGGTGGGATTTGATCCCAGACATGATGGGGGCCAGCTTGGAATAATCTGCTCTGTTGCATGTTGCCACACACACCCTCAGTTTCCTCTTACACTAAACCAGAAAACAGTGTAAGCACCACACGCACACAGAGACACACACAGACAGTTTTTGTCATTTTAATTTAGTATGCAAAACAAAGAAATACGTTCCTCTCAGTTATTTCACTGATGTCTGAAGGAATATTATCATCTCCACACATCCTTGAATTTCAACTATATACTACATATGCATCTGCTTCACAACAACTATATACATTTTTTTTATTAAGCCAAGACATAAAATCATACCTGATTTGACTCTCCTATCTTTTCCATTGATTTCTTCTCTTTGTTCCTTTGCATTCTCAGAAAATACTGCTCCTGGAGAAAAAATAAAAATGCTGTAGGTAAGATCAAAATAAGAATGTGTAAAACATTATCTTATACATTATTTTCTTTATACACAACACCCACAGATCATACTCACTTGGGCCTTCCAAATATTCAGAGGCTGAAGCATGAAAATAAACAAAACTACACTAAAAATGATTCATATTTAACATGAAGAACACACACAAACCCATTCTTTATCAGACAGAAAACATGCTCTACAACAGTGCTTTACTTTACAAGGCCAAAGTGACACACCTAGTAATGTGATGTAAGAAAACCTGTAGCACCAGCCATGCAGCTAATAACGCTGTCAGCTTAACAGAAACACAGAAAGACGTATGCAAGAACTTTGGATTGGCAAAGACATCATTTACAGTACTTTTTAAATGTAAACTGTCATACTGTCTTCTGTGAGAAAAAAATCTATTGCTCCTCTTCCGTTCACCCATTATTCTGAATAAATACCAGATCCTGCAATATGTCATTTTAAAGGATTTATAGCTCCTCCAACAGCTGAAATATAATGTGCTGAATTCCTCATTGATGATAGCTTTGTTTATTCACTAGATAATATTGATTCCATTTGCTGCAAGGAAGAAACCATATCAGTTGTGTTTTACCAGTCTAAGTGTCTATATATCTAGGCAAATGAGGTATATCACTAATGCTGGTAACATATAATATTCAAGGTTCAAGGTTCTTTATTTGTCACATGCATAGTTATACAAGTATAACACACAGTGAAATGTAGCCTGACACGCTCCTCGACATGTGCAAAAAGGGGGGGGGGGGTAGGTAAAGGAAGAACATTATAAATATATAGTATATACATTGGGTGAATGTGCAGTAGTAGCAGCAAGCAGGTGAATTCTGTACATTAATATGTAGAAAAAATGTCTCAAAAAATACTTTTTTTAAAAAGTCCAGGATAAGGTCGGGGAGGAGCCGTGGCATGGATGAAGGTTTCAAAACCCTGTTTATCCATAATGTGCTTGAGATGTTCTGTGAAAGAGCTTAACAAAGCTACAAGACAAACAATTTGGATGGCGTATAGAATTTAGTCCAAGTTTCTACATAGTAAAAACATATCTAAATCATAATTCTGCAACTCAGAATGACCAACCCTAAAATGTGTCCTGTGTCCAGGTAGTTCAACTGCAACCCAAATGCAGCCATAGACAATATAAGTATTAACAGGGGGGTAGTCCAGAGGCCATTATTATGAATCAGGATTTTGGCTTATCCAGATAACCTTATGGTTAACCCGTGTTTTTTGTGCTATAAGATTAGAGATCAGCAGCAACAAATCACCACCTATTGACCAATTCATTCTTAAATGCAACTTTATTTTAAACTGCTGGAATTACTGTTTCTAATCCACACTAAGAATGCCCGTTCAATCACTGAAATTGATTTCACTTTTATCGACAAACAAACTAATTTCCATGTCTCATTTATTAAACTGTGGGACAGTAAGCTTCAAGTTTTTAAATGGATCCAGTTTAAAATTTCAGAGCTCTAATGTGTAGCCATTACCTTAAAAATAAACAGCAGCACTGAAAATATGCTAGGCCATACATTAATTAACTGGAATTAAAATGTTTATCTTACTGCTCTGCATGATAAATAACTAGATTTATGCCTTTATGCAGCAATTTCTTCTGCCAGTGTTGCATTTTACTGGTTTTTATTTGTTCTTTATAGATTTTTAATCACCATTTGATAAGTTCTATAGAACAGCTGTCACTCATAGGGATTGTTTTTTGTGGAGGAGGTCATATGACCTGTGAAATACTCCTTTTAGCTTGGGTTAAGTTACCCTGGGTTAAACACTTTTGTGCGCCTGTTTATCCTGACTGCTAATGTAAAATGCCCTGGTTGTGATGATCTTGCCTTGAGGTACTGTCTAAGAAACATCCTTTGTGTCTTTCTGTTGCTTAAACAGGTTGTTCCAGATCCTGCTAGTCTTAATGAAACAACCTGAACAATGTCATTTAAGGGAAGCAATAGGCACATAAAGACACACCTAAAAACACAACAGTAAAAGATGAGCCTGTTCAAATCTAGACATTCATCTTCCTTTGTCACTAAAGATAAATAAGACCAATTTACATAAGGACATAAGGGGTAAAAGTTCCAGGCTGTCAAATTTGTTCTTAATTTTATCAATTTCTATGATCTCTGCCTTATAGAATAATGTTATGGTTACAGATTAGAGAAAAAAACAAGTTTGAATGCAATTCAGTACTTTATTGTCCCACAAGGGGAAATTTGTTTAGCACCAAGGGCAATATAGTGTATACACACTATATTGTGTATACAATAGTGTGTTCAATCTAAATAAAATCATAAATAGATGTTATTCAAATTATTTAAACTGATGTTTACATATAAAAATGCAAATAAATCGTGAAATTGAGAAAGATTTGAATATGAAACTACAACCAAGTTAGTCTATCGTTATACAATAATGTAACTAATGCAGTGATGCTTAACATTTTCTTTTCCTTGGCATTTGAGTACAACGGTAAAGATTTAAACATTTCACTTGTTAGCATAAAGCTCTAAATCAACAGTCTTGCTTTTGTCAGGTGCTAACACCATTTTAAAGCAGAAATCCTAAAACTTTAGCCAATATTTCTTCCACAGAACATACAGCTAGCAACTCAGATAGTCAGTGTGTTGTTATCATTATGCTGCCTCTGTTGCAAACTTTTGAGTTTAATGGAAATAACACAAGAAAAACTAGTAAGTTAAGCTTGGCCTTGAAGAAATAACTGAAGCTAGTCTATTGAAACCACATCTGACAATCAAGGTTTGAGACTGAGAAGCTGAAGTATCATAAGATGGTCCTACCCTGAAGGACAGAGCCATGAATCTAGCCACTGAGCTCCACTGAAAGTGTTTACTGGGGTCACAAATCAAATGGGTAGTAGCGCTATTTTCCATGTGTAGCGTTCTACACAAACCACTTCCTTCTGCTAAGATAGCAGGTATAAGGTGTATCCACATTGGCTTCACTTTCAGGCCTGGACCTCTACATCTTTCAAATATAGTGTATGTTTTCAGTAGCATTTTGTAGCTTTCCATCATTGCCTCCAAAATCAAGTACCTTGAAAGAAATGTGGATGATGTCTGTTGTTAACCGTTAATTAATAGAAAAGCTGGTTTTGTTTTGTTTAGAATGAGGGCTTTGCTGCAGGAAAAGGCACCCTCACTTTAATAATTAAGAATTCAATCAGCTATCACAGCAGTGTGGTGCACCATGTTCTTCAACCCAATTTCAACCAAGTATTCATGCCAAGTGTTATATCTATGATTTAGTGAAAGCAACATTAATTCTGGTGTTACCTACACTGGTAAATCCTGTAATTTACCCTAAATTTTATTCAGCATGCGGTTGGTTCCACTCAAGCATCACAAGACAGCATCAGCAGCCAGCATTAAGGTATGGGAGGGGGCAGGGATGCATGCAGAAGGCAAAGGCAGGAATGACACAGCAATAGGAGGCAGACAGAGATGCTCAACGTACAGAAGGGAGAAAATAAAATGACCAGCAATAATCAGATGATGATTTAAAACAAACGAACAAAAAAATATATATAGAATCATGCTAAATGAGAAAAAGGCCCATCTGACTTACGTGAGGACTTATCTGCACAGAACCCAGACGCATATCCATGCCACACCTCTACAGATTCTTGGCTAAAAAGCAATCTTTGATTGTTATTATTATATTCTTATTATCCAAGGATTTGTTTTTGGCCCTTATCATGGACGTATTGAGGAATGAAGGGAGGGCATGCGCAACCCAGCACACAGCACGAGAGAAAAGAAGTGAGAGAGGGAGCCCGACACAGACATAGAGCTGGGGGAGGAGCTGTAGGAGGAGCTGTAGGAGGAGCTGTAGGAGACGAGGGTAGGGTTCAATTGAAATAATGCCAATGATTCACCCAGTATGTGACAGCAAACAATGAAGAAGAAAGGCTTGGCACTTCATACTCTAGATCATATGCCTCTAGTTATTATGACAAAATAAAGTAATTCCCTATTGCAGTAATAGACATAAAATTGTTAAGTGCTGTTTTTCATGACCCTGTTTTAAAAAAAAAGAAAGAAAAAAAACGTCTATGCGATGTTAAACTAAAACGAAAACACATAGTAAGGATTTACTAATAATTTCAAAAATTATTAAAGCAGCTTTAAATAGTGTTTAGCTGCCACTGTACATTTAAAAGGTGCAAGAATTTGACTCCAATTAATTCAGTGATTATCAAACCAAATCTGCTGTCAGCATGAAAATGAATTGAACTGCACAAACTGAATTGAACTACATTAAGTCAATTTAAATGAATGATTAAAGGGGTCATAGTAGGGATAGTTACAGGAAAACGTTTATGCACAATATATTGATACAATAACCACTACTGCAAATACTGACTTTGAATTTATACATATAAACATATTAACTTTACAAATATATTTTTGCTTTTGCAAAAACAAATTACAAAGAATAAAAAAAACAAAACAGACTACAACATTATGTTTAACAAATTATTTGACAACTAATCTTTTAGTCTGTGTCACAGCTCACCTATGTCAGTAGAAGAAGAAAAACAGATTGAAATTTACCGTTAGGCCCTAACGATCCTTTCTCTCTCTCTCTGAATAATTAACGAGGTCATCAGTGCTGGGCCATGTGCCTAAAAACATGCAACATTCACATTTAAAGCAGCACGCTATTAATCCTATGAAGCTGAAAGTATTTATTAAAGTCAAATAGCTGGATACAAATACAACCTCGACTTGTAACTGACCAGTAGGGAAAGGTTACATTCAGTGGTGGGTCTAATTATTAACCTTTTGTAAGCAGACGTGTGCAACTCAGGCAATTCTTATGTTCAGACGGGTTTTGACCATTCTCCCTATAGGGCATGAGACTTGAGAGAGAATCATGAGAGAAGGCAAATGTGGGGATGTCTGAATAAAGTCATGAATGAGGGACATTTCACAACTGACAGAAACGTCACTATGCATTGCATCTCTTAAAATGGCTTTAAGGAAGCAATGAAAACAGATATGTTTATGTAGTGAAAAATCACAATATCAGGAAACAGCTCGTCCTTGCATCAACAGCTAACACTTTAGCATGCAAACACGCAAATATTATACCATTTGTAAAGCATCCTGCTTTGCCTGGGTCCAAGCTGACTGAAGATCAATAGGTGAAGCTGAAAGCTGCATGGTCTTTAGGGATGGGTATTGATAAGATTTTCACGATTCCGATTCCATTTTCGATTCTGTTTAACGATTCGATTCTTTATCGAATCTCTTATCGATTCTTTTTTTTAAAAAGGAGAGCCTAAAGGTCGATTAGCTTAGAACTTTGTTTTATATCTTCTCTTTGAACAAGATAGAAATTTAGAAGTAACATGGCCTTACAAACCCAACAGTGACATCTTAAGAGATCCACAGCCTACGGCTCTTCAATGGGGTGTCACAGGGTCCCCAGGAAAAAAAAATTGTAAATGTAGAATAATAAAATAAATATTCTTCTGTAGCAATAACAAAGAATAACACAAATTATTCTGTAGCAATTACACAAGAATATCCAGTAATGTCCCTGCCTACAATTAAACACATTCACTTACCGAATGTCGGGGGCATCTGCTGTGGCAAATGGGTTCAAGCCTTTTACCACAAACTTAGTCACTGCTCGGTGACATTCGTCTATCCTGGCCTGAAAGGAGATGCTACCGGTAGACTGCAGCGAGAACTGCCAGCATCTGAGCCAGCCAGACTCTGTCTGTCTCTCTCATCATGGTCCCCTAAATGCACAGTAATGGCAGGTTTTGTAATAAGGCAGATCTCGCTAACATAATATGCACTGTTAGTTGATTATTTACCTGCCGCATTAACGGGAGAGGATGTGCAAACGTTACCGCTGCTGCTGGGTTGAGATTCATGAGGCGGGAGCGGAATTAAAAACATGACATTCATTTAAGGTTATCGTGTGTATCTTAAATTAAATATCTACTTGCAAGTATTGCAAGTTGCCCTGTTGTCATCTGTTCTCGTAAAGTATAACCAAACTTTTGAGCGTTTGAGCCGCCATGTTTCCTGCCAGGTAAATGACGCTCCGCAACGTGGTGACGTCATTCGGGGCGACTGGAATCGATAAGGGAATCGTTTGCAAAAATTGCAAACAATTCCAAGGAATTGAAACAGTGGGAACCGGTTCTCAACAAGAACCGGCTTTCGATACCCATCCCTAATGGTCTTATACAAAAATTTGAACGCATCTTTAAAAAACACGCTAAAGAGGAGTTGGAGAATCTAGCTTGAAATCTGTGTACAGTTCAAAAGCCAGTCATATCAATCACTGAATGTGACAGTGAACTCATCTCCAAATGTTAGAAGATTTACAAAGAGATAACCGCTTATTTCTGAAATATATTGGTCTTTATGCTATTCAATAAATACAAATAATTCTGAATGTAATGTATTTTTTATATTTTTTATAAATATTGAAGCAGGACTTTCTTTTTATGCAAAATCAATAATATGCAAAGGCAGTGCTAAACAGCTAAGCGGGCGATACATGCAACCTATACACCAAGCTTCCCAAGTTCACAACACGTTAAAAGAAAAGGAAGTGTAACACATTGTTAAGTTGCTTTCTTAAAGATTATTTCTTTTTTGAAATATCTCTCACTGCCATTATATTGACCAAAGAAAGCACATATTCTGAAATAAAATTAAAAATAAAACAGTGGTGAACATTCCCAGGAGTGGCCAGCCAACCAAAATAAGAGTCTATTGTCAACTCATTCAAGAGCTGTTGACTGTTAACCTACTGATTCAAGAAATCACTTATATAACTTGGCACAAAAAGTAAGTAATTTGTGTTTGGTTGATTATTTGTTTACTGTAACAATGCCTATTCACAGTATGTTTTACATTTGTAAGGAAAATAGATTTTTTGCTTAAGTAACAGAGTTGTGTTGCACCGATGAAAATCACGCCAAAAGTGACAGAACACTGAAAAATAGGAACAACAGCAGCTAAAATGTTCATTCAGATATATAAAGTCTTCATTAAAAAGCACAGAGGGAAGTACTTCCTGCTTTGCCCTAAGTAAATATATTGCAACAGAGAAATCCACACGAAGAACACTCTTCATCCATGACAGTAATCTTTGAATTTAAAAGTTGATCTAACTGCTTTCCTTTTCAAAGGTACCCAGTTTCTGTAGTTCTGTTGTGCAGTTAAAATGTTTGCAAAGACACAAATAGGCCAAAGTCCACACCAAATATTTATTAAATATGGCTGCCAAAATGCCAACAGCACCTTATTTGCAGTCTAGGCTTTTCTTGTATTACCAATTTATGTAACACAGTGGTATAATGCCAACCAGTATAGCACACCGTCTTCCAAAGAATAGGGAGTAGTCACAACTAGGCCCAGACGTCTTCACATGATTGCTTCTCTCCTGCACACTGCTCATAAAAACTGCAAATAAAGCCTGACAAAATGACAGTTGAGGACCTTAAAGACAACTACGATGTAACCTTAGTGACACTTCCATGTAAAGGAAATACTGAGAATACTATTACTGTATTATACTACAGTACAGTATACTACATACTACAGTATAACTGTATAATGGTTATGACACATGATAGCTAAATATTTGACATCAGGGTTTGCACTGCCTCAACAAGCTGTCAATTCTATTAAGAACTATGCAAATACATTACCATCCGCATACAGCTGGAACATCCTGGTATACAAATTATACAGATCAGGTGTGCTGATTGACAAATAACACAAAAATAGCAATACAGAGTCAAAAGCAGCTCCCAGGTAAGACCAAGAGAGTAAAAGGGCATTATGAATAATCTGCACTTTTTCCCATTAAGCTGACCAAGAACTGAATGTAAGGGTCTTCCTGTGTGGACATTGTTTTACAGTGTGCTGCAAAGACTTGAACATGTTGTACAGAGATTTCCAGCCCACAGCCCACTCAGTAGCTCTCTATTTCTCTGTCCATGAAGCTTTCAGCCCAGAAATCCTCCAATCCCTGACAGATTATACCACATCCACTGTTTCAAGATTAGTTTCAATGTAGATGCACACTTATAAAATTAAATAATAAATTAATTAAACTGCTTTAATATTTAAACGTTATAATTTATTCAGCTTTTTTCAGCAGGCCAGTAAAAATATACATGGGCCAGTAAAGCTCAGAGCCACGGACCCAGAGCTGTTATGCTGGATACTAAATTTTTACTAACATTATTTTTAAACATCTAAATCATCAGTACATCTGTTTTCTGCAGCAGTAAACGTGGCATCAAAGCACAGGCCAACTGTCAGCACCAACTGTCAGCACGGATGATCTTGTTCTACTCGCTTTTCTTCATGCTCTTTAAAAAACACACAGACACACCTACACACATGAACAAAAACACATACAAAAGAACTCACACCAAATCTTCCTCATACTGGAGACCATCACAACACTTTTTTTTAGCTCCTCTTAACACAGAGGTTCCCAAAGTGTGGGGCCTGTTCCCTTGGGGGGGGGGGGGGGGGGGGGCAGAGCCATTGCAGGGGGGTGCGGTAAGAAGAAAAAAAAAAAAAAAGAACACTTGGACATGCTAGCATAATGGACAGACTTTTGACGGGGCTTCCGCACAAACGCAAAGCAGGAGATGAATATAAATATATGCAGGAGATAAATGTGTTTCCAAACCAATTTCCTTCCAAGCCAAAGACTAGAAAATAGGGTGAAGTATATCTTCCATTTGACTTCCCCTGCACAAGTGCCAAGGTAGGTCTCCCCTGCAGAATTGGTTTTCCCTGCGTCGGGAGCAGCGTTGGGCTCTCCAAATCACGGACAAACAGTATCCCACATTCTTGATTTTTAGTTCACAAACACTTCTTGTAATGACTACTCCTGACATGTTGGAGATGTTAGCTCTTTATACAGTAAAGTTACAGTGGGATGCAAATAATATCAGGCTGATCCTGCCACAATTTGTTTCCCCGGTTCAAATCACGGACAAACAGTATCCCACAGTTGTTTGTTTTTGAACCTATTTTGCACAGAGAGGCATTTTTTGAAAAATGTATTGATAGCAATGTTGAATATTATTACACAGGAAAAAAAAACAACTACACATAAAATAATTACACCATGACGCCTCTGCCTTTCTAAATGGAGGGACAGTAACTGTGTGTGTGTATGTAAGAGTGTAAAACCTGAAGATAGTCAGATTAACAGCAACAGTATTTTGTCTCTATCTGCCATTCTGCAATTCATCTCATGTAAACAATAACATGGCCCACAGCGTGACGTAAAAAAAAAGGCACACACCTTTGACCTTGCGTGACGAACTCTGTATTCCTTGTCTGCATGTAAACACAAAAAGGGAGTTTTTAAAAATCTCAGTTTTCAGTGATTCGAAACGCCGTTTACGTGTGGACGAAAGACCCAAACACATAGAAACAGCTGCGTTTTCAAAAATACTCGTGTCGGTGTGGACGTAGCGTAAAAGAGTTAGTAGTTTATTTTAGTACTACCTGTAATTTATTGCAGTTTACTTGTATCTGCTTAATTGTTGTTAAAGAAGGGTGTGTGTGTGTGGTTGGAGGATGTGCTAGGGAAGCCTAGCAAAAAAATTTGGGAACCACTGTCTTAACATATTGAAGCATTCAAGTAAGACCGAGTAAATACTGCTTGTCTATAATTATCTACAAGGGTGGGACAGTGGTGGTGGAGCTTACATCATAAAACACAATCATAAATGACTCTTAAATATGCAGCAACTATTCCCATACTTTTTATGAGCAAACAAAGCAATAAATCAGGAAATGTGCACACATCCTGCTTCCATCCTTCTTTACTGGTTTGCTATGTAATCACACCTGTTTGAATATATGCAGAAATACCTTATTACAATTTTCAATCCATTACACTCTGGTATTTTTATTTCACCTTTACATCACTCATTCATAACCCCGACTGGTTATCGCCAAAGCACTTGCTCATAGGGGGTCATATGACTGTTGGGGTTGTTTTCTGCTGTCTTCTTTGTATTATTGTAGGATCTTTACTTTACAATTATGATATTCATTCACTTGTCCTGTAAAGGCTTACACACAACATTCAGACATCTAAAATATGGACAGAGTATTCTATCCAACCAACCATGATCTTCAAGTCATCCAGTTCAAACAAATTGAGACGTTACATTAATACCACACTGCCATCTAATGTCGTTTTTAAGAAAGCAAGCTTTTTAGGGCAGTTCTACCACTGGTGTCTTGTAGATGTGGTTACACTACTAACTGGAACTTTCATCCACACCCACCTGCTCAAATTACATCAATGCTCTTGTGTGGATGTTTTACAGGTGACCGGTGCAATCGGTGGACCATAACACACTAAATGCCAACATTAACCATTATAAAAATTTTCAGTTGTTTTCAGGAGGTCAGTAAAAATATACACGGCCCCGTAACGCTCAGAGGGTACAGTGACACTGGGCCGTGTGTACTTTTACTTAATTTCAAGCTCAGGGGGTACAGGGACACCCAGTGACTGACCGTTAACTTAAAAGCCCCTTACATAATGCAAGTTTGCAAGTGCATGCCCTTATTTCTATTTAAAAATTAATCACCACTACGTATCGCTGAACTCAGTTGCAGAAAGTTATCGTTCTGCAACCAGAAATATTTTTAGACTAGATAAAGATTAAAATTATTGCCTTCGGACTTCTCTAAACGTAAAATAATGTTTAAAGAATTTAAGACATGCTCGGGCGGGTACAATCGGAATAATTTGTTATTTTCGCCTTAAGTTCAAACGAATAGCTGTCTCAAGGAAGTTTAACTGTTTTAAACGAGGGCGGCTGTCGCCTGGTTTAGCCAGAAACTTATGCTAGGGTTAGCTAGCACGTTAGAAATCAATATAGTAAATGAGCTAAGAGTGCTGCTAACATCAGCACACCCCTAACAGCGCGGTGTTTCCCAGTTTGAGTGAGTGACACTTTATCCGGACAATCCCCAAAAAGTGAACAAACGTTTCGGAGTGGCCTGACACTCCAAGCTAGCTATGGTTAGCTGGCGAAATTATACTAAAGTTCCGTTAAGTTTCCATCTGTGTAGCCATCATTTTAATCAGATTGCTGTGGAAATCCACTTACAGACACTCACCATGAATCCTCCAAAAACGCCGTCCTCATCTCACGCTAAAACCATCGATGGCCACACTTTTTTCTATTCCGCTTTTGGGTTTCTGTGATTACGTCCCCAGTACTATACATTGGTGCTCTCACACGAGGGGGTTTCAAGCTAACACAAACATGAAGCAAATCGCGACGACACCAGATGCACATAGTTTGGACCTTCAAAATAAAAGCCAGAGCGCTCACGATCAACGCCTGGTAAAATGCCTTTTACACGGCGGGACTCAACAACACAATCTGTAACAATACCGGTCGTGTGTGTGTGTGCGTTATTTTTACCCTTGTAAAGTTACTGTCCTATAGTAGCTAAAAACACAATTGTGCACGCTTTTAAGCTTTTATTTTATTGAACCCTACCCGGAAATGCTATTGGTTGAGTTTTCCCCCTAAGCTTTATCATTACTCCAGGGGAATGCTAAGATACGTCAAAAAACCCGGCAACAACGTAGAATTAAACGAAATTGCGCATATGGATAACGCAGTACACGTAGTCAAATATGGTGGGGGAAATCGGAATGCTGCACATCTCTTCTGGAAAGATTTGTACACACTGGTTATATTGTGTAAAAGAAAACTGAACGCATGGTTTGGAATTGTTAAAACTGATTTAAAACTATGTTACAGTACATAGTGCAACACGCACGGGCATGTTGAATCTAGAAACTGTAGCACTAGCAGGTTACAATGATTTAACCTTGAGGAAAACATTGCGACGACATTATTTCTTTGGGCATGAACCTAGTCAGCTAGAGAAACACATAAATGAATGTCTTTCTAAGCAGTACCTTTACACAGCAGTGTTTTCGCCTTGGATGCAGCCCCTACAATGACTGATGCTATTTTATAACTGCTGCATTGCAG
This sequence comes from Neolamprologus multifasciatus, assembly GCF_963576455.1. NCBI lineage: Eukaryota > Metazoa > Chordata > Actinopteri > Cichliformes > Cichlidae > Neolamprologus > Neolamprologus multifasciatus. The sequence goes on from NC_140444.1 coordinate 12,769,998, forward strand.
AGTTCATTTCCTGAAAAGCAGGACTGAAGTAGCATGAACTGACTGCATCATGGTGGTTTGGATAGACCCTAAGAGGAAACTCAGCAGAGGGTGGAAAGACGTTTGAAAAGCATGAAAAGTGTAGGACTGAGCACTAAACTGGCCTGTGAAGTCAAGGAAGCAAGTAAAGGAGTGAGTGTGTGAAATGCATTAGGAGATGCACTCATACATACCCTCCCCCCTTTGCTCTTTCCTCCTCCCAATTAGCCTTAAGATTTCACAAAACACCAGGCAGTGTTATATTGTGTATGTGTGAAATTATGTCGACCTGGTTCAAGGACTGTGATGCAACTGTCTATTACATAATGAACAATAAAATAAAAAATGATATTGCACTGTGTAAGAACATTACATAAAAACTATACATGGCTAAGGTGTACTATATCCAATTATGAGTGCATTCTGAATTAAACAGCCTGATAGTGGTTGGGTAAAAGCTGTCCCATGTGCTGTCACAACCGACATGGTGCCATCATTTTTAATATATTAAAAAATACTGGTGGCCACCAGTGCTATCCCTTAGCCTCCTAGTAGATGCACCTGTTGTATAAATTTGAAAATCCTGGATGATTTTATGAAAACTTTGACTTTGACCAAGTCAAGATCACAGTGATTCTAACTTGTCCAAGATTTTTAGATGATGCACCTATAGTATGAATTGAAAATTCCTATGTGGCCTCATTCTCAAGTTATCACGTTCATAAACTTTGGTGTGTACGCTGCCTGCCAATCCACCTGTCCGGCATGGTGAAAACAATACCCCATTAGACTTTTATGGCTGAGGGGTAAAAAATACCTGTTTTCCCAGCTGCTGAAATGAGAGTGCTTGCCTGTGTAAAAGAGCAGTCCACTGCATTCAGTGTAAGATTTACTTGAACCATTTGGCAGTTGAAGAGTTGCTGAGGAGCTTGAAAAACATGTAGAAAAATGTATCAAGAGAAAAAACTATATCCATTAAAATTATAAAATTTGCACAGATATATGTTAAATTAATCTCTGATGAAAAAATGTTACCCATTTAAACAAGTTTATATCAGTGTTTATACCATATTAATAAATTGAACACTGGGAAAATGTGTACATTTGGGTATTTTAATCCTGCACAAATGACAGCTTTTGATATCTGACAATGATTTTAAAAAGCCACCGAACATCTGCTGTAAATGATGGGAGGGAGAGAATGAGGAAAAATAGGCTTGAGTGACACAGTCATGTGGGGAACTTGTGACTGCATCATGTGGATGTGCTTTTGTGCATAGGCATGATTAAAGCTACAGTTCTAGGCCTAGTACCATTTCTACAGACCAACTCGCAAAGACAGTGCCTTTCTTTTTACCTGTAAATGTAAAATCTTTATACAGTGAAATTGGTCTGACAAACAATTTGTTGGAGTTTAAAAGATTTTAAAATTATGGTAACAAAGGACCAGCAAAGAAATGAGGGCCGTGAGCCCATTTACACATTACACCTCCTTCCTTATCCAGCTGTGAGCATGTGCTCCAGGATACCCACAAAGCATTTCTTTCTTCCTTAATCACACCACCTCTTCCTTTATATCCATGCCATTGCAGGCTTGAGCATCTCTATGTTGTATTTCTCTTTGTGACTAACCCAGTTGGGGTGCAGAAAGAAGCTTATCTCAGCGGCTCTGTGAGATAACAGAGAGTGTCAGATTTCCTGAAGACAAACACCTACACGAGATCAGCAAAACAAACAGCAGACAAACAAAACCCATATACACATGTTATCAGTTGTTATGGCCCATTGTCACTATCTGCTTTCACTGGTCAATACATCCCTCCAGGTGCATTAGGAATAAATAAAGGAAAAGAATCCAGAATTAAGTGTCAGACTTCTTTTGTCTGAAAAAAAAAAAAAAGAATGATGCCTGGTTTGTTTTGTTTTTTTAATTTGAGAGCGCTCACAGAAGAACAGGGTAATTTCCTTTTGAGAGCTGCTGACAGATTTGGAGCAGTTTGATATCTGGGTGTGAGCAGCCAGCACAGTAACACACAATATGCTCTGTCAGTAGTGGCTCGTTTTTAATTAGGGTGTTTTCCCCCACAAATTCACAATAAGTCCACATCAATTTTTTTTTAAACTCACATTGAACCCAAAGTTTTCCCTAAGATGTTTAGTCAAGCATCAGAACCCAGAAGCCGACAGCAGTTTTATCAACTCTATTTGAATAGTGAGAGCAGAGTTTAATCAGCAGGTCAGTGGCACTGACAGGTAGTTAATCTGCAGAAGTGTTTGTATGCCAAAGAGGCTAGTGGTGACCAAGATGAGTTTGACAAACTCTTGCAGTTTTTCCCAATTTGATTTGGAGACTTTATTGTTTGTTTCTTGAGAATGTAATCTGGAGGGGTATATGGGCAGTTGGGATTCCAGCAAAGTGGAGAGATTATTAGTGGAGAGATGGCAGGTAAGCTTTTAAACTTAACTCAACCTTAGATCAACCTATCTCTAATAATCGGCTATGTACCACAGGCCTTCAAGGTGGCTGCAGTTAAACCTTTACTCAAAAAGCCATCTCTAGACCCAGCAGTCTTAGCTAATTATAGGCCAATCTCCAACCTTCCTTTCATATCAAAAATCCTTGAAAGAGTAGTTGTCAAACAGCTAACAGATCATCTGCAGAGGAATGGTTTATTTGAAGAGTTTCAGTCAGGTTTCAGAGTTCATCACAGCACAGAAACAGCTTTATTGAAGGTTACAAATGATCTTCTTATGGCCTCTGACAGTGGACTCATCTCTGTGCTTGTCCTTCTTGACCTTAGTGCAGCATTCGATACTGTTGACCATAATATTCTATTAGAGCGATTAGAACATGCTGTAGGTATTACAGGTATTGCACTGCAGTGGTTTGTATCATATCTATCTAATAGACTCCAATTTGTGCATGTAAATGGAGAGTCCTCTTCACACACTGAGGTTAATTATGGAGTTCCACAGGGTTCAGTGCTAGGACCAATTCTGTTTACATTATACATGCTTCCCCTAGGCAGCATCATTAGAAGACATAGCATACATTTTCACTGCTATGCAGATGACACCCAGCTCTATCTGTCCATGAAGCCAGATAACACACACCAATTAGTTAAACTGCAGGAATGTCTTAAAGACATAAAGACTTGGATGGCCACTAACTTTCTGCTTCTTAACTCAGATAAAACTGAGGTCATTGTACTCGGCGCTGAAAAGCTTAGAAATATGGTATCTAACCAGATTCTTACTCTGGATGGCATTACCTTGGCCTCCAGTAACACTGTGAGGAACCTTGGAGTCATTTTTGACCAGGATATGTCCTTCAACGCACATATTAAACAAATATGTAAGACTGCGTTCTTCCATTTGCGCAACATCTCTAAAATTAGAAATATCCTGTCTCAGAGTGACGCTGAAAAACTAGTTCATGCATTTATTACTTCCAGGCTAGACTACTGCAATTCATTATTATCAGGATGTCCAAAAAACTCACTGAAAAGCCTTCAGTTAATCCAAAATGCTGCAGCAAGAGTACTGACAGGGACTAGAAGGAGAGAGCATATTTCTCCTGTTTTGGCTTCCCTTCATTGGCTTCCTGTTAAATCCAGAATTGAATTCAAAATCCTGCTCCTCACATACAAGGTCTTAAATAATCAGGCCCCATCTTATCTTAATGACCTTGTAGTACCATATCACCCTATTAGAGCACTTCGCTCCCGCTCTGCAGGCCTACTTGTTGTTCCTAGAGTATTTAAAAGTAGAATGGGAGGGAGAGCCTTCAGTTTTCAGGCCCCTCTTCTGTGGAACCAGCTTCCAGTTTGGATTCAGGAGACAGACACTATCTCTACTTTTAAGATTAGGCTTAAAACCTTCCTTTTTGCTAAAGCATATAGTTAGGGCTGGACCAGGTGACCCTGAATCCTCCCTTAGTTATGCTGCAATAGATGTAGGCTGCCGGGGGATTCCCATGATGCATTGAGTTTTTCCTTTCCAGTCACCTTTCTCACTCACTATGTATTAACAGACCTCTCTGTATTGAATCGTATCTGTTATTAATCTCTGTCTCTCTTCCACAGCATGTCTTTATCCTGTCTTCCTTCTCTCACCCCAACCGGTCGCAGCAGATGGCCGCCCCTCCCTGAGCCTGGTTCTGCCGGAGGTTTCTTCCTGTTAAAAGGGAGTTTTTCCTTCCCACTGTCGCCAAAGTGCTTGCTCATAGGGGGTCATATGATTGTTGGGCTTTTCTCTGTATCTATGAAGCGCCTTGAGGCGACATTTGTTGTGATTTGGCGCTATATAAATAAAATTGAATTGAATTGAATTGAACTCAATTAATCTCCCCAAAGCAACAGGACTCCAAGGAAGCTGAGCTATTGCTCTGCCTTCATGCAGTGTACTGGAGAACAGACAAGAGAACAGGGTTCAAGAGCTTGGAAAAACAAAGAGTAGGTGAAGACATGAAACGCCTAACTACCACTATAGAGGTTACAACAATCTGGCCAGCACAAGCTGGTCCTTAAGTACCTTGAGCTGACCAGTGAATGCAGAAAAGCTGTGGAAATGAGATCCCAGGAAGAAAAGGCTCCTCCAGGGAGGAAAACAAGCCTACAACTCCACCTGAGAGAAAAAGAAGGAATGGCAGAAGAAGAGGTGGGAAAAGGAAGAGATAAAGATAACGAGTCCTATCTTTACTTGTTCTGGTTTTGTCACACATAATATTTAACAAAAATAATCCTCATAACACATCTCTCATTTTAATCATCATTATCATAGATGTGGGTAACAGTGCTAGAGGAGCTCAGCTCATATTTAGTCATTCAATGGGTTTTCCCCTCTGTACTTACGCTGAAACTATTTGCAGCACATTTTTAAAAAAAAAATAAAAACCTCTGCAGTTGCACTTCTTCATTTTGTCCACAGGGGAGCAGCAGCGCAGCCACATTGCTGCTCTCATAGCCATCATCGTGACTGCAATGCAAGCCAAGGTTTCTTTCAAGGGCACACATCATATCTGCAAAGTCACATGTAAAGCAGGGAGAGGCTGTATGGGCGTTTTCGGCTTATCACACAGACTATGCAGTAGGGCAGAGAATGCTGAAGCTTAGTCTAGACAGTCACTAAATATCTAATCACAAATCACTCACTGACACCTTGTTGTAGTTGCAAATATTCAAGGGCGAAACCTTAATTTCCAGTAAACATAAATTGCAAGCATGTAGGTTTAGCAGATAAAGGATGTTTACTAACATGCTGACATGAAAAAAAAAGGACAGATGCATATATAACAAATGCATCTTGTTTTGCAAGAAATTAGATTTTCAATCAAGGTAATGACAGACAGCATCCTTGCTGCGCTGCTTCTAATGAAAATCTATGTGCTATTATACATAGTGATGCATATTAAGGTAGAAGCTGTGTTATTCAACCTGAAAGGGCAGGAGAGCCATCATAGCTCTCCCCCGGTCTTACCTTTTTATAGTCATCAAATATGTATGGTCCCTCTGAGTGTGTATATATAATGTATTCACAGATCTCCAGCACATTGAAAACCCTGCATCAGCAGTTTGTGTGTGCATCTTCAGAATAAGACAGAAAACCTAATCAATAAAATGATTCATGGAAGACCCATTCTGGAAGAAAGGCGTAGCGTGAGCGGCTTTGGACTGCTTGTTCTGAATATGTCAACAAAAGTGTAATGTATTTTCATTTTAATAGAACAGAATATCTTTTTCATTGTAACATGGAACATGTGCAACGAAATTAAATGTTTTTCTCAAAAGTGTGAAGATCACAACAATCATGAGAAAACCTATATAAAAATATAAACTATATAAAACCATCTACGAGATGAAACCACACCAGGACAAACACAACCCTTCTATATTCTCCCAAACTACACAAATCTCTTATTGCACCAAGCACAATTATATGGATATTGTTATTGCAGCATTTAATGCTTGTACTGCTCTGGGACCAAAATGGTTTTTCAGTCTTTTTATCCTTTTTTAAAAAATTGTTCAGTACTATCTAACTGACATTAACAATCCATCCCTTATGATGTCACTGCCCTTTGTTGAGGTAGCCAGACATGTATAGGTCATCCAGAGTAGGGAGAGGAGCAAGAAATAATTTTCCTGGGCTATATTGATAACCCTCTGGAGCTCCTTTATCTGTGCCACTGTGAACAGGAGAACCACACACAGAAACAATATGTTCAAATATGGAGCAGCGGTAGAAGGACACCAACAGTCTTTTTTGCTCTTTCTGATGACCTTCAGGAAGTAAAGTCTCAGCTATGCCTTCCCAACCAGCTCTGTGGTGTTTATTTCCCCCGAAACCGCCAGAAAATGGAAGTCTGTGACTCTGTCCACATACTCCTTGCTGATAAATAAAGGCTTAATATTTTAATGTCTTCCTGAGGCTAATGAGCACTTCTTTAGTATTAGACATGTTAGAGATCAGGTTTCTGCCTCTGCACGACTCAAACAGCTGCTCCACCTCATCTTGATAAGCAAACTCCTCCCCCAAGAAATAAGCCCCACCACTGCAGTGTCATCTGGAAATTTGGTGAATGTTTTGCTGAAATCGGAGTAATCATATGTGCTCAGCACACAGAACACACAGCTCTGTGGGGCTCTAGTGCTCAGGCTTTTAACCAAATTTCACTAAAAATGCAAACATTTCTGTATATCTAAAAGCTTGTGCAATCATCAAAAAGAATAAAAAACAATGCTTTCTCATATATGGGTTACTAACAAACAAACTGAAATAATAAGTAAACTTAAAAAAACTCTCACGTCCTGATTTTTAACTCTATGACTTTATATATTTTCTTATTAAAGCCTATTGAGAAGTGCATCATATTCCATGACTTCACTGTACTTTTGGGTCTCTGACATTTTGTGCAGGATTTGTATGGTTCACTAAGTGGCAATGTTGGCAGCAGGAAGTAAACCTTTTCAAACTTTTAAAATGATACTTAAAAAATGTTTGAATGATACTACTGTCAGTACACCCAAGAGGGCTTATACTCAGCAATGATACATGGAAGAAATGCGCGTGCGCGCACTCACACACACACACACAAACACAAACACACACACACAAAATCACTGGACATGAGCCATGGGGTGGTTAATGCAAGATTGCTCTGTCAGCAGAATCTTTATCCTCAAAGGATAGGTGCTTTGGGTCAGTGTGTGAGACAGAGAGAAAGAAACAATGCACATTGGTGACTGACTCATGAAATAAAAGCAGTAAAAGGACCATAGCTTATATAGCTACTGTGACCCATAGAGTATTGATCACTACAGTCAGGCTACTTTAATCAACATGCACATACCAAAAGACCCACACATCTTTAAATTCACCAATCCACCATATTGCTTAGAGTCCTCCCCTTTGGTGTGGTTAATACTGATCTTGCAGAAACTGCCTCTTAAATGCGCAGCTCCATTTTTTTTATTCTTTAAATCTAATAGAGTATCATCGCATGATACACTGTTTCAAATGATAATTATTTATCTGAGAGTGTATCTCTCGACACAGCCGTTCAGTTTGGCCACTGTCTGAAAGAAGCTGTTTTAGTTCCTCACTCCGAATTCTTCTGATTGGCTCCCTCTTGAAAATAGAAGATCTGAACAGTGATTGGGTGGAGCTGCTGGGCTTAGAGCCAGAAATGTGACTGACATGAAGCATTTTAGTTTCCTTGACATGAAATGCAAAATGTGCCCATATGTCTACTCTTTTCTTCCTCCTAAGCAAATAACCTTACAACACAAGGAGATTACTTCTGATCGGGTCAATTCCAAACTTACCCTGCCTTTCTACCCAACTTAATTAGTTTAGATTGGATGTTGCTTCTCCAATATATTTTCAGTTATGTCAATACATTTCGTAATAGTTTTTGTCCCCATGCCTTAGTTTTTATTTAGTTATCATTTCCTTTTTGTCAGAAAAAGAAAAGTTGTTGACGAAAACTGTTACGGAACTTATCGGTAAAATAATTAATGCTGCTTATGGTTTGCACTGAAAACATTCATCTACAAAGCAGAAGTTTTGCCATCACTTTTCAGAAGGCCCAACTTTTCCTTTAAAGGCAAATATTCTCCATTTCTGGTTTAAGTGGTATTTTTTAGTTTCACTATCCCTTGGTGATTAGTTTTTGATTGAAGACAAGCTGACATCTTCCATGCGAAATATTGCCAATCAAAGCAATCGCAAGGTTTTGGGCAGATCACTTTATAACTCTTTACAAGCAGTTTCACACTAGCAACTGCAGGTAACCTCCAGCAGCATGTCACCTGATGGTCATGGAATACACTTTCACTGGTGGTTACCAGGGAGTCTCCAACTGGTCTCAATGGGGCTTAAGCAATCAATTTCACAGATATTGCCAATAATCACTCAATATCAGGCGGAGAATACACATTATACCCTTGCAACTGATGGTTGGCAGATGGTCACCAACCAGTCTGGAGACCTGTAGACTGAAAGACAGGTATGTGATGAATATAGCTTTGTATTATTTTGTTTAGGAAAGTAAAACATTCAGAAAAGATATTTTACATATCTTTCAGGAACATAGCAGTAATGTGGCTGCTTTATTCTGGCAAGCTGGACACCAGAAAGCTTTTTCTAATTTAAGAATACTGCTTTAAGCCAAACACTCCTGGCTATTAATTAGGCTGACTTCACAGACCAGCCAAAAACACACACACATACAAACACACTATTCTCAGTCTCTAAAAGGTGGGGGTGGTGCGTCTCATATCCCATGTATCACACTCACATTTTTTCTCTCTCACCTGAATCACAAGTCTGTTGTGCTCTGCTTTTTGTCCATATTTTCTACCCCCACATCAACACCAGGATGCTGGTGTTGATGTGGGGGTAGATGTGATTTAAAAACATGTTAAAAAAATATCGAGTCTGATTGGTCTCTAAACAAATGAAGCCATGAAAAAGATTAGATTGCTCCTGAAAAACTAAAATCCTATTTCCTTGCTTTTCATGCATTTATCTCTTCAATATTTGTGTGAATGACTGCACTGCAGAATGTCTGACAGCAAGCAGCTCTCTCTGGTATCTTAAATGAGAAGCTGGTTAGACAGTCAGACTGTCAGATGTAGTGCACTGGAAAATGCTTCCCCAAAGGAAACAAGACACTTTGGACCTGATTCTCTGCGCTTTGTTTTTCATTCCTTTCCAGGGGCTGAGAGGGGGTGTCACTTTATAAGAGCAGGCTAATTTGAGCATTCACAGTAGCTTTTGATCTAGCTTAAACTTAAACTGCACTTGAACCATAATGTCTTTTATAATTTGTCACGTACAGCCATAAAGCATTTCATCATTCATTTTTAATCACGTGTGTCCATTTTGTATAATGGAAATTGACATATCAGATTCAAAAGATTAACAATGATTGAATCCTTAAAATATAATTCCTTAGACCCCCTTCACTGTTAGTCTGTTTCTTAGTAGTGCTTTTTGAGCTGTAGCTCAAATGTCTTCAGAAAAGCCCCAAATCTCTGGGGTTCCCGTCCACTGCACTAGCTGCAGGCTCATATTTGGTACTGTGGTGGGTGTGAATTCAGCTCTAGCCGTCCTGTTGACAGTTCTACTGCACTAGCTTTCTGGGGCATGATGCGTTCACTCTGGATGCTTTCCAAGCGTTTTTGTACAGGAGAGTGGGGAGCCCAGCCTCCTGCAGTATTTTATGCCTTCAGACAGGTACAGGGGGAGATTCAAAAGGATACTGAAGGTTTCAAGAAATTTGCACTGGTAAACAATAGTGTCCAGTGACCTTGCCACCAGAGCACAGTGAAGGAACAAATCAGCTCTGAGTCTTGGCTGTGCTTTCAGTTGGAAATGTCAAGTCCGAATTATGTTTTTTTCACAGACAGATGGAGGAAAAATATTACTGTACTGTAGCTCGGCTATGACTTAATCCTTTCCTTTCCTTTCCTTATATTTTTTCTAAAATCTGTCCGTGTGTTTCTTCAAACTGGAGCGTTTCCAGCTGTCACACTGAGATGCTTCCCTCACCACTCCTTTGCCCTGCTGTCAGACCTCAGGAAGTTAATGATCTTCTGACACCACAATATGGCAAGCTATGGTGACATCATGCTCGAGTATGAACTTCTCAGCTATGGGGCGTTTACATTGGTGTGTGAAAGCTGAAATAACGGATAACTGAGGAAAATTTTTACCTTTGTTCAAAATAAGTATATATGTGCATCACAATATATACATTTGCACAACAGAAAGCTGAACCACCCTTCATTGACAGGAAGGATGAAATTAAATCAAACACCCTCCTTCTGGGAGAAAAAAAAAGGTAAGCAGCAGTGCAGACTAGACACCGCTGAATGGCTTTCCTGCAATCCTTCACGCCCAGCTTTTGCACTCCTGAACTAAGAGGAAAAATAGCCATTCTCAATCACCTGCTGCACCTTCTCTTCTCTTAATTAGTAAGTAATGATTTCTGTATAAAATTTCATAATTGCCCAGCACTTTCAACTCTCTTCTTTTTACTTTTTTTACTTTTACTTTCTGAGTGTTTTGAAGGGAGAAACCATGTAGTTCATATGAATTTGTGAATATGGGAGAAAAAAACAAACAAAGGGTGGATTGGAAGAATGCTTTTTAGTGTTTTTAACATAGTGAAGATCATCGCATTAACTCTAGGGCTGACTTAGATTGGTTTGATGAGGAAAGATCAGAACAATAAAGTAGATTTATCACAAGATGAAGCAGACCAGTGGGTCTGTGATTATGAGATGTGCAAGGGCTGTAAAAGCCTATAAAACCTATAAAGACAGCTCGGTAGTTAACTATTTTGACAGGTTGTTGTTGTTGTTTTTTTTCATAAAGAGAACTGTACTGTATGAAACTCTGATCCCATCAGTCAACCAGTCAGTCATTCAGCATTTCAGTCAGTCACACTCAGTGTCTGCTCACTGCTTGAAGCTGTAATGCCTTTACGCATTGCAGCAGTACACACCTCCCTATGTCTGGGACTTCAGAGGTTGATGGACACACACACACACATACTCACACATATAGAGACACACACATAAATTACATGCAATCCCTCAACTGCCCTCCCCTCCTTTTTATCCCTCACTTCACCTCCTCCCTTTCATTCTTTCAGCATCTCTGAGGACCTCAGAGTGCAGCAGGAATGATGGACAGCAGACTAATATCCAAAGAAAACCACCCCTCCCCTCTGACTTCACAGAATAGCCGGAGAGAGGCCAGTATGCCCTTCAGAAAAAATAAATAAATAAATAACATGACCTACCACTGAAGAGAGGAAATGCTGGCAATGATACAGCACTAAGAAAAAAGGGTGGGCTGAGAAGTCATCAATATTATAATCTGTTCTTTAAAATATGAATACTGAACATCTGCTCTAGAGACATAGACATTTCATTGTCATGCAATTATCACCTTGTGAATGCACTGATTCACTGGGGACTTTAAATATGACTAATGCACACAATGTCCCCAGTGAATCATGCTATTTAACATTTTAAGACTACAATTATGGAAGTAGAATGGATCTTACGTTTTTAACATTGTGAAGATCATTAGAGGCACCTTTGACTACACACAGGAGGTGATGCATGAACCCTCTATGCTATTTTAGGACAGTAACTATGTAGAAACTTGCTTGGGTCTGCAAGGGGATAGAAATGAAAGCAGGGATTATATGTAATATCATATGTAATGTGATAAAAAAAAAATTGTAAATAACAATAAAACAGAAATAACTTTTCAACGAAATACATATTTTAATCTTATTCAATTCAGTTAGGTTCATTTTATTTCAGTTCATTTTAGTTCAGTTTATTTAGTGTTAAATCACAAAACCTCAAGGTGTTTATATTCTTAATTTCATAATAACTCTTACTCTTATTCTTCATCATGTGAAAAGGTCACACTTATTTCTGTGGAGGAGGTTTTTTAAGTACTGAATGGACCACCAGTCAAAGGTCATAAAACAGGGGCCTACTGGTTAGTCAAACAGTCTAGGGGGATTGGATTGGTGGATTTGGGTTGTCTAAGAAGATACAATCCACATATTTACTGATGTGTGCAGGCAGCATTTAAACATACAGCTATGAAGAAGAGTTGTCTGCAAGGAAATTAACAGCTGGCTTAAAAAAAAAAAAACAACCAAAAACCTTTCTTTAAGAAATGGTACAGCAGCACTATGGTTCTTCATGTGCCATAATCCTCCTTATATTCAACAACAGCAGTGCCATAAGCCAGAAATTTAGCACCCACTGTGTTGTATTTTACTGTCAGCTTCTCTATTTCCTATGGCACCAGCTTAAGTAGACCAGGTCCAAGTAACAATTTCTACAATGGAAATTGAAGTTTATAAATTGAAGGCCATTGCTGATTATCCCTCATTTATTCTAACATTGCTGGCGTTTTCATTTATTCCATACTTATAACTATTCTCTGATAAGGATTTTCTAGCCACATACCTTCAAACCTGACAAAATTGCTAAAGGGCAGATGTTCACACTGTAAACTAAGATGCTGGATAAGATAACGTTTGAGGTCCCATTATGATGTTGTACAGTCATGTAAATAAATAAATATATGAAGTTGTCAATGACTCTATGCTGCAATGAAAAAAAATACGAGCACTGTGAGAATTAGAATGGACCATTCAGGTGTGTGTTGATATGATGCCAATGAAAAGACATCAGCAGCGAACCGATTGTTTCTGCTTATCTGAAAAGGATTATAAGACCAAACAGTCCCAAATCCATCATTCTACAGTAGATTATACATAAGTGGAAAACAAAAAAACTGTTGAAAATCTTCACTAGAGTGGACACGCCAGCAAATTAACCCAAAGGTCAAACCACAAAATGCTCAAAGAAATTGCTAAAAAAAAATCCAACTGTCAAATTTCAGACTCTACAGGCCTCAGTTATCATGTTAAACATTAAAGTTCATGCCAGTACAATTAGAAAAATATTGAACATGGAACATGTATGGCTTGTTTGGTAGTGTTGACAGACACAATTACCTCATCCAGTTGTCCCACACAGTGGTGCAGGGCTGCTGATCTGGACTTGTTTTTCAGCTACAGGACCTGTGCACCATATATGTAATGAGTTGACTCTGACCTCCCATTATTCTAGAGCCTAATGTGAGCCCATCAGCCTTACAGCTAAAAATTGACCGAAATTTAGTTATGCAACAGTACAATCATCCTAAACCAGCAAGATCTACAACACAATGGCTGAAAAAGAAAAGAATCGAGGTGTTGGAATAGGCTAAACAAAATCCTGACCTCAACCCAAATAAATGCTGTGATGGGACCTTAATTGAGCTGTGCATAAAGAAATGCCTGAAACCCTAAATGGACTGAGTTAAAGTTCTGAAGAATAGTGGGCCAAATTTCCTTTAGAAGAACAGAGACGGTTAACATCTCCCAGAAAATGAATACTACAGTTAAAGGTGACTCTTCAAGCTACTGAATAATGAGGTGTCTAAGTAGAAGCCTCAACCCAAATTAGAAGAAACACATTGTAGTGATGGAGGACAATCACGGGACAATGGCGTATCTCCGTGCGTATGCATGGTGCTATTGTTACTAAATATTCTTAGGTTGTAAACTGCATGATGGATGTGTGTGTCAGAGTGTGCTGACTGGACACAGCTTCCTATGTCTTGATTAATTGATGGCAGATTCAGCAGTACAAGCTCCCTTTGGTGCATAGTGTTCTCTCTGCCTGTCTGTCTCACCATGTCTGCAAAGCGTGTCAATGTTGCAATATGAAAAAAAAAAAGCACGGACATTATAAGTACTTACAAGGGCATTAAAAAAAATCTTCTTTTAGAGCTGGAGGTTCACTAGGCCCGTAGCATCTGAAACAAGGTTAAGTTCAGGTGATAAATATATACTTTGTCCTTTATGTGGGTCATCTCCTATAGGGTGTGTACGAGAGAAAGACTCGCATAAGGACAGACTGGAACTATTAAGAGTTTCTAACCTTAGAAATATACAAATGCCTGCAAACACAAGAGTCCACACAGTAAAACAGCTTGACACCGAAGCATAGACAGACAAACAGCCCCAGGAGGCAGTAAAACTGTGGCACAGAGCATTACAAACCAACGAGGAGAAAGGGCAAATATGGTGGGCTTGTAGGCAAACAGGGAACAGGTGAAGATGTGGATTTCAGGTGGAGACAAAACAAGCTATAAACCTAAAAGAACTGAGAACTGACCTGATCCAGCTGCTGTGATACCTCTATATGCTTTCTGGATGAAAATGTGGATATTTTCTGGCTCCAGACATTGTTCACACAGACTGTGGCTCAGGAGAAATAGAGCGGGTTGTCCAGCATACATTGGCAGATTGATCTGAACTCATCCAGTCCACAGGTTAAAGAGGGGGAAGATATTGAACCTCCAGTTGACGCAGCCATTACTGTGTGGGTGCGTGTGATAAAAGCACCATGCACACTGTATGTCACAAAGCACTGCACAAGTGAATTTGACTTATGAATGGTCAATAAACCTAAAACATACAAGTTCAGACTGTGAACTAAAGTCACGGTACCGGCCTCCCTACTCAATTCCTAGCATTGCAAAGAAACAGATACTAAAATTTATCTCATCAAATCTCATCAAAACTGGAGCATAGACTTCTTGAAGGCCCTGCATGGTTGTGTGTTGGAGTTCCTACAAGAGCCTACACAGAGCGTCATCTGCATGTTGCAGCTATGGAGTGAGACCAGGAGGCAGTGTCAGAAATATGTGGAGCATCTGGCCGTATTTGTGTCTGTGCTTTTTGAGCAAGCTTCAAATGGCTATTCCAGGAACTGCAGTTTTTGGTATTTCTATCTTCATTTTTTAATCCCTGAACGTTGACATTTCTTTTACAACATGTTGTGTTTGTTACTTTACTTGTTATCCTGCTTCTTTAAATCCATAGTACTACATAAACTGGTGTGGACATAGCGGTACAGTGGTTGCCACTGTCACCTCACAGTGAGAAACTTCCTGTTTCAAATTGTATGTTATGTTGTTGTTACCTCCAGGAGATGCAGCTTCCACAGTCCAAAGACATGCAGTTGGGTTAACTCTTAACCCTAAACGGATTATGGATGAGAAGCAGATAAAATGTTTAAAGTGTATAAGGTCAGAAATCAGAATAAGGCACTGTGTCAATAAGATCACAAAAGTGTTATATAAATGCTAGTCTGTAAGCACTGTGACACAGTGTATTGAGGAAATAATATGAGGACTCCTTCAGCATCATGACAGTAAACAACTGATACAAAACATCTGGCTTGACTCACTAAAAACAAAACTTGCAACAGTCTGATCTCAACAATGACGGAAGACGTCATAATAACGGCAGTCTACTCAATAATACCTGTTTCGTATCTCGTTATAGCTTTAGTTATTCATTAATTAGTATTATTGTTGTTGTTGTTGTTTATAATGAACTTTGTATAATGTGAATTCATAAATACTAACAAACAAATTCGGAGCATGTTTCTTTTGTGTGTGAACACTGGTCATTTCAATTGAGGTCAGTTTGTATTTATCTATGTATGAATTATTTATGTTAACCATTTCCTGTGCCGTATTATTTACATTATGATTACGTTCTCTATAAAAAGACAATAAAAATACGAATTTTGAATTGTGAATAATAACAAATCAAGAGCTAATCAGTTAAGAGGTGTGAGAATATCTGAGGTAACGAACCAACGCTGTTATAGCCTACTTCTTGCACGTTGTACCGGGTAATTAAGGCGCTCTTTTTACTTACTGTTACTGTTAGTTTTTAACGTTGTTATAATGAACAAGAAATGGAGTTTGGAAACTAGATAGAACCTCCAGTTAGCCCGGATTAGATTCATGAGCATCCCTCCTGCCCCCTCCCTCCTCCCTCTCCCTCTGCATGTTCTTCCCTCGTCCTGCAGGAATAGTCTTTCTTCCTCCACCGCTGCAGCCCGGCATGTCCGCAAACTGAGAGCGTGAGCGGTGAGACACGGAGAAAGACACAAGCCAGCCTTTAAGGCTTGTATTTTGCGCCTTCCCTTTGAAGGAGAGAAGATTTTAACACCGCGACGAAGCTTTTAGAAGGGACTTGGACGAGGATCAAAAACAAGGTAAAGGATGTCCCGAGCAACCACTGGGATGTTGACGTGTGGCTTCACTGTACGGGACAGGGTGCGTGATAGGTCCGGGCACTTGGTATAAGATGCCGATGCTTCCGTCCACTGAAAAACAACAACAAAAAATAACAAAGAAACAAAAACACTGGCATGTGTGTAAGTTGTGTCCCCTGAAAAGAGTAGGGGATGCATCGCTCTAAGCTTGTAGAGTAGATAGTACATTCTGTGCATGAACTGTGGCGACATGCTGCAGATATTAATACAGTGTTAACTGCGAGGGTTCATATGGGGGGAAGGAAAAAAGGTGCAGCTAAGGAGACTGATGAAGAGGAAGGAATCCAGGAAATGATCTGAGCATAAAATCGCTGACGAAAGAGCGATGCCGCAACCGTGCAGCAAGTTCTCAAGTGGATTTTTAAAAAAAAAAAAAATCTGCTATAGTGTGTATTGCAATGTCAGTGGGATGGTGCGAATGCTGCAGAACTTTACATGGTTGTTATGTCCTAAAAAGGGATTTAACACAAGCTTTGAATGCTGTAGAAATGTCTTTTGGACATTATAATCTTTTGAAATGACTACAAAGTATCTTGACGTTTGCACGTTTCACTTGTGAGCCCCTTAGCAGCAGCGTAGAGAATCATAGCCTTTTTCTTTTTAAAGTTATAAATGAACTGTTGATTTGTTCTGAATACCTACAAATCCAATGTAAAGGATTATTATAGGAATAAGACATGCAGTAAAACGCCACAGTTACCAATATACTCACACAAAAGAATCAGACGTACTATAAGAAATCAGCAGACTGCATGTTAAAAGCAGTGTGGTCAAGCTTTCTAAGACCCAGGCAGTGACACAAATTGTGCCTAGGTTTGCTCATCTTTGACCCCGTGTTTGTTTCCCTCTGCTTCTGGGAGTTATTTCCATGAAGACAAATCGCAGGCAGTCCAGCAGTGTCAGCATAAAATGCGCAAGACAGAGCGCAGTTGTAAATTGAGGGCACAGGTACCTCAACCAAACTCAGGACACAGTGTTATCCTGAAGGGTAACGATGTTTTAACCGCTCGAAGTTTAACTATTCCCCGTTTTATTCACATTTTGAGATGGTTTCTGTAGATTTTTAGCGCAGCTAATGGAAATAAAATTCCAGAGAGCTACTAAATATGAAGATATTCTCTTTAGAGTGACTCCTTTACCAAACAGGGATCTCCGTCTGAACATCGTGTTGTGTCCGCATTGTGCCTCGTCATTTCTACCCCCACCCCAAACCCATCCCATCAAACTTGTGTAGGAATCACTGGAGTAAAACAGTGGTGTTCCTACAGTCACAGTTTGTGTATTCTGTCTCCCTGGCTGCAGGTCTGTCCCTGTAACGCGACCACTGAAGGAGGAGAACACAGAACTGCTTCATCATGAATTTTGTAATGAAAGCTGCGCTGGGAGGTGAGTAGACTGCCTGGCGTGAGGTTGATTTAACAGCACTGCAGCGTAAAGGATTTAACAGGATGCTTGGCGGCAGTAGCAGCAGTATACTGGTACTGGCCTCATAGTTATGGAGACACTGGACTGCATCCAACATCAAACTACTCTCTATAGCATCATATTTTTTTCTTTGTTTTATGCCAACTGCTTTTTAAAACCTCCAAGGCTGCAACATAACTTGTTTCAATAACTGCATCCTGTTGGCCAGTGCTTCATTATTGTCAAGAACTGCTGAGTGTTTTAACCTTGTCTTTATGGCCAGCATATCAGTCTGGAACCAGGTTAAGGACCGCTGCAGATGAAATAGGACGGCAGCAGCAGCAGTGATAGATCTAGTCATATACCAATAATACGTCGGTCAAGTGAAAAAGCCGTGTATCTCCAAAATGTCACCTTCTGAGCATAGAGGCAGCCTTACTGTAGGCTGATTTTAATGCATGAGGTTTTCACATGATTTTAATACCCAAGCAGACTCGGCTTTTCAAGTCCAACCAGTGGCACCTTTTGAGGCAAGAGAGATAGAGAAGGGCGGTTTTGCCAAGAATTAATGCTGACTTTTGTCCTTTAAAGCCTTCAGGTATTATCCCTTAGAATATTATCTCAGCTATTATTTGCCCCCTAATTAATCCTCATTATAGCTCTGTAATTCATCCTTCTCGTCAGCTATAGCTTCAAGGTGAAGGGCAGGAAAGTGGTACCAGTAGCTACAATGCAGCGGTTTCACTCATACCTGGTCAGTCGTGCATGATGTTGAGCTGTTGTCCAGGTTACAGAGATGTTAGGCAGTTACAGCTGGAGTTAAAGCATAGCCCCAACTCCTCATTGGGATGCAAAGGATGCAAGCGCTGCCTTGTTCTGCATAACTCCTGTGCTGTGTAGCTGTGCTGTGAATTCTTAAATCAACTGCACTGCACTGGATGTAGTTTTGCTCTGCATAGGTTGGGCTGCACTCCCCCTGCAGACATTGGGAATAGATTTGACAGTGTGGGTGTTTATCTGTGTACACTGCCAGTGCAGGGGCGGGGTGGTGTGTTATATAGATGTGTGCGCCTTATAAAAGATAAATTACAGTGAATGCAAAGGCCTGTCTGCGTGAACAGATCCTTGTTGTATATGTGAGAGAAAGGTGAGAGAGTAAGGATGCAGAGAAAAAGTTTGACGATTATCAGGATGGGTGTCATATTTAATATTTAATAATTATTCCTTCTGGGATGCATTGCTGTTAACGCCTTTGTATGTTATGCAAACTGTAGTTCCAGTCTGGACACAGTGACCTCTTTCAACGAAAATGTCCGCAAAGTATTGACACTGCAAAACATCATTAAAGCTCCCTGAAGGGGGGGGGGGGGGTCAGTTTGAGCTATACAGTGCTTGTGGTTTCATTCCAACCAGTGACCTTTGTTATGTGTCAAACCCCTCTCTCCCTGCTATGTGTGGAGCTGTCAAACAATGACTTACAGGCTGGATGCACAACCTGTAATGTGAAATGGTGTCAATGTAAAACCTCCAACACATGTTTAGTCTAGCCTGCCTAGCATGGGATGTGGCATGGCTTGTCAGGCTAGAAATATCCTGGATGTCAAAATGGAGACTTCGGCAAAAGCCTGGTCTCCATAGCACTAGACTAGAGGGAACATCTTGTGGTGCCGTTGGGGAAATATGCTTACAAGTAACTCATTCACCATGTCGGAAGTTAAAAATGCTTTGAGTAGAACATTGTTATATAAGAGCCAGTCCATTTACCATTCATCAGCTGTTTAGGGGCACCATTAGAGATAGGGTTATGGGCTTTGGAAGGGTCTCAGAATGGATCTAGCTGAGGTATCTTGGGGATCTGATTAGAACCCCTCAACAATGCTGTCTCAGAGAGGTTGTGTAGTCATGGGCAACCTTAAGGAGACCCAGAAGCTCTGGCTTGGAAAAGCTTTGGTGTTCCCTCAGAAGAGCTGGAAAAGCTGGCTCGGGAGTGTTGACCTTGTTAGTGTTGACCCCTACTATCCACACTAGCATGTATACACTGAAAAACTCCTGACAGAAACATTTATATGACCTCCATTTATTCCTGTGACTATTTTTTTTTCCTCCTTAAGTCAATATTCAGACAACCTTAATGAGACAATTTAAACAATCTGCAGAAAGGTAGCTTGCTGAGAGACAGAAAACAGAATAAATCAAGCAGCATTTCTTCATTTCTACAGCATTCGTTTCCATCCAGTGATGATTTTTTTTTTTTACCTGTTTTTGGATTTGCTATCTTGCCACTGAGTGTTTTGCTGAGTATGTTTGGCGATGTGCGGATGTCGGAGTCTGTGTGACAGAGGATGCTGCCAGTGCATTAAGTAATCCTCCAAGGCTTCTTTAGTTACAGATACTTGAAAGAAAACAGAGCGATGTTTAACTGTGATGATTCAGCAGGACTAAGATCCAAAGCTTGAAGAGTGCTGGGTAGTTTGCTGCATTTGCCACAATCGACACCGCTGGTGATGCGACTCCCAGACACATTATTTTTCCTCACACAACAACTACAAAAAAAAAATAAAAAAATGAAAACCTACCAACATATTTTTATACTGTTGCTGTGTGCAAGCTGCAGAAAGCTCCTAGATGGGATATAAACAGTGTAATTGAAAAATTTGTAGGCACCTGCTTGGTGATGCAGACATTTTAAAATACAATGAAACTACTTTGTTTTTATAAATTTCTGTCTTAGTGAGAAGCAAACAAAATACAAAGAAAAGAACGAGATGTAATGAGATGAAACAAGTATTTTAATCCAACTTAAGGAACTTCTCAGAGTAAAATGGCATGCACGGATGGGCACATACAAATGAGGGGTGCTTACAACCACTTGAACAGGTATGTTTAGGCATGTTTATATCATTTTAAAAAATTATTAAATTAAATTAAATTAAATTAAATTATACAGTACCTTGAGCTTCTTGGACTACAGTTTAAAAGCACACAGCATCCTAAAAATCTCCATTATGGAAACAAAAAATTATGCATTTAGATTTTATTATTATGATTCATCCGTGAAGATCTGTTGCTAGTTCTGAGTTATGGTACAGAGTAACGCAGCTTTTGCTTTCAATCTTAAAATTCCGGATCCACTTTTGTCTCCTTATTAAGTGATTGCTTCGACCTCTGAGTGCTTGGGTGCTGACTTGGCACCTCCTGACTCCTAACTAAAAGTTGAAGTTAGTTTGACAGAACGGGAAGCTGAATTTTGCCAAATGGATCATCATGGCATTGCCGTATTGGTCCATTTGATCGACCTTTGTTTTTATTATTTATTTTATTTTATTTTCAGTTGTTACAGACATGAGTGAGGGATAGGAAAGGGAGAAAGAAAGAGGAAGGAAAAGAAAAACAGAAGGGGAGAGGGACAATGAGAAAGGGGGGGAAAAAAATATCTCCGGGATCACCTGTTGAGAGAAAAAGAATAGAAAACAAGCAAAAAAAACCAAAGCAACATACTAAACACAACACCATCGCATTAATCTAGCTAAGTGTAAACAGCAGTAAATACTAAATATTGAATGTTGTTGTGCAGCACGCAGGACAGACAGCGCACAATGTGCTTTGAAGTAGCAGCCAAGAAAGGTGTGATTTAAGTATATGAACAGTGAACACCCATGTGCACACCTGTGTGGATCGGCGCGCTTGTATTCAAATGGTTTCCCCATGTAATGGTCTGCAAGAGGATGTAGAGAGCCATAGCCCTGTCCCCCAGGGCATGAAGCAGGCATGGAGGAGATCCAGGCCCCAGACATCCAGAGGCCCCAGAGTGCAAGAGCCCAAGGAGGACCACCGGAGGGGCATCCGTGCCACCTTCATGGGAAGGGCTGAAGATCCCCAGACGAGGGGTCACCCAGTAGCCACCGGGCAGAAGCTAGAGGGGGCTGCAGAACGGGAAGCTGTTAAATGCGCTAGTCATTTAGTCCCAAGGTCTGGAGCTCAATCAAACTCTGAAGGCCTCAGGCAACAGCAGTGACACCATGACTGCTGCATCTGCAGAAAGGTCAGAGGTGCAATCGTCCAGTCAATAGTCACATTTAATTACTCATTTAACGCTCGTTAACGCAAGTTTTATATTTTTTCCATTTGTTCAACAATTTCTTCAGCTATGGGAAGGTTAGATGTGCCAAGAAGATTGTCTTTACACAGAATTTTACAATTTACACAATTCGTGTACACTAGAGTTTATATGTTTGTCTGTTGGTGGCACCAAATGTGCAAAACACAGTCATGAAACTTTACAGGTGTGAAGTTCAAGTACACCTGAAGGCCAGCTTTGAAGATCTGTTTAGGGGGACTTTGCAGTAGGACAGTAGACAACTAATTGAATTGGCACAGTGGAATAATTATTGATATTGATATAATCATATTGATATAATTATCAAGGTGACAAGGTGACAAGATGGCGTCGCGGATGGCAGCCTCGGTACTGCGCTCTCTCGCACTTTTCTTGTTTCTGTTTATTTTCTGCGCTTTTGGTCACTCAGACCACATCACTTTCTCCAGAGATCAACTGCTAAACATCAGGCAGTCGTCTCACTATAGTTCTTATCCATTTTTCACAAACCCGGAAAGTTTTTTGGAGATTTTAGTTGGAGGCGCAGCAGCTCTCTGGAGAAGACGTAGACGGGGGAGTCGCGCTGGTGCGCTGGTGAAACTACGTCGGCGAGGATTCCGCATGGCACTCCCCTCCATTCACCTCGCGAATCTCCGCTCTCTTCCAAACAAAGTTGACGAATTACTGCTCTTAAACCGGACTAACAAGGACTTTGCACGCTCTACTGCCCTCTGCTTCACTGAAACCTGGCTCAGTGAGCGAGTCCCAGACGCTGTGTTAAATCTGCCGGGCTTCCAACTTCACCGGGCAGACCGCGAAACAGAGCTCTCAGGGAAAACAAAGGGTGGTGGAGTCTGCTTCTACATTAATGAAGGTTGGTGTACTGATGTCACAGTGTTACAGAAACACTGCAGCCCACACTTGGAAAGTTTTTTCATCAACTGTAAACCTTTTTATTCACCGCGGGAGTTTTCTTCCTTCATGCTGGTCGGAGTTTACATCCCTCCACAGGCCAACGCACTGTGCGAGCTGGCTGACCAGATTACCACCCTGGAAAGGAAATTCCCGGATTCCTTTACAATTATTCTTGGGGATTTTAACAGAGCAAACCTAAACTACTAACTCCCTAAATACAGACAGCATATAGACTGCCCCACCAGGGACAACATCATACTGGATCACTGCTACACCACTCTAAAGGATGCCTATCGCTCTGTGCCCCGGGCAGCTTTGGGACATTCTGATCACTGCATGGTCCATCTTATTCCAGTTTATAGGCAAAAACTCAAACGTGCGAAGCCTGTAGTCAAAACTGTGAAGAAGTGGACTAACGCAGCAAAGCAGGAACTGCAGGACTGTTTTGACTCCACTGATTGGACCTTTTTTGAAGCTGCATCTGAGAACCTAGATGAGCTCACGGACACAGTGACATCATACATCAGTTTCTGTGAAGACGTGTGTGTGCCAACAAAGACCTTTTGCACATACAACAACAATAAACCATGGTTCACTCCTAAACTCCAACATCTTCGTAAGGCCAAGGAGGACGCCTACAGAAGTGGTGACAGGGCCCTGTACAAGCAAGCTAGGAACACACTGACCAAGGAGATCAAAGCACCTAAAAGCATCTACTCCCAGAAGCTGGAAGAACGGCTCTCAGCCAACGACCCAGTGTCAGTGTGGAGGGGCCTGCAGGAAATCACCAGCTACAGACGCCACCCACCCACTGTTGAAACAAACAAAGACCTGGCCAACGAGTTAAACACTTTCTACTGCAGGTTTGAGACGGACAGACTCCCACGCCCCACCCTCCCCTCCCCAGGGACATTGCTTCAGACATTGACCCCCAACACACCTTCCACCTCTCCCCCCTTCACCCTCCCCCTCCCCAATCCAGTCTCAACGACCACTCCCACCCTCCCCAATCCAGACCTAACGACCACCACCACCCTCCCCAATCAAGACTCAACGACCACCCCCACCCTCCCCAATCCAGACTCAACGACCACCCCCACCCTCCCCAATCCAGACCCAACAACCACCACCACCCTCTCCAATCCAGACTCAACAACCTCCACCACACCTCTCACCCCCCTTTCCTCCTCCCTGAAACTCAGAATACACACTGAGGATGTGAGCCGACTATTCCAGAAACAGAAGCCCAGGAAAGCCCCCGGACCAGATGGCGTCTCACCCTCCTGCCTCAAAACCTGTGCTGAACAGCTGGCTCCCATCTTTACTCGCATCTTCAACAGATCCCTGGAGCTGTGTGAAGTTCCCTCCTGCTTCAAACGCTCCATCATCATCCCTGTTCCCAAGAAACCCCCATCACAGGACTGAATGACTACAGACCTGTCGCCTTGACGTCTGTGGTCATGAAATTCTTCGAACGACTGGTGTTAGCCCATCTGAAAGACATTACAGGCCACCAGCTGGACCCTCTGCAGTTTGGCTACCGGGCAAACAGGTTGGTGGATGATGCAGTGAACATGGGGCTGCACTACATCCTGCAACATCTCGACCGCCCGGGAATTTATGCCAGGGTCCTGTTTGTGGACTTTAGTTCGGCTTTTAACACCATTGTGCTTGAACTTCTCTCCTCCAAACTCTCCCAGCTCAGCGTGTCACCAGCTACCTGTCAGTGGATCACCAGCTTCCTGACAGACAGAAAGCAACAAGTGAGGCTGGGGGAGATCACCTCTGAAACTCGGTCCCTCAGTATTGGTGCCCCTCAAGGATGTGTCCTCTCACCACTATTCTCCCTCTACACTAACGACTGCACCTCCAAGAACTCGGCTGTTAAACTCCTAAAGTTTGCAGATGACACCACTGTCATTGGCCTCATTCAGGATGGTGATGAGTCTGCATACCGGCAGGAAGTTGAGCGGCTGGTACTCTGGTGCAGTCAGCACAATCTGGAGCTGAACATTCTTAAAACTGTAGAGATGACAGTGGACTTCAGGAGACATCCCTCAACTCTGCTCCCCCTCACCATATCAGACAGCCCTGTGTCGACTGTGAAGATCTTCAAGTTCCTGGGTACAACCATCTCCCAGGACCTGAAGTGGGAGACCAACATCAACTCCATCCTCAAAAAGACCCAGCAGAGGATGTACTTCCTGAGACAACTGGGGAAGTACAGTCTTCCACAGGAGCTGCTGATCCAGTTCTACACTGCGGTCATTGAGTCTGTCCTGTGCTCCTCCATCACAGTCTGGTATGGAGCAGCCACTAAACAGGACAGGAGCAGACTGCAGTGGACTGTACGGGCAGCAGAAAGGATCATCGGCGCCCCCCTGCCCTCCATCCAGTATCTGTACCTCTCAAGAACTAGGAAACGGGCAGGGAAAATCATCACAGACCCCTCACACCCTGGACACAGACTTTTTGATCTGCTGCCCTCTGGCAGACGGTACAGAAGCCTGCAGACCAGGACCACCCGGCACAGGAACAGTTTCTTTCCCCTCGCCATCTCCCTTCTTAACAGTTGACCTGTCACACTGCTCCCACTGCCAGACTGCAACTGCGCCTTATGTACATTCTGTAGTATTCATTCCACCTCATTTCATTTCTGTATTTTATGTATATAAGTTTAGATTAGTTATTTATAGTTGGCTTACACAGCGTTGTGTATGTATGTGTATGTATGTGTATGTATGTGTAATGTGTGTATATAGAGACGTGTGTGTGTGATTTACATTGCTGTTCTTGAGAGCCACCATCTACCGGAACCAAATTCCCTGTATGTGTCTGCACATATACTTGGCCAATAAACACGATTCTGATTCTGATTCTGATTCTGATCAATATGACACCCAAAGAATAAAAGGCAGGAATTAGAAATTAAATAGAGCTGCTGATGCTCAATCAATCAATCAATCAATCAATCAATCAATCAATCAATCAATCAATCAATCAATCAATCAATCTTTATTTATAAAGCACTTTTCATACAAAAATGTAGCACAAAGTGCTTTACATGGTTAAAAGCAGCCCACCCCGCCCTCCAACTCACTCCGCACACTCTCATTAACATGAGCGATCATGGATACATACCCCCCCCCCCCCCCCCCCCACACACACACACACACACACACACACACTCAAAGAGTAAAATTGGGCTGGGCACACATGAGCCAGGTGAGGAAACACTATCACAGGGAGCCGTCTGCACCGGGAACCGCAGCCACCAGGCTGGGCACACAGGAGGAGGGAGGCAAAGAAGCCCCTCAGCCAGGCTGAGAAGACCGACAGAGCCCCAGCAGCCATGGTCGATCACAGCCCCGGTGCAGAGAGCCCCCTACAAGGAAACACTGGAGATATGACCCAATAAGAATATATACAGGATAAAAAGATAAAATAAATAAGAATGGGATACAATATAAATATAAATAGCGTAAGAAGATAAAAAAAAATGAATAAGAATAAAATCAATAAATATTAGGTAAAACCTATATTGAGTATTATGTTTTATTTGTCAGATGTTGTGAATGATATGGAGACTTGCATGTGAAACCAATGAACAAAAAAGCTGGCCTTTGTTTGGGTGAAGATCAAAGTCCATGAATGGCAAAAGTCCATGAACAGGTGGTAAAACATAATGTAAGACTGACTAGAAACATAGAGGAGGTTAAACAGATGCTCTCACAAAGGAGAAAAGAACAGACTGGGCCTATATACTGAAAATGGGGAAAGAGGCAAGGGGAGGTAAACAAAAAAAAAAAAGCGCAAGGAACATATGACTTTCAAAATAACAGAGGAAGTAACCAAACAGGAAATTGCCAATAGTGATGAAAAATTTTACAATAACCCATAGGGAACTCGGGGATAAACAAGGTAAGACTGAAAAATAAAACCAAATAAAAAAGATTTCAAGAACAAAGAAACTAAACACTGAGGCATGACAATTATATGGAAAAACCAGAAGGCCATAGACTAATGAAAACAATGAAAATCAAACTATAACCAAAAGCTGGAGCTAAGAAATCAGACTCAGTCCCAAACTTGAAATGCTTGGTCAAAGACCTGAGACCATGACATGAATAATGTCTCATAATTAAATACACACAGTTCCTTCATCATTAAATTAAAAGATCAGTATGCCAGCATAGCTGAATCGCTCATTTCTGCTGTTGTCTGGAAACCATTAAGGCTAGATACCATCTTCTGACCCATGAGCACCCAGTAATAATTTCTTCACCACATATCTGGTAGTTCCTGCTGCAGTAAAAGACTCCAAGACCACATTTTACCATGATCAAACACGCTCACACAGACTGCTAACTGTTGGCTAAAAACTACAAAGAATTTACTGCATCAGCAAATTAGTGTTCTACATATTGTAAACAAAATGAGAACATGCTAGTTTTTCCTGGTAAAAATATGAACACCCCATCGTTTCCCTGCTGTAATAATATTTAGTTATTTACTCTAACACATAAATGTGATCATAAGACATTTTCATTAGTTAAGTCTGACAAAACTGTGTTATTTGAGGTGGAATGAACAGAAGAGACACCTTGAGATTTTGCTTGCTCACCCCATCACCTCAAAGTAGAGATAATCACATTTAGCAAGCTTCTAACATGATTGGCAAAGGGAGTGAGGCCTTCATTACTTGATTGGTGTGGAGGTCTACAGCTGACACCCACACATAATTTTCCCATTTTCTTCTTGAGAGTAGAGTTTGCATGGGCTAACCAAAATTAGAAAATTGAAGATTGGTCTGGTCTGATTGCTCACCGCATCTTGACTTTAGCTGCAACGGTCAGGCTGCTGTTGGTGTAATGGGGTGGAGATGTTTCCTTGGGACACTTTTGGGAGAGGAATATAAGCTGACATTAAAGCTGCTACCAATTAGTAGGCTAAAAAAAATCAAAATCACAGTCAACATACTCCCCACCATCTCCTCCACCGTCTCACAAAGCTGTTATTTAGACAATGACTTATATCCCAAAGGCCAAACTTGCTGGAAATCTTTACAGCACACTTGCGAACTTTCTCGCCACACACTGGGCTTAGAGGGGATTTGCCCGAGAACTTTGAGTGGGAAAAGAGAGATAAGTACTGTTTATCTGATTCTGTCAAAAGTTGAAAGTCTTCTTTGCCACTTTCCCTCAAGACTTTGGATTTAACAAAGATTTACTGAAGAACTTTCAGAAGGAAGGGATTAAAGAAATGACACTTCTTATTAAGCAGGAAATGCCCAAACATGGAGGAAAGAAATCATAGTATATTAATTAAAAAGAGAGGTGATACAGGAAAATGACTTAAAATGTTGTTGTACCGGTACTTGGATTATCTTGGAATTGTATTTTCGATGTGGTCAGTAGCAAGATTATCTACAATATCCAATGGCACAGCAGGGCATGTCTATGTCTGTTATGGATAAAGTGGCTGATATTACTGATTTTAATTGAAAAACATAGCTCACCACAGCTTTGTGATAAGAGCAAGCTAAATAAATTTACTTTGGTTTAAAAGGGCGTTAATGTATCTGTGGCAAATGGCCTATAAAACAACATCATTGCTCAGTTTTAAAGCTATCATCCTTTATTCTATTTGAACAAATATGATCTGAATGCACAAATAGGATTTTGTGAAATCAGACCAAGTTTATTTTGGTTTGATTTAGTGTTGTTAAAATAAGAGCTCAGGGCCCTTTTCACCGTGTTTTTCTAGGGAATTATTTGACAGTGAGGCTCAGCTAGTTGTGAGTCATTGCATTACTGACAGGATTCAGCGGCATTGTTTACACAGCTTCTGTTGGAAATATTCCAGATCTGGGCCATAAGCTGATCTTGAAGTCCATGTTTATCTGGGATTTTCTGACACTGACAGTATCGATTCATGTAAACATTTATTTCAGTTTCCATAGTTTCGCATAGTGCAGTGCCTTTTTCCTGACTAAACCAGTGGTCAAAGAATAGTGGTGTTTCAGTTCTCTTCAGTTCAGGTTCTCTACTAATTGGAAGGTCGGTTGATTGATCCCTAGTTCCTCCAATGTGGTGAAGCATCCTTGGGAAAGATACGGAACCCCGAGTTACCACCAATGCATCCATTTGAGTGTGTGTGTGAATGTTAGATAAAAGTACTATATATTCTATAACTGCTAGTCCATTTACCATTTAAATGGCACCTTTTCTCAGCACATATGAAAGCAATACAATGTTTATCATCGTGTGAACATGTGTACACATTTTAGTATATGAAATGTGCACTTGCATTCAAAGACATATAAAAAGAAATTGCATAACCATGCAAAACCTCATGTTTGACCATATATGTTGACAACTAAGGACTTTAGCTGTAACCTCCCTCTCTTTCACTGTCTGATACAGATGCAGACTTGAAAGGAGCAAGTATAGCATGCTCTGCCAGATGTTGCTGTGTTGGCTTCTATGTGCTACTCATCCAATGCTGATGCAGCTAATACCTCACTTTACCTTGTATTTTTTTCCCTTCCCTCTGAATTTATTCTCTTTAATAAAGAGATTCTGTCTTTCTCTGTCCTTTTCAGTTTAATACAAGTGGCTCATTAATGCTGTTGATAAATTGCTTTAAATGCTGAAAAAAGTGCTGCTATTGCAATGCCTAAAATCTTGGTTGAGAATAAACTCACTGCTGGTTGGGTGTGGATAAGCAGGGAACACAGATATGGAGTGAAACTAACTTGCACGAACATAATTTGTATTGATGGAAAAAGAAATAGAAGAAATTCAGTTTGGATTATTTTTATTCTCATTGAATGATAGAACTGAAGGAATTTGGAGTGTGAACTTTTTCAGCCTCTGCAGTGGGAAAAAAGTCTGAGAACCACTGAGCTTGTTAATAATTGTAGCTTTGCTGCTCTACACTTTCCATACAACACCTGTTCAAACTGTCTTGAGATTACAGTCTTCTTTCCTAGCCCCTGGGCTAGAGCTATTACTAGTTCTCCAGTTGTCAATCCCTTATTTTTGCAAGACTAGCAAAGTACAAGCGGGTGAAACCAGCCGTAGGTGGTGTAGCTCCAGGGTTAGAAAACTTTTCCTCCCTGTTATAGATTTTATTTTTATGTTTTTTTAACATTAGAACATTAATGTGTTCCATTTCATACACGAGTTGGAGCTTATTCCATTGAGTGTACTTTTTTACATAAGCACTGGCACAGTGTGTGTTTGCAACCTGAGCTGTCAGAGTTTTACTGTTGTTTTAAGTCTTCTTCCTTTGTAATAAAGTCTCTGAATCTGTGGAGCCCCAGAGCCTTAGAAATAGCCTTGTAACATTTCTAAGACTGATGTCTTTCAATCGCCCTCTTCCTCATTGTGTCTGGAGAGCTTTTTAGATTTTGATATTGTGTTCTTCTAGGGCATCTTTCAGCATACTTAAGTGTAGCCACGGCCCTTTAGCTGAGGTCCTGTTTTGAAGCCTTATTGTGAGCATTTCTACCATCACCATCCTGTTTAGTTAAATCATGAGTGAGAAGTGGATCTGACTAAGAAAATGAGGACACTCAATACACTCAAGTTAGCATCTTGTCAGTTAAAGTAGTTCTGTGCTAAATCGTACCCTATTTCCATTTTAGGACTATAAGTTGTAAATTATATGTGCTATAATGTGTATAATCTGTTGTATTAAATGTGACTTAAAATAAAAAATGTGACTTTTTTTTATGTATTTTTATTGAGGTTATAGATCAAATGAGCTGTAGGGCCTTTATTACAATTAGAATTTTTGCAAAAAAAATATATATATATAATTTGGGGGTTAACTAAGAGGGCAAATAAGCCTACTTCTCCATACAAGCTGTAATGATTCAATGTTACGAGTGTTGTCCAGCAGTTTTACTATTAGTCTGTTCTAACAAAGCCCAGATAACCTTTTTTGCTTATGTAAATACAGGCATCCTTTAAAACTTGTGTTTTGTGACTACTCAGGTTGCTTTGTTTTATGCTAAATTCTGTTTGAATATTTGATGCAATTTATTTTGAGGTGTGAGCAGAAAAACTGGTGTCATTTGTGTTTTGTTAATTACCCAACACAAAAATGTGTTTTTCGTTTTCTGTCCTTCAGCACCCTTATGCTCGCCCATTGCCAACTCATTTTTTCTCGTCTTCTGCCTTAAATGTTTTTTATCTCTCTCCACATTTTACTACAGTTTGTTTTTATTATGCTGATGAATCAGAAAAACTAACAGCACCAGGGGAAGACTGAAGGAGTAGTCAGTCTTGTGTTTTGGTTGCTTGATTTTTCTCGTCCAACGTCCTTGCCCGCCTCTTATCTTTTCAGTCCCACGTCCCACTCTTCGTTCTAACCTCACTCTCTCGTTTACTTCACTGTTTTCTAACACAACTTATTCCTTCATTGAGCACTTTCTCCATATTGCTTCCTTTCCAACTTTCCCTCTCTCTGTGTCACACTGTAACTTCACATGAACTGTTGGATAATCCCACTAACTGGAACACTTCAACAAATTGGACTTGATTATTTTTGACAGATTCTCTCCTTCTCATCAAACTCTTCTTGCTTCCCTTCTTGTTTTGTCAAAATGTTCGGATGTAGACTGCCTTGATATCCTAGATTCCTTATTCTCCAGTTCTTCTTTCCGCCTCTTCGCTACTTATCTCCTCCCGTCTTTGCCAAGATTCTTCAGACCACTGGTTTTTCTCCTAATCTTTTATATCATGATGCTTGATGACTGTTTCTACTGTTTTCTATTGTTCATGTTTGCAGAAGTCAACATTTTCTGTACTGAAATCAGGAGGTATTATTTTATTAGATGTATAACTCTGACAGGCACAGAAAGCAGATTTGTGTAAAGCATATTCAAAGGCTTATGCCTTGTAGTTTAATATACAGAACTGTGTACTCTCTGAAATCTGTCACCATTCTTTCATCTTGTGTCATACTGATTATACTGTTAGTCTCTTGACTACGTCTTTCTTTCCTGTTTGCTTCTGATTGTTGCAGAAACAGCGTATGCCGTGTCATCTGGCAAATAACTGTATACATCAACAGTGTGCTATGCAAAAACCGTTTGATCCATAGCCTATCTGATGTCATCTATGTTCCTCAAATTCCACATTGAGACTTATTAGGACTTCAGCCATTACTGGGGTCACTAACATTTAAACTACTTAGTTAATGCAGAATTCCATTTAGTTCAGTTATATTTACATAGCACTAACTCAGTGTGCTTTATATTGCAAGGTAAGGACTCAACCATCAGGCATTTACCTGGCAGCAACACTCGGCAACAGTGGGACAAAAGAATTCCTTTTCAACATGAAGATTCCCAGCACAACCAAACTCATTAGGGACAGGTTATGGGATGAGGGGAAAGAGAACAGGGAAAAAAATGAGAGCATAGAGACATAAGGACAAAACACAAACTGTGGGAGAAAAGACATTTCATGGCATGCTGTTTACTAGCTGAAGGAAGTCATTTTCAGTGCATCATGGGTCATCTTCCAGCAGCATAAGGCAGATTAACAAAGGGATAGGTCAGCATCACCTGCTGTTGCCCTTACTATGTGCTTCTTCAAAAGGAAAAATAGAAAAATTGTAATCCTGCTTTTACAAGTAGAGAGCGTGTCTGTTTCCCAAATGCAAGCTGGGAGATGGTTCCATAGGAGAGCGGTCAGATAACCTAAGACTCTGCCTCCTGTTTTACTTTTAAAACTCTAGGAACCACAAGCAAACATGCTGTGTGGGAGCAAAATGCTCTGTTTAAATAATGTGATTCTATGAGGTTTCTATGTTGTTTGACTTTTTTAAAACCTTGTATATCAGGAGAAGTTTATTACATTCAATTCAAGATTTTTAGGGGCAAATACAATAATCCCAGCTTTGTTTTCATTTAGAAGTGGAAGGTTATAGGTCATCCAGACCTGTGTGTCTTTAAGACATCCATTCACGTGAAGTATTCATTTTTCTGCCTTTTTAGATAAGAACAGCTGGGTATCATCTGCATAATAGTGAACATGTATCCAGTGTTTTATGATAACATGACTTCAGGGAAGCATGTATAATCTAAAATCCATTGCTTTCAGCACAGAGCTCTGTGGAAGACTGGAATTTAGAAGGAAAGGGCAAATTCAGCTATGTTTTAATTGCCACCAGTAGCCAATATTTGCTTTTTTTATTTTAAAAATGCCTTTAATGATCTCATCTACAAAGGACTTGCAAATGCCTTTCCAGCAATATTAAATAGGGTCTAACATAAGGTTCTTTTTTGCAGCCTTTTTTGGTATACTTTGCTGTCCATTTAATCAAAATGTGTCTCAGTTTTGTATGAGTCAGATGATTGTTGGGACCAGATCATCTGCATTGGTCTTTCAAATAGACTTTGCCTGATATGTTTTGGTTTCATTTCCCCAAATCAAGCAAAATGGGCCATACTGTGAGTTCTGAATTAATAACCAAGTGTTACCAGCAGAGGGTGAACATCATGGTCAATGCAGACATCCATTTCCCTCTATTTTATTGTGACACGACATGTGAGGGCACCAACTATAAACACATGTTCCCCAAATGGACTGTGAGGCAGTATCTGGTTGGAATTAGAATATAAGAATCAGAGAGCCAACAAAGAGCAATGACAATAAAGCGAAATTATGGGTGCTCCACGGCAACTGTGCAGGACTAAAACAAATACAAATAGTAAAGACATCAGGAATAATTTCAGTCAGTTGTGGGTAACTGAAGATACTACGGTAGAGTACTTGTTTTTATTGGGTGCCCTTGTAGTGCAGTGTTTGCATTCAACAAAGTGGATGGCATGATAGATTAATAAGAAGAACTGTGGTGTCCAAAGCTAATCATGAGTAAAGGTAAGCCCTTGCTTTTGTGGTGTAGCTGGAAGTACCACATTTTAATTTAAACCATGCTTGTAACTAACTCAGGCAGCAAAGGAGCTGTTCTAAAAGAATCTTTAAAATCAGCTTGTAAACATATTAGAGGTGCCATTAATAACTGCTCAGACAGTATCTGTTTAAGAAAATTAAATAGTGAGTGAAAAGGGCCAACAAAAGACCAAAAACGGAAATGTTTTTGCATTTGATGTCAAATAGCATTGGATACTGGCAGATAATAATAGCTCTAAGGTGAAATGCTGAAGGTTGTACCTGTGTTTGTGAAATACATCTGCCTCTATTTCATTCAGTCAGTTTATCTGCTCGTCATCTCGTGTCTCGCAAACTAATTTGACAGCTCAATCTTGAAAGCCTGCTGGAGCAGTTGTTGTGTCTAATGTGTTTCTTTTTTGTTTCGTGTCTCTCAGGAGGCCCTCCTGATGTTGGCAAAATGCTTGGTGGGGAGGAAAAGGAAGAGGACCCTGATGCAGCGAAAAAAGAGGAGGAGAGACAGGAGGCACTGAGGCAGCAGGAGGAGGAGAGGAAGGCCAAATATGCCAAGATGGAGGCTGAGAGGGAATCGATGAGACAAGGCATCAGAGATAAGGTATAATGAAAAAAATGGATTTTGCACTGTGGCTAGCTAAGGTAGTCATAAAGTAAAATTTACAGTTATCAACCCAACAAACAGAACTATAATACGTCAGTCAGTCTTGTAAGGAAAACAACCACCAAAACAAAGACAATAAAGAAACAATTAATGCAGAATTAAATAATGTCATACAATGAGCACTGCTTACTGCGCGAGAGATGCATATGGGCAAAAAACTTGGATTTTTAGAAACCATTCTCTCTTTTGTTTTTCACGTACCTTCTAAAGGCTTCTCATCTTGGTGGCTTGACAGCACAACTGTTTATTTATATATATATATAAAACTTGTTTAAAATAGACTACCGTGACATTGTTATGCTTGCTTTGTGCTATTTTTAAAGCTCTCGTACACATGAAATAGATCAGTAGATCAGGAAGGAGCTGTAGAGAAGTAAAAAGCTGTTGAAAAATGAGATGAGATTGGATTGATTTAGAAACAGTAATGGTAGCCAGGATACAATTGAAGCTACATATACATATATATTATTAGGCCATTATTTGGACGTTTGTCTTTTTTCCATGATTACACACTGTATTTCTTTTATACAAACTAGTCAGGGCTGTAGAGACGCTGAAACTGCAGTGGCTGCAGTGTAACCACTTCACTGCAGTGTGAAAGGCAGGCAGTCTGTGGGTGGGACAGGTCTGAAGGGAATAGCCCACTGTGAATCAGCGGGTTGAAAAGCAACACTCCTCCCTTGGCTCGTCACCTCGTCTATACTTCTTAAGTTCTCCCGGAGGAAAACAAAGAGTGAGGAACAGCTCCTAAAGTGCTTGTCACCAAAAGGATACTGTCAGTTTCCTCCACAGCTTCATTCCTTTGTGCCAGATTGTGTGAAAAATGCCCACACTATGTGCATGTCCTTGCTGGAGCATGGCAAAGCTAGCAGTGTCATATGCATAGCTGCTTTATTTTATGATTACCAAATTACTT
Organism: Neolamprologus multifasciatus; assembly: GCF_963576455.1. NCBI lineage: Eukaryota > Metazoa > Chordata > Actinopteri > Cichliformes > Cichlidae > Neolamprologus > Neolamprologus multifasciatus. Next base: position 12,805,165 of record NC_140444.1, read on the forward strand.
GACTGACATTTGTCAACCAGAAATGGCATCTTACAAATGTAGTGTGTAGGCGTCTATAAAAATGTGATTCACAAGAAGCATTCACTCTTTAAAAAGCTGGCTGACAGCGCAATAATACTTCTTTTTCCATGATGTTTTGATTGCAACATCTTTTTTTAAATGGATTTTTTTTTCTTTGTGTGCTTTTGTCAAATACAAATTTGCAATGTATTTTTTGTCTGAACTCTTATCAGCAAACTTGTGTTTCTGTTTCAACTCTAGTATGGCTTGAAAAAGCGTGAAGAGGCCGAGGCTGAGGCAGCAGCCGCCCAAGAAGAGCCTGCAGCGGGCAGCTTGACTAGACCTAAGAAGGCTGTGCCAGCTGGCTGTGGTGATGAGGAGGAGGAAGAAAGCATCATGGACACAGTGATGAAATACCTGCCAGGCCCACTGCAAGACATGCTCAAGAAGTAAGCTAGGTAGCTAGCTAACACTATCTAGCTTAGTTCACAGGCTACAGTTACTTTAATTTGGTTTTTCTCCTTTTTCAAACACATCTAAACAAATAACATGAAGTTACATTTTGGCAAAGTGTTATGTTGTTTGGCAAGTCAAGGTTTTGTGATGAAGAAATGCACCAACAGTGTGAACTGCAGCCATTGGACTAAGCTAGGCTGGCTTACCGGCCATGTGAACGTTAGTTATGTTACAAAGCTAACAGCAAGCAGAGGTCAAAGACAAATGTTAGACGATTTATCCTTCTAGTCTGAGAAGTTTTAAACTCCCCTTTCTGTCCCCTGCAAGGGATGCAAAAGCTTTCTTGCACCACTGGAAAATAATACCCTTGTACACCATATTCATTCAGTTTGTACATAAATAAGGCAGTGCATAACAACCCTCCATGTGGGCAAAAAAACAATCAAAAATATTATATATTAAAAAATATTATTCTGTATGTCTGTCTATAAAAGAAAAAAGTAATAACTTGATAAGCCATATTTTAAAAAGGAACTTTAAAGACTACTCTTGTGTGCTCCTAAAGCTCGTTTTATGTTCAGCCTTGTCTAAAATTAATGTGAAACCTTTTGCACACAATGTTAAAATCTCTGTAAAACCTGTCGTCTACTTTCCTCACACACTCCCACAATGCCCTTCATGTAGTATAGTGTTTAAAATGTTTCTATTCTCACATTCTGTGTCTCTTCACGTCCTGCATGCCATTTGTCTGTAAGAGTTAGTCGTGTGATTATGTGCTCCCATCATCTCGGTCTCCTTTTATCCTCTTTGTTATCATGCAAAAAATAATATGGCAATAACACCTGAGTTTGACTGTGTTTTCATGTCTATATAACCGTTAATATTATTAGTAATAAAAAAAAAAATATATATATATATATATATAAATATGTATGCTTTCAGGAAGTTTAATTTACATGTTTGCAGGGTTTTCCTTTTGTTATTTTATTGTTTTGATGAAGAATGACTGCTTGGCTGTTCATATAATAGCCAAAAACCTTAAGCTTTCAGCCATAAAACCAGAATTTACAGCATATATACTATTACCATCAGGATCACTTAAAAGGGAAAGAATAATAACAAAACAGTGTGAATAAAAAATGTGTTTTTGAATAAGCAGCGTTGAGTCGAGAGTGAATTATAAGACCAGGTTTCGCATTATACAATGATTTGTGAGAGAAAGACTGCCTTCCCTCAATACGCACAGACACACAGTGAATACTGCAGTTTGCCTTCTAATTTAGCTACACAGAAAAAAAGCTGGTGTGTTTTCAAAGACGATTTAAAGTGATGCTTGATTCAGTTTCTTATTGTTGGCTTAGATGTGATGATGGTCCAATGAGGGCAATGCAGGTTGCCATGAGCAATAAAGGTTTATCATGTATGTTTCTGCCTGAGATTCAATAAAAACTTAAAACCTTGTTCACACATAAAAGCGTGTCGCTGTCTTATTTGTGATATTCCATATTTAAATCATGATGGTAAGTTGCACTTTACAGTCTCAGTATACATGCAGTATTTGTTAGATTGGAACAATTACGACGTTCTGAATGGTACAATATAGAATATAAATATGTGTTTGTGTTTGCCATGTTGAATTTCACCAAATTAACAAAAACTAAAGACCTTCCTTCTTGAATTTTATTTCATTTTAGTTACTTTTGTAATAACACAATTCCATTTCCATTCCACAATTATCAGGGATTGTAACATCTAGCCCTTTCACTGAATCAGTCTCATTTTTATTTTTTATTACGATTAACTAAAATCGTTTTAGTTTAGTCCAGTTAACTGTAATAACCTTGTACTGAAACAAATGATCCATAAAACTGTAATTTTTCCCTCCAATGAAATTAAAAAAAAATTTTTCAGATCATTGCTTACAACCTCCCTGGAATGACAATGAGAACCTGTAATTTTTCATAAATATGACATATGACATGTGGATTTTTTCCTTGTTGCTGTTTAAAATCAATTGCAACCAAGCGCCACCACTGAGGACCGTAGCCAAGAGAGCCAAAAGGGATAGAAAGCTTCACCAGCTTGGTGTAATTCTTCTCTTTCGCCACAGAGTGGCACTGTGGGCCCTGCGGTCTTTGTATCAAATGTGCTGAAGGTGTATAAACAAAGACAATTTTCAAGCTTTATTTAATTCATAAAACAGAACAAAAAAATGTGAACTATCTATGAAAAAAACCGAGTCAAGCAGTACAATATGAAAAAAGCCCTACACAGGAGAAAAGAACATGACACACAGAGACTGTGAGAGCAGAGTCCTCTTTCACTTTTAGCTTTCAATTCTTCATCTTTATAATGAAGATATCGACCATTCACTGGACATTGGCCTTGACACTGTCAGTAACAAAGTGGTGATAAATAATAACACTGAATGTGTTATTAGCCCTTAAACATGCAATCAGAATTTTGAGCAAGAGTTGTTCACATTAGGAAGACATAAACGTTTCCTAAAACAAATAATTCATCGACAGCTAATAAAAGCTAACAAACCATCCTGTGATTTTTACTGGAACTGTTCTAATTCCTGCTTATATAACAGCTAACTCTACTTTTCCCTCATTGCACTGCTGACTTTTAAAGTTATGAGAAATCCCGCTATCTGCTCCAAAGTATACAGCAGCATAAAATCAACATTTATTCAGGTGGTTTTTTGGCCTATGATGAGAATCATTTCATTTTGATCTCTTTAGGATTATGGTGCAATACCATATTTCTGATTTTCAGTACCTGTCATAGCTAGACATGCTTGTAAATAGTCTGTTTTTCATATGAATAAGGGGGATTGTTATAGTCTGAAAGCTGCAAAGACATGAAAGGTTTCCTGCATACAAAAATACAACAAACCTGGATTTAGGGAGTAATGTGAAACCTGTAGTAAAAAAGTCATTTCATACTAAAACACACATTGTAGCTCCAGTAAATACAAATCAACACAAACAATCAACAAACCAGACCTGGCTGAAAGTGTAAAACAAATCCATTCAAATATTCACAAGTTGCTTGGGTTAATATAATCTGGTGACTGTAAGCAAAACCCTCTTGCCACTCAGCAGCCATGTAACATTTATTCTAAAAAACTGCATGTAAAGAATCTCATCAAATTATCTGTTTAAAATTGTTACATTTTTTTTCAGATTTTGTCCCATCGCAAAGTTTTTCAAAAGCTTTTTACTCTCTGGGAGTTTTTTTTTCTAACACCATCTTTATTTTTAGGAATTTCTCTCAGAATTTGTTGAGCTTCTTGTCTCTCTCTCTCTGGCGCTCTTACAATGCCGCTGCTGTAAACACTTCTATATAACAGTGCCGTATTCGCTGGATATTTAAAGGAAAATATAAAGCACATTACACTGGCATTTGAATATTGCACATTAACAGGCAGCGAGTGCTAATATAAACGCTGGATAACGTCACAGTGTAATTTGACAGTACATTTTCTTTTACAGCAACGTTTTTACTACTGGTTATTTGATGATCCAGCATAGTCAAACCAAGTCATATGAATGGCTTCTGACTCTTTCCCAGGTCTGTTTCAATAAATACGTATGTAGTGACAAATCTCACAGTTGCCAGGTTTATACAGCTATTTGTAAATTGCTCAAGAATCTGTGTAGCTCAGTATCGAAATGAGTCACTAAATACTTTTTTCACACTGAAAAATGAAAAGAGAAAAACATCAGAAGATGGGGGCAAAACCAGATGTTCATTTTTTTTTCTCAATTCAATTTAAATGAATAATTCTGACATGGCAGAAATTCGTAGTCTTGTAAGGTGTCCTGGAAGCAACAGCAGTAGTGACAACACCAGTCATTTACAGCACAGTAGTAGTAGTAATAATAATAATAATAATAATAACTATTAAAATTCAACTCAGCAGACTGCTAAAAGTTGCCCATCGCTTTTCATATGGGACCACATTCAAAACCAGACCTTAAGCCCTTCACTGAGGTCTAAACACTCGGTGAAGCATTGAAAGACTCAAAATTACAGAGTAGGAGTTGGTTTGTACAAAAAGCTGCAGTTGTAGCTGTCCAAGCCTAGAAAATATGTCAAAATGCAAACTTCAGAGCACAATGTAATAATATTAATGTCACTTTTTTTGTTGTTGCATGCACTGGAAACTCAGAAGGATCTGTTAATCAATCCAAATGGATCATTTAACATTTACTAAGTAAAAGTCTGTAAGTGAAAAAGTTCAGACACTGTCTCTGAAACCAAAACAATTGAACCTGATAGAGTGGAAGGGGGTGACAGATGGCAGGAGTTGAAGGTAGCCCTGGTTTCTACACATTTGTCCGACACTTTGGGAAAATGGGTCCTCCTTCAAGCCTTCTCTTTCTTACTGTAGACAGAGGGAAAATGGAAGGTTACAGGAGAAAGAAAGATGAAAGACAACATCAACCTCATCATCTTAAGCAACAGCACAGCAAAGCTGACCTCTTTAACCGACAGGAAGCAAGATAGCTGACAAAAAAAGCAAGGCAAAAAGAACAGCACAACAAATTGGTGGCTGCAACGTGTAAGAAGAGTTCTTTGTGAATAAATACACAGGACAAACGTAAGCAAGTGGAAAGAACAGGACAGCGTCTTCTTAAACGTGACCTTAGGAAATTGTCAGTAATTACTTTGTGGTTATTGCGCACAATAAAACAGAATATATGTTCAGCTCTGAAGAAAATTCTGTCTCAAGATCACGTAATAATGCATGTTCAACAACCAGAAACTAATTACTAAAAAGTGATCAGACTCCACGAGAGTCCTGTGGGTCCACTTTTGGGGCTCTTGAAAGGAGTGAAAAAACAGGAGGAATCAAATTCCTCCAAAAATGCAGATGAAAAGAGCAGAAAAACCAAAGACTAATCACTCAAAGTCAGTATAGAAAAATACAGCATAATTTCAAAGTCAAATTCTGTGCTATGAGATTCTTTCTTTTTTTATACAGGTAGTTATCTCATCTACATGTTTCCAAAATTGCAAGATTTTTGCGCTATTTCAGGAATGTCGTGGGACTAAAGAGCAGTCTCCGTAAGCTAGAGATGATTAAAAGAGTGAAGATGTGGACAAGCAACAGAAACTCTCAGAAGAGTATGACAGGAGGCAGCAGAGCTTCCGGTAGTCCGGAGAAGAACTGGGAGATGTTGGCAGCAGAAAGGCAAGGCTGAGCGGTCATACAGTGTGTGACTGTACTGTACTTTTTTTAAATTTTTTTACTTAGTCTTAGACTTGAACTTTTTCCCAAAGGCCCTCTCCAGCTCAGGGACAGATAGAGTGAGGGTGAAAGAGCCGTCTGTCTCCGACCTGACGACCCGGGCTTAAAGATGACGTGGGGAAGAGAAAGCATCATAAATGATGTAAAGTGGTTTTGAACATCATATAAATACACAAAATACAAGAAGATAGTAAGACCACTTAAAACAAAACACAAACAAAATCATATCCACATCTAATTTAGTTTTGAAGCTACATTCTGTAGTGTGAATGTTACAGCAATCGAGTCAGAGAGGATTTATTCTGCCCTAGTTTGTTGTACAAAGTAAATATTTTGGGGGAAAAAAGTTGAAAATCAGGTCAGCAAACACAACAATTACTGGTGAAATTTGTAATTTGTGCATGACAGGAAACACTCCACTCACTCGCTTCATTATGTTCTCTCTCACGCTCACAGGCTTTTCTTAGTGCTGAGGTCATAACTCAGGAAGGTACTGTTATGATTGGCTGAGGCTTTTTGGCAGCTCTACTGAGTAACCAACTGATGATATCACTCTCATTCTTCTATTAGCCTCTGATTGAAGTAGAACTCAAGGAGATATAGTGATGATAAAGTGCACTCATGCCCATACTAACGTCTAACTCTGCCAAATGAAACATTACTAAAAGACATAACTAAAAGAATGAAAATAAACTTTAATTAGAGTATTTAGTTGATGTTTTGTCAGTTCGAGACCTAATGCCACATCCATACAGTGATCATGCAGGTGTGTGTACCCACCCAGGTCATTGTTGTTCATCATGGCATTGGAGCCCCGGAGGCGTGGACCCTGCTGGGTGAAATGATACCCAAACTTCAGCAATGTGGTGTTTTTCTCCAGCATGTTGGCTATTTCCATCTCCACTTTGTTGCCTAAGGGCTGACTCTGGAGTTCACAGAGAGTGCAGGAAAGGATGGTGGAGAGAGGAAGACGAGAGAGGAATAGATGATTAAAGGCAAAAAAAATAAAAAATCAGTGGTGGGATTGAGGGTTTAAAAAAAGTTGATTTCAATCAATAAATGGACTTGAAAAGCAAAAAAGAAAGGGCCAAGAACAAGGAGAGAAATAAAAGTAGGCATTAGTGGGCAATGAGTCACAGATGTCCAACTATGGCATATGAGACATTGCAATGCAATCAGCGAGCATTAGACCAAAGTGGCAATGATGAACTGTGTACACTGCATGACACATACATACTGTTCCAGTGTGTTTAAATCTGTCTGTACTCTATGGAGGGTGTGAGCTTTTACCTGATTGTCTATCTTGAGCTCCAATAGTGTGGTGTTATTCTGCAGCGACTCTATGAGGGCCAGGATTCCAGTCCCTGTTATGAAGTTGGACTCAACGTTCAGGCTCTTGAGCATCGTGTTAACTTTCAACATCTCTGCCAGGGCCTGAGAAAACACACAGCACTTTGTATTCAGGAACAGCTTTGAAGCCAGGCTGTTCTTGTCAGGCTTTCGTTGTGGTTTGGTCCCCGTTTTGATTTTGATTTGGTTTTTCTTCTGTTCATATTGTACAAATGTCTCCACTGTTTCCTACTCTTAGTCTCTGTTTTGTCTGTGTTAGTTCCCTCGTCTTGCTTGTTTCCATCTCCTGCTTCATTTTGGTAACTGCTATTCCTTGTGCGTCATCTGTGCCCTCACTTCCTGTCTTTGTTTTTCTTCTCATTTCCTGCTTGTTTCCATCTGTGTCTTCGCCTATCCGAGTTCCTTCCACTGTGCTATCTGCCACTTATGTCCACCTATGTCTCATTCTAAAATCTGGGGTTGCTGTAGCTCAGGTGGCAGAGGAGGTCAGCCACTAATCAGAAGGTAGGTGGTTTGATCCCAGGCTGCCTCCTGGCTGCATGCCAAATATCCTTAGGCAAGATACTAACCCCATGTTTGCCTGCTGGTGGTGGTCAGAGGGCCCGGTGGTGCCAGTGTCCGGCAGCCTCGCCTCTGTCAGTGCGCCCCAGGGCAGCTGTGGCTACACTGTAGCTTGCCATTGCCTGTGTGTGTGAATGACTGAATGTAGTGTAAAGCGCTTTGGGGTCCTTAGGGACTGAGTAAGGTGCTATACAAATGCAGGCCATTTACCATTTTTCCTTTGTCTGATCATCTTCTTGACTCCACATGTACTCCTATTTGTGTCACATTTCTTTTCTGTATTGTTGGGACTAATTTTCCTTGTTGCCTTGAGTTTGGATATCTTGCTCTTGTTCTGCAGAGCTTTTTCTTCTTTTTGTTTACGCCCTGCTTTTTTACCCTCTTTGTGTATTTTGATCTGTTTAGGAGAACTTTGTCAAACCACAACATGTTTATTTTAATCTTCATAGTGTGTGTCAAAATAGGACTCATCCCCATTAATGATAAAAAGTGAAAAACTGGGAAGCTGTTAAGATAAAAAGGAAAGAGAACTGAAAAAAAAAGCAACTTAGGTTGAAAAGCATTAGACTTACAAATGCTACAGGGTCATTGCTCCTTGTTCCTACAATACTGAACCTCTCCACCACTGTGTTCTTCATCAGAGCCTCGGCATATGCCTTCAGAGTTGGGATAGGAATATTCTGGGTACAGAAAAACAAAAAAATTAAATGTTGAAAAACTTATTTCTATGTATTTTTGCATTTTCCCTTATCATAAACAGTAAAAACTAGTAATTGCTGTGATTCATAAGGAAACAAATGCTTGAAGTTTATGTATAAAACTTGAACCCAAATCCAATATACATCCAAATTTAAATATAATTTTTTATAATAAATATAGATTATTAAACCTGCACTGTCTCTCTCTCTTTTTTTTAACACAACCCAGCATTCTTACCTTGATGTTATTGAGGTTGACTTCTACCAGGTCGGGATCATTCCTCTTTACTCTCAACAGAGTTTCCTCTACATCAGTGGAGTTGGGCTCCTCATCAGGGACTGGCTTGTACTGGGTACACTGGATCACACCTGGGGTGCAACACACGTATAATATAAAAATATATTTACAAAATCAGACTGCTGATGGATAAATTTGCTTTACTCAGGGTCTGATTGGACTAAATCTCATTTTAAAAGCAGCACAAAAAATACGCCTCTCCATTAACTAGTTGACCCAATTTCTGAATCTGCGACTCTAAACATTGTAAACAGCATTTTCTGGATGACTGCTTGAGACTTTACTTGTGTCAAGCAAAGCGAACACATTTATATGGTGAAAGTATAGTTTTCCACATTCAGTGTTGCTTTTGGTCATGGAGTACTCTGCTGGTTCACAAATGCTGTTCTTCTTCTCCATGCTTGCCCCCTTTTTTATGGTAATCCAGGCTAAACATCTGTGTAGCTTCACATTTATTTTACTGACAGGGGATTGGTATCAATCTTAAGAAGGTGATTAAGCGTACTTCCAACGATAGTTTTTTTGCAGAGCACAGTACAGGCAGAGTATTAGTATTTGGCCACAATAACCTCAGGAGATTTTCAAAAAGATATTTTTTATACTTTGCAAAAGCTGTACAGAGTACCTCGTTGTAAGTGCTCTGCAGCAGAAGATCTGAAATATGGAAAAACTAGAATCCGTTTGGTTTACCAGCACGGGAAATGTGCACCTACTTTAGTAATGGATTGCAAATCTGTGAGATTCAGTCATTAAGGTTAATATGGACCAATGCTTTTGTAAAAAGGGTTTTTGTGCCCTCCTCTGTATCGCTACTCAAAACAGAGTGACAACTTCAGCAGGAGACTCTGGGTTGCTTTATAAGGTAGTCATATTTGGATGTGAGATGCTCAGTCTCTGTTTAGAGCTGGAAGCGTAACTATAGGATGAGCCACCACACAAGATAAACAATAGCTCATTAACCTGTGAAGGAGAGCTAAAAGTAATCCCAGAACTCAATCGTTTACACGATGTAGCATAACATGAAGTGCAAACAGATGAACCAGCGATAGTGTATTCCTGGCAGGATAATAGCAAAATGTATGTGTGCTTATACTCTTTTATCTACCTATCTAGTTTACTTTAACCTGTTTCACATTATTTGTGCATGTATCAAGTGCAAAACAGAAAAAAAATATGAGCATACACTGTTTTTGGTAAAATAAACATTCTGCAAACATGAGATCACACTTTATTCCAATCCAACTGCAGCATTTTTCTTAAATGATGCAATTTTTTTGGTACTAGTTGAGTGATCTGCTTTATTTTAGAGTCCTTTTACTTGTTTCTCGAAAGTCCCTGTAATTCATGTGTACTTGTGTCCAGTAGTATACATTTTGGTAGGTGAGTGCAAGCATGTATGTGTTTCACATACTGTTAAGGCCTTGCTTGTTGACTATAGTGCTGCTGGCCAGGGCTTCATAGTACTGCTGGTTACTCATCAGCGTGTGCATGCCCAGGATGGCTGGAAGAAGAGAAGGAGACTGAAGAATGAACATTTCTTGAGAAAAAAAAAGGATCGAGAAAGAGAAAGCAAGAGAGCAGTGCTGACACTGAGTGGACTTATTGATTGGCTTGCAACCTTACACCAGACCACCATGCACCAGTCACTTTCAGCATCGCAATCAAGTCAAGCATGAGAAGAAGAAAAAAAGCTCCTGTGTACTGGCTTTGACTTCTGCAACCACAGCTGACCTTCTGCTCTTAGCGGACCGAAGCCAAATCAATGTGCAAGATACTTTATTTGTTATAAAAAATAATGAGATATCAGCCAGCCAAGGCAAAAAATCTATGATGTGCTCTGGCAGCAGGAAATCTGAAATATGTTTCCAGCCAAGCAGTTACTCTGAGGACACAATTAACGGAGCATCTTTGCCTTGTTTCTTTGTCAGAGAGATTGAGAGTATCTGACTGTTTATTTGATTACTGAATGCAGTGAAGTGCGTGTATTGCAACAAGCTAAGAGGCTTGTTCACCACGAGCATTTCTCATTTTAAATCCCCGTCTTCTAACAGCAGCAGGGTTGGATAATATTTTTGTCACGCATGAAGTATGCATTGTCTTGTAATTACTCTGACAGTGGTTAAAACGACATGTGTTTACATGGTATGAGTAAGTATACTTCCCACAAAGTCAACTCACTGTCATCCTTAATATAATAAGTCCAGCACATTGCTGCAATAACTCAGGCAGGCTAAAAACAAACAAACAAAACAGACAGAAAAAACCCTGAAACATCAGCAACACTGTTTTAATGGCAGCTCGAGTTTCTCCTGATGGTATGGACATTGAAAAAGTTATTATTTTATAATTTAAGGCAAAGAAAAATAACTTCAAACACTATTCAGACAAAATCCAGCAAATGACAATAACTGCAGTGTGTAATGAGCTGCGTCATATCATATCATACCTGCTATAGCGGTGTCATGCACTTACATTCCCAACTGCCGCCACCTGCAAGCTGCAAGCTGATAAAACACTGGGTGTTTTCTACATCGTCATTAATATCATTTTTAAAAATTTTTGTGATGTAGCTTACATCGTCCTTCCCCACTATGAAAAAAAATGTACCAGCAGGTCCAATCGCCCTGCATGAACTAAGTTTTTTGTTAAATACAATGCACGGTCCGCACATGCAACGATACGCCGACTACAAAGTAAAACAATAAGCACAAATGTCACAGAAGACCAGAGTTGTTCCATGCAGGACTATGTGCAGCGTACAGATACCCTGGGCGGTGATGAACTAATAGATAGAAAGATCCAGAAAATGAAGGTACGGATGATGATGATGAAGAGTTGAATGGTAAGAGTGGAATGAAGATGAAAGGAGTGCTAGAGGAAATGAGTGAAAGTTAGATTAACAAGGGCTAGTTAAACCTATGGTAGTCTACTTACATTCATTAGTGAGAGCATTCCTAAAATCTTCATATAGAAATATATAGAAACAACTCTTGAAATGGAGAAAAGTTACAGTTCAGCTACATGTGCAGACATAAAATCCAATTAAACTTAAGTACTTTTATTTGTTTGTTTTCTTGGAAAAATTAGCCTACAGAGAAAATTAGCCTACAGAGAGATGTTGTGTGATAGTTACCTGCAATATCACAGAGTTCAGCATCGGAAGCACTGGACAGGGCTTCTTCTAACTCTGGCTCCAGAGTCACAGACTCTATGATTGGATCCACTCTTGTTTTAGGCACCCAGGCTTTCCCTGTAATATAAGGGGATATATATATATTCAAAGTAAGTGACTGCAAGCACTACTATTACAATGACAATTATCAGTAACTTTAATTTAGCATTTAGCTTAGAAGTTACATTTGACACACTCCAGTTTTTCCTGGATTTTTGTCAATTTAGGGACCTCTATGGCTACAGATTTGCTTCTTAAGTAGCATTTTTTCTCAAAATTACCCAAAATTTCTACATATTCTGTGTGGTGTGACTGCATGCAGTGGAAATGCAACTTCATAGTATATGCACTGAATTTCTCTCTAAGGTTGAATTTGTTGAACTGCTGTGTATTAAGATATTAAAGTTAAAAATAAAACTAAAAACTAAAGTAATAAAAACTGAAACTAGGCATGAACACATATTTTTGTGAACTAAAATAAAAAAACAAAACAAAACTACACCTTTGAAAAAAAATAAAACTGATGGAAAAGATTTTGTGAATTTGGAAAACTAAACTAAAATACAATTACAGATGAAATGTCTTTACTTTTTGTATTTGTTAATATGTTAAAATTTGTCATTTATTATAAACTGCCTGATGAGGATTTGATGAATGCTTCTATTGAGGCCAAAAAGTTGAAAAGTTTGTATTTACATTGTAATATCTACACTGATTTTTCATAGTTCTTGCCTCTGGCGTTTGCCGTAAATAAAATAACAAGAAATAAAGATTGAAACTAATGAAAGCTGAACATTTTCAAACAATAAAAGCTAAACTGAAACAAGCAAACCCACTCTGGAAACAAACTGAAACTAAACTGGATTAACAAAAAGTCAAAATGAAGTAAAATTAAAAACTAGTAAGAAAAGAAAAAATAAAAAACTATGATAACTCTGCGATATATTGTTTTTATTTCTTAAAATAATGGCATAAACAACTTTTTTCCGGAAGTGGATTGTCCCCTCACAGCGAGGGGTGTCAAATCCACTAGACAGTCGGGGTGTTTCTGTGTGACGTTAGCATGTTCTCTCTGTGCCTCTGTGGGTTCTCCTTGGATACTCTGGCTTCCTCCTGTGTTCCTCCCATGTTAGGTTAATTGGACATTCTAAATCGGTTGTAGGTGTGTATGTGAACATGAATGATTGTCTGTCACTCTCTGTTATTCCTGAAACACAACAATCATTTTCATTGCTACTACCATTAACAAAGGCTCACTCTTTTGTCATAGAAAGTCATGTATAAAAAAGACAGAACAAAAGCTAAGTAAATGTGAATTACAAAAACAATGAAGACCATCAACCTGTTAGAACCTGAATACAGTACATACAGTAGTATGGAATTTGAATGTAACTGTCAGTCTAAGGTGAGGACATGTAAGACAAGGTCAGTCCAGTTGCCAAAATCAGTTCTGTTACACAAGCTGTGTGAGGTGAGTATGCTTTCATGTCACACCTGACAAGCGGCTGACTCTAGAAGCCCAGAGATGTCTTTAACGATAGGTTTGCTATGTCTGTATTTGTGTGGCTTGCTCCTCGAGTTTCAGCCAGACATTTTTTCTGATGCTCATATGAACACATGGCTCTGTGAGAGCAGTTTTTGGAAGGTCACGTGTGACCTGTCTTGGTTAAATGTCATGGCACTGCTGAGGGCACGGCAAAAGCTGTGGCAAGTGGAGTGAGTCCCAAAGCAACAACACCAGCAAATCAGAACGTAACAAAAGTCAGAAAAACAGAAAGAAACTTTATAGAGTTTAAAGAGTTTGACATGGCTGAAGTTCTTCACCACCAAATCTGTGTCTACGCTGTGGATTTCTGATAAACCGAGTTTTAGTGTTAACACCTGAGCTACAGGTTGGCTGTTTTCACTGATCAATTTGCCTTTTTAAAATCCATCCATGAGTCCAGAGATATTTGTTTAATTACAAAGTAACACCATCATTTAAATCATGTTTAAGGAAGCTTTAAACAGCATTCATTTATTAATAATAATAACAATAATATCTTAATAAAAAGATTAATCATGAAAACATTTGCCTGATTAACTTGATTTTTATTAAACACACCAGTTCCTACCTCTCTTCTCCCCGGTGTAGGGCACCAGGTCTTCTCTGTCAGGATGCTCTTTGGCCTGTTTCTCCAGATGGGCCAGGAGGTTGTCTCTTTGAAACGTCCCTGTTGGTGCTTTCTTTGTCTGGTCCTTCTGGCGCATCCCAGCAGGCAACAATGCATTCTAGACACGGATTTATATTTACAATATGTTGGTATTGCATGTTGGAAAAATAACCCATACTTTTGCTAACTTGACCAGTCTATGCTTTACACTGTGTGAAGTGTGAAGGAATTTTTAGATGCTTTTAGCCAGACTTGCTCCCTGCTTTACAATTCCGATCCAGCCTAATGTAACTCAACATTCATTCCCCAGAGAATGAATCCTTGAGTTTCCCAAAGTACCTTTCTACTCATTCTATCATGTTAAAAAGGTTTTCGTTTTTTTTCCACAGAACTTGGTAGCAGAGACTGTATACGCTCCAAGAAAGAAGAAAGAAAGAAAGTGTACTTTATTGATCCCCGTGGGGAAATTCCTCTCTGCATTTAACCCATTCACTCAGTGAAGCAGTGGGCAGCCATTGGGCGCCCGGGGAGCAGTGTGTAGGGACAGTACCTTGCTCAGGGGTACCTCAGGGTAGCTGTTCAGGGGAATCGAACCCCCGACCTTCCGATCATGGGGCCACCACTCTACCTACTGAGCTATCCCTGCTAAGAAGCCAAGCACATAGCACATGATTGGTCTCAATCATGCAGACATGGTCAAGACTACCTGGTGAGGTCTAAATCGAGCACCAGAACTGGAGTCAAAGATAATTTGAGCGACTTTGAATGTAACATTGTTGTTTTTGCCAGACAGGCTGGTCTGAATGTTTCAGTGAGTACTCATCGACTGGGATTTTCCCACACAGTCATCTCTGATTTATAGCACAAGACCACACCTGCTGTCAGCTAAGAACAGATGAGATGATGATGAGATGATGAGATTTTTTGCTGCTGCAACATTAACGCTCCATGTCATAAAGTTCAAATCATCTCAGTGACAGTGAGCTCACTGTACGCAAATGGCCTCCACAGTCACAAGAGCTCAACTGGGCATCTTCAGGTTGCGGTGATGTGCCGACAACAAATCCGAAGCAACTGTGTGATGCTATCGTGTAAACATGGACCAAAATCCCAGAGGAATGTTTCCTGCACCAAGTTGAATCTGAGCTACAAAAATTAAAGTAAAGTGACTTACACCTGCATTCTTTCTAATGGTCAACAGGGCAGCTTCTTTGACTGCAAAAGCAGGGCAGTGTAAAGTCTATGATAAAATTACACTAATCAGACTTTTCAATCACATCCTTCAAGCACAGCATAGCATATCTTTCTTTATATTAGGATTAAAGTCAGTAAGTAGCTTTGTTGGCACCGGATCACTTAGTTTATGTTTCCCTATGTCTCTGTCAGCAGTTATCTCATGCTAAAGTGGCCTCGAACAGGTGCTTATGTGGTTTTATTTTCTTTATCTTGTTCAAACTCTTTTAGTTAAGTCTTGTAATATTTTGAAGCAAAACATAAAGCTAAGAACAAACGACTTTGATTTTTTTTCTTCTGTAACAAGTTTTATGAGCTGCTGAGTGAACTGTATGATGTCAGGCCTAGACAGCATGACACCATATAATTCTCTCTCTCTCTCTCTTCTCTAGCTCAACACAGGACCAAGAAATTTCCCAGACCATTAGTGCACACCAAGTTATTTTGAACCTAAAGCAACATTCAAACCCATGCTCTTAGAAGTGCTACTTATAGCTGCATATCTTATCTGCTTCTCAGCACTTAGGGGCCTCCCTTTCTTTATAAGTCGGTTTCTCTTTTTGCTTCTCACTGTTGTTCATCTTCAGTCAGACTCTCTCCTTACATTAGGAGCTTCCAAATAATAATCTGGTTGTACAGCAATTTAAAAAAAAAAACCCAACCGAACATACCCAACACTTTGCGCAGTCAGCACAATCTAAGATATCACCAACACAAAGCTTATATCAGCTGTAGGTTACAGCGCTCAGTCCCAGTATTTTATTTTTAACAGCACGAGTCGGCCTCTGTTTCCCTCAGCAACCATCAACTAACTGTCACATGTACAATACGTGTGTCTATGTGTCTATGAGCCTGAAGCTGAGACGATATCATTTCACGATATACGACACATCAAGATCCATTTCAGATACCAGCATATTTATAACGCAAATAAAAACGACCACCTGCAACAAATGCAAACAAACATCAGCACAGATTTCAACTTTCATACGCTCTAATAAACATATCCAATAATACCTGCTAGCAAAACACCACCTCCACCTTCTCAGGAAAATATCCATCTATTCTGTAGCTACAGGCTCTCTACAACTTTCTTAAAATGGGAAGTTGCAGTCTCAGAGCCATTTTGATGGTTTAATCTATGTCAAACGTTTCACTTTGATTGGAACTTTTTCTACGTGTAATTTGTATTCATCCACACAATCAAACAACTGAGTATGAAGCAAGCTTGGGTCAGTACACTTGTGAGGCAGTACTGTGTGTTGTAAAACACAAAATGTTCTTGTAATTGTTGCTGAATAATCAATAATGGCAGACATGCGTGCAAACTTTCAGTCTGTTTACTGGAACTGATGTGGGAAACCGTGCCGGGAATGTTACAGTCAGAGCAAATGGGCACTTTACTGTTGTGTAACAGGTGACCCTCATAAACAGGCACAAACAAGGTAAGGACATACGCACTGCTTCTCTCTGTTTCCTCTGTTTACGTCAGCGAGTCCCTGCAGTCACTCACTGCTGGCATGAGCCTCACTAACAAACACACGCACATATCTACTCCACATTATACCCTTCGAGTTATCCCCTTGGCACTGAGGGGGACTCCGGTCTCTTTATGAGGAGTTAGACATTCATCTGGCAGCTATTGCAGCAGCTGTCCACACCTCGACCCCTGATTTATTACTCGGTGGTCTGTCGGTGGACGAGAATCAAATGCAGAAATAAACATATCATAAAAAGCAGCAGCGAATAAACACGAGTGCTGATGTAGTATTATAAGTGCTTTAGCTGTACTTAATACAAAAGGAGAAATACTTTGAATAACAGGGAAGACTAAACAGTAACAAGAGGTTATTAATTTAAGGTTAGTATTTTACTTTTTCACACTTTCACTCTTCATTTTTCTATTGTTTCACCATTTTTACATGTATTACTGAATCAAACACTGCCACAGACACAAAAGACCTTCATGTTTAGTTGTAATACTTTTACACAGAGAATCTAATCTGCGCTCAGCAACTTCTAATACAGTCACGGTCCAAAGCTTGGATACGCTCATTGTGGTAAATGCACTAAATTGTTTATTTGAACTGATATTTTTCCAGGGTGGAATGAATATACAGCATCTATCTTTAATGACTTCAAAACATAAAAATAAAGAATAAAGAATTTATTTCATTTAGGATTTTCTCTAATTCACACAAGGTCAAAAGTGTAGATTACACCCCAACTAATATTTGGTTAAACGTCCCTTAGAAAGTTGCACCTGGAATAGATGTTAAACAAATTGGTGGAGCTCATTTATTTTGGCTCATTTTGTGGCACGGAGTAAGCTTTACAGGTTATCCCAAACATTTTCAACATGGTTAAGGCTGGAGGTTCGGGAAGGCCATTAAAGAAGCTTAATGCTGACCTGTTTTATTTGGAACACCCAATTCTGTCCATGTTTAGTTTAGTGTGAAGTGAAGTTGAAGAATTCCATCTATTTGAGTAATGTAACAGTACCACTAGCAGCAAAACAGCCCCAGAGTATGATGCAACCACCACCGTGCTTGAGAGTTGGTACAGTGTTCATAGGTTTGAAAGCCTCATCTTTACTTCTCCAAATATGCCTGTTGCCATTGTGGCCAAAGAGCTCAATCTTTGTCAAATCTGACCAAAAAACGTTTACTAAGAGGGATTTTAACTTGTCCATGTGGGACCCTCTCAGTGCATGGCGATGTAAAAACTGGCTTCCCTGTGGCAGTTGGTATTCCAGTAGTTTCTGGTTTCTGGTAACCTTGAACCTGGGTTTTTCCTGAACAACCATCCCTCATCTGAGGGTGACAGTTTGGGTTTTCTTCCAGACCTTGGCAAAGTGGTGACACATCCAGACAAGATGTGCTTACGCATAATTGTTTTGAATCATCTTGGAATGTGCACTTGTTTAGAAATGGCTCCAAGAGACCTTCCCAACCTGTGCAAATCTACTCTTTTCTATTGCTCTGAGTAGTGACCAATATTCAGAGCAATAGACAACTGCTATGAAACAAATCCTCTTATGCTGGCAAAGAGAAAGTACCAGTTGTAGGCCTTGGCTTTGTCAATTTAAAAGAGACTATGGAACCTTCAGCACCGCTTATGAAAAAATGTAAGTGAGTGTATGTATATTTTATTTTATTTTGTATATACTTTTGACCGGTGTGGATCAGAGGAAATCCAAAATAAATTGCTGCTTGTGCACCCAATTCTTGTTTTTACAAGTCATTAGAGATATATGCTGTTATAATCAGGGGTGCACATAAGTGGTCCCCAGGTGCGCATTCGCTGTCAAAATAAAAGACGCGCACCAGATAAGAAGTTGCAACGCGTGTTTGCGTACATAGGATTTTCTGGAGGAGGACAGACATTTGTTTAGAACTCTTAAAGATGTCAAAGAAGCAAGCTGCTTTAAGCAATTACTTTGGTGTTTCTCCACCTCCAAAGAAATGTCATAAGGAGTCCGGACCGCAAAAGAAGCGCATATTCTCAGAAAAGTAGTTGCAGGAGGTGAGCTGGCTTCAAAGAAATGATGAACACACAGATATGTGGTGCAGAATATAGCGTGAAAATCCCACTCTAGCGGACAAAAACAGTGCCTTTTATGTGTAAGCAAACGCGCGTTGCAACTTCTTATCTGGTGCGCGTCTTTTATTTTGACAGCGAATGCGCACCTGCGGACCACTTATGTGCACCCCTGGTTATAATCAATGCACCCTGGGAAAAAATGTCTCAAAGAAATCATTAAAAGCTCAAAATTATCATGACATTCATTCCCATGATGAGTTTATGTAAACTCCTGACCATAAATGCCATGGCTTTGTAGACTTTTGTTTTCAGTCCTTTCCTTCAAACATATTTTAACAATTGCTACTGTACTACCACTATAAAAACTAAGATTTATGTTATTTTAAAAACAGAAATTACCAGCTAACAGCAACTCAAACGAAAGCACACTGCAGCTCCAGTGATATACAATGTGATACATTACATTGTGCTGTCTGCTGAGCATGTATGCCCCCATTAATCCCCACTGATACTAACATACTGACATAGCTTCTCCTTATGGACTTCAATGTTATAAACTTACATCAGGATCCAGCTCCTCTAATTCATCCTCTAACCGCTGCAACTCTTCTTCTGACAGTTTCTTCAGCAGCTCGTCCTCGTCTATGTCTCTGTACTTCTCCATCTCCTTCCTCAGAAGCGCCATTGTGGACAGCACACCTGGGGGGGAAAAAAAGAGTACAATATCTTGGAAAACAACAGAAATAAAATATTTACACATCAATTATGAGCAATGACGGCAATCAATTTGACAGTTGTATCGTTTGAGGGAATATATGTGGCAATAAAGCATAACAGTATTTATCATTTTCTTGTATTCTCTTTGCTCTTTGTTATTCTTGGGATGTGTTCAACATGTGAGGCATATTCAAACTGTTCTCTCACCTCAGCAACGCCTCCAAATGAAAAAGGCAAACTGTAGGAGATCAGGAGCCTAGATTATATCTATGGATGGAAACAACCAAGAAGCGAGTAATTAAAATGAATGTTGGAATAACAGTGGGTTTAAAGGATCAGAGAAAAGCAACACAATGCTTTAACAGTGGAATTCAGAAGACAGACTGACCTTAATGACCCCCACCTCGGGTAAAATAACAGTAAAGGCAGCCAAGTGCCCGTAGCCCTCTTGGGAAAGCAATTACACCTGAAACAGGCACAAGTAAATAGTGTGAAGAGAGATTAATAGCTTGCAGAATTAGAAAACAATAGTACGTCATGAACATGGAAAGAAGTGAAACATCATATTTCTCTGCTTGTCATCTCTTCTCTACTACTCCGATTTCCCAGAAAGCAACTGTCCGGAAATACAGAAGGCGTGAAAATACAAAATTCTTTGAGTGCAAAAGAAATGTATGAGAATTTGTCAAACATTTTCACTGGTAATGCTTTAAATGTTCTTCTTTTCATTTCTCTTATATCGTCACATAGTTTTTGAGAGCTGTTGGAGTGTTCATTTTCATGCCCTCAAAAGGTTTCCATGTGCCACACTCACATCTTTAGATTAAATATGATGCTACAGCCAGCAGGTTAGTACAACTTAGCACAGAGTGGAAAGATAAAAAGTGCTAACCTAGGCCTTCTCAAAGCTAACAATTCCCATCTACCAGCAAATATACAATTAAGCTGTTAACAGAATTGCTAGATGGAACTGCTCCTAGCCAAGACAAGTCTGGTATATAACTGCATCTTTAAGCTTTTATGGAGGTTTTTGAATGACTTAATACTAAATATGAATGAGTTTACAAATGCAGACAGGTGGACAAACTGCACCGTTAATTATATTTAAGGAGAAATATTTTGAAGCCTTCCTAGGTGTTTTATTCTTCTTCTCTGCAAGAATTTTTCCATTTATTTGTCACCATTTCAATTTGATTCAATTAGACAAAAAACACTGATTCAATTGGATTTGCTTACAAGTTTTCACCTACTTGCTTGACATTTGGTAATTTTGCACATATCCTGTTGCTGATCATCTGCTTATTTTCTCCAAGTGTTGCCCTGAAAACTTTATAAATGTTAGATAGGTCAAATATGCTGTCCGTAAACGTGTCTTGCTCTTGTTTCTTTCTCAAACAGCTATGAAGACTCATTCCAAATCTTGCTCTCGAACTCTGTCTTGGCTCTGTGACCAGATGACTGAAAATGGATGAGCTGCAGTGGAACATTTGTGGATCAGAGCACCAAACACTGGGCGCGGACACGGTCTCTAAGCCCCAAGTTCCTTAAAGCTCTAGTTCAGACTCTGACAAGTGTTGAGCTGCTACCGATGGATGCCCACATAACAACATTAACTATAACTTCACTGAGCTTGTATCAGGCGATGGGAATGATCTCAAATTAGGCAGAAAATATTGAGCTGGAGCTCAAAGTGCAGAAAATTGTGTTTTTGAGGAGCACAAATGTGAAAGAAAGCCTATCTTTTTGATCTTAGGGATGTCACCAAGTGTGCTTTGGCTTTAATCCTAAAAAGCGGGGTCAAGCATGTTGTTCTTTTGTTCTGCTTTCTCTTTTCACTCCATGTCAAGACAAGTTTCCAAAACCAGAGATGAAGAACTGGGCTGCACTCCAAATAGCACTGCAAGCCCACTGGAAGACTGCAACCTGTTCTGATGATATCGAACAGACACTTGCCTGTATTTAGAACATTTCTATAAGCCTCTGCTTCATTACAGGACATTCACTGAGCAGAAAGAGCAAAACAACTAAAAGTGACCTGAACCAGAATGTACCCTCTGCAGTCATAAACCTCTAACTTGCCTCTTGCCCTTGAAAGCAGGCCTATTCAATCCTTAAGCCTCTAAGAATAGCTACACTGATACGGGATAATTAATCAAGTCAGATATGTGTAAAACCTTGGGAGGGCAACTGGTCTTGCATGAGCACAGCCTTTCACTAACTGAGAGCAGAAGATAAAAAGAAGATTTCAGAACTAAAGTCTTTAAAACTGCGTGTATACAAGTTAGCTACTCCTGGGTGAAGGCAAGATTTTTTTCAGTCATGAAGTACGCAGAGATTTCTGCAATATTCACAAATCCTCTCAGAGTGAAGAAAACTGAAATATTCATCACAGAAATGAGCCCATGCTGCAATATTAAAGTAACTTGATTTTTCTTTTTGCAACTCCTCGTTAACTGCTTTCAAACAGCATACAAATGGCACGTGAAGCCTTTGTTGCCATCTTCTACTGGCTGCTGAAATGACCGCCACAACATCTTTGTGCATAACTACTTCACAGATTCACATTGAAATATAAGCATAACTCTACATATCTAAAAAAGTAAATTAAAAGTGATTTTAATTAATTACCCCTAACATATCTTAACTGCTCAGTTTGTTCTAGGTCTGATGCTGAAATGGAATAAAACTACAATAATCACACTTAACTCTGCTCATTTTTGGGAAAGTTGAAGAATTAAACCCTAGTTTTGTGCCACACAATCTAAAGGAAAGATAGCAGTTGTAAAAATTGCACAGATATCTGAAATGTCCCAGCAGACAACAGCTGAGAGACAACTGTTCTCCTTTACTCAGCCACATGTCACAATGCATGTGGCAGAAAATAAGCTCTGTGGAAAGGATGGCGTGTTTTATTACTGCCACTCCAAAGAAAAGCCAGTTTGGTTCGTAGATTTAGACCTGGCATTGAAGTTGTGCATACAACCAAAACCATTAAACACCACACGTTAAATAATCCTTCATTTTGCTGAGGACATTGAACACATCTGTGGCCACTTTTTTTTTTTTTTTTGCTTTGGGGCCAGCACAGAGTCATATATCATGATCTGTATACCAGACCAAGTAGCTCACTTGCTGCCTTGGACCTGGGGTCAGGCCATTTGTTCATTCTGCGGAGGTCAAAGTGTCATACTGTTTTTGTTAAGTGTAACATCACCAGTGCTGTTATAATCCAGCTGATAATATAATACAAGGCTAAACCAGGAGGTAAACAGCAGACTTCTGAAGCACCATTAAGAGCTGTGCTCATAAAATAAAAATGACTGACAAACAGAAGTTCCACAGCTTAGTTATTTCTAGAGTGGATGTGTGGAGGTCACAGAAAACCAGCAACTTTTATATACTTCTGAACTCTTGTTTCTGCAAAGTTTTAATAACTTTAATAATTAAATTAAAAGATGTAGTTATGATTGGTCCAAATACAGTCACAATAATAATAATAATAATAATAATAATAATAATAATAATAAACCACCCAATCTGCATCTTTCAGTTTAATATTTAACCTGCAGCAGCCAAATGATGAAAAACAGAAACGGGGAACTTATATTTGGTGTTAATTTTTCCTAGAAAACCACTTTCCCACTTTAAGTAAATGTTAAACTGTAATCCGGTTCACGGCTTTAACACGGAGAATTGACCTTAACTTACTTGACTGCTTTGCTGCCCGCAGTATAATGTATGCATTAATTTCCCTACCTCCTCCAGCGCTATTTATAGCCGGCTGGTCCCGCTGGGTGACAGCAACGAATACTTTGACCAGATATGGTTTCCTTCACAGCCGCCTGGAGTCGCAGCAGTGCGAAGTACGGTCCGCTGCAAGCGCGCAACTCCGGGAATTCGCCAAATTCCCCCTAAATCAAACCGTCCATGACCCGCAGACAATCTTGAATCCAGAAGATTTCAGCGCTCACAAAGTTTCCTCCCCCGGCTCTGGTCGACTCTCTGTGGAACTGTAGGGACTGAATCTCATCTCCAGCAAAGGGCAAACCAAACTTCTGGGGAAGAGATCCTCCTCCTCTCCTCGCTCACGGCTGCTGTGTCACTCCTGTGATGTCACGAAGATGCGCTGCCTCCATTATCGGACAATGGTTCACTATGTAGCGTAGCTCACGATAACGTTTATGGTTTACATTCGAGCTGCAAAAGTCTGGGTAGGATATCGGTTAGTTTGGTGACTATTAACCGCTTAAGTGCTGGACTCTGGATCCCTATTACTTTACTGTGCAATAAATTATTGTATTCTTACAAGTACAGTGAGCAAACCCGTACCAATCAGTTTATATTGGTTCTGCAATAAGCACCAAATTAAATTTAGGTTGGCTGAAGCGCAGACAGATGACTGTCTGTTAAAAAGTACTTGTATTTAAAACACTGTGTAGAATAAGTGGAGTAACAGATGTTTGTGCAGACACGTTACAGTATGTTTCTAACACTGAAAACTCAAGTCCACTCAAATCCATTAAAATTGTGAAATTACAATTCAGTCAGATTCAGTTTGTACAGACAGCCAAATAAAACTGTTTAAAATACTCATTTTAATGTGGGTGAAGCTACAGTTCATAATGTGTGTGCAGCACTCTCTCAAAAGCAGCTCACTCTGAGCATTATTTAGTTTAAAGGTAATATTACTGTATTACTATATTTCATGTATATATTCTTTTTAAAGCTACTTGAAGACATTTGTAATGCAGTTAGTCAGGTCAGGGTAGCATGACAGATGTTTACTTGATTACACAGACATTATGTAGGACTAAGATAAGTAATGGATAACAGGTATCGATTTTAAATAACTGGACATGAATAATCTGAGCTTCTTTAATATTATAAAACAACATATTTCAAACTTACTAGACAGCTCTTTCGCTTGACAAAAGAGCCTTTAAAGGTTAGAAGAAAGGTAGAAATGTAAAAGTGAAATCAGGGGTTAAATGTGCAAACACTAACTTTACAACATTAAAACTATATTGTCCATTATACAAAATGATACTGGAAGGCAGAGGTTAAACTTGAAATCTTTATACAGTGCATGCTTTCTATATTTTGAAAATACACATCACACTTGCAAGAATCTGCTGACAAGAAATTGTTCATCCCCCCAATATTTGCCCAACAAACCGTTAAACTGATATTGATGATATAAGGAAAAATTTAATGGATTTATGACCCTACCTAGAAAATTTTAATCAGAATTAAACTTTTTGAGCCAGAAGGTATGGACACACACATGCAAACCTCCTACAAAAAAAAGAAAAAGAAAAAAAAGACACACAAAAAAAACAACAACCAAAAAACCCCCCAATTTTTTCAGAAGTATACATTTCAAATATATATTATATAAATAAACAGCTGGATTCACTGCAATATCAAACTCTGCACAGTCAGCTCAGCTTAAAGAAAAAGCAAAACATGCAATAAAGAACACATATGGCTTAACTAGAACCAAAAGAAAAATGCAGGAAATTTTTATTAACTTCAAGACTGTGACCCTACCAAATCTCAAAAGTCTTCGTACAGAATAATGCAACACTGAAACAGAACAAAGGACATTTATCCCCATGCTTGTGTTTCCATTCTAGGAAGTTCAAGACAGCTCGACATCAATCGCAGTAATAACTGTGTGGATCCAAAGGTCCTGATTATCCACTGTGGTGTCCACTAGGTAAACTGTCAACCTGCGCTCCCAAGGCTCACCTTTGACCTCCGACACATCTTGCACACTGTCCACCACTGCGACCAGTGCACGATTCTCTACATGATTTCTGAATAACATCGAGGAATCCTCTGACCATTGGTGCTGTGTTACGCCTGTGTGATCAGGAAAAGGAAACAACTAGTATGTGTACACCACAGATTTCATATAAAACATGGACATGTCTACTACAACACCCCCCCACGGCCTTTTGCATTTTGGCTTCCACTATACTGATTGGTAGTAGTGACTATGTTTGGATTACATTCGTCACACCTCTCTGATCTTTCAACTAACAAAACCTCCAAATAGAACTCTCAGTCAGCTGGTAAGTTGCTTCTGATTTTCCTAGAAGCAGGCTAAAATAGACCTTTGCAATTGCGGCGCCCAAACTTTGGAACAGTCTGCCTGTTCATACTAAGATCTCTCCAACACTCAACATCTTTAAAACCTGTCTGAAAACACATCTTTACTCACTAGCTTTTAATTTTGACTGAGTTTTTGTTTTGTTCTTTGTGTTTGTTCTACTTTTTACCTTTTTAAAATGTTCAACACTTTGGTCAAACTGTTGTTTTTAAAACGTGCTTATAAATAAATTGATTGATTGGATACTAGGTTGGGCTGTCAAGTTAAGTCACATGCAACAAGATTTACTTGTTGAACACTTCTTTGCAAGTGGCAAGCTAATTGTACCTACCAATGGAAGAAATAAAATTCAACCCCACACACGCACCGATACTCGTATCGATATTTAACCGTTCGATACAGTGCTTTTGGTTCGTAACGCATATGTATTGAACAATACAAAATTTTTAATTTATTTTATCAACTTTTCTTCTGACGATGCTGTCTGTGTTGAGCGCTCAGTGGATCTGTGTTAGACTATTCCGCCTAGGCTGCACTTCGAGCACAGATCCACTGAGCGCAGCGCAAGCTAGCAAGACAGAGGCTAAGCTCCTTGCAACATGGCAAATTGAACCTCCCCCACCCTCATTCAGATCTGGCCTTTGGAACTATTTTGGTCTTCATGTGAAGCATGACCCTGAAGGTAAGCACGTCATGGACAAAAGTAAAACAGTATGTCGGATGTGCCCCGCAATGCTCAATTACATGGGTGGGAACTACTGCGTTAGCGCAGTTAGCTCGTTAACGTGTTGACGCTGTCCAGCCCCACGCACGGGGCGATCCGCGGTAGCTCATTAACGGAGATTTGCCGTGTTGTGGCGTTAACGTCATTTCAGATTAACGCTGACAGCACTAGTGGGAACACAATGAATATGACTGCACATTTACGCTGACATCATCCTAGTGCAAAGACAAGTGGAAGCAGACAAAAACAACAAGCACGCATGCTACAAACTTTACCCGAGTCATTTAGACCAGCGGTCCCCAACCCCCGGACCGGTACCGGTCCGTGAGTCGTTTGGTACCGGGCCATGAGAGTTAAGGCTCAGGTCTGAAATGTATGGTTTTCAGGGTTTTTATCGGTTTTCAGTGTTATTTTGTTATCGTTTTTATCGTTAACTCTGTTTTCCTGGGTCTTTTCACGTGTGTTATGAATAAATTTTCTTTTTTTCGGTACCGGTACTAGTTTTATTTTGTTGTATTTATCCGCGACACCTTAAAGGTCGGTCCGTGAAAATATTGTCGGGCATAAACCGGTCCCTGGCGCAAAAAAGGTTGGAGATTGCTGATTTAGACAGCCGTTAGCACATGATTCTCCTTATGGGGACCTGATGTTTAATATGCTGCTGAGAATATAGCCCAGAAGAAGCATATAGTATAGCTTTTATTTTGGAAAGAGTCATTTCTCTGTAATAAACTCTTTTCCAAAGATGAGTGATTTCTCGATCAGATAGATTTATTTATTTTTTATTACTTTGTTGTTTCAGCAACATTAAATTTAAAAACTGTACTTTTGAGTTAAAATATATATTTATAATTTTAATGAATGACAAATTAAAAAGGCATAAACATTTTTTGTATCAAAAAAATATCAAACCGTGACACCAAAGTATTGAATCGAACCGTGAATTTTGTGTATCGTTGCACCCCTACTATCTATCTATATATCTCTATATCTATCTATATGTAAAAAAAAAACAACAAACAAACAGTGAAGCTATATGAAGACAATAACTCACCTGCCAGTTGTGCAGTCATAGCCTGGAAGGGCAGCTGTCTGAACTCCTCTATTAAGGGCCTGATGAGCGTACTGTGGACCAGCTCATGCTTACCGTAGTCCAGCTGGTAGACAGACACCAAGCCATTGGAAAGACTCCCCTTCACCTTCACACGGTGCCAACTACATACAGGTAAGCATCGGTTAAGCCAGTGACCCTGACACAATAGCAACCTATTGATTTTAAACTGTGAACCTTGGCATCACACAGCAAAGCAGTTGAAGGTTTTCTTCCTAATATAAACTTATAAAGGAAGAATTCTTTAAGAATATATTTTATAATTTTGTAATCTCAAAAATATGCTACAAAGTCAACAATGTGTTAGGGAAGGAGAGAGAATAAATAAAGTAGTTGATTTGTTTTGGAAAAACTGACAGACCTTTAGCAGCCATGTGTCAACTTACTTTTTGTCTATTTTGGCAGCATAGATGTGTCCTTTCTGGATGGTGGTGGTTGGGTTGGTCTTCCCTGTCTGGTTGTAATAAAGCATCATCTCCCCCATCAACACCACCAGCTTATGCAGGTCATGCCAAGCTTGCAGCACAAAGTAACCAGGGTGGCATGCCACTGGTACGAACACATCTATATTCTGACCAGGCTGAAAGAAGAGGACAAGGAAAATGACTTCTTGGTACTCCAGCTTTTTTTGGGTCTGGAATAACCCCAAACCCATATTCTTTACATATTTAATTTGACCATAATCTGTAAACCGATGTGAGAAATTGCTTATACACACACATTACATACTTTGGACAAATTTGAACAGCAAGATTATGCTTCAACGTTACAGTTTTATTGTTGGACTGTAGTAGAGTAACTGCATGTTTCACCATGCAAAACAATTGTTTTATTTTAAACTAAGCCTTGATGAGCTTCAGTTTATTCTCTCTGAAACAAACCACTTTGGCTTCACCATGCTCCCTTCTAAACCAACTTTTTTCAGATTGGCTTCCCCTGGGAACAAAAGCATTTAAAGGAGAGGTAGGGAAGAGTTTTGTGCTTAAAGCCAGGGCTGTGTGCTTGAGACTACTATTCTTGCAGCCATCTTTTACTCCCAATAGAAGGTTATCTCATCTTCACGCACCAAGGGGAGATCCAGCGGAGGTGGCAGCTGAAGTAGTTGCGTCTGAGTTTTGGTGGTAGCATCCCCGCCCCCTGCTACGTGACATGCCTGGGGTGAAGCCTTCACAGTGGGATCTGTAGGATTCGAGACTGAGCTGCTGAGAGACGACCTCTCCATCACAGGAGTGAGACCTACAAGTTTAAACAGCACCCCATTCAAAATATTATATTAGAGATTATGTGCTTAAATAAAAAATAAAAGTTTCAGGTCAAATGTTGACTGCTGGTAGGAAGTATTTCAGACCCAGAATGTTTATGATGTGCACCATTACCTGTATTCATGTTGCAACTGGTGATTGTGTTGTTGTTTTGTATTGTGAGCTTCTTCCACAACTCTGACTGGGCCAAGTGATGGTTGATGCTCTCGTCCAAATGCTGACCGTCAACGCCAATGAAAAGATACATATAGACAAGCGTGTCCTTTGTGTCCTGGTTTAATTTCAAGATCTGAAAATGAAAAGAATGGTTCAAAGAATACATGGACAAAATGTACAAATTGAGAGCTTAAATTTATCGTGACTGCTTTACAGACTGGAGTTAACTGATATTTAACTGCACGTCTACTAATGAATCAAAATACGACAACCACAAGTCTAACACACTGTTAGAACCTACAAGACCCGTGATTTGCCCTGTGATGTACAGCACTAATACAGTGCCAGCAGATCCTTTATTTTGTGCATTTTGAGTGAAAGAGCCAACACAAATCATATTTGGTCCAACACATTCTCATTATCCATCAGAAGTTCATGGTTTGTGGATCCCCAGACCAGTGCTAGTAGATGCTGTCCATAGCTCTTCCACTAGCAATGCTGGTTATGGTATGTCTCAACAGTCACATCTTTCCTGTTTAGAGATACTTCATTCCATTTACCTGAAAATTTGTCAAAAATCACTCCGGTCTTTCACACTGGCCATTATTCCAGAATGCAATTACAAGTTACTGTGCTTCAAAGTGAAGATTTTATTATCAGCAGCATTTACCAAGTCTATTTTTTGATGTAGATATTACCTTCATTTTACAGGCTTCAGAGCCCATAACAGCCTCCTTGACCCACAGAATGGCCTCTTGGCTCCAGTCTCCCTCAGGAACAGGAAGGTCAGCTAGGCGACATTTAATAGCCTGGGGAAGACCCAATTACAAACCTTTACATGTGTTACAAAACTCGTGAAGCCTGTCTGACCACTGATTTCTCCATCACCTAGAACAAAGACAAGTAACTAACCTGTGGTGGGATGATAATGAAGTCTTTCAAAAGAAGAGGGGGGATCTCCCGAAGATCAGTGAGTTCTAGTGTTGCTGGGACACCAAAGTCAATGACGGAAATCTCCATCACTCTGTTACCGTACATGTTGGTGATCTAAAAATAAAAGCAACAGATGATGATGATGATGAAGAACTTACTGGTCATGATTTTTGATATTCTCAAAATATTTCTTTAAATTATTTTTTAGTCTTCAAACAAATACATTGCCAATATTTGATTCCTACCTCAACTCTGGCCCATTTTTCTTTGTAGCGAGCTAGACAGAACTTGCCAATGAAGGGCCTTGACACCAGGAACTCAGATGTGATCTAGTAGGGAAAGGGGGGGAGGGAAAAAAATAAAATAAAATAAAAAAATCACAGTAACAGTGTCAGAAAGCTTCGCCCATTCCACAGGTGAAACGGCAATTGCAAGAAACTCATATCTGAGAGAAGTACAAATAATGAATAAAACCCAGTAAATGACAGACAAGTGTCTGAAGTCTTTGGTGGGGATCAAATGCACTGTCAACAAGATAAAAGACAGGGACAAAAAAGAAGAAGAAAGGAAGCCATTCGTGCTCAAAGGTCATCCTTAAGGAAAAACCTCCAACAAGAACATTTTTTTAAAAACTAGATGTTTTTTGCATTCATTGTTCTTTGTATTTAAAATAAATGCATGCTTCTGAAAAGCAATTTAAACAGCCAATGTGAGGTACAACAACTGTACAAAAACCTCATTGTCCCTGAGGCCCAGTATGGGGAATGTATTTTTCCCCTCCTTATCTTTATCACTACATTCTCTCAGCTGTTTATAACTTCTCACTGTCTTCCACTCTTCCATGAATGTATGTACTATAAAGTATTATATACCTGGGAAATGAAGTAGGCCTCTGTTTCTTCTAGTAACTTGCTCAGTCTTGCAGTTCCACGGGAAGGGAGCTGGCAGTACAAGGTGCCATCTTGACACACATTTGTGACAGACACATCCTGATAGGTAACATTTACCTGCAGGCAACAGTATCATATTAGAATCATATTAGACAATGCTGGAAGAATTCATCAAAAACTTGTGTGATGCAGCAATGATGATAATGGTTAGAGTCTCACACACAAAACAGTCTTTGCATTTTCATATTATTTCTGGCCATTTGATGAGCTAAAATGAGTGCATTATGCTTCAATAAATGAAACCCAGATTCATTTATTGAAGCATAATGAACTAACAATAAAATAACAAGCAGCAAGCTCTGCCTGAGGGCTAACAAATCACTTTGCTCCAAGCTGAATATAAAACTGCAGTTTCCAAACCACCCACACGCGCAAACACACACCCCCTACTGTAACATAAGACACAATAAAGTACGGGTAACACAGCACCACTTAGTGGTTATGTTGAGTTTAAAGAAAAATATGAAAAGGGGAGGAAAAATAATTACAAATCTAAGTCTTCCCCACTAGAACTAATTGTCTGACCACAAAAAAAAAAAGAAAAAAAAAAGAGGTATATCCTCAATAATATGTAAACCTACAGACAGAGGGTTGTTCATGGTCTTGTCCTGTAGAACCTTCAGGCAGGCGGAGTTGATGTTGAGGTCGTTATCCTGTGAAGTATCATAAAGTACTGCTGTAGGAACTTCACTCTCTTGGCATGGCTCTAATGTTTCCATCAGCAGGATCTTTCCAACTGCCACATTATCCATAAGTGAGAGCACCAATGGATGGGAGCTGAATCCTTCTAGGCCTAACAGGAGGATAGTAAAGAAATAGAAAAAGATGAAGAAAATGGCAAGACCATCAGGGTAACAGTGATTCCTAAAAACATTTCCTTCTTTATCTAGAGATTGAGTTTGTTCTGTATAAAACAGTTAAACAGAATTTCCTAATGTTTTACGGACCTGCAAGCTGAACATTAGTGGCTTGAAAGGGCAGGGAAAGAAAGTCCCTGTGTAGTTCCAGCAGATTTTTCATGTTAGTCTCTACAGAGAAGCCATAGTCCATGTAGTAAACCTGACAGACACACAGAGAGGTTCTTTGGTTTCACATGTCTTCGTATACACACACACACACACGTTAAATATTATAAGACTTTTGGAGACCTTTTAATACACATTGTATTGTGATGGAGCTTAAACAGCAGTCTCACGCATGTTGAGACTGAACTTACAATAAAAACAACAACAACAAAAAAACAAACAAACAAACAAAAAAACCCATACAGAGTATTAATTTTAAAAAGTAAGAATGCCCTCTTTGCAAGTGTACATAAAGTTGGTTTAGTTTAACATTAGAACCACAAAGGGGGTCATTTTAACCACTTGGCATTTAAAAAAATCCTTTTACCTCTGTTAAAATAAAACCCCATCATCTCATATTCCTACACAGGGCTTATTCATCAAATACTGAATTTCTAGGTGTGCTGAATTTTAAACAAATATTTTGACATGAAAGATGCTATAACATGAGCCAGAGCTAGACAGATGTTATAGATAAATAAATGTATACGTTATAGTATTTAGATTTTTTAAAAAAAAGCTCCCAAGGTGAGCATGGGATTCTGAACTAAAGCAGAGTGGGAAAGAGATGGGAGTGTGCGACCAAACGTGGAGAACTGGCCATTTTACTGACTGTACAGAGCAGCGAGGAAACCATAGCTGAACCCAACTGAGAGTGCACAGTATGGAGAACTAATCCGAGGGAAATACATTTTTTTGTTGCAGGAGAGGTCAAAATGACACTTCCTGGTTGCAGTGCCATAAAATTTCTTTGTATTGTGAGAAACTGGAGAAACCCATGCAAATACAAATATTCCAGTGTGTCAAGGTTAAAACACTTTCAAAGCAAACTATGTTGCCTATCTTAATTTGCGTAAGCATGCCACTTTCGTAAGCCACTTCTCCTTAAACTTGCATTTTTTTTTTTACATAGACTAACAGCCACACTATCAAACTCATCTTCTTCAACTAATTCTTAAGAAAGGGAAACAGTAGTACCATTAGATTTTAATCCGCCAATATGTGGGATCATCTAGACTGAGAATGAAACAAAAAGAAGAGCTTTGAATGACCCTCAATATGCCTGGAGAACACTTCCTGAGCACCACTTCCAAGAAATTCCAAGAAACAGAGTTCAGTCTGTGTTAAAGAGTAACATGTGGGCATACCAATATGGACTTTCAAGTCTGTTCAAACTTTATATGCTTTACTTCTATTCATGTTTCATAAATCACTGCCACCATCTCCAATTTTGCCAGCAAAATATAGAGAAATGAGACATGGATCAAGACTTTCGGACAGTTAAATGCTCTTACACTTATAAAAACTGCCTGATGGTTTAGCCAAATTAAAAAGCTTGGCTCTATCAATATAATTTACTGAGACGCATAAAGGGGATTAAAAAACAACAACAACAAAAACAGTGACATTGTGTGTCAGAAACTCTCAGGGTGACTAAAATTGTAGTGGGTGCAACTAAATATTTTAAATATAAACATTTAGGACTTTAAGGACTCATAAACACACTAGCACAGAACTATAGTTAAAAATAAATAAATTCAAGAAATTTACCTTGACCTTGTTGGGGCCTGTGACCTCTAAGACCTGTCCTCTGGCCATCTCAGCTCCATCCTCACCTCTGACGGCTACAAGATGACCAACTATGGGATTAGACACAGGATGCTGAATGGAGTTTTGGCTGTAAAAGGTTTGCATGGCATCCTCCATGGCTTCCTGGGCGTTGGAGTAGTTCTCACCTACATACCTGAAGAAAGACAGATTTTTATCAATTCACTCTTCAATTTGTCATAACTTACTGTGGGGGAAAACATTTTTGTATTTTCAAATTAAATCCAAATAATGAAGGTTGCAAGACATGATTTTAGTCATAATAAATCACAAACAAACAAAAAAAAGACTGAATTGATATTATGTAATAATAATAATAATAATAATAATAATGGATTGCATTTATATAGCGCTTTTCGAGACCCTCAAAGCGCTTTACAATTCCACTATTCATTCACTCTCACATTCACACACTGGTGGAGGCAAGCTACAGTTGTAGCCACAGCTGCCCTGGGGCAGACTGACAGAAGTGAGGCTGCCATATTGCGCCATCAGCCACTTTGGCCATCACCAGTAGGCGGTAGGTGAAGTGTCTTGCCCAAGGACACAACGACCAAGACAGACAGAGCCCGGGGATCGAACTGGCAACCTTCCGGTTACAAGATGAACTTCCCAACCCCCTGTACCACGGTATGTTTATAACAAAATTATTTTTCAAAGGTTTTAGATTTTTCTCTTCCATTTTGTTGACTGGGCTTAAATTATTTTTTAGATTTAATAATGCATTAAGAAGTACAAAAATGTCTGCATTAATAAAGTCTGTCTCACCTTACAGTAACGGCATTGGTGGTCTTGACTTCAGTAACCAGCACTGATGGGTATTGCACTGAGGGAAGAACTAAAGAGGGAGGAACCACAGGACTCAGGACCTTCAGACCAGAAGGAAGAGGATGCCTTATACCCTGCTGGTTTTCTCGACCGTCTGTGGGTTTTATGTCTGCTCTGCTTGATTTGTAGAGGATGGCCTGATTACAGGAAAGAACGAAAACATAACCATTGTTAGAATCATTGTTGTTTTAGCTGCAAACAATCACCATTTTCACCCCTACAGTTTCTGTGTTACCCATCAGAACACCTACTGCTGTTTACTCAACTTATACGTCACCTACACTGCATCAATCTCTTACCTTCTTCTTGTCATGTGGCGAGGGGTACTCCACATTGCATATATCAAGCAAAAGAGACAAGTTGTCCAGCACATGCTCAGGGAATGGCACCTTGTATGTCTCCATAAAAAGTTTGGGCATAGCATGGGCCCACAGACCCTGGCTGTATTTGGAAAGGAGCTCCTTTATTTTCTGACGAACATCAGCTGAGACAGCACACTGTTTTGATGGAGGACATGGTGTAGAATCAGAAGTGGGATTGAATGTGACTTGTGTACAAGGGCTTTCAGGTGTTGAGGGACATGAAGAAAAATGTGTGCTGGTAGTGCTTAAATTGTTGGGCGATGCTTGTGGAGTGCTGGTGGTGCTCTTTAAAGGAACAGGATATTTCTTGTTAGGCAGAGGAGGGTAGACCAGCCGGTCGGCTCGGTTGGTGGAAAGTTCCTCTACCTTTGGAAAAAGATAAATGAGACACACAAAAAAGTGAAAACCTTAAATAAAGCCATTAAGCATACAATCAAAGACAGCAACACACCTCCAACTTACCCCATCTCTAACACCCTTCTCTGTCATTCTAACCCTCTCCATGACCACCTTCACTAAATCCAGGAATCTTACATGTACTCCTGCCTGGCAGCTCCATTAAAAATCTTTGTCTAATAAATCCATTGTACCTCATTTACACAATTCCAAACCATCTCAACCTTGCCTCAAACTTTGTCTCCTCAAACTTTGACTCATTTTTAATCTTGTCTATCCTGGTCATTCCCAGTGAAATTCTGAGCATCTTCAACTCTGCTACCTCCCTCTCATTTTATGTGTGTGTATTCTGTCTTGCATCCAACTTTCTTCTTCACTCCAGTGCATACCTCCATCTTTCCAGACTCTCCTTCACCTGCTCGCTACTTTTACTACAGATTGCAATGTCATCTGTGAGCACCAAAGTCCAGGGAAACTCCTACTTGACCTCATCTGTCAACCTGCCCATCACCACTGCAAGCAAGAAGGGGCTCGGAGCTGATCCCTGATGTAATCCCATCCCCATCTTGAACCCATCGGTCACTCCCATTACACACCTCACCACCATTTCAGTGTCCGCATACATATCCTATACCACCTCACATGCTTCTCCTTGCCACTCCTGACCCGACTAGCTGGCACCTTATCATATGCTTTCTCTACATCCACAGAGACACAGGGCCTGTCTCAATATGCGTACTTGTGCGTACTTGCGTTCTCGTGATACATCATCAGTCGAAGACCAAGTACTGTTCCAATTCAAAGTACGCATCAAGCCGAGAACGCGAAAAAGTCCCGGATGTGTTCTTGCTCCACCTGTTTTATCAAGCATGCATCAGTGGTAACTTGTGTGGACTTGGTACAGCTAAATATCCCAGAATGTATTTCGTCCAAAACTCAAACGCAGCAATGGCGGACGACCGGGGCTAAAAACTTTTAAATATTACTCTTTCTGGGTATCAAAATAAAATTTTAAGTTATTTTCTTTTTTTTTAATAAATTTTATTTTCAGTCACAGCAGCATGTTAATAACAAAACATTGAACATACAGTAGTTTGCTGTTCAGTATTTACAATACCCCAAAAGATAACAGAAATAGAGAAGGGAAACAAACAAACAAACCAAAGAAACCCCTACAAAACAACAAACAAACAACAACAAACAAATATAAAAATAAAATGTATAAGGGACATTCGGTGTACAGTTAACTATGATAGTGATATAGAGATATGGCATCCGGTCATGATAAGGTGGTCATTTTAAATGTTTCCATGTACATCAGGAATGGCTGCCATGCCTTAAGAAATTTGGTGGTTGAACCTGCCAGTGTATATCTCATCTTTTCTAAATGTAAAAACCTCATGAGCTCTGCAAGCCACTGTTCATGTGTGGGAGGAGCTTCCTGCTTCCATCTTAAAAGTATAAGGCGCCTTGCGATAAGTGAAGCAAAGGCAATAGAATTCGAATAGTATTTTGGCAAAGTGATGTCTTGAGGTATCACCCCAAAGATAGCCGTTAGAGCAGAAGGATCATATTTAACGCTATACATCTCTGACAGAGTGTTAAATATAGACACCCAATAGTTATGAAGATTAGGGCATGTCCAAAAGGTATGAAGGAGCGAACCTGTTTCTGCTTTACATCTGTTACACAGAGGGTCAGCTCCTGGATAGAACTTGGCTAACTTTTCCTTGGAGATATGTAATCGGTGTAGGACCTTGAATTGAAGGAGCCCATGCCTGGCACATATCGAAGAAGAGTGTACCCTCCGGAGAAAAGATTGCCAGAGTTCATCTGTTATAGTCATCCCAAGGTCTTTCTCCCACTGCGCTTTAAGGATGGAGAGAGAAGGAGATTGAAGATCTAATAATATAGCATAGATTTCTTTAATCGCCCCTCTCTTATGAACGTTTATATTAATAATTTTATCCAAAGAAGTTTCCTCAGGTAGTTCCAGAAATGAAGGAAATCGACTCTTTACAAAGTGGCAAATTTGTAGATAGCGGAAAAAATGTTGCAGAGGAACATTAAACTGCTTCAGGAGCTGCGTGAATGAGGCAAAAATCCCATCTACAAAAAGGTCTTTGATATGTCTAAGGCCATTACTTTCCCATATTTTAAAGGCAGAATCCATCATGGAGGGTGGGAACATATGATTTGCGCAGATAGGTGCTTTAATTGACATTAAGTGTAACCCCAACCTTTTCCTACATTTCACCCAGATTCTGAGCGAGTCATACAACAAAGGGTTACGTTTATAGGTGTATAGTTCTAATGGGAGAGCTGAACTCAACAAAGCTGATAGGCAAAATTTGCCACAATTGGATGACTCAATTTGGAGCCAAGCTGGAGTCTCTGCAGTAAAATTACTCATCCAGTACAGCATATTTCGAATATTTGCTGCCCAATAATAAGACTGAAAGTTTGGCAAGGCTAATCCACCCATTGGCCTAGTCCTCTGCATGAAATCTTTACGAATTCGTGGACTTTTGCCATTCCAAATAAATGCAGAGATATGCTTATTCAGTGTTATAAAATACTTATTGGGTAAGTAGCATGGGATACATTGAAATAAATAAAGGAACTTGGGTAGTATGTTCATTTTGATAGAATTGATGCGGCCAATTAATGACAGTGGTAAATTGTTCCATCTCTGAAGATCTGTCTCAGTATTCTTAAGCAGCGGGACAAAGTTTCTTTCATAAAGACCTTTGTATGAGTGGGTAACCTTAACCCCCAGATAGGTCACATAACCTGATTTAACGTTAAATTGAAAATCTGAAAATGAAATCTTCCGGGCTATAGAGTTGACACAGAGAAGTTCACTTTAATGTAGGTTCAACTTGTAACCTGAAATATTACCAAAACATTCAAAAATGGCAAGAGCACGGGGAAGAGAGCATAAAGGCTCTGACATATACAGCAGGAGGTCGTCAGCATATAAGGATACTTTGTGCTCCTGGTCACCTCTGAAGATGCCCTTAATGCAACTGTCAGCTCGCAGTTTAATCGCCAATGGTTCAATTGATAATGCAAAAAGAAGAGGGGATAAGGGACAACCTTGTCTCGTACCACGGAGAAGTGGGAAATAAGAAGAGAATAACGAATTTGTTCTAACACGTGCCATAGGTGAGGAGTAAAGTAACCGAATCCATGAAATGAAATTAGGGCCAAATCCAAATTTATGTAGAGTATAAAACAGATAATCCCACTCCACCCGGTCAAATGCCTTCTCAGCATCGAGTAATAAGGCAATTTCAGGGGTTGTAGTTGACTTGGTGTGTAATATGTTTAAAAACCTGCGCAGGTTGAAAAATCCATGCCTACCCTTCACAAAACCTGTCTGATCTGGAGAAATTAACAATGGTAGATATTGCTCTAGCCTGAGAGCAAGTGTTTTTGACAGTATTTTTAAATCTACATTTAATTTTAAGTTATTTTCAAGCGAGAATGTAGCTGTGTAAGCTTCAAATATCTGCTCGATTTATCAAGATATCATATATTTCCAAACGTGCTCTGATGTTTTTGGAGACGTCTGTGACCCGCCAGCTCTATAGCAGATAGCGAGGTCGAGGATCACTAGAGCCAACAAGAGCAGCGGACTCCCGGCACATCATTTTCAATCCCCCCACGGTCTTTTCGCTACTCAGGTTAAACAAACCACAAACCCCAAACCCCAGCAGCTGTCTATTGTATTGAGTGTCCACTAAAATATAAATAAAAGCGTTCTAACATCTCACCTCCTTGTTTTTATTAAAACATACATGTACACTATTTTTATTTTATTTCGCTACTGAGGTTAAACATGATATACAAGTCACTTAGATCACTTCTAAATGTTAGGTTTATTTCAGTGTTTTATTTGTTCCTGAGTAAATCGGTTTGGCTGTGATTAAAGTTACGCTTCATAGCATATTACTCACAGTTAAATTAAGAGGGGACGGCAGTAAAAACTCCGGACCTGTGACATCATCAAGTACGCTGGTGTTCCAATTGTACAAATCGCGAGTCCGTGGTCACGTTCTCGGCAAGTCCGTACTCCCATGCGGTCTCAGCAAGTCCGGTCTCCCCGAGAACGCGAGTGCGTACTCGCGTATTTAGAATTGAGAAAAGGCCACAGTGAAGCTCCTTCTAGTGCACTCTTCTGGCAGGAAGCCATACTGCTGCTCATTGACTGCCACCTCTCTTAAGCTAGCTTCAACAACTCTGAGGCATAGCATTACTTTTTCCTTTGCTATAGGTCTGAAAACTAGTACTGGTAACGATTTCAACTAAAAATACTATCACTTCCTAAGAGTTTGTTTAAAAAAACAAAAACAAAACAAAAAAAAAAACTTGACTAAAAGTACTTTTTTTAAAAGGCATCACGATACGTCCACAACCACCCTTACTAACCCTTTTTTGGCATTATAAACTACAAGTTTTCAAAATAATTGATTCTGAGACTTCAGAACTGAGTGTGAAATTGAAAACTGTCACTGGGTTTACAACCTAATATAAAACAAGACATTAAAAAGAACAAAAAAAACCAAAATACTCAACTTACCATACACACGTGTGTCCACTTTACCATGTCCCTGAGCACCTGAGGATGGAGGTTCCGACTGAACGTATCACAATAGAGTTCTGAGAGTTTTGACATCCACAGTCCACTGTAGTACTTCTCCAGAAGTTGACTTATTTGACTCTGCACCAGCTCCACGTCATACTCACTATCCTGCATGGAGGGATTTGAACGATCATGTGTTGCATTGCCACCTATGGATTAAAACTTTCTACTATACCATATTATCAAAACTATGCAAAAGTTATTTTCTTAAACAGAAAGCATCAGATGTGACTTCAGTGATCAAATAGTTTAACTGAAATAGTATAAATATGGATTCTAAGTGTATGTATTTACTCAGAAGTATTAAGATTGTCCTGACCATCTAAAGAGCACTTTATATTCTAATATTGACAAAATTAACAGCAACAGACCGTACCTGGGATTGGCTGGGCATAGATACTCTCTGTAGGTTCACTTCTGAAAAATGTTTGAAAAGATAGAAATTAAGTAAATACACTTTGATACAAGCCAGTCTCAAAAGCAGAGCACTGCTGTTTGTTGTTAATCTTTATACATATGCTGTATTAACTTCTTAAATCAATCATGAGCACTAGAGCAAAACTTTGTTTCGTTTCAGATCCTATGATTATTGTGACCATGCATTGTTCTGAGCACTATAGCTGATAAAAAGTCAAACACTTCAATATGGTGCTGGTTAAACTGTCATCTGTGCAGCTGATTACAAGAGTGATATATTGTGATGCTGCACAGCCAAATTCACTTTAACAAGCTTGGTACTGTTTGTACTTTTCTTTAGTAAAAGCAGATATATGCAAAAGCACTATATTTGTGTAACTCTTGTTATACTTGGATTCAACTTAGAAAGTTGTGCTATGAGAAGAAGAAAAAAGAAAGAAAAATCTCAAATACCTTTGGAGTTCATCAAGTTCTTCTCTTTCCTGTTAGCAACATAGATATCTTAAAGCACAATGTGATTTCATAACAATAAGCTGTCACTCAACAGTGATATTGTTTTTCATTCAATAGTAAGCTAAATAACTTGGCCTGGTGTCTCACTCAAATGTTTCTCAATTATTCTTTTCTTGGTTTTGTCACATTTTCAAAGCCATCAAATCTGACTTTAATGCTGATATAAGATTACTTGGGCCATGTTTTAGTTTAAACTTATATTATAACTGGAGTAAGGACACAGACTTTTGCATTCATGTAGCTATGATTCTTAAAGGCTATACATGCTAAAATTACACAGTACATTTTTGAGGAGAGCTTGAGCTTAATTTGCCCACAAGTGTATCTTCACCTGTTAACTGTAACACATGCTGGTTTTAAAGCTGGTTGAGGAGCTGGTTGTCTGTGTTCAACTGGTGTGATGGAGCTTAAACCTTGGTCCAACTTCCTAGCATTTGAGAAGAGCATGACAGAGTGTGACAAAGAATTTCTGCAAAGCTGAAATTACAGTTACATAAAGCTATTGTCTAACTATTGCTTATAATTCCTTGAATAAATAAATAAAGCAGATATTATTTACCTGTAGTCCCCTGAGGCACTGAAACCTCTATAGCCACCATAGGGCCAAGAACGGTTTTTTGGTGAATAACATTTACTATGAGCTGAAGGTTGGCGGAGTGAAGTCCTTGGCCTCACTAAAACCAAGGAAAGAAAAGCAAACCATATAAATAATGACCAGTGTTTCCCCACAGATACAGTGTATGAAAACCTGCCCAATCATTATGACATTAATCTTTTTTTTCTCTGTCTAAGACGAGACCATGATTAATTAGTTGTTCCAACTAAGAAACATCTCCTACCATTGAGCATGTACGAGGTGGGAGGCTTGAATCTCATCTTGCAGTTCACAATCTGGGAGCGACCAGATTTCTTCGAGGTTTTCTGCCTGGCAACCAATTGAGCAATGTTGGCAGTCTCCTCATACACTGCAGCTAAGCACTGTAACTAAGGTAAAGATTAATACAAATTTGTTTAATAAAAATTTCTAGCAGTTATACGTCTCCCAGTTCTTTGATGTTTGATGAGGCAGTAGTGTAGAGGGAAAACATTTTTTAAACAATACACTCACCTGACCCATGCGGTACTCAAGTTTCACAACGGAGGGAATGCTTCTGAGGTAGTCCTCGAGCTTTGAGAAGCCCAGCTTCTCCAGTGGGATGTTCTCTCCACACAGTGACCGGTACTCTGACTGAAGGTTGTCAATTGACACGCCGTCTTTGCTGGACTGGAGGACAGCCCGCAATATCCTCTTGACGAACTCAGCATCTGCCATCTTGGCAAACTGAGACTTGCACAGAACTGAGAAAAACAGAAAGCAAAACATGTTCTTTAAAAAAAAACAAAAAAAAAAACATAACATTGTAACAAAAAGGTGAGCTTCGACAGCACATTTCTTATTTTCAAAGAGCTCTGATATATTTTACAGTTTGGATACTTTAAAAATCTACAAATCTTTGGTCCCCAAGTTAACATACCGTTAACACGTTTGGGGAACACTCATTATGTCCGAAATCTTTTTTTTTCTCCACTCAGGTTCATGAATTTAGCCTGTAAAGGGAGTCACAGAAGTGACCAAAGATTAGGTAGGAGTTTCAGGTGTCGAAAACCTCACCAATAAGTTTGGTGTGTGAGATTTTGGTATACCGCGTTTGTATCATTGATGCAAAGAGCAACATCTCAGTGCGTCATTACTGAACTCCTTTTTAATCCTCATGGAGAAAAATGGCGCAAAACGCGGGAGTTGGCTAACGGCTAACTGTTAGTACAAAGTAGCTCGTTCGGAGGTCGGAAACAGTCCTTCATTTCGGCCCACAGTTGACATAAACCATAAACCAGCGAAAAAACATCTATATTGCGCAATTAACATCAACTTAAATTTGGTAATTTTATCGACAGGGAGACGGTTAAAAGTTAATAGTACCTGCACCTGTTTTGAGTCGATAACCAAACGCCTGGAAACTCTTCTCTCGCGAACTCAAAATCTCGCGCACGCCCACAACTCCCAGTAGTTAATTATCCTGAATAGCACAATTTTGTCGCTTTTTTAAAAATTTGTCTCGTAAACATTTAACTAGCTAACACATATTTTCTTACATCACACAAAAAAGGTTTAATCAATTTTTTTGAAAATATGCTTTTAAGTGTTGTGGAAAATGTAAACTTTTATCGCAGAAAAAGACTATTTCACTATTCTCAAAGCAAATTTCTTGTAAATTTATTATTAGTATGCTGTTTTGCATCATTCATACAATATACCAGTAATTTTGCATCTGGTATAATTGTTCAAAAGTATTAATCCAAATAACATCAACTCTAGGATTTCTGGTATCATTTTATTAATTTGTATTTTGATTTTATTTTCAGCTGACAACCTACACTGGCCTTTCTATATATGTACTACTATAAAAAATTGTATGAACGCTCACTATTAAACACAACCAGACATTTAAGGAAAAAGTAGTGTTTATTAGCAGTTAGATTTTATGCTGCCAAGACAAAATAAAAATAACAAGCACAATAGCTGTGTAGTGTAGGTCAAGTAACTGTATGGCCAGCTCCAACTCGAGATGTTATAGAGGTTGTGACAATATACAAAGGTTTGTTTATCCTTGCATTTATACATTTATATTTTTTTTAATTTGCCTTCACAGCAGATGCTTTCATTCTGAGTCAGGGAAAGAGATGGCATGAACTCATGTTTGAATTCTTATGCCAAGTCTGAGTAAAAACTATGTATTTGTGAAAAACAATACACACATAAAACCCACAGACCCTAGGCCACAGAACTCAATTAAAAAGAAGTACATTCACTAACTAGCAAATTAGTGAAGTTGTTTTAAACTTATTTATGGCACTCTCAGCTGGTGACATAACAGGTAGTGAGATTATCTAGGTTAGTCAGATGGCAGTGCTGAAAAACTTCCTTCTGCTTTATAACAGGTCCCCATTAAAGGTCTTCGTCATTCAATAGGATTCCAGCTTATATTTTTTTAAAGAACCGGAATCAAATGTGTTATTAACAGTCTTCTTCTGGTGACAATTTGATCTCTGGTGGCAGCTTTGACAATGCCTGTTGCCTCTGTGTTTGAGATGCCAAAATCCAAGCCTGCAGCACTGTGTCTGCTGGGGGAGATGATGAGGAGAGGTGGTGCTTTCTTAGCATGATCAGGGGAGGGTTCCTTAGTAATGTGTAAAGCAAAGCCCAACGCCTCCTGGCCCGACTGTTCACAGGGGGTTCTGAACAAATGGAAAGTGATAATAAAACAGAAGTTTGAGAAAGATTAGATGACAGAAAGGTCAAAGCAGTATAAAAGTGTCTATAAATGGAAGAGACACACAGACACACCACTGACCTGACACATTATTGTCGAATGTGGAGTAAGCAGATGAATTGTGTCTCTGCAGCGTACTTGACACCAGCATCTGACAGAAAGATACCAGGACTGGGTTGTTGTGATAATGGTCAGCAAAGATCATCCCAATCCATGTAGTGTAGCCTGGATAAAAGGGGAAATACAATTATCACTATTCAGAGATACAAATTCACACACCATCAGACAGGGTATTGCAGTAACATAAGAACAAATGAGCACAAAGCTGTCATTTTACACGTTTTTTACATGTTTTATTGTGAAATAACATATTTTTTTGTTGTTGTTGTTTTTTTTACTAGCTTTAATCAATATTTGACTGATACCAATATTTGCCTTGAGACAAAGTAACTTGTAATTCTCACTGAAATGCTGCCATCTCGTGGATGCATCTGAATGTGGTCTTCTGGACATCAAATAATATGAATGATAAAATTATTTTTTATTATTACTGCAGTATATTAAAAATACCAAAGAGTTTAGGTTTGACTGTGATATATATTTTTTTAACTATATGTTTTTAGTTGAATCTAAGCTTACCAGCATCCATGTTCTCATACCCCCTCTGCATAATAGTTCGGTCTATGCGAGACACCAACCATGTTCCCACCACAATGCTTAAAAGAAGCCTCAGTATGCAGGTGCTCATCCCCATAACCACGTTGTAGAAAAAGAAGAAGTAGTTGAAGCAGTGAAATGCCTTCCTAAAAAGGGGGAAATTGTGATTTCAAGTTAATGTGCTTTGAGTTAAATCCTTTTGTCTTATGAATATTTGAAAAATAATTGTTAAGTGATGTTAGTATTGGAAATCAATATATATCTATTAACTATTAACTATTAACTATAATTCTTTATGACTCTGGTGGTCATCTGGTTGCTTGTGAATATGCAAATCTCCTTGAAAAAGTGCCAATAATGCTTTCATACTACTTTAAATATTTTGTGTCTGCTATCTAATGAGCCACTTAATGAGTATGTGAGATTT
This sequence comes from Neolamprologus multifasciatus, assembly GCF_963576455.1. Classification (NCBI taxonomy): domain Eukaryota; kingdom Metazoa; phylum Chordata; class Actinopteri; order Cichliformes; family Cichlidae; genus Neolamprologus; species Neolamprologus multifasciatus. Next base: position 12,850,091 of record NC_140444.1, read on the forward strand.
ACGAGAGTTTTGGATTTTTAAAAGGTGGGTTAGTGAAATTACATCAGCCTTTTGGCATTTTTCTACCACGACTAATTGCTGCCAAATGAAAGACCTGAGTGTCGGTGTGACTCAAGAACACACTTTATATGAGATACACCTACCTGTTGTTGAGGGCTAGAGGTTTCTCTTTGTCTGTGGCATCTATTTTGTTCTGAAGGAAGAAGATCTGAACCAAAATTATTTGAAGAATCACCAGGCTAATTACAATGCAGATGGTCAGACTAAAAGAGACACAGAAAAACATTAAAGGTCAGCCAGAGTGCACATTAATTTATATATGTAATCATAGCAACACAGTTATAGAAAGAAAAAACAGCCTTACAATATAGTTCCCAGTGTGGAGAGCATGCTAAGCACTTTCCCATTCATTATAGGAAGAACCACCACGTAAGCAATCAGCAAAGCAAACAGGAAGTAGACAAAATGGACAATCAGGTAGCCTAAAAAAAAGCAGAAATAATTAACAACTGTAAAAATATTTTCCTTATAATAGCTGCCTGTATAATAAATCAGACAGCTTTTCGGTGATTAATTTCATCTATTGGCATAGATTACATCTACATAGATTTGCATTTTGATGAAATCTATTGTATGAAAATGATTCTTAAGATTTGGTTCTCAAGTCCTAATACAGGATGTCCTATGTAGATCAGGCCAGTTGTCCTTGTTTTGAAAGTTTACGGTAAGAAAAGCTTACCCCACAGTGTGAAAGCGATTTGCCAGCCCGAGTATCTTGCAATGGAAGCCTGGTAAAATTCATGGCACAAACATTTTTGTGTACTTTGTTAAGAATGCAATAATTTAAAATCACTTCAGCTCTACAGTATGTGTGTTTGCATCCAAGTGTTTTTCTTACCACACTCGTAGCAGATCTAGGCTTATGAAACTTCTCAGGAAGAAAGACTTTCTGTCCTTTCCAGAGCCTCCTTAAGTGTTTCCTAATGCAAAAGTAAGCTCATTAAATTACAGACAAATTCAGATCTGTTTGTCTGCTTGCTGGTAGTAGAAATGGTAGTCTTGCTGTAAACTAAATATAGCTAACAGTCATTTTACCCGTTTCTTAAATTTCTTACCTGTAACATGCCAAAACATGGAAGGTGTAGGCAACAGAGTTAAGACTGGCAAAGATGGTGGTGGCTAGCCAGGATTCTTAAATAAACAAACCAACATAAATGCAAACATGCATAACTTTATATTACTGTATATTACTTTGTATTCTTATAAATGGCAATGACCATTGTGTTCCTAATATTTAACAAAAATATTATTCAATTTTCTAATACAGGTTTATTTGGTAATTCCTACTGGCAATATTAACTCTCGAAACAGCAGGAAATAAAATGTGTCTGATATCCACTTTACACATAATATGTGATATTAATCACAGGGTTCATAAATGCTCCCCCTTTAAAAGTCTGAAGGAACAACTTACTCCTGGCCACGACGATAAATTCTTCCAGCCATGGTACCATGTATCCCAGGGATTCTGTCTCGTTACATGCAGTAACCACATCTTTCAGTGTATTTTTCCAAGTTTCAATTTTGTCAAAAGTAGAACTACTGACACTGTAGTCTGCTAGTGTCATCTAAAGGAATGGAAAAGACAAATAAATATAGGAGTCCCCGCAGAAGAAGCATAAATCATTTAAATAACACCAAACAAAGGGAATCAATTAGACGATTCAAGAAAATCATAAAATATACTTTTCCGTACCGTATATAGGCCTATTAGGGATATTACAACAGTGCCAATGATTCTGCTGGGAAACTTGAAGTAGGGGTCCCACTCATAAACTCTCCTTTGGAACCAGGTAAGTGGCATACTGCAACACAAAGATGGATTAAAAGTTTCAATTTGTCCTCTTCTTAGGTTCAATAGCAGCTGCAGCATTTTTTTAACAGCACTGAAAATTCTCTACAGAACTGTGACACGTGTGATTTTCAATTAGCTGGATTGTTAACTCTCACATTTTTGATACTAAAACCTTTTGAAATGGCTTGAACACACCAGACTGGACTTTAAATCAGTCTGAAGCTCGGTTTCTATAAAATGCAATCATTAAAACTTAACATCCAATGTTGAGTCACATTTCATATTAGAATGAAACTAGGATGCCCTGAAGATTTGTAAAAATACATAAAAATTCAGGAAATCTCAAATATCTTTCCCTGCTTGGCTTCTCATGTCTTTGTCTAGTCTAACTCTAACCCTCTGAGAGTCTCTCAGTCTTGTTTTCTAAAACTTAAAGAATTATGAATTTGATCAACTGGTCCCTTAACGAAATTGACACCCCATTGAGAAGCTTGGGCTCGGGAGAGCTTCTCAATTGTCCTGCAGAAGTTTGCTGATGGATACTTGATGGTCGGTTGCATTGTGTGCCTGGTGACACTCTCGATGGAGGAGATTGAATGACATCTACCTATTCGGAACCATGATAACAGAGTTCTGGCTGATCAGACCTGGTTTATCGAAGAACAAAGGAAGAGGTTACAGCTGTTCAAAACCACCACAAGGCTGGCCGACATGACTGATGATGGGCAAGCCATGAGTACTCAGACTGTGTTTATTGAACACAATATGGATAAGATCTTGGAGAAGCTCACAGCTCTTCAGTGGAAATTGATAGACTTGGTGACCAGTAACTTATTAGACCAACTGCGAAACTGGAAGGCAGTTGTTCGCACTAACCCAAACAACCATCTTCTTCACTCATGCGGCTCCAGAAAAACAAATTCTTCTCCCTGTAAGCGGGAGCGTGTTTTGACTCTGGTCAAAACATCCTTCAAGGCCACCTGCATCGACTGAAGGACTGTTGACTTTCGGTGTATGGACACTTTCTCTTAGTTAAACACGGGACACACAGACACACACGCACGCATACGCATGTACACTGACACATAGATACAACGCACCCCCCCCCCCCCCCCCCCCCCCCCAGATGCATGCTGTCTATGCAATGAGGGGGGATGTCTATTCTGTTGTCTATTTTGTTCTCAAACTGATCTCACTTTAGGAGCTCAGTATCAGTATGGGTGGAGTTCTGACCTGACCTGTCTTCCCCATGTGATGTCTGTATAATGTCTGTACGGGAGGAAGGGTAAGATGGTGCTGGCTGCCGGCAGCCTTAAACCAATTTCATTTGTGTACATGAGTGGGTGTATTTACCTATGTCCGGGTGTCTTTCGCAGCAGTCTCTTAACATGCTGAACCTGGTGTCGCTCAGTTAGCTCCGCAGAATCCTGGCAACAGATTCAGACATTTATACTCAGACAAAATTCACTATATTCATAAAAAATTGTAACTTTCTAATCTATTATGAAAAAAAATGTTATTAAGATAGCAACTGACATTGACTTCAACCAAGGCAGCTACTATCTGAGTATTCATTTTATTATCTTTGTATTTTTAATGTATGAATTTTGTTTTGTTTGTTTGTTTGTTTGTTTGTTTTTTTTAAATGTAAGGAAGTTTGTACTGCAGGCTATTGTTGTTTGCCCTGAAGCCCATTTCAATAGAGAATACCTGACATAATTTTTTATTGTAATTATTTTTAGTAAAATGTGTATGTGTGTTGAAAATACAAACTACACTGGTAAGAATAATAGTTTGTGTGATGAGGTAATGAGACTTTTTGTCCATTTTTAACCAATAAATCATTAAGTTCAACTTGAAGACCTTGGTGAATGTAAATCAAATTTTAATGTAATGTTAACACATCCCCACTCTACACCCTTACAAAGTTTTATCAGAATATAAAAAATATTTGAGCTATTGTGTTTACAGGCAGAATGGGGCACATGCACACAAACCTGCTACCAACGACATAATATTCTTGATGGCAGTAATGACGTTATGTTTTACACGTATTTAGTAGGAATCATCACAATCCATGTATTGGTATTTCTGACCTCTTGTTCCATGTGCAGGCGTATTCGAATAGCTTTGACCAGGATGTAAATAAATCGCCCGAAGAGGAAGATGAGGGAGAGCATACGGGGCCACTGGGAAATCACCTTCTGGTATTTACCCAGTATCTTTAAAACCATAAACACAGACAATCATAAATGCACTAGGCAACTTCATAGCTAAATGTTCAGCAGAGTTGAATGTTTTTAATTAACATGGGTCGAATATTATGAAAGCTTGATGGACGGTACATTGCTGGGTTTCTTACCTTACCACTGGGACAAGTGACTGTTTCCCAGGCTGTAATTCCTATCCTACAACATAAAAACACAAATGTGTAATACGGTTGTTAATAAAATTAAATCACCCACACATCAACCAGTTAATCCATCTATTTAATCTCCAACTTTTTTATTATATTTTGTGTTTTTAGTTCCTTTTTTAAATTAACCATTAGTTTATTTTTGTTTTAGTTTTTGAGAAGCTTTAAATGATGTTGTAAAACATGCATACATAGACTATGTCTGAATATTTACCAAAATAGAGAGTAGAGTATTCCCAGCACTGCCCCTGTCATTCTGAATGGTGTGGACAGACAGGCAAAGAAAGGCAAATACACCAAGCCCACTTCTAAAGCTCCAATCAGGTACACAAAAGCTGAGGATAACAGTCAGAACAGTGTATCTGTCAACACAATTCTTGGAAACTCTACAGTAAAAAAGTAAGAGGATAATTTGCGCAACAGCTCTAAAATTAGAAATATCCTGTCTCAGAGTGACGCTGAAAAACTAGTTCATGCATTTATTACTTCCAGGCTGGACTACTGCAATTCATTATTATCAGGATGTCCAAAAAACTCACTGAAAAGCCTTCAGCTAATCCAAAATGCTGCAGCAAGAGTACTGACAGGGACTAGAAAGAGAGAGCACATTTCTCCTGTTTTAGCTTCCCTTCATTGGCTTCCTGTTAAATCCAGAATTGAATTCCAAACCCTGCTCCTCACATACAAGGTCTTAAATAATCAGGCCCCATCTTATCTTAATGACCTTGTAGTACCATATCACCCTATTAGAGCACTTCGCTCTCGCACTGCAGGCCTACTTGTTGTTCCTAGAGTATTTAAAAGTAGAATGGGAGGGAGAGCCTTCAGTTTTCAGGCCCCTCTTCTGTGGAACCAGCTTTCAGTTTGGATTCGGGAGACAGACACTATCTCTAATTTTAAGATTAGGCTTAAAACTTTCCTTTTTGCTAAAGCATATAGTTAGGGCTGGACCAGGTGACCCTGAATCCTCCCTTAGTCATGCTGCAATAGACGTAGGCTGCCGGGGGATTCCCATGATGCATTGAGTTTTTCCTTTCCAGTCACCTTTCTCACTCACGATGTATTAATAGACCTCTCTGCATTGAATCATATCTGTTATTAATCTCTGTCTCTCTTCCACAGCATGTCTTTTATCCTGTCTTCCTTCTCTCACCCCAACCGGTCGCAGCAGATGGCCGCCCCTCCCTGAGCCTGGTTCTGCCGGAGGTTTCTTCCTGTTAAAAGGGAGTTTTTCCTACCCACTGTCGCCAAAGTGCTTGCTCATAGGGGGTCATATGATTGTTGGGTTTTTCTCTGTATCTATGAAGCGCCTTGAGGCGACTTTTGCTGTGATTTGGCGCTATATAAATAAAATTGAATTGAATTGAATTGAATAACAATGTACCTCTGGCCCAGGATGGAACAGTGAGCGGGACGTAGTTTTCAGAGAACAGGAGCAAGACGCTGCTTGATACGGCCCCAAAGGCAAAGCCATAAGACCAACGATTGCTGAGGCTGCCTACAGTATCCAAAGGGCTGAGGCACAATGATTAATAGAAAAACAACCATAAGTACAGAAAAAGCCATAGTGATGCTGTAGTCATACATTACAGACACAAGTAAATGATTCTTAAAGGATGTCAGTGAAACTTAGTAGGGGATATCCCAAAAAGTTGATTCTGGTCATCTGGACGTAGCGTTTTCAGTAGGACAACGGTTTCGTCACCCATCCAAGTGACTTCCTTGGTCTCAGCTGAATGCAGGTTTCCCCAACGTTATAAACAGTGGTTCTGCATAATGACTGAAACTAACACTACTGACAAACAACAGGCTGACGAGTAATTGTTCCCATTGTTCCTCAGTGGTGCTGGTTTTCATGAGAGGGAGAGTGACGAAAACTTTCTCCCGCTGAAAACGAAGAACAAAATCAACTTTCTGAGAATTCCTTACCTAGATGATTACGTAATTCATTAATTTTTACACTAATACATTAGTTTAAAACTACAAACTTATGACTGATATTGTATAATAAAAGATAAGACACTGACTTGAGGACCCATCTGTTGTTACTACTCCTGTCGACTTACACAACTATAGCAAAACGTCGATCTAGGAATGGCAGTCTGTCGTCAATGGCCAGCCTCTGGGCTCGTTTCTGAAGGAATGACAGCACCCCTGCAATCAACACCTGGATGAAAAGATATCACATCATAAATACTATAATAAATAATAATGTCACGTTCGCATCAACTGTGTGAACAAGGAAATAGGGTGAGCATATGGATCTCTTATAAAGGCTTTATTTGATCCTTATATATTGCTGCACCAGTCAGTGCTGCTCACTTATTGTGGCAGCAGTTTTTTGTATGTTGCTATGCTGTTACCCTGCATTCCCAGTAGCACTGCGCTAGTGCTACTCGTAATCCTTGGTTACACAATACTATGCAAAAGTTTAGAGTCACCCCAGACTTTCTTTTATTTTTTTAATGTTGTCTTCAGTAAAAGTGACTAAAGTTACCATCCAAAGTTAGAGTGCTAAGTTTTCTGTTGTGAGCACACACAACACTTATTCATTTCTTGAGTTAGGTGACAGTTTTTGGCTTGTATTTCTGGCCACTGTTGGGTGGAATAGTAAATATAATATTTTTTTTGGATAACGTAGTAATTTAACACATTACAAATGTTTTTCAATTCTCTACAAAAAAAGTTAGTAATAAAAAAAACACCCCACCACAGATAATAGACATCTTTTGAATAAAATAGGCCTGGCTGAAATTAAGTTGGGACACTACATACTTGAGTTGTTCAAATACAAAACAAATTTCAATTATTAAGGGAATTTCTGAAACTCTGCATTATTAATATGGTCTTAATATAGGCAGTGTTGTAGTTGACCATGTCTAAGATGCAGTTTTAATGAATGAATAGCTTACTGCTGGTATGAGTGAAAGATGCAAGATTACAGACACTCTTTGGTGACAATCCTCATCCGGGGAGACCCTGGAGAAACAACGGTACTATGAACACAATGTAACATAATGCACTGTAACACATGACAAATTAAGGAACACCTAGTTTGTTCCCCTTTGTTCTGCTGAGTACAAATTAATTTGATAGACTAAAAAGACACCAACAGGACAGAGCCTATTTAAACTAAAGTGCTGATCTGAGTGGAATAAGCCTTGCAAAACCTTACCAAAGCTTTACTTACTAAATCAGATAGAGATAAAAGAGCATTTAATAAAAAGGGTTCATAGTGCACTGATAAAGTCAGTTCAAGTTCTGTCCCTGTGTCTTTGTTTCAAACTCCTAGAATCAGTTTGTAAACTCGAACTGCGCCAACAATATACAGCTGATTACAACAAAGTAAAGATCTGTAATGTAACACATTTAACATTTAGTGTTTAAAGTTTGTACTCACTCATGTTCCAGCAAGTTTCGAATCATCTTTCAATAAGTTGGTTCATTACTGTCCAGAAAGCTTTGTTTCTGCTGTGCTGTAAAGATAAAGCAGGCTGTGGAGTGATCCCACTTCTCCTTTTCCTGGTTTTAGTCATGTGACTAATATGAAGTTGACCTTTGACCTCAGGACTCAACACTTTTATAACTCTGCTGTTTTACTGTCCTCTGTGTTTTTTCTTTTTTCGTTTGCTCTCGTTCTTTGTCTGTCCAGTCCTTCCTCTTTCTGTCACTCTTTCTGCCACACACATACACTATCGACCACTGTGTTACTCAGTGAAAGGAGTGTAAACAGTCAGCTCACCCAGTTAGATAACCAAGTGTTCATTCACCTTGTGTCTTGACTTTACAAAGGAATGTTACACTGATTCCTGTCTCTAAATAACAAATCTCTCTCTTTTCTTCCCCATGTTCTATTCAGCATTGTCTTCGGGGAAACATTTGTTTAGTGCCTTTAGTTATTTGATCTTTCGTCTGTTTCACCCTCCTTATTATTGTCTGCTTTGGTGAAATGTGAATTTGGTGGATAACAAAAGAAAATACCCCAAGCACACTGTTGAATGATATTTATTGATTGCGGCAAGTATTTAAAACAGTTGGAATCATTTCACTTGATTCTGATTGGGCCCTTGACAGTGACATCACCAGGTGTGGCAGTCAGCAGCTCTGCTCTTTGACAATCATAATGTCCATCTTCGTTGATCTGATAAGAAAATAATAACGACATGACTGGGATGATTTATGTCAGATGACTTTTAGTTTAACATATGATAAAAAGTGAAAATGAGGTCATGTTAACCACAGGTCACATTTCATCTGTGAACAGAGATAAAATGTGTCAGGAGTTACCGGGTCATGAACAAACAGAAAGAGGGAGAAACAGAGACAGAGATCTTTTTTAAAAGAATGACATCATCCTAAAATAGCATTACTTTCCTGTAGCTAAACCTGTCTGTCATTTGAGGAAGATTCAAGCCTATATAAGCCAAGATAATGTTTTATTTTATTCATTACCTGATAAAAAATTAAAAAAAAACTCACATTACCGCAGCATTGACTTTATTTATTTTACTCAGACTCACAATATTTCCTATGTAAGGATTTTATCTTATCTTAATCCTATCTTCTATAGTTTTGTCAGTATTTTTTTTGGCAGTATTGAATAAGAGCATTGCTGCTAAATTACCTGTTCAAATGTAGAACTTTATAATTTCCCATGACATAACTATTACTTTCCTAAAAAATCACATAACATCTACATGCTTATTACTCGTAAAAGTGAATCAAGACTGAACTGGAAAGCTTCATTATTTGAATCATGAAGCAATTATTTGTCTAATTTTTTATTTTTTTATTTTTTACAAACAGAGGGATGTGCAAGTATTATATCCTCCTCAATGCAGGCTTGGGTGATGTTGAAGTAATGTGTGAATACTGGGAGTGTAGAGCAGCTGTGTGTACTCACTGTCTCTGGGCACACAGCTGACACTCATTTGCATAAGTGTTTCCATCGCTGCCACATACAGGAGAGAGGTTCAAAGGACACGCCACAATCTCTGCCGTGTCAGGACAAGTAGGCTGGCAGAAAGGTAAACATTTGTCATTTATATTCTATAATAGATACAATAATACTAACAACAAAGCTGTAGCTTCAGTTAAAACAAATCCAATCCCCGAAAGTACTCAAATATAAAGTTTCTATTTAAAAATATGTCACCTTTCTCATGAGTCCAGACCTCTCTTCTGCACCTTAAAAAAACCCAAAGAAAACTTTTAAAAAATTATATTAAAAATAGTTCATATAATAGTCAAGAAATAAAGAAAGGCCAAAAAAATAATTTGGCCTTCAAAGAAGTAACTACACTGATTCAAACTGTATTGTTAATATGTAAAATGTTCACTAAGTGTATGAGTGCATAGAATTTAATAACTAAAGTAAACAGTCATTATACTGACACACCTGACATAACAGCCCCATATTGCAAAATGCGTATGCATATGTAACTAAGTATTCTGTATTTCCTATTTATAATGAAGTCAACTTAATTATACTTTACAGATATTTTTTCCGTGACATTTGACTGTTGTTTTTGGTGATCAGTGTTGAAGTGCATAAACCCTTCAACTCAGTGTTGTAAAACAAAACTTCATTATGTCAGTGTGCTTCTACAACTGCAGCTGCTCCCCAAACTAACTAACCCCGATCTAACACAAATATAATTTCATTTAAAAGTACCCCACATACAGAAGAATGATTGTTTGTTTAGAATAGAGGGCTTTTCTTTGTTACCTGCAGTCACACAGATGAGCAGAAGTCCCAGAAAAACAACTCTCCCGATCATGATGTTGGTGGATGAATAACTCGGAGTGACAGGAACCCGTGAGTATGCTTCTCTTTTTAAAGGCAAATAAAATGTGTGTGTGGTGGGTTGGTATACGTGTGTGGGAACACAGCAGATGAAAATGGACACACAGACGCATGAAATCTCTAGAAACTTAGTCACCAGCACACATTAACCCACACACCCAAACATAAACTGATCTTTTGTTCATCCAGTAGCTACAAACTTCCATGTGACAAGCCCACCCTTTTTTTCTTTTTTTAATCTAACACACATATACTGTGAAAGCAAAGTCAAAGTAATCACATCAAGCCTTTTTTTTTGAAAATGTATGAATTTATTAATGTAAAGAATAACTATACACAATGGGTAACAACCACAAACGGCCATAATACTTAAAAATGTAAACAAATAATAATATTGAGCATGAGAAGAGAAAAATCCCTACCTTAGTACTGTCTCGCTCTCTCGTTAACTTGCTACTATCTCTGCTTTTGACTATTTCACTCATTTCTCGCGATCACATGTAAGCCTATTCTCTATTTCAAGTTTCAAACAAATCCTTTTATGCAGTGGATTAACTTTGTTTTGTCTGTATTCCAGTGCAGAGATTTGTTTTTACATGTCTCTTTTGCCATGATTTCCACTTTATAATAGTTGAAATAAAAGACTATACTAAACCTATAAAGTGCTCAAATTTAAAACAGGGGTTTGGTGGGATGGGGATCAGACCCTTGGTGTTGGTAACAGAGTCAGCCCCAGAGCAGTTATCCCCGAGATATTGGAACCCCCTTCTAAGATTCTGCATGAAACAGAGCACCTGTTATCACCTTAAAGCCTGGATTGGACTTCTGAACTATAAAGCATTACAAGCAAAAATATTAATTGACATGGTCCTCGATTTTAGCCTGGCTTACTGACTAGCTCTTATAAACAAAATATCTCAACAGCTTGTCCTATATTAGAGCTACTGACAGCACAGATACCTTCAGTGTGGCAGTTTATGGACGTGGACAGAGTAGAATTTGGCAACATGACCAGAGGATAGAAAGAACTTGCAGTCTAAATAAGACTGAATGAGAGCACAAGTTTGTTTCACGCTGTTGACAATGAGAATAGGAGGATTTTGACTGAGCTGATGGATAAAAGCACAACACAAACTTTTAAAAACATTTGCCTCCTCCAGATTATGCTGGTTGGTTAAGGATACATATTCATCTTCATTTGGCACAGATACTGTTTGTTCACTCCACTGGTAACATCTTTTTTTTTCGACTTGACGTCACAAAATTGCTACTGTACATAATATCCACATCGGCACTGGCTCAGATCTGAAAAGCTTCCGTGGTACCCTTGCACTGATGTTTATAAAAGCACATCCTGGTCACACTCAGATCTGGCGGCATGCTTTGGTACACAGAAAAAAGTCCGGACAGTCCAGGTGTGTGGCCCATTGGAAAGCATGCACTATATATTTCCATTTGACTTTCAAAAATTCTTCAGTAATCCTTAGCCCTCCTTTGTCCGAACTGGACAGAATGAGTAACAACAAGCCAGCATAGCAGACTGTACATCTTGTGCATATAACAAAGAACCACAAGATTTTTTTTGTTGTTGTTGTTGTTTTTCACGATGAAGGACACACTTTAAAACAAAACAGTCAAGTTTCTCTATACACACAAAGAAATTGGGCTTTTTTTGTGCTATGATGCATGTTGGTATCTGTCTTATACATTCCTTGGCAGCCTACATACATTGTTGTTTTAATGGAGTGCTCAAATTTCTGTCTCCACCAGTTTAGGCACTATGCTGGATAATGTCAAGGACACCAAGTACGACAAATAAAAACAAAACAACTTGGTTAGCAGTTCTTAATTGTTATTCGAAGAAAAGTAACTCTGTCAAGGTTATGTTTGCCTGGAGGAATTAAATTACCTTTAAAAATGTAATTAGTAAAAATTACTATGCTGATGATTGCACATTTGTGACTGAAAGTGGATTGTAAAAGCTTTTTTTTTTACCATCATTTGACATAGAAAAAAATCCCCCAAACTGCGCTTGGTAATGAAAAGAAATCTAGAAAGGTTTGACCCTGAATAAAAAAGCAGTCAGTCTGTTTTTAACCAGGTTAAAAAGGTTGAACAGATTTAACAGCTGGCAGTGACTGATCCAAATTTGTTTTTGTTTTTTTTATATCATCCTGATTTCTCCATACAGGCAAATATATAAACACCCTCACTGACCACAGCTAACTACTTTAGGAAAGGGGTTTAAAACTGAGAGATCTTCTGCCGTCCCCTTGGTCTTGCCCATTGAGTGGGTAGCTAGGCTACACATGCTTTCCAGTCTAATACAGTATTAAAATTCTGCTGTCAGTTCAAGTGTTCTGAGTCTTTCCTTTCTTTCTGTCAGTCTAGTGAAGGAGAAGCACCTGTCTCCTACCCTCACAGAAATATCTCGTCATCTTAAACATAATTATATATATATTTCTTGCATTGATTTGCATTGAGCTTTCATTGTTTCAGTGTCTGTCACAATACCTGCAGTCTCTGCCTTTTTAAGAGGCTGTGCATTGAAATGCAGGTCCACTGAGAAATGATGACAATTGAAAAAGACTAAAAAGTAGAAAAAAAAAATGAACGCAGTCTGTCTCCCCAGAGTTTAGTGGTCCATCTTTTCTCGGTCGTGGGGAGGGTGGGCGAAGCATTGCAACTCCCACAGATGGTATGTTGTGGAATCAGACACAGCTCTCCCTGGTCTTGTTGTCTGTGAGAAAAGAGTTCAGCTGGGAAATGTCCACTACAACAGCGTCCCGCTTGCTCAGATGGACATCTTTCAAGTGGTCCTCGTCACTTTGGTCCTTGGCAAAATTTACAAACACCTGGAAAAGGAGGGCGAAGAAGAGGAAAAACAAATGAGCATGCTTAAATTGAAGTTGGATGTTCATAATGATTGTTTGTAAGTTTGCTTACTTGGTCTAAAGTGGTCTGAGAAACAGAGTAGTCCTCTATGCTGAGAGTCTCTTTGTTCTTTGAGAGCAGGGAGAAGATTCGGGCGAGAGAGGTGAGGGATGAGGGAAGCTGGTACTGGAGCATGTTGCGGTGCTTCTCCTTCAACGTGCTCCCTGGTAGCTCCCTTTCTATGAAGTCCATTACTGGCCTAAGGTCTGGGTCTGGTCCCGCCACCCGTAGGATGATTGTGTAGCCATCTCCAAATCTAACAAGTATATTAAATATATATATACATTCAGTTTTTTTCCCTGCTATGGGGCTAAAGACCAGTCTTTCCTTCATATGAATCATTACTGCAGCTAACAGAAATACAGAATCGGGATTGCTGCCATATATAGTCATAAACATAAAATAATACCATTAATCTTGCTAAAAGTGTAAAACGGCTTTTTGTGAGCTACAATGTTGTGAGAAGTGATTTTTTTGTGGTCTCACCTGTTTTTGAGGTGCTGCACGCTGCCCAGACAGCGGAACCTGCCGTTGACCATGATGGCCATCCTGGTGCAAAGAGCTTCACACTCCTCCATACTATTACAAGACACATAAGAAAAATATTCATAAGGGGAAAGAATGTCCAGGTAAACAAACACATGGACCGGAAGGGCCTGTCGAACCTGTGAGAAGTCAGGACTACAGATCGCCCCTCTTTGATGATGCTCAGGATGGCATTCCAGAGAGCACGACGTGCCTTGGGGTCCATGCCTGTAGTTGGTTCATCCTGCGAACATGTAAGAGCAGGTACTCAGCTGCTGCTACACAATCATATTTGCCACACAGTTCACTGACTTTAGGAGCTTTAACATTCAGCAATGCTTTATTATTATATTATTATTATTAGTTTCACTGACCAGAAACACAACAGGTGGTCCTCCTATTAGAGCAATAGCAGTAGACAGTTTCCTCATATTCCCTCCACTGTAGCTGCCAGCTGCCTTGTCCACATACTTCATCAAACCCAGTTTACGGATGCCCCAGTCTGCCACCTAGTGGAGGGTTAGAGTTTTGAGTGTGTTAAACTGTCTTCTGGCTGAAACATGACACATCATGGCTGAAAGTGTTATCGTTATCAGGTAAAGTGTCTAGTTGAAATACAAAATAGGAAAAAAAAAACCAAACAAACAATAACACTGCACAAGTAGAATTATAGGTGTAGTTTACGTGTAAAAGGCAAATATGTATCACGTGTGTATGCTTGTTGCTGACCTCACAGACTTCCTTCTCGGGCACTCCTCTCAGGATAGCATAAAACTCGAGATGCTCTCTGCCAGTCAGTAGGTCATTGATAGCATCAAACTGAGGACAGTAGCCCATGTTCTGATGGACTTCATCAATCTCTGTGGTTACACTGCAGTAAGAGAAAATAGATTAAAGTGGGTTTTTTAAGTGATATGAAGAAAGAAAAAGAAACCTGAAATGTAACACCTTTTCATGAATTAAGTAGTGTTGTAATCTACATAGTGTCGTATGATATGACGTCTTTTCTTGTCTCTCACCTCTTGCCAGCCAGGTAGGCCTCGCCACTTGTTACCACAGAATCTCCTGTCAGCATTTTGAAGGTGCTGGTTTTTCCTGCTCCATTCACCCCCAGCAAACCAAAACACTGCAGGAAAGAGGAAGAATATATTCTACTTAATATTTCACATTCAAAATGCCATCTGCTAATCCTTAACTGAAAAAGAAATTACTTATCCTCATATGTATAAAAGCTAAAAGACAGCAATACCTCTCCAGGAGGGATGCCAACACACAGCCGGTCCACTGCTGGCTTCTGTTTACGCTTGTAAATCTTGGTGAGCTGTCTGAGCTCCAGGATGTCTGACTGTCCTCCACCGCTGAGGATCCGCTGTCGCTCTCTTGCCACATCCTCGTCTTCCTCTCCGATGGGCTTCAGATGACTAGTGGATGACCTGAAAGTTAGGGAGGAAAGGAGTTAAGTCTGAGTGTTGTGATATGGTGAACAAAGTTTAATGCATTTAAAACAGAATAATCACATGTATGTAATAAGTTTCCCCCACCTGGCCTTGAAGCAGAAGTGATACTGAATGAGGACGGTTATACAGAAGAAGACAACACCCTCAATGGCCATTGCAAACAAGTTCTTTCCAACCATGTCCCAGGCCAGAGGAGAGCGGAACCGGTTTTCACCTACAACAGGACATACATTTTAGGAACAAACACTTATTTTTTGTGCCTTGTCAAAAACTAATAAGGACACATTTATTGCTGTAGTTAACAACTGCCTGCTGTGTTTACCGAATCTCTCCAGAGCATCAGCCATTGCTTGATTCTTCACCATGTCAATAAGTCCTCTTCCCAAGCAGAAGTGAGGGAAGATGAGGAACACATTCTTCAGGATATCATTAATGCCACCGATTTCCTGAAAGAGGAATGAAGGCAGCATTTAGCCAAGAAAGGTTGAAAATTCAATGTCAGTCATTCAAAAACCTGCAACTCTAGATATTTTTGAGTAATTCCTTATAAATTTACAAGTCTCCTGCTACTAATAACTGCTTACATTGCTTCCAAACAGCTCGAGAACAAATGTGGACACGCTGCCGTTGATTCCTATCAGTATGTTGACGCTAGTAAGAACCACGTAGGCTGTGCTGGGTATTTTAAAGAAAAATGAAGCTGGGTACATCAGAGGGGTGATTGACCATCTGAAAAAAGACACAAACAGAATTTTATATGAAAACAGGCTAAAGATAAACAAAAACGGAAAGAGACAAAGAAATTGTGTTTGTGCCTAATTTACCCATATAGTAGCAGCAGCAGAGCCAGCACAGGCAGATTGGTGGAGGAGACGTAGGCGTCTTGTTGGAAACACACAAAGATGATGATCACCAGTGTGGCGGGAACGATGTAGTTACACTGCAAATGGGATAAAAAAAAATGTAATTTCAATAAGCTAGATGTTCTATCACGACTGTAGTCTGAAATTTTCAAGTCTTTTTTACACGGACTTGAGCGAAATGAACCTTAAGTTTAGAAAAACTAAAATAACTTACCATATCCCAGACAAAGTTGGCCAGCCAGTAGAGGAAGGGTTGCACTCCACTAATGAAGTGCATGTGTTTAGCCTTGTTCACTCTCTCTTGGATGAGAAAGACCACAAAACTGGCGGGCACAAAGGACATGGCGAAGATGACGCAAATGGACACGAGCACGTCCACCGACGTTGTCATCCTGGAAAAGAAATAACAAAAGACACAACGGGAGTAAGGAGAGGCCAAAGAGATAGTTAAACCTTTGAATTCAGCACTGTAGTCACTGTAATACTCACAACGCGACTTGTGAGAGCTGCTCCTTGGTGAGGTTGAGTGGATGATTGTAGGCAGTGATGCCAAACTTTGTGGGGTCTTTTCCACCTGGCAGACTCACCCGTAGAATGGCGTTGTTCATCACATTGAGGAAGGAACCAATGCTGTGCCAGCCTTTGTTGTTAAACCAAATCTGCATTAAGAGAGGTAATTGTGATAGTTTCACTTGATGTAACATTAGAGACTAATAAAAGGAGCTTAGACATAAAACAGCAGCTTGGAGATCAGCTAAGTGTTACAAGTCTGTAAGAGTAAAGAAAGTCTACAGCACTCATTTATTTTACCCCCTCTTGAGCACTTATTATCTTTCCACAGTCAAAGTAGCACTTAAAAAAACCCACTTAGGTTCTAATGTTATAGTGCATTTGCTGTTATTTTGGACACCAAATAGTGCCAGACACCATTTGCATTTAAAATGTGAAAGTACAAGTATAAGAAAAATACACATTACTTGGTACTCTGTAAGAAAGAAAACATAGGGCAATAAATCTCACCAATGTGGAGGGGAATCTATGTAATGTTCATTATCTATGACATACTCAACATAAATAGCATGTAGGTTGAGTACTACACATTTTGTGTGCAAGCTGCAGGTTTAACAATGGCATTGTTGAAGGAATTGATCAAGGAGGCTTTACTGTAATGTCCAGAGCCACGTGCTGTTGTATAACTGCTGTCTCGTGTGTGCATGTGTGCGTGTGTGTGCTAACCTTGACGTTATTCTTGGTGTCCAATCCTTGGATGAAACTGGAAAGACTGTGAAAGAAACGATCTGCTGCAGCTCCCTGGAGAATGGGCGAGGCAGCAGACAGAAGAAGTGAGCCAAGTCTTTTTTAGCACATGTGTAAACTGACACTGCTCAGACTTGTAATAAGATACCATGTTTATCATCAGTACAGCTGTAATTATAACAGCACAGACAGACCCCCTGTAAGAGTCTTATCCCGACAAAATCAAAGCAGGCCATTATGGAACGGTTTATGGGTTATGCAGTACATAATGTAATAAAATCTCTTACTCTTTCAAGATGGAAACGTCTCCTCAGCTGAGCAATTGCCCGATCAGTTTCATCTGTGTGGGCCAGAAATTGTGAACTCCTTGCACCTAATGAGAATCCGCCATATCTACAATAGATTACAGCCATTTTAATACTTTGAAAGGACACAGCTGAGAAGCACTCACTCAGTATTATTGATTTGTGAAGGAACTAAAGATGCATCATGTCTGTTACTGTACCTGAACTCGTTGACCCAGATCTTGTTCTTCAGGCTGTAAGAAAGGAAAAGAAATTACTCAGTGCTTGATAGTTGCTTGAATGAGAACAATTTGCATTTAAAAAAAATCAAGGTAAATAATAATAACATGTCAGAGGAGTGTTACCTCTTGCCAATGAT
Source organism: Neolamprologus multifasciatus (assembly GCF_963576455.1). NCBI lineage: Eukaryota > Metazoa > Chordata > Actinopteri > Cichliformes > Cichlidae > Neolamprologus > Neolamprologus multifasciatus. The sequence continues at coordinate 12,867,867 of NC_140444.1, forward strand.
CTGAGCGTAGGTCTTAACCAGATAGTCTGAAACGTTTCTGCCTGTTAAATTCTGCAGAGTGTCTGTCTCACTGAGCTTCATCTGGATACAAAAACAGACAAATCCGTTATTTCGTGTTCATTATTCATCTACTTGGTTGCTCACACTTATTATATTTTGTTTTAACTGGTTTTAGATTATATTTGCCATCTCAATTTCAATTATTTATTTATACAGAGCCAAATCACAACAACAGTCGCCTCAAGGTAATTTATGTTGTAAAGTACAGACCCTAGAATAATACAAAGAAAACAGAGAAAATATAATCATATGACCCCCTATGAGCAAGTGCTTTGGTAACAATAAGAAGGAAAGACCTCTAACCTGTGGTGGTGGAAGCCCCCCAGCTCCAGATGGACACTCGGGCAGCATCCTCTTGCGCCCTTCGCAGCTGCACTCACACAATGGAGACGGATTCTGCATGGTCCAATTTCCTTTGTCAAACATGTCCTTCACACTTTGAGAGACTTGAGGGACCGACCACTCATCTTGAACTGCAGTGCAGGGAATGTCCCTGGAGCATAAAGAGGGCGCTCATATTAAAATCTCCAATTTGTCCATATGCATTGAGCATTCTTCCTGAAATTCTGACTGATTCTTACACAATCTATAATATAGATCTAAATAGTTTTCCTAAATGTAAGTTAACTCACGGTATTGGCTGTCCTTCCATGCAGCGTGTTCCAAAGCCAGGTTCTGCTGTCAGAGCTCCAAGCAGATTGTTGGTATGAGGGTCTTCAGGCATGTCATTACTGCATTAAAACGCATTCCTTTTAATAACACATGACATTTTACACTATCTCTAAAAGTAGGAGAAATACATGTTAAAAGAACATTGTCACAAAATTCTAGTTAGCATTTACAGCTTTGGTAAGAACACTTAAGGATAGGCAGCGTTATGTAACGTTTTACATCTTTAATGGGCTGAGGAAAATGGGCTATTTTGCAAAACAATGGATTAAAGTTCTTTGCAGACAGATTTGATCTTACCTGATGAAGGTAAACTGTTCTCCATACATGCCAGGATCCAGAGCCAGGCTGGGGTACTTTCCAAATGGAGGAACGATCAGGCTGAAGACCAAGGCAATACACACAAACACTGCCGGAAGCACAATCTGAAAGATAACAGCACTGATGTTAAAAGAGAAAAATACAGCTATTATTTTATAGAATCAGAATCAGCATCAGAAAGACTTTTATTTATCCCCAAGGGGCAATTAAGTTAGTAGTTAGGAAGAGCCTCATGATTGAGCGAGGCATAAACATTCATATAATGGCTAACAGTGTGTGTAGAGCCCATATATGTGGGTTTAATGCCAGTATACCTGGGCAAAGAAGCCCTTCCTAGAGCGTCGAGCATAGAGGAATCGTTTCCACAGTAGTGCTACAAACTGCTGTCTCTTCAGACTCCAGCCTTTCACTTGGTATGACCCTTTGCCATCTGTTCCACTAAGCCAGTCGGTCTCACGGGATTCTGGACACAGACAACATGATACCCATCAGCAAAACTGCAGTGTGACAACATGGAAACATAACTTGTGACACATGGATTGTAATAACTTAATGTCTGCAAATTTGTAATTTTGTTTATATGTATATATCTGGTAAAATGAAACTTTAGGTACAAGCATAGGCTGAAAGATTTGATGAATGATAGCAAAAAAGATCTTTGCTATCACTGCACTTCATGCTGGGTAATCCATTTCTACCTGGGTCACCTTCAGAGTCATTGAAATCAAAGTCATCCTCAGTGAAGGGCTTCAGGCAGCTCTGGTGATCTCCGAACGCATGACGACGACGGGTTCTGGTGGGCACGACTCCATCTGCAGCCACATGAGAATCAGTGAGTTAAGCTAAACTATTTAAATTCCATTGTTTTGTCTTCTCTATGTTCCCTGATGCTTCCTATTTAAGACTCGGTGTACACAGCATTTAATTTCTAATTATTTCATCTAATGTTTACCAACAAATGGTGTTATAATGTAGATTGCATAGGAGACGTTAGGTGTGGAAATGTTGGAATAAATATCCCAGATTTACCTGAGAGCTCAACTGAATCCACTCCACTGTCCTCAGCCACTTTCAAGAAAATCTGAAGAGTTAGAGGGAAATAAATTAAAATACTAGCTAAGGTGAAAACAGACTGCAAAAAATAATGCAAATGACATATAAATATGTAAAAAAGTTAACTCCAACCAAAGGAAAATGTAGTATCTTACTTCTTCTAGGGTGGTATCAGATATTCCATAACTTGAGATTCCCAAGTCAGTCAGTCGGTCATCAAGCTCATGAAAGAGCTCCACAAAGGCGCCATCTTTTGCAGCCTGGTAGGGCAAGACATAGGCGAGTTCATGGCCGAGATCCTCCACCAGGCGAGCCTCAGGGACATGCTTGAAAATCACATTGGAAATGAGAGAGACATCTGTGGGGAAGAAAAAGCAGAGAGAGTGAGAAGTTAGTAAACGGACAGAGGTCATTTTACATTACAGCTTTCCTTTTTGGAGCTCAAACTGATAATGTGGGCTTAATTTTATAAGAAAGACAGCCACTTTGTTATTGATTCTTACCAATAGTAGTGGTTTCACTTTCTGGTTCACTGCCAAGACCAGCATCTGAACTGCTTTCTGATACACTGTCCTCCTGTTTAAAAGACAAGACAATGTTAAGAGGGAAGAAAAAGACTAAATCAGTTGTCCTTCACTAGCAACTGGCATGCATATTTTCTATTTTACTATAGTAGAGTATATTTCTGTATTAATGATACAGAAAGTTTTTTTTTCTTCATTTGAAAAAGCTTAATATTGCTTTTTAAATTTCTTGTACCTTTTCTGTTTTCTTGCTATAGGAGACTGTGCTTGCAGAATTCCTGCATGACTGTAGTGTCAAGTCATAGTCTCTCTTGACCAGGGTCAGGTAGTAGCCTGTCCCCAAGTGGGTCTTCAGGAAAAGAGAGGAGCCTACGCAACACAGCTTCCCGTGCGAAATGATGGCAATGCGGTCACCCAGGATGTCAGCCTCGTCCATGTGATGAGTGGACAGGATGATAGTGCGGCCTAAGAATAGAAAAAACTGAATTTGTCATTTCATTCTTGGGGGTGGATTTCTTGACTCAAATTCTATGTAAAACTACAAAAATAACAAGCTAAGACAATATCAGTTCTAGTTACCTTGTCTGTATTTGAGCAAGAGATCCCAGATGCCCCTGCGTGCGTAGGGATCAACACCAGCTGTGGGTTCATCCAGGATCACAACCTTTGAACCACCAACAAAAGCCAAGGCCACTGACAGCTTCCTCTGCATCCCACCTAAAAAGACATCAAGAAATAAAAGTCAGTGTCAGACTTTCTGTAAAAGCGTTAAACAGGAAATCCCTTTGCACAACCTGCCCACTGAAATAAATCAAATTTAAACTGACCGGACAGGGTGCTTGTGCGAGACTTTCGTTTGTGAGGCAGTCCAACATCATTCACAATTTGTTCCATTTCCGCCTTCACCTTCTCCTCTGAAAGACCCTTCAGGCGGGCGTAGAACCAGATGTGTTCCTCGACTGTCAACCTGCATTACAGCAAGCAACAGTTCACTTAACAGCCAAAGCACAAAAGACTGAAAGTTTCCACAAAAGTCTGTCCCCAGTAACGCATACGTACATGCTGAAAAGTACGTTGTGTTGAGGGCATACACCCAGATTCTGCCGGATTGTGCTGAGTTCAGAACGAATGTCTTTGCCGAGAATGTAGGCTGTGCCAGAGGTGGGTGGAAACAGCCCTGTCAGGATTGACCTTGATCAGAAACAAGAAGGAAACACAAAAATACAGTCAGCACTTCAGCTGGGCAAACTTTTAAATCCTTTATCAAGTGTCGAACTCTCAGCTCAGCAAAACTTGGGAGCACTGTAGACGACATGTGCACTATCTTACATAGTTGTGGTTTTGCCAGCTCCATTGTGTCCGAGGAAGGAGGTGATCTGTCCCTCATAGAATCTCAGGGACAGGCCGTCCACGGCCAGTTTGTTTCCATGGCTGTAGATCTTCACGAGATTCTCAATGTAAACACCTGGCTCTATGTGGCTTGGCTCTTCCTCAATGCAGACAGCTGCAAATCAGACACAAAAAAACAGCATAATTTATCCTGGTATTCCATCCAAACTTTACGTAGTTTAAAGTGAAGATGTGTTGTATATCTAAAAATTATGATAATAATGATTATGATATGTACCATCAGCGTTACCCTTCTTTGACAGAGGGGTGGAGATGTTCTTGTTCTCTTTTTCTCCACACCAATATGTCCTAGTGAAGGGAAAATACCAGGGCCTAGGGATCCCATACTGACCTGTAACAGAATGTATTGCTTGTCAAATAATTCATATTGCTCATGTGCAATTTGTCCGCTAAAGGGAAAAATACCCAAACTGCATAGTTTTTGCACAACTCACCAGGGAACACAGCTTCAATGTACCAGGTCATTATTCCGTACAACACAGCGTCAAACAGCATGAGGCAGATGGAGGTGGTCAGGTTGTAGCTGTCTTCCTCTAGAGGGCTGGCAAGTAGGTTTGACCACTGTATTCCCACTCCTTGCTCCTCAAAGAGGGCAAAGTACTCACATCCAAAACCGAAAGCCACAGGAGAAAGGAGACTCTGTGAAAATGAAAGAGCATTCAAATTTTAGGACAGAAAATTATCCCTGCATACAGCAAGCTTGTTTTTAATCCCTATATTCAAACATAGAAGTAATATTTTAAGACAAAGGCACGAGGAAAGAGTACAAAATGCAAAAGAATCATGTTTGTATTCATAAGTGTGTAATTAAATCTATTCAACACACCACAACAATTTTTGCTCCAAAGCCCACGTAGTCCTGCCAGGCAACACAAAGCACGTAGGGCAGGTAGAGAGTGAAGTATATAATGCCACCGCAGGCGGCTGCCAAGTTGGCACGAGAAAACAGCGTGCTGATGAGAAAGCACTGCATGATGGTAACTACGCCAAACGATCCCAGGAAGAGAAACACAACGCCGGAGTCACTGTAAGGCAGCAGGTTACCCATCTGAGAAGGACGTCAGACAAAAGAGACAAGGAGAGAAAAGAATGATGTCAGTTGTTTTCCACCTTTTAATTAAATTTGGAGACATCATGGAAAAAGAGTGACTTAATTGTGCTGAGTATGAACATCTGCAATGATCGGTGCGAGTATGTTCACTTGTTTTCTATAATTTGCTGACATTCCTTCATGGTGACATATTGGGCATACGTGTGTGTGTGTGCCTGTGGCTGCACCAACCTTCAATAACATCACCAACAACCCAGCGCTGATCAGCAGGGGGATTAAACTGCTGATGAACCAGCTGAGCCAAAGGGTGCCGTTGTTCAGTCCCATGATTCTCATGGTCTCTTTGAGGCGTGCCTCTTTCTCGTATACCACTCCCTTGATGATGATAGCTACTGAGTACATCCATGCCAAGGTCATGAAGAGAGGCATTGACCGACTCATCACACGCAGGAATCTGAAAAAGCGCATTGAATGTTACACACATGTCCTCTGTAGAACTGAAACACATTCTTTTTTTAACCACAGCATTCACTTACATATCATCAACGTAGCAGGGGTAGGGCATCTGCTGAATGTAGATTCCTGTCTTCTGCTTGGTGCCGGTGACAGCTCTGATAATTCCTTGTTCGATTACATCCTGCAGGTAGGAAAACCCACCCCAGACATACCGCAGGTCCTCAAAGGGGTCTGCCCTGGGACCAGGGTCCCAATATCTGCAAAACAAGATGAAAATCAAGAGGGTAAATGGTAAATGGCCTGTATTTGTAAAGCGCTTTTACTAGTCCCGCCTATGGACCCCAAAGTGCTTTACACACCCAGTCATCCACCTATTCACTCTCACATTCACACACTGGTGGAGGCAGCTACAGTTGTAGCCACAGCTGCCCTGGGGCAGACTGACAGAAGGGTCAAAGGAGGGTCAAATAAATAAAAACCGTCTGTTCAACACGGCCACTTACCCGTCTTTAATCTTATTTGTTCTCTCCACATTATCGATGTCCATACGGATTTTGTAATTGACATTGGGTGGCAGGTCAGTGCTGTTGTTGTGGGCAATGTCAGGAAACACGATTCCAGCCCAAAACCTCTGGTTATCAAGAAGACCCATGGACTTGTTGACCAATCGCTCCTCATTAGCCACTGGCTCCAGCTTGTCCAGGTTCACACACTGAAGGATTTTGATAAAGAATGGATTTAATTAGAGTTTAGCTAGAAACAGGCACTTTTGCAATAACTTTTATCTGAAAATTGTTCATACTGAAGACGCCATCAGCCTGCAGACATCGAGTTCAAGTGTTAAATCCTTAACAGCTCCAAAACAAACTACTCCGCTCTTACGAATGCTAAAAAAGTTTCAGCTCAAGTAGTCACACAGTTTCTCAGAATTACATTTATTTAAACTGGAAAACAGCAATGAACTTTACACCCGATTGCACAAACTCAGGTGCTTTTGTAACCACACCAGGATTGTTTAGCTGATTTGTTGAGAGCTCCTACAGATTAGCTTCAGACTTTTTTAGTTGACAGAAGCAGACTTGTACCAGATCCTCCCACAGCAAGTCTCTACTATGCCAACAGAAAGCTAGAAAGCATAATGAAATGTGGGTGGACGATAACAATTAAAATACACCATATGCTACATATGTATGTCATTTTTGACTGTTTACGGTTGTCCTCGACACAGTTCACAGTGCAAGAAGCTTCACACATCATATGATCTTAAAGGGTGAAACAGTCAGTAGGTCAGTGAGTTGTTTGTGAGTTTGCGGAACATGTAATTGACCCTAAGTGAAGCTTTTTAAGTGATTTGTATTGCATTTGTGCATTTAATAACATTATCCACAGTGGCTAGAGACAACAGGTCAGACAAAACCAGGTCAGATTCACATTGAGATTCACACTAAAATGATCAATTACAGTAATAAAATTATCTATCTATGGGAAGTAAATAGCTGTGAGGATCTGAAAGCAGTTCAAATGCACTGAACAGTGGAAGATGATGGCAGATTTGTACTGTGATGCCAAAAAATGTAAAATTAGCTGGGGTTTTGTCTGCATGCATGAAGACCTATTCTACAGACACAACTTCAGACTCACGTTATTATGGCTTTAATCCCAAAATCTCAAAAAACATGGCAGCACATGACAGTTTGGTGTGCACTTTTTGCTAATACATGCTTTTATTAACACTAACCTCCATGAAACGAGAAATGGTCTGTATGGCGTGGTTGGTTTCATTGAAGACATCTCTCCAGGTGTAGACCGATCCTGCGTGTTTTTTGTTAACTGAGGTCTTAGAGAGGAATGCTGCTATATCTGACACGCGCAACTCAGTCCCACTAAGCTGGGTGTTAAGGAACATAGCGCTGGCATTATTCTGGAGCAGGGTCTGCAAAAAGAAAAAATAACATTTAATAACCAATAAAATCAAAGTAACAATGCTGATTTTGATATAAAAAAAATATTTAAGATGCTGGAAAAGCTGAAAGTTCTTTTTTTTTTCATTTAAATTGTCTTTTAACCTTCTTCTTTTTGTGATGCAAAATGCCAAACTGTGAAAAAATCCTGCATGCATTCTTGCTTGTTTGGGCAGTTTATCCCTGACAGCAACTTATCATTAAACTCAAAATGCAGCTCATTATCAGTAAGTAACATCAAAGTATTTTTACAACCCTTCACCACCAGGTGGTGCTTTATGTAATTCCCACATGAAAATGCTGAACAGATTTCTCAGGCACAGCCATGTTATAAACTACATGTCTTCTTATTGTGATATATTTTTGAGAACATAATAACAAGTAAACTGACTCCAATAGGATGAATCCAGAACGATGCTCACTAATCTCGGCAGAACAAGTAGTCAACCAAGCACATGTGTGGTTGGTCCGGCTCTTTTCTTATTTGAATGAGAACAAGTGTGGCCTAAATGAGATCAGTTCTTATTTTTTGTTTATGAGCTTTTTTTTCCTCAGCTGCCAAATTCTCATTTCGATAGCTTCAAATAAATTCATCAAAAAAATCCCAGAACATAAACACTCTTTGCTATTGAGGTCACATCAGATATATAATTATACATAATTACATTTCAGTAAAGGCGATCCTTTCATGTAAACAGGAAGCACACAAAGCAGACAGCTCTGATGTGTGCCAAAGGAAAATGCCCCTGCACGCACTCACCCTGACCAAGTCCATTTCCTCGCTATTCTCCATAAAGTTCCAAATCTTGGGCTTCATCTCCTCCCACATCCCTCCAAGGTCCCTCAGCACACCCAGCTCCTGGAAGGTCTTATTAACCTGAAAGACCCACCAAAGATAATTTCATTTAATGGTTCATACACACCTCTAATGGGGATTTTATATGTTAAGCGATAACTATACCTCGTGGATGATCCTCTGTGTTGCTGGAGTGTCTGGTGTATAAAGGATCTTCCCCATGAGAAGGGGCTTCAGAGCTCGCCAGATCATTCTGGAAATGGGACTGGACTCCAGGTTCCTCATCAAATTGTTACAATAAGGAGCTGAAAAATAAAAATAGAGACATTTAAATGGTGAACCTTGTATTAGTAACAACAAAATATTTGACTAACAAACTGTACTATTGTGAAACTAAATTGATAGATGAGCTCTGGACACTTACTGGAGGAGTTATCGTAAGTGGAGATGGGTTCACTGTCATTATCGTTGCCGTGGTTTCCAAAAAGGGCCTTGTAGTTGTTGTCTTCATACCAGTTGAGAGACTTGATTTTGAGGCCCCCTCCCTCAGGATGTCCACAGACGATACGTGACACGGCCTGGTACATCTGATTTGGAGACCCTGTAGCATTTGCGGTAAGATACAGGATCTCCTTTCGCATATCCTTCCAACTCTTCATACTGGAAAGCTGTAGTAGAGACAGGCAGATAGAAATGTCAACATATTGATGATTGCTAGGTGGCAGTAGGTCAAATTAGAGATCTACTTCTCATGTCCTCAAAAAATCGGTTGACAATCTTTGGTTTGTCTACACAAATAGAGATAATGCTCCTGAAAAGACCTATTTTAGACACAAAATATCATCTTAAAATATTAGAACAATTTTTATTTTTCAGGCAGGAGGCATTTTTTTTTTTAACCATATTGCCTTTTTACAGTAAAGTAACTACATATATTTAAGACTGTCACTTTTATTTTTTTTAATTATGCAGATCCACATGGTTGAAATTCATCCTGAATGACGACATGAGTGTGTTTAATGCACCACTGATCACTTCAAGTGTCATCCCACACGTGTTCGAAGTTGCTTTGCACACATTTCTTCTTCAGGTATTCTCAAATGTCCTGAATGAGTAAACGGATAACGAGCAAATTGAAAATAATATGCCCACATCCTTATTTGAAAAGGGATCGTTTGTGACAACAGTTATATAAAATGTTTGAGTGCCTGTGTGTGACACTGGAGGTGTGAAGATATTGAAGGTTATCATCTCCTCTATGGTTGGTATTCTGGACGTGGAAGTCAAGTGCTGCACTGAGGGGTGGAGACACTTAGCACTTAGCTGTCTGCCTGCCTCAGATAAATTTAACTGGTGTTCCTGGTCTATCGTTATGCCTGCGTATGTGTGTGCATGAGGAGAGGTCAGATAAAATGTAACACGTATTTCTGCACGTGACTTGCATGCTACTGCTGAGCGTCTTACATAAAAAGCAGCTGTGATGATGATATTTATCATAGTGTACATTTCACATGTGTACGTTTTGTAACAAATAACACAGAACTTGCATTGCATTTCAACAGCAGTTATTTCTGCTAGTTTTCTGCTGCTTATGCATGTGTTTTTAATGTGCACACAGATAAAGGAAAATTGACTTTTAAGTTAGATAAAATTTGTGACATTCACTCATCATTCAGTTAAAGATTTGTTTGGCATTGGCACAAAATGTAACAAATCTAAAATGACCAAGATTATTTTCTTTTGCATATCCTTCCAGTTTTAATCTCCAGAAAAACTGGAATTATTGTGATGTCAACATACATTTGCATTGTTACATCAAACTGAAGGAAGCAGGGAGTTCATTCTGGTTCACACTGAGGTTACTACAGGTCATCAGACAAGTCCACACTAGTTCACTGTTAAGTTTCCAAACTGGTCATCAGCTACCTACACATGCAATTATGTCACCGACTCGTGACAGAGAAGGATGTCTTTTGTTAAAGTAAAAAAGAAAGAAAACAGACGATAACTTCAGCAATTCCAGCGTCACACACGCACAAAAAAAAAATCAAGCATTTCAAGTCAACTCAAAGGGGGACTTTTGTGAAAGGAAGGGGGGTACTAGGGCATACGGTAAGTTTGAGCTTTGTGCTTTAAGCATGGAGGATGAAGGAATCAGACCCTTTCTTGAAAAAATGAGATAAAAATGTGAGAAAGAAAGAAAGCAAGAAAGAAACTGAAGAAAAACAAACAAACAAACAAACAAGACAGTGTGTGAGAGGCTGCAGCAGGAGGTAGAAATGAGCACAGAAAGCAGAGGAAGGTACGAGAACAAAGAAAGGTTACTATCGGGCGTTCTCGTAACTGGCAAACATCCGCAGGCTCCACAAGTACAGCCCTATTATTCTGACAACTGTTACTGAGTACATGCTCATTGACACAGAAACACACATGCACACACACAAACGCATATAAACACATTCAAGCCAGACAAGTAGAAACGCACACGCCTTTCTGAAATGCCACGCATTCCTGCTTTAGACTGAAAACCACAATTTTCTCTGTCATCTTTGTCACTTAATATCAGCTGTTTCATGTCATTTTTATTCATTTATTTATTCGCTATTTGCCAGGCAAACAAATATTCAACGTAGTTTTCAAACAAGGAGAAACTGAGCCATAATTTAAAGACCTGTTGCGTCCTACATTTGCACTCGCTGAGCTCGTTTTGCATGCGGTCGCTTTGCAGCTGATCCTGCAGCCACATCAAATGGTCACATGCTTTCCTGCTCTGTCATGTACAAAGAACTGTGGGTGATGATTTCTGTCAGCATGTGTCTGTCTGTGCTGACTGGGTGCATATCAGAGTCTTTTAGGAAGTTTTGTTTTGTAGCTGTCACAGTACATTAAAAAAATATCAGGCTATGCATATGTGTATGTGTGTGTTTGTATTTAACACTGCATGTAGCCACCAGGCAAAATTTATATATAGTGCGTACTTGCCTTGTGCTGAAAACGTTTTTGTGTGACTAAATTAATGTGTCATTTCCCTAGTGGGTTACTGCCCATGTTATCTTGGGTGACTAGGTGACTAATACACACATCCATGCAGGAACTTGCACAAAAATACACACACGCACATCCACACAGACATGGAGGCAGCAGAGAAAGATCATCCTAGAGTAACCCCACAGCTGAGTCTACGCGAGGTTACTAAAGTTCAAGTTTCCGCTCAAGCACACAGCTATTTAGACGAGAACAGACCCTCGGAGGGCAATCCTAAAATAATTGTGAACATCAAATCACAAGTATAAAATACATTTACATAACTTTGTGACCCAAAACAATAGAATAGGAGTTGCAGGTGCACACAGTTGTTCTTTCTAATAACGTAAACCTATTAGAAAAACACATAACAATACACTGATCATTATAAAACAGGAAAGAGTAAATAAGTGAAGAATGTTGCTGTATGCACTGTAAACTGGGCTTCTTTGTGAAAAATTCTAATGAACACTGTACAAGTCAAAAAAGTTAAGCTAAAAGCTTTTCTCTTGTTCGTCTGGTCATGTCAGAGATTCAGCTGACTTTACAAACTCTAAAAAGAGTTTTAAATGAATTTTTCACAAATAGTCTGCATTTGCCAGGCTCGCCAGAGAAGACAATTCATGACCCCCTTTTCAATAATTGCCACCAATCATAATGAAGGTTTTAGTATAAATTCTAAGGGGGGATTCCAGATTATTAGTGCACAAATGCCTGCCTCCTCAGCAAAAACAAAATAATCTACTTACAAACTGAGAAAAGGCTTCAGATAAAGTACTTAAGTAATTAGTTTAACAATACATTAAAAATTTAAACTCATCATGGCTAGCAGAGAAATAAAAGGCAGCGACTTGTCTGATTCAGACAACGACCATTATGTATGTCTGACATGGACCATTTCTTTTTGCATAATTTTCCATGTAGTTATGAGATGCTGGTTGATAAGAATAGTTACATCTTATTGCTCCATAATGCCAGGCTCGCTCATACTACTTATCCAGTGTTTAATGAAAAGCCACGAGGTAGCTAAAACCCTGCCCACCTTGCCCAGTTATGTGAATATTTATGTATTCAATGCAATTCAATTCATACTGCAAGCATTTTGCATGCTGTGTGTACTTTAAAAAGTAGACATTTTTGAAAAAATAAACCCAAACAAACATTTGATAGGTTTGTAGCATAAACCTATTCGCTGGAACGTTCAAGACAATTTAACTACACAGCAAAGCAAGACACGAGTAGGCAAAGTTCTTTATGTTTCTCGTGCACGGGAGAGAACTGGACAAACGCCGTTCCACCGCTTGACCCCAGTTGCTCTCGTCCGCTCCCCCGTAACACTGCTCTTTTATTGAGGTTACATGAATATACATAGGTTCATTAACATATGAAGTCTACATACACACAAAGAGTACCTTGCCTGTGCGTTGTGTAAGTTTGTGTGTGTGTGTGTGTGGGGGGGGGGGGGGGGCAGAGCGTGACCCCATAATCGACTTCCCTAAACCTGCTGGTCTAGAAGTCCAGCAGTTCATCTAAACAAAAGGCACTTAGAGTAAAACAGATATAGATGTGTTTGCTATACCGTATATCGGCAAGAAAAGATACAACCTTGCTCATGATCCCAAGAGGTCTGTGATCTATGCCAGAACACTCTGGAGAGGAGTGAACGCACCCCCCTCTTCATGCTACACAGAGTTGTTACAGACCTCCTAGGATGAGACATTCTTTCAATCTACAAATGATTATATACTTCTAAGCATATATGAGTAGATATTTCTAAGCATAAATGACAATCAACAACATAAACCTGACACATTAAAAACATTAACATCTGTACTTTTTTTCATGAGGTTTGTCACAGGTTTGTCACTGGTAATGTGGAAAAGGGCTTTTTCTTTGCTCCTGAAGAGAAATTCTGAAAATGCATTAAGCTCTTTATGCCATTCAATAGTGATAAGCCTTGGCTTGAAACACAGGCTGTGAATGATTTTTGGTTGGGAACAAGAGGGTACATGATTGCATGTCTCCATTCTGGCAGCTGCATACCTCATCTATCAGCCAGCTAAGCAACGTCATATAATCTGCTTCTAACAAAGTAACAGACTGAAAAGAATTATAGTCTTTTTTTGGTCATTATGCCACTGCATGATAGCAATTCATTCCCAATTTCAGCAACCTAAAACATAACCAAGTCTCCAGTGACGTGTAAAAGTTTCTAAGCAGCTGTGGCCAAAATGAATATAAGCATGGTAAATCACAGAGGAAGTTGTGCAAGAATGATTTCAGTTGAAATTCTTTTTAAAAAAAAACCATTTTTCATGAGATTATGCTTATCAATCATTTACACAGAACAGAGAGTGGAATAATGCAACATCAGCTGCCAAGAAGAGGAGAAGACAGAAGTACATTGGTGTTCTTGCAGCTGCTTAGGAGGAACATACACCAACACATACACACACTTGCATTCGCGACTGGATCTTTATGTTTTGCCAACTCACCAAGCAGGGGCCTGAGAGAAAGAAGGCTGTGTTGTTGCTTCTCTCGTTTCTAACTACACTCCAGCAACGCTAAGATACATTAGCTCAGACGTGGATGTGAGTGTGCATGCACGTGATTCTATACTGCTTGTCTGCAATGATGTGAGACAAGTGAAGACAGTGCACCTGGTTGCCTGCTGAGCAAAGCTTTTACAGGAATATTTCACAGCCTGCTTACTTTTATCTAAGCTTCAACAAGATGCATTACTGTAGTTTTTTATACTTTAGACTATAATTTATTTTCTGCTGTTTGTACAAAAACGTGATCTGTGGTGCAAAATCGCTTAAAAACAGAGGGACCCTAGTAAATCAGAGCACACTGTGTCAGTAGAGGAGATCTGATTTTATATGAGGTGTTATAAAAGACTCATATAAGAACAACCTTTTCGAATCAAACTGCACAGTGTGCTTTCTATTACTTATTACTACCTCGACCCTAACTTTAAATATCTTTAGTGAGATTTGGTTCTTGGTAAGCATTGATTTTATAGGGGACTGAACTTTGGACACAAATACCTCAGTAACCTTGTTTGTTCGTGTTATGTTAACATGGGGGGGGGTTACGTTATCTGTATACATCGTGTGTTTACCTCAACGGCCAGTGCTCCCAGGCTTTCCAGAAGATTGTCGGTTGCAGCTGAGACTTCCTGAATGTCTTTTGGATCAGACCTCACATCCCTCTGTGAGATACAAAGAGGACAGTTACTGTGCTGTAGAGATTTTTAAGGTAGCCTGCACAAATAAAAATAGACTGGCTATTTTCTAATTGCTTTTGTTCTTGCAAAATATACTACTAATGACCACAGGAGAAGATTTATCACACAGGCAGAGAAAGGTGAGAAAGTTGTGGGGTAAAGAGGAGGAATAACATTTGGGTCAAAGGTGAATGAAGAGGGACCCAAGAAAGAACAACAGGTCAATGTTAGTTTGACCTAGGTTTCCATTTGTCAGACTGCTGTGAGTATACAAGTGCGTGAGAGTGTTCTCATATATCACACTTAGTTGTCAGCTGGTGGAATGTCTGAAATTCGATAAAGCACAGGTGCTTCTGAAGACAGAATGGCTTTCTAAGAAGAGAGAAAGACAATTTAACTTTCTAGTAAGTTCTTTCTCTCTAAGTTGCTCGCTCGTCTGCCTGACTTTCTCCTGCCTTAACAATTTCTCCACTGTCCCTCTGTTTTACACACACATGCATGCACATACGCATGCACAAATGGGGAGAAACTGCCTTGTGCAAGTTCCGGTCTTCATATGATGCAATTCAAATTTTTTCCTGTTGGAAAAATTTCCCAGTCTTGCATCATTGTTTTAAAGACTCAATTAAAAAGACATACACATGATTTTTTGGCTTGATAAAATCACGCTTCTCTGAGCCAGAACTGTTCCTTATTTACACGCGAGTGAGCAAGACAACACCAGCAATGGTTATTAACTTTACTGACAATGATGACATTCAGAGATATTCTCCATTTCTCTCCTCCTGTGTTTGTTTCTTGTTTGAACATTCTGTGCTGCATAATGTTGGCTGACCTCTTCCCATCCTTCCAATCATGACTCACGTTTCTATCATGGGTTTGGAGGGAAAGGGCAGGCTTTTTGGAAACATGCAGGGAGAAGGGAGGTTAAGCTGAAAAGAAAAAAAAAACCCCAAAGCAAACAAAAAATAGACATGGGAGCACAAAATATAAGAGATTGTGGTGATAACTATAATTCCTTTTGACCACTGACTGGTCAAAATGTGTTTTTATAAAGAACATTTGTGATTCTCCTTGCAAAAGAAGGCTAGGGACTTCTAAAAAAAGTACTTTGTTTGACTGAAAAACACTTTGGGGATATCTGAATAAATACATGAGCACTAGTAATAGTTTTACTATAACCATGAAGCGTCACAGTTCCGTGACAATAATGCATATTATAAAATTTTAAACAGGAAGGGCATGTCTTCCTAGTTCTGGGCAGGTACACAAGATACCACATCCCGGTCAAATATGTAAACACAGCTGGCAGATTTATAGTGCTGTACTCTGACACACTATTGAGTTACAAGTTTCTTGCTTTTTTTCATCTGTTTTCTTATGTTTCATTTTATGCCAGAAATACTAAAATAAGACGTTATATAGGTATTATTAGCAATATTACATTTGATGTCAAAATTAAGATCCATTCTAAAATTATCATTTCATGGATTTCAACTTACCCGAACAGGTTTTAGGAAGTCCAAGTTAGACAGGAAGTGGCTCTGGGCCTTGTTCAGCCAATCACTGGAACTCTTACAGATGATCTCTTGAGTCATGCGGGACACGTTGCGGTCAGCAATGTGGACAAACTCCTCCAGTGGTGTGGTGTTGCAGAGATCTCTGAGATGGAAGCCGAAACCTTTTGTGAGGACCTAAAAAGAGAGGAGGGAAAAAAGACAAAACAGGATTGAGATAATATAGAGAATAATGAAAAAGAAAGCATAGGTGAGATAATGTAACAGAAGAATTTTAATGTCTGTGTGTGTTTTATATATTGAGTTAAGCTACGATGGATTTACAAGTAAAACTGCATCAAAATTTGGTGAATGACAAAGTGTCCTAGGTGACTGTTACTGGCTCTTATATGACTACTATCCAAAAAACACGCACAAACTGATAAATTCCTGAAAGCTGACCATGTAAGCAAAACAATGATGTTCCCAGAAAAAATATTATTGAGCAATTATGAGGTAAGAAACGTTCTGAATGGCGATGCTGGGTAAGCCAAGAACAAACTGGACAAACGTTAGTACTTGGAGTACCAGTACTCCAAGCAAAACTCAATTCCAAGAAATTAATTTAGCCTTAAAAAATTATCCCTCTTTTTCTCTTTTAAAAACTCACAAAGATAGAAAGAAATTTTATTAAGCAGCTGCAGCCGCAGCCACAATTAAGGCCCCTTTTCCTCAAGACTGTAGAAATGTGTGTATTTGTGTCAGTGTCTTGTTTTGTAAATGTCCTTGAACATTTTTTGTTATGCCATCATGTCAATTAGACTTCACAATCTGCACAGACAGACACAACTTCCAGTCTTTTCACTGGGAAAACATTAGTGCTTACAGCAGACAGGTCGAGGGACTGGGAATCACTCTCACTTTATACAACAAAGGACACAGCAATATATGGCAACACATACTTCCTTGAATTTTCTCTCCTCTCCTTCAATAATGCTCTTTATGAAATTTCTGACCAAAAGGACATCGCCCTATCTGATCAATAGCTGTCCGGGAGAGAGGAATGAGATGAACAGATGGTAAAACATGATCCCAGAGTGGGAATTTGTCTCTGAGCTTTGGTCTCTGCACGTGAGGAGAAATGTGGGGAAGGGAGGAGTGAAGAGGAGCGGCCATGTGACTTCAGCCCTCCAACTGCTAAGCAAGGATGATGTGTTGTGCTGAGGTGGGAGCTGTTGTTGAGGGTAGGCAGATCGGTCAATGTATGTTCTATGGAGTTTGTTTGCATAGAAGAAGAAATGTTCTGTGTGTTGACCTGCGCATGAGCATGTTCTGAATTATGGAAAATTAAACACAAGACAAGAGGAATCGTTTAAAAGTGAGGGAGGTAACAACAGAAAAGGGAGTTTTGAATGTAAGAATAATGGAAAATAATTAAATTACTGACTTAAAAAAGAAAAAAATATATATATAAGCATACATGACCTCATTTAAATTGTTTCCATTACACTGGGTTTAGAGAAAAAACAAACTGAACAAAAAGACTAATGATAAGGGGACAACCTCTTCACCCATCCGCCCCTCACCCACTCTGATTTTTCTCTCGGGTATTAAGGGCTTAGCTGTGCCACAGCAGAATCCAGTGGCCCAATAGACGCTATGAAGCCAAGGTCATTGGATTTATTCACAAACACTGTGGCCAGGGGTGGTTATGATTATCTCATAAAAAAGAAAAAAAAACAGTGATACAAGTATTGGTAGTGGTTCTCAGGTAGTAAGAGAAGCTGCACGAAAACATTTAACCCATTGGTGAATGTTACTGAGGAAAGATTTTAAAATAAATAATAATGATTCTAGACAACTGTCTTCATTTACCTTCTCAAGATTGACATCAGCCTCCACTATGTGCTTCAGGGCGTGACGAGGAAGTGACGCATTGTGATGCAGGAAGTGAGAAAGGGTTTCATCATCACGCAAAAAGTCTTTCAGCTTGAAACCTAAAGGAAAAAAATCCAGATACACTGATTACAAATAATAATAATACCACTTTCTAGTGGTTGATTCTGACATAAAGACAAATAGCAGATATCCCAGGAGAAGAGGTTTAAACAAACTGCTTTCAAAAAGTTATAAGTTATCTAAGCACATATCTGCAAAGAGACTGTTTTTATATTGTCAAAATTCAATCTTACAATTATAAAATTTAAAGGCCTTAATTAAAGATTCAGTGATTCAATTATAAATGACCTCCACACACAGATAATCCTTTTTTTTGGCTAATTCCAAAAAAAGATAAAGGAAATGAACAATGGTGGCTTTACCCAGAAACACAATGTCTCATCTGCACTCGTTGTACTTTGCTGCATTCCAGTGAAGTCAAACCATTTCAGAAACTGGCTTGAGTAAGCTGTGTGGTTAAACACATGCACGCACACACACTGACTTCTCTCTATTCCTCAGCTCCAGGTTTGGAACTCAGCCGGGGTTACTACAGGGCATTCAACTTTGGACTAAATATTGTGTCTTCTTCTCCTCTATAAGGATTTAGCTCCCCAGATTTTCCCATCTCTCCTTTCACACAGTGTTCTGCACTCTAACTAACATTTTAGACCATTTGAAAGCCATCTATTTACTAGCCGTGAATGAAACTACTAACTAGAATAATCATGTAGCAAGAACAGGAACTCCTTCAGCTCGCAAGAATAGATTGTTGGTGGAACGACATACATCAACTTTTTTCCTTTAAAAAAAGGTTTACACATTCTTTTACCACCCTGCCTGATTCACTGGCCGTCTATTCTGTTTTTATCTGCTCTCATCTAGTCTGTTCTCAACTATAAATCAGGAATGCTTGTTTAAAAAACATCTTCCTACAACCCCTCTCATCTTCCATTCCTTTCCCATCATCTTAAGTAAATCTTTTTCTGCTCTCTGGTTTTTATAACAAGCACAGATGCAAACGCACACAAACTCATGCAGACAGGAAACACTTGTCTCGACTGAACTGAACATCCCCTGAGAGGAAATGAAAGGGAACAGTGTGTTTCTGTGTGTTTGAGGCCACATGTGTGGTGTCACTTTTTTACTGCCTGCATATCTACGCGCCATAGTGTGTGAATTGTTTGTAAGGGTGTAAGTTTTAACATCTACATCCTTTTAAAGTCCTAAATACCCTTACCAGTCCTTATGGACCTGTGCATGTACAAC
This sequence comes from Neolamprologus multifasciatus, assembly GCF_963576455.1. Lineage (NCBI taxonomy): Eukaryota > Metazoa > Chordata > Actinopteri > Cichliformes > Cichlidae > Neolamprologus > Neolamprologus multifasciatus. The sequence continues at coordinate 12,887,124 of NC_140444.1, forward strand.
TAATTGTGTGCCTTTGTGTGTCTTTGTCTATGTGTGACCTCAAGTCCCAGCTGGTAACAGCTAGGGAGTATTAATAAGGTCTAATCAGCGCCCCTGTAGGAAGTCAAAGCTCCCATGGTGCACCGCATCCAAAGACCCTTCGGGACACACCAGTGTGGATGGTGCAACCTTGTTGAAATGGAAAATCTAGCAGTACTTTGTGCAGTCAGCAACTTATCACTTATCAGGAGCAGGAACAGTTTTTGAAGTATTTGTTTGTGTGTGTTTTTCCTGCGTTGGTGCCAGCCTGATATGAGGGCGAGTCCCATATTAACATTTGCAAGTCTGTACGTGTTCCTGGCATTACCTATCAATCTTGTTTGTAATTAAACAGTACTGACATCACACACCTTAGCGACCGTGGCATCACTGGTCAAACTAGTTCAAAATCAAGCTGACACCGCTCACATTTCTGTGATACCAAATCTGTCACAAAAACTCATCTAACAGACTTAAAGTGAAATTAACCTCAAGGGGAAAAAAAAAAAACTGCTGGACTGTCTACGAGTATGTTGGCATGTGAGCCTATTTGTGTTGTAGATCACTCTCCATTCACTGATTATTGATGTTACATAATAAGAACTATAATCACTGTTCTGAAAGTTTTTGAGTGTCTTTGCAAACTGTTGTTAAAGTCTCTACTTCAAAAGCTCGAGCTCAAAAAACAAAACAACACTCAAATAAAGTCTTTTAAAGCAGTCAGGCAGATTGAAGACGGTGGAAGATTCACTATGCAATTCCAATTAAGCTTTACTTCTGTGAAGATTAGCAATATGGTTAAGAATCAAAATCAAAATATATTTACCTCTCATCTACTCTTATGATATTAAACACATTTCAAAAACATATTGCATATATAGCAATGGCAATATGCAGCATATTGGATATTGCAAATTACTGCTGAATTGTTTACTTTGATGTATTTGTCCATGTCATCTCACACCACAGATATCTGTTAGATCTGATCAATGAAAATAACATACAGTGTCATCCACTTGTCTTGTTATCTAAAGTCAAAAAGCTTATCCGTGTCCACAACACTTCACAATCCACCTTTATCAGTTAAGGTCTTATTGAAATGACCTCCCTACAAGTGCTGAATTATTAACCAACATGTGAGAGGCTCCACTCTCAGCTCTTTGATCTAGGCTGTTATTCTTATAGCATCACTCTGAAGCAGCACCAGCTCTGTTTGCCCTCTCTGGCATCACACAGCGCTGTCTCTGCTCTATATCAGCTCATTTCCTTTTGTGGATTAAAAGAGATACTGAGTGGAATATGGGATTGACGACTATCAGACTGCTGCGCTTTCACAAAGCAATTATGATGAAGTGCACAGATACAGAGAAACTGTGTTAAAAAGAAACCCCATGGCTCCCTGTTCACTCCATTTAAAATAAAATGTAATAACGCACAGATAATATATATCACTGGTTTTTAAGGCATTCCAAAGAAATTCTGACAAAAAAAAAGGAATACGATATCACACGCCACACAAGGTGTGGAAACTGGGAAATCTTTACAATTGAAAACTGCCAGTCCATATTTTCTTTGTGTGAGCTGATTTGTTCGCAAACCATGCTTTGCTTTGTAGGAATCATTGCATAATGAACTGTATCTCCAGGCTAACAAAACAGCAAAGTCAGCTAAGGTACCCAAAATAACAAGAAACTGATTGCCGTGTTTTATTGCATAATTTATAATTGCTTTAGCTTCTCAGTATACCAGAAAATAAATGTACTTATTATTGCGTGAGTATAAAAGCAAGGAAACACTAATGAGTCAAACAAAAGAGCAGCCAGATTAATTAGACTTCCTCGTTTCACATCACCAATTAAGGGAGGTTAGTAGTTACATCACTGCTGTTTAATGTTTTTATACACTGTCCTGAAATGCCTTTCTTGTGATCCTCCTTTTTATCCTTAAATAATGTTTTTTTTCATAACATCATTATATGTTTCCTCCCTAAATGTGCAAACTTTATCGGTAACAGACAGGAAGAAACAATACTCCAATCCAGACAAAGTAGAAAATCCTTATTATGATTATGCTGTGATTGTCAGGGCAGTTTAGACTTTGCTTCCACCAGCGACACATAAAAGTGGAGAAGTGCAACACCCACTAGCTGCTCAGAAAACAGGCCCATGACATCTGGTGGACTGAGATAAGGGGCCTCTGCATACTCAGGGTACCATTAGTTGCACGAGCTGGTACACTGCAAAAGTGATCTTAAGTCACTTTATCTACGTTTAGCATATTTTTGTCAGTGTATTGATCTGCAACGACTGAAGTCTATCTCACTGCAGATCACAAGACATTACAGCTCTTACTTGTACCTGGAAATATATTCTTGGGTCTTTTTCAGAGTAAAAAGGGAGGAGGAGTGGGTTAAAGGGTGATCAATGATCAGTCACCTGATCCTCAAACGCTTGCTAACCCAAAAAATACCAAATAATCAATGGCACAAACTTACGAGCAGTGTTTTTCTGAAGATTCCTGAGGGCTCTTAGCAGTCCCTTGTAGCCTTCATAGCTCTTATCATTCTGAGTGTACAACAGGATCTTCTTGGCATCAGTGAACAGACGGGAGATTCTGATGTTTAGAGAAGGATGAGAATTGGATGAAACAAAAAATGTGTTGTTTGAATTCTGTGAATCAGTGCATACATTGTTAAATATTAATACATTTGACAGCCAAAGTACTCACATAGAATCATTAAAATTTCCCACCACCCCGGGACTCTCTCCAGGCGTGGGATTACGGAAGCAGGGGTTGTTGGCATTACAGATGATACCTTGTACCCAGGGCAGAGTACCTGCTGAAGGCATTGCCTTGTTTGGGAAGTGACCTACAAATTCAGATATAATTTGATGTAATAATGTGTTCATTTGTTAAATGACGTCATAAAACAGATGACAGACACTGCAGAAGAAAACCTGATAGCATTAAACTACCAACTGGGAACATATACATCATTGCAACATCAGTATTAAAGAGTGCTGATTTTATCTTTAACATAATTTGAACTCTCATGAGCTAACATTACCGATATAACCACAATTGACAGAGGCGAACCAGTTATTATAATACAAAAGATAAGAAGAGAAAGCAAACCATTGTCAGAAAGTTGACACAGCCATGACTAACTTTCTGTCATGAGTTTATTGGGTTAATTGCGATGCAACTGAATTGAAAATTTGAGGAAATTCTGTTGGAGGTGACAACTTTCCTTTTCAAAAGTGGAAAATTTTTTTTTTTTTACAAATACTACCAGGATTATTTTGTGCTTTCAATCAATGAGTTGCAATCTTATTGACTTAAATGGGGCCAAAGTTGTGAAACCAGCTGTATTGACAGCCGGTAATGTAATTCCCCGAGTCTTATCACATGTTCACTCAGTGCAAGTAAATATTGGCAAGTCCAACAGATTCTTCTATGAATAAAACAAAAATTCCCTGGATGAGTAAAGTAGTGATCTAACCCATTTGGCATAGTTTTCCTGAAATTTTTTTTTATAAAACGCAGAACAACTGTTAGAAAGTTCAGACCGATGATACCCAGTTCACTTAAAAGTAGGAAAAACTTGCAGACATTTTTAAGATGATGCTTTTAACAACACTTACATTCATGTTGTTCATAGGGTGGATAATATATTCGGACTGATATCAGGATGAAAAAGATGAACAGGGGCCAGACGATCTCAATCAGCAACTGGATCTAAGACACAATGGATGATGACAAAGCTTAATCAATGAAAAGAAAGCAGGCTTTACAATCTTCATGTGAAAAAATAAGTTAATCATCCCAAAACAATGGGTAATCTATTTTTTACCTTGCTTTTGTGTGTTTGTGTATTTACAGTTCATCTAAGGGTATTTCCACTGCTTTAAGACAGAAAAATATCAGTTGCGTGAGGAAAGGGGCTATCAGCTGTTGCTCTTCAAACATTAATCCCAGCATCACTCTAAAGTAAAGTATATGGGTTAATAAGAGGAGACCGAGTGAGACAGAGAGATCTGCTGGATTTAAGGACTGTGGGTTTGTCCATCTGCTCCATATGGCTTCCTCACTTCATCTGCTTCTGACACAGGCTTTAACAGCATGCCAGACATACAATGTAGGGATAAAGAACAAAGCCAACGTCTCAGAAAATTTACTGTATCCCATTGTTGCAAATAATTGGACCGAAAGTCACGCAGCTAAGCCGTCACTTTGAGCAGCATTTTCGACTTGATGGACAAATGGCTTAATTGTACACAGAGAAGCCTCTCCATTTATAATGGAATACTATTCAACACTTGGGAACTGAATTTCATTTACATAACTTTGAGTGTGTAGGCATCAACCAACACAAGAGTAACTGGATAATGGATCTGACACATAATTGTGTCATCAAGCTGTCTTCAACCGATTCACAGTAAACAACAGAACTTTTCTTTCCAAGTGGCTCAAAGGACAATTACACTGTTGCCATTACATTGGGCTATGCAGTGCAATAACCCATATAAACAAGCTTCTGCAATGCTTTTATCACTAGGCATGTGACATTGGAAGATCACATTCAAAGATCACATTTAAAGTAAACCAACTAAAAAGTGAGACAAAGCATTGCTGGGAAATCATAAACGATGTATCTGTCTTTTTTGTGACAAACAATACCATGGGCAGTAGTAGGAAATTATAGCAACGATAAAACCAAATTGAAAGAAGAAAAATAAAAGGTACACAATTTCCTTGTGGGTACTGAATAAAAGGTATTTAACCCCCCAAAAAAATGGTTTAGTGAAACACTGATAAATAGGAAAACATTTTAAGAGTCATGACAAACAGATAAAACAAATACCCAAATACAGGATTAATCAGTCAATTGAGCTACACTGCTACTTACAGTCTGTCTCCGTCGGTAGGTGAAGTTCTTCCAAAGCAGTAAACCCAGCTGAGTGGAGACTGCCATGTTGCCGTCTTCCCAACCTCACTGAGCACGCTCCTGCTCCTCACTGTGAATCCACACAGACAAGAAAGAGGATCAAACACTGTATACAGGACTCATCAATAACAATCTGCTCTGCGTGAAAAGTCCACTAATTAAACAAAGTCAGCTAACTGACTAACTAAACCTCTATTCCCTGTGGATAAAGACACGGATGACAAAAAATATACCCCACTGACGCACAAAAAAAAAAAAAAAACAGAACAGAAAGTTGTTACATGTTACATTAGCAAAACCATGATTACCAAGATCACGCATTTGTACCGAATATGGCTGTAAACTCGGCCTCGTCATGTGACAGTAGGCCATGAACATAGAAACAAGAAATCAAAAAATAATAATGATGGCAAAAACATTCACCTATTTAACAAACTGTTTCAATCTGAAACTCAGAGCCAAGTCGAAAGTATTGCTACAGTCGACAAATGAAGCCAACTCTACTGACTGAGGAAGGGTGCTAAACCCTGCAAACTCAGGTCCACTTCATGTAGCCCCGTCTGTACCAAAGTTAAGTGACGCTTCTTCTGGGAGAATGACTGGGTGGGTGGGGGGCAAATTCGTCATCTGGTACGAGTTGTTAGCTACCACCCCCCTACCCCCCCCCCCCCCCAACCCCTTCTTTTCTTTAATCACAAAATAAAATTAATCCTGTTAACGCTCAGTATCGCACACAATACTGCGTCTCGTTTAAAAGTTAAAGTTATCACCGTAAACCCATTTATTCCTATTGTTTAAAACAAAATAATCCACTGATTAATCGGAGTTTCTTTCAAATGCTTGTGAAAATCTGCGTGGGTGGAAACTTTTCCCTGCCTATTTGTTTGCTCTATCTGCAGCTCGAAAAGTCCTTGGATATTTGCTCAGATGTGTTTTATGCAACGCGATCTAATGAGACTACCTATAAAGTCACTTATAGTTTTATTTCAGTTTCTTTTTTTTAATACCAGGAACAACTGATGATAGAAAATGAATCAATGTGAATAATTAAAACAAGAAAGCCTTGGAAATCTGAAACACGGCATTATGAAGACTTAGTAAATTTGTTCTCCTGGTGATCAAAAGGTAACATAAAAACTCTTTAATAAAGAACTTAAGAGTCACTGGTGCTCAAGGCTGATACAATTATTAATTAAGGTTACTGAAATCTATTTTACTTGATGTTAACTGCAGTTAGAGAGGAAGACATTGTAGCATGTTCAACCATATCTACTTTCTTCTATATATAAAATGACATATCAAAAATAGTATAAGGGCTCATTCCTGACATCTCAACATTTCACTGAGCTCAAAAACTATTAACAGTAATGCACTTGATGTATTATCAGATTTGATGCTTTTATTGGTGATGAAGTTGGATTATTTTTGGTGGGAGAATTAATGCTGTGCTGTTTATTACGCAGAAGTCCTTTATACAGAGAAAAGCTGGCTGGATTTCCCAAAGAGCAGGATGACAAAATAACAATGTCAAGGACAGGGTGATGTTGAAACATGATCTTAACTGATCTGCCTGTGGGCTGAAAAACCTTGTCCTTATTAAGCCATTCATACACTTCTCTATGGTTTTACACTGCATTTTTGCTATTTCAAGCAAATAACATTTTAGTCAATCTAACCACATTCTCAGGTGTTTTGCAGAATGAAGAGAATTTATAAGTAATCAGTAAATCCACTTAAATGCATTAAATGTCGCAATAAAAACTAACATGAACTTTGGGAACAGCAAACAATACTCTAACCCCTGTCCTTATTCAGCTGTACTCCTACATCTGTTTTCTCCATGAGTCACTTAATTTAATAACAGAACTCGGGGGCATATATAACAGTTTCAGAGAAACAATGTAAGATACCTGGAACTGAAGTGTTGAGAGCCTCTTCCCTGAAAAAACAAAACTAAAAGCAAAACATCAGCTGTCTGAGTTTTCGTTATTATTTTAACGCTGTTGACCATTTGTGATGACCATTCACTGAGGATGCGGGGGAGAATTCTGAAAACCCCAAAGACAAACAAACATCATCAGCACGATCTTGTGTTTTATCACAACTGATGGTGAATGCGGAGAACAACATGTTTATTACCATATCAGAGACAGCAATGGTGCTGTAGCAGATGGTGAACTATGCATACAATGCATTCTTTCTATGCATTTCGTCATTTAACACACACAGTGAATAGATGTCACTATACTTTTCTACTAAATACATGGGATTTAAAAAGAAAAACATGTGTTTTGTCTTTTTACTGGCAGAATTTATTGCTCTGTAACTGCCCCCCCCCCTCCCCTCAACCGAACCCCGCGTTTGCGTCCTTATTGCCAATTACAAACCTTTGCATTCATTTACCTTTAATTCTATCTATATTTTCTCCAATAAAAATATAGCTCAACATGACATCCCGATAAATCATTATCGATCAGTCCACCCTCCGGGATTTGTATGATTCTGAGACACGACGTGGTGGAAATGCGTCGCATACAGAGAGACACGAGCGGTTCTGCTTAGTGATGAGAAGCCCGTACAGTGCAGAGCCAATGCGCCTCTAGTGGTAGACACACAAAAAATTATATTTTTAATACTTGTTTACCATCAATCCTCGCTCACGTGTTATATCACTCTCACACATGATTTTCCCCCCCTTGACTTCATTGTCTTGCTTTGTGTAAAACACCTGACAAATCACTCAGAGTTTTTAAAGAGAGCGTTTTCGATATTAAGAAAAAAAGAAATATAAAATCGTCGATGCTTTACTGGAAAGACGCGTTTATGCTTCCCTAAATCACGAATGAAAAAAAAAAAAACAACCTACAGTAATGCATCTCGTCATCACTGCGTACATAGCTACACATAAAAAAAAACCTACATTCTCGTCACCACTGCGCACATACACATAGATTTAAAAGAAAAAGACTTTTTTTCACTGACAACAAAAAACTAAAATAATGGAAGAAATTATAAGCAGCATATAGTTAATAGTCATAGTTGAAATTGGCCACCTTTTGCACTACAACCAAATGTCAACGATATAGCAGACTTCAAATCATCGTCTGACAGAGAGTTTTGTGCTTCTGTTTCATTGTGTTACTGAGCTGAGGTTACTGGCGGTCATCAGCTTTGCGACGCTGACCCACAGCAGCAGCATCAAGTAAGCCAAAGTGAAGGCAGAAGTACGGTGAGCATACCTTCAGCATTAAGAGGCAACAAATGGAAAGACAAAATATCGATGTAATAAAGACCACCTATACATACAACTGTTACCATGCAAAGCGCTCTGTCGTGGATTTGCGTTAATTGAGGAAGAATGTAGATATTTTTTGTTTGTTTGTTTGTTTTTACGTTTTTAGTTTTTCTTTAAGGGTTCGCAAAGGGTTGCAACAAACTGCCTTTTATTTTTGGTAGACCTCACCGGAAGTCCTGTACTTGACTATAGCTACCTTGACATCGCTTTTTTTAAACACCACATAAGACACTTGCGCCACAAAAGAGCAAAAATAAGGAAAGAAAAAATGCATTCACTTGTATTTAAAAACAAACAAACAACAGTACTGACTTAAACTTAAAGTGTCTATTCAGGCACATTAACGTCACTGGTTAACTCCGCGACGTTAAAGCAAAAACGTCGACTAATAATTAGCCAATAATTAAACAATATAGATTTTCATCAAAGAAGAAAACGACATTTTCACTCACGTCGACTGAGAATATTAAGATGACAACATCTTCATAAATAGTAATATGAATTTTTTTTTTCTTTAAAAGAGATATTCTCACACTCTTTGTTAAACAAAGAAACGCACAGTTTCTCACAAAAGTCAAAACTGCGCTTCCAAATCACCGACCTGTATCCTGCACGGTGTTTATATCCACTCCTTCTCATAAATTGAAATCCTTCGTTCAAAGGGTGAATAAAATGTTCTCCTCAGTTGTTACGGTGCACCGTTGCTCTCTCTCTCACTGGCTGACAAAATGTTTTTTTTTTTCTTGTCCGCCAGGGTTTTATACCGCAGCTCGATGCGGAGCAGAGAAGAGCAGCAGCAGAGGTAACTAACGGTCACCGTTTGTTACTGCTCCCATATAAGGAAAGCACGTGCGGAGGCAAAACATGTCTTAAAGGGCCAGCGACACTCGCGCGCCTCTGTGCACTGTGCCGCTTTTCAATAAGTGGATGATTCATGGAAAAATTCAATTAGCAACAACACTTCTTTTAGACTTAATCAGATTACTGACCATTGTTCTATATCCATTTAATAATAATAATAATTATAATAATAATTATAATAATAATAATAATAATGCGTTCTTATCTCTTTATCTTGATAATTTAAGTAAAATTATGCACAGTGGATTGAGTTCAAGAAATTTAAAATGAGATAAGGTATACAACATAATCGTAAAAATGTAGAACACAATATATGCATCTATTAGATTCTGTAAATATAACATTTCCATATCCATATGTTGTGTGGATAATTGGCATGGATATATTGATAATTTAGAGAATGAATGTTTAAAAGGCCTATACAAACACAGAACAGTTTCTATTTCAAAAGGTCCTGTAGATAAACAAGGGAGTTGCAAAAATATTGGATTTTTCAGTCAACAAACTGTACACTTGTATTCTTCCTGAAAAGCAATACTATAGGTGAGTATTAATGTGGCTCTATCTGTATATGTGTATTCTGCCTCCTGGCCAATGTGTGCACAGATAGGCTCCGGCCCTCTGTTAAGGATAAGCGGCTTAGAAAGCGCATGGATGTTAGCTTGTCATTGCTTCATTTCTAATTGCTGCTTTCATCCTTCAAACCTAAACTCAGATCACGGCAGGCTAAGACCACTCCAGGTCACGTGGAGTGATGCGGTAATGCACAATAAACAGTAGATGCTGTACAGCAACTATGTGCTGTAGTGATTTAGATAAGAAATGAGATTATCCTCTTTCAGAGCTGCAGCAGTGCTATCACAGTCAGCTGGGATAACATTGCTGGGGTAAGTAAATAGATCCACTTCAAAGGGATGCAATCCAGCAGAATCCCCTTCGAGATGAGTTTGAGTTTTGATGTCTTTCACCGAACTCTGAAACTAGGAAGCTTTTATTTGTAATTCTTTGCTTTGTATTGCACTGTGGTCTCTTGATGTGACACATGTCAGACATGTTTAATGTGGCCTGTTCATAACTTACTGACTGACTGAACAATGTTAATATTTAATAACTTGTGTAACTTGACTAATCTCAAAAGTTTAATTATAGCTGCCACAAGTTGCTGCTGGTCATTCATATGCGTCTATCTGGCCACCACTTTCACTTTGATCAATGACTGTGTCCAAGTTTACAAAAAACAACAAGTTTCACATCATCCCTTTTTAAATGTTCTTTTTCTTTGAATGTAAAGAGAAGCAAAAACAGAAATTCTTGTAGATTCTGTTTAATCTTAACAGAATCTGTAAGTATCTGTAAACTCAGGCTCTTTAATGAAATGCTAATAACCAATGCCTTCCAATACTTTGCCTGCTCACTAGCCCCAAAACCTTTGTCAACTTGCTAAGTGTGGTTAAATATGGATAACTGGATAGCTCTGCTGTCCAACAAACTTCCATTCAGGAACAACTCTAAAACCTTTGCATGTCCACAACGTCAGTGACAATTGGCAACAACTTCTGCTGTAAGAAAAAAAAACAAACATTTTTTGACAAATTAAACACCATCACTGTCAATTTTTTGCAAGATAAAAGTTTGGACTTTTCTTTATCTCAATCTCTCTCTCTCTCTCTCTCTTGCTGGTCGGTATCAAAGGGATAAAGACCAGCAATCCCCTCCAACACTGATTCTATTTGTTTACTGGTAAGCCTTTGTTGATGTTTGAGAAAAGCTGCAAGATGGGTGCATGATGTATTACACAGATTCTCTGATGTACAAAGAACATGACAGTCATCTGGCAATGACATGTCCTTTGATATACTGCAATGAATTCTGACGAAATGAACTGCAGAATCTGTACAGAGTCTTATCGTCCTTTGTGATCTTGCAAACTTCATATTACTCAGCTTTAGAAAATAAAAGAAACATTATAAACCTCGATTTAACTAACTATATAATTATCACTGTTCTCTAAACATGGGGTGAAATTAAAGCACCATCTCCTGTCTGTCACAGTAATTAGTTACAGAATCTCCAGAATTTTGTGAATCAGTGAAGATGGATCACAGTTATCTAGGTCATGCAGAAACAGTAATTAATTGACTGAGTTATACAATAACCTGTTTAGCTGTTTATTTTATCTGAAGACTTTGGACTAACTAGGGACAATTAAAACTGCTTCTGTGCTACAGAACTCACCCAGCAGGCATTACAGAGATCTAAATGAAAGCTCTTAGAGTACTTAAAGACAAAACGAACGCTTGTCTGACAAAGCCAAGTGGATCCTAAGATGCATGTCTCCTTCTCAGTTTACTGTAACAACTCTGGATAGTTCATTGTTTCATTAGAGTCTGTGTTTACGTTTTGTTAACTCAGTCAGTGGTAAACTGAAGGCAGCGTACTCAAACACTAAGGTAATTAGTCTTTCAGTTAGATACATATAATGGTAATTAGCTTTTGACTGAGCTGCACACTTTAAGTTCTCTGGACAAATCGTTGTTTCTTTTCTCTTTGAAACAAAGGGAACTGAAATAAAATGTAAGATGTGTAATCTCTTTATTGAAAACAGCTTATTTTATCCATAAAGAGACACATTGTGACCAGTGTTGGGACTAACGCGTTATTAAGTAACGCGTTACAGTAACTACGTTATTATTGTGGTAACGAGCACGGTAACTAGTTATTATGCCAAAATCAGGAACGCGTTAGTCGTTACTGAGATTTAGATAGGGTCGTTACTCGTTACTTCGTGTGGTGGCTATCGCGGAGCTTCCACCACAGATTCTGTAACATTGGCAAGTGGTGGAGGCCAGCAGGTGGATGAGGGAAAGGGGACGCAGAAGGAAAAGAGACCCGAGGCGGCCGCCGGTCCAAGTGTGAACTGAACTTCAGGTAAGAAGTTGTGACCTGCAGTCTATCTGGGTCAGATATAAACCAAGTTTAGGTGGAGTTTATTTTCGTTATTCTGACTTTTTCCGTACTGCGTACTAGCTAGCATGACGGAGTTTCTATACAGCTGGGTGGGTGCTATGATGTTACTGATGTTGAACTTTATTTTGTTCATAAGTTATTAGAGTTGCCAACCGTCCCGTCTGGTATTCAGAGAAAATATTACGCGTTTCTTATTGAGGCGAAAAGGAACAGTTTGTCCCGTAATTCAGCTACAATGAAAAAGACACAAAGCTGGAGTTATTCTGTCTTTACGCTGCACAGCTGCCTCTTCTTCTTTCATTCTCCCCCCTCCCTTTCCCGTTTCTACTTCAATCATGAAAACTGATCAATGATCAGCTTATCGGCTCTCTTGTTTGTTTATCGCCCACTTTGCGCCAGAAAGAGGAAACCAGCCGATGTCGCGCTAAACAACAGCAGCACTTTTAAGCTTGATCAGCTGTTGTTAGAATTGATTTAATATTAATTTCTAGTATCAGCTGATGTTTGCTGGAGCCACAGCTGCAAAAAAGCTGCTGGTCATGATATCGGTTTGGTTATCTGGTGAGAGGGAAACATGAAGATGAAACCAGGAGATGTCCTTACTGAATCATCAGAGCTGAACAGGTGATGGAGAAACAGGTTTACCTTTTAGGTGACATAAATGAGTTGAAGGGAAGCTATGAACTGTTTCTGAGAGACAGATAACCCCAGGATCCTTTTTAGGTAGTTGACAGCTGGTAACTGTGCAGGTGCGGATCTAGCAAAGTTTTGCCAGGGGGGCAGGTAGGGCATTAACACGGAGAGGTGGGCACAAAGAAATACTTTTCTTTCTTATTCTCATTTAAAATGTCTAGCTTTTAAAAAATAATTATCTCAATCTTACAACAAACGATTGATGCATATATACCATCAAAACAGTTTACATCACTGTCACAACAGCGTTTGTTTTCATTCAAAGGCTTTATGATTTTTCCTATAATGGCCAGTCTCTAGTCAAAATGCCCGGGCCGATTTTTTTGTCCCCGTCCAGCCCTGTATGCAGCTCATCTGCAGTCTGGTGTTACCTACATCTTCCTATTCAGAAGGCAGAATTTCCGAGTTACAGTACAGTAAGTTGAGTACAATCAAAGCATCACGACTGCAGTTTTTGTGTTGGATGTAAAAGGTACACATGACGCTGTGACATAGGCTAGAATCATGGCAGCGGTCAATGATGGTCCAGGCATGGGATTTCTCTCGTGGAAATATGCACATTATCTTTTCCTTTCTATTGGTAGGTGGCACAGTGCACTTGTGGCAAGTGAGCAAGCTAGAAGACTGGCAAAGTTGTGGAAGCAACACATTAACAAGAGAATTCTGAGTAAAACCAAAGTTACTTTCCCTAGTAACTAGTTACTTTGAAAGTAACGAGTAACTTGAAGTAACTGAGTTACTTTTGAGAGAAGTAACTAGTAATGTAACTAAGTTACTATTTTAAAGTAACTTACCCAACACTGATTGTGACACAGTTCTGTTGTGTAAAAAGATGTAAAAAATATAGCAAAACCTTGCTCAAGTTTCCATAGTTTTTAAAAACATGTGTCTGCATTAAAAACGAGAGTCCAACCACAGCAAGTGTTTTTCTCAAAACTGATATTTCCAATAATTGTCCATTTTCTTTGGCTATCCAAAGTAATCTTGAGTGAAACCAACAATAATCTTCTATCTTTATTTATTCCATTGAAACAAAACAAATCATACACCACAATGTTTGAGACACCCAAATCACCTTCCTACAAAGAGACAATTATACCAGTGTTTCCACAATGAAGACTGATATGGTGCCAAACCTTAGATCCATTAACCTCCACACTGATCTCATTCTAAATAATGCTTCAAATGTACTGACTCCAGCAGTTACAAATGTCTCACATGCGCTGACATGAGTCAGCTGGTTTCCTCAGTAATATGAGCCTCATTATAAACTAAATGGTAAGCAGACTGGTTCTTATATAGTGCTTTTCCAATTTACCTGAGCATTCAAAGTTCTTCGTACTTCATAAGCTACATGAAGTTTCTGTAAACTCATTCTCCTATGATTCATTCACAGATGAGCCATATAGAGCAATATTCTCTAGACAGATCTTCACTCTGTCTGTACATGCAATTTATGAGGATGTTTGTTCGTGTATACATCATCCGACATTGCTTTTAAATATCATCATTGTTGGTCATTTGATCTGCAGATAGATGTCTAAGATATTTAACCTTATTACAGACAGTAAGATTATTATCTGATTATTTAAACTTGAAAATCTTTGATATTCGTCCTCCTTGGTTCTACAAATCATTGTGCAGTGTTCTGGCATTGTGTCTGTTTCTCTGTATTTCTATGCTGTTTTCCACACCATAAGCAGAACATGTGTGAAGAATTAAGAGACTACTAGGACTAAATACCATAAGATCATCTGCATACATAATATTACCAACTAAGCACTTAGTTTTATAGGCTCTGAATGCCTTTGATAATTCATAAACATGCAGATTAAAAACTATTGGGGACAAAATTGCTCCTTGTTGAACTCTGTAGCCCACCGAGGGGCCAAAATGATAACCCCCCACCCCCCATTTTTCTTGCAAAGTTTGTTTTCCATATCAATAAACCAGAATTCTCACACATAAAGACTAATGAATTTCTAATGTTCAAAAACAGTTTAATAAATGCACTGTCAAAAAAAGTAAGGGTTAATGATACAGCATTTGTAGAGGAATGTGTCTTGAAATTACAATAGTATACATTGGTGAGCAGGCAACCCAATAATGTATATATATCACCGGTACAAAGTTAACTAACTAACTATTTTTTTAACCAATAAAGAACATTTGAATGAACAGTGGTAATAAAGACACCAACCCTTTACATATAATTGCAATACATGAACTGAAGAACACTTCACAGGAATGACAGATATTCTGATCAGTTTTCATCAAACTAACTTTACATCACACAGTTTCTCAATCCTCCTACCTCACTCTAATGAAAACAGGCATCTCCAACTATCCCTCTGGACTGAGCAGAGCCGAAAATGTTGTACTCGTGTGCACCGTTTTTGCTGTGTGATTTTTGAGTCAGTTTTATTCCTCTTATTCTTGCTATCTTAAAATACTCTGAAACCAGACACTGTGACTTCTTATTTTTCCTAAATGTCATTGTCATAGCATTTTTGTACTTCCCACTGAAAATGTGAAAAAGTGATGGAAGGGAAATATGCCAGAAAATACTTTTTCTTATTGTGACTCATTGTGACTAAGAAATCAAGCCAATGTTAGCAGCCTTGTTTGTGCTAAGGTGCAATTTGCACAGATACTGTGATGGAAACTCTGAGATAATAATAGGGGTCCACAGTTATGGTGCACATCTAGTCCGTCTTTTTAGAAAAGGCATTGAAAATGATTAATTTAATTAACTGGTTAAGTCCTTGAAACCATTGAGAAAAACCACAGTTATTATTACACTGGACTAAAGCCTTCTTTGAAAACAAAACATATCCGTGTCACTGGTGTAGTTTGCTGTTTCAAAAACACAACACAATCATCATATAAAGCCTGTTATCTGAGACACTTACTTGTGTCTAAAATGTGAAAAACACAAAGAGAAGCACATGGACTTAACAGGGGAACAAGGCTCCCATGTCAAGGTTGACCTGAGTGATGAGGTGAAGAAGCCATAATCTCTTCAATAAGGACTTCTCAAGAATTTCTTGCAGGCAATTTTTATTCTGGGTTTCTGAATGTGGGTTTCCATTAAAATACAGCTTGTTGATTCTCTCGCTTATGCAACTGAAAGCATATCTACTGATCTTTTCATCTCCTATTTTTGTGAGTAAATATTTTAATGTGTCTTTGTCTCAGTTACTGAATCGTTTCTCTGTTTTGTTTTTGAATAAGGGACCGAATGTGTCTCAGCTTCCTCGTTTTCGGGTTGACCGATAGTAACCCGGGTCTCTCTCTTTTTGCAGGATTTAATTAACATGCAACATGTTTCACTTTCAGCCGTGCAGCTCGTAAATTGTCCTCCTTGGAGAAACATATCGTAATTTTTAAGGAGTACCTATGCTTGAAAAATATGCGGGTCCAGAAAAACAGGAATAAAACAGGTCAGGATGAAAATGAAGAAGTACAGGAGGAGAAGGAGAAGGAGGATGATTTTGTCCGATAGTAACCCCGGCAGTGGAGGAAGGGAGGTTTGTCCGATAGTAACCTCGGCAGAGAATGATGGAGAAAAGCAGAGTAGGAGGGGGTGGTGTACATATCACCTAAATTTAACTCCGCATCGCAAAAATGTGTCACATCTGTTTGCTGTGCTTTAAAGAAATTACTGCCCTAAAACTGCATGGTTTTTAAAACCGTGTCAGTGCCACATTACACCCGTGGTCTTTTGCACTAAGCAATGCGGCGAGATAAACACGACACGGGAATTTTTTTTTTATTTTTATATTTGCATATATTTATCTAATGATTGTCACAGATAACATTGAATTGGTCTACGTACAATAGGACACCTTTCTCCTAACTGTGCAGCAGGCTACAAAAATGACTCCCGTATTCAGGAGTTCTGTTATATCGACTCCCTGCATGCAACGTAGACATCTTATGTAACATTAAGGAGCTGTGGGAAATTTGATTGACAAAAACATTAGTAACATAACATAATAATGAGGTTTTTTTCCCACTTGTTCTAAATTCCGGACTATTGTGTTTTATTGTCTGGTATTCGTGTAGGGCAGTATCATTTATGATTATGGCAGCAAATGTCACTGTTCCTTAAGTGCTCCACAGAGTTTACCTTCCTCTCTTCTCAGGAAGTGAAAAATGCAGAATGGCCTAAAGACACATGCATAACAGAATCAGCGTAGTCTTTAAATTCATATTTGTCAGATGTCAGCAGACATACATATTTAACCTATCTGGAAAAATGAGCCCACGTTAAAGATGTGTGCTAGTATCTACATCTAGATGAAGGTACTAGCGATTTATTTGTGGACATCATTAATGGAATATAACATCAGTGTGGAAGTCATTGCCTTTAGTCATTGCCTAAAGCAGGAGGTTGGCTGGAGTTATTAAAAAAATAATAAATTAGAAAATGGTACTTTATTCTACTGCAGTCTGTGCCCTGTGATATTTTTTGTGTTTGACTTTTGTGTTACAATATGTATATTTATCATATTTATTGTGTATGTTATTCATTTAAATATTTTTTAAAGGCCCAACAAGGGACAGACATATTTCTTTTTCTATTTCTTTTTCTATTTTTTTTTTTCTATCTTTATTCTTACGGTTTTCGGAGGTTAAGAACGGCATTTGAACGCATCGCGGTTTGACCGCAAGTTACCTCGCACTGCAGCCGCCGGAGAACTGGGTGAAAGGGGAATGATGTCACTGCTTAGCCGACGGATGAGAACAATAAAGACGCCGAGACTACTGGAAATGGTTACTGGGCATAAATACAGCAGCGAAGACGCTTGAATAATTTATCACTTAAAGCATGTTTTAAATCTGAACAGGAAACAGATACTAAGTTTACATTTCTTAAACTTACAGTATCATTTAACGTGGAGTCAGTTATACCGGATAGTCTTAGAACAGTTTTGTTTCCCTTTCCTTTTTCCTGTTTCATAATCATAAACAAAGAGGCTTTTCATCTGTCAACTAATGACTTGTTAATAGTTCACTTAACATGTTTGTTTTTATTTTCATTGCCACACTTCAACACTTATATAAAGATCCATAGCTGCAGATAATTTAAGATTAAATCTCAGAATCGTTGCTGTTTGTTTCCTTTTTAAACAAGTTGTGTGTTGTGGATCCAACCAGGTCACATCAACAGCAGAAACTGACACAAGCTCAGCTCAGAATGAACTATATATGCTGTGAGGTCAATCCGTGCTTCACTGGATAAGTAATAAATCAGATTTAATTGGCTCTGATGTGGCAAGAAGTTCTAAGAGGACCGGGGGTTTTAAATCACAAGAAAGGGTCGAGAAAGGATCACAGCTTTGAATCCTTGACCTATGACAGAGTCAAAGGAATAAAAAAACTTTTCTGTATTGTAATTTAAAGATCTAAAGAAAAAAATCACCAGGAAGGCACATAAGTAAGCTTTGGGTGACCGTACAAATTTTGTGTTGAGTACAGTGCAGTCACTGAGCTGCTTTCTTGTGTGTATGTAAGGTGTATATGCGTATGTTGTTGTTTTTTTGATCATGTGGGCTATTATCAGTTGCTATTAAATATCTCAAAATCTTAGCAACAAAAATGCAAACTGCATTGTTTTCCTTTATTTTGTCTCTTTGTTGATTTATTGCATAAACTCATGACCAGTAACTCACACACTGAATAATGATTTTCCGTGTAGCTGCAATGAAGCTCTTTCACTCCACTGGGGACGACCTACATATTCGCAGTTGTTGAATGAGCCTGTTGTTGTTGTTGTTGTTGTTGTTCCACTGGGTTTCAGATTTTTGATTTTTGATTTCTTTTTCTGCGAACCATCTGAAAGAATGTATTCTCACAAGTCATGACCCAAACTAATTTGTATTCTGTTATGTGCCCTATGTCCTGCTTTATTTCTAAGCAAGCATTTCTAAGCAAGTGGTAAACAAGTGTTTCAGCTTTTGGGACCAACTGTACAAATAGATCCATACACAATTATAAAATGTTCTATTTTTTGGTTCCCATTATAACATCTCTGCAACAAATCCAGCTATGATGAAGCTTATAATAAGCTTATTGGCTTCACAGCTTGTTTATACTTTGTTTAATCATCTCTAAAATGATATCAAAGGCCCCTTTGAAGGGTGTGAAAAGTCTTTGAAATAAAAGCATGGGGAAAATATAGCATTAACTTCATATAGTAACAAAGTGACAAGTGGACAACTGTAGTTTCTGGTATGGCTACTGAGGGTTTCTTCTATATTAAAACACCCAACTTTAGTCATGAGAAGGACATGTTTATAGTCGGACACCAAAAAAGCAACAAGAAAAGGTTTAATTTTGGTTGATTTACAATTTTTTTTAACTTTTACATTTTGCTAAGGGTTAAGTTAGGTTTATGGTGTGGTTGGTGTGTGCAAACACAGGCAGCTGTAGACAGTATCTCTCTGTTAGACCTCGCCTCTGCTAATGTGAGTCTGGACATCTCAACTGTGTTTGTAGTCTTTGTTCTTTTGGAGCCTTTTAATGAGATTATCTGATGGTTATCTCGGCAAGGTGCGAGCCATCCTGACATTTCTTTATCTTATTAGTCTTTTACTTAGCACTAATTACGAGGTATTTGGTGCTAATGACACTTCAATTTTTCATCAAAAAGACAGCGATCTTTTATTAACACTATATGGTAATAATATGGAGTTAAACTGGATAAAATTAGACCTACTGGCATGAAAAGACTTTACATCTTGCCATGTTTCATTATTTTGTGTCACCAAGATGATACAGTTATCTTCAGGCAAGGATTTGAAAACCTTTTCTTTTTATTGTTTTTAGGTCATTCTCACAGGAAACTTTAAAGATCAGTACCTACAGCTGATGGCATCATGTATACCCATGTAAAACAGCAATGATGATGCAATTCACTGTGTTCTGGGAAAACACTAAACAACTTTTTTGAAAGTTTTTAAATAAATGGGCTACAGTTAATGTTACAGATATAGAAACTCATAAATGAAACATTCATAACACCTCTCCTGTCCTTGACACATTTTTTTGCAATATAAAAAGAAAAGAAACACATTTCCTTTCAAGTTCGATTGATGATAGTACGAAAACATTCATCAAAAGGAATCATCGGGGTAAGCGCTGTATAATACATAATTTAGCTTAGGTGAAACTTGTTTGTTGAATAAAGTATGTTACATAATGTGTTTACAGTGTTATTGTGCTATTGTAAACTTTTCTCTGACCTGACCAGAGTGTATGTGTGAGAATTTAAGGATGTTTATGTGAACATATTTATATGTGCATTCATTGCTTTGATGACCTTCAAAAAAAGTTGTAAAATATTTTCTCACACGCTGCCAATGGGTTGTAAACCACACCACGATGTTACTTTTTGTCAGTTTATTCCCGACCCTGTACAGGAATTCCTTTCCTTATAAATGTGGATAATTTATGGCCACATGATCAGATATCCTTTTGGAATGCAACAAGTCTTGCATGTTTGGATAACTCTGAAGAAGACTCTTCTGCAGGTCACAGAAAGCAGGTCACAGAGACAAATTTATGCATTAGAGTTGCACTTTTACTCTAAGCTGCTTGCATGTTTTATGTCGTGATCACAAAAAGGACTTAAATGTAGACACACAAAGTAAACTGGAAGGTGAAATAAACAATAGTGATTAAAATAAAAGTTTTTGGCAAACAAAAAGCCTCTGGAAGAACAGATAAGTCCCAATAAAACCATCAAAGAAACATCTGCAGATTAAAGCTGAAAATCGAAAAAAATGCAAGAAATCGCAAAATGGCCTGAATTTGTATAGCACTTTACATGTTCAGTCATCCACACACACACACACACACTGGTGATGGCAACCTACATTGCAGCCACAGCCACCCTGGGGCACCCTGACGGAGGTGAGGCTGCCAGACACTGGTGCCACCGGGCCATTTTACCACCACCAGTAGGCAACGGGTGAAGTGTCTTGCCCAAGGACACAACGACCGAGACTGCCCGAGTTGGGGCTCGAACCGGCAACCTTCCGATTACAAGACAAACGGCCAACTCTTGAGCCACGATCGCCCCAGACACAAAACATAAATCATACTGGGAATAATAAAAATCAGCTGTTGTGGATCTCTGCCACTGCTTTTCAGATATAGCAGAATAAGAGAAACTGGAGTCTAGTTTACCCTATTTTTGTGTTAAATTAGAATTTTAATGTAGATATTTTATGCAAACAAACAAAGCAGTCACAATTATAGTAATGGTTGAGTCAGTAAAATGGACTTTCTCACAGAATATAATAATTCTAACTGACGTCCATTGTGCTGAATGTGTGAGGAATACAGGAAAGGGACCTCAAACATCTAAAATGATATAAAAGTTATTATATGTGATTAGTCAGACAGTGGGCAAGTTTTCATATTTTGTCATTTGAGTGTGTAAATAGTGTGCGTGTGTGTGTGTGTGTGTGTGTCAGTGCTGACTAGCCATCTGCCGCCCTCTGTTCTATATAACGGTCTATTCTTCTCAAACAGCTGGCGACCACACTGACCTCCGCCTATTCTCTCTCTCTGTCTGTCTGCTTTTCTTTTCTCAGTCTAGCATTTAGTAAGTATTTAGGTCCCTACACTGCATGTGGTATCCCAGCCTCACCATTTAACGTCTGTTTAAATGCTCTTTACTTTTTCAAAGGTAACGCTCGAGATCACATTTGTAACTTTGTTTCACTACAGAGCGATCTCACTGAAAACGATAAGTTGCTGTTGTGTTGTTGTCCTCCCTCAGTGTTGTGCTAAATGTTTAAAACACTAAGAGTGAGCCTGTAACACAGGGGAGTGGAAAGTAACAATGCGACAAGGTTACTGGGTTCAAGATTAAATGTAACAAACCTACCAATGTCACACACACTGATTTAACTGTGGGCGAGACCAAAATTAAGGGTGTTTAGTCATTTTTGATCGAGAAGATTTGAAATTGTGTAAAATGCATCTAAGTAGTGGTCAAAATATGAGCCTTGAATGTTAAAAAAAAAGAAAAACGTGTTTCAAAATTCTTTTCAAAAAGCCCAGTGCAAGTAGAGGTTGAAGGAAGATGAAGTAGAAAGACATTGGGTGTAATTTGTTTGACTGAACCCAGGAGACCTGCTGGCTGATGCCAGCTTTTATAATGTAGAAGTAGGTTCACCAGTTTTCCTGATAATTTTTAACTCAAAACAGATGAGTAACCTGTAGGTGGTGTCATTATTACATTATATCTATGCATGCAAGCAAAGCTAAAGTTAGCTATAAAAGCATAAAATATGTTGTTGTTTAAGTAATTTTAATGTATTCTATGTTAACCGCTGATGGTCTCACAGTCTAAAAAGGTGAACAGAAACATAATTTAAGAATGTTTCTGCAGAGATAACCTGTTTTTATGTGTTCAGATCTTCTTGTCGTTTCCTTTATTTTGCTCCTGTCTCTTTAAACATTTCACCCCTGCTGACAACTTTCAGCCATTTTAGGAATCTCTGCACACTGTTTGCAGGGAAGTAATGCTATGTTATTTTGACCCCCTCTTTCTGTTCTGCCTCTTTCACCCCACCATTTGGAATTCTTGTCCTATATTTTTCTTTCTCTGATTCTGCTGTCGCAGTTGTTTTCTCCTGTCAGGGCCTCTGTCTGCTTGTGCTGATCAAGCAACATTTATGTCCTGTGCAAGTTATTCATGCTCACAGACACGCACATGCACAACCACACGCACAACCAGCAACACACAGGGAGTCTCATCAACCAAGTTCAATGCCATGCTCAGAGATAACTTATTTAGAAAAGCTAATGGAATTTATTTCCTAATAGGTTTTGGTTTCAGCTGTGAAAGTTCCCCTGCATGTAATAAAACACAGCTGACAGCTATTCTTTCTCAATCTTAAATGATGCTGTGTTGGGGAAGATGTCTCTGTAAACGCTTTTGAAACTAGGCACACACAGATGCAAGCACGCATGCATGTACACAGACATATACAAACAGATTATTACAGCAAAGCTCTGCTGTCGTTCCCAAAGGAGAACCCGTGGCTATTTTTGGCAGTGTGGAGGACTTAATACTGAGTGAGAGAGGTTTATAGAAAAAGGATTGAATAACCCCCGTGATCCTCTCTAGAGTGAGAGAGACAAAATTATTGCTGGTAAGATAATTTGCATTAACACAAATGACAAAACAGAAGTTTAAAGTTATAAATATAGCAAAACAAACAAACAAACAAACAGTCTCCTCATTTTTCTCAAGTAATTTTCAGTAGATAACTGGAAACTTGAAAACCAACAAGTCTATCTGTAAATGCCAGATCTGTCTGTGGTACCTTCAGAGGTTAATTATTAACATGCACAGCTCATTTTATGTAATGTACAACAGGTGAAAAGTACAACACCTTATACTAGAGCTTTAAAAACAGCCTGCTTTCAAAAGAAAAACACATTTGCTATTAAATGCAATATCAATAAAAAAAAACAGAGATAATACCAATGAGAGGCCCAATGACAGCAACCAATCTTGCATTGCAGTGGCACATTGTGATACATAAAGTTCAACATTTTTAAAAGGCTACTTATTAACTAGAAAAAAAATATGCTAGTGAACCTACAAGTTGCTCTGTTGATTAAAGACCAGCTGCTAGTTGACGAGAGACCCGGAATGGCTAACCGAAGGCCAGACGGTCCTGATCCACAAGGATCTGTGGATCAGGACCTATGCTGTTCTGCATAGGCCTTAACCCCCTCAGTGAGATAACTGACAAGACTGGCTACGGATACCGACTACGGAATAGAGCAGTTGTCAGCCACCTCCTGTACATGGATGACATCAAGCTGTATGCCAAGAGTGAACGAGACATTGATTCACTGATCCACACCACCAGGATATACAGCAATGACATCGGAATGTCGTTCGGGCTGGAGAAGTGTAGTCGGATGGTAACAAAGAGAGGGAAGGTAGCCAGAACAGAGGGGATCAAACTACCAGAAGGCAACATTGCAGACATAGAGGACAGTTACAAGTACCTGGAATGGGAACCATGAACCATGAAGAGGCCGCTAGGAAAGCTGCAACTACCAAGTACCTGCAGAGGGTCAGGCAAGTCCTGAGGAGTCAGCTGAACGGTAATAACAAGATCTGGGCTATCAACACGTACGCCCTGCCTGTGATCAGGTACCCTGCTGGGGTAATAGGCTGGCCAAAGGAGGAGATAGAAGCCGCTGACATCAAGACAAGAAAGCTCCTTACCATGCATGGAGGGTTTCACCCCAAGTCCAGCACCCTGAGGCTGTACGCTAAGCGGAAGGAAGTGGGCCGGGGACTGGTGAGTGTCAGCACCACAGTCCAGGATGAGACAAGGAACATCCACGAATACATCACGAAGATGGCCCCAACTGACAGCGTGCTCAGTGAATACCTCAGGCAGCAGAAAACCAAGAAAATGGAAGAAGGCGAGGAACCATCATGGAAGGACAGGCCCCTGCACGGTATGTACCACTGGCAGATAGAGAAGGTGGCTGATATCCAGAAATCCTACCAGTGGCTGGACAAAGCTGTACTGAAAGACAGCACAGAGGCACTAATCATGGCAGCACAGGAACAAGCGCTGAGCACAAGATTCATTGAGGCTGGGGTCTATCACACCAGGCAAGACCCCAGGTGCAGGCTGTGTAAAGATGCTCCAGAGACAATCCAGCACATAACAGCAGGGTGCAAGATGCTAGCAGGCAAGGCATACATGGAACGCCATAACCAAGTGGCTGGCATAGTGTACAGGAACATCTGTGCCGAGTATAACCTGGAAGTCCCGGGGTCAAAATGGGAGATGCCCCCAATGGTGGTGGAGAATGACCGAGCTAAGATCCTGTGGGACTTCTAGATGCAGACGGACAAAATGGTGGTGGCTAACCAACCGGACATAGTGGTGGTAGACAAACAGAAGAAGACGGCCGTAGTGATCGATGTAGCGTTTCCAAATGACAGCAATATCAGGAAGAAGGAACATGAGAAGCTCGAGAAATACCAAGGGCTCAGAGAAGAGCTCGAGAAGATGTGGAGGGTGAAGGTGACGGTGGTCCCAGTGGTAATTGGAGCACTAGGTGCAGTGACTCCCAAGCTAGACGAGTGGCTCCAGCAGATCCCGGGAACAACAGTGGAGATCTCTGTCCAGAAGAGCGCAGTCCTGGGAACAGCTAAGATACTGCGCAGGACCCTCAAGCTCCCAGGCCTCTGGTAGAGGACCCAAGCTTGAAGGACTGACCGCCCACAGGGGCGAGTGGGGAATTATTTTTCTTTTTTTCTATATAAAATTCGTCCAAAGCACATCATCATCATATATTTGCTTTAAGAAACTCTGCTGTTCCACAAGGGACATTATAAAAAAAACTCTGAAATTCCAGCAAAAGTACTTAATACTCTTATCACTGAACAGTGCAAACTGGCTCTAATCTGGGAGGACCTGGTGTGCAGCTGAGCAAAAAATGCATCAGACTCTGGCCTTCTTTGCAACTCTCAGGCAAAGTTGCTAACATGAGGAAAAAGTCAAAAATTAAATAAAAATAATACTGGATGGAATATCAGAGGGGGAGGGGGGGATTGTAATGTTTTACAAAGAGACAGCTTAAGGTGACTAAAAAAGAGCATTGTGAAAATTGTGAGTTTGGGGTATTTTAATGAAGGTAAAGTGGGACGTTTGTGCTTGATAAAGGCTACTGTATCATCCTTTCTAACACAGCACCACACCCTGTGGACAAACATTAATGAGAGCTGTTTTCCTCCCATAACAGGGCAGTGACCCAAAGCACTGCTCCAAAACTTGCAACAACTATTTAGAAAGTGAAGCAGTCATCTGACATTCTGTCTCTAGTGAATCAGGTAGCACACCAACACCAATAAATTGTTGTGGGACCCGCTTGACCATATAATGCATAATAACAGACAGCTAGAATGCCAGATGTGTGTAAACATGTGACTGATCATCATTGTGATGGTGATAGCTGATTCTTAGATCAAAACATGATCTAAGAAAAACATTTCAATTACATTTTTAAAGATTAGTTCTTCAAGCCTCAGAAATGTCTTTTATACACTTCAATTTCATGAGTAGATTTTCATTTTTCCAGTCCAGTGACTGTCAAAAACACACAATTCACTTTTATTGGAACCTGCACTTGCCTGCACATGTTTCAGATCCGCTACAATGTTAATGAAAGCAATTTAAACGAAAACCTAGTTGAGATCAAAAAGACGAAGCTGAATAACTCAAACGAGAAAAAAACGAAGGAAGCATGGAAAAATGAAGAAAAAGAGCAGAGGTGTATAGATTGTGAGAAGAGAGGACACAAATAGGGGACAGCAAACCAGCACAGCTGCCCCAGTGAAAAAAGATGAGCCTCTTTTTCTTTTTTTAACGTTCCTCCTCATGCTGCTCTCGCCGCATCCACGTGAGAGACAAGGGGAAGGAGGGGAGAAGCAGAGAAATGAGGAGAAAAGGGCTAAAAACCACTGCATGGCAAACCTGCGCCATCTCTCAGCCAAAAACCCTCCTTAAGAAGTTATTTGATTAAAGACTTAGGTTTAAAATGTCTTGGTATAACAGTGAGGACAAGTTAAAGCCAAATATAAGAAAAAAGTTGTAAATTAAATGTTGAATTGATAATAGGATAAATGGAAAGAGTCTAAAAAGGAAAAGAAAAAATGTTAAGAATGGGTATATTTGATAGCACGATGATGACCCCAAAAGACATCTAAACGCACGTGCTTGTGCTAGGGTTTTTTTGCTGTGAACCTGAGCTGGTTTGCTGAAAGCTGGTTTGGCGATTTTTGGCAAAGCCAGTGATTTGGGGATATAAATAAATCTGTTATGTGATGGCTTTGACCAGTGGAACCCGGGAACCAGCTACAGGATTCCATCATGATTAGGTCAGCCTCTTAGTCTCCATGAAACCTGGAAGAATCCCTTATCCTGGTGTCAAATCCATGCACAGCACACTGAACAAAACACACTGATGTGTACATAATTAAACATATTTAACAAGCGAGTCCAAAAACTTTTGACAATGTGACTCAGGCTGAGGCTAGTTATTTCTTTTACAGGAAAAACTTGCAGCAAGCAGCAGTATCATAATGAAGCCTTACCTAAGCAGTCATGCGAGCAGTTATTTTGTGGGAGTAGGCCATTGCCTCGAGGAAATGCCTGATATCTCATACTGAAACTCCATGAAATTCTCTAGGTGAAAAGTAGGAACATATAACTCTCATTTCTTTCAGCTACATTTACCAATAGGGTGTGAACGTCTCTGCTGTCAGTCTTGTATTTCATTTTCTTTAGCCTGATGAGAGGACGATGTGTTCTCAAAGTAGTTTGCTTTTATATTCCTAAAATAGAACTGAAACTAGAAGAATGGTCTCCAATTTTTCTTCTTTGCACAAAAGGACAAAAAAACTATTAAACTTGAAGAATGATGTCTGCAGCCTCACTAATAGCATTTTCTCTCATCTGTTCAAGTAGTCCTTGTGTCTCCCTCAAAGAAGACTATGGTTCTCTTTACAGTTTTTTTGAGTTCTCTGGTCACTTCTGTCACATCATAACATTTAGCTATATAAATAGACAAAATCTATTGGTTGACATATATTTACTGATATATGTCAGTAAATATATGGTTATGTCAGTAAATATACCTGCTGATTGACATGGGGGTCCACAGGGACTAAGTAAAGCGCTATACAAATACAGGCCATTTACCATTTACCAATTCCAAACATACATATTGCTAATCTGAAAAATCTTATACAGAAAAGGAAACATTTTTCTTTCCTCACCTCTTCTCTCTACTATGGTAACAGCGTCTTATTCCTGGTAACGCTTCACAGGCAGCATTTTCCCATCAGTGCTGTTTTTGTATGAAGGCCACAGTATCTTTGTGTAGTCTGCTCTGGTTGGCCCCAGGTGCATTATGTCCTCTCATGAAGGACAGTCTTTCAGTTTAGTGTGCATTTGTTTTTCTGTGTGTTCTTGTAGAGCCTACGTATATGTTGTTGTCCATATTTGTTACATAATATAATTTCAAAATGACCATGAAGGTCTGGATCCGTGGAATGAGTCATCTTATTCTCTTTGGACTCCAGCTGCAACAGCAAGACCAGCGGCAATGGCAATGCTGGTCTCTAGCTCCATCTGCTGCACCACATTTGGAAAAGCACGTTTGTGAAACAAAACATTTGTATACATTTTCAGTTCACTTGGTTATTGTATTTGCCTTTTTTAAAAACTTGTTTCGACCTTTCCCACTTTCTCATAATACATAAAGGTACAAAGATATGACGTATGAAGTAATGAGGCTTATTTGATGTTGTCTTTAACTCTTTAACTCACACAGAGTGTCTTTACCTCTGATGTTTAACTCCTGATGATCTAGTGAGATTATCTCTTGCATCAGTGCGAATGCAGAGTTGACATCAATAGCGTGAAATTAGTCACATTTATGGAGAAATACTGTCATCCTAGAAAAATACTCCATTGATTTAGTGTATTACATACTCTCACAGCAGAGTTAGAGCATTGCTTTTACTATAACAACAGATTTTTACATTTGATTCAGTTCAGCTGAAGATTGTCAACAAATGTAGTGTATTTTACAACTTTGTCATACAGCTTCGATTTGGTCAGCCTGCTAAAATGTGTTTTAAGAGTTAAAAAAGCCAGGTGATATAAGCAGTCCTCAGTTTATTAAATATGTTAGACTTCATGTTCCCACAATCCAAGGAAATTTAATTGCAATATACTCATGGAGCCTTTGATGGTTTGAAGTATTAATTCACACAGCGAGAGGAATAAAGTTACATTAGAGACTTGAAATAAGATTGATAGCTGTTGTATTTCAGGTAAAATGGAACACTCACTCAAATCATCTACTGAAAAAGAAAAGAATCAGTTTTCTTGCCTTTCCTCATCCAAGGGTGTGCACTCTGAGGGTTCCCCCCCCCCCCAGTTGCAAAAATGAAAGAGTTAACCAAGCAGAACCAGGCATTGATTTTTAAATAGTCAGTGCTGCTTTAAGTAGTACTGAAACCTTTACATGTCAAAATGTTTACTTCAATGTAAAGCACAAATTTAGAATTTAGATAGAAAAATGTGGAACCAACAGGTTTGATGCAACTTTGCTCTACAACCTTTAATGAGACTTCCACAAAAACAGCAACATTCTGTTTTCTCTTCTTTAATGTCACACATCTGCAGTGGCAGATGTGTGGAGCAGAGGGAGACAGGACCCAAGTGCAGACATAACTGTGAGTGAGCCTTTATTTACAGTGAGGACAGAATACAAACAAAAACAGAAAAATGTCAAAGACTAAACTAAAGTAAGCAACTACAAAAGCAATATAAAGAAACTAAAAACCTTGAGAACCTGATTGGAGACATGAAACACAGAACACGAAAACCTGAGCCAAAGAACCCTGGAACAAGCAGAGGATGATGCACAGGCAATCCAGCAACAAACAGATGAAGACAAAGGGCTTAAATACACAGATGGATAATGAGGGAATGAGACAAAGGAGGAGAGCACAGCTGTGAGAAATCACACACAACGAGACCGGGGGAAGGAAAACGGAAAATGCTAACATAGCACACGAGACTGTCAAAGTAAAACAGGAAACATGAGAGACGCAATCCAAATTATGTTAATCATATAAACTCCACAAACTGCATCTCGACTCCTACAATTTCAATGACCCTAAGACTAGAAGGAATCACATGTAATGTTACTCTTATTTTATTGTCTTAATGGGGCCCTATTTGTGGCTTCTTTGCTGTCCAGTATACAGTGCTTTACAAAAGTCTTCTATCACCCCTCACGTGTAGCAAACACAATGGGTATACATTATATAAGGATTAAACGTAGTTTAACAAGCTTGAAGGTCAATATTTGATATGACCACCTTTATTCTTCAACACAGCCTGAACTCTCTTTCTTTAAGTAGTCTTCAAGAATAGCTATACAAACTTCTTGAAGCAAATCCAAAGTTCTTTTTTTGTATGTTGGCCAGTGTTGGTCAAGTTACTTGAAAAAAGTAATCAGTAATTAATTACTGATTACTTCCCCAAAAAAGTAATCCCGTTACTTTACTGATTACTTATTTTCAAAAGTAATTAATTACTTAGTTACTTAGTTACTTAGTTACTTTTTAAAAACATGATTTACAACCTGAATAGGTGATAAAGCGATAGATCTTTCAGCCCAATTCTACTTTTTCTACATAATCCATCATACAAAATGTAATCAAATGGAAAAGTCTCTTTTTAAAACTTGTTTTGTTAGTTTTAATCTTTTAACTTTATGCATGAAGCAAAATTTTAATTATATGCACCGTTCTCTGACTGGAAGAAATTAGTTTAACATTTAAACCTATTTTCTGCACGTTCCAGCACATATAATATATATATATATATATATATATATATATATATATATATATATATATTTGTGTTTACACTCACGCTTTCAGATGCAAGTAAAACACAGCAGAAAATAAATAAAGTCAAAGACTAGCGGTCCTTTTGCTCTATTTTCACCTGTAAAGCAGGAGTAGGCGGAGGTTTATCCTGGTGCAGGTGTGCCGCAGCGGTCAGTGGAAGGATACGGCAGTTTCTCTGTGAGTTTCTCATTACGTCGTAGCTACTCGGTTTTTTTCGCTGTAAAAAGAAGTTTTCTTCCCACGCACAGCGGACACTAATGTTTTTGTCACTTTTTACGGAATCAAACTCAAAATAAGGTCAGTACTTCCATGCTTTAAAAGCTGCTCGCTCATACTCTCTCCCGCACTCAATATATGATCCATTGTTGATCTGCACACAGCTGTTGTCACGAACGTCGCACTCGCTTACCTCACTGTCATGAGACATTCTCGCAAGAAAATCACGGTTTTAGTAACGCAGTAACGCAGCGTTCCTACGGGAAAGTAACGGTAATCTAATTACCGTTTTTGCAATAGTAATCATTACTTTACTCGTTACTTGAAAAAAGTAATCGGATTACAGTAACGCGTTACTGCCCATCTCTGATGTTGGCTGGTGTCTGGACTCTTTTCTGTCCAGTTGATCCCACACTGTTTCAGTAATGCTGAGGTCAGATTCCAGCAAAGCCAATCAATGGCTGATAATGTTCAGCTGGCTGTTTTCTCCCGTGCTTGATCACAGAGTAGGTGGATCGACTGAAGGGATGGAGCGTTCAGGTCCTGTGTCAGGCCTTTGTTGGATTTTTCTCCTCTGTTTCTTAAAGACATAACTTTCTGATACAGTATCATCTGCTGTGGATAATTTTTTTTAGGCTTGGCACTTCTTTTTAAATGTTTTTGGAACAGACAACACGCCAGACTGACAGCTCTTTGGGAATCACCTTGCTGATACAAAAATGCCCTCTTAAGCCAATGTCAAAATCTGTTGTCTTTGACATTTTTTATGATTTCAACTAAAGAAACAAATTATATGTTTTTGCATCAGACACTAGTAACAAAGTGCCTAAAGCTACACTTTAAAATGAGTGAGTTCTTTGCTATGTTTTCTGTTATGTGTAGACACAACATTACTTCATCCTTTGAATTAGGTGCCAATTTTATGCTTGAACAACTCAGAGACCATTGTAAAATCATTCCTTTGAAAACAGACAGTAGCTGATCATTTTCAGAGGAATGGATTGAACTCAAAATGACTATAAAAGCAGCTGATGCTCAAAGAAAAACACTGAAAGACCTTTGAAAGGCCTGGAGAAATATTTTTAAATTATTACTTGTTTATAACTTAATTTCTTTAAAAACCCAAGACAAAAATTCCATAAAATACCATTGTTGTTAATTTGATCATTTCCTTTTCAGGCTTAAATGAAAATTTAATCTGCAAACTTTTCACGTACTTCTCAAATCTCTCATGCAGGGTTGTAATGTAACACACACACAGCAGCAACACATGTAAGACACAGCAACATATGACGCATGTTGTGTCCAAGTAATGTGAAGTACGCATATTAGCAAAGGTATTATTTCCTTGCTTGTGGATTGTTCACATCAGCATAACTTCAATTTTATGCTCGTTTCTTTTAGATATTCAGGTAAGAGCAGAAACATCTGTAACCATGAGGCCCTGCAACCTGACAACACTGGCCTGATCATATTGGATTCAGCCTCGATGGAATGACCTCCTTCAATGCATGAATACAGTCACTGTACAGGCATTTCTCTAAGTGAGCTGTGCCACATCAATGGCCATGCACTTTGTAGATTGCTTTGAATATTCCAAGTAATAATATTAAGAATGGCATTCTACTTCAGGGCCTTTGCCTTCAGCTAAACAGTCAGATTTGATACAATCAGAATCAGAATCATGTTTATTGGCTGATTCTGATTACAAAGGACTACTTTTGAAACTTGAGCAGTTCACAGATCTTCCAGCAGAGGGTATTCATGAGTAGAATTAGTGGCTCCTCAAAGTGCTGTATAAGAGAATTAGAGTAAAGAGAAAATATCCAGTTAGTGACAGTTCTGGGGTGAAAATGCCTTGCTGATGCCAATGGTCAGAGGGGAATGGCTGAACTGCTTCAAGCTAATAGGAAGGAAAAAATAAATCAAAAGTGACCAAACAAAAAAAAAAAATGTCAGCAATAAACCAGATTGTGTCATCTTCATGTGGGTCATGAGGATCCAGGGTGTTGTCTTGCTCAATGCCAAAGCAGAGCAGTTTGAATAGGGAGAAGTATCAGTATCACACAGGAATTGTGTGATCTTGTCTTTAATCATAACTCAGTAAAGTTTGATACATAAAGTTGAGCTATTTTTTTCTCTCCATGCAACACCACAGCACATCTTTTAAAAAATTAATAAACAATTGTAATTGGATTTAGAGTGAACGTTTTTGTACAAGCACACAAAGCACGCTTGTAAGGTATATTCAGTGTTAGAGCCAATGGGTACAAATCCTTATAATAATTTCACAATCTTTTGGCGACATCTTTTTTCTGCACCACACTGTATGTTAGATTTGCAAACAAAGTTCTAAAATGAAACATTGTGCGATAGTCCTACATTTAAACTGTTGCTCTAAGCTTTTGGAAGAGGTTAGGCGACTGCATATAAAACTGAGAAAACTGAATTTTGACATTTTTACATAAAAAGTTCCTCCCAAGAAAACATGAAAGAATAAATCGACTTGAACTCCAAAATAATGAATATCAGTAAGGTCAGCACTTATTTTCACAGAACTTAATCTATGGTAAGAAGCCTCACACTGTCAATTAAATCTGTAATAACTGTGGCACGGACACATTAAGGTGAACATCTCATTTTCAGGAGCCAGAAGTCTGTTCGTGCATGCATTTCATATTTTATGGATAAGGGCACCCACACATAAATAGGTATAATTAGGGGGTAAGGTGCTGAAATTAAAAGATAAACTTTAAAAGTCAGAGATAAAAGGTCAGAAGGTTGAATCCAATATGAGAAAATTAACAAGGTACTAAGGCACCATGTGTGATTTCTTAACAAAAAAATCCTTGCAGGTACTCTGTATCTATAGAGTGGAAAGTTTTAATGGTAATCTATAATTTACTGGTGCCTTATTAACCTGTCCCTCAAATTGGCTGATAACATTTCAGTAAGTCAGTAAACTTAGGCAGGTAGACATGGTTAGGACAACCTGCTGACATTCCCAGAATAGGACAAAGAAAGATGGTTTAAATGATTTTGATCACAGCATGGTTTTTGGTGTCAGACTGGCACTGGTGGTCTGAGTATTTCAGAAACTGATGATCTGCTGGGATTTTTCCACACAACCATCTCTAGGGTTTACTGATAATGGCCTAAAAAGAGAAGATATCCAGTGAGCAACAGTTCTGGGGTTAAAAATGCCTTTCTAATGCCAGAGGTGAGAGGGGAATGGCCAAATTGCTTCAAGCTAATAGGAAGGGGAAAAAAAAGTCAGATTACACTGCAAACACACAACCTTGAAACAACTGGGCCTGGAACACTCCTGTCAACTAAGAACTGAAAGCTGAGGATAACCTTTTCACTGGCTCACCGAAATTGGATGATAAAATGTAGGAAAAACATTGCTATTGGTGTCAAGAAACATTTGAATGGTATCATAATTTGCATTAATCACGTGAAGGAACAATTCCATCCTGGTTTGCATCAGTAGTTTAGTATGCTGCTGGTGCTGTAACGGTGTGGGGGATATTTTGTTGGCACCTCTTACTACCAATAGAGCATTGCTTGAATGCCTCAGCCTGCATGAGTATTGTTGCTGACCACATCTATCCCTACAGTGCACCCATCTTCTGATGGCTACTTCCAGCGGGATAACACACCAAATCAGAAATATCAAATTATCTTAAACTGGCTTCTTGACCATGACAGTGAGCCCACTGCACTCAAATGGCCTTTGCAGTCACAGACCTTCCAATGCAGCCAATGATACCATGATAACATGGCAGATGATGAATCTGCAGCTGTGATGCTATCATGTCAATATGAACTCTTAGGATCTCTTAAGAATATCAGTACGTTGTAAAAAGGTTTCCAGCAGGTTATGGACAAATATAACTGATCTTGCATGGAATCTGCTAGTCCCTCTTAAAAAAAAAAAAAAAAAAGAAGCATAGGACAACCTACATACATTTAAACTGGTCATACATTGAAGACATGCTGTATATGTCATATCATTCCAACATTGTACAAACCATTTTTTATGACTTTATTTAAGAACCTAAAATACAAAACATATATAAATCATGTTTTTTAAAACATGCTTTAAAAATTTGAATCTACAAGTAACAGGAGAACATAAGATTTGCATAGTTAAATCTGACTTATCATTTATATAACATTTAGGACTTTCAGATCTAATGCTGAATTTCTTCCTGTCAGCTACTATTTCAAATGAAATTTATATGGCTTGTTTATTAATTTATGGATGACAAACTCAGAAACCAAAACTTGCCCAGGTATCAGGTTTTCTATCCCAGATATGCTTGAGGAAAAGCCAGTAAAAAAGGCATTTTGCAGACTTCTCAGCTATTTGGCTTTAATGCAGTGTCCCGACCACTTAGGAGACGCCTTCATCTCCTGGTTCAACAGAAAATTTCATTAAACCAGGAAAGGATGATCAAGGTCAGTAGAATCTACTACCACTTGTTTGTTTTTAGATTCAGTTCAGTAAGTCTGATTACCCACAAAAACTATTCTCAGTTGGTTTTTGGTACTTCAGAAGGCAGAAAACACATTAGAGTGAAAAAAAATTGTAAAAGTAAAGATACTAATGCTTTCAAAATGGGCTGGGGAGAATAAGAGAGGCATAGTGTTTAGAAAGTTTGCTGAATTGCACTTTGTATTCGTATAACTTTTAAACCACAATCCTGTAATGTAAAATGCCCCAGTTTTCCATATTTGAAATATTCCTCAAATTTCAGCTATTCAGAATTGCCTTCTTTCAAAATTTTTTTTGAAAGAAGGCAATTCTGAATAGCTCAAATTTGAGATTTTTCATATTTTTTCTACACAGTAGATAACTATTATCAAGGCTTCAGTCATCACAACATTTAAATTAATTTAAATGTTGAACATTTAAGTGGTCTAAACACAATCTTCAGTCTAACACAACTGAAGATTGTGTTAGACTTTCAGAATTATTGTAGTGTCTTGCTTTACCAGCACTGTTGCTGTTTAGCCGTTTGTAAAAGATTGTACTGTTTTGGGCTTAAGGATCTGTGAACTCTTCTCATGCTGCTAATAATAATAAAAAATCCTCCTAAAAAAACTAAACAAAAACTGTTACAGACCAAAGTTGTTTTACCTCTGTAATTATTCTTCATCTTGGAAACGAACACAGACATAGGATTTACCGTCCAAGTAATTAAATTTTACTCATTTTATGTGTTAAAATGGGGCGACCGTGGCTCAAGAGTTGGGAGTTCGCCTTGTAATCGAAAGGTTGCCGGTTCGAGCCCCGGCTCGGACAGTCTCGGTCGTTGTGTCCTTGGGCGAGACGCTTCACCCGTTGCCTACTGGTGGTGGTCAGAGGGCCCGGTGGTGCCAGTGTTCGGCAGCCTCACCTCTGTCAGTGCGCCCCAGGGTGGCTGTGGCTACAATGTAGCTTGCCATCACCAGTGTGTGAATGGCTGGATGACTGAATGTATAAAGCGCTTTGGGGTCCTTAGGGACTAGTAAAGCGCTATACAAATATAGGCCATTTACCATTTAAACTCTGAAGAAAATAAAACCAGAGAGTTTTAATCAGTTCAGTTCTGTGGGTAACCACTGCAAGTGCCAAAGTAATACATATTTATTAGGTTTTATTGAAAATCAGAGCAACAGAGTAATACAAATAACTAGATCCTCATTCGTGCTGTCGATACTTGCAATTTTAATCAAAGTTAAACGTAAGTAACAGCTTTAAGATTTGATGAATAAAAGATTTTTAATGTCTTATATAACTCCCACTAACCCTAACAAACAGACACAATTCATGAACAAACAACTGCCCTGGGTTCCAGAAGACCAACACCAAGCAAACATTGAGCAGATAAGCCTAAAGGGTGCTATGAGAAGTTTGCCAAGTTTTAATATATTGAGAAGAAGATAGTATCGGCATTTAGTTTAAAAAAAAATATAAAATATAAAATAAATATAAAAAATTAAAAAAATATAAAAAAAATAAACCTTTGTGTGTATATATATATATATATATACACACATATGGTCCCAGTGGTAATCGGAGCACTAGGTGCAGTGACTCCCAAGCTAGGCGAGTGTCTCCAGCAGATCCTGGGAACAACATCTGAGATCTCTGTCCAGAAGAGCGCAGTCCTAGGAACAGCTAAGATACTGCGCAGGACCCTCAAGCTCCCAGGCCTCTGGTAGAGGACCCGAGCTTGAAGGATTGACTGCCCACTGGGGCGAGTGGGGAATTTTTATATATATATATATAGATATATAGATATATATATATATGCCTCTGTCGCCTCTGTCAGTGCGCCCCAGGGCAGCTGTGGCTACAATGTAGCTGCCATTGCCAGTGTGTGAATGTGTGTGTGGATGGGTGAATGACTGAATGTAGTGTGAAGCGCTTTGGGGTCCTTAGGGACTGAGTAAAGTGCTATACAAATGCAGGCCATTTACCATTTACCATATGTGTATATTAATTAATCTCCTAGCATCTGCTAGCATTAATTATGTATATTAATGTAGCAGAGACATATAAGGTGCATGTATTTCCTGATGTGATAACAGCATTCCAGCAGGTTTCACTGGGTGCTGTGGGGAGTGAATGACAAGATAGCAGTGGAAGGAGATGTGATAAACCTGTAATTGGATGAATGCTGAATATCTCACTCCACTAGGCAACAGAAAATGAAAAAGTCTCCTACTAGCTAACCAATCACCAACTTTGCATATGAATAGTAAGAATATGAGAAATCATAACCATGGCTTTAATAATAACTACATCTGGAACATGAATTATTTATGAGGTGTGCATCCCAGACTGTGTGAGGGAGCCGGAACATTATGGACTACACGTGTTACCTTCTCACCTCCTCTTCTATTTTCTCATTAAGTGTAGAGAGGAACAATAATCACAATTTTTAAAAAACAGTATTATTTTTTTGGTGCAGCTCAATCCTTTACTCTTCGCATCTGTTCTCCATAAAATGGGCTTTTGCCTCAGAGGGAGAGAGAAAAACAAACAGGCAGCTTTTTGTTGAAGTTGTGATGACAGAACGTGGGCCAATGTTTACTCATCTTGGGAATGAAAGACTCCTCTGACTTTACAGAGGATTTAGAAGTTAGACAAGAATGTCCAAACACACACACACATCCATACAGCGAAGTAAAGCCTTCTGACTGAAGTCCTTCTCCTTCTCGTCTCTCCTTCTGCCACTTACTCCTTAATTAGTTTCGTTTCTCTCCCTTGTTCTTCCAGTTTCTTTCTACTAGTTTTTCTCCACTCTCACCTGCTTTCAAAGCAATACTTCACTTTGCAACAAATAAGTTTTCATGCAGTTTCAGCTAGGGAAAATTGAGCACTCAAGTGACTTAGAATAGAAACATGGTATTTTTCATTTTCAAGATGGAAATAAACTTGTCTGTTGCCTCTTTGATGATGTTTACTATCCAGTCATTGCCGCTTTATATTGGATGCCCCGAATAGACACTAAGATCTGACTGCAAACCTCTTATTGCTGAAGGTTATCAGCCTTCATCCACCAAGGCAAGAGCTAAGGGGAAATATATATTTCAGTGCTGCTGAAAGACAGATAGACAATATCTGCTATGCAAAAACCTGGTTGAGTTTGAAGAAACTTTGCAGAGAGGTGAAGAATAGGAAAAGAGGACCTTGCCATCTTTGCATGGTTAGGGATCAGAGGCAGATTCAGGAATTATTTTACCTTTTCTATTTTACCTTTTTTTTTTTTTTGCCTTTAAAGCAAATTATGAAGCTGCCTGGTTCATTTCATAAAAACATAATGAAGACATAGAGCAAAATGGAAGGCCTAACCTATTGCACAGATCTAAAAGGCTTCTATAAAAAAGCAAGGGCATTTGGCCTTGCAGAGGATGCTCTTTATCAGTATCATTCAAGCTTTTGTTATGTTTTTAAGGCTATTAAGGTCTATTTCTGGTTTTATATTTTTTATTTTTTATTTATTTATTTATTTTTTTAATGTATTTGATTAAAAGCACAAAACAAATAAATAATAAATCAATTTTTAGGCTAAACTGCTCTATGATGTTACATAAATTATCTTTGTCAATCTGCAGTTAAATAACAACAAAAATGTCCTTTAGCTAAACAATAGAAAAAAGTAAATAATTAGTAATGAACTAATAACATTGTATGTTATAGAAATACAGTGGTCATTTTGAGTTAATTTTATTATCTTAATGATTAGGATACTTACCCTCATATTTTCATTTTTCATTACATATGAAATATTACATATTACATATTTATGCCTCCATATATCCAAAACAAAACACATTTGAGGAAAACAAAAGATCTTTTTTTTTTCATTTTATCTTTACAATTAGCACAATCTACTGAGTTTTGGAACTCAGAAAAACAACCCAAAAAACTACACCACCAGTAATAGCAGCACGACTATATTAATTTGAAAAATAGATATTTGATTGATTGATTTGATTTAGTATCAGATACGCTAGTATGAACATCACTTTTGAAGTTTTTTCTTTTTATTATTGCTTTTTATTTACTTGACTGTATTATTACTTCAATAATGTGTATACAGCATTAAAATGGTGTAAATTGATAGTTAAGACCAATACCACAAGCAGAGCTATCTACTGAAGTAACATTGGAAAAAGAATTAAGCTAAATAGAATAAAGAATAAAACATAAGCAACATAACATAACGCCACTTGGTATTGGCTGCTGTGCTACTGCAAAACATCAAGTCCTTTCAGAGTACATTCATTTACATACTGGACATTTAAGTGAAAAACCTTTGCAAAAACTCAAATGAAATGAGATCAAATGCCATTAGTAATTACAAGATTAAATCACGTAAATATCATCATCATTATCACCGCCATCATCATAATCATTTCCATCATCACTGACCTTCAGAACTGAATTTGAAGCATTTCAAATATTTATAGCATTCAAACAGGTAATCAGAGCCATAAGCAGTTTATAGCCTACACAGACCCGCACACACACACACATGCATGCACACAGCATGCCTCCACAAAGTACATGCAGGTTAACAGCTGCTGAACACAGAGCTGATAAATATTTTAAGGGGTACACAGATTTTCTCACCAGCTTGCTTCCCCTGCTGATGTATTAGGCGGTGTTATGGCCAAAAAGGATGTGCATGACTTATTGATGTGACCGAGGAGACTGCTAGATGATGAATGATGGAAGGAAATAATAAGAATTTATGCTCATTATGAAGGGAAGGATTGCTTTTGTGTGCTCATTAACACTGAGTTTGTTTATGCATGCATTATGAATTAACTTAGGTCTGCGAGTTACCTCGATAAACTGATAAACTTCACTCCGAATTTCAGATCTTTTTCACAAACTTCATGAGCAAACACATATTTATAACTGGTGTTCTTTCCAACTTTGTATTTCTATGATCTGATATTTACACAGCCGTTAAAATATAAGATTTTGCTAAAGTTGTTGCCCAGCAGAGATAGCACAGTAGTGTCATTTTTAGATAAATGCCTGGAGATTGGAGTTCAATCTAGGACTTTCATGTGCCCCTCACGATGAGTTAGGTTTAGGTAGGTTCCTGTCACTGCAGTCTCAGGAAATTACAGTGGCTCACATTCATTTTGTGGGCACAAACCATAACTGCTAAATGCCTAACTAAATCCCTTGTTTCATCTTGACATTAGCATGATTAATATGTTGGGGACTTTCTGGCCTCAGAAGGGAATATGTCCTCTTAATGTGCAATACACGTGCGTGTGTATACACACACACACACACACACACACACATACAGGGTACAGTACAGTTTACCGCTAAAAAATAACATTTGTGTGCATTTTCTTGTCACTGTATGGGGTCAGGGCAGCTGTGAAGACACTTAAGCTGACTATAAAACGTACTGAATGTACTTTTATATTGAGGACTGGCAGCAGGAGGAAACATTTACTGCAATACCAGCTGAGTGAGTTGAAAAATGATGAGAAAAAGTTGTTTTTATGAATGTCTATATGAATTTGCAAGTATTGATTAAACTTGGATACAATGCTTCTACGTT
The DNA here is from genome assembly GCF_963576455.1 of Neolamprologus multifasciatus. NCBI lineage: Eukaryota > Metazoa > Chordata > Actinopteri > Cichliformes > Cichlidae > Neolamprologus > Neolamprologus multifasciatus. The sequence goes on from NC_140444.1 coordinate 12,927,710, forward strand.
CCCATAACTACAAATTCATTTAGATTTTTTTTAATCTTTCTTTCTGGAGTTGCCATGCAAATTGCCAAATAAGAAGCACATTTATTGAGCCTACACTTCCATTTAAAATGTTTCCCCAGTTATAAGTGTGAAGTTACTGACAAACATGACCTTGGTCATCTCAAACATCTGTGGAGAACAAGGGCCTTGCTGCACTTTTCTCTGTTCCGTGTGCCTTTGATAACTTCAGCTCACAGCTTCTCTCAGGACCTCAGGAGCTATTTTCTCCTTTCTTTCCTTCTTTCATTTCTATCCCCTTTGTCGGACCCACTTCCTGGTTTGATCTTACTCTGCTTGTTTTAGTCCAGCTTTTTAATCATGGTATATGACACCTAAACCATCTATTTTTCTCTTTATCTCACTATGCGCCACTCATTCCTCTCCTTAGATTTTTACCTCTGTCATTTCAGTTTTGCTTGTTCCATGCTGTTGTCCCTACAATGCTGTGTTCTCTTATACCCGCCGGCCTTGTGGTCCAGGGTGATTACAGTATTTATGTCTTTGTTATTCTTGATTTGCAAAGCTGTCCACAGCCATTGCTGAAATTGTTACGCTTCGTGCTCGTGAATGCAAAATGAATCCCGAGTGTTTCTCAGCAGCAGCTGAAGCTCAGTTTTACTTATCGTGACAATTTTTCTTTTCTGTCCCACAAATCCAAATGTGCCTGAATGCAGTGCCGATGAAGAAATTTGTGCTTTATAGATATATGCGCACTCTGCCGTGAACGTACCTGTGTGTGGCACTACACTATTAAATATCGAGCATTAGTAGTGCCAGGAAATAAAGAACTTGGCTCAACCCATTCATTTAGATGAAGCCAATTAGAGGAGCTGTCTGGGGATAAGGCCCTCACTGGGCCATTTATATATACCGCTAATCAGCACACACACACACAAATACACACCCATATGTATAGATATGTGTGTGTGTGTGAGCTTTTTCATAAGATAAATGAGTGCTGCTTAACAGTGCAGTAAATACTGAGGTCTCACAAGGGTATTGCTCTCTTTATTTCCTGTGTAACTCTCTTCCTTAAACACATGCTTACATTAGGTCTACCACACTCTCTCCCTAATTAATCCCTTAACTTTTTCTTGGTGTCCTATTTTGCCTCATCAGACTTTAAGGGATTAATTTGAGAATTTAGTTTTATATATTTTTTAAAAAAAGGCCTAAGTGAATAAGAATGAAAAATAATCTGAATGAAAAAATACAAACACAAGAGAATGTGAACTATGAGTGGAAAGATTAGTCTTTATTGACGCAGATGCTGCTCTCATTGCCCTCAAAGCTGTTTTCTTTTAATCAAAATTGTGAGTGGGGGGAAAAAAGGTGAACTGAAAAGAATTCATAATTTTAGAGCCTGATGATTTATCCCAGATCTTTTCCATCTTAGGATCTGCGTCCACTTTTTGTTAATGTTCCCGTTTGTCTCTTCATGACTGCCCCTTATTGCTTTTCCAGAACCATTTTTTCCCCTTTATCTAATATTACCTTTGTTTTTCTCCTCTCTCAGACTGCGTCTCCTGTTTTAAGCTGTTCAGGCGTATCATCATTTATCTTATCAGAATATACCATCATCATCTGTCACTGTAGGTTTTGTGGGATGTGAAAAGTGAGTGCGGCGTATGTGCATGTTTCAAAAAGATATTGTAAAGTGGAGTGATAAAACAATATCAACCGTTATTGATGACGAGAACTCGGATGTTTATAAAGGAAGTAAGACTTTACCAACAGCACCAACACAGGAATAAAGTGATTAATCTGCTTGGGTTGGTAAGTGCTTGCATTTATTTCAGACTGCCACTTCAAAAGCTGCCATAGTTGACAAAAGACCATGTGAATATAAACAACAGTGTCAAGTTAAAATGAATCCCTAAAGACAGGTAGCGTGAACATAAAAAAGGAGGGAAATGTGATTTTATTCTTCAATCAAAGTGGCAGGCACTTCCTTTTTAATGCAAGGAGCAATTTCAACTCAATTTAGTTTCCCATTAAAAATGTAATTGTGTCACCAGACGAGAAAGTGATTCAATCAAAACTTCAAAATCAAAACTAAAATGATATGAAAGAAATTATTGCTTTTTCTTAACTAGAGTGCTGGGTGTTTTATACCCATAGACATTATTTTCATGCCAATCCAAGTGCCCCCAACTCACTCTCCAATCTAATTTCCTATCATTTTCTCTGGGCAGTCACAAGTGCCATTATTTTTATGGTTGGAAATCATCAGGCACATGTAAGCAATTTAAAAAAAAGAAAAAAAAAGAAGTCAAATCATATGGCGTATGAGAGCAAAATTGGTTGAACTGAAAGTGCTTATACCTTTGCAATGAGAGTTTCTAAAGCACATCAATTGTTTCTTGAACTTGTTAAAAGTTACAGACTTTGTTTCAGCTCACACCATGGAACTGCAATTACTGCTGGTGGCAGCTCGCCACAATCAACACTACAGAAATTGTTCAGGGAGAAGGTGTTCCAACTAAAGGTGCAATCTGTAATATATCCTTGCACACAGTGCCTGTAATTTCAAAAAGAGACTTTGTAAATGGACTGGTTCTTATATAGCGCTTTTCTACTCTTCTGAGCACTCAAAGCGCTTTACACAACTTGTGCATTCACCCATTCACACCCATTCGCACAAGCACATTTTTCTAGGTGCTTTCTAAGTAACATTCACACACACTCATACTCCGATGGATGCATCGGAGAGCAATTTGGGGTTAGTATCTTGCCCAAGGATATTTGGCATGCAGACTAGGGGAAGCCAGGATTGAACCACCAACCTTCCCATCAGTAGATGACCTGCCTGCTGTGATTTAAAGATTTTTCAACAGGCACATCCTGCCCAACTGGAAATTTTTTTTTTCTAAAGCAACAAAGGTCTTCGCTACAATGGTTCGTTTGGCTATTGTGCACAATTTCATAGATATTTAAAAAAATTCAACAAGTATTTATTTATTTATTTTCACAACTGCATAAGATTTCGTCACTATTGGACGAGATCATTATAATTAACTTATGGCTCAGTCCTTCCTTTCTCTCTTTCTATTACCCTTATGCTATATAACCAGAACCAACCGAAACTGTGATCAGCTAAAAATGAAAATGTAATGATCCTTTTTTTCTTTTATCCAATTCAAGGCCACACTGGGCGCAGGGCTATACTAGGGCAACAAGTTAGATACACCCTGGACAGCTCGTCAGACAGACAACAATTCACACTTACTGAAAACTTAGAATCACCAGTTAACCTAACGTGTATTTCTTTGGACTGTGAGAAGAAGTCAGAGTACTCAGAGAAAGCCTAAGCAGGCACAAAGAGAACCTGCCAACTCTATGCAGAAAAGCCCCAGCTGGCTGGTGGATTCAAATCCTGGTCTTGCTGTGAGGTGACAGTGTTAATCCACTGTGCTTCCCAAACTTAATAAAAAGTTAAAAACAAAAACAAAATAAAAACAAAGAATATTTTGGATGCAAAAACAACATAGGCATTTGATTAACAATCACACCTCTACAAAATAAAGGATGTGATAGTATCACTGTGAACATTTTGATTATTTGTGACACAATCGAGCACAGAGCATTGTCATGTTCAACTGCCATCTTTATTTTTGGATTAGGAAATTAATTTAAAACTACTGCAGCCATTTTTATATTTTATTTTCAACCAGACAGAAAAGTCTTTGAGGACAAAATATGTATTTACAGCTGCAGGAAATGCCAAGAGATGTTATTTTTCCCACATTATCTACCTAGAAAACTTTTTCAGTTTTCAACAGTCATGATAAAAATATCACAGGAAAAGGAGGCTTAAAAGGTCCCTGTAAAAATGAGAATAAAGAAGAAATGAAAAGCATCAATAAAAGAGAAATTTGACATTACGTTACTCAAGTCACTTTGTTTTGTGTTCTTATGCTTTTCTGGAGTTTATCGTGAACATGAAAGCCAATATGGTAAAAAGTAAAACATGGATGACTGTCGGTGCAGATATTCATGTAGTTTATAATGTCTGCCACTAGATGCTCCTGAAGAGACATATTTCACTGACAGAACCTTTAAGGTCCGCACCATGTTCTCATCCCTTACTGTGACTCAGACTTGTGACCTTCCAATCAGAAGCTGGATTTTTCAATCTCCAGACTACAAACAACCCAGCCTGGCCCTCTCTGTGACCCACACGACTTGTGTATAAATATAGATGCCTCAAGCCACGGTGTGTGCGAGTGAATTGATTGTAACAACATGAGGCTGCTCGTGGTGGATTCAGGCCTCACAAGGGAAAGAATACAGAACTGGACAGCAGCATGTCTCAAACATGTCTTGAACCCGACTTTAATTTTATTGAGAAAACAAAGAATCTTTTATTTTTTCAGCTGGACACAAGCCACTCTCAGATTAGAGTTGCAGCATTACAAACAGAGAGAAGGAGTTGAAATTCAGTAAGCAACAATGGCACTGCTGTGATGCTAGAGTAGACTGTTAGGGGAGGAAGAAAATCTCACTATAATCATCTCAAATCACAAAGTGAGTCTGCACGCAGAAGCAAGGCATCCCATTCTCGTTAATTGAGATACTACAGCGACAACCTATTTACCCAAATTAAATTTTGATATTGAGCATGGGCAATAAGTGAGGATTTTCTTTGGAAGAGAAGTGATGAAATTAAACTGTTTCATAAGCAGAAACAAAAGCAGTGCACTGTTATTAGTGGCACACTGTGAAGCATTCAGCATTCAGCACCATTTTTTTGGATATCTTGGTGGTGATGAACTCTAAAACATAGATCAAATTATCATTCAGTACCATTTGGAGGGAACTCTGAAACCTCAGTGGTTCAGTAACATAATTATTTTTTCAGATTTCATTATTTGCAATCTGTGAATGTGACAGGGCGAGGTGGGGGGAGGGAAGGAAAAATGAAGGAGAGGGAGGATGCAAAGATCTAACTACTGACGTTGCTAAATGTCTACATTTGGCCATCACTCATTCCCTGTGGTGTGTGTCTGTGCCTGTGTGTTTTGTCCATTAGTCACTGAGAGCTTTCTTAACGAGGTGCTCTTAATTGCCAGAGTCTGTTATAAGTTACTTTTCCTTCTGTACATCTCACCATCTTCTTTTCTTTTCTTTTCTTTTCTCATGTAAAAAAAACTGTACTATTTGTATTGGACAGATAAATGTTTAAGTCATATGCACTTAGGTGGCCTTTGGAGTTTTCTTTTAAAAAAGAATATTTGGAAACCATCAGTGTTATTCACCAAAATGCATTTGTATTGCAATGTATTTCGTTCCTCATAAAATATTCACAAACCTGAAATACGCTTTTCTTGAAATCTTGAATATATATTGCACATATATTTTTCTTCCCACTATCCCTGCCCTTGTTCCACCACAAATAAACAAAATGTTTCTCTGCTCTTCTTTTCTCTTTGTTTTGTCACCTCATCCAGGCTAGGCAGAAGGCTGCCCTGCTATCGCTTTTTGTTTTTCCTGTTAAAGAGAATTGTTTTATCCCCACTGTCCCCAAGTGCTTGCTTAAAGGGTTTTGTTGGGTTCCCTTGTATGTATCATTACATAAAGCCTTTATCTTACAGTATGAAATCCCATGAGATGACTTGTTCTTAAATGGTAATAAAAGGCTAAACAAATTTGATGTAAAATGTTTAAGCTGTTAAATACAATGTGTAAGGTTAAGTTTTTAACAAGTAATGTAAACAATAAATTTTTTTTAGATAAATAATGTTATGTAATGATATGTAAACCTGACAGCTTGGGTGGAACAATGTAACATGTTAACAATATATTAAAATTCAGCTTACATCCACCGATGTTAATTTAACGATTCATTGGTTGAAAACTGAAAAAACGCCTTGGAAACCCAAAAACTATCATTCTTACAAGTGTAGTGTGTATTTTTAACATTGAGAAAGTAGCATTATTATGTCATGTTTGTCCTTTGATCTCTACTTTAAGGTACATAAATTGATCTCAAGGTCAAAGTGATAATAATGCTATTTAAAACAGTATTTCTAACTGTCAATGTTTGTAGTGACATCATATAAACATACAGAGAATGATATATAGGAATTGTAAGTATCACGTTCCTTTGGACCTCTGACCACTTCAATGTCAAATAAGGTCAACTTTCAAATGTATTTTATCTTTATGCTTCAAATTGTACTGCCTGTTTTGTATTGAGAACATTTATGGAATTACACTGATATCTGTGGATACTAAATATTTGTGGAAATATGTCACATTTGACCTATGATGGTCCCTTTTTTTCAAGCTAACCCCAAAATGCATTATAGGCTCAATAATCTTTTTAAAAAGAGAATTATATACATACACACATCATAGCTTGATGCATGGATTAAGAAAAGCTAAGCCAAGTTGCTTGCTACATTATTGCAGGCCAAACACCCCAGGCCCCATTCTGCCACAGGCTGATAAACCAGGATGTTATGCACTTTATATATAAGCACAAGCGAGTCTCTTTACAAGGAAAAGCCAAGTGCCACTGAGTGACAGTCTGTCAGGATATCACTTCATTATTTGCATTTGGGTACTTTGAGTATTAGCATGGCAGTGTGCTTACTTACTATGTGTGTTATTGTCTATGTGTACCAGAATATATTCATGTCCATTGGCAAAAAAGTGTGTCTTGGTGAGTCAGATGGTTATGTAGCATTATTGCTCCACTGGGCTGACATTTTGATGGTTGGGAAATATCCCGGAGTTGCTGTGGAGAGATATAACCTGAGTCATTGCACCGGGCCTGAATATGAACTAAATTAGTAGACTGGAGGGACAGAGAGAGAGAGAAAGAGATGTCAAAATGACTGTTAGGGAGAAGTCTTAATACTGTCTTTCAGCTTATCCCAGTGCTCCTATCTTCTTCATAAAAGACTTGCCCAGTGGTCAGTGACTGGTGGACAATGGCATAAAAAAAGAGCAACCACATAAAGAGCTATACAGTCAAACGACACATACATCACATAAATACAGCACAAAAATGATTGATGGCTTTATGTGTATATGAAAAAGAAAACAGTTGAAAGGTAAAATGGTCCAAACTTCATCATCTACTCCAATGTGTTGGATAATCTCCAACAGCTACTTTGAATAAATTACCAAGTACAATTCCATCTGCCACTAAAACAAACTTTAATGCTTATGCAGTTTAATTATAACTTGATTTCAGCAGGAAGGGAACATTTTTGATCATTTTACCTTCATGATTGCACGTAGAAATTGGTGCTGACTATTTACACAAACTAAATATGTAAAAGCTCACATTTTTATGCATCTTTATTCCTCGTCTCTAAACCAGACTTTCCAAAAGTGCCTGCTGAATTTTTCTTTATATGGTAGCTTTATGGATGCTACTTACCACACAATAGTCTCTGTTTTATTGGATGTGTGTTAAGGCTTTGAGTTGGCCAACTTGAAGCTATGATATTCTCAGTGTCTGTTGTTTGGATCTTTTCATTGTAAGGACTGATTTTTTTTAATAGTATTATGACTGTTAGATTCTGGAAATCCAAGAATCCTGCCCTAGGCATTGATCTCTGGGATAAAGTGCCTTGCTGAGGGTTTCTTTTTCTACACCAACACTTTTTTTCTCCCCTCAGGGCTTCCCTTGATTCAAAGTAATCTTGTTGACCCTTGACTCGACTTTGTACTTTGAATCCAGTGCAGTACTGGCCTTACCATTTCTATTTTTCTCTCATTGTCTCTTTCCCCTTGATGCAACACAAATCCTGAGCCAACATTACTATTCTATTCATAATGAATGTCAAAGCAATGTTAACTTAAGAAACTGAAAGCGCAGATTCTTGCACTATGGGGTTTGAGATGAAGCAAAAATTCAAATTACTTTTGATATTTGACAAAAGAGGAAGTAAATATTGCTTTCTTCCTTCTCCCCAAGAACGGTTAGTTGGCAAAAATAAAATATTTTTCTCCCCTCATTTGTCAGAAGTAAAAATGTAATGGCAATTAAAATATGGATGAGTCATCTTATGCAGCTGGGACTTGCCACGAGGGAAAAATCCTCCAGCAGAAGCCAATATGAAATCATCTTTTGAGTTAATTGTCATTTTTTCCCCCTGATATAAATTCCTTCTCGTTATTCTAATACGCATTCTGTCAGTGCAGTTAGTGAGAACTCTTCCTTTGAATAAATATGTGGTATGCAGATTTAGAATTTTCTATTTTACATTTTCTTCTTTATATTATTTTAGAATGCAGCCCAAAATGCAAAGGGACCTTAGGAAAACATAATGCAGATAAATGACTAAATTTAGCATCATCATTTCCATATTACCACCATGAGAATGCTCTCTCTTTAATATGCATATTTCCATATGGCTAGAGAATACTTGAGTGGATACCATATAGAGCAGATAACGATGATGGGCAGATGATAGCAGAATAAACAAAAGATAGTATCATTATCATTAGGATGTTAGCTCTGTTTCATCATCTTTAATCTTGGTTATCACTTTTCTCTTCTCTGTAAAGCACAGTAAACACAAACTTTGCAATTATTTAATGTGTTGGCTATTCCTCTTTTGCTCTTCCTCAGCTGCAAAACACAACTGAATAGAATAATAAAAAGTCAAGAACCAAGAACATGTCAACATGTCTCCAAAAAGATGGGACGGGGCCATGTTTAGCACTGTGTAGAATCCCCTCTTTTTTTAAGCACAGTTTGTAAATGTCTGGGAACTGAGGAGACCAAACTTTTGGGAGAGAAATGTTTTCCCATTCTTGTCTTATAGCTGCATGGTGTGCCAAATGTTATTACTTCGTAAAAGGTGTGGGCTACAGGCAGGCCAGTTCAGCACCTGGACTCTGCAGTATGCGGTTTAATATTGTCTTGCTGAAATATACAAGGGGTTCCCTGAAAAAGACAGTATCTCCACGGAAGCACATGTTGCTCTAAATCATCTATATACTTTTCATTAGTCCAGGCCAAAGGTCTATCATTAGTTTCACAGCCTTCTTATCTAAAAGACCTTACCGAGACTCTGCAATTCCACACCAAAGGTAGAGAATTAAGCTGTTATTTGTTTGTGTTACATTGTTAAATTAAAAGAGTGGCATTGATGAGACATGTTTGAATTTTGAACCAATTTTCAAGAAGACATTTTTCAGTGATGCTCATTAAATGGTCACATGATCAGAATGGACTTATACCCTTTACACTGAAAGAATATTATGCATGAGTCTAGCCTACTCTGATAAAATTCATCTGCATGTGTCCCACAAACAGAAAAGAGTTTGATATAGGTGGTCCTGAGCAGTAGTCCTCTGTGCTTTCTGAATGTCATTGGCTGCTTTTTCATTTATTTTCAGTCTAGTATTTGTCGCTAAGCATTTTCAGAAGTTTTTTTTCTCTCTGATCCATTAACAGGGGCACCTGCGGACCACTTATGTGCATAAGTGGTCCGCAGGTGCCAGACAGCACAATGTAACGTATCACATTGTATATCACTGGAGCTGCAGTGTGCTTTCGTTCGAGTTGCTGCTAGCTGGTAATTTCTGTTTTTAAAATAACATAAATCTTAGTTTTTATAGTGGTAGTACAGTAGCAATTGTTAAAATATGTTTGAAGGAAAGGACTGAAAACAAAAGTCTACAAAGCCATGGCATTTATGGTCAGGAGTTTACATAAACTCATCATGGGAATGAATGTCATGATAATTTTGAGCTTTTAATGATTTCTTTGAGATATTTTTTCCCAGGATGCATTGATTATAACCAGGGGTGCACATAAGTGGTCCGCAGGTGCGCATTCGCTGCCAAAATAAAAGACGCGCACCCGATAAGAAGTTGCAACGCGCGTTTGCTTACATATAAAAGGCACTGTTTTTGTCCGCTAGAGTGGGATTTTCACGCCATATTCTGCACCACATATCTGTGTGTTCATCATTTCTTTGAAGCCAGCTCACCTCCTGCAACTACTTTTCCGAAAATATGCGCTTCTTTTGCAGTCCGGACTCCTTCTGACATTTCTTTGGAGGTGGAGAAACACCAAAGTAATTGCTTAAAGGAGCTTGCTTCTTTGACATCTTTAAGAGTTCTAAACAAATGTCAGTCCTTGCCCAGAAAACTTCTTATCTGGTGCGCGTCTTTTATTTTGACAGCGAATGCGCACCTGCGGACCACTTATTTGCACCCCTTTCCATTAATCATTTAAGGATAGGGACCTAACTCAAGGGATGAACCAATGTTCATCAGACAACTTAGCAGAGAGCCAATTTTAAATCTCTAGGCTCTTTGTTTCTAGCAGCATATTCCAAAAATATGATTTGTTCCCATTTCTTTGGGGTAGCCTACAAAAAAATACACTTTCTCCTCTCTTTCATATCCAGTTTGACAAGCATAAAATTGTATTTTTGCACCAGCAAGGTGATTCCAAAATGCTATTAACTAAAAAAAACTTGGCATATCAGTTTGTGTGCAGTTTGTCTTTAAATTGTTTGATGAAACTGGATGGGTGGAAGACAAAGGAAGAACTTCCAGGGCTAATAAATATCTGTAGGAGATAATTGATTATTTAAATAGAAGGAAATATAAACACAGAAAAATCTGGTTTTGATCCCCCGTGCAGTTCCATCTAGGAAGTGTCTCATTGGCAGCATCTTCATTTTAATTATGAACAATCCCAAACGCATTGCCAATACAGTAATAGCATACTTGGAGAGAAAAACACCCATTGGAATGCCATGACTCCTGGACTTACTTCCCACAGATCTCAACATTGTTGAATCAATGTGGGATCATCTCCACAGAGAACAGAACAAAAGGCAGCCAAGATCCAAAGAAGAGCTTTGAATGTCCTTCAAGAAGCCTGGAGATCTATTCCTGAAGACTGCTTACAGAGATTACAAGAAAGCTTGCCCAAGAGAGTTCAGGCTGAGTTGAAGAATAAAGGTGGTCATACTAAATACTTACTTTCAAAATCAGAATTGTAGAACTTTAGGAACTCTCTTCTTGCCTTTTATTCTGTATTTCCATGTACACCTGCACATTTTTAAAATTAATTGCTGGACCTATTTTTCATTTTTCCTATTAAAATATGAAGAAAACAGGAGTGGCTCAAATTTTTCCACACTGTGCTGTACTTTCAACTGATTCTTGCATATTTTCTCAACAATGGATTTAAGTTAATTTAGGTGTACATATAGACTTAGGGATTTTTTTTTGTCTTTTGCTTTGTGCAACTTTGTGTTTACAAACATGCTGCATCGAGAAGCGTATAAATTGATCAAAAGGTTTCTGTTAGAAAATATGAAGGAGTTATTTTTCTGATATTGTTATCCCATATAGGGCTTATAAGAGACTAATGGAAAACACACATTCACACTTGCAGCTTCTTGTTCCATACTCCTTCTTTTTTCCCAACATTACATCTACTTTAGGCAATTAGTCCTGACTAAAGTGCTGTTAGTGCACACACACACACACACACACACACACACACACACACACACACACACACACACACACACACACACGTTGGTGGGGTGCACCATGGAGAACAACAGCATCAGTTACCTGCCAAGCCCCTGAGAGGCACAGCAAACTCCACCTCCCCTCCTTTACACTACATCTAGATAATTGCCATAGAGCGCAGGCATCTACAATCTTCTGTAATGAACTCCTGCATCCCCAGACACCTTTCTTCTCCCCCTGACTCCTCTTCCTTATCCATTTTCCTCTTTAAACCCCAATCTCTCAACTGTCATTTTGTTCCTTGGCTCACCATTGCTCCCTCTATTCTTCCCTTCAGACACCTTGTCTTTCTTGTCTCACCTTGTCCGTCCCTGAACTCCTCATTTGTTGTCCTCTACTTCTCCTAATACATGTTATCCCCATACCTCCACCTTTTCCAGCTTATTGGATCCTTTTCTCAATTCTTCCTGCTTTGTACTCCTCCACTACTTTTAATAGGATGCTATTTCAAGGCCATTATTGAGCTAAACTACAGGGCCGTTAGCCTTACAATACTCAACACTCTAATATGGTCATATTTCACAGACTTGATTGTAAGCATCCAATTTATTCAATTTATACAATAACTGTTTTATTTAACCAGTATTTTGCTAAATCAGCAAAAGATATAAGTATTTTGCTAAATCAGCAAAATACAGTTAGGACATTCATTCTTTGGAATAATTTCCCCGAGGAGATCATATTGGAAAGCTCACTTTCATCTTCTAAATCCCTCTTAAAGACGCATTTTTACAAGACGGCTTTTTCATTGCCTCCATCTTGATCTATTTCAATGTTGTTATTTTTATTGTCCTATCAGCTTCTCCTAGTGATCATTTTTAATTTATTTTAATTATTTTATACTTGCTTTTACCTGTCTTTTTAATTAAAATAGTCTTTATTCCTCACGTTTACTCATCTTGTGCTGACAGTATTTCCATACCTTCTCCTCTTAGTTGCTGTTTGTTTCCTATCTTGTCTTGTGAAAAACTTTGTTTTTGAAATTTGCGATAAATAAAGTTTCTTATCTTTATTCTCATTGTCATTCTAAACTGTGCAGAGTACTTTCAGCTCATTGTATTGGTGTTATCAACAATTTTCACTTGGATTCCCAGTTTCCAGCAAAGTTTTTCGTAAGCACAAAAATATATATAGTTGTATTTTTGTATATATAGAGACATATTAATAACTAGCTTGAAATCTTTATATGGGAAAGTTAAACTAAAGCAATATAAACTACTCAATAGATACATAGTTTCAATTATTGAAAAAACTCACTGTACATGTGACACAAAGTTGTAACAAAATACTGTAAAATATAAAACGTCACATGCAAAACATTCATAGTGAAAAATACCCACTTGTTCAAAGAATTTCTGGTTCTCTATGACTGCCTGGTGGTTGCTGCCTAATGAATGCTTTCACAACAGTCAGGATGGTGGAAAAAGGGGAAATGCAGCAGGACAGAATCTGAGAAGCAATGGTAAAATACAATGAAAACAATTTATGTTTTTTATGGTCCTTGTATAACAGTTAACCACATAAAAATTGCAAAAAAGTAATTTAATAAAGAATCGAAAGCCTTAATTACAGCTGTGAATATTAGCAAAGCAGTTATAGTCTCAGTTGCTGAAGTAGTTGATTAATATGATGTTGTTGCTGTTTGCTCCAACACTTTTTATAGTTCCCAGGAATGCAAAGAGCCCAAAGTAAGCTAAAACAAAGTGAATATTGAAGTACCATAATATTGTTAATGTTGTTGTTGGTCAGATTGATATGTAAACAGGCAAATTTTTTGTTAAATGTAAAAGTGCTAACAGGTGTGTGTGTGTGTGTGTGTCATGTGTACTGTGTGTAATGTTCAGCATGTTGTGTAAGTCTACCAAAATCATCTTTTATGTTTTGATGGTTAATAAGCCAGAATGGGTTCTCAGAGAAGTCCAGATTTGCATAAATCTTTGAGTTTCCATTAACAGTTAGTAAGGTTACAGTGTCCTTTCCTAAATACATTACAAAATAATATGCATCCCCTCAAAAGCCCTTGCTCTGTTAGAATCTGATTGTGTATCATATTCATCCAAGATGGGTTGATCAAGGTGACATTTGCAGAGTCGAGTTGAGCGTGGCTCAGGGCCAGTGTTAGAATTGTTCCTGTGTCCTGGATTTGATAATGTGTCTAAATAGTTAGTACAGGATCATTTATCTCAATAAAGACACCACTCCAAAGACACATTCTTGCCCTGAGACAGGAGAGTGGGGATGTATTTCTGGTACACTCACCGTGTAGTGGAATGACAACCAATAATTGATTACAGTGGCAATTAACTTTTAAATCACTATAGAGATGCAAAAGGTGGTTAAGTGGAACTTGAAGTGGAGTGGTTTTACACTGTCAAGGGAGAGAGCAAATTATAAAGTGGTGTGTGCAAGTGAATGCTTGCACCTGTGTAGTGTTATGAGGGCTCAAGCACACACACACACACACACACACACGCACGCACGCACGCACGCACACACACACACACACACACACACACACACATATTTCAGTCTATCCCTACTTTTCCTAAATCAGAACCTTAGAGACTTCCTTCAAAATATCCAGCTGCCAGCTTGATGTGCTTCTATATAAAGAAATGAGAAAGAGTGTTTGTGCCAACACTCCCACGCAAATAGAGGCGCACACAAACACAGTGTGACAAACAGTATGAAGGCAAAACTAATTAATCATAGCAGGCAGGAAGATATTCACATGGAGAACACATGCGCACACACAAATGGAGGGACACTTCTTGCTAAACAACCTGCCATGAGCCTAAACCATCGAGGACTGTAGCCTGACAGCAGATGTGATACTCAGGAAAGTCTGCTTGTGTTATGCATGTTTGTTTGTGTGGGCCCGTGAAAGTTGCTATCAGTGTTTTGTTATGAAAAGTGAAAAAAAAGAGAGTTTGAATGAGGATGTTTTAAGTAAGTTCTGGACGTTTTTAGAGAACTGATTGCAATCACAGAAGCTTTCCCACATGACAAAGGAAGAGGATCTCAGAGACTTAGAGATCATAAATATTACATCACACGTAGCTTACACTGATCACACTCACGCTGCAACCACATGAAGACCTTGTCAGTTGCCAGCTTGTTTATGCACCGATGTGTGGGGCAAAAGCCAGTCTGTCAATCATTTCAGACACGCTCTTTGATTAAAACAGAACATAAAACAGCAGGCTGGTACTAACTCTACGACTCCTGAAAAAAAGCAGCATTCCTCGATTAGAATACAAACTGTTTTTTTCCCCCTTTCATTTTGCCCCTTTTGAATAATGTCCAACATTCCTCTGTTTACAGCTGAGCTGCTATCCTTTTGTCAGAAGTATGAAATCAAACACTCTGTTCGTCTTAGTGCTGACAACTCGGACCAAATCACAGACCACCTGACAAAATATACATTTGAAGTGCAAATTTTTCCAGAATATTCCTGTGAGATCTTTACTCATTTAGTTTTTGCTTGGCTTTTAAATGACATGTCTGTGCATGGATAAGAGAAACTCATCAGAAAGCACAGAATGAAAATTTAAAAGGGTTCTTTTAAGATTTTATTATCTACGTCAACACTTTACCCGTGAAACTGTCACAACAGAGACTGAACCTGCAGGAGATAGAAGGGCAAAAACATCACTATAAGAGTCAAAGTCACACCGCAGCACATCACATGCACCAGGATAATAGCTTGGTGAGCCTGATGTTCCTTTAGGGTAACAAATTGCAAGTTTGTGCAATAATTAAGGACTCAAAGGACACGGAGTACCTGAGAGTCTAAACCCACTTAGGTGGTCTATCCATCCACTTTTCTCGCTGTGTGTGTTTGTGTGTGCTTTTTTACCTAACTGAACTGCAGGGTCTTTATCTGTCCCACCTTTGAGGTAAAAGGCAGAGACTGTCTATTTATTATATGTAGCTCTGAAAGCCTAATCTTTAAAAAGATTAGGCTGTCTATTTATTATATGTAGCTCTGGAAGCCTAATCTTTAAAAAGGCATGTTGGAGTTTTAGCTCAAAAAAACATTCATACGAGGAAGGGACTTCTCCTGATGCAGAAGGGAGCACATTGGTGGAATTAAACCAATGATTTTGTTTGTGCTTCAGCAGCATAGAGCTTTGAAAAACCCAGGAAGTATCGGTGGATGTCTTTTGATTTGCAGCAATTGAAGTCAGTCTTCACTGTTGATATTAATTAGGCAGGCAGAGAAAAATTTGACTGGATTTAGTGAAGGTATATGTTGAAAATGTGCAAGCCTAAGCAGTACGAGGAAAGTTTTAAAAGTGGAACTTCTGTTAACGTTATGCAAATTTTAGGCTTCAAATGTTCTCCAATAGTAGGTCTGTATGATTGACATCTGCACAAGAAGTGTCCTTATCCAAGTTCATTTTGTATAATTGAGGGGAAAAAATGTTCTCCAGGTTAATCATCATATTAACAATCTCGTTTTTGGCACAGAGTAAAAAGTGAAGCTAAACTTATTAAATTAGAAAGTAAAGTTATGATATTAGCACTTGTGTGAGCCAATCATCGTAACGGTTATAGCTAGCTAGCAAAGCTATGCAGCTGCTTTTTAAACTTGATGTAACTAAAAATAGTGAGTCAGGAAATGCGATTCTTCTTTCTTCCTTTGTGGAAGCCGATGGTAGCAGGGACTTCAAAGTCTCCCTCTACTCAACAATGTGTTTATTGATCCCTTTTTCTCTACTCAAACATTTATACTTCACTCTGAGGAGAAGTGTGTATTCTGAGTGTCACACTAAAAACATTTTAGTCACATCAGTCTGAGGAAAAGACTGACGTGGTAAAAGGAGAAAAAGGTTCCCTTCGTAGAAGACATGGAAGAGCATGATTATGCCCACAAAAGCCAAGCTAATCATAGCCAAGTATGAAAAAGCTTGATCTAACAACATGCAACCAAGCAACGACACTGAGAATGAACTCGTAAAGAGATAAGCCATCTTGCGCCCCTCAATTACTTTTTGAATTATGGCACAAAATTCATCAGAAAGTTTTCATATGTGCTTACATCCTTAGTGTATTTGATGAGAACAGCAAACAGTGAAGCTCTGCTAAGCTGCTCTTCAGCTCTACTAAACCTAACTCAAGTACAATCCAAAGACTGTACTCGATACTCTGTGTCATCTCTACATTTTGGAATTGCTATTAAAACAAAAAGATTTACACTGCTACTAAAAATTTACAGTTGGCTCAGTAAGTATTTGTGTAGAGCTTAATGTTGTTCTAATACCTCAGAATCACAACTGTTTAACTGGAATTGAAACTAGAGAAAATAGTTGCATTCTTGTTTTTGGCAGTAGAACTCTTCCGGGGGCTGCTCAATGGATTTATCTGGAATTCGATCATGTACATGTACAAAAAACAAAAAATTAAAAAATAAATCCAGTGTTTGCACTTTTTTTAAACCAACCTAGAAAATAGCAGTGCTTCCCTGCATTCTCAAGCTGGCTCCTAAAGTAAATGGGTTTATGAGAGTGTTCATTACAGAATGTTCTAAGCCAATTTTATGCCCTCATTTTAGTCAAATGCCAGTGACACATTTGCCTTGTCATGTTGATTTCCACTGCTGACCATGAGGTGGCAACACAAACCCAGATATCAGGCGTCAGAGTCTTATCAAGGCCAATTCCATACAACCTTCCCTGTAATTCCCATCTTCTTAAGGTGTATGTGGCCACTACGTCTGATTATTGTTTTTTTGAATTTTAAATCACAAAAAGCAGTCTGATGTCGATATTAAAGTAAAGTCAAGCATTTATGTTTGTTATTTAAACATGCAGATTTAATTAACAATTTTTACATTACATGGAAAAAAAATCTACTTTACGTTTGTGTCACTCACTGATAGGAGAAAGGTTCAAAACTCCAAAGAAAGAAAAATGAATGTTCACGTAGTGAATTAGATCAAATGAAATGTAAGTCTGCTTCTGGCTTTTGCAGATAAAAGGCTTACAAGATCCATGTTGTATGACCAAAACATACAACATAGTCATCCCATCTTTGGGAGCCAGTCACTAAGATATTTTACCAATTTTTTTCAGCAGCAGGAAAATCAGTGGAACTCAAACTTTTTAACTGCAGTGTCAGCTCTCCATTTGGTTAATTAGACATCTGTCTAAGGAGCTTGGAAAGAAAGCTAATAGACTTCTTTAAGTTTCATGACGATGTTTCACCTCTCATCTGAGAGGCCTTTTCAGCTCTGAAACCGATGGTGGAGATTCCTAGGTTTAAACCCTAGTGGGTGTTTTCCCTCAAGAGGGTCATTGATCCACTATTAATCATGTCTCTCATCAAATGAGCCAAGGTGTAAAAACTGCCACAAACCATTGACAACCAGTGTACACCCTGTCAAACATACGCTCAGCAGTCACTTCATTAGGTATACTTTTTCAGCTGCTCATTAACACAAATATCCAATCAGCCAAAGTTGGATAAGAGAAGACTCGATTACTGTTGCCTGTTGTCTGGAGTCTTGATATCTGCTAGAACAGGGGTGGGCAATCTCAGTCCACGAGGGCCGGTGTCCCTGCAGGTTTTAGATCTGTCCTCGAACCAACACAGCTGATTTAAATGGCTAAATTAGCTCCTCAACATGTCCTGAAGTTCTCCAGAGGCCTGGTAACGAACTAATCATGTGATTCAGGTGTGTTGACCCACGGTGAGATCTTAAACCTGCAGGGACACCGGCCCTCGTGGACTGAGATTGCCTACCCCTGTGCTAGAAAGTTCAGATTTTGGGATGGGATGTAGGGTTTGGTGTAAACAGCATGAAAGCATGCTGACCATGTCCAACCCTTTGTGACCACAGCGTACCCAAGTTGCCTGCTTTTAGCAGGATAATGTGTCATGTCACAAAGCTGATATCTCAGACTGGTTTCTTGACGATGAAACTGAGTTTACTGCACTTAAATGGCCCCACAGTCACTAGATTGCAATCCAGTAGAGCACCTTTGGGATGTTCAAATTCCAAATGTGTTTTAATGTTTTGGAGGTCACATTATTTACACAAGAGATTAATATTAAATGGAAAGGCTTTATGAAAGCACCCAAACAACAAAACAGCATGTTTGTTTAAACAAACACACTAATTAAAGCTGTAATGCTTGTTGTTGTAATTAATTACATTAACAATTGATCTGGCATTTAAATGTCCCTGTAGAGAACTACATAGCATGTGCAATCTAAGTGCTCTTTAAATGGAATTTAAAGAAAAGCACACCAAAAAATGGATATTATCGAGCATGGTGTGTGTGTGTGTGTGTGTGTGCGTGTGTGTGTGTGTGCGTCCGTGTATGTGAAATCTCCAGGCAATACTTAGTTTCGTTGTCCTGCATTTGTAGTCCACAGGTGTTACGCAGAGCTTTGCAGACCACATATACATGTTGTTGCTATGTATGGTTCCCTGTGGGCAAAATAAAAACAAAAAACGTCCAATTATTCAGCCAATCAGCATCGATGTATGTATAGTCACATCTGGTGAATTGCTGTTGGCTCTTTAGAAGACACAAATATGCCTCCATAGCCACTGCATTGGCTGAATTCCCATAATCCTTCTCTCAGTGTGCCCAAAGAGTTATGCAAATAGACACAAATATGCAACATGGCATCGCTGACCTACATTATGGGTGTCAAGAAATGAAAAGTAAAGTAGTAATATTTAAATTTCTAAAAGAAATTGTCAAATTCTTCTTATTATTATTTTTTGTTGTTGAAGAATTAAAGGCCAAGACACTGTCCTCTTGTGGGGATGTGGTCAATTTCGAGCTGCTCTTGAATATGTTAATGCTTGTTGACAGAGTTTGGGTAAAGAGCGCACAGCCTGAATGGCCTCTGATAAGGGCAATGTTATTTAAAGAAAATTTCAGGCTATTACAGAAAAACTAGAACTGCTGGAGAGCTTCTTCAGATAAGATACAGCATATGGAAAAAACAAACAAACAAGAACAGAAAACCCCTCAGCAACATAGCAAGATATTTCAACTTTTTCCTCTTTCACCTGCACTAAACAATTAGACATACAAATGCTGCTCAACTAACTATACTTGTGTTGGCTTTTTATAAAAAAAAACCCCAACAACTTATGTCTCTGCAACTGCAAGCCACACATGGCACTATTACAGTTTTTCTCCATTGGTTTGGCTCATTTCTTTAAACAGAAATTACATTCTCAAAACTTTAAGATCATTTGGCAAAACACTCTTAGAGTTTAGCACAACACTATAGCTCACCTGCAAAAGCTCATATCTCTTCCAAAACTGTTCACTCAGGCTTCAATCTAAATCCCTTTCTCATTTAAACAGTCAGTGTCTCCAAAATGGCAAAGATCCTTCTCAATAGCTTTGGCTCATTTCTCGACACAGATCGGACATTCTCATCATTCTTGGTGCTTTTGTCAAAATAAACCTGGATGGTTGATCACAACAACATGGTCCACCTGCAAAAGCTCATATCTCCCCTAAAACAGTTCACTCATGTGTCAAAACTACATTTCTTTCTAATCTGAATAGTCAGTGCCCCCAAAATGCATCGTCCCTTTGGCATTGTGTGAGTACTGCCATACAAAATGTTTAGATGTTTTGTCACTATGGCAGAGGACCAACAATATACAACAGAAAAGAGTAGCCTCCAAGGTTTGACATCACAGATTGCACTCACACTACCAAGGAAATGATAACCATTTTTTATTCACACGCAAAGAAAGTTTCATACATATGTAGAAAGAAAATGTACATTACAGTAGTAAATTGTATGAACACAAAATCAAAAAACAAGGACTTATTCAGTGGTCGCTGTACTCATTCTCATGCTGCACAGTGACTGGAATACTACTCTAAACTGTATAAATTATGTAATTCCATAGTTTACTGTAATTTGTACAATATATTTTTTGTCATATTTAGTATCAAAACATTCCACTAGTCCTCTCCACCTGCTAGTATAGACCTACTACTGTAGGCAGATGCACACAAAATCTCTACAATAAGTTATACATTTTTTGCCTCACACACAGTGCCCTGTCCTATACAACATATAATTCCATCATAGATTACATAGAGTACATACCTGTTTTCCCTGCGAAAGGTTTGGATAATGGAGGAGACTGTAGAGCGAGGCACATTAGGCTGAACTCGACGACCTGCCTCTGCCATTGTGAGGCCATGGTTTATGACATGGTCTATAATTGTGGCCCAAATTTCATTCGGGACAGCACAGTGTCTTTGCGCTCCTCTTCCCCCTATTCCTCCACCACGCATTCTCAGTCCTCCTCCTCCTCCTCCTCTTCTTCTTCTTCTTCTTCCTTGAGGAAGAACTTCCCCTTGTCCGTTTGCTTGGCCTTGTCTATCCATGTTCAGAGATCGGACTGGCTCTGGTCAAGCTCTATACATCTGTGCTTGGCAGCACACAATCATGGAACACACCTGTGTGTGACACCTAGTTTCACCTAACTGTCAATGACTGTCATCAATTTATCAAATATTCAAAGAAATTCATATTTGGTATTCATGGTATTATGTTCTTGACCAATTTTGACAATTGAACAGACGGTTGTGCATGCGAGTACTTATACAATGAAATCATGCTGACATGTTTTGGAGAGAATGATCATTAGACTGAGAATCAACTAATCAGTTTAGATCTACAAGATCTATTCATTTGGAAAATGTGCTACATGTGGGCTAACTGTATAACTGTAGGCTACTTGTACTTAATCATTTGCAAAGATGCACTGAGACAATTGAGACATGTACTAAGGCATTTGCCATTTGATAAAATGAATGAGAAATGCCATTCTGTTGTGAACATTTGCCAAGAGGTTTGGAGGTTTGTCCATGTTATTTTGAGAATGTAATTTCTGTTTCAAGAAACGAGCCAAACCAATGGAGAAAAACTGTAAAGGGGAAGATTTATTCAAGGAAGCAGTTTTGGCAATGACTGACCCAAACCTGGAAAACTGGTTGCTTCTTATACAAACTGCAATCAGATGGTTGCTAAGGAGAAGCATTTCCAACCATTGCATTGCACAGTTTAGCGTGGCATACAGGTTCTGTATTTTATTATAGTCATCAAAACTGAAATTGTCACCATTTTCCAAGGCAGAACGTATAGAAATGACAGAGAGCGGACCTAAGCGCAGGCAAAATGTAGTGGAGGTGACTGTTTAACAAAAGACGAGCCTTTATTATTGGCTGGACAAAACACTACAAAGTAAAATGCAAACAGGGAACTGAAAACATGAAAGAAAACCTAAACTGGAGTTTAGCTAAACAAAGGAACAAGTGCAACATAGAAAACATAGCAAAACCTGACAATCGGGAACGAGGAGCCTGAGACATGAAACACTGAGGAGGAACTGCTGAATGAAAACACCGGGATGACAAACAGAGGTAACGCAGACGATCCAACAAAGAACAGAGGGAAACACACATTATATATACATACCCACAACGAAATGAGGAAATGACAGACAGGCAGGGAACACAGCTGAGACTAATCAGACAAGATGAGACAACGGGGAAGCAAAACTCAAAACACTGAACACAGGATGCGAGACTTTCGAAAGTAAAACAGGAAACACACGAACTTGGAGACAAGGATGACAAGAAGGAACACAAGTGAGGCACAGGAACACCTAAATCAGCAGTGCTGGATCAGGACACATCTAAAATCTGCAGGACACTGGCCCTCGAGGCCTAGAGTTGGACACCCCTGCTCTAAATTGATAGTTTAAAATGTTTAGTTTGCAACAGAAACTCTCGCTAAAGCTAGCAGTAAAACCTGATTTTATCTTGTCCAGTGATCGTTACACTAGCAAAACCTCACTTTGAATATGCCAATTTAGAAATATCAGTGACTCTTGTTCAGCAAATAGTTTGTGGGTCCTATTTTACAACACTGAATTCTATGAACTATAAACATCTAGCCTACTTACCTAGTAATTCTCCGTCTCCAAAATAATTAGAATTGTTTTTGCACAAAGAAAAGACTGAAATTGATGGAGATGTAACTACCAGTTGGTTAATACCTCCTCTGGCCATGACATGTCAGGACAGACAATGCTCCCTTTCTCACAAACACACATACACCCCAAGACATGCAGAATATAATTGAACCGCACTGTGACAGCACTCACAGCCATTTGGAAGCACATACAGTAAATATGATCAGTTCCATGTACCAGTACGATTTGCACAGCGGACAATGAAACATTCTTTGGCAGAGCAGCCGTAAGTAAAGCAAACAGATTTATTAATGTAACATTACTAGTCACTGAAAGGGAAATAATGAGCCTTGGGCTTTGTTTTCACACCGTCAATAACACACTCAATACACCGAGTGCCTATTATCACATGCTGCTCCACTTGATTTTAATTTATCTTTTTGAGACCCAAAAATAACTTGGCATTCATTAAAGATTGAGAAAAAGAAATCAAAAGCATTATCTCACAGCAGCTAATAACATTCACAATGGGCTTGTTCTGAGACCCAGTAAGCCATGATAAGGTATAGATGATCCCGAATGCAGAATACCTGAAAATTTAGCTATTAATCATTATCAACATGTCAACAAGTCCTCCAGGTAACAGGAACTTTTTTCTATAAAGGAAAACAAAATAATTTTTGCCTGCAGGCTCTAATTTAATGATCAAAGTTTTGTAGAGCAATGTTCTTTCTTTCTTTCTTTCTTTTCAGGAGACATTTTATGCACATTTGTGTTACCTTTGTTAGTAATTGAACACCTTTTTGATCATTTATTTGCAGTGCATGTTTTCATTGAGCATGTACATAGATATACAGTGTGTGCGGTGCCTGTGCTTATGTACACCTGTGTGTGAAAAATTGCTCTGCCACTGCTTCTCTGTGGGGTGGTTTTCATTTAAACAGGCTCTTATTCCCTTACCAAACACTGAGGCTGATGAATGAAAATTGTCCTTCCGTACATAGTGTATACTTCTGTGTGTGGGTGATGTAGTTTCATTATCTCACTTTTGACAATAATTTAAAGAAATAAACTTTGAACTAATTTACCTTAATAGCTATTAAACTGAAAATGTCCCCCTGCTCTCTCCTACATCTCACATGTTTATTTCTCTGTGTCTTGCAAATTTGTGCAAGCTTGTGTAAAATGGCTTGCTCTGTCTGTAGACTAATGCACATCCAGAAATGCACATGCATATGTGTGCTTTGTATGCATGTGTACTGTGTCTGTTTACAAGGTAGAAGCACTAACAGGTTTATTGCTGTTTGTACAGCGTCAGTCTGTCAGTGATTGCTGGAGTAATTATTTCCACTTTGCATTGTGTTTGTGAATAATTTAACAGTGCCGAGTGTATTTTAAGTGAATGCATCCTTTTGTGTTGTAATATTTTTGTGTAAGCTTTGTTAAAGGAATAAAAGAGATAAATAGAAATGGTACAGTGAGATGCAGATGGATAAAAATGACAAGTGCCAAATGTCTTCATTAAATTCTCATTTCTGGGGTGTTTCATTCCGTCTGCCTTTCTAAACCTTTAATAGCATCTGTACTTTTGTCTCTGTGTCAGCCTCTTTTGTTTTCTTCATCTGTATCCTCAGCATATTTTCCTGACTTTCTAAACTTTGATCATTTTTGTTCAGAGAAACCAGGCCCTTCTCTAACACTGCATTGTTTCTGGGCCACATCAACAGAACAACCAGGCACAACATTTCTGTTGCAGATGGCACTTTTTTCATCTTACATTACAAATCAGCAAATCATGATTATAAAGTATTTATAAACAGTTCTAGTGTGTATTCGGCAATGGCTGGTAAGTGTTTGCTGGTGTATAATTAGCCACAAAGAGGTACTATATATGATTATGTACTGAAAACCTCCATGTGATTGCTTTAGTTGCTAGCAGGTTTCTATGGTAGTGTAGTCTGCATCAAAGTGTCTGCCACATTTGTAAACCATTCGCCAAATGTAAATAAAGCCATAGAAAGTACATTGCAAACTTGAGACCCTAGTTCTTCAAATAAAAATTGTGCCCTATACTTTGTCCCTCTTCTACTGGTGTGAGAGCCTTTCTGTGGATGTGTGGGATTTTGTGTTCCAGTGGCAGAGTGTGCCTGAGGTCTCCACCCTGCTGATCACACACCTGAGCCTCATACCAAATCACACACCTACAGGCTGTTGCACCGCATGCGGTATTGCAAGCTTAGCTCAAAACTATTACTCGTCTGTTGTTCAATTATTATTGTGCGCTTTACTCACCTTCATGCGTGAAGTGTCCGAAGAGAAGCTGTGGATAGAGGATCTCATTATGACAGACACGGAAAGGAGAGAACTGCTGGAATTTGATCGTGTAGAAGAATGTTACAAGCAATATAGTTTTCACCACGGCTTCTCCAGACCCTTTCATGTCTGTAACATGTGCTCAGGGTTAACCTGTTCTCATCTCTGAAAAGCAAAGCGCAGCAGTGGACCCGCCAAATTTTATATTCTATGGCAAATACTGGTTGGGCTCCATGGTCCCAAGCAGTGAGCATAAGGCCCACCACAAGATGTAGGGCCTTCAGGCAACCCTCGTGAAATTTGTTTCTGATTGTCTGGTCAGAGACTTTCGCACTAGTGACCTGATGGAGGACATTCTGTAGGGCTCTGAGAGTGCTCATCCCCTTCCTCTCTGTACAAAAGAGGCAGATACTGCTCCTGCTGGTTACGGCGCTTCTACGTCCCTTTCCAACTCTCCTAGAGTAACTGCTTGTCTCCTGGAATCTCCGTCATGAGACTGTGCTGGGAAACACAGCAAACTTTGTATTGATGTATTGATGTGTCATTCTGGAGGTGTTAGACTGCAAAACCTCTGTAGGGTTCAGGTATTCCAAGTCAAATGCAAAACTAGTGACAATACAGTCAGAAACTGGTTTTACAGTGGTCTCCACCTGTAAAACCAGTTTCTGTTTTGGGGGTCTCATTGTTTCCCCTGTACTGCACCTGTTGTTAATTTCAAGAGCACCAAAGCAGCTGAATCTGATTAACAACCCCCTCTGCTACTTCACCGACCAGATCAACATCACAGAGGTTTTACTGACTTGATGCTATAAGTGTTTCTTTATTTTTATTTTATTTTTGAGCTGTGTACAGCTACTACCTCAACTCAAGTTCTCCCCAGAGGAAAGAACTAGGTGAGGGATGTGATATTTGGAGTGAGTGGGTACATTAACTGACTATAGGAGGTTAAATGTAATCACCAAGAATATGAAATGTGTAATTTGCGTAAGGCAGCGGAGAGGAATTCAGAAAATACTCTGATGCTTTGATGAAATTCCCATCTTTCTATAAATTAAAATAATCACACAATCGCAATCTAATCACAAAACAAAATACTTTAAATGCAGTAAAAATACCAGAAGAGCACTTATAAAGAAACAGCTAAAATTCTCCTTCTTCCACAAATTCTGAAGGTTGTTTTTAGTTAGCAACTTAAATCAGCCTGAGTGCGAGCAGACCAACAACTGATGGAGAGTGAGTTGAAAATATTTGTTGGTCCACGCAAGAATACCATCTGCATTTATATTTTATTGAGATAACTGGAATGACAGTATCAATCTGACAAGTTGCTCTTTGAATTACAACAGTTGCCAAAATAGCTCAGTTGGGAGAGCGTCAGACTGAAGATCTGAAGGTCCCTGGTTCAAGCTTGGTTTTTGGCATGGTGGTCCATTGACATAATTTCCTTATGGATTAATAAAGTATTGTGATAATGTTATAGCTTACATCTGGTGGTGAGATTTACACGGCAGATAATTAAAAAAATTACAATTAATCTATTTTCTTCCACTTATCTATGGCCGGGGGCAGCAGCCTAAGCAGAGAATCCCAGATCTCCCTCCAGCCACCTCTTCCAGCTTATCCAGGAGAACAAGATCTTCCCAGGCCAGACTTGAAGGTGCTAATTCGCATTCTTTCCACTGCACATTGGGCTACAAACCACTAGTTATGGTCCTGTAATGCCAACAGGACCACAATTTCTAGCAGAGAAGCCTAGAAATTCTGTCCATAAAAATTATGAACAGAACCAGTGACAAAGGATACCCCTCTGGACTCAACACCCACCAGAAACAAGTCCAACTTCTTGCCAGCAATGCAGACCAAATTATTGCAGTTGTTGTACAGTGACTAAATTGCGCGTAACGATGGGCCACATACTATATTACCAAAGTATATCTCATATGACAATAAATGAGAACACTGTTTGTTTCTATATTTTCAATGTACAAAACCTTTTTTTTTCAACTGGTATGTAATCATTTCTTGATCATTACCAAGCTAACTGGTAGCTGGTTTATGCTGAACTGCCATGGTACAGTTCCGATCAAAAGTTTAAGACAACCTGAAAATTGGCAAAAAATCATATTTTGCATGGTTGGATCTTAACAAGATTACAAGTAGAGCTTCAACATGCAACAAGAAGAAATGGGAGTGAGACAAAACATTTTTGAGCATGCAATTTATTGAAAATGATGCTTAATCCCACCTAAGATGTTTTTTAAGCACCACAGAGGAGGGGGTGCCATAATGGTGTGGGGTGAACAATAGAGGTCCAGGGGCATCAAACGGCTGCCGGCTATGTCTGGATGTTGCAGGGAGCGTCCCTCATGACTGAGGGCCTTCGTCTGTGTGATAACGACTGGATTTTTCAACAGGACAACCCTACAGTACACAATGCTGGCAGGACAAGGGGTTTCTTCCAGGATAATGACATCACTCTTTTGGACCAACCAACTGAGAACCTTTGGGGATGGATGGCAAGGGCATCAGTTTCAGACAGTAGATGCCCTTCGTGCAGCCGTCTTCACCACTTGGAGAAATGTTCCCACTCACCTCATGGAAACTCTTGCATGCTGCAACAAATTTTGGAAGTGATCAACAATAACACAGTGATGAGTTGTTCATGTGTGTTTGTTTTGTTTGCACATTTTTATTCTAAACATTGCACACGCTTATGAATCTTTTAATATCATAATCCAGAATCTAACTTTTTCAGTCTAGTAATTGTAATTTTAAGCGTTCATTGCTTTAGTAAAAATAATATACACTATTTGACACCTATGCTAATTAGGAATGTGCTATAAATGGTATATGGCCTGTATTTGTATAGCGCTTTACTTAGTCCATATGGACCCTAAAGCGCTTTATATTACATTTAGTCATCCACCCACTGGTGATGGCAAGCTAAATGGTAGCCACAACTGCTGTTGCCACCGGGCCCTCTGACCACCACCAGTAAGCAACAGGTGAAGTGTCTTGCCCAAGGACACAATGACCGAGACTGTCGGAGCCGGGGCTCGAACCAGCAACCTTCTGATTACAAGACGAACTGCCAACTCTTGAGCCACAATCGCTCCATGAGTATGAGTTTCTATAAATCATAAAAATCAACTCATAAACAAAATAAGACCCAAAATAGGACCACATTTTCAAGAAATTACAAGCTTAAAAAAGTTCCAACATATTTCCAAAGTTATAAAAATAATAAATTGCCATCTGATCTTTGGTTTAAGCCCTCTTTCTGCACTGTAAAATAAATGTTTTATGGGATACTATTGAAAGGCAGGCAGACACACCAAACAGTGAGGAGCTCATTACCTCCTTGAGAAATGTAATAATTTAGACTATTTTTCCCAGTGAGGCAACCACCTGACTAAATATTTATATATCATGAAGTTAGACATTAAATGCTAATCCACATATAAAATTAAACAAAACTATGTTGAAAGAATGGAAAGAAGGCCCTAGACCTGAGCACAAGCCTGTGCCTAAGGCTGTGCAAAGATGTAAGCATATATTTAAACAAGAAGCTGTTCAAAATAATGATGTATAATAATTTCAGAAACATCTAAGAGATATATTTGCAGAACCAACAGAATAAAACTGCTTGGCCTTGAATGATTTATCACACTTAAAAGGCAATAAAACACCAACGCTGGAAAACAGAGAGAGCACTGATGTTGAATTTTATTTGAAATGTGCCTTAATGAGCCAGAAATAGTTGCTAAGCAACATCTGTTTTGACATTCCCAGTGTACATTTTCTGTCCCTATTTTCTTCTACTTTACCCTTTCTTCGTCAAAATATCATTATATAAAACCTATAACACTATCCAGTGTACGCGCAGTGAGTAATAGTTCCTAATAGCAGTTATCTTGAATTTTGCTGGCAAGTTTTCCCTTTGAAGTTTTGGTTCCATGGTATTGCACAAAAACTCATCAAACAGAATAAATATCAGTGGCTTCTGAGCATATTGGAATGATCAGCTAAAAACATTGTCTCTTTTCGTCATTTCTCCAACTCCAAACTGGATATGGCCAGAAATATGACTGAACAGAAATGCTGATGCATAAAAAGAAGTGATTTAATGCTAAGTATATATGCCTGCAATTCTTAGAAAAGTATGCTGTTGAGTTAGTTCTATGTGTTAAAACTCTGTGGGGCTGCATGGCTCGTTAACACGTTAGCACCATGCAGCCCCACGCACGGGGTGATCTGTGCTAACTCGCTAACGGAGATTTGCCACTTTAATGCGGTTATGGCGTTAACGTCATTTTAATGAGATTAACGCTGACAGCACTAGTTAAAACCTCATGTAACCATGCAGTTGTAATGCTGGAAAAGTACATGTCATGATTTTTTTTTTAAATTAAAGAAATGATTACAAATATCTCAGTGGTAGCATATTTAGCATTTGCCTAACATACAAAAAAGTGTAAATGTCTTGCCCCAGTCACTTGCACCCACACACTCACTGCAACCAGTTGCTAGGGAAAAAGTTATCTATTTCCTGACCAGTTGGTGAGTGGCTGCTGGAGATGACTCACTCTGAAATCAGTTGCTAAAGCCCGAGTCACACAAGCCCATAAACTAGTTAGTAAACCTCTGGCAACCACTGGACTCTAGGGAAAAACCTGCTAGTTGCGGTGTTAAGGCACAACTTTGTTTTTAATCACTATCAGATTTTTGATTGATTTTGCCTGGCAGCAACCACCAACTTCCAGCAACCATTCGCCATCCTGTTAAGCAATATGCAATATTCCTTGGATAGGGCACACAGGTATAGACAGGTTTCTATGCATGTGTGACTAAGGCATTAGCTTATAATTTTATTGTGGTAATTTTAAATACTGGTTTTGCAGATTTTATTAGTTTGTTCTGCTATTCTGTTACATGCTCCAAAAACTCACTCAGCAGCAAAATCCTGTACAGAAATTAATGCAGACAAACTGAACAGAGAAAACAATTCCCTCGTTGTCCTTGCTTCACCAGTTATACACATATATTTTTCTTTTTTCAATGCTATTAATATGTAAATTGATATCATCCTTTCTGCACAGACAAACACACAAAGGAGACACCTTCATACAAGTGCTGATTGACAGACCAGTATGAGGCACACACTTCTTCTATTTATCAGCAATCAATGCACTAAATTAAATAGCAATCCAGGGGATTAACTACTGCATGCAAGAAGAGAGGAGGGGTGAAGATGGTGTACACATACACAATGAAGATGCTGACTTTTAACATTTGAAAAAACTACTTAATCTTGCTGTCATTGCAGATGTGAATACATGTGCACACATACAGTCAGGGACAGGAGGTGATATAACTACTAGAAGAGAATACAACTTGTCCTGGCCACACAGCTATCTCTGTTTCAGCTGCAGGCCACACACACACACACACACACACACACACACACACACACACACACACACACACACACACACACACACACACACACACACACACACACACACACACAGAGGCCTTCATGTTCTTGTTTTCCCTCCCTTTCAGGCTCTCTCATACACTAATGGCCTAGTTTCAAACTGGTGAATTAAGGGTTTAGTGACTAACAGACTGTGTTTTTTGTGTGTGACCGCTTTAGGTGAGCAGACAATCATCATTATACTGCCATAAAAATATGCCTTCTCTCACTATTTATTCTGATCTGTCTCAGTCTGGGAGAAATAAGATCAAACTTAGCATTGCTAAAGTCATACAAGGATGCCCTAATTTGGCTTCACACATTCCAAATTGTATCATAAAATGCAAAAATCATGCACTTCTTTCATGTGTTTCTGTGTGATTTGTGAAGTGTTTTGAAACTAGAAGACTGATTTGATCTACATGTACACAGTTTTCTCATGGGTATGTTACATTTTCATCAGTTTGTTAAAACAAGAAAATTTTGCACTTGTGGAAATAAAGAAGATTAATACTGGCAATTATTTCCAGTTATCCTCTGTCTAAAGGAAGCTTCATAGTATAGTTGCTTACACATTCGCCTAACAAGTGAAAGGTTCCTCATTCAGTCCCAGGAGCAGACACAAATTCCTCGGGGGTTACGTCAGGAAGGGCATTTGGTGTAAAAAAAAATTAAATCTGCCAAATCGAACATGCAGAGCTACCCGCTGGGGCCCTTGGGATCTACTGTAACAGATAGGCTTACTGTGAATGGGATTTTTTCCTCATGCGGTTTGGGAAATATAACTCTTACTTGCTTTTTTCCCCTAAAACATTGATACATGATAAGGATGAACGTTTTCAAATAAATTTGACATTAAAGTAATGTTAACTAAGTTTTTAAATGTTCAAAAGTCATCATATCTATCCAAAGACTCAGATCAGATGGTGAAATTGTGGTGCTCTCAGTGATGTCTCCAGATTTGTTTGACACCCACTGAAGACTATTGATGGAAGTGAATCTTTCTTCATCAGATTCATTATGTCTTGTCTTTTATTTCTTTTCGTGTCCCTATGAAGCTTTGCATTTCAGCTTATGAGGAAATCATAGCTTTGGTTCTGCCTTGTGAGAACGAATCTTTGATATATGGTTTGGTATGTTTCATAGAGATCAGACTGATGATGTTATCAAAGAAACATAAAGAGGCTTTTAAAGTGTCAGTGAAGTCAGAATTCCAACAACAACAACAAAGAAAAGGTAAAATATTTTGGGAAATACTGATTTTGTCTGTTTGTTTGTTTACTGCATGTACAGATAAACTGTTTAACAAAAAAATTATTGCATTGAAAATCCTAATTTGCATGACCTCAATACATTTAATGTTACTACCTATTTTGTTGTACAGTATTTCTGATTTTTGTTATTGTATTTGATTTTTCTTGACGTTTTAAACTTTTATATTACTATTTCTATGGAAGTTAGATAACTAACTGCCCTGTTAACAAACAAAAGAAAATGATAATTGAACACAGAGACCTTTACTTTTCAAAGCACGACATAAGTGATGCTGTCATGGCTGCAGAAGCAGACATATGGAGTGATGAGAGAAGGACCCAAGTGCAGGCACTGACGACTGACTTTACTGCAAGTGAGCTTTATTTACAGTGGGAAAGGGAAATACAAACAAATGCTGAGGGGATAGGAAACAGGAGGGACACACAACTGGGGCTAATCAGACATCATGCGACAGGGAGGAAGCAAAGCAGTAAACGCTGACATAGGACAAGGACTGTCAAAGTAAAATAGGAATCATAAGATACGCAAAGACACAGACTCAGAGAGACAGGCTTCACACTGAGACATGGCTGACTCAGGAACACAGGGAAGATAGAGACAAGGGTGACTAGACATGAGACGTGAGACCAGGACAAGCACAGAGAAGACATGGGAATGGACACAGACTAAGAAAAATAGAAAAATACAGAGGAAGAAAGAACTAAGATCACTAAGCACAACAGAAAAATAACCTAAACCAGCACCAACAATAGTCAAATAATATTAAATCAAGATCTGAAACATAAATACTGGGTCGCAGCACCGTAACAGATGGACAGGCTGAAGTGCAACTGATTATTTATTATTTTAATCTTGGCATGTGACATGTCTTGTTTGACTATTATTTTTCCAAAAACTGGAGTAAAGATAAAGCAAAGATAAAATAGTAAAGACAAAAATGAAACAAATATAAAGTAAAAGATGTGGTTTCTACCCCTTTCATCCTGAACTGAAAGCATTCCCCTCTTCTACTTTTCCCTGTTTCATGTATGGTCTTTGATGGAGGGCAGCCAGCAGTGAACGACCCTTTCAGCCACTCACACTCTGAGCTATCAAAGACTGTGATAGATGATGGGAAAGAATTCTCAGTGATGGATTTGGATCACAATGTGTTGTGACACATTGTACGGGGCTGCTGACATAAAAATCCCATTTCTTGACTTACACACATATAACATACACACACGTATACATAGATACACACACTGAGGATGACAGTATCAACTCACTGTGTCATCTTTCTCATTGACAGCATTTTTAAGTGTCTCTGCAGTTTTGAAAGAAAGAGAATCTCTATGGGTTGGTGTTTTCACTAGAGATAAGTTGCAAGAGAATTTGAGTATCTCCTGTGACTCTTCCCTTACCATCAGGTTATAACACCATCTTCCACTTTGGGAAACACAACTGTCAACCCCCCCCACCCCCACCCCCTCCCCGCCTTTTTTTGTGAATACCATCTGAGCATCTTATATAAGGCTCTTGTGGCATTCCTTCTTTTCAGCCTCTGTCTTTTTATTCTCACCTGCAGGCATTTCTGAAGGAGCTTCCTCAAACAAAGATCAATGCAGTAGAGGGAATAGCCACATGACAAAGCTTTTGTGTCTTTTTCCTTTAGCAAAAGAAAGCAGAAAAAGTAGGGGAAAAAAAGGGGGGGTGGGCTTCATTTACTTTATCATCTACATTGGAGTTCAGTGGAAAACCCCAAGGGTAAATGCCATCTTTTGGACAGATAAATTAAGCACACAGCCATTCATCCACCGAAATCAGAAGGTTTCAAGTTGATTTTTCTGTATGTATGTTTAAAATAAAGTCTTTTAAATGTTTATTTTATAGGATGAAGATGGTATTATGCTGTTATGCTGTATTATTATCTTTCTACAAATAATAATCAAAACAAACTAATCAAACTTGAGTTGTGTATTAGTCTGCTGATGAAAGCAGTCTTAACATAGGGAATACTTACATTTCTATGTAACCTTGCCTAAGATTACCTAAAAACTAACAACATGTTATGGCTCCGGTTTTGACCACTGAAAATGGGATGGGGGATTTGAGGACCACTACAAAAACCCCTGACCCATAACCTTATTTCTACCAATTACCAACTTTTCAGCAGTTATGTCACCAGCAGTTGTTCAAACTGAGAAAAGCATGGAGAAAAAAATACACATTGGAAAAGTGTGTATTTTATGTGTATTTTGTGTAATGTTTAGTAACTCTTCCTACATAAATAACTATAGAAATGAAAATAATACTAATGACATCCCTACATAAGAGCTAACCCGAAATACTGCAATATCCAGGCTTGGATGAAGCATTAATATTCCCCTTGGTCAAAAAACATGACATTAACAAGGACAAAAAATAAAAAATAGGAGAACTCAAATTAATGCAAGCTATCAAAACAGGGATTTGCAGATATGCAATGTATACTGTCTATGCTGTTCACTAAGACTATGGGTGGCAAGTTGCCCCTTTGCAAATGTTTTACTTAGTAATACACAATATAAATAAAATAAGCTCTTCAGTGTAAACTGCATGAACTGTCTCCTTTTGGCTATCCCTGGGTAATAGATATATGATTGTAGTCCCTGTAATATCCCTTTGGATGGCAGAAGAAAAGGTTTACAGGTCTGCTACAGAACATGAAAATCCGTATTTCTGTAGAATGCTCCTGTAGACTCAGAAATCCAAACCTAATCTCATGCAAAATGACGCAGCATCTTAAACCATGAATAGAAACCCAACTAAACTGATAGTAGGACACTGCTGACTTTCAAACCAATCATCATGCCTTCTTTGTCATAACCTTTGCCTTCTGGTTTATATTCTACCTGTGGTCATATTCAAATGGTAATGATTATCTGAAGAACTGTAGTTTGCTAAGAATGAGATTTTGTTAGAAAGAATGTTAGTCGGTGTCAGGAAAATACTGAATGATATTACTTGTAAACACTGAGCTTTTTTAACTTTATTCTTTCACATCTGTAAGCTGCATTACAAAAGGTTTCTCTAAAGAGTTGTAGAAGGGAACTGCTCTGCTTGTAATGATTCTTCAGCGGCAAACTGTGTGGGACTTAGTGTCATTCTCAGTAAATGGGATGCTGGGATGCTGAGAATCTAAGGAATGCTTCTCTATCACATACCCCCGCATTCATTTCTAAAGTTATGTAAGCATTCATTTAACTTTGGAATTGACTAGAGTCAGTCAGGTTCTGTCATCACAAACGCAAGCCCCAACTTTCCCTTTCAAGGTTTACCAAAGGACACACGACAATGGAGGTTTCAGCATCAGGCCTTGTAATTATTGTGAAGAAATTCAAGAGAAGGAGATTAATGCCCTCTACCATAGCACGTACTAATTTCTGCTCACTGTGTTACGCAAACTTCTTTCAAATAAACCAAGGGCAAAATATAAAATAGCCGTGGATTGTTCTGTGTCATCTCCTTTAATACAATAATAATAATAATAATAATAATAATAATAATAATAATAATAATAATAATAATAATAATAATAATAATAATAATAATAATAACCAAAACTTCTCTCTACTAGACACAACTAATACACACACTTGCGCTGTACTTGCATATTTCTATACTTATTTGCCAAGATGCTTTTGTGTGTTCTGGTGTATAGATGTCCTTCTGTCTCTGTTTGGAAACAGAGGCAGAATTTACTCTGTGTGTTTACTTCAGTACAAACAAGGATTGTGTTTGTTTTCTTATCTAGAGTGTGTGTTTTTGCACACCGGTGTATGTATGTGTGTGATGAAGTTTGTAATTAAACTCAAATCCATTACATTACAGTGGGGAGTTTTTCAGGAGGATTCATTTCTACAAAGGCACCACCTCCTCCAAGTCCTTTTAATTTGACAGATAAGTTTATCCATTTTTTCCTTTTGGGGGATAAACTGTACACAATACATCCCTGCATGGTGCTGCACAAATGAAAACTATAATTAAAAGTGACATGGCGGGTTTGGAGTAGTCATGAAAGCATTTGTGTGCATTTTGTCTCTCATAAACAACATAGTCATAGTTGACAAACTGTCCAGCACTTTTTGTAGTTGACATTCAAGTCAACTTTTTTTTATATAGCACTGGCTCCCAATAATTATACCCTAGAGGCAGTTTCTATTGTAAGTTCAAGACCCACAAATATTAGAGAGAAAACCTCAACAATCAGACAATCATCTACAAGCAGTACTTTGTAACAACGGGAAGTAAAAACTCTCTTTAAACAAGAAGAGACCTCCAGCAGAACCAGTCTTTGGGAGGGACAGTTGTGTCCTACTTCGGGATGAAGGGAAAGACAAGAAAAAAGGAGGGCACACAGAGACGAGGACAAAACACAAACTATGGGAGACAGAAGACAAAGTTTTTATGACATGTAGCAGCGGCAGTGAGTGAAGAAGAAACACCCAGAAACCTGAGCCTATATCAGCATAACTGAGGACTGATCCAATCCTAACTATCGGCTGAATCACAAATGACAGTTTTAAGTCTAATATTAACTGTAGAGATCATGTCTGTCTCCCGAATCTGAAATGGGAGCTGTTTCCACAGAGGAGTGGCCTGATAGGTGAAGGCTCTGCCTCCCATTCTACTTTTAGAAACTCTAAGAACCACAAATAAGCCTGCAGTCTGAGAGCAGAAGTCTTCTACTGGGATATTATGTTATTATTAGCCTTATAGTAACATAATCAGGCCCCCTCACATCTTACAGATTTTAAAAAAATCTTTAAGATGCAACCATGATGAGCCATGATGAGGTTTTGTACATGATAAGAAGGGTTTAAATTAAGTTCCAAATTGAATGTAGGGAGGAATCTGATCTTTCTTTTTAGTCCCTGTTAGTACTCCAAAAGT
The DNA here is from genome assembly GCF_963576455.1 of Neolamprologus multifasciatus. NCBI lineage: Eukaryota > Metazoa > Chordata > Actinopteri > Cichliformes > Cichlidae > Neolamprologus > Neolamprologus multifasciatus. The sequence continues at coordinate 12,964,228 of NC_140444.1, forward strand.
GTGACATTTTAAATAAAATTGTAGAATGGCTTGACATGCCAGTTGGACTGAATAGCCTAATAAGGAATTACACTAGTGTGAATGAAGAAAGCAATTCTGCATATTTGGACACATCCTAGTTAAGAATAACTCCAGTGACCTCTCACAGTGTTACCGTAGGGCAGAGTAATGCCACACAGAGTAGGTTTCTGGTTGGATACCATGTTTCTGAGGTATAAGGGCAAAGTAGAATAACCTCGGTACTGTCCGGATTTAGAAGTATAAAATTACAAGTTATCCAGGCCTTTATGGCTTTAAGGCATGCCTGTGGCACTGCACTGTGTCTTGAAACACAGAGCTGTTCCAGTGCTTTTAATGGAAATTAAATAAAAAAGAATTCACAAATTTGAAATAAAAAAAGAAATTATGTATCTTATTCTGTAATTATAATTATAAGTATACAATGATACTACACCCTTTTGTTAAATTATTGAGGTTTAGCGAAAAGTACACTGTCCACAGGTCACAGACAAAACAAATTTACAAAGAAATATGATACCAAAAATACTCATTACACAGGGGAAATTGCAATACATGCATTCAATTGATTGTTTTTACCGTATCTGCTATTTTTACATGGTCACTCACTTTGGCCCAACTTCAGTCCCAATTTTGTAATCAAACCAATTTGCAACTGATTTTACAGTCTGGCAAACTTTCTGGTAGTTGTTTTCCTCTGCAATTTACAGGGAGTGTTGATGCCTGATTAAGTCCTAAACCAATCATAATTTGGATCTTTTGGGTATCTGGCAAGATCCAAAGTCTGATTTCCCACAACCAAGCATGAAATTACCTCAGTGGCCTTGCACAATGACAGAAGTTAACAGTAAGAAACACTGTCTAGACCAAAGAGCTTGTTTTATGGACAGAACACAGGCTAACATTTTTACTTTTCATTTTTTCCTTGAGGACGAGGATACAGCTATCGTCTCGTAACCCAGCTGGAACAATCTTCTCATCATCCAGAACTAGAAAACAGTCTCGAGTGTGGGGGTAGAAGTATAACTTTAAAATTCACACTTATCTTTTAACAGAAGACAGAAAAATTATTTAAAAAAAATATGGTTATTGTTGAAATTTTAGTCAGCAGTGTCCTACTATCAGTTTAATATGCTGCGTCATTTTGCATGAGATTAGCCTCATTTAATTATATCTAATAACTCCTGTTGTGACGTGACTCTATGGGCCATGAAAAGAACAAATAGCTTAGTACACTCTCTCTCTCTCTCTCTCTCACACACACACACACACACACACACACACAGGGAATCAGTGAGATCCATGTTGGTAGTTTGGTAGTTTCACTCGTATGTATGATTTATTCACAAAGCTCTCTCTTTCTTTTGATGTGATTTTGTGTGATGCATTATGTGAGGTGAGAGACACACTTCCTTTCTTCACCCAAGAAGAAAAAGGGGATTTAGTCGCAGGATAACACAAGTGAAACGGAACGGTCGAGGAAGATGGGGACAAAGAGTTTTCAGGCAAAAAAAAAAAAAATGCAGAAGCAGGGAGGACAGACAAAGTGCCTTTCAATTACTTTCCTCTAGAGAACATGAAAGAAACTCGTCAGTTCACCTAAATTGAAATTGTTCCAGATCTGGAGAGACCTAAACCCAAAACATTCCCACCCACATTTAAATAAACTAAACCCACTTAAACATCTTATTAGCAGAGAGGTCCAAATAAGATTAGCACTTACTGGACAGCTGTTAGTGATGTTACGCATTTGCTCTTTCCATTATCTCTCTTTTCCCCACTCACTAAGTGACAATAAGAAGTAGTTGTTTAACAAAAAGTCTAGTTTCTGCAATTTTTACTGCCTGTGATTATAATCTACAATAATCCACTCCATAATGCTTCAATGACAAAAAAGAGGCAGAGAAATTGAATTGGGGATTTGTATTACTCCACTTACTTTTATTTTGCATATTTTCATCTTAGCCTTACTTTTAAGCTTGCATTTGAAATGGAACACCATCTTAATCTAACTTTGCACTAATCTAAATGCTAAATGCAGACAGTTGAGATGTGAGGACAAAAACAGCAACATTAACAGGAAAATACACAGAGGGAAAGCAAGTTTAGAATCGCAAGTTTATAATACTATCAACATCGTTTGTTGTTTATTGACCATATTTGTAGATATTTATCTGTATTTGTCAGTGTGTGTGTGTGTGTGTGTACACCAGCACTGAGAAATCTGACCTTTACTGGAAGTTGTAATATGTTCCTGCTTTTCTCTCTGGTGTGCTTTAGAAGTGTATTAATCTGTGGTACTAAACCAAACTCATATAACTCCAATGTCAAGTACCAAAGGGTAAAAAGGGAGCACAAACCTCAATTTCACCAGGTTATCCTGGCCTTATGAAAACATGAAACAAAAAGGACATCATGTCATTTATATACAGCAGTTTGACAGATGACTAGTTTGAAGAGTCACATAGTAATTCACTTCCCAATTTTGGATATATTCAGTAATAACAATAACAAAAACAAAGTAGTACGTTTGAACAAGGTTATCTGTTTTTGTAGTAAACATGTATTTCTATATTTTATGTAGACTTGTTCAGAGGAAACATTTCCAACTGAGATCATCATTCAGTCTAGCAGGTGACATTGTGTTCAGTGCTGGGATCCAGTACATCTCTCTCTGTGACAGCAGCTTTGACAAATTGCCTCCTGTTGCAGGAAGAGTTACATATTTAACATCCAATAAATTCCTCCTCCAGCATTATGGATATTGCACTTATATGCAGCATACATAATGTTTTAAAAAAGTATTGGTTTGCAATGAATCATGGTGAAAGTTACTAGTCACAAATGGAATAAACTTGGAACAGTGGTGAACTTTCCCAGGAGTGGCTGATGTATCAAAATGATTGCATCAACGACTGTTCCAGGAGGCCACAAAAGTACCCAGAACACTGAGGTCACTTAAGGTCAGTGTTTATTATTCAAAATTATGAAAGAGACTGGATAACAATGGCATCCATGTGAGAGCTCCAAGCTGAAAACCACTGCTTAAGTTGAATTTATAGGAAGATTTAATGATCATCAGGACTACCAACAGTCAAAATTGGTGGGATTGTGTGATGGTCTGAGGCTGCTTGGCTGCTTCAGGACTTGAACATCTTTCCATGATGGAACCATCAATTCTACCAGAAAATCCTGAAGGGGAATGTCCAGCCATTAGTTCGTAGCATGAACCTAAAGCACTCTTGGGTTATGCAGGAGGACAATGATCCAAAACATGCTAGTAATGTCACAGCTGGCGAGGCAAGCCGTGTGGAGGTGAGGTAAGGACCGAAATGAAGGCAGAGGTTGTGATGAGAGCGAGCTTTATTCACAGGGAATGCAGAATACAACAGGAACGGAGATGGCATATGCTGAAACTAAGGAAACTCTAGATTGGGAAAACTAATGAAACCTGAATACGGAGAGAGACACGTCAGGGTGGAAACACAGGGAGACTACACAGAGGAACAAGCAACAAGCAGGAGAAAACACAGGGCTTATATACTCACAGGAGTGGGAAACAGGAGGGGAACACAGCTGGGAGAACTCCGAGCTGACGAGACAAGGAAGCAAAGCAGAATGCACTACCATGAGACACAGACCTTCAAAGTAAAACAAGAAGTACACAGAGACAGCCTGGAGGGGGAAAGAGAACTTGGAGGAGCACATGTTGGGATGAGGAACACAAGGAGTGGGAACACGGCACCAGAACTAACATCACAATATAAACACAGACACACAGAGGAGGACACAGAGGGCAACTATATGAGGGGAAACCTATTAAATACTAAACAGGGAACTAAACAGAGAATACAGAGAATAAACTTTGAACATAAACCATAATACAAAATCACAAAATCACAAAGACACAAGAAACCTCAAAACACTGGGTTGAGAGACCCAGGATCCTGACAGGCAAGTCCACCTCTGAATGGCTCACAAAAAAAGACAGTTTTGGAGTAGCACAGTCAAAGTTCTGAGTCGAATGACAAAGAGTGGGCCACAATTCCTCCACTGCAATGTGAAAGACTGATTTCCAGTTATTCAGAACAGTGAAATATTATCACAAAATAGATTTGAATAATGCACTGTACTGCCTGGCAGCAAAACCAAATAGCTAGCATGTAGCTTTTGAGCGTGTTTTTCAAGAACTGGGATGTGCACAACTTTGGGGAACGCAGTCAATACATGGGATAATCTTCTGACCTTGCACTGACTATATATCTCATCCTTACCAACAGATATGGGTTCAGACAGGGACCTTGTGGAGGCCTTTAGGGATTGGTACTGTTCTAGAGTTTCCCCCTCGAAACCACTATAACTAAGGAGATGGTGGTGGATCACAGAAGAGCTAGGCCATTCCATCCACCAGTTTCCATGGGCAGGACACTGAGGTGGTGCACTGTTATAAATGTCTGGGGGTCCTATTGAATAACAAGCTGGACCAGTCCCTGCTCTCTACATGAAGGGGCAGAGCCGCCTCTACTTCCTGCAGAGGCTGACATCCTTTGGTGTATGTGATAAGATGCTGCACATACTTTATTAGTCTGTGGTAGCCAGTAGTCTCTTTTATGCTGTTCAGGGTGCAGCCTGATGGACAAAAATAGCAAGTGGCTGGACAAGCTGATGAAAAAAACACAGCTTGGTGCTTGGCAGGAAACTGGACTCGCTTAAGACTGTGGTGGGGAAGAGCACAATGAATAAACTGAAAGTTATAATGAACAACAGAAAACACCCTCTCCGCAGCCTCCTGGCAGGGCAGAGGAACAAAGGTGGATGGCTCCTGTCACTGTGCTGCAGATCTGATCAGTTCAGGAGGTCCTTTGTCCCCACTGCAAAAAATCTTTCTAAGACTCTCTGTAAGTGTGATAAATGAGGAATGGGCAAATAGTTTCTCAAAGCTCATTATGTACAAATGATTTTAAATCATTTGATTTAAAATCCATAGTGCTGGTGTACAGAGGCAAAATTACAAAAGTGTCACTTTCCAAAAACATATGGACGTAAGAGGAATTGTGACTTTCTTTTGTTGAAATGTTTTTCCTTTTAGCATAAGAGGGATTAAATTGCAACAATTAATCTTAGTGCAGCCGAGCTGCTGTCATCCCTTTGCTGCTGCTTCTTTAAAACTTGGGTAGTTTATAAAACTTGCCTGTTTTCACAAATAATGCATATGCGTGTATGTGTGTACATGTGGGTAGTTGTGTTAAATTAGCTGGCTGCTGAATGACACTACACTTAATATTGTTAATATATTGTTAACTTTATATTACCATAATCATCTTGCATTTTCCTCATTGAATCCTAATTTAATGCATCATTTAAATAAAATGATCACATTACAGTAACTTATCAAACAATTATAACAGTACTTGCATTACATAAGTTCTCTGCATAATGAGAGGATAGCAAAAAAATACAAAAAAACCCTTCAGCTTCATAATATAGATATTAACGTGTCTATTATCCACAAAAAGGCAATATGATGAGACATGAGCACACTGCACCTAGACCAGATATAACTATTTACTGCTGCTAACCTGGCACCCTCTCTTTTCAAGCGTAAAACCCCCGAACCCAGAGTGGTGCTCAAGCTGAGTGTTTGCTGACCCCGACCAATCAGCAAAAGCTGGATTTTCAACAGGTATCAAAAGCAGCAAAGAGCTGCCAGGTTTATAGTACTGTGACCTCCACCGCTACCTGTACCTACTCAAAAAATATATGTTGTTTGTCAGTTGTCAAAGGTTTATATTGTTAACTTGTAATTATGAGACAATGCACCGCAGGCCATGTAATGCAAAAGTGATACAAAATAACATAGAAGTAATGTTACGAATTTCTTTTTAGTTTTAACTGTTTTGTGTAAAAAAAAAGTACAAAGTAGGAAAACTCAATAAATCTGCTTCTTAAATGTTTAGCCAGGAGATGTTTTAACACACCAGCTTCCACAGACCTCTAAATCAACAGTTTCGCATATATTTGGCTACTATGATAGTACATGATTATGGATGAAGTGTTGTGTAACTTTCTATCTCTTGGCAGCCAGTTGGACATATAGATAGAGTTAAACCTTATGATCTCTGAACTCAAATGCAATAACTGCAAACAAACGAACAAAAAATCAGCCAAAAGTACGTTTATAAAGGATACATTAAAAGAAAAAAATATTTAATTTCATATTTTAGCACTACTTAGCAGAAATCTGTCTGTGCAACATGAAGATATAGTGCATGGGTGCAGTTTTCTCACTAAGGCTACGTCATGAATTATGGTTATGAGCATGTTTCTAAGAGACATGTCAAATCAGGGGATCACAAATCAATGGGGTAGTGCAGTTCTAGCTTTGTCCTTCTTTTCTATACAGTCTATGGCTGTGACTATGTCAGCTTTCACCAATGCCTTCACAGCACAGACCGTGTGAGGAAATGTTAGAAGAGGATTACAAAAGTTTGAGGCGTGTTTGGGAAAAATGCACATGACCTATCCAAATTTTCCACTGCTTCTGTTTGTGCCAGAATGATACACTGGCACACACACGCACACACACGCACACACACGCATGCACACACACACACACACACACACACACACACACACACACACACGCACACACACACAGAATAAACATTTTAATTATCTCTCTCCCACATATACACATGCACATAGAGATATGTACGCAAATGCAATCTCGCATCAACAGAGATACACACACTCATACATAAAGGCAAACTCAAAGAGTGCAGACTTAGCAAGGTAAACATAGGCACACATGCAGTTTAATATGTACCCACACACACACTCACATACACACACTCTCACACATGCACAGTCCCCCCACAGCCCAAATCCTCTCTGGCTTGTTTAGACAACCCACTGCTTTCCAGTAAATCCTAAATAAGCTAATCCCAGAACATCAACAAATGTAATTTTCAGCTTACTATAAAACACATGCAAATGGAAGGCAACCCCTCTATGCCCTCGCTGTGACAATATGTGAGTGCATGAATATGGGTATTTTGTAATGTGCAGGTAATGTCCGGCAGGCAAAAATGATGATGAATGTAGGTGAAGAGGTGCATAAGGCTAAGAAGGTCATCCAAGCATGGCATATATAGAGAAAAAAATATGGCTTTTGTTGGAGTGGGGGTAGCAATTAAATCCACAAATTTCTTAAGTAACCTTGACATTGTTAGTGCTGTCTATGTCATAAAGTCACTGAGTCGACACATAACCCAATAATAATGTGTTACAAAACCTGTTACAAAACACATTATCACTGAAAAATACAAAACTGGGATCAACTAGTCAGACAAAGACTATGATGTGAATATGAAAATGTGACATAGTCTGAGCTAGTTATTGTGTACTGTAGTTTGTTCTTCCTCTGAGTCCAGGTTGTGGGATGGGGAGGCCCTCCAGCTACCTGCAGGGCAGAGTCTGAGTTCCCATTCACCAGGAAGGCACACCCATTTCTCATCAAGCTGCAATCAACCACCAGTACTTAGTAGGGGTGCAACGATACACAAAATTCACGGTTCGGTTCGGTTCGACACTTTGGTGCCACGGTTCGATATTTTTTCAATACAAAAAAAATGTTCATGCCTTTTTAATTTGTCATTTATTAAAATTATAAATATATATTTTAACTCAAAAGTACAGTTTTTAAATTTAATGTTGCTGAAACAACAAAGTAATAAAAAAAAATAAATCTATCTGATCGAGAAATCACTCATCTTAGGAAAAGAGAGTTTATTATAGAGAAATGGCTCTTTCCAAAATAAAAGCTATACTATACGCTTCTTCTGGGCTATATTCTCAAAAGCATATTAAACATATCAGGTCCCCATAAGGAGAATCATGTGCTAACGGCTGTCTAAATGACTCGGGTAAAGTTTGTAGCATGAGTGCTTGTTGTTTTTGTCTGCTTCCACTTGTCTTTGCACTAGGATGATATCGGAGTAAATGTGCAGTCATATTCGTTAGTGCTGTCAGCGTTAATCTCGTTGAAATGACGTTAACGCCACAGCACGGGGCGATCTCCGTTAACGAGCTACTGCAGATCGCCCCGTGCGTGGGGCTGGATGGCCAACACATTAACGAGTTAACTGCGCTAACTCGTTAATGTGTTAGCGCAGTAATTGAGCATTGTGTGGCACATCCAACATACTGTTTTACTTTTGTCCATGACGTGCTTACTTTCAGGGTCATACGTCACATGGAAACCAAAATAGTTCCAAACGCCACATCTGAATGAGGGTGGGGGAGGTTCAATTTGCCATGTTGCAACGAGAGCTTAACTTCTGTCTTCCCTGCGCTCAGTGAATCTGCGTTCGACTACTCCGCCTAGGCTGCACTGTCGAGCGCAGATCCACTGAGCGCTCAACACAGACAGCATCGTCAGAAGAAAAGTTGATAAAATAAATTTAAAATTTTGTATTGTTCGATACATATGCGTACCGAACCGAAAGCACTGTATCGAACGGTTCAATATCGATACGAGTATTGTTGCACCCCTAGTACCTAGGGATCAGTTTGAGCCTCCAGTCTTTGCCAGATAGTCTGCTGCTGTTCAGTGCTTAACCTTGCCTGAATCAGGAACATATCACTTACCTGTACAGTTTACCTGACTCCACAAGACTGGTCTTCTTTACTTTAAAACACTCACCTACATTCAGATTCCTACCCCTCTCTGCTGGCCCTCCTGGAACTCTCAAGTAAGCAATAGTTTCTCAATGTTTTCCCTGTCAACAATCATCTCTGCAGATCTCTCTCTCCTGAAACTGGAATAACTCCCCTCTCCTTTTTCTCAGTGTTCCTCTTCCTAACTGTGGATCCAGCCCTCAGTTCCTGCTTCCTGGCATCTGCAAATTCTTAAAAAATAAAGACTCTGAATTTTATAAAACTGTCTCAATCATGGCCGCATTCGAGCCCTCCCTTTTGTTTTTGCCTGTAATAAAATGGCATCGCTTGAAAAAGAAAAACAATCAGCAGATATTTATTTATTAATTTTTTAACAGAATTCAATTGAAAAGTGCAAATAAATTATTAATAAGGGTTTTGGTTTAGGCAGCAGTTGTGCTCCTCTCTTTAGCGATCCCTTATTTGTCAAAAGTGTTGGAACAGTTGAGATGCATTTTTTGTAAACACAGCATCTCCTTGACTTTTAAACCCAAAAACACGCTGCGCAAAAACACCCGGTCCACCTCATCGGGTCCCCCGACACAAACATTGACTTACCTGGATGATTGAGCATGCATCAAGACTAATAATTATATTTATGCTATGCTGGAAAACCTCTTAAGTTTAGGCTTGAATCACTAGAATAAGGTCTTTTGTTAAGAATCAAATACTAAGTCACTGATTTTCTTTTCTGGGCCATTCATTTATTAATTATCAATATTCATCCATTTCTTTTCAAGCTGCCAAAGAGTTGTGGAGCCTTTCCAAGATATACTCACTGGAGGGGAGTACTGACTGTTTGCCAATCATCACATAATTATGGCAATTGCATTCACAAGTATAGACTAATTAGAGTGTCTTGTTTACCTCACTTTGAATCAGCTGGTAGGAAGAAACAAAGGTCAATGCAGAAACAGAAATGAAAGTTTTAACACAAATCAAACTGAATATGCTGGCTTTACAGGTTATAATGTGTTACTGATACAGAATCTGAAGGATAAACTCCATAAGTAGCTGCTGGTATGCACAAAGATACTTTAAAATGTGTTGACTAACCTGAGAATTTTCTTTCTACAACATCCTCCAGCCTACAGTAAAGCACCAGAAGACTTAGCTCAGGATGTCATGCACCAACACAAATGGAAGGAAATCTCACTTTTGATTAAACCAAAAGTGTTCACTAGATCAGCGGTCCCCAACCTTTTTTGCGCCACGGACCGGTTTATGCCCGACAATATTTTCATGGACCGGCCTTTAAGGTGTCGCGGATAAATACAACAAAAAAGAACTAGTACCGGTACCGAAAAAAAAGAAAATTTATTCATAACACACGTGAAAAGACCAAGGAAAACCGTGTAGACGATAAAAACCATAACAAAAATAACGCTGAAAACCGATAAAACCCTGAAAACTATACATTTCACACCTGAGCCTCAACTCTCGCGGCCCGGTACCAAATGACTCACGGACCGGTACCAGTCCGAGGCCCGGGGGTTGGGGACCGCTGCACTAGATCTAGGAAATTTGTGCATTATTGAATCTAAGGGCATTCGTATATCCCAGTGCACAAGTTTCAGTATCTACTAGAGTTATTTGTGGATGTGTGTCTGGAAACCTGTGTGTGCGCTCTGGCCCAGGTAAACATTAATCATTAGCCTCGCCATATGGTGGCCACGTTGATCACATTCCCCTGACAGGCAGGGCAGCTTATTCTGGAAAGAGGATGTACTGGTTCAGGTGAGAGCAAGTACACATGTTCATGCACACGACACACGCACACTCAGACACAAACACACACACTCCTAAAGCCAACAGGAAACTCAATCTGTAACACAAATTCCCCTTGCTGCCACGTTGGGTTTGAGTATGTCTACAGATATTCTGTTGCTGTTATTAACAGTTAGGAAAAAGAAAAGGACTAAACAAGAGTTGAAGTTTCTTTTCCTCAGTGAAAACTGTGTCTATATTTCCTGTGAAGACAATTATCTGGTTTTGACAGAAAGAAAAATAATATATATTTAAAAAAGATGGGAAGAGGCAGGCATACCCTGAACAGGTTGCCAGCTTGTCACAAGGCAACCAGAGAGACAGACAACCATTCATACCTATGACCAATTTAGAATCACCAATAAACCTAACCCCACTAACTGCATGTCTTTGGACTGTGGGAGGAAGCCAGAGTACCTAGAGCACAAAAACTATTTGTAAGTGTCTAGAGCTGTCTCTAATTCTTGGTGTGATGTAATGCTAATGTTTTATAGGCCTTTCTGTTATCATACATACACCTCTACCTTCTTTTGGTAATTGTCTTTTTTCTTACATACAAGTGGAAATATCTGGTTAGTGGCACAACTTTCATAGATTTTATTTTCAATGCCATCCTGTGTATTTCACTGTGACTGCAGGTGATCTAACATACTTTGGATTATGAGCTGTTCCTCTAATCTTTATCTGTCAAAAAAATATTTTTCCAAAGTGATCTGAATTTTCTATTTGACTTTTCTAATTTTCAGATGGATAGCAGATTTCATGTTTTGTTGAACCTTTGCATAATGATTTCACATCTCTAAAAATGTTCTTCACTTGGCTGGATATTGCAAAGAGTCTTTTTCCCCTTTTACTTTACCAGGTAAAAGTCACTGAAAACATCCAGTACTATTTTACCTCATGAGCATATGTGTCTTTTTATGTTGTTCCTTCATATATGCAAAACTGTCCTAATATTCCCACTATCTCCCTGATAAATTTGTTTTGTTTTTGCAGTTTAAGGATTACCTTCATTTACATTTAAATGTTTTTGGTTCACAGCAACAGCTTCCAAATGCAAATCCCATACTTAGAATCAACTTCAGACCTTTCACCAGTCTAATTTATGAGAAACTGCACACACCTGTCCATGAAATAGCTTTTTAGTCAGTTGTGTATAAGAGTCTGAAACTAGAGGACTGTGTTTAAAAGTGACTATAATTCCTTGACAGTGAATGTAGTATTGTTAAATATGTAAAATTAAAGCGGGCACTTTGTTTTCAATTAGGGCTGCCACAAACGATTATTTTGATAGTCGACTAGTAGTAGTACATCTTATTGCACCAGCATGCCTCTGCTCTTATATAACTATCATTAGCTTACAGCTTTAAGTGTTTCAGGTATGTGTTAACTAAAAATAAAGACAAGATGATAGTTTATTAAATTTAAATGAAATTTGCAGATTGTTTCGGTGGAGTTTAATAAACTCACCGGAGTATATTCTCAAGCATCTCACACTACTGATGATCAGTTGTCTGCTTGACGTTTATTCAGCTGTGTAAAAACTATAACTTTAATCTCAGCCAAACCGATTTACTCAGGAACAAATAAAATACTGAAAAAAGCCAAACAATAACATTTTTAAGCTATCTAAGTGACTTATACATCATGTTTAATCTGAGTACCGAAAAACAGCGGTGGGTTTGAAAACGATTTGCCGGGAGTCCGGTGTTCTCACGGGCTCTAGTGAGCCTTGAACCCCGGCTAGCTATCGAGCTAGTGGGTAACACACGTCTCCGAAAACGTCGGAGCGTTTTTGAAAATATGTGTCTTGATAAACTGAGCAGATATTTGAAGTTTACACAGCTACATTCTCGCCTGAAAATATGTTAAACGTTTATTTTGTGACCCAGAAAGAATAATCAGAGTAACATTAAAACTAACTAGCTGCCGCCATTGTTGGAAACTGAGCAGGGCCGTGCGATGGGCCTGTCACTACCTGATCCGTACCGGAAACCGGTACTAAACTTGATTTAGTGATAGTCGAGTGTGTTTATGCTTGTCTGTGTGGAGAGGATTGTTGGAATAGTGATGATGATGTCTGCTATCACTGTCAATTGCCAGTAAACACTTCATCTGGCTGCTGAATCTTCACGTGACATATTACAAAGTCTGTATTATTAACTCTGTCATTAGGCACCATTCTTCTTATTTTACGGCGCTGTTGTTCAATCGGGGACGCTCTCTGTTGAGGAGAAAATCAAAAATTTGTTGCGGATACGGATTATCCATTGTTTAAATGTCCCGGTAGTCGAAAAGGAGGCAGAGTTGTTGAGAAATGCTAAGAGCTAACTGGGCGCTAACCGTGTCATTCAAATATATTGAATGTCACAATGTTGGCAAAGAGAGGAAGTGACGTAAGATTTGCGCATGCGGGGTACCGATCGGGTTTCTGGTACGGATCGGGTAGCGACAGGGCCGCGCTATGAATTCTGGGACACAGTTTCTTCTTCTTCAGGGTTTAACGGCAGCTGGCATCCTTGTACATGCAGTGCTGCCATCTTCTGTTTCAGTCTGTTATTACACTTTTAAATCCTACTACTATTTCCTGCATCTTTTGGGATCTTACAAAGCTTCAAACGACGCGTTGACTATTAAATCAGTCGTCGACGATTTTGATAGTCAACGTAATCGTGACTAGTCGACTAATCGTGGCAGCCCTATTTTCAATTCAATTCAATTTTATTTATACAGCGCCAAATCACAACAGTCACCTCAAGGCGCTTTATATTTTAAGGTAGACCTTACAATAATACATACAGAGGAAAAAACAACAATCATATGACCCTCTATGAGCAAGGACTTTGGAAACAGTGGGAAGGAAAAAAACACCCTTTTAACAGGAAAAAACCTCCTGCAGAACCAGGCTCAGGGAGGGGCGACCATCTGTCGCAAGCAGCTGGAGTGAGAGAAAGAAGACCGGATAAAAGACATGCTGTTGACACGCATTTCAAGAATTCAACTGCGTACTGACTGTTTTATTTAAAATCTGTTGTGGTTGTATACACGGTTAAAGCTGTGAACATGTCACTGTTCAAAAAACTGTATTTCCCTGTATGTAGCACAATGTCTTATCATTGGCATCACATAACTGAATAAATGACTTTTTAGAATTGGAAAGCATTTGATTTCTTTTGTTTAATAGCTTGTATTGGGTGTTACTGTGACCTAGGCTGAGTATGTTTCAGTATCAGCACCCCAACTTCCTCTCCTGTTAATGACCTAATGCAGTGATTTTTGTGGAGGAAGCTGTACAGAAAGCAATACACTTTTGCTTCTTGAGTGTTCTTGTACTTCATATCCGACCTGTTCAAGCACACTGAGGAATGGCATGCTTAAATATATCCAAGTTCAGTACTCAGTTATCACACTAGTTAAAGAAACTGTACTGTCAAACTAGCTTATGCCCTAATAGTGGTTTAAAATGGAACTGAACCACCCAGAAAAACATCAGCTGGTATTCTACACTGTCTGGTATTAGTGTAATATTACTTTGCACTATGTATTATGTATGACATAGACTAAATTTTTGGGACCTAAAATGAGCCTGTTTTCTATTTATTTTCACCTCAACCAAATTTGTAGTCTCAGTTACTTTAAATGTGCATTTATGATTGTCATGTCATAAATGTAAGAACTCCAAAGTTTCAAAGTCTTAACTAATAGGCGTTTTAACCTTTCATTTTTTGTGGTAGCTGCTTGATCTGTCCACATCTTTTTCACTCTCTTGCCTTAGTTTGAATTGTCTGACTGTAAACCTATTTTCACAAAAAACATAATGACTCATCAATGCAGGAAACACACAACTGAAACAAATTTCAGCAATGACGGGCCAGCTCCATTAAGTCATAATAGTAATTGAGCACACACACTACCTAGAACCAGAAGCATGAAAACTAGAACTGTATTTACACACAAAGGCAGAGACGTGCTTACGCATTCTTATTAAATAAACACGTAGGGGTCCTCTTTCACAAATGTCAGTCATTATGTACAAGCCTGGCTTCCACTCCCGTCTCTAGCAATAAACTGATGTAGACAGTCATTTTTTTTTAAACCGCATGTTATTAGAACTGGCAATGCAAAAAACAGCAAAGAAGTAGCATAATTTCACTGAATGTCAAATTCATGGAATTGCGAAACAAATAGAAACTACTGAATGGAAAAAATGGAACAAAATCGACTCGATCAACTCTGCAAGGTCTGCATTGAGGAAAGCAAAAAATATAAAATGGTCACAGCATAAATATATTGGCAAGATCCTCCAACAAAGCCTGAACAGCCATCATTTTGCACAACTGCAGGAATTTATAGCGTCAGAATGAGCATAATCATAATTAAATAAATAAGTAAATGTGAAAACAATAATAAGAACATGATAAATTCAATACACAGTCAATTATTTACAAGACTGATTATGAATGTTAAACTGTATATATCAATATTGCTGCATTTGTAAGCTGAAAAAAATATTTAAATGATAATAAGAAATACAATAAATAAAACTGGATGTTGTATTTGTGTTCAATTCATCACTGTATTTTAATCCCCATAACTTCTCATAAACTTGATTTACTCCAAAGCAATGTGTGTACACTCGTCCGCTTATTCTTCCTTTATATTTTGTTAATTCCAGCTTACCTGTGGCATGTTTTTGTGCATATATCAAGATGCTGCAATTAATGGAAATCAGAATTCATTGTCTTAAGATTTTCAGTTAAAAATGTGCTCATCCTGTTGCAGAACGTCTCTGGACAAAGACAAAGGTAAGCGATATATAAATGTACGTTTTTTAATAGTTATTTAGAATTTGCACGAGTTATCTGAGTATTAGTTCCAGCACAATGAGTTTGATATGTGTTACATATCCCATTAGAAATCTTTACAGATAAGTATCATAAAGTAAATTTGCATAATATTTTGATGCAAATGATGCTTAAGAAGTAGAGTGATGCATTTTGTGCTATTGCTGTCTACATAGGAGTAGATAGAAGCAGTAAAAAAACAGTATTTCATCCACAAAAGTGGATTTGTAGTATATTTTACCCTCAGGCTGTCAGACTCATGGGTCACTCTTGAGAGGCTCAGGAGAGAAACTATAATAACCCCTCAATATAGAAGATATCATTAAAAGCAAATAATAAAAATGATCTGTATGTATTACATTATGCTTTTTCATTTTTCTTTGTAGTTGTTACAAGGACTTAGGCTCAGAGCTATTTGAGGATTCTGCTTTGTTTCTTCTGGTGTGAACATCTAAGCACATTTATTCTGTTTCATGGTTCAGTCCGGGCAAAACGAAAACAAAAAAATATATGTCAGTGTGCATGTGTGTGTTTGTATTAAATTACTTGTTTGCAGCACAGCACTATTGCAAGTCATTAAATGTTAGAGTATAGACTTTATTATTATGTTTTAGTTTAAGGCTAAAGTAAAGTAAGGAAAGGACCATTTCTAATGAGAACTCCAACTTATTTTTTCTAGAGATATCCAAATTAAATTTAACTTTACAGCTTTTGAACATTTCCTCACAATTCTTAAATTCAGGTCCTGAGCTAACTCTCCCATAAGATCTAAAAAAACCCCTCTTTTTTTTTGTCTCCACTGATCTTTTACTGGATTAAACAGCTACTCATATAAATATTTGTATATAAAAGAGAATTCTTGACTGGCTTATAAATGAGGCTCTATGTGTGTGCATGTGTATGTGTGTGTGAGGTCTTGGCTACAATAAAAATACTGTAAGTGTCAAAGAAACTGTACTGTGTTGGTATTGCAGTCCTGTTGTATGTCTTGCTAATTTACGCTTCTTTATCTGAACAGATATGCACATATGTGTGTTTGACCTGGCTTATGCCAGAGCCTAGTTAACCAGAAATAGCTACAAGAGCATCACATCCCCAGCAAAGTGGTAATGGTTTCAATTCCTAAGTCATTTTTCAAAAGTGTGGTGTGATTGAGTCAGCCCGCCCATTGAATTCAGTATTTAATTTCCTCAAGGTCTCATGAGCCATGTCTCTGTTTCCAATTTCTCCTCCTCATGAGATCAGGACAGGAGACTAAATGAAGGGTTTTCTTTTTCTTTTCTCCCCTTTTTTCAGTCCATCGTTTCCTTTTCTTGCCTGTACAATGCTGAAAGCTCAGGGTTGGATAGGAGGGGACAGGTTAATAGGTGTTCTTGGAGTAGAAACACTTTCCATTATCATCATTTCTTTTTCCCTTTTACTCTTCCACAGCATTTATCAGCCTTAATCCTTGTTTCCTTTCCCCCCTGCTATCTGTCACCTGATCCCATTTATTTCCCCCATTTTCTGTAATTTCTTGTAATTTGTATTAAATTATTTTTTTAAATGTGCATGCTATAACATAGAAGCAAAACTTTGCCCTACCTAGAATTTGTTTCTGTTCTCTCTCTTTAAAAGTGACCAAATTATAAATTTAAAAATAAGTAGAAAACATTTAAAACCTAAGGAAATCACATTTTCAACCTAAACAATTAACACAACGCAAAATTTTTAAGAGTGGTGGTCTTAATAGTTGCAGCATTTGAAGCTGGAAATCAAAACTCATATGTATGTGTGTACTGGTAAATGTGAAACAAATACAAATAAGCGTACTGTCTCATGGTTGAAAAGCCTGGAGGGAGACAAAAAGTTGCTATTTATGGTGGAAATGTTGGGAAGAGAAAATAAACTGACCTCAGTCTTTGTACTAAAGAATTCCACCAACTTAAACATGTATTACAGGAAGAATGACTGCACACAAGTAAAGGTAAACATGGCTTTATTTTTTTACTTTTTACTAAGAGGCCTACGTGACCAGGCATGACCAGGCATGCCTCTGGTCAATGGCATCGACCGAAAGCCAGATGACCGCTAATGAATCAAAGATTGAAAACACGAGTAGCTCTTCCCTCACAGGAGGATGCACTTGAAATGAATCACAAACACTTTTATATATCCATCCAAGTTGATTCAAACTTCAAGGGATATACTGTAAAGTCATTACACATACAAACCCAAGCACATGCAATTAGTTTTCAGCTGTAGTACATAAGAACTGAATTACAAGTGCCAGAGAGCAAATTATAACTACATTAAAACTGTGAATAGGGATGCAAACAACCCCCTTGGAAGGTGACGAACTGAATATGGAGTTACTATATCACCCTTAGTCTTCAGCTGCTTTGACACCTCCTACAAAAGGCAAAAACTTCCACAGAAAACAGGCACTCTTAGGGGTTTTTCTTTTTTTTTAACCAGATAAACATTCCTCATTTTGCTTTTTATTTTATCTCCTGTAGAGAAAAAATATGAAAGTGTTGAATGCAGAGGTTGGTATCACAGTATGACTTGGGAAGCTCTGGTTGATGGATGGTGCAAGCCCAACATTAAGTATGTATAATTAAAAACAAAAACAAAAAGTAGAAGAAAGAAAAACTAATTGAACAGCAAAGTGGACTAGTAATTCAGCTTTCTCTAGCAACAAGGCAATTCACCATAGGGTGCTATGGGATCAACTCAATTATAAAAATGCTACAAACAATCTAAAAAAATGAAAGGGACTCCTGTGGTGCTTTCAATGAGCAGTACTGCTTCATTTATTTTATTCCAAATGGGAAACACAAGTTGCATGTAAGTGTGTTTATGTTTCAAAAAGAATATGAACACTTCTGAACAATTTTTAACTGTAACTTTGTGTGCTTTGGATGCCAGTCCTGAAATGGAGAATTTTGGTTTTCACTGTTTTATCATTTAAGAAATTGTACAAGGTATTTCAGTAAAGATTATAAACTTAAATCACACATTGGATTTCAAGGAATAAAATATTAATATGTTCTCTTATTCACTGAACATTGGTTTTGCATGGAACGGAAGGGCATGGTCTGAATAAGACTGCAAAAGAGCATAAATATTTAGGACAATAAATATAAAACTGGACTTAGGAGAAGGACCTAGTATTGTGTTAAATTTAAATTACTAACAGACCTTGAGATAGTGGCTCAACGACAAAAGGTCAATCAATTATTTTTTAAGATCTTTCTCAAATTTGGGGAAATACAACACAATAAAGATAAAAACATGATAATTGCTGTTTCCAATATACCACTGTGATTTTAAATGTGAACACCAAAACAGAGTTCCTAGGAAGGACTTTAATGTGTTTTTAAATATTTATGCCCTTTTAAAAACATTTTTCCCCTTATTTTCCAAGAGTCATCATTTCAGTAACATGTATGAGCTGGAAGAGTACATATTAAAGACTGCTAAAAGGATTCTAATTCATATAGATATAGGAGAATACCACTAAAGCACTTCTGTTGCTTGGAAAGACATGACTATAGTATCACTGGATTCATATCAAAGCCATTTTTGATAATTAATCCTTACTCTTTGAGCAAAGGCCATTGATCAGTGACAATTGATCAACGGCCATTAGTACCATTCACAGAGAGTTGGGGAATGGCTGCAATGGTCTTTGATCAGTGGTCATGGCAATTATTATTAATGACCAAAATACTGACCTCACAGCCCGTTGTTTGTCAGTGGTGCTAGTTACAATCATTATGCAAATGTTCTGTTTATAAGGTTGGGGAAACCTGCAGTCAGCTAAGACGAAATCATGAGTGATGAAATGTTTCTCCCACTGAACATCCAGATGAACAGAATCCACTTTTTGGCATCCATCCTTCCATTCTCTTCTGCTTATCCTTTTAAGGGTTGCAGGGAGGCTGGAGCCTATCCTAGCTCCTATAGGGCAACATGCAGGGTATACCCTGGGCAGGGCTAACACATGGAGACCATTCGCACTCACGTTCACACCTATGAACAATTTAGAATTACCAATGAACCTAACCCCACTTACTGCATGTTGTTGGACTGTGGAAGGAAGTAAATACAGATGCAAACATCTACACAGAAAGGTGGAATCGAAGTCAGGACCTTCTTGCAAGGCAACAGTGCTAATCCCTGCACCACCATGCTGCTGGACTTTTTGGCATGTAGATGAACTTTTAAAAGTACTTTTACTGCACTATGTTCATTCACTAATGAGCTTCTGTAACATGAATCAAATGGCTGAATTGCCACTTCAGCATTTGGTTAAGTTCTATAGAGTCTTGCTAATAATCTACTAATTGTATTCAGGCGTGTTGCAACAGGGGAACATGGAAAAGCTGCAGGACACCGGCCCTTGAGGGCTGGAGTTCGAGACCCCAGGTCTAAAAACAGCAGAGCTTACTGACGGGAATGAATATCCTCAACAACTCACCCCAGTATCGGTGTCAGAAGTGAGCTTTACTGAGTTACTGACAAATTTTGACAGTCTCTTCCAGAATAAATAGAGGTGAAGACCCAGCCTATGTGCAGTAGGGATGGGTATTGTTTAGGTTTTATCCAATACCAGTACCAAAACGGTACTTTTGAAACGGTGCTGGTGCTTAAACGGTGCTGGAACCGGTGCTTAAAGAATGGAGAACACACACTTTGTCCAAAAACCTCTCATGTTTAACTATTTTCCACTTTTTCTTTGGTCATTTTAGCCTTTTTGGCCAGGGTGAAGGGAGTACCTGCCATCAAACAAGAAGACAGCCACATGTAACTACGATGATGTTTGCTAGTTTACCTTACATGCATTAATTTAATAACGTGGTTAGCCTACTCCACGTAAATTACACACGAACAACATTAAGCTACTCACGCAGAGAAGAACGGCTGCTGCTGCCATCATCATCCATCATCATTTCTGTTACACTGGCAGGGCTAGGGGCCAGGACTCTCCTCTTCGAGTTTTTGGGGGATGTTGCTAACTCCGGGTCCAATAACAGGCACCACACCCGCAGTAGATGTGCACAGTGTGAGGTCTTGCTGCAAGTTATCAAATACGGTGCATTTCTCGGCTTTTAACAAAATGCTATACGTCGCCAGGTGTTTCATCAGATTCGAGGAGTTACCTCCTTTGACAGTATCACAGTATCAGCTTAAAGCACTTGTTGCAGGCTGCTGAGTTTGCATATTTTGCTGTAAAGTACAGCCAGACTTTTGAGCATTTTGCCTTGGGCATTTTTAGTCTGTAGCTCTGCTCTAAAAGAACGTACTTAGCTTGGCCTGCCTACTACGCTTGCAAATGTAAAATGATTGGCTAGAATTCAAAGTGTATGACATCTCAGGAAAAAAAAAAAGCACCGAAATAAAGCACCGAAATGTGCGCTGCTTTTCGGTCTGGTTACTACCGTTTATGTCAGAACCGGTGCCATTACCGGTACCAATCCCTAATTGGCAGCTGAGTTAAACCGTAGACTGACAGCTTACCCTCACTACAGATGAAAGGTGGCTAGAGTTTCTGAGGTGACTCAGGGATTAAAAAGGTAAAATGCTGAATAATATTTAATTGACACACTCTGTTTTTTGTCTGTTTTTTTTTTTCATCCTGGTGCATTGCTAAGTTTTTATATTATTATTCAAATAGTATGTTACAGTGCACTAGGGTCAGTTAAATTAATATGCACAATATGCTTTTGTCTTCAGACACTGAAAGTCAAAAGCAACAATACAAACAATTTAACATGCCAGAATTAAATCCCATGCCCACTTAGCACTATGTGCTGAGATGTGCTATTTAACATCAATATTTAATATGAAATCATCTCAAAACGCAACAGCACAAAATGCCGTCAGTTTAAAGAAAGAATGAAAACAGTCTGCTGTGATGAGGGACTTTTTCTGCTTTCCTGCAGTCGGCATCACCACTGTTTTTTTTTTCTATTTTTTGTTTATTTACTTTTTCAACACAAATTTAGTAATATCCACATAGGGAAGGAGGCAACTTGTTCAATTTACCAATATCAGTAGACAGTTTGAAAAGTAACAGATATCTTAAGTTTATTTAGCTCTGTAATGTGTTTTACAGCATCATGGATCACAAATCTGTGAATGATATAATAATTTGGGGTCAGGATAAAGTCGATCTTTTCTTTTAGGAATGTTGCTGTTCCTCTCCATTGGCCAATCACAGCAGCTTCACCATCATTTGCAAAGCCAACAAACCATACATATAACATTTGTTCAAAGATGCTCCTCAAAGCAAGGTATTCTAACTGTGGGATGTCAAACAACAGCCCTAGTGCATAAACCCATCTCCATTTACCATGTAAGAGTATTTTTTTAAACACTCGGATGGTTTGGAAAATGAGAGTGATTGTCAGGTCAATACATGGACCCTAGTAATTTTTAACATTAGAGTTCAGCCTTATATCATATAGATATTCACTTTTCCTCAGTTTTCTCTCATTTCTGTGAACAGACATGCTGTTTAAAGCAAGAAACACATGTATAAAACACATGCTTACACTGAGTACATTACCTTCTCCATCATTTTTGAGCCACAAACTTGCAGAATGCTGGTCATTATTAAAATGAACTTGGTGCATCTGTTTGTTTATAAATTTAGATATGGCCTAGTCTGTGGCTGAGAGAGTTGCTTCTGTCGTGTTTATTTCATGCGATTCACTGGTAGTGTCCATCCCTGGGTCTGTACAGCACTACAAGTCTGATGCAGACGAAACAGCTGAATTGCAAAGGCAACAGATTTGAGATTTATCACAAGTAATCACAGTATTATTGCAAACAGATTGAATGTCATTACCAACTTGACCCCATTCAATCGAAAAAACTGGTGGCAGATTGATCCCTGTCTTATAGCCATTTTCTCGCCACGTTCATGCAACAGTGTCATTTTGAAAATAAAGTCATCTCAGACCTAGTCCCTGTCTTTAAAGTGACCACTTCAAAGGCAGGGATCTGTGTGTTGATTGCACACGGTTGCAGTAATTCTAGCTGTGCTGCAGTCACCAACCACTGTTTTCTAAGTTGTAACTGAAGCCTGGTATATTTACCTGGGGAATTGTGGTCTGGCTGGGTCTTCCGTAGCCTTTCACATCCTTGCAATGTATGAAAAGCTATGGACAGGGTGGAATGACCCATAAGTGTATTCACATAGTGTCGATGATTAAATAAAGACACCAAGACATCTCACTGCGTAGTTTGCCTGTTTGTTAAAACTGATGATAACCTTAAGACAATGACTCAACAGAAAGTGCTATCAACCCACTTTCCTTCCACCTTTCCAAGCAAGAGGACCTAATGCATTTCCAGAGAGCTTGCCTCTCTGCTACTGAACCTCGGTGGAAGATCCGAGTGGGTGAGCACCTTTATTGCATCAGAATGAAGCTAAAAAAGACTCACGCATCAGTAATGGCAGGAGTACAGACTTGTGGCTCTCAAATAAACTTCCTGCCCTTTCTCCTGTTATCTGCCTGACTCTGTTCAGGCTATAAATTCCTTTCACTTCAGACTTTGGTTGACTGTGGTTTTGAGAAAAGTTTTCTAAGTAAGAAACAGAGCCACACACTCTCTGAAATGATGACAGTCACAACTTTAAACAAAGATTTTTTACTTATATCACCTAATATAATTTCCCTCATCTCAATAATCCTATCATTGATCAGCTGGTAGGTGGGGTAATTTCTTTCTTGCTACCTGTTTCCCCTCCACCCTGACTTCAGTTAAGAATCTTGTTTGAGCTGAGTAGTTGCTTTCCTTAGAATATTACAACCTTGAACAGGCCTTCAGCAAGGCTTGGCCACAGATGTTACCTCCCCACTGTCCATACAAGTGCACCACAGATGTCCTCACTTGGGCTCTGTTTCCCTCCAGCCAGATTTATAATCTATCATGCAGTAAAGATGAAGCCATGGAGCAGTTCATTTTATTCTCTTTCATTATTCTCATATCATGTGTCCCCTGTCCTCAACTCTGTATTCAGGAACGTTTTTTGTTTACAAGAAAGAACAAAAACCAGCACGCTTGCAGTTTTTGTCATTGGTTATACTATTATAATAATTTTTCTACCATTAATCAGTTCCACTTGTTAATCTCTTCACTGTGGCCACCATAATTGTTGAGAAAAACCCAACAATCATATGACACCCTATGAGAAAACACTTTGGCAAAAGTGGGAAGGAAAAACTCCCTTTTAACAGAAAGAAACCTCCAGCAGAACCAGGCTCAGGGAGGGGCGGCCATCTGCTGCGACCGGTAGGGGTGAGACAAGGAAGAAACTATAACAGACATGCTGTGGAGGAGAGCCAGAGATTAATAATAAGTATGATTCAGTGGGGTTAGGGTTAGGGTTAGTGCGTAGGGTGTAGCTAAAAAGCTGCAGCCGCGTGCGTAAGTTGACAGCTGCAATAAAGAAGTGTACTGAAAAGTGTGAGCATGTGGTTCGGTCTCTTGTGTCCCAGTCCTGGGTTTCGGCACTGATGCATGACAGATTCGACCACATGTTCACACTTTTCAGTACACTTTTTTATTGTGGCTGTCGACTTACACACACGGCTGCAGCTTTTCAGCGGATGCACATATTATAAATGTAACTGCTGAGAATTTCTTTGTTCCGACATAAAAGTGATTCCTATGTTAAACATTAGCTCTCCATGACTTTCCTGCCAGGTAACTTGCTCCCCACCTGTCAGAACTCTGCGCCGCACCAGTGGGGGGGCGCCACACACTTTGAGAACCACTGCATTAATCCAACACGTCACACCATAATCACTGCATTTTAATAGACAATCAGCATCATATATCACTTTGTTATGACATGACATCTATCAAATAAAGTGAAAAAAGAAAAATAGAAGTTGCACTGTGTGTGCACCGCTGAGAAAAGAAATGAGTTTTTAGTAGAAATGTTACTAAAATCCTGAAATACTGGAGCGTGCTCTGTCCACTGTACAGAGAACAAACTGTGTTGGGATTCTTATCTCATCACAAAAAATTCAATTTAGTTCTGTTCTGTTTTAATAAAGTACTAGTGTTAATGCAAAGCATAAATATGTGGGGCTTCACTCTAAACAGAGTGAAGAGTGAGTAAAGAGTTAAGGCACAGAGCCAAAGTTCTAGGACTGTGATTACAGTTTTGAGCCATTCAGCTGTGCCAGTAATGTCTTTGTTATGATAACATCTCCCTGTCTACTTTCTTTCCCTAGCTGTAACTATCACATATATATAAGGTGGTTTTTGGTGCTAAATCAAGCAGAGTTTGCATTTGTGTGATTGATTATATTCCATGCTCACTTGGGTGAAATAAATGGAAGAGCAGATGAATTGCACTCACTGGTGCAGACAGACTCTGAATGACTGCAATCTGAATTGCCTTCCACCAGGCGACCTGTGCAATTGCCTTGCAACCCAAAGTCTAAACCTCTGGGCAACCAGTGGATCACTGCAACTACTCACTTTCAGTTTTAGACAGATCGCAATGATTTTTCCTGGTTGCAAGGAGGTTGCAGTTCTATCGTGTGACTGAATCTTTAAAGTTATTTACATTGTACATTATATACATTTGGGAGCATGGTGTTCATTTCACATGAACCATGAGATCAAGTAGCTAATTTTATGTCACTGCAGGGAGATAAAATTAGCCCTTGTTACTGCTCTAGACAGATGACATACTGCACACTGAGTAGCAATCTCTTTATAATCTTTATTCTATTTTAGTGAAATTAAATTGAGTTTAAAGCGCAGGATCCTGATTAGAGAGCATATGCATGGCCTCAGCTGGATTGGAGGCAGGGAGCCATATTTAGGCTTTGATAGCTGCTTATAAGAGGGTTTGAACTAAAAAGATTTGGGGAGCGTTGTATATGGTTATTATATTTTAATAACCATTATACCCAAGGCTATCCTTCATAGTTTAACAACCATTCATGTTTTTAAAATCAAAAATATCAATTTGCTTTTTTATTGTAAATTGCAATTAAATGTAACAACACATCTTCTGGTATCTACTCTGCACTCTTGAGACTGCACTGGGAGACACAGTAAACCTTGCAACTGGCAGATGTGGCAATGGTATCTTAAAGCATTTGGACTCCCTGGGTATACCTGAGTGGCTGCAGGTAATGTCTCATGCAACAGAAGCGAGAGGAACATTAGCAAATAGCAAAACTATAGAACAAAAAGGTCAGGAGAGAAAAGGAGATGCTAATGGTTTGTGGCAATCACCTGTAATTTCTTTTTAGGAGTTGTGTTGCCGCTGCTTTTCCAATGACCTGTTGCCACTTTCATTTCCATGAATGTGAAACAGATTCATAATGGTTTACACTTTCAAGCTGGACTAATTGATATCCATGAAGTTTAACTGACTTGGTGTTTCACTGTGATGATTGAGCATTCTGTTAATTTTACTGAGCAGTGTGTACCCTCAGGCAGTTTTCATCTCACCTACTTAATGAATCTACCTTAAATTTCCTTGCACCTTTCTTCAAATAAAACCAGTATAGTGTATGGTTGGAAGTGACTGAGAGTGAAAGAAAGACAGAGAGAGAAACAGATGGCTAATCCTTTTCACTTAGTAGCAGTGTCATTGACTGTCACTGATAACAGAGTGAACATCCCAGGCCAACGTACTCTTTCCCTGGTGGGTGATGTACACAACAACAATAACAACAACATCAAGCTGCTCTCACTCTGAGTCTGACAAGATCAGCTACTGGAGGGCATACCTGCTGCCAAGGTGACTTCTGCTGCCTCTGTGTGTGAATGAATCTAGCAAGAGTAAAAAAAAAAAAAACCAAAACAAAACATACTGGCAGAAGAAATACAACAGAAATTCATAAAACAGCCAAAACATCTGGCTGTGTATTACTCTGAGCATCTTGGTTTGTTACCAAATCATTCATCAAAAAGGGAAATGTCAAAAGAGAGATTTAATGTCATCTTTAACATTCAATAAAAATATCTAAAGCTTAAATAGGCTTAAGCTTAAATATAAAATGAATGCAGGTATTATTGTAAAAGATGGTAAATATTTTTGTGTGTATTGTGATGTCAGAGAAAATGTTCAGCTGCATGTTCAGTAAGTGGTGCATAGGGCAGTCTGGATCCATTAAATATCTACAGCCATTCACCACAGCCACATTAGAGCGACTGTTGCGTCACTTAATGGAGGAATGCACATATTGTTGATTGAAATCACATTCAGATTGAAACAGAAAGGATGATTTCTCTCTGTGAGTAATATGAGTGCATTTCAACAGCAGTTCAGTCCTGAAGCTACAAAAATGTCACTTCACAGTTACATATCCAGGTTTACACAACTTTCCCAACTAGTGTAATCGACATTTCTTCCTACAGCTCAGATTAAGGTTGCGGTCTCCTGAAACGTTTTGAACCCAGTTATGGTCACATTGTGGTCCAGGAAGTGTGAGTATTGTCACGTCTCACTGCAATGCTCCATGAACTTAATCCTTTCACTGTGCTCCCATTGGTCTTAATCAGCTCACCAAGCTCACCCACAATATTGCCCATATAACACCTTACAGTCTCCATGTTTGCAGGTGGATCAGCACCAGTGCTGAAAACCCATCATTTCCTCTATAGTTCCTTCTGGATTGCAGTGTAATGTGTAGAAGACTCATGGATTGGTAAAATTTGACTTTACAACACTTGCAGAACAAAAATAACCAATTAACCTTCACAGAAATCACAAAGCACAAGAAAAGTACACTTTAACAGGTGATAAAATAATTTTTTAAAATCAAGGGATCTTCTGCAAGAGCTACTCCCAATTCATCCATCCATCCATTCGCTTCCGCATATCCTTTTCAGGGTCGCGGGGGGCGCTGGAGCCTATCCCAGCTGTCATAGGGCGAGAGGCGGGATACACCCTGGACAGGTCGCCAGTCTGTCGCAGGGCCAACACACAGGGACAGACAACCATTCGCGCTCACATTCACTCGCACATTCACACCTAATGGCAATTTGGATTTTCCAATTAACCTATCCCCACAAGCTGCATGTCTTTGGACGGTGGGAGGAAGCCGGAGTACCCGGAGAGAACCCACGCAAACACGGGGAGAACATGCAAACTCCACACAGAAAGACCCCGGCCTGATGGTGGAATTGAACTCAGGACCTTCTTGCTGTGCGGCAACAGTGCTAACCACTGTGCCACCGTGCTGCCTACTCCCAATTCAATTCAGTTTTATTCATATAGCGCCACATCACAAAAACAGTTGTCCCAATGCACTTAATATTGTAAGGTAAAGGCCCTACATTAATACAGAGAAATCCCAAAAAAAATCTAATTTTCCAGAACAAGAGAATGATTACTTTAACTCCTATAAGTTAAAAAGTTTTTGATGATTTTGTGCTCATAGCACTGTGCTGTTTTGTGCTTAGATTTTGTGCTGTTCAGTCTACTCACTAAGAAACTATGTGATGTTTAATGCACTGTGCAGGATATTTGTTTGTGCTGGTAAATATTTCTTTTATACATCTTTGAGACCGGAATATGAATTAAAACTTCTTGCTCACCTTCCTTATCATGTTCTCTTTTTCTTGTTCTGCTTGTGTTTCTGAAATTGACGTTCATTTACAGTATAATGATGGAAAATATGAAAATGCTTATCAGTAACAGAGGATAAAGCACATGTTTGATGCTCTGTGTACAGAACATCTGTCTGCTTGCAGGATTATTTTGATTGTAATCCTTCTTCCAATCCTTATTTTGATCATTTGGAATAGACTTGGACTTAATTTTTGGAATTATTTGCATTCATACATGCATTACACAATACACTGCTATATGATAAAGAAAAGAAAAATTTAATTTTAACAGCATTCCCTTCTAATTATTTCCTGTCACAGTTGTCAGGTTCAGGTTGCCTGTGGTAGGTAAACAAGGGAATACATAGAATCACTTTTTTGTTCATTGTGTTCAGTTTTATGTTTGAGTAGTTGAGCAAAAGAGTACAATGAATCGTTTATCACTGCTGATTGACTGTCTTGGAGATCATTTGCATAGAGACTTTCAGAGTCAACATCAGCATTCATTCTAGTGAGACTTGCACTCAAGACCGGTGGCCTCCCAGTCTGCTGGTCTTCAGGTCCAGTTTCATCATATGTAAAATCCTTAAAGTTTTACAGATAGAAAAGAGAAAAAAAGTAGTAAAACATAAAAATGCTACTACCATGCTGAAAGCATTGACATAAAAGTCACTGCCATCCTTATTAAACACAGCTGGTGTTATCTTGTTACTGAAGATGGCATTATAAGGTTTTAGCTATCGATATTTTAATTTATGAATTAAGCTTTAGAGAGTTCAGTAATCAAGATGTTACCTCAATAGACGTTACTGGTGAAATAACAAAACTGTTAACTGAATAATATGCATGCAAACGCACACACCAGCCTGCCACCCCCACCCACAGACATCTAAAGAACACCAAGACATCTAAAGAAAAGAAAAAGCAAACTAACTTACCACATGTGCATCTTCCTGTGGAGACACAATTTCTATAAACGTACAACAGGAAATGTGTCATGGAGGTTGTACCACATTTTGCATGCACAATGTCTGTGGTGGTGTGTGTGACCTTACCCATTTTTCTTTTAAAAGTTTGCATAAACTTCAACATGACCATCAATACTATCATCAGTGTTATGGCAATGATACCTAAAATTAAATATGGCACAATTCCTGGCCAACAAAGAAAAAAATGAAGTTATTCAAAACAAAATCTTTATCACATTTCATTATATTAAGTATATTCTTTATCATGCTATCATTGAAACAGTTCATCAGAGAAATTTATTTGAACTCACATCTGAAACTACTGAAAACTGAAGAAAATGCAAACATCAAACTCTGACATGATAACGTGCATGCACAGAATACAACATGAAGAAAGCATGTGAACCACTGACTTAGTTCATGTGTGTTCTTACCATCTTTTTGAATGGGTGGTGTAGTTGGTGTTATATAGGATAGGACAGACAAATTAGTAATAATATCCAAATGGCTTGAAGGCATAGTGGTTCTGTTTAAAACAGCAAAGGACACAGTTGACCCAGAAGTGACTGTCTTAGCAGGTTTTTTGGGACCTGGAACCACAAATGCAGCATACAGCTTATTTTAAATTAAGATTGTAAGTTCCTTCTGATTTGAACAAAGGATTTGTTTTGTTTAATTCTTGAAATAAAAGAAAGAAAAGAAACTCACCGTGTACAACTTTTAGATTAACCTCTATAAATGGATCAGAGCCGAATCTCTCAACTCCACAGTAATATTTTTTTGAGTCTACCAATTTAAGATTATTGAAAGTCACTAACAAATCATTCCCTTTGTTATTTAGGATTACTCTGTTTCCAGATTTAGTCTTTCCAGGCGCAGCAGTGATGATTATGTGTTTTTTATCTGAGCATGGACTTTCACAAAGGTACTTATTATTAGTGGTCACACTGAACCAAATGTTCCAGTTTGAACATGTGAATGACACATCTCCCCCAATTTCACCTTGTACATTGAGTGTCATTATCTCCACAATATTGAGAGCTACAAACAGAAATAAAAAGAAAAAGTTTTCAGTGAATGCATACCTTCAAATATTAACATTTCTATCAATAGTGATATGAATTATATTTTAATATTTGCAAATATTACTTGACAGCTACCACGTTTATGCACCTGCTTATTGTCTAGGTGCAAATACTAAAAAAAAGCTATAAAAATAAATAAATAGAAATAAAAAAACAACAACTTACCAGAAAGAATAAAAGCACATCCACTGATTTTTACCATATTTACAATGAAATCATAAAAAGGATCAATGACATAAAGTGTGTGGCAGTATTGACAAATAGCTCCACTTTCGATAATTTCCACTTCCCCTTCCTGTTACTCTTTTATGAGCTAGACGCTCCTCCCTTTTGCAAACACACACAGACACACAGTCCATTCGCAGTTTTCTCCCAGTATGTTTTAAAGTTGAACAATGTTTTGTATTTACTGTTGTTGACTTTAGAACTTCATTATGAAAAACTAAAAAGACTGACAACAGCAATTGAGAATACACATTCAGTGATAACAGCAATCAGTATTTAATCAAACAATGTGGAACACTTCACGGTCGATTAAGAGTGCTATAAACTTGAAACACTTTTCTTTTACCTTGTTTAACACTCATACCACTTAATGTATGAATGTATGAATGTGAATGTCTCAGGATCACTTTGAATCACTGTCAGAACTAATTAATTGAAAATGAGCATTAAGGTCACATACTGTAAGAATAAGGTTAAAAAGGTAAAAAATATTTTTTCCAGGGTATGGCTATGATACGCTATGATTATTTATTTGCGATCGTTAAATGAAGCCACAAACTGTGTTTCAGAAACTCACAACTAAAATACATAAAAAATCCTGCCCTCATGCCTGAATGACTACTAGCCACTTGCACTGACTTTGGTGGTAATGAAGATGTGAAGATGTTCGAAAGGCTGTTGAAGAACATCATCTCCTCCTCCATGCCAAACACCACAGATCCACTCCAGTTCGCCTACCGACCCAGCAGATCCACAGAGGACACCATCGCCTATGGCCTGCACACCACTCTCAGCCACGTGGACAAGAAACAGGGTAACTATGTGAGAGTGCTGTTTGTTGATTACAGCTCAGTGTTTAACACAATAGTGCCCATCTAGGACTCAACAGCCGTCTATGTGCATGGGTGTTGGACTTCCTCACTGACGGAACTCAGGTGGTGAGGGTCAGTAGGTGTGTCTCCGACAGCATCACCATCAACATGG
Organism: Neolamprologus multifasciatus; assembly: GCF_963576455.1. Classification (NCBI taxonomy): domain Eukaryota; kingdom Metazoa; phylum Chordata; class Actinopteri; order Cichliformes; family Cichlidae; genus Neolamprologus; species Neolamprologus multifasciatus. The sequence goes on from NC_140444.1 coordinate 12,995,419, forward strand.
GAGTGCCACAGGGGTGTGTACTCTCACCACTGCTCTACTCCCTCTATACTTCTGACTGTGTGGCCACCCATGGCTCCAATACCATTGTGAATTGTGACGACACAGTGGTGTTGGGCACCATCTCCAACAATGATGAGGCAGCCTACATGGTGAAGAATCTGGTATTGTGGTGCCAGGACAACGACCTCCAGCTGAACGTCTGCAAGACACGTAACCATTTGTGTTTTGCAGTGTACGTGACAGTAAACTTCTTGAATCTTGAACATTCCACTCACACAATGTACATTTTCAGAATCCCAATTTAAAATTTCCAGATTATTTAATTTAATTTACTTAATGTATATAATTCACTTACCTACTACACATAACGTCCTCTTTTGTATATAATTCACTTACTGTATACAGTTTTCTCTTTTTGCACAGTCGATGAGCATTTCAGGACACATTTCACTGCGTGTTAACTATACATGTGACAAATAAAGAATCTTGAATCTTGAATCATCTACATCATAATTCTTTACAAAGATGAATTCTGCATTTTCTTATCTTTTACATGACTATCCCCTCCAATCTATTGAACATGGACCAATATTTATTCTCATAAACTAAACATCTTTAAAGAATCTTGGTGGACTCATTTGAACATGATACAAACACATGCTCTGGATACCATGCATTGTATAGGTCATCAGGAAATTTCAACATTGTAATATATGTGTATCATCATTCTTAATCAAGAGCGCACAGTTATTTCCCTTTCTTATTGAAAGGAGGCAGGTTTCTGAAAACATGTCATTTTGTTTTTTATAACAACAAAAAAATTCCATGAGTCTCACTGAATAGTCAAACTAAGTACAAAATCACTGTGCCAGTCATGTAAATCGAATTGTTTTGAAACGTCATCAGCTCCTGCATTCATGAGCAGATAATTCCTTTTTTTCCTATTAGTCACATAATTGTAGTATTTTTGCATGCTCTCTAACATCAAAAAACAAGCTTAATCAAACATGAAAATAGGCAGAATTGCAACAGAGTTGTTGATGCCTGTCATTACAAAGAACACTGTGTATTGGTTTTTTGGAAGCGCAAGTTGTGTTTTTAGAATACAAAGAACCATAAATAGCTCTTTGTGGTGTGTCCTGGGAGCCATAAAATCTTTTTTTTTCTTTAAGTTTATCTTTTACATTTGTCAGCTGGGACTGTCATTTAAGAACGTCAGAATGCTATGGTGATTTGGAAAGGATAACAAAAGCTGATTAATGCCGCCATGATTGAAGGCAACCTTCACTTCACTGATAATACCTGTGGTTTAAAGAATGACCAAAAATATGTTCTATATTCATGGAAACATAGGACTTTTATCTAACCAGTGTCATTCTTCTTCTTCCCATTTCATGTCCACTGTACTCTTTTCTTTTCTCATATGTAGTGACCATAGTGGCTAACCATTCTCCTATTATAAGTAATGTGTCTTAATGTACAAGGAGGAAATGAAAGTATTATCTTGCACCTCTGTTGGCAGTGCTTGTCATTCAAGCACACACATTTATCACACACCGGCAGTACTAGACCTCTTCTTTGTGCATATGTACAACTTGGGTCATCGATAAGTAGAGATTTGTTGGAGCATCTCAATAAATGCTGTCACTTGAGTACATGGCAAGTCATTTACTGTCTGTTTTGTAATGCAGTGTTCAGTTCAAATTTAGACACAGAAGTGGGCAGGCAAATGGATAAAACTTTTTTAAATAAAACTTACACTGTGGTGAAAATAAAGGTAGCCAAACAAAGATTAGCTGGAGATCCAGAAAAAGCAGGTAAGTCCAAGTAATAATCAAGCAAAAAGGGAAACAAAAACAGGGAACATAGGCAGGTAAACAGAAGCTGACAAAGAAGGGAAAAAAACAAAAGGCTAAAAAGTAATGAGTGTTGGGAAAAAGAATAATGAGCCTGTTATGTCTCAAACTCTAACACAGAGCGCAGAGGACAGAAGGAGTGCAAAAAATATGTGACATCAAGACACAGTAGAGACTCTCTGCATTGTTTTTTATTACATGCCTATTTTGATGGATGCACCTTCCAGTGTGGCCTTCCAAGATTTACTTGCCAAATGGAAAATCTGCCTGGATTTTGCAGTTTGTGGACCCCACATAAACACCACATTTGGCCCATTCTCCTTTTTTTGTTGAGAAACTGTATCTGAATTTTCTGCCACTATTTTAGGGAATTAGGAATAGGTGGCATAAACAACTTCGAAACCACATTAACAAATATTAAAAATTACTATATTGTGCAAATCTTGACAGAATTATACAAGACACTCCACTGAACATTATGTCTTGCTCGCAGCACGGTGCTGGAAAGAGGTGACATCCAAATAACAAAAAATGATTAACAAAAAACAAAATAATATAGAAGGAGAGCACTTTTAATAAGAAAAAGGCTTCTTTAATTGTTAATTTAACTTTTTATGTTTTATTGCTTAGGCAAGCAAGTACATTCTGACATGTTAATAGATCATTATGGCTTATTTGTCCACTGAGCTCGTTAAGAGCTTAAATGAGACACAATTGTGTTTCAAAGATAAGTGACATTCATGTTGGGGAAATAAGTCCATAGAAATATCCTCATCCATCAAAAAAGGTAAACGATTTACTAGTTCAGGATATTTTTTAATATGCTTCACACTATACTGCAACTATAAAATTTTGGTTCTGATTTACTATTGTATGCAGCACAATGTAATGCAAATTGCACAAAAAATGCAGGTAAAAAAAGCATGTTTTATGTTGCAGCTGTTGTGGTTGTGATAGCTGCTGCTACGAGTGTCTGTTCAATTGTAACAGCAGAGAAATATCTTATCAGAACAAGTGCAAAAGTGGCTCAAAGCTGCATGTGCACAGCTAAAATTTTCATTGTCCATGTTTAGAGCTGAGTCTCATGCATTATTGTGCCTCAATAATACTGATATTGTGGTGAAATGGAACAGAAAGTAAATAAACTGAAATAAATTTAAAGTGAGTTTTGGAAGGAGGAGCAAAATTCCAATACAATACCCAGAAAGATGTCTTTTCTTAGGAGTGCATATGCACAGAGTGATTATTTTAAAACTTTTTTCCGGTATTTATATACAAAACGAAAATGGTTCATATTGTTATAATATGAGAATATCATCTTTAATAAAAACCTACAACTTCAAACAGAAATCAAAACCAGTAATGAAATTTAAGCTTCACTAGCCTAGCATTAGCTCACTGACTGCACGAACACGGCTCTGTACTTTTATTAATTGTAAGAAAACAAACAAAGTAACTTGACTCACCGTTGAGTGGATTGAATGAGGGCACAATGCTGAATCAGTTGGCCGTGTTATTTTATACTGTAAGCGGTATTGTGTCAGTAATTAGTCAACTTCTGACAGAGCACGCCAACTACAGGGACAGCAGCAGCGATGAAGCAGGGGAGATGCAGCAGATCGCCCCAGAACTTATGAAAAGTTCACTCCCACCCACTCCCACTCCCACCACAATAACCAGATTGCTGGAAATGGGGTCCGATTTCAGCTTGTTTACATGATTCTCCTTCAGCTGCCTGCTATTGATCTGAATTGTCACATTGTTTCACTATATAATATTATATTCTAAACATTTGCAAAACTCAAAACCCTGGCTCACCAGGCACCATGACAAATAAATTACACACAAAACATTGTCATTTTTAAGATTGTAACCTCACACTAATTAGAGCCAATTTGAGTAAATTTGGCCTCTTTCATAAGTGCCCTTCAAAACAAACTATAATGCAAGATAATAGACTTCACTCCCACAAGTTGTCATTGTATCTTGCATCACTATAAGGTTCTATACAAATAAGGTTTAGGTATAATTAAGGTTCTGAATTACTTGTCTTTATAGGACCACAACACAATTTTAAATGGTTCTACCTGTACATTTTTAAAATAGGCTAGAGCACATAACATCCTTCCATTACTGTCAGGAAGCCTAAGGGTCATGTGACCCACCGCCCTCACTGATAAATGACAATTGAATGTGCTGGTCAGGGTTGCTCTGCCCCAAAGCATCCATGTGGTTACATGTGTCTGTAAACAATTTTTTTCATGATTTTTGAAAGACACAAAAAGAAATGTTTAGAAGGTGAGTTTACCTCTATAGAAAAATTTGTATACTCGACATTCGGCAGGTGGCAGAATCCTAAGATCTGTTTTAGTAGCTGAGCAAGGTGAAAACGATCACAACTCACATTCATTTCTATTGTGAGCTCTAGTATGTTTTCTTAGTGTACAGGGTGTGATGAGCTGACCTGCTTCTGCTCTGAGGTTTACTGCTCTTTGTGGAGTCACACAGCTGAATTCAACAAGATGTAAGCAGAAGTTTCAGGAGCAATCTTGGCTGATTTCCATCCCCTGCTCTAACAGTATACCTTTATACCATGGATATGAAATGCATTTTGAAGCCAACGTACATACCTCAGTACAAGCTGATCGAAACATTGCATTTAAAATTACCTGTTACTTAAAAAAAAAATTACTGCCTTAATAGTTGCCCTTCTTTGTGCCTTTACATGGTGAAAAGACTGAAAAAAGACACTGAAACAAATCGTGCACGTTTCTCCTCGTATTTGCTAAAAATAGTTCTTTAACTTTACTTAAAGAAATCCTGATCAACATGCCTTTGCCTCAAGTTCGATAACTCAAGTATCCACCCTGTATTATAGTAAAAACTGTGATGATTCATTCTGAATCTTTTTTTTTTTTTTACACGACAATACGAACTGAGATGTGAAAATGATTGAATATGTTTTGCCAGCAGCATAGTCCATTGCAAGGGGAATATGTGTGATATTATAATTGGGGGCTTGGCTTCCATAAATGTTCGATCCTAAAATCACCCCTGCTTGAGCATTTAGTTGTGTTAACACAATACCCAAGGGGAAAAGACATCAGCAGTGATCTTAAAGAAGTAATTGTTCCTTCCCATCGATCTGGGAAAGGTTATAAGGCCATTTTCAAACAACTGTACATTCTACAATGAAAAAGATTATTCACAAATGGAAAACTTTCAAGTGAGTTGCCAATATTCCCATGAGTAGACATCCGAGCAAATATAAACATTGGATACAAGCACAAACACCTCATACCACCTGTCAAGCACAGTGGAGAAGGGGGTGATGATTTGGGTGTTTTAGAGCCACAGGATCTGGATACCTTGCAGTCACCGACTGATTAAAATCTGACACAATTTGATTGAAAGTGTACCCTTTATCCTTTGAAAGCCTACTAGGAGTAACCCTCAAAGCTCTTTTCTGAACCAAGCAGTTTCGTCCACATTTCAGGCATGTTTACATAACAAAATAACTAGGTGTGCATCAAAAGTTAGTGTGGATGGTCATTGCCTGTGCAGTTACCCCTAGAAAAACCTGGAAAGTTATGCTAATGGTTGTCAAACCACATCTTTATTGATAAACACTGAGAGGTCAAAATGTGAAATCAAGGGTACAAGGGGACGATGTCAGTTGTGATCTTTATGGGAGAAAGGGTTAACCTTGGCTGAAACTGGGTCATGCAACAGGACAATAATCCCAAGCACAACAGCAAATTTACAGCAGAAGAGTTGACAACGAAAAGCATCAAGGTGTCACAACTGCCCAGTCAAAGTCCATCTGAAATAATGCAATGATAGTCATTTAGTTTTATTCGTGTTCAATTAATAATATAGCAAAAACAAAACAAACAAAAAAAAAACAACCCAAAAAACTATTTTCTTTGGAATGACGTGGCAAAGTGATGGTGTCCTTAACAGACTTTTATATTCTCAGCTTATCTTTGGTAACAGTTCTGGCCATGTTTGCATTCTAGTGCAAGACCAACCTTTCTGCTTTATGTATTGTTAAAGTGAGTTGGCAGACTGTAATTGAGCGGTACAGCTGGCAGCGGTCTTTCAAATTCTTCTCCTGTTGAAACCAAGTTCTTCAGGTAAAAGGTAGCAGACAAAGAAAAGGATAATAGTTAAATATGGTATAGCTTTCCCAAGATAAAAAGTCCCAGAAGATTGTTGTGTTCTAGTCTGACCAAGTGCTTCTCAATGTTCTATATACCTTAAAAAAACATTGTTAGGAACATAAAAAAGTGATGGTTATATACTAATTACAACACCAGTTCAAGAGATTCTTTTTAAAAACAATACTATTTTATTTTGTATTTTATTGGTATTGTTATATACATGGCATAATTTGTGCTTTTTTATTATCAAGAATAAACCATAGGGGAACACATCAGAAAATTAAAAACTTTAAATGATTGAATTATTCATTGTTCAGCTGGATATACTGAGAGTTCTACAAAACCAGGAGGGAAGGGGCAGAAAGGGAAAACAAACTAGATAGGTAGATTGATAAAATAGATAGTTCAGAGACACTTGCAGATGGTCCACTGAGGGTAGTGTGAATGTTCAGACTGTGATGTGCTTTTACCAACAGTAGCAAAGGCACCCGTGTATCGCTTTGTTTAAAAAAGAAAGTAAGCTGCAGGGCCTTATTCTCGTTGAGTCCATACACATATAAACCAAATCCATCCATCACTTCTTGCAGGGGGATTTCTTCCACACAAATTTGTTGATTTGAATTCCCCCCCCCAGCCATTACAGATTTTGGGCACCAGGTTAACCAGCTCATGGCCATTCACACTGATCCCCCTTCTGGGACTGACTGAATAATATAAAAAACAAAAATACACCCTAAAATAGTATTTCCCAAGATTTCCATATTTTCTTGCCCAGATTTAGAGATATTTTGACTATAGAGGGACTTTTCCAACTTAGACTGGAGAAAGCATAACGGATAGGATGTGGAAACAACATTAATGTATGCTAGTTGATTGATGATTGGGATAAAAATATGAGATAAACAGGTGAGATGCTTCTTAACTGGGAAGATAAACAATGAATAGTGAGTGGCAGGTATACTGCAATAAAATACAGAAAGGACAAAATGGACTGAGCACAAAGAGTGAAAATGTCTCTGGGTGGCTGAGAAGGAAGAGCACAAACCTGGCATGAAGAGCAGAAAGGTCAAGCAAAAAAGATGTAAAGACAGTATGACCGACAAGACAGCCTGGATGAAGACGTATAATACCCCATAAGAGGACTAAAATTGGTCTGTCTTTCAGCTGACTGCTGCCTCTGCCTGGCGTTGGAAGTTTGGCCCTATACCAGAAAGTGGTCTGTCTGCTACAGCACCTACCTGAGTATGATCGAAGACTGATATCTCATTTTCTCCTCCCTTTTTATGTTCCACTTGCTGTCTGTAGCTAACCATCATATGTCCACAAAGAATAACTTGTGAGAAACAAAAGACGTGGAGACAAAGGTGGAGGGGGAAGTCGAAGCAGTCTGTATGTGGCGTTTTTTTCATTTTTAAACTACACTGCTGGAAGAAATAGATAGGCCTTTTCCTTACCTGAACAGTGCTAGTAGGTGCATAGACAGAACAAATAACTAGCGCATGGAGAGGGGCACATTCGCAAAATATGAAATGATAAAGGAATACAAAAACATTGATTGGGAAAAAAGAGAAGAAGTAAAAGATTTCATCTGAAAAAACTAAAAGAAAGTAAAAATAGATATGAAGAATGTAAAAAAAAAATACTAGGAAAAGAAGCTGGTGAATACAATGGTTAAATCACAATAATTTGCATTAGTTATTATATGAAAAGTGGGGATAGAGAGCATTTTTACTATCAGGTGCGGATTAATGCAGAAGAGTCACATGTCAATGTTTGAGTTGAAGGGCTGGAGAGGAAATAGAGGGAGAAGGCCTTTCTGGTATAGATTGGTCCGTTAGCTAGCCTTAGCTTCCCTAGAGACAAAACTATATTTTGATGTTCTTGTTAGCTACCCACTGGGGTAAACAAATGTCATCATTGATGTCTGTTAGCCAACTGATAACCAAGTTTTCATGTCCATGTCACTGCCAAGTATGTGTTCCTTCATCATATTATAGCAACAAGTGTATGTTTTGTCAGGACATGTCGGCTATTTTCTGAACACACAAAGGTTGCTGTTCATAAAAAAAACCCAAAGTCTTTGCGACCTTCAGCAATCATCATGGCAGCAATTAAACAATGGGAAAGACACTCAACAACAGCCCCAGACTGAGACTGCTCACATATGTCCAAGAGTGGTCTAAGCATGAAACCCATCAGCTGATCTTGTTGGCTTTTGTGTCCCACAAAGTTATCCATGCTCTGGACTGGCATTGGCTACCCACCAACACATTAATTCAACCAATGAGCTGGTTGCTTTGCTCAAGCGCTAGTCTCTGTTGATTTAGTCCTTTAGTTGGCATTAGCTTAACACCGAGCTACAGTCTATGTTGATTTGGCCTGTTAGCAACCATTAGCTTCCTGCCAAGCTGTAATCCATATTATTTGATTGGTGAACAGACATGAAATTGTCGCCTTGTTACAGTTCATGCTGATTCAGTCTGTTAGCTGGCAAAAGCTTCCCATCAAGCCATAAATCCATGGTGATTCAGTCTGTTGGCTATATTAGCTTCAAACTCAATCGTCCATATGTCCCGTGTGTATTTCGACCTCCCGCTTTCAGCTCCAGAGACAAAAGTTACTGGTGGTTTGGCAAGTAGAGCCTTTCTCAGCAGGGGACAGGTAGAGCTTGCCGTTAGCACAGGCACAAAGCTCGTACACAGTCTGTTTGGTGTAGGTGGTACCTGCAGGCGCTCCCTCCAGGGGATCCACAGCACTACCAAGGGGAATGTTGCCCAGTCTGATAGTGTTGGCATCTAGAAAGATCTGTAAACATAAAAGAAAAAACATGCATAAAACATGGAAACAAAAGTTACAAAGAATCCAGCTGTAGGGGGCAAAGCTCTTAGGGATGGCCTTGGTGCTGAAAGTAATGCACAAACAAAGAGAATTTGAAAAAGGGAAAAAGAAAAAAAGGGAACCAAGGAATGCTTGGTGCGTCGAAAGAGAGGTCACATTGCTGAAGGCAATGACTACTTCTTGCTGTTGACTACGGTTGTCATCATGAAAGATCTATGCAGACACAAAAAGGAATTTCTATTTAGAACAGGTCTCTTTTGATAAAGAGGTAGGGTGGGAGTGAATGAGGCAGAGAGCAAGATAGATTATGAGAAATGGAAGGAGGTCAGTGGGAGAAAAGAGAAGTGAAGTAAAAGCATGCAACAGAAAAAAAACCACACTGGAAACAGCTCTTTTTTTCCAGGTGATTTGATATTGTATCACACTTATCACAAATCAGACTTAAAAGAATAAGACTTTCTAAGATAGATCATTTAAGCACCACATTTAATTTAAAAAAAATGATCACAAACTGTTGAATCTGAATTCTATAGTTTCTTTTAAAAACATATGCTTATTTGAAATTTAACAGACTTCTTAAAGGGTTGAAAGGCCAACAAAATTTTCTTGCACAAGTTCATCTACTTCCAAGGTGCATGGAGAAGACAAAGATCTGATGATGTGAAGACTCCAGAGACACTTAAAGTATTAGGGAACAACTTTATTGGGTGACCAACACATTTCGCCTTGTGGCCTTCATCAGGTTCATTACACAATATCAAACAGTTTGTGTTTAAACACAAAAACAGGAAACAGAAGAAAGTGGACCAATCCCACATTCGCAAATGCTGACCAATTAGCATTTAACAAGGTGGTACTAGCTGATTGGTTAAGCCAGTACCACCACTACTGGACTGAACCACTACAGATTGAAAGGGGGAAAAAATCTCAATAAGTCCAAAAGTAGTTCATACTCAAAATTACACAGAAAAATGCAAACAAGTTAAAATAAAAATAAAGTAAGAACAGGGTCAAAAGGACAGCAAAGTTCCATGTGTCTTGTTTCTAAAAGAGAATAATTTGATTATTAGATTAGTTGGCAAGGTCAGTAACATTATTGAATACTAAAAAAACATCCAACAAATATTAAGACTTACAGGTAAAGTTGAGAAGATAGATAAGAATAAAATGTTCATATCTGAACATGAGATCACTCAAAAAAACATTTTCAAATCTGTGTTCAGTGATTTTTTTTTGTTGTCGTTTATTTTGGATTCTCCAAAATCAAGTAAATATTTATTGATATTAACACAAAAATAAATATAAGGATAATAATATTTGATACTTAAACACTTCTTTGCTATATTTGGATGTCAAGTTAGCTAAACAAATGATTTCCAGTGTTTGAACCTTTGTACAGTTTTCAGCAAGCTGATACAAAAAATGCACCCCGCCCAAAAAACAAACAAACAAACAAACAAGCAAGCAAGCAAACAACCCCCCCCCTCAAACCCCCCCCCCCAAACAAAACAAACAAAAAAAACCAAACAAAACAAAACAATAATTTCACTTTTAATTTATTTTAATGCACCCTTTGATGGACTTAATCACTGTTTTTTAGCAGCTTCTTGTTGGTGTCACTGGATCTGGGTTATGTGTCCAGACAAGCTTAGTGAAATACACAGTCTACTCCCGCATTTACAAAGCTCTCCTAATTACAAGAATCAAAAATCTATTGCACTCTAATGTTGGAACATTATAAGATCAGAAGTAGTTCAGTAGATTAACATGATAACCTTGGTTTGATTTTTTGAAAATACATTTTGAACCATAATCAAGCACAGTTACTGAAAACATACTGTATAATCCACTATCAGGCTGCACAGAGTGATATGGCTTCCCAGTCACAAAAATCATGTTCTAAAGAATCACAAGAGATTACAGTAATCAAAAAAGAACACAGTTTCATTTTCAGCTATTGAGGTATTAACCTTAATTACAACTTTGTGGACAGCTAAAAAAACACAATTGTTTCTAAAAACTATCTGTTTTTTCCTTTGCTCTGCCTGCCTTATTTTCTCCTGTCTTCATAAGATACAAGGTGAGTTTTAAGCAATAATCATTAGACAATCTTCGCTTCTATTGACAGCTTCACTTGCCTATTTATTTACTCTGTAATGTTCAAGGAAGCTCTGCTTGTTATTTCTCGCTCTCTCACACATACCCACAGGCTGGACGGTAATCTCAGCAGACATCTGCATCCCTGTTATTTGTCTACTTCATTTTAGAAATGAGGACAGGGGAAGTGAAAAAGTGTGAAGAAAATTGCCATGAGTGCAAGAGTACGGAAGAAGAGATGGAAAGGAGGGTCAGATAAAAGAGTGAGAGACAAAATGTCATATCAGAAGTGGTTTGAAGAAGATAGGCAACACAGAAGGAGGGAAATAGATGAATGTAGGAAAAAGAGGAAGAGAGGAATGAGGGATTAAGATACGCCGGTAGTGAGGAACCAATTAGTATAACTAATGATTTCACGTTAGCTGACGGGGCACATCTTGAGCTGTATAAACAACATCCGTACATACAGTGTATACACACACACACACACACACACACACACACACACACACACACACACACACACACACACACAATCAAGCTCTCTGTGTGATGGAGCAGAGCAGAGGTGCTGCTTATGTTTCCTTTGAGTATCTGTTTAGATAAAAGCAGTACATGCATTAACATGAAGACAAATCTGCAGAACTTTTGAAATGATTGATTTCTTTGATACTTAAGAGACTCAAATTCCTATAAATAAATAAAAATTGGAATTTCATAATCTCAACATTAATTAATTATTCATAAAAATAAAATGTGGCCTGATCTCTATCAACATTACACACAAGAGACAAAATAAAATAAATAAAAAAAATCTCTAAAATGGTTTATAGTACTACCTTTACCTACACTTGCTTTTACACTCATAAAGTCATAATCAAATCAATTCTGCATCAGTCAACAATGTCAATGTATATTTTACTGAAATCACCTAACATCCTTTATGAGAAATGAATCCTGATCAATGTTTTAATAGTCAGATTACAGTAAATGCTATTCCCAGCCCCAATGCGCTCCCTCGTGTCTTAATAGGCTTCAGCATCACTTAATAATTTCATTTTATTTAAAATAAGTTCTTTCTTTTTATTCATATTTTCAGTAACTCTGCAGTCAAGAGCCTACCAAGTTGTAGAGTGGGGAGTGATCGGTTCCGCTCAGACATTTAATTTGGAAATTACAAGCGGAGAGTCAGTCTGTTCTGTTACTGTAGGGCAGTTTGACATGGGCATTGTGTTTGTGAAAAAGGGTATAATGATTCTTCTACTAACATTAAAGACAAGGCACACAACCGTAACCATGGTAACTGGTCTCACACAAAAAATGGCAAACAGCTTCGAACCGCTTAGCCTCCAACAAGTGTAGATAAAATGACTTTAATAGAAACTAGAAGTTACTAATATCATAGCTCATATGGAAAAGAAATAGTAAAAACTTACATGATTTACTCATGAAAGTGGCCACTTTCTCATTACTTTCATATATTGTTTTAGTAAGTATCCAAAACATACAAGTTTCATTATATAATTTTTCAAGGGATCTTATATCTGTTTTCACTCTTGTATGCTTTTCATACAAGTTTCACACAAGACAGATACAAACTTTATAAGATTTATATATATCTTTTCCATATGGGAGTTCTGTCTCTGTAGAAGATTTAGGGGGCAAAAAGAAATAGATGATTTTGTGTTAAATAAAATGGGCAACCTCTTTAACAGAGCTGTGTAGAGCTATCTCATTAGCCTGTCATGCCTATTGGTTTTAATGAGACATAGTAACAATGAAAAGGAGACACTTTAAGAGCCAGTGAAAAAACGGGTGTGTGAACTTCTTTACTTATGTATAGAACAAAAGAAAATACCGCAGTATCTCTAAATGTCAAGGTATTCCTTTAACAGGTCCCTGGTGCACACCTGTCATCTTCCCTTTGGCTTCCAACAAAAGCTGCCAGGGCTCAGTTATAGCCTTGCAGGAGCAGGACTCAGTCACGGTTGGCAACAGAGCCCAAATCTAATTCTAACAACCTACTTGTCATAGTAACAGAAAGCTACATCTAAAACAAACTTGGGTATGGCACTCGAATGTGGTGGCGACAAGAGTTGGGTGCATGCATGTTTAAGAGAGGAAATGGAAATCGGTTCGCCTCTAAACAATAGAAACATCAATGCAACAAACTGGTGCAGCAAAAAGAGAGGATGAAGTTGGAGGAAATAGAGGTGAAGAGTAGGAAATAATGGGGAAGAAAACAAGGGGAGAAGAGGATATGACATTGGAAAGACAAAAAGGCAGTTAGTGGGTGACAATGGCTTACAAGGAAGGGTAGAGCACGGAAGAGATCAATAAAAAAAGGAAGTGAAGAAGATGGAAATTCAAGAAAGAGAAATGTATGTATGGTGATTATGTGAAGGAATAAGGATAACAGAAGTGAGACTATGGATGGACAGACAGATGGATAGATAGAAAGGGGAGAAAGTCATTTGATGAAGCTTAAGATCGGATTAGTGATGACATTCATTCTAAATGAAAGTGTCTGTAAGTATTAGGTGGCTCGACGTTAGCTGTCTATACACGTGAGACAGTGTGTGCTTGAGAACAAGTAGTGTGGGAAAGAATGTGTCTGTGAATATAATATTGCTTTTGAACAGGTACGAATAAGTGCTTTTCATTCTACTTCTGTTTATACGTGTACTTATTGACATGCCTGCATTACATTAAAATGTGTGTGTTTTACACATTATTTTTATGATTAAACTATTAATTTTCATGGGGTGCACTGAAGTTACTACCATGACTACACACAAAGTACACGTCATCATGATTAAATAGCACTCCAGTTCAGATTTCACTTTTATATTCATTGTTATTAAAAAAAAATGGTATAATTATAAATAGAAGAGTCAATATTCTTTCTTTTGACAAACACTACCAATTTAATTTAAATATTAAATAAAATAAAAGCGAACTGAAACAGTAAAGACTAACAGTTTGAATCCATCTCCAGTGCTTCTTGCCTTGCTTCACACATCTGTCTAGGCTCTTGCGCACACAATTTATCTACCTTCTCTCAATCCTATCAGCAAACTCTCTCTCTTTACCATCATCATTTAGCCTATTTTTAAAGTTGTTCCTCTCACCTTTGCAGTCCTGCCTTTCCTTCTCTCTCGCTGGCACCAAACATGCCTTCTTCTTCTCCTCTTCCTTTTGTCTTTGGCCAACAGTTACAGCTGTTTTTTCAGCTTTGTATGTAATAGTGTGTTTATAACAGTTATGCGGTAATAACCTAGTTAAAATAGTCCTCAAAGATAAAACATCATTTTGGTCCAAATTTGGTTTTTATGCTACTTCTTTTGGTAAGCTACATATCCATCTTTCAAGTTAAATGTACAGAATTCTTTTAAAAAAATGTAGTCTCCAAAATAAAACAAAAAAAAATTAAAATAAAATATAAACATTGTCATCTTACAAGTTAATCTAAAGCTCTAAAAATAGCAATTTTGGTTTTCTGTGTGTCATATGCATTCCTTGCACATTTCAGTCCAAATATACAAGTCTGTGTGGGTGGCTGTTTATGTGGATACAGTATGAATGGAAATGTGTCTACACCCATCTCTTTCCAGCAGCAGTTTAGCAAGCACATTGCTCCGGCATTGAGAAGACGGAAACATGCAGGAAGTAGCAATTATGGGGGTTCAAAGCATTTTTCATGGATGATTTCCTTTGGCAAAACAAAGGAACAAAAGGGTTGAAGGCAAGTTAGCTGAAAGAGAGAAGGGGGACGTGGTGGTGGTGAAAGGACAAGATTTTTCTGGGATTAAAAAATAAAGGGAGGTGGAGAGAGCAAAACATCAGAGGACATATCAGAGATAGAACATCTGGAAAGAGACCAGGAGAGAGAAAAAGAGCTCTCTGTGTACAGTGGAATTGTTTCAAAGGAGAAAAAAACATCTTTTTAGGACACCTTTTTAGGTGTATTTAAGATGAAACCAGATGCATGAGGAAGAATAGTTAAGGACAAAAACGAGGGTGCAAAATTGCATCTGCAAAAGTAAAGCACATAAGAGTAAAAAAGCTTTTTTTCAAGAATTTATTTCATTACCGCCATAAGGTTTTCCATTAAGTGCAAACAATGCCATCTTTCATTTTTGGTCATATTTCATTTTCTACAAATACCTAGAGGAGACTTTCTGCACTTGAATGTGTGTAAGTAGCATGATACTTCTCAGTTGTCAGTGTCCTAAAAAGGTGTGTAAATATAGGTTTTGGTATCACTGTCATCAAAGCAGCTGTCAAATTATATTAAAATGATTTTACACAACTACCTTTTTCTTTCAAACCATTCTTGGCTGTCTTTATCTACTTTTTTCATCTGCTAAAAGCGAATCCTTATTGGCACGTCCACAAACCCAAGTGGTAATTTCAGAATGAATGGGCTCTCTTTGCAATGGGTTTTATGGATTCATTCTTGCATTTATTTATTGTATCGAATGCCCCAAAGTACTCACATAATGTATGACATGTATAGGAAGAAATGAGCTGTGGCTATTGGGAAAATGAAAGCAATGTAGCTGCCTTCATCAAAAATATAATAATAAATAAAATGGTAATAGATAAGTTTTTTTGAATTATTATTATAATAACCATGGGCTAATCTGAATTTGATTGGTTCCCTATAAACTTCTCTTTCATTTTGCAATTCTGTCTGGCACCTGCTAAGAAATACCCCGGGATAATAGGGAACTGATAAAATGAACTGATAAAATATGGAAACTTGTGAGTTCAGGTAGTCATAGAAAGTTTTTTGTCTGTTTGTTGAAAGATGTGATATTTTTACTGATCTTCATATCAACCTTTTCAGCGAGAAATTGAATAAGCATATTCGGTTTCCAGTGTCAAAATATAATCAACTGACTTAAACTGAATCAGAATTGAAAAATACTAAAAACTGTTAACTTGATGATCTTTGATTGAGAGGATAAAAGAGTAGAAGAAGAGAGGTTTCATAGAGGTTGAAAGGACACTAGTACTACTTCACAACACACACAGAATTCTGCCCACACAAATAGATTCAGTTCAACCTCTATGTTCATCTAGCCTTAGCTCACCTTGCCTCCCATTCTCTTTTTATTTTCCTCTCTTGCTCCCCCTGGACTTGGACATGGAACACACACACACTCCAACAACACCAATAGGTGGGAGGCTGTGAAGCTTTCTGAGTGTATTACACAGACCATTAGGCTTGTTGAATGGACGGACGCTGGAATGGGAGCTGACAACAGACTAAATGACAGAGGCTGGAGAGAGACTGAGAGTTTAGTAACCCAGATGTATCAGGGACATAAAGCAATATCAGCCTACTCTACTGTACCATACAAACAAATACATTCAAAACACACACAGGTGCAGGCATAGACAAATTCATTCACCCAAACTTCTACAGGTATACAAGAAGAGAGACTATAAAAATGATGTGTACAAACACACAACAAATGCAGGAAGTAAGAGCTGCAGAATAAATGAGCCCCCAAACATATGCAGTGACAGATGGTAAAACAAATGAGAGACAGACAGACAGACAGACAAAACTCCCACACACGATGAAACACTCAGACCGAGAGTGAAAAAATAACAAACACATCTATGATGATCACCTCAGGGAGTGTGAAGTAGGCTAATAAATTTCCATTAATCACACCTTTGAAAAAACATACACTACTTAGCGCTATTGGCAGATATCTCTTAATCTATCCCTCACACTCTGATGAAAACAAGTTTTGGAAGTAAACAGAAAGGCTCTGGAGACCAAGAGAGCAGGGGGGCAGCTGTGGACGTGTCCTTTGAGTTCATGTTTGTGTGTATGTGTGTGTATCAGTGCATACAAATGCATGTGCGTCTCTTCATCTGTGGGTTGAAGATTTTGCGTGCATGTTTTGCATTTAACTTGTGTATAGTTATATGTTTGTGAGGCTTCCACAGCATCACTTGGTACAACAGCGAGTTACCCCCTGCCAGCATTCTAATTTACTTACTATTCAGCCTTTACCCGCAGGTAAAACATGAAGTAGTGAAGAAAAAAAAAAATTTAGTCCCAGTGTACCACCCCAATAATACCTCCAGGCTACAGTTTCTTAATAAGCCCCATCATTGTGTCAACAAACAATAAAACTCTATGGTAACCTAACTTTGTCAAAAGTTTGGGTAAGCTGACCTGATTTCACCTCGCTGAACTCACTGGTAGAAAGCACACAGAGATGCAAATGTGCCATGTTGGGTATTGTAGACATCTTTTGAAAGAGTTTAAGGTGATCAAGAAACTTTGCCAAAAAAGCTGCAAGTGAAAAAAGTTGTCGGTTTTTATCAGGTTCAATTCTGCATTTAGAGATTTTGGTCTTCGTTTTTTTTATTTGTCTGACTGCTTCAGACTTCAAACAGCTCTTGCTCCTGAGGTGAGTAAATACAGCCCCACACTTAAAATACATGTGGTTTAACTAATTAAATTCAATTCAGTTATCTAAAAATTGTATTTAAACATAGTAACTAGTTCCTATTATCACCATGATAACAAAAATTAACGTGCACTCCCTATATAATGATTATAGTAATAATAGCAGTCATAGTAAAGACCAAATGGTTTTGTTGTGCCAACAACATGATAATACAGCTTTGTGGATTCCACATCCTGGTGACAGGGGAGGTGTGAAATTGGTATACCACATTCACACCTTTACATATATAAAAAATTATATCTTTAACCTCCTAAGACCCGAACTCTTCCATATCATGCATTTTTAATTTCTCTTTGATATTTGGGCATATTGGGAACCAAAGAATGTAAAAACAAAGAATTGCCAGATTTTTTACCTGATTTTTGTTCCTGAAAAAAATGAGATGCACATATGAGGACATTGGTCTTAAATTTTGATAGAACAGTGCAGTATAATGTCCTCGTAAGTGGATATCAGGCCCTTGTAGAGCAAAATTTTGTATTTTGGTCTAGACAAACCAAAATGTGATGTCCACATATGTGGATGCCAGGTCCTAGGAGGTTAAATAAACAAATGCAGTAATATGAAACATGCAAGCAGCAATATGCAACATGAAGTCACTTTCTATTTCTCATTATTACACATTTTGCAAATGAAAGCAAACTCTACACCAATGTATGAGCATGCAAAAGCTCTTTAGCATCTGCAAACCAGTATGTAAGCTACAATGGTTTGTGGGATTTCTGCATGTAATAAGTTGTTATAAATGGGACTAACACCCTGCCCACAGATGGGGAAGTCATCATGGAATTTATATGTCTTGTATTTATGGGAAACACATCACTGCAATTGATTTTGTTCCCACTTAGTAAATAAATGAATACACTATGATTTATATTTACAAAGTTGTAGTTTCACTGGAAAACTGCCACTGTTAGAACTCATAGACCTTACTCAAGGGCATTCTAATTGTTTGTAGCTTCCCTTACTGGAACACATTTCTGTACTTTTTACTTAACAACAAAAGTGTCTTATTAATTTTGCTCACCTCCAACGCTATGCAGCACAGTCTTCATGAGGACTTCTGTGTCTGTATTTTGCCCTGTATAGCACCTCCTTCCAGCTCTTGGCAACTACCAGTTTGGCACAGATGCATTTAATCACTCAATCAGCCTCAGTAGCATATCTACCCCAGTGTTTATTCAGTGCTCACTAGATTATTCTGTGTGCTTGTTTGGTAGCAAACTTGTCTACTTATGTCAAGTTTGTTGGTTCCTTGTATGTTTACTGCTCCTGACTGAAATGTTGAATCCTGTATGCCTGGTTACTCGACTTCATCTGTTGTTTTCCGCACGTGCCTACTCTGCGTCTGCTGTGCTCCCAACAACCCTCGCGCTCTCGGTCAGGCTTTGTCTTTCCACTGTTTTCTTCTCAGCCAGACCTGATCTAGTACAAATATCTTCTGTGACTTTGTTCACTGCAAACATCAGCTTACTTCAGACACTTCTCACTTTTTTATGTATTCATTTGGCAGTCTTCTCTGCTCTGAATTTTTAATAACTAGTCTGAGCTATTGAACTCCCACATCTAAGTGCTTACGTGTTCCCTATTTCAAAGACACTCACCTACCGAAGTTATTTGTAATTCTTTAACTAAGATGTTAACATTAAAGTAGTCATCCAGATAAAATAAAGTGATAGAAGTGGATTGCTTTAGAAAATACGTCCAGTGGTTCAAAATGTTGGGAATTTACTCACCATTCATTATGTGAATGGTGAGTAAGGGTGAGTAATTTTACTCTAATTTTACTCACCATTCATTATGTGAATGGTGAGTAAAATGATGAGTACCTCCTGTGGGACAGGAGGTACTCACCATTTTCTCACCAAATGAAATAGAATAGACAATGAAGTAAGTGCAAATTATGTGGCATACGTGCATACGTGTCTTCTTGCATCATTTATTTTATGTTCCTTTCAACTTGACTCCTTCCAAACTGATTTTAGTGGTTAGTGGTTACTGTTATGCTCCCTTATTAGGGCCAGGGTGTCAGCGAAACGATAACAAAGTATCTGAGTAAAAACAATGTCAAGACTTTCTTTCAAGGTTTAACTTGCATAGAAATTAATTTGAATATGTTATTTGTCTCTTCCTTTCAATAAACACGGACATTATTGTAAAAGACTTTTCTGTTCCCGGATAGAAACAATCTCACTTATAACTGTAGACTGTATATAAAAAGATGGATATGGATATGCCCATTGGTTATTAAAGTCCTGATGTGCAGCTTCAAACTGAAGATATAATGAAAGGGAGTTGATCTGACTCAAAAACCGAGGGACTCTGCATGCTCATCTGCTAGCAATTTGACTATCGCAGTAACGTATACTCAGGTTTATCAACCTTTTATGAGAGGGGAATTAGTTAACCCTTTAAGACCTACTACAGAACCAAGTCTGCCAGAGCTTATCTTTATATTTTACATGCTGTAGTGCCATTTTGGGAGCATTTCAAGTTGCTATACATCAATACAACTGTTATAGCCCAAATTTTAATAATATGTATGCATTAAGTCCATAATAACTACATAAATTGCAAAAAAAGTGCAATAAACTACAAAAAAAATTAAAAATCGTTTTTCTTTTCTTCTTCTTTTTTTTCAATATATAATCAAAGGTTTATCCCTCAAAACTGTAAATACAAAAAAGTTGCACAAAATAGTTTCCAACAACAGGAAATTTATTTTGAGTGTCTTCATAGTTTTAAGATACACCAATTTTTATGTCCTGCAGGAAAATTTGCAAAAAAAAACAGCACATGCATCAAAATAAATTATTTCCAGCAGTGCAATTTGAGTTTTAAGCATCCCAGAAACTATTCAGAAAAGCATCAAGTCAAACATGACTTTTAAAAAGGCCAGTATAGGCTTAGAGGCCCCAATGGTAAAAAAACTACATTTTCCGCGAAATGATGTTAGTTCTGGTTTCGGGCAGGTAATGGCGGACATGCGACAGTTCACGCTGATGTCTATTCCAACGTAGGAAGTGTTATGAACAGCTGATCGGATCGGCAAAGCGTGTTTCTGGAGTATTATGTTTTTGTTGCTGCAAGTGCTTTTTATGCAGTTTTTGCAAAGCTATATGTGGAAGGAAGCCGTGACTTAGGACACGCTGATGGCATAAGATGTAAGTACAACTAAGTTTCATATGCCAAAAAAATGATTGCGCTAGCTTACGTTCAAAAGACCCTTATGAAAAAAACACAGAGGGAACAGTTTACCCTGCCCGGGATAGGGTTACCGGGGCCCCGCCCTGGAGCCAGGCCCGGGGAGGGTGCCCGAGGGCGAGCGTCTGGTGGCCGGGCCTTAGTCCATGGGGCCCGGCCGGGCACAGCCCGAAGAGGAGACATGGGCCCATCCTCCCGCAGGCCCACCACCCGCAGGAGGCGCCATAGGGGTCGGGTGCATTGTGTGCCGGGTGGCGGCCAGGAGCGGAGGCCCTGGCGGACTGACCCCCGGCTGCCAAGACTGGCAATAGGGACATGGAATGTCACCTCTCTGGTGGGGAAGGAGCCTGAGTTAGTGCGTGAGGTTGAGAGGTACCGGCTAGATATAGTCGGGCTCACCTCTACGCACGGCTTGGGCTCTGGAACCAGTCTCCTGGAGAGGGGCTGGACTCTGTCTCAGTCTGTAGTTGCCCCTGGTGAGAGGCGGCGGGCTGGGGTGGGTATTCTAATATCCCCTCGGCTTGCTGCCGGTACGTTGGGGTTTTTCCCGGTGGACGAGAGGGTTTGTTCCCTGCGCCTTAGGGTCGGGGAACGGGTCCTGACTGTCATCTGCTCTTATGCGCCGAGTGGCAGTTCGGAGTACCCAGCCTTCTTAGAGTCCCTGGGGGGGGGGGGGGGGGGGGGGGTGCTGGAAGGTGCTC
This sequence comes from Neolamprologus multifasciatus, assembly GCF_963576455.1. Classification (NCBI taxonomy): domain Eukaryota; kingdom Metazoa; phylum Chordata; class Actinopteri; order Cichliformes; family Cichlidae; genus Neolamprologus; species Neolamprologus multifasciatus. Next base: position 13,016,778 of record NC_140444.1, read on the forward strand.
CACCTGGAGACTCTGTTGTCCTGCTGGGAGACTTCAATGCTCACGTGGGTAGCGACAGCGAGACCTGGAGGGGCGTGATTGGGAGGAACGGCCTCCCTGATCTGAACCCGAGCGGTGCTTTGTTATTGGACTTCTGTGCTAATCACAGTTTGGCCATAACGAACACCTTGTTCGAACATAAGAGTGTCCATAAGTGCACGTGGCACCAGGACGCTCTAGGCCGTAGGTCGATGATCGATTTTGTAATCGTATCACCAGACCTGCGACCATATGTTCTGGACACTCGGGTAAAGAGAGGGGCTGAGCTGTCAACTGATCACCACCTGGTGGTGAGTTGGATCAGGTGGCGGGGGAGGACGCTGGACAGACCTGGTGCACCTAAACGCGTAGTGAGGGTGTGCTGGGAACGACTAGCAGAGGCCCCAGTCCGCGAGATCTTCAACGCACACCTCCGGCAGAGCTTCAACAGCATTCCGAGGGAGGCGGGGGACATTGAGTCCGAATGGACCATATTCAGCGCCTCCATTGCCGAAGCTGCTGCATTGAGCTGCGGCCGCAAGGTGGTTGGTGCCTGCCGTGGTGGTAATCCCCGAACCAAATGGTGGACACCAGAGGTGAAGGGAGCCACCAGGCTGAAGAAGGAGTCCTATCAGGCTTGGTTAGCCTGTGGGACTCCGGAGGCAGCCGACAGGTATCGACAGGCCAAGCGGAATGCGGCTCGGGCAGTGGCTGAAGCAAAAACTCGGGTGTGGGAGGAGTTCGGAGAGGCCATGGAAAAAGACTTTCGGACTGCCTCGAAGAGGTTCTGGCAAACCGTCAGGCGTCTCAGGAGGGGAAAGCGGTGCTCTACCTGCACTGTGTATAGTGCTGGCGGAGCGCTGCTGACGTCGACTGAGAAAATTGTCAGGCGGTGGAAGGAATACTTCGACAATGAAGTAAGTGCAAATTATGTGGCATACGTGCATACGTGTCTTCTTGCATCATTTATTTTATGTTCCTTTCAACTTGACTCCTTCCAAACTGATTTTAGTGGTTAGTGGTTACTGTTATGCTCCCTTATTAGGGCCAGGGTGTCAGCGAAACGATAACAAAGTATCTGAGTAAAAACAATGTCAAGACTTTCTTTCAAGGTTTAACTTGCATAGAAATTAATTTGAATATGTTATTTGTCTCTTCCTTTCAATAAACACGGACATTATTGTAAAAGACTTTTCTGTTCCCGGATAGAAACAATCTCACTTATAACTGTAGACTGTATATAAAAAGATGGATATGGATATGCCCATTGGTTATTAAAGTCCTGATGTGCAGCTTCAAACTGAAGATATAATGAAAGGGAGTTGATCTGACTCAAAAACCGAGGGACTCTGCATGCTCATCTGCTAGCAATTTGACTATCGCAGTAACGTATACTCAGGTTTATCAACCTTTTATGAGAGGGGAATTAGTTAACCCTTTAAGACCTACTACAGAACCAAGTCTGCCAGAGCTTATCTTTATATTTTACATGCTGTAGTGCCATTTTGGGAGCATTTCAAGTTGCTATACATCAATACAACTGTTATAGCCCAAATTTTAATAATATGTATGCATTAAGTCCATAATAACTACATAAATTGCAAAAAAAGTGCAATAAACTACAAAAAAATTAAAAATCGTTTTTCTTTTCTTCTTCTTTTTTTTCAATATATAATCAAAGGTTTATCCCTCAAAACTGTAAATACAAAAAAGTTGCACAAAATAGTTTCCAACAACAGGAAATTTATTTTGAGTGTCTTCATAGTTTTAAGATACACCAATTTTTATGTCCTGCAGGAAAATTTGCAAAAAAAAACAGCACATGCATCAAAATAAATTATTTCCAGCAGTGCAATTTGAGTTTTAAGCATCCCAGAAACTATTCAGAAAAGCATCAAGTCAAACATGACTTTTAAAAAGGCCAGTATAGGCTTAGAGGCCCCAATGGTAAAAAAACTACATTTTCCGCGAAATGATGTTAGTTCTGGTTTCGGGCAGGTAATGGCGGACATGCGACAGTTCACGCTGATGTCTATTCCAACGTAGGAAGTGTTATGAACAGCTGATCGGATCGGCAAAGCGTGTTTCTGGAGTATTATGTTTTTGTTGCTGCAAGTGCTTTTTATGCAGTTTTTGCAAAGCTATATGTGGAAGGAAGCCGTGACTTAGGACACGCTGATGGCATAAGATGTAAGTACAACTAAGTTTCATATGCCAAAAAAATGATTGCGCTAGCTTACGTTCAAAAGACCCTTATGAAAAAAACACAGAGGGAACAGTTTACCCTGCCCGGGATAGGGTTACCGGGGCCCCGCCCTGGAGCCAGGCCCGGGGAGGGTGCCCGAGGGCGAGCGTCTGGTGGCCGGGCCTTAGTCCATGGGGCCTGGCCGGGCACAGCCCGAAGAGGAGACATGGGCCCATCCTCCCGCAGGCCCACCACCCGCAGGAGGCGCCATAGGGGTCGGGTGCATTGTGTGCCGGGTGGCGGCCAGGAGCGGAGGCCCTGGCGGACTGACCCCCGGCTGCCAAGACTGGCAATAGGGACATGGAATGTCACCTCTCTGGTGGGGAAGGAGCCTGAGTTAGTGCGTGAGGTTGAGAGGTACCGGCTAGATATAGTCGGGCTCACCTCTACGCACGGCTTGGGCTCTGGAACCAGTCTCCTGGAGAGGGGCTGGACTCTGTCTCAGTCTGTAGTTGCCCCTGGTGAGAGGCGGCGGGCTGGGGTGGGTATTCTAATATCCCCTCGGCTTGCTGCCGGTACGTTGGGGTTTTTCCCGGTGGACGAGAGGGTTTGTTCCCTGCGCCTTAGGGTCGGGGAACGGGTCCTGACTGTCATCTGCTCTTATGCGCCGAGTGGCAGTTCGGAGTACCCAGCCTTCTTAGAGTCCCTGGGGGGGGGGGAGGGGGGGGGTGCTGGAAGGTGCTCCACCTGGAGACTCTGTTGTCCTGCTGGGAGACTTCAATGCTCACGTGGGTAGCGACAGCGAGACCTGGAGGGGCGTGATTGGGAGGAACGGCCTCCCTGATCTGAACCCGAGCGGTGCTTTGTTATTGGACTTCTGTGCTAATCACAGTTTGGCCATAACGAACACCTTGTTCGAACATAAGAGTGTCCATAAGTGCACGTGGCACCAGGACGCTCTAGGCCGTAGGTCGATGATCGATTTTGTAATCGTATCACCAGACCTGCGACCATATGTTCTGGACACTCGGGTAAAGAGAGGGGCTGAGCTGTCAACTGATCACCACCTGGTGGTGAGTTGGATCAGGTGGCGGGGGAGGACGCTGGACAGACCTGGTGCACCTAAACGCGTAGTGAGGGTGTGCTGGGAACGACTAGCAGAGGCCCCAGTCCGCGAGATCTTCAACGCACACCTCCGGCAGAGCTTCAACAGCATTCCGAGGGAGGCGGGGGACATTGAGTCCGAATGGACCATATTCAGCGCCTCCATTGCCGAAGCTGCTGCATTGAGCTGCGGCCGCAAGGTGGTTGGTGCCTGCCGTGGTGGTAATCCCCGAACCAAATGGTGGACACCAGAGGTGAAGGGAGCCACCAGGCTGAAGAAGGAGTCCTATCAGGCTTGGTTAGCCTGTGGGACTCCGGAGGCAGCCGACAGGTATCGACAGGCCAAGCGGAATGCGGCTCGGGCAGTGGCTGAAGCAAAAACTCGGGTGTGGGAGGAGTTCGGAGAGGCCATGGAAAAAGACTTTCGGACTGCCTCGAAGAGGTTCTGGCAAACCGTCAGGCGTCTCAGGAGGGGAAAGCGGTGCTCTACCTGCACTGTGTATAGTGCTGGCGGAGCGCTGCTGACGTCGACTGAGAAAATTGTCAGGCGGTGGAAGGAATACTTCGACAATGAAGTAAGTGCAAATTATGTGGCATACGTGCATACGTGTCTTCTTGCATCATTTATTTTATGTTCCTTTCAACTTGACTCCTTCCAAACTGATTTTAGTGGTTAGTGGTTACTGTTATGCTCCCTTATTAGGGCCAGGGTGTCAGCGAAACGATAACAAAGTATCTGAGTAAAAACAATGTCAAGACTTTCTTTCAAGGTTTAACTTGCATAGAAATTAATTTGAATATGTTATTTGTCTCTTCCTTTCAATAAACACGGACATTATTGTAAAAGACTTTTCTGTTCCCGGATAGAAACAATCTCACTTATAACTGTAGACTGTATATAAAAAGATGGATATGGATATGCCCATTGGTTATTAAAGTCCTGATGTGCAGCTTCAAACTGAAGATATAATGAAAGGGAGTTGATCTGACTCAAAAACCGAGGGACTCTGCATGCTCATCTGCTAGCAATTTGACTATCGCAGTAACGTATACTCAGGTTTATCAACCTTTTATGAGAGGGGAATTAGTTAACCCTTTAAGACCTACTACAGAACCAAGTCTGCCAGAGCTTATCTTTATATTTTACATGCTGTAGTGCCATTTTGGGAGCATTTCAAGTTGCTATACATCAATACAACTGTTATAGCCCAAATTTTAATAATATGTATGCATTAAGTCCATAATAACTACATAAATTGCAAAAAAAGTGCAATAAACTACAAAAAAATTAAAAATCGTTTTTCTTTTCTTCTTCTTTTTTTTCAATATATAATCAAAGGTTTATCCCTCAAAACTGTAAATACAAAAAAGTTGCACAAAATAGTTTCCAACAACAGGAAATTTATTTTGAGTGTCTTCATAGTTTTAAGATACACCAATTTTTATGTCCTGCAGGAAAATTTGCAAAAAAAAACAGCACATGCATCAAAATAAATTATTTCCAGCAGTGCAATTTGAGTTTTAAGCATCCCAGAAACTATTCAGAAAAGCATCAAGTCAAACATGACTTTTAAAAAGGCCAGTATAGGCTTAGAGGCCCCAATGGTAAAAAAACTACATTTTCCGCGAAATGATGTTAGTTCTGGTTTCGGGCAGGTAATGGCGGACATGCGACAGTTCACGCTGATGTCTATTCCAACGTAGGAAGTGTTATGAACAGCTGATCGGATTGGCAAAGCGTGTTTCTGGAGTATTATGTTTTTGTTGCTGCAAGTGCTTTTTATGCAGTTTTTGCAAAGCTATATGTGGAAGGAAGCCGTGACTTAGGACACGCTGATGGCATAAGATGTAAGTACAACTAAGTTTCATATGCCAAAAAAATGATTGCGCTAGCTTACGTTCAAAAGACCCTTATGAAAAAAACACAGAGGGAACAGTTTACCCTGCCCGGGATAGGGTTACCGGGGCCCCGCCCTGGAGCCAGGCCCGGGGAGGGTGCCCGAGGGCGAGCGTCTGGTGGCCGGGCCTTAGTCCATGGGGCCCGGCCGGGCACAGCCCGAAGAGGAGACATGGGCCCATCCTCCCGCAGGCCCACCACCCGCAGGACGCGCCATAGGGGTCGGGTGCATTGTGTGCCGGGTGGCGGCCAGGAGCGGAGGCCCTGGCGGACTGACCCCCGGCTGCCAAGACTGGCAATAGGGACATGGAATGTCACCTCTCTGGTGGGGAAGGAGCCTGAGTTAGTGCGTGAGGTTGAGAGGTACCGGCTAGATATAGTCGGGCTCACCTCTACGCACGGCTTGGGCTCTGGAACCAGTCTCCTGGAGAGGGGCTGGACTCTGTCTCAGTCTGTAGTTGCCCCTGGTGAGAGGCGGCGGGCTGGGGTGGGTATTCTAATATCCCCTCGGCTTGCTGCCGGTACGTTGGGGTTTTTCCCGGTGGACGAGAGGGTTTGTTCCCTGCGCCTTAGGGTCGGGGAACGGGTCCTGACTGTCATCTGCTCTTATGCGCCGAGTGGCAGTTCGGAGTACCCAGCCTTCTTAGAGTCCCTGGGGGGGGGGGGAGGGGGGGGGTGCTGGAAGGTGCTCCACCTGGAGACTCTGTTGTCCTGCTGGGAGACTTCAATGCTCACGTGGGTAACGACAGCGAGACCTGGAGGGGCGTGATTGGGAGGAACGGCCTCCCTGATCTGAACCCGAGCGGTGCTTTGTTATTGGACTTCTGTGCTAATCACAGTTTGGCCATAACGAACACCTTGTTCGAACATAAGAGTGTCCATAAGTGCACGTGGCACCAGGACGCTCTAGGCCGTAGGTCGATGATCGATTTTGTAATCGTATCACCAGACCTGCGACCATATGTTCTGGACACTCGGGTAAAGAGAGGGGCTGAGCTGTCAACTGATCACCACCTGGTGGTGAGTTGGATCAGGTGGCGGGGGAGGACGCTGGACAGACCTGGTGCACCTAAACGCGTAGTGAGGGTGTGCTGGGAACGACTAGCAGAGGCCCCAGTCCGCGAGATCTTCAACGCACACCTCCGGCAGAGCTTCAACAGCATTCCGAGGGAGGCGGGGGACATTGAGTCCGAATGGACCATATTCAGCGCCTCCATTGCCGAAGCTGCTGCATTGAGCTGCGGCCGCAAGGTGGTTGGTGCCTGCCGTGGTGGTAATCCCCGAACCAAATGGTGGACACCAGAGGTGAAGGGAGCCACCAGGCTGAAGAAGGAGTCCTATCAGGCTTGGTTAGCCTGTGGGACTCCGGAGGCAGCCGACAGGTATCGACAGGCCAAGCGGAATGCGGCTCGGGCAGTGGCTGAAGCAAAAACTCGGGTGTGGGAGGAGTTCGGAGAGGCCATGGAAAAAGACTTTCGGACTGCCTCGAAGAGGTTCTGGCAAACCGTCAGGCGTCTCAGGAGGGGAAAGCGGTGCTCTACCTGCACTGTGTATAGTGCTGGCGGAGCGCTGCTGACGTCGACTGAGAAAATTGTCAGGCGGTGGAAGGAATACTTCGACAATGAAGTAAGTGCAAATTATGTGGCATACGTGCATACGTGTCTTCTTGCATCATTTATTTTATGTTCCTTTCAACTTGACTCCTTCCAAACTGATTTTAGTGGTTAGTGGTTACTGTTATGCTCCCTTATTAGGGCCAGGGTGTCAGCGAAACGATAACAAAGTATCTGAGTAAAAACAATGTCAAGACTTTCTTTCAAGGTTTAACTTGCATAGAAATTAATTTGAATATGTTATTTGTCTCTTCCTTTCAATAAACACGGACATTATTGTAAAAGACTTTTCTGTTCCCGGATAGAAACAATCTCACTTATAACTGTAGACTGTATATAAAAAGATGGATATGGATATGCCCATTGGTTATTAAAGTCCTGATGTGCAGCTTCAAACTGAAGATATAATGAAAGGGAGTTGATCTGACTCAAAAACCGAGGGACTCTGCATGCTCATCTGCTAGCAATTTGACTATCGCAGTAACGTATACTCAGGTTTATCAACCTTTTATGAGAGGGGAATTAGTTAACCCTTTAAGACCTACTACAGAACCAAGTCTGCCAGAGCTTATCTTTATATTTTACATGCTGTAGTGCCATTTTGGGAGCATTTCAAGTTGCTATACATCAATACAACTGTTATAGCCCAAATTTTAATAATATGTATGCATTAAGTCCATAATAACTACATAAATTGCAAAAAAAGTGCAATAAACTACAAAAAAATTAAAAATCGTTTTTCTTTTCTTCTTCTTTTTTTTCAATATATAATCAAAGGTTTATCCCTCAAAACTGTAAATACAAAAAAGTTGCACAAAATAGTTTCCAACAACAGGAAATTTATTTTGAGTGTCTTCATAGTTTTAAGATACACCAATTTTTATGTCCTGCAGGAAAATTTGCAAAAAAAACAGCACATGCATCAAAATAAATTATTTCCAGCAGTGCAATTTGAGTTTTAAGCATCCCAGAAACTATTCAGAAAAGCATCAAGTCAAACATGACTTTTAAAAAGGCCAGTATAGGCTTAGAGGCCCCAATGGTAAAAAAACTACATTTTCCGCGAAATGATGTTAGTTCTGGTTTCGGGCAGGTAATGGCGGACATGCGACAGTTCACGCTGATGTCTATTCCAACGTAGGAAGTGTTATGAACAGCTGATCGGATCGGCAAAGCGTGTTTCTGGAGTATTATGTTTTTGTTGCTGCAAGTGCTTTTTATGCAGTTTTTGCAAAGCTATATGTGGAAGGAAGCCGTGACTTAGGACACGCTGATGGCATAAGATGTAAGTACAACTAAGTTTCATATGCCAAAAAAATGATTGCGCTAGCTTACGTTCAAAAGACCCTTATGAAAAAAACACAGAGGGAACAGTTTACCCTGCCCGGGATAGGGTTACCGGGGCCCCGCCCTGGAGCCAGGCCCGGGGAGGGTGCCCGAGGGCGAGCGTCTGGTGGCCGGGCCTTAGTCCATGGGGCCCGGCCGGGCACAGCCCGAAGAGGAGACATGGGCCCATCCTCCCGCAGGCCCACCACCCGCAGGAGGCGCCATAGGGGTCGGGTGCATTGTGTGCCGGGTGGCGGCCAGGAGCGGAGGCCCTGGCGGACTGACCCCCGGCTGCCAAGACTGGCAATAGGGACATGGAATGTCACCTCTCTGGTGGGGAAGGAGCCTGAGTTAGTGCGTGAGGTTGAGAGGTACCGGCTAGATATAGTCGGGCTCACCTCTACGCACGGCTTGGGCTCTGGAACCAGTCTCCTGGAGAGGGGCTGGACTCTGTCTCAGTCTGTAGTTGCCCCTGGTGAGAGGCGGCGGGCTGGGGTGGGTATTCTAATATCCCCTCGGCTTGCTGCCGGTACGTTGGGGTTTTTCCCGGTGGACGAGAGGGTTTGTTCCCTGCGCCTTAGGGTCGGGGAACGGGTCCTGACTGTCATCTGCTCTTATGCGCCGAGTGGCAGTTCGGAGTACCCAGCCTTCTTAGAGTCCCTGGGGGGGGGGGGGGGGGGGGGGGTGCTGGAAGGTGCTCCACCTGGAGACTCTGTTGTCCTGCTGGGAGACTTCAATGCTCACGTGGGTAACGACAGCGAGACCTGGAGGGGCGTGATTGGGAGGAACGGCCTCCCTGATCTGAACCCGAGCGGTGCTTTGTTATTGGACTTCTGTGCTAATCACAGTTTGGCCATAACGAACACCTTGTTCGAACATAAGAGTGTCCATAAGTGCACGTGGCACCAGGACGCTCTAGGCCGTAGGTCGATGATCGATTTTGTAATCGTATCACCAGACCTGCGACCATATGTTCTGGACACTCGGGTAAAGAGAGGGGCTGAGCTGTCAACTGATCACCACCTGGTGGTGAGTTGGATCAGGTGGCGGGGGAGGACGCTGGACAGACCTGGTGCACCTAAACGCGTAGTGAGGGTGTGCTGGGAACGACTAGCAGAGGCCCCAGTCCGCGAGATCTTCAACGCACACCTCCGGCAGAGCTTCAACAGCATTCCGAGGGAGGCGGGGGACATTGAGTCCGAATGGACCATATTCAGCGCCTCCATTGCCGAAGCTGCTGCATTGAGCTGCGGCCGCAAGGTGGTTGGTGCCTGCCGTGGTGGTAATCCCCGAACCAAATGGTGGACACCAGAGGTGAAGGGAGCCACCAGGCTGAAGAAGGAGTCCTATCAGGCTTGGTTAGCCTGTGGGACTCCGGAGGCAGCCGACAGGTATCGACAGGCCAAGCGGAATGCGGCTCGGGCAGTGGCTGAAGCAAAAACTCGGGTGTGGGAGGAGTTCGGAGAGGCCATGGAAAAAGACTTTCGGACTGCCTCGAAGAGGTTCTGGCAAACCGTCAGGCGTCTCAGGAGGGGAAAGCGGTGCTCTACCTGCACTGTGTATAGTGCTGGCGGAGCGCTGCTGACGTCGACTGAGAAAATTGTCAGGCGGTGGAAGGAATACTTCGAGGACCTCCTTAATCCCACTGACACGTCTTCCGAGGAGGAAGCAGAGTCTGGGGATGAGGGGAATGACCCGCCAATTTCCGGGGGCGAGGTCACTGAGGCAGTTAAACAACTCCTTGGTGGCAGAGCCCCTGGTGTTGATGAGGTCCGCCCCGAGTTCCTGAAGGCTCTGGACGTTGTAGGGCTGTCCTGGTTGACACGCCTCTGCAATGTTGCGTGGAGATCAGGGGCAGTACCCGTGGATTGGCAGACCGGGGTGGTGGTCCCCATCTTTAAGAAGGGGGACCGGAGGGTGTGTTCCAACTACAGGGGGATCACACTCCTCAGCCTCCCCGGGAAAGTCTATGCCAGGGTGCTGGAAAGGAGAGTTCGTCCGCTAGTCGAACCTCTGATGCAGGAGGAACAATGCGGTTTTCATCCTGGTCGCGGAACACTGGACCAGCTCTTCATCCTCTCGAGCATACTTGAGGGTGCATGGGAGTTTGCCCAACCAGTCTACATGTGTTTTGTGGACTTGGAGAAGGCATTCGACAGTGTCCCTCGGGGTGTCCTGTGGGAGGTGTTGCGGGAGTATGGGGTGTCTGGCCCTTTGTTACGGGCCATTCGATCCCTATACAACCGTTGCAAGAGCTTGGTTCGCATTGCCGGCAATAAGTCAGACTCGTTCCCGGTGGGTGATGGGCTCCGCCAGGGCTGCCCTTTGTCACCGGTTCTGTTCATAATTTTTATGGACAGGATTTCTAGGCGCAGCCAAGTGGCGGAGGGCTTTCGCTTTGGTGGCCTCAGGATCTCATCTCTGATCTTTGCGGATGATGTGGTTCTGTTGGCTTCATCGGGTGAGGGCCTCCAGCTCGCACTGGAGCGGTTCGCAGCCGAGTGTGAAGCAGCGGGAATGAGGATCAGCACCTCCAAATCTGAGGCCATGGTTCTCAGCCGGAAAAGGGTGGAGTGCCCACTCTGGGTCGGGGATGAGGTCCTGCCCCAAGTGGAGGAGTTCAAGTATCTCGGGGTCTTGTTCGCGAGTGATGGGAGAAGGGAGCCGGAGATCGACAGACGGATTGGGGCTGCAGCTGCAGTAATGCAGACGCTGCACCGGTCCGTCGTGGTGAAGAGGGAGCTGAGTGTAAAAGCGAACTCTCAATTTACCGGTCGATCTACGTCCCTACCCTCACCTATGGCCACGAGCTGTGGGTAGTGACCGAAAGGACGAGATCGCGGATACAAGCGGCGGAAATGAGCTTCCTCCGAAGGGTGGCTGGCATCTCCCTTAGAGATAGGGTGAGAAGTTCGGCCATCCGGGAGGGGCTCAGAGTAGAGCCGCTGCTGCTCCACATCGAAAGGAGCCAGCTGAGGTGGTTTGGGCATCTGACAAGGATGCCCCCTGGGCGCCTCCTGGGTGAGGTGTTCCAGGCATGTCCCACCGGGAGGAGGCCCCGGGGCAGACCCAGGACACGCTGGAGAGATTATATCTCTCGGCTGGCCTGGGAACGCCTTGGTGTTCCCCCGGATGAGCTGGAGGAGGTGGCTGGGGTGAGGGAGGTCTGGGCCTCTTTGCTTAGGCTGCTGCCCCCGCGACCCGGCCCCCGATAAAGCGGATGAAGATGGATGGATGGATGGATAGCTTACGTGGTTCCGGTTCTACAGGGATTTAAAAATAGTTATGCAAAACTGAGCGTCTCCGACCAGCTCTAAAGGGTTAATAAATGGTCATGTACTTGTTTTAAATAAGACTTGTGGAAGTCCACAAAGTCAGGAAAGTTTCTGGTGAGGTCACATGCAAGGGAGCTGAAAGATGATTTTCCAAAATACTTATAATACTGCAAAATATTTTTGCAACTAGAGGAGCGGCTTAGAAAACAGGTTTAGGGACTTCCTTCTTTAGCCCCAAAAGCTCTGTCCATCTTTTACTACAGTCTGTGGTTATCACAGAGGGACAGTGATTACTGAGTTATGAAGACGCAAAGGTGAGAAGAAACAATAATTAAAAGAATAGAAAGCTCACATAGACTAAAGTGTCGACAAAGGGAGAGTGAAAGAGACTGAAAGAGAGAGAGAGATGACAAGAAAAGGGGAGAAGACAATAAAAAAAACACAGGAGGACTGAAAGAATCCTGAGAGGATCTGTCAGCTCTCGTTGGCTTTGATTTTAATGGAAGCCAGCGCTCCCCTACCTCTAACCCATTTGGCCCTAATTCCAGCACTGCTTTCCAAACTTTTTAAACTTTAATGGCCTCTTCTTAAGTGCCAGCTGCTGACAACATTGATTTGGCTTTAAGCCTTGCTGTCCTGCACGCCTTTATTTTCTCCTGCAAAATCGACAGAAACATCTATTTTCTGCCATCCTTCTCCACCTCCTGCTCATCCGATCCCCCTTCTATCCTCCCTTCATCCGCTCTTCTCTGTTCATTTGATGGTGTCAGCAGTCGAGGAAAGCTTGTATGAGACTGGATGAAAATGAATGCTTTTGGATAAAGTCTTCTTTTTAGAATGTATGTATTTTTTGTTTTTAAAGAAAAGCTTGGTTGCCATTCAGTCGTGAATCTTTACAGAACAGAACTGATATTTTTTTTTCTAATGTATTTGAATATTCCTGTGTGGTATCACTGCAATACCTTTAGGTGTTGCCCAAAATGGAACACAAAGGAAAATACGGGTCATGCGAAATGTTCTTTAATAAGTAGGTGGATTTACCAGGAGCCCATGTAAAAAACCCAAACAAGCTTTATACCCCACCAAACTTACTACTGAAGGAAATTCAGGGATTCAATCTGATGGTTAACTTATAAAAAGTTTAAAAATTTTAAAAGTTGAAAATATTAGTTGCTTAAATTGAAAAAAAAAAAGAATAAATAAAAAAACTAACTAAAAAGCAAGTCCAAGTTCTGTATTAGAACAAGACCTCAGGTCAAATTTATAAAAAGCTGAGAATATTGTTGAGTCAATGTGCATGCGGTTGAGGCAGATATGAAAGAAAATACTGTAATATGTTTATTTTCTTGATCTTTTAACCAGTATAGACAATTCTTTCAGTTTCACGGGGTCATGTTGAGGTGGATGTGGTTAACTGGGGATAACTGGAAAAGGTCATGTGAAATGCAAAACCACTGTTGGATCAAGCAGTAAAAGAATATGAAATTTATATGAAAAATGTCACTGATTGTAACATTCATAAATGTCAGAAAAAATGGTATGAACTTGAATCTGTAATCTAGGTATCAATCAGATGTTCTTCTAACACATCTCCTCATAATGGACCGTTTTCAAATGGACTGTCTGATAAGGGAGCTTCTTTAGACATTGCATCATTGGGCTTCATTGTGATAAAATGGCTCAAGGGTACAGTATGATCTTTAGAATAAACCCTGGATGCCATTTGTTAAAATTATTTTTTTTCCTGCCTTTCAAGCTGCTTATTATCCCGTCTCTTTAGGGGCCAGATTTACAAGGGCAAATTAACATAAGGTCTGATGATGTGATAATGTGAGTAATCTAACATAACAGTAATTCGTCAATCATAATATATAAAGGCATAGGTTCTACGGATGTGTTTCTCTTGGGAAACAGAATGACAGCACAGACCAAGGAGAGACATCAGAAGGAGAACATTTTTATGAAAGAGAAACTACAGAAAAATACTTTGCAAGTACAAACTGCTTCACAAAAGGTACGTCTGGAACGTCATTGTGGGAAAGGCCAATGTTACCCATATGGAAAAGAAATAGTAAAAACTTATAAAAAAACTTGCATAAGATGTGGCCTACTTCATATAGTGAATCATATAAGGCTTATATGATTTACTCATGAAAGTGGCCACTTTCTCATTACTTTCATATATTGTTTTAGGAAGTATCCAAAACATACAAGTTTCATTTATATAATTTTTCAAGGGATCTTATATTTGTTTTCACTCTTGTATGCTTTTCATACAAGTTTCACACAAGACAGATACAAACTTACCGTCCCGGGCCGCAAACAGCTGATCTGGGCGCATACACGCACCACCACCATTAGTTGTACAATTACCGTGGCTGCGCGTCTTTTAGTCAACCGGGCGGATAAACAAAAAGGGGTGAGAGGTATATTTTGAGCGGCGCAGAGGGTGGCCAACATATTCTTTTTTGCTTACCTTTAATAAAGCCGGTCTTGAAAGGTCACGTGAACTGCATTATTTTTGTTGGTTTTTTTTTTTGTTATTGTGAAACACTGTAGGCTGCCTGGAAGTGGCCATGAATGTCCGTATATACATATATACGTATTGTAGGAATACCGCTGGAAATAAGCTGAGGAAAAAAAGAGTGTTTTGGGAAAAGAAATAATAAAGGGATGACTATTATGCCTAGTGGGAGGGGCAATGGGGTAAAAAAGAAGGCTGTCAGGGCCTACCTGGGCATTATGTGAGATGTTACAGAGAGGGTAACATGCAGACTGGCTCAGCCGCTTGTGTTTTGTATACAGATGTTTGTTTTGTGTTGAATTGAGTTAGTTTTCTATTTTCTTTGTAAATAATCTTTTTGTGCACCTGGGAGGCCGGCGGAATAAACTATCCACACTGAATGCTTCCTGACTACGCCTGCATTTGTTCGGGAGAAGTTTAGGAGAGGCCCCCGTGACACATATATTTTCCATGTGGGAAGGGGCACTCTAGATGAAAAAAAGTGAATAATAATTGTCGGGATCCTGTAGATGAAGTTATTTGGAAGAAACAATACGAAGGTGGTTCATGTGAGAGCAAATAAGAGAAATTGGCTAGACAGAAAACACTGCGATACACACTGATGGATGTTGTAGGTTACATTTAAAAAGTTTAACATCATCATACTTAATTTATAGGCTTATATGATTTTAAAACATTAACAGTGGTACACAGTTTAGAACCAGATTTGGTGACACTGACTTCATTAAAAAAAAATAGACAAACTGAGTAGATGAGATTGACATTGAGGACACAGTATGATAGAGCTATCTGGCTATGCCTGTGTGTGCTCTGGTCAAGGCTCAACAGGCCACAAATGAATCCCTGATGCACTGAATTGGCTGACTCAGGATGACAGCAGAGACTCCACAAGCTTAGGGGGGTGAATATGACCTGGATGACCAGCATTTCAGTGTCCCAAAGGCCATCTAAGGCAATCATGAAGGCAAAAAAGTAATGCAATAAATATGCCACTTTTTCATATCTTATTTTACCTCTTTTTGGGTATATTTATCATCTATCTTCATAATGTGCTCTTAATTTAATCTATTTTAAAAAACAGCATATTTTTTTACCTTATTTAAAATAGTGTAAGCCATGAAAAATTTATTAAGATTTGAACAAATTGGCTTCATTTTACTGAATGCACTACTTTGGATAACCCTTTACTTTCGTTTGTTTTATTCTGAAGATTATGCTCAGCACATTTCATCATGTGTGCCTGGTTGTGTCAGAATTTTTCTAGTTATGTATATTATATGATATGTGATTTGCAATTATGAGATTGCCACCTTTTATGTTTCAGAATTTTTTTTTGCCCATTTCCAGATCCTTATATAGCATTTAGGTTTTATCATCCCAAATGAAAAGTCACTTTTGTTTCTGTTCAAACCAGACTGGTCTTTATTTAACTGCAATCTCTCAGTTGATATTTCTGTGTTTGATCCATGTACTATATCCACCCCAGCCGATGTGGATTTTGTCACTTTTATTATACTGTGGACATTATCACTCTCTTGAGTTTAGCAAGTCATATGAGGTAGAAATAAAATGGAGAATGGTACTGAGGAAGCCAACCCTTATTTCTTTATGTTTTTCTTCCAGGGATCTATACTTTCTTCTAATTTTTAAGTGCTCTTGAGCAATGGTTTATTCACTTTTTTGGTTTCTTTTTTTGGAAATTTCACTCATTTTCAGTTCAATCCTTGTATCTGACCATTTTCAATGGAATATTTTTTGTTTGTTAGGGCACTTAACACTGACATATGAATTGTTAAATATAAAAAGGCATCTAACTAAATGACACATTCTGATGTCTAACGTATTATAGATACGGGGAAAAAACTGTTTTCAAAAACACATATTTTTTTCCCTTGTTGAAACTGGACAAGAGGGGGACAAAAGAGGAAGTGGCAGGTTTAAAAAAAATTCTACAGTAAGTGAACAGCATCTGAAAGTCATTAAGAAATAGAAACCTGAGAGATACACCTGGCCCATCTACTGTTTACTGAATGTAATGGTCTCAATGGAAGTGTTACTCCCTGTTTCTCCTTAAGGAAGGAGAAGGCTGAGGTAGGCTTACACAACTTACACAAGAACTGGACTAAAAATCAGTGGGAACTGGTCTCATGGAACGATAAACTGAAATGTGAAATTTGGTTCAGGTGGCAAGGCAAGGCAAGGCAAGTTTATTTAGCACAATTCAACAGCAAGGGGATTCAAAGTGCTTTACAGAGACATTAAAAAACAAAAACAAATAAAAATCATGATTTAAAATGGAAAAAAAGCAAGAAAAGAACAGTAGATAAATTCAGTAGTTAAAATGTAAATTTTGAGATTTAAGCTTAAAAGTCAAACAGTGCGGATTTGGTGGTTTATTCAAATGCAGCTGAGAACAGGTGAGTCTTCAACCTGGATTTAAATACACTGAGTGTTTCAACTGATCTGAGGCTTTCTGGGAGTTTGTTCCAGATATATGGAGCATAAAAGCTGAATGCAGCTTCTCCATGTCTGGTTCTGACTCTGGGAACTGATAAAAAACAGGATCCAGATGACCTGAGGGATCTGGAAGGTTCATACTGGGTCAGGAGGTCACTGATGTATTTTGGTTCTAAACCATTCAGAGCTTTATAGACCAGCATCAGGACTTTAAGTCTATCTTCTGACAGACAGGCAGCCAGTGTAAAGACCTCAGAGTTTGACTGAGGTTTAGGTCTTCCTCCATCAATACACCCAAATTTCTCGCCCTGTTGGTGGTTTTTAGGTGTAAAGATTGAAGTTCTCTGGTGACCTGTAATCGTTTTTCTTTGGCTCCAAAGACTATTATTTCAGTTTTGTTTTTGTTTAGCTGGAAAAAATTTTGGCACAACCAGTCATTAATTTCCTCAATGCATTTACCAAGAGCCTGTACAGGGCCTCGGTCTCCTGGTGACATTGAGATATATAGTTGTGTGTCATCTGCATAGCTGTAATAGTTTATTTTGTTGTTCTTTATAATCTGTGCCAGTGGGAGCATGTAAATGTTAAACAGAAGAGGTCCCAAGATTGAACCTTGGGAAACTCCACATGTGATACTTGTCTGCTCAGATGTGAAGTTACCTATTGATACAAAGTATTTTCTGTTTTCTAAGTATGTTTTGAACCAGATTAGTATAGTTCCTGAAAGACCTGCCCAGCTCTCCAGTCATTTGAGTAATATGTTGTGGTCAACTGTATCAAATGTTACACTGAGATCAAGTAAAGCCAAGACTGACATTTCTCTTCTGACAAGAGGTCAGGAGGCTACAATACCACGTGTCTAAATCCATATAGAAAACTCGGTGGAGGATCTGTCATGTTTTAGTTGGATTTCATCCAGTGGTTTTGGAGATCATGTCAAACTTGATGGAATTATCATTAAGTACAGTTAGCCTTTGCTCTACCATACAATGCCAGCATCTGATTGGCCATGGCTTTATTATTAAGATTGACAATGATCTCAAACATACTCCTGAAGAATATAAAAACACAGTGGAACACTATCATTCATGGACTTCTGCAGAGTTTGGAACTCAACATTGTTGAAGCAGTGTGGGTTCGTCCTGACCGAGAAGGGAACAAAAGACAGCCAACATAAAAAGAAACCTTGGATGTCATTCAAGAACTACTTTATGAAATCAGAAGAAATCTTGCTTAAGACATTTCAGGCTGTTTTGAAGGATAAAGGTGGTCCCTTTAAAATACTAACAAGCCTCTTCAAATTAAAATACTATAGTTCCATCATTTTTGCACCTATTCTTTATTTTTGTAGTAAAATGTAAAGAAAAGATGATTGGCTCCAGACTTTTGCAAGGTATGTATTTCAGACTGAAATCAATGCAGGCAAACCTAATCCATTAAATAAGTAGGTGGAAACTTTGTAAGCTTCAGTATTGACCCATGATTAATGATTCCATGTGAAGGTTGACATGAAGCCACAATGTTTTTGACCAGGGTGACACCCCAAATATAATGTACTCCTTACAGGAAATAAATACAAGCTTAATAGGTTAATTCATTATGAGGTGTTCCCAAAGAAAAAAAAAATCATATAAAAACCACTACCACCATCTTTCATTTTCTGGAAAAAGGTTGATGATATTTCAAAATGAAGGAATTGTAGTTGGACCCCGGGTATTTAGCCATGGCACTGGTAATTACAGTTGTGGAGTTGCACCGTACTTGGACGTTGATGGAGTATTTGTGCTTCCTGCTGTGGAACAGACTCACTTTCAGATACAGTGATCAGCTGAACATGTGTTCCCTTCGGCTACTCCGTAGAAATCTGCAAAAGCCTGCCACAGCTTGAACCTTTTGGCTATTCAAAGCATTATGTGCTCCTGCACTCTAGTAGTAAAAAAACTGCAGCTTCAGACTGTTCTCTTAAGGAAACTGTTTGGAGTTTAGATTTTACCATGATGACACGTTTTTCACAGTAATTATTCTTAGATTCATTCATATCTTCTACCCAAGCTGTATTCTTTTCAAGTGTGACCTTATTCATTTCTATATTTTGATAATTTAAAGCTTTTTATATAAGCCCTCTTTGGCATTTCAAAACGTATACCTTTGGTGAACAAGGTTTTTCTTTCTGTTAATCTAAAGCTGACAAGTGCTGTAATAAAGGGTGAGGAGGTTGAGAAGCAGTGCACCACAAATCCTTCATTTTCTCAAGCCTTTCATGGTATCAAGTCTTGCTAAAGGCCCACACCAAAACCCTTGTTACACTCTGCCTCATGCTAATGTTCACCATCAATAGGGAGACATCTATTTATGCAGGGATGACAGACAGAGATGGAGACAGAAACAGAGAGAGATAATGGATGAACAAAGACCACAAAGAGACCAAAGACTAAACATATGAAACAGAGGGAGTGAGAGAGAAAGGAGGAGATGACAGAAAAGAGGTAAGAATTAAAATTCCCCTCCCCTTTTCTTGTGAAGTGACAGCTACAGTGATGTATAACCCTAGCAGTGGAAAGTTAATTAGATAGGCTGGGTTACTGAGAGATGGAGGACTGAGGGGCTGCAGAGGAGAAGAGGGAGGTGGAGGAAGAGAAGACGATGTAGAAAGAGAAGGTTACACAAAAAACAAGAGGAGAAAAGAAAGGAGAAGTAGGGCATAGGAAAGGTGAGGAATGAGACAAATGATGAGAGAAAGGAAAATAAGATGAGGTAATAATTCAATGATAGACAGAATGAGAGACTTGCTGAAAAGTAAAGTTGTAGAGGGAAAGATGACATAAGAGGGAAAAGCCTTGTCAAAATTATTTTCTTATTCTTTGAAGCTGTAAAGATGTACAGAAACAACAACATGGTAGTCACACAAGCCACATCAGAAAAAAATCAGCAATATGCACATATTCAAAATCATCTGTCTCGCAATACAACTTTCATGATGCTGTCTGACAATGAACTTGGTTAAAAGACAATCTTAAATATATCATCGGCACTGCAAGGCAGGCAATTGAATGTCTCCTCTACATGCATGACACACATCCTAACAACAGGATAAAAACAAATGCCACTGAACTTGCAGACTCACGCACTCTCTGTCCCTAGAAATGTTTCACTGTTCGAATGAGTACCCACTCACTGGAACCAGACAGTCCTTGGGGATTTTTAATACTTCTGAACACTCAATAAGTTCATAACCTCCTTTAGAACTCCCTGTAAGCTTGCCATGTATGTCACACAGACTGCTGTCAACTGAGTGAAAACCATATGTTCTGAAAATCTATTTTGAGTGGAAGTTACAACCCATGGGTAAAATAATAAACACACACAAAAAAAAAATAAATACAACATAAAACGCTTTTTTATTTAGTAGCTGAACATTCTGGCTTCCCTCTGGCACTCCTCAAAAATTTATTCATATTATTTTAATTATTAGGATGTTTTTTGTTTCTTGTTCTAGTTGAAGTAAAGGGAAAAAATATCCTGCTTCCAGGATAGAACCTTTCCTTTCAAAAACAATTTTGACATCCAGACTTTTTACTTGTCATTATATTACTGAGCTGAAATGCCTTTTCTGAAAACAACAACAACAACAACAAAAAAAACCAAACAAAAACAAAACATAGCTTGGTGGGATTATCATTCTGAAAAATTTCTTCATCTTCATTAACCCAAATTTACAGCTAATGTTTGGACAGAATGAGAACATTTCAGCATGTGCCTGTGCATTTACTGATAATGTAATGATTCCCACATGCTCTGATCCTTTATATGGCATAAAAAATCCCGATCATAAATGAGTGAGGAAAACTGCTTGTTTTCTCAGTCAGCTTTAAAAGTTTTAGTATCACCTCCGCTGCTAAAGCAGATTTGTTATTCATCACTGTTAAACATTACTTTCATCCAGTCATCCGATGACCAAAATTACTTCACTTTAGTCCACTGATATCCTTTGATATCGTTTGTCTACCTGAATATTTTCCTTTTATAACCCTCTCATTTTGTTTGTATTTGAACCAAATCATAGATGGAACTGATTCTGTGCAGTAAATGATATTGATTTTTGATATTGGTTTCCTTCTTAGACTAGATGGATAATCCCTTCCATTGTTTCACCTGACAGCTCTGTTGTTGTGGTCATGCTTTCTTTCAGCGAGGTGCAATGTCTTGAAAGTACTTTAAATGCAGCGTATTTGATTTTTACAGTATTTATATTAGAAACAGATTAAAAAGTTATATCACAATTCTTCCCTCTATTTGTTCTGGAAAAATATCATTAATTAAAATAATAATTTTAACTTAATCTGTTTGCTTGTGTCTTTCACAGTGCAGATTCTTGGGTTGTTAGACAAAAAACTGTTTGGATGGGTTAATTGTAGAAGCTTTTGATAACTGTCACAACAAGAGACAGATGGTAAAAGTTGGTAAAGATGGTAAAACTGTTGCCTGTATAACCAACAGAGGTCCAAGAGGTTATTACAAAAAAAAAGGCTGGTCAGAAACTAGAATGTAATGAGGACAATGTGATTAAAACCAAGTTGAATTACCAAGTGAAGTGGTGAACCGAGAGTACGAATACACATAGCATAAGTAAAGTGGAACAAGTGAGCTGATGGGGCAAGCTGGGGTGACTGGGAATTGTTAAAAACACTGACAGCCTCTGCTGGGGGGAACAGGCAATTAACAGAAAAGTACTAGTAAATCTGGTTCATCAAACTCATGTCTTTAAACTGAATTTCTACTGTGGTGGTGTGGGTTTAAAGTTAAAATGCTGTTAGCCTAAAAACTAAACATATGCCAGGTTTAAATAAACCAAAGGTAATTTAGTATCTATGAAGTGACAGTGTTTCCAGTTAGCTGGAGATACAAACATTTTAAATAATTTAGTCCTGGCAATAAAAAATAGTACTGTGAAATAACAGACACTCTTACAATTGTGCGGTTAGATACCTACATTATATATTTCATACGTCATTAAACATGACTTCAAAATTTGCACAATAAAGCACAATACTGTGGAAAATGTCTGTGCAATTTGTCAAAGCCTCATCTGCAATTACTGTTTAGATAAATGGACTATTGTCCAGATACAAACACATTACACTGTCTGCAAAACAGGTGTTTATGTTCATTTAGTTTTATTATGCCATTTTTACTATAACGACTATACAGTGCACTAAACCTCACCATGCCCTCTACACATCATCAACAATTTCACTCCTGTATAGTCAGTATGACTACATATATTGGGGTAATCCTATAGATGTTGTCCTAGCTCTCCCATTTTGTTATTATGACTACTGTATTCTTATCATATGCTAAAGTTAGAATTTGAATCCACAGTATCATGTTATATGTAGCTTTTGTTATGTACTTTTTCCAAGTAAGGCCCAGTGGAAGAAAAAAGATAAGGAAATGAGAATAAGGCAGTAAGAATCAACAGCAGCAGAAGGAAAGAGAAGAAAGAAGAAGAAGAAGATCGTGATAAAACACAGGAAATGAGAAATGGAGAAGAGAACCCAACTTTTACCTGTTTGTGTATGTTGGTGTGTGTGTGTGTGTGTGTGTGTGTGTGTGTGTGTGTGTGTGTGTGTGTGTGTGTGTGTGTGTGAGAAAATGTGAGTGTGTGTATTTGTAGTAGAAGTCAGTTTGTGAGTGTGACTGACAATGACAGTGAGTGCAACGAGTGGGGGTCATTCTTCTGTTAATTAGTAAGTTAATGACACACTATGCTCCAGCGGACATGCAATATGGCAGGCTGACACACACTTACATACACACACTTACAGCCACACATAAGGATAATGGCTAAGTCTGCTTCGGTGCTCACGCAATGTGGCAGGCTGCTATGCAAAGAGCTTGACAGTGAGATAACGGGCTAACAATGACACTTCACACATACAAACACACACACACAGCAGCAACAACTGACAGGGAACCTCATCAAACCAGCTTTAATGAAGTCACTTTTCCCAAATAGAAAAGAGGAAGAAAGGAGTGATGAGCAGAGGAGGGGAGAAAAAGGAGGACAAGGTCGCATGGATTGATGACGCTCATTAGCCTAATAAGGTACTTTAATGAAGCGGGCCCAACACTATAGAGTGCCACAGAGTCTAAAGAACACACACACACACACACACACACACACACACACACACACACACACACACACACACACACACTAACAAAAACACCCAACTGGTTTGTGTTCTCTTGTATTCACATATAAATATAGCTATTTTTGTCAGCTTCTACTAGAGCTGGGCGATATGAGGAAAATCTAATATCGCAATATCTTTTGGCTATATCACGATACACAATATTTATCACAATAATTTTAAATAACCTCCAAAAAGCAATGTTATTTTCAACCACATGGTGCCTAAAATTGCAATTGTGTACTCATTCAAATCAACCGTTCAATATTTTTTTCTACTTTAAATACAAAAAAATCTGAATTAATTAAAATCTTTAATTTTAACCGCTTTTTAACCATCCGTTGCCCACTAAGGTTTTTCACAAATGACTATACTGTCACAGTATGTCTCTCTCTTTAACAAACAAAAGATCATAGTAAGAAAAAAAAGGACATCAAGCAAGAATTCACAAGGCAAAATAAAACAACCGAAATTAAAAAGGTGCTCTTTTGAGCTCATAACATATAAAAATTGTAAAATAAAAAATGTGATGACCTCAAATTACAGAAACAAAAGTCGAGACAGTGGTTATAAAAATGACTGACCAAGAACAGTCACAAGTATTACTGCTGGTTTATTTAATGTTTTCTTTGGTGTGTGAAGAGACTGAATTTTTCAGTGGATGAATTTTTTTTTCAGCTGGTGGAATACATTTCTGGTACTCCTACCTTTTGCAGGAATAGTTTTACTGCACGTTTTGCAAATTATTGGATTTTGTTCAACATCCTCCTTGTAAAATCCAAACGACAGTGAGTCTCATTCCCTCACTTGTCTGAAACTCCCGCTGTCACCATATTTTCCCTGTCTGGTAGTATATAAACACACATGTTCAACGCAGTGTGTCAAGTAGAAAATTTTACGGATTAATAATACATTCGCAGCATTGGCATAAAAAGAAACTCATTAAAAAAACTCATTAAATTACCTGCAGACAGCTTAATATTTCCATGGCAACTTATACTCGATGATTACAATAAAGCCATTTTAACCACTGTACGTGGAAAAATCCACAATACATTGAGTATATTCGATATATTGCCCACCCTAGCTTCTAACTTCCATTTCTCTTCCAAACACTCACAGATACCCAACACAGTAAAACATAACAGTATGTACATAAACAGTTTTACATGCAAACACACACATGCATAAACAAATACAATGTAAGCTCACACTCACCTCTCCTTCTGAGGACTGCAAGAGGAGGTCTTTTCTACAAGATGCCGTAAAATCTCCCACTCCAGCACTGACCTCCACACCTCTGGGGGCCTCTAGAGTTAGGGTCCGAGTTGGGGACTCCAACCTGAGAACCATTAGCACAGTCTAGTCATGCTGGAAGCACTGGAAAGAATAGACACACGCACTTGCAAGGATTTGTAGTATGAACATGAGCAGGGTGATTTTAGGTTGATGCTTCAGCTGCCATTAGATGATTTTGTTTTTGTTTTTTTAACTTTCTCAGTGACTGTTTTGTGAACACAGTTTTTAATCCACCAGCTTTTCAATCAAAAGCAATAAAGGTTCTTGTATAACAACTGAATATTTACTCTTGAGTACGGAGCATCGTACTCTGTAGGTAAACAAGGTAAAACATTCAATAAAATACAACTCCTTGAACACAAAATTTGAACTTTCACAGTTACTCATTTAATGATTTTGGATAGAGCCCTACTATATTCTTAAGAAATTTCATGAAATCAATGAATTTGTGATTACTTTGTAATAAGCAATAACATAACCATGTATTTAGACTTCCCTGTTTCAGGGTTATCAAGTAAGCTCTTGAAAAGCTTGTTGAGACAGACATTTTTGCTAATCAATGAATAAAAGTACATTCCTTTTTTAGTATTGCACAGTAAAGTTTCATAGAAAATGTATTAAACTTTTAATTTAGTCTTTCGCTCACATGTTTAATACACAGAATAAACAGAATGTAATGTTTACAGAGCAACACATCCATTTTCAGGTTTTGATTTTAAAAAAAAGTAATTTAATTTTAGTGAGTAGAAACGTATTTTTCTTTCAGAAAATATAGGTGCATTGAAGGGTCAGTAGGTAGGGTTGTGTGAAGCTGAAAAGAATACAAGGTGATTAAACAGTTTGGTGGAGTAAGATAAGCACAATGCTTCGCTCAAGGACATATTGGCAAATTTAATCGAATAAAGAGCAATTTTTGATGTGAAGTATAACAAGTTACACACCACATACACACCAAAGACCAAATAACAAACATGTTTCAGTATAGGGGAAGTTTTCCAGACAAGCTTTGCTCAAGGGCACTTCAAAAGATTGGTTTCCCAATCCATACAGAGAGGCTGAAAGGATAAAGTGTTCAAGCCAAAGACTAGATTAACTGAACTCATGATATTTGTCAGATCTGTGTTCAAAAAACAGATGGACGTAAAAAAGAAATAGAAAAGAAGCCCTTGGCCAGGAGCACTTTGGTGATGATATCAAGCTTCCACTGTTAATGTCCTCCACTAGACTACAGTCCCTGGGCTAAAGTCATTTACTTTTACTGTGTAGAAGCTGAAAACTGTTTATTCACACAACTAACACAAGCACTGTGGTGGGAAAAAAATTAACAATTGAAAATTCAATCTGAAAAATTAAACATTCTCTGACAGAAAAAAAGTTACTTTAGTAGTGTTATGGTGTCTGTGCCTTCAGTCCCTCACATTTTCTCCCTTATTCTTGCTCATGAATGCATAGCAGGTTGCCACTCTGGGGTGTGGCAGTTAATCAAGACTGGGAGGCAGTGCACCTGATTTCCATTATTCATCCTTTGTATATACAGTGGGGCAAAAAAGTATTTAGTCAGCCACCGATTGTGCAAGTTCCCCCACTTAAAATGATGACAGAGGTCAGTAATTTGCACCAGAGGTACACTTCAACTGTGAGAGACAGAATGTGAAAAAAAAAATCCATGAATTCACATGGTAGGATTTGTAAAGAATTTATTCGTAAATCAGGGTGGAAAATAAGTATTTGGTCACCTCAAACAAGGAAAATCCCTGGCTCTCACAGACCTGTAACGTCTTCTGTAAGAAGCTTTTCTGTCCCCCACTCGTTACCTGTATGAATGGCACCTGTTTGACCTCATCATCTGTATAAAAGACACCTGTCCACAGCCTCAACCAGTCAGACTCCAAACTCCGCCATGGCCAAGACCAAAGAGCTTTCGAAGGACACCAGGAAAAGAATTGTAGACCTGCACCAGACTGGGAAGAGTGAATCTACAATAGGCAAGCAGCTTGGTGTGAAAAAATCAAGTGTGGGAGCAATCATCAGAAAATGGAAGACATACAAGACCACTGATAATCTCCCTCGATCTGGGGCTCCACGCAAGATCTCATCCCGTGGGGTCAAAATGATCATGAGAACGGTGAGCAAAGATCCCAGAACCACACGGGGGGACCTGGTGAATGACCTGCAGAGAGCTGGGACCAAAGTAACAAAGGTCACCATCAGTAACACACTACAACGGCAGGGAATCAAATCCCGCAGTGCCAGACGTGTTCCGCTGCTGAAGCCAGTGCATGTCCAGGCCCGTCTGAAGTTTGCCAGAGAGCACATGGATGATACAGCAGAGGATTGGGAGAATGTCATGTGGTCAGATGAAACCAAAGTAGAACTTTTTGGTATAAACTCAACTCGTCGTGTTTGGAGGAAGAAGAATACTGGGTTGCATCCCAAGAACACCATACCTACTGTGAAGCATGGGGGTGGAAACATCATGCTATGGGGCTGTTTTTCTGCCAAGGGGACAGGACGACTGATCCGTGTTAAGGACAGAATGAATGGGGCCAAGTATCGTGAGATTTTGAGCCAAAACCTCCTTCCATCAGTGAGAACTTTGAAGATGAAACGAGGCTGGGTCTTCCAACATGACAATGATCCAAAACACACCGCCCGGGCAACAAAGGAGTGGCTCCGTAAGAAGCATTTGAAAGTCCTGGAGTGGCCTAGCCAGTCTCCAGACCTCAACCCCATAGAAAATCTGTGGCGGGAGTTGAAAGTCCGTGTTGCTCGGCGACAGCCCCAAAACATCACTGCTCTTGAGAAGATCTGCATGGAGGAATGGGCCAAAATACCAGCTACTGTGTGTGCAAACCTGGTAAAGACCTATAGTAAACGTTTGACCTCTGTTATTGCCAACAAAGGTTATGTTACAAAGTATTGAGTTGTATTTTTGTTATTGACCAAATACTTATTTTCCACCCTGATTCACGAATAAATTCTTTACAAATCCTACCATGTGAATTCATGGATTTTTTTTTCACATTCTGTCTCTCACAGTTGAAGTGTACCTCTGGTGCAAATTACTGACCTCTGTCATCATTTTAAGTGGGGGAACTTGCACAATCGGTGGCTGACTAAATACTTTTTTGCCCCACTGTAAAGACCACCTTCTTTCATCCACCTTTACCAGGTTGTTCAGCTGCAGTAGCAGTAATATCAGGCTTCACTTGTTTCATGCTTTCTTTCATTCCTTGTAACTTATCTGTTGTTTCCGTCTTTAGAAACCCCTTGGTATGTGCTCCAGATCTTCAAGGCTTCTCTGAAAAGGTTTTGTGGATCCCCCAATCTCACTGGAACTGGACACTGAACACTGACCTTCTAGCCCACTCATTAGTTGTCTGCAACAATTATTCACTGCTCAGATTAGCCTCTGTTAATAAACAATTTGATTTGCAGTTGTGGACTACATATAAAGGTCTATCCATTTTGAGTTCATTATGACAAAATGATCGAATGAGACACAGGAGAACCACAAAGACACTGGTCATATTTGAACCAGTGGGAAGAATGGACAAACACAGCTGCAATGATCTTGAATATGAACAAGGGGAGGGTGGTTTTAGATTGATGCTTCCGGTACAGGCTTGGCATCAATTAAAAAATTACCTTACTAACCAAGGATTATACTCAGTCAACAGATTATCTGCACATTGCTGGAACAACATCACATCTCAAAACAAGTTGTTGTAATCAGAGCTCTCCTCCAATCTCTAGCTTCACCAAGCACTCTGTTAGTTTTGTCTCAGTCCGCAGCTAAACCCCTTACAAGCCTAAAAAGATTCCCCACCTCCCTTCTGTGATGCTTCTTCCCCCATGCTTGAGGCTGAGGGAGGTTATATTAGTAGTGGGTAATTGCTTCAGCAATTGCTTCCTTTTGGTCATCAACCCTGCTTGTTTTCTACAGATTCTCCCCAGGTTAGTCTTTTAGAGAAGGCCTTTAGAAAAAAATAAATAGATACATTTATTCATGAAAGGTTATTTAGCCATTAGGAGCCATGCCTATTAATGATTTGTTAGCTGAGTTTGATGACCCCTTTACTCTGGGAGAGTGCTGCTCATAGACATGTCAATCTCTGGCAGCATATCTGCTACTGCAGCTTCATGTGACCACTGGATCGCAATGGTGAAATTTTGCTCTCCAAGATAATTTTAACAGTTTTAATGGACAATTTAAGGATTAGCTAGCCACTAAACAGCTCCAATGTAGTCTCTTGTGCAAGTTGTAAATTGGGAAAGATTGCCAGTTGGTGTTACTTTTGTCTTTCCACTTGCTTTCAGTCAGCCATACCAGCTGTCGTTTGACCTTAGCCACTCTCCATCCTGACCTCTGTTCTGTGCCAGAGGTTTACTGTGGTCTAGGTGCCTCAACACACTCTCATTTTCAACACATGACACATTTTCACTATGACTGTGACCCCTCCTGACGACCAAATTATAGAATCTGTCACAGCCAGAGAAAGACGCTATAGAAAAATAGGTTAAGGAGTCCTTAGAAGCAGCAATCTTATGGCTATCCTCTTCACCAGTGGAAGCAAAACATGTATTGACTATAAAAGTCTAAACCAGATCACAATCAAGAATAAACACACCCTTCCCTCAAACAGTACAACTTTACAGCCTTTGCAGGGAGCCACCATCTTCACCAATTTGGGTCTCAGAAATGCTTATCATTTCTAGTATGTATTGAAAAGATAAATGTAAAACTGCAGTCAGTACCCCCAGGAAACTTTGTATATGTAGTCATTTCATTTGGACTAACCAATACTGCAGCAGTTTTCCAAACCCCAGTAAATGACTTTTGTGAATCAGTGTTTATATACCTTGATGACATCCTCATCTTTTTCATACTGGGTATCAACAGTATGTGAGGAAGCTATTGTAGAGGCTCCTAGAAAACCAGCTCTGTGTCAAAGCTCCATATTTCATGTAAAGCTGTGTGGCAGGCAGGTGAATGACTCAAACGTAGGACTCAGAAACAAAGGGAGTGAACTAAAGGAGGCAGCTTTATTTGCTGTAATATGGTACTCAAAATAAAGAATGAAAACACTAACAGAAACAAACAAAAGATAAGCTAGGAACTATGATTTTGCAACTAGGAATGTACGACTATTAAATACACACAGGATCACAACAGGATGGGAAACAGGAGGGAACACAGCAGGAACAAATAAAGACTAAAAGGACAGGGGACGAAAAACTCAACACACTAAACACAGGATGAGAGACTGACAAGAAAACCCAAAAAGTATGATACCCATGGAGACAAAGACAATGGCAGACAGGCTTGACACTGGGACCAGGGAGAAACAAATATAGGAACATGACTGATTGGGGAGACGGAAAGAGTCTTCCCAGATGTCTCCCCAGAATACATAAACGCTGAGTCATAGACCCTAGAACCATTACCACATTTCTTCTTAGTCTCATTTTTGGGATATATAATTCAGAGTGGGTAAATGGAAGCACATCCAGAAAAGACGAGAGCAGTGGCTAAATTCCCTCTCCCAGAAAACAGCTTCAGTGAATCCTGGGTTTTGCCAGCTTCTCCAGAAGTGTTATTAAAGAGTTGTAGACACGTTCTCAAAGGCAGCCCACTTTACTACTACCCAAATTGTCCTCCACTGCAGAGACAACTAATTTATCGGTTCACTACAGCAACCTGACAGAGGTTCCCAGTTTATCTCTCAACTGTAGAAGACTTTTTTAAAGCACTACATGCCAAGGTTAGCTTGAGTATCATCCAAAAAGTAATAGGGATGATGCAAACGATCTACTCACAATCTGCAATCTATCTAAAGCTTACATTGGCCTTGAATTGCGTATGCACACAACTCTATTCTGCAACTCCTTTTGAAGCGTCCCCAGGCTGCCTGCCTCTTCTGTTACCAGCCCATGAGGATGACATAGCAGTGCCCTCAGTCCAACACCATTTATGATGCTTTTGCAGGGTGTGGAATCAGACCAAGGTTGCAATTCTCTGGACAGCGGAGTGAAAAACGCAGTTTCTATCTATCTATCTATCTATCTATCTATCCATCCCAGCAATTCTATTGCTTTTTGTCTTAAGTTTCCTAAGACTATGCGACTTACCCCACTTTCTATGTGTCGAAACTAGAAGCCCTCTCATCCAGCCCACTGCATTATAACAACAAGCAGAGGGTTTTCATGTTTAGCTGCACTCAAGTAATGAACATTTAGAATATATTTCTGTTTAAACATTCCTTCGACTCTCTTATCAGGTTTATATCCAGGATGTTTATGCTTCAGCTGATGTTGTTTCTGTAACAGAAAGGTGTTCCTTTTAAAATTACTCTCTGGAGAAGTAATTTTAGGTGGACATTGCTTGTTTAGAGACAAAATAAAAACTATTGTCCTAATTACCTTAATTTCAAATGCAGATTCACTTCATTTTAGACGTTTACTTCATTAAGTGCTAAAGTAGAGTAGATCACTAGCATCACGATAATGTTTCCTGAATTAAAAATACTTGAAGTAGGCTGATTTGCATCAGAATTAAGTAATTTCACTACAATTTACTACTCAATACTTTTTAGACTAAATTACTCCTGGTGTGTTGTTCCCATTGTGTGATGTAATGAAAAGCTACATTAGAGCAAATTGTCATTGTTTCTCAGTATTGTCTTTGTTGTTTTTACATTTAATCACTTTTATTAGCATTCAAAATGTTTGGCTTTGTAATGGAAACCTAACAAAAAAAACATGGTTTTTCTTTTTGTAGCTGTCTCTGTTAGGAGGTGGTGGGTAGGTTTATTGTTGTTTTTTGGGTTTTGTTTTCCTTCTTGGCACAGGTAGGCGGGGCGGGGCTTGATGGCATTCCGGCACACCTGCGGCGCATCGGACGTCATTAGGGAGCGCTTTTATGGAGCTGAATCTCGGACGTCTGGTGTCGGAGTATTGTCGTCTCATAAGTGGTAACGTGTCGGTGCAAGCTGAATCTGTGGATTCCACGCAATTGAGCTGCATGTCTTAGGATCCATCATCTGCCTGCTTCTCCTTTGTTTTAGTCTGTCCCGCTGCCTGTTCGCCTGCCTAGTTTTCGGTGTGTGGGCTTTTGTGGATCCGTGACGGAGAATTGCTTCATACCAGGCTGTGACCACCGCTACACCTGTATGTCGGTGTTGCAAGTAAGCTCTCCAACTCTCCTCGTCCACTTTTAGTTGAACTCTCGGCGTTCGACGCTCTCTAACTTTGTTTGTCCCTCGCTTTTTAGGTAATTCCGGTGCGTCATCGGTCCGCCCGCATACCCCGGCTCCGTCTTATCCTGTCAGCGTTGCTCTCCGTGTACATTTTTTATCTGTCACTGTATATAGCCCCTTCCCTTGTAAATATTCCCTCATCTGTGTACATAAAACCTGCATCACTACAAGCCTGTGCTCGTGTGTTTCTGCCACTAATCCATTCGGGTAAGGTCCCCTTAACAGAATACTCCGACCACTGTTATGGATTCGGCAGAACGCGCAGGTCCCGATTCCGGCGAATTACTCCAGAAACACGAGGAGTCTTTGTCAAGCTTGTCTCGGCAGTTTAAGGGATCCGAGCAATGGGCAGGTCGGGTTAATGAGACCTTGACAGCCATTCAGGAAACTTTAGTTCGGTTAGTTCCTCCTACCGTTCCCACTGTTTCGTCCCCCCCACCTGTACCGTCCGTTCCGCAGAGTTTGGGCTCTGTTCGTGACCCCGCTCCCCCGGCTCTGGTGCCTTTCACGGGAGAGTTGGGCCGCTGTGGGGGTTTTTTGATTCAGGTTTCACTGCTTTTTCAGCGGTTTCCCCAAGCGTTTTCTGATGATGCCTCTAAGATTTCCCATATTATCGGTGCCCTTCGTGATCGTGCTTTGGACTGGGCCGAATCTTATCTCGCTTTACACCCCCTAGAGACTGTCACGTATGTACAGTTCGTTCGGGATTTTAAGGCTGTTTTTCATCACCCCCTGCGCTCTGACGAGGCGGCACGGCAGCTGCACGGGCTCCGACAAGGGAGCCAGTCGGTGGCGGAGTTTTCTATTGATTTCCGGGTTAAAGCCGCTGAGACGGGGTGGGGTGATGACGCGTTACGCGGGGCTTTCATTATCGGGTTAAGCGATCGCATGAAAGATGAGCTCGCCACTCGTGATGAACCAGAGAGTTTTGAGGCTCTCGTTAATCTGGCCATTCGTATCGACAATCGCCTTCGCGAGCGTGAGAGAGAAAGGGGAGGCCGGTCCCGTGCTGGGTGGGGAGAGCACGCTGCTGTGCGCGCAGTCTCCCGCCCCTCTCCTTCCGGTCCGGCCCACGCATGGTCTCCTCCAGCGGACGCTGCTGAGGAACCTATGCAGGTGGGTCGTACGAGGCTTACTCTGGAGGAGCGTCGGAGGAGGTTTGAGGGGCGGTTGTGTTTGTATTGTGGCCAGTCGGGCCATTTTGTGTCCACCTGCCCGTTGCGGTCAAAAGGGGGTGCCCACCAGTAACTGTGGGGGTACTGGTGGGTAGCACTTCCTCTTTTTCTCGAGTCCCCCGCATGCAGCTTCCTGCTGTCGTGACCAACGCGTCTGGTACTTTTTCCACTTATGCACTTTTGGATTCTGGCGCTGAGCAGAACCTTATTGACGGCGGTCTCACGAGGCGTCTCGGGATTAAGACGCGGCCCCTGCAGGTTCCCATCTCCGTTGTGGCGCTCACCGGACAATTACTACCCTCTGTTACTCACGAGACTGAACCAGTTTCATTGGTTCTTTCCGGTAATCATCGCGAGCTTCTTCGGTTTTTTGTTTTTTCCTCCCCCGAGTCTCCCATCGTTTTAGGTTACCTGTGGTTCGAGCGTCATAACCCTCAGATTAATTGGTCCACCCGTCGCATTGAGAGTTGGAGTAGCCACTGCTTGTCTCACTGTCTACAGTCTGCTCTTCCGCCCTCGCCTGTCTGCTCATCTAAGCTGGCACCTGAGGAGTTGGATCTCTCGTCTGTACCTGAACAGTATCATGATCTGGGGGCAGTTTTCAGTAAACGCTGTGCGCTCTCGCTTCCCCCCCATCGTCCTTATGATTGTAGCATTGAACTGTTGCCTGGAGCTCCATTGCCCACCAGCCGGCTGTATAACCTCTCTGGTCCGGAGAAGGCGGCCATGGAGAGGTATATCACGGAGTCACTGGAGGCGGGCTTGATTCGTCCGTCATCCTCACCGGTGGCGGCGGGTTTTTTCTTTGTGGACAAGAAGGATGGATCTCTTCGACCCTGCATTGATTTTCGGGGTCTTAATGATATAACGGTGAAGAACAAATACCCTCTTCCTCTGATCTCTTCTGCTTTTGAACCTGTACAGGACGCGGTCATTTTCACGAAGCTGGACCTTCGCAATGCGTACCATCTGGTGCGCATACGCCAGGGAGATGAGTGGAAAACGGCTTTTAACACACCGCGTGGACATTATGAATATCTGGTAATGCCTTTCGGTCTGACTAACGCGCCGGCGGTGTTTCAAGCATTGATTAATGATGTGCTACGGGACTTTTTGAATCGGTGTGTGTTCGTTTACCTTGATGACATTCTTGTTTTTTCACGATCTTTTGAGGACCATGTTCAGCAGGTGCGCAGCGTTTTGCAGCGGCTTTTGGAAAACAAACTTTTTGTGAAAGCGGAAAAGTGTGAGTTTCATGCTAGTTCTGTGTCGTTCCTGGGCTATGTCTTTGCTAAGGGGCAGATTAGGCCCGATCCTGGTAAAATCAGGGCAATTGCTGATTGGCCGACTCCTCCCTCGCGCAAACACTTGCAGAGGTTTCTGGGGTTTGCTAATTTTTATCGCCGGTTTATCAAGAACTACAGTCAGATCACTCTTCCGCTCACCCGGCTGACGTCCTTGGCTCGAGTTTTCAGTTGGTCGCCTGAGGCCGAGCAGGCGTTTACTCGGTTGAAGGAGTTGTTTTGCTCCGCGCCCGTCCTCGTTCACCCCGATGGTTCCAGAGAGTTTGTTGTGGAGGTGGATGCTTCTGATGCGGGTGCAGGAGCCGTGTTGTCGCAGCGCTCGCCCGACGATGGCCGTCTCCATCCGTGCGCGTTTTTTTCGCGGCGGTTTTCTCCAGCTGAGCGGAACTATGACGTGGGTAATCGTGAGTTGCTGGCAGTTAAGCTGGCTTTGGAAGAGTGGCGTCACTGGTTGGAGGGGGCGGAACAGCCGTTTGTGATTTGGACGGACCATAAGAATCTCTCTTACATTCGGTGTGCGAAGCGGCTCAACTCCAGGCAGGCCAGGTGGCAGCTATTTTTTAGCCGGTTTCATTTTACTATCTCTTTCCGACCGGGTTCCCGCAATGCTAAGCCTGACGCTTTGTCCCGTCAATTTTCTCCCGCGTCTGAGTCTACGGGGGTGGCCACGATCGTCCCCTCGTCCTGCGTGGTGGGGGCCGTGACGTGGGAGATTGAGAGCCTGGTGCGCAGTGCGCAGCGTCAGGACCCGGACCCCGGTTCGGGCCCGCCTGGTAGGCTGTTTGTTCCGTCGGCCGTGCGTGCCCGTGTTTTGCACTGGGTACACGCTTCTCGCTTCGCCTGTCACCCCGGCGTGCGTCGTACGGTTTCCCTGTTGAGGCGCTCCTTTTGGTGGCCCGCTTTGGAGAGTGACGCCCGCGAATATGTGTTGGCCTGCGACACCTGTGCGCGCAATAAGAGCCGTCACCTGGCCCCTCCCGGGCTGCTGCACCCCCTGCCTGTCCCGGGTCGGCCCTGGTCGCATATTGCAGTTGACTTTGTTACTGGGTTACCGCATTCCGCTAATCACTCGGTTATTGTCACCATTGTTGACAGGTTCTCCAAGGCAGCGCATTTTGTTCCTCTCTCTAAGCTCCCTTCTGCCCTCGAAACTGCGCGTTTGCTCGTTGATCATGTTTTTCGGTTGCATGGGATTCCTTTGGACATTGTGTCTGACAGGGGGCCTCAGTTTGTTTCTCGGGTGTGGAAGGCTTTTTGTACTGCTTAGGGGGTGGGGGTGAGCCTTTCCTCGGGCTATCATCCGCAGTCTAATGGACAGACTGAAAGGGCTAATCAGCAGCTGGAGTCCGCCTTGCGCTGTGTGGCCTCCTCTGACCCCGCTTCCTGGAGTAGTCATCTTGCCTGGATTGAATATGCTTATAATTCCCTCACCTCGGCAGCTACTGGTTTTTCTCCGTTTGAGATATGCCTTGGATATCAGCCGCCACTGTTTCCTTCTCAGGAGGCGGAGATTGCGGTTCCGGCAGTGCAGGACCATTTACGCCGCAGTCGGAGGATCTGGCGCCAGACTAAGGCAGCGCTGCTCCGGACCGCAACTCAGACTCGCCGTGCTGCTGATCGGAGGAGGACGCCCGCGCCTCAATACACTGTGGGTCAACGGGTTTGGCTGTCCTCTGCAAATGTTCCTCTGAAGTGCGTGTCCAGGAAGCTTGCTCCTCGCTTCCTGGGTCCTTTCACCATCCAACGCATCATCAACCCTGTTTCTGTGAGGCTGCAACTGCCGGCTTCCATGAAGGTTCATCCCACGTTTCATGTTTCCCAACTCAAGCCTGTCTCTCGCAGCCCACTGTGTCCACCCTTGGAACCACCTCCGCCTGCCCAGGTTGTGGACGGCGGACCTGTCTATTCGGTCCGGCGGCTGCTGGATGTGCGCCGTCGTGGTCGTGGTTTCCAGTTTTTGGTGGACTGGGAGGGGTATGGCCCGGAGGAGCGCTCCTGGATTCCTGGGGCCTTTGTTGTGGACCCGGGTCTTATTGTGGATTTTTACAGGAGGCATCCTGACAAGCTGGGAGGACCGCCAGGAGGCGTCCCTTGAGGGGGGGATACTGTTAGGAGGTGGTGGGTAGGTTTATTGTTGTTTTTTGGGTTTTGTTTTCCTTCTTGGCACAGGTAGGCGGGGCGGGGCTTGATGGCATTCCGGCACACCTGCGGCGCATCGGACGTCATTAGGGAGCGCTTTTATGGAGCTGAATCTCGGACGTCTGGTGTCGGAGTATTGTCGTCTCATAAGTGGTAACGTGTCGGTGCAAGCTGAATCTGTGGATTCCACGCAATTGAGCTGCATGTCTTAGGATCCATCATCTGCCTGCTTCTCCTTTGTTTTAGTCTGTCCCGCTGCCTGTTCGCCTGCCTAGTTTTCGGTGTGTGGGCTTTTGTGGATCCGTGACGGAGAATTGCTTCATACCAGGCTGTGACCACCGCTACACCTGTATGTCGGTGTTGCAAGTAAGCTCTCCAACTCTCCTCGTCCACTTTTAGTTGAACTCTCGGCGTTCGACGCTCTCTAACTTTGTTTGTCCCTCGCTTTTTAGGTAATTCCGGTGCGTCATCGGTCCGCCCGCATACCCCGGCTCCGTCTTATCCTGTCAGCGTTGCTCTCCGTGTACATTTTTTATCTGTCACTGTATATAGCCCCTTCCCTTGTAAATATTCCCTCATCTGTGTACATAAAACCTGCATCACTACAAGCCTGTGCTCGTGTGTTTCTGCCACTAATCCATTCGGGTAAGGTCCCCTTAACAGTCTCTTAAAACCTTCATAACTGAGTAAATGTCTTCTGTCGCACCGTTAGATGTTTCTTTGAGGTCAATTTGGTATTTAGTCTGGGTTGAAAAGACTGGCCCATCTGGAACTCTTTGAGCATTCCTGGTAGGCCACTTAATTGTTAAGCCAGTTTTCAAATGGTAAGCAATACAGCTTTAAATCTGAAAGTCAACACATTAGTTAATCTACTCTAATACTAGGCATGTTCAACTGACACATTCTAAGATGTTGGGACAATGAGGAAGGAAACAAAGGATACAAGTGACCACTCTGTAATAAGTACAGCAACACAAGAGTCTGCTGAAGATTAAAAGCCCAGTTAGTCCAAGAGTAGCAAAGCAAGTGTGCTAAGAGTGCTAAGGAGAAAAAATAGAGCTCCAAATTTCATTGGACCTGGAGATCAACAAGAACAGTTACTGTGTATCATTATTGCATTGCATTCAGCTGTTCCTATCGTATTGCATGTGGGGAGGAGTTAGATATCTGTGTGTTTTTGCTTTTATTATTTTGAATAAATTATTATTTAAATAATAACCGGCATATGATGGTCTACTTTATGGTGTAAAACTATGGATGCGTCTGCCATTCAGAAATTTCAACCATACTGGTTACTTATTAATTTTGGTGTTAAGATTTTTAGAGCAAATATACACTGAACAGAAGCCATAAATCCAAATTTTGATTTGCATTTATTTATTTTAGTTTATTAGTTAAAAATTACTCTTGCCTAGCTGAAGGTGAAGGTATTCAAGGTGAAGAGGAGTCATGAGGTGGATTAAATGTGATGGGAGGTTTGCTGTCGTGCAGTACTGAGCATCCAAGTGATATAATAAGTGTTGTAAGCAGACACTTCACACTGGGTCTGACTTATTGATCCGTGCAAAGAGCATACGCTACTTCAGTCATAGGTTGAGAAAAGGATAACCAAATGGTGGTACAGGCAGGAAACCAAACGGCTCAATAGATAGATCATGACATAAGACGGTACATATGCATATGTAAAAAACAGAAGATGAAACAGACATATAGCAAGGGAGAAAGAAATAGTTTTAGACCCAGTCAAATCTGATGATGTGAGAGTCTTTGGCTGGTTTGACAGCTGAAGCAATTATAGTGATGCTTCTGCAAGGTGAAACCAGCTGTGATGGACAAGCAGACACTTACATACTATCCCGCTATGACTCGCACCTTTCTTTCATTTCTAGCATCATGCCTCATTTTCGTTCACTGAAGGAACAAGTTAGCTTTACAATTTTAGCTTCACCCCACCCCACC
Source organism: Neolamprologus multifasciatus (assembly GCF_963576455.1). NCBI lineage: Eukaryota > Metazoa > Chordata > Actinopteri > Cichliformes > Cichlidae > Neolamprologus > Neolamprologus multifasciatus. Next base: position 13,054,506 of record NC_140444.1, read on the forward strand.
CAGCCCAGCCCAACACACACACACACACACACACACACACACACACACACACACACACACACACACTAATGTTCCATGGATGGATTATTGGGAGAATAACCAGGATGGATGGGTTTCATAATAAAATTGCCATGAACATCGATTAACAGCTGAAAAATTGAGTTTGTGATCTCATACAAGTTTCAGCTTGATTAACCTAAGAAATTCTACGTAATAAAGGATATTCTGGAGGTCAATTACTCTTTGAAAAATTATTTTCTTATTTATGAATGGGTGTTACACTTGTATATCACTAGGGCTCAATTTCTGCAGGATGCTGGACCTCCATTGTTTCAAAAACTGTAAACAAATGCTGTGCAATTTTAAATTATTAATGTGTTCAATGGCCATTGGCATTCTGTGAATTTAAAGAAAGACTCTGTGACAAAATCTGTGACAAATAATGGGTGGGTATCAAATTCAATATTTAGATAACTCACCTCATTGCATGTTTCATAATTCAGGGATTAGTGATAATGGATGGATCAATTTGATGTAATAGTTATAAAACAAATTACATCCCAAGGATATGTAGCTTGATTATCAGCTATATGACTGATCATTTACTTTACCTACATTTTTACCCACACTGCACTAAGACTGTATATACTACATATATTTTTGCCGCTGTCCTCTTTTTTTTGACCAAAGTAAGTCTACCTTGGAAATATTGACTGATACAATTGCCAAGTGGATTGCAACAAACAGCAGACCGATTAATATTGTTGAGAACACGTGTTTTACATAGCTTTGGTTCCTCATTTCAAGGACTTGAAGAGCCTTCCCAAGAATGACAGAGAGAGTGGATACATATTTTGAGTGATAAATTAGTTTTTTGTTAACACGAACGTTCAAGTACCATAGTACCATCATAAAATTTCAAAAACAAACTAAACAAACAAACAAATTTAAAAACTTTAAAAACATATCCCATCAATGTAAGCTTTACTTTGTTTAAATTGTAGCTCGTACATGTTAGCAGGTTGATACTGATTAGGGTAAGAATTTTTCAGCTAAACATCATCAAACATAAACATCAGCGTGTTAAAATGATCATTGTGAGCATGCTGCCATGCTTTACACTGTTTCACGATGAGTAAACACAGCTTCACAAAGCCCCCACATTAGTTTATATGCATTTTCTTTGTTTTTTGTCAAACCATATGGACATTCAATTGAAATACACAGAATTTACTATTTTCCTTTCTTGATTTAAAAAACATTATTAAATACAAGATCTTTAATATACAAACACACACGGCATAGAACTTCGGGTCAGCGCCCTAAGGTTGTGTTTTTCATGGTGCAGATAACAGGAGACTGCAGCTATGCTGTTATCTTTGCAATTCATTATTATTACAGAAAACTGCCTATCCTCCTTCTCAGCTTCCAATTCGTATAGTATTCCTCCCCTTTTTCTCTCTATCATATACCAGCAATCCCTTCCTGCCTTTCATAGATCTGTTTTGACCTTCAGTTGTGATAATGCCTTTTTTAATGCACTGTCCATATTTGTCCAATCTGACAAGATAAGCTAGATAGAAATAAATCAACGTGATTTTTTTAATATTAGCATATAGAAAATAGAAAAACAACGCTGCATGGGCGCTCACACATGAAAAAAATATATATTCTAAACACATTATCATAATTTTCATCTGCAATATCTAACACTAATAAAAAAAGAAGACTAGGTTTGACTTTTGATATCTTTAGGAACTTCAATAGGATATATACTGGCAACTCCCTCAATTATTTGGCTATGAAAGCATTAGTAAAGTGGAGTGAACGACTAGTTGAAGTAAAAACATCATATCAGGTGAAAGACTGAAAAAAATATATAATTGCAGGACTATTAACAAATCTCTAGTTTATGTGTGTCCCAGTGAGCACAGTGTGCTAGTATTCATAATATGAAAAAACTAAAGTGGATTACCTAGATGAAAATCAGCCCTCATAATTATTTACTTTTCTGCTTTTATGACTCCGTACAAGATGTTGAGCCACTGACTTTAATTTTCTTGTATTCTGGGCACTCATAACATAAATCCATTTCTGAAACTTGCATTGTAGAAAAATTTGCAAACAACACTTTAAGACAATTTGTATTTGTGTGCCATTGCAAACTCTGAAGGTAGATTTTTTTTTTTTTTTTTTTTTTTTTTTTTTGAAAAGGCCAGTAGTGGGTTTGACACTATACAAAGCAATTGGTTTGTAAAGCATTTGTAATGCACTTATGTAATTAGCAGTCACATGTGTTAGTAAACATGCATTTTTTTAACAATTATAGATAAAATGAACTCTAATAATAAAACTAATACATCTTTGTATACATACTTGCACAACCAATGGCTGACCTCAGACAGGAGAAAACACAAGCATGCCAAAGCAAGCTATATTGTTTTATGGGTGAAGATAATTAATTAATAGAAGAATATCTCAGTAAAGTGTAAACTATGACCAGGCCAGAAACAGCTATCAAACTGAGAGCCAAATGACAGGAAAGTATATAAAGCGCCTTGAGGCGACTTTTGTTGTGATTTGGCGCTATATAAATAAAATTGAATTGAATTGAATTGAAAAGGCAATATGTTACTAAAAAAGCTAGTAGCTAAAAAAAATAAATAAATAAAAAATCAATAGAACGTCAGCAATGCTCAAACTGAGTGTATGCATTTCAGCAGGTCAGAAAATCAGTTTCTACAATTTTATTTCTTTTTTCAACATTTTTTCCCTCTAAAATGCTCCTTGGAGTTGTTTGAAATAACTTTGCAATGCTCAATTACTGAAAAAGATTTTGAACATGTTTTTCCTTTAAGGGCAGGGATTTGTGTCATGGATATATAAGATCTGATGCTATAGTGTTACTGTGCAAAAAACTGTCATTTTTAGTTTGATGAAATGAACTTCTGTCCAACTGTGTAATTTTGTAAATTAAGAGTAAAGCAGGTCAGAGAATTTCTGACCAGATTGAGAATGTGGAGGAGCCCAGGATTAATTTCCTTTGTCCTTCCTCCTTCTTAACACTGGAAAGAAGTAACACTTAATTTATTCCAAGAGTTCATACTCTCCAAGTGTAAAAAAAAATGTCCAAGAAGTCTGATAAGATGGATATTATAGAACTCCATCCAATGCCTTAGATGAATCTGCATTTCAAGAGAAATTACCCAGTATGGTGTATTTCTGAAAGCAATGAGTGAAGTTGTGCAAAAAATATTCAAGTTTGAGTTTTTTAGTGTGATTTATATTTCCCAGAAGACTTGGCTGACATTCATCCTGCCCTTTTCCTCTTCAGAACTATGAAGGCCAACACCTTATCGCCACCTTGCCATTTGGGACGCAAACCTTTAACCTTTTCACGCTAAATGCTCCATCATTTGCCTCAGTGCCCCTGTCGCTGTGGTCCAACCCCATCCAAGAAGCACTTTAAAAACTTTTTAAATTTTAAAAAGTGGTGTTGAGTGATGCATTGAGACAGGACTGAAGATGGGGAAACGCGTCAGTCGTTGACTTTTAGAGAGTTAAATTGAGGTAGAATCCAGAAACATGGCATTTTAAAGCCTCTCTACCTTTTTCTTTGTTTTTTTCAGTGAGTCTGTGTCTGGGTGAAGGAGGGCGATGCAGCTTGTTTAAATCGCACCATGAATCCTGCAGGTGTGAAAAAAAGAGTGGGAAGAGAAAGCCTTGGGGTGTTTTAAAAAGTTATCTGAGTCCCTACTGAGTTATTGAGGTGGGACAGGAGAAAGTTAAGGTACATTAGACATTTGTCTTTGTGGAAAGAATGTGTGTGTATGTTTGTGTGCCATAAAAGATCAAGAAATATATTTTTTTGTGCAGATGTATGTGTTTAAGCAAGTTAAACCTGATATAATTAAAGTGGAGATAAAAAATACGGGATGGAATTTGACTTATTAACAATGGATTTCAGCTCATCACCTTTTTTTTTGGTTCGCATTCACAAATTAAGTTATAAATGATCCATCCGTCCATCTCTTCCATTTATCCAATTCACTGTCATGAGGGGGCTGGAGCTGATCCCAGCTTGCACAGAGAGAGAGAGGCATAAATGATTAAATGAGTTCTAAGTAATTTTATATTTCATTTAATTGTTTTCTTGAAAGAATTAACTATAGGTGATGATGGCTTTATTATTGGACAACCTACAAGAGAAATCTTGACAATCCGACAAAATATTGTGTAAGCACATTTGCTTTTTGATATACAGGAAGTTTTAGCAAAGTTTTTATACATCTGGCTCCTGATGGTAAAATTACATTTTATATGTACGCATATTGTGAGAATAGACACATAAAGATTTAGCAATGGGTGTTAGCGTATTTATTTTCAGTTAGTATCTTAACAATCAGCCACTTAATCACATACTTCCCAGAAGTTAGTGCCTTTATACAGCTGTCTCATCATGATGTCCCATACTTCTATGTCCCTATGCATGATACACACTGCTTGACAAATCCTTAGGTTACTACTAAAAATGATTTTCTGAGGCTCTTGCTGTCCTCCTTGCTGTGAAATGTAGCTGAGGAAATGGCTAATGGCAGAGTGCACAGGGAGAAAAAATGTCAAGCAATTTCATGCCTTTGTGCCTCCGATGGGGTGCCAAGCTGATAATTTAATCAGTAGTGAAAGACTAGCTTCACTCCTCCACAACTTTAGCCATTCCATCCATTGTTCATTGACTTGTTTTTGCAAGGAAAAAGGAAGAGTTGGAGAGCAATTTACATGAAAAAGATGGCAAGTAAGAAAGAAATAGGGTCGGCAAATGGATATGTCAAAAAAAGAAAGGTTAAAGTCATTGTACAATGTGTGTCTCCATTAATACATGGCGCTTCTCCATGTTGCACAATATGCACTAAAATTTCAAATTTCAGAATAACTATCTTGCATTTTTGTTCATGTTCTTGATTCACAAAGCAGTGATTGCTAAAATTATTGTGCATTTTCACAATGACATAACTCTGCTTGTACATTGAAGTCCATTTCTCTCTGAACAAAACTTACATTAGTGGTTCAACTTTTGGAATCCTGTACCTTTTGTAGAATATAAACTAATTCACCCCATGAGAAAAAGACTACTGAGCTATAGTGCAAAGCTACATGCTTGTTTGCTCGCTCACTATGTGTTAACAGACCTCTCTGTATTGAATCGTATCTGTTATTAATCTCTATCTCTCTTCCACAGCATGTCTTTTATCCTGTCTTCCTTCTCTCACCCCAACCGGTCGCAGCAGATGGCCGCCCCTCCCTGAGCCTGGTTCTGCCGGAGGTTTCTTCCTGTTAAAAGGGAGTTTTTCCTTCCCACTGTCGCCAAAGTGCTTGCTCATAGGGGGTCATATGATTGTTGGGCTTTTCTCTGTATCTATGAAGCGCCTTGAGGCGACATTTGTTGTGATTTGGCGCTATATAAATAAAATTGAATTGAATTGAATTGCTTAAAAACAAAAAACAAAAACAACAAAACAAGCCTTGTTTTTCCTGATGCCTAAAGATATAACAAATGAAGAAAGGTATGTGCATTTGCTTCTCTCCAAAGACTAGACATAAGGTCAGAAAAACAGCAGGATATCTTATTCTTTGGTTCATTATTATTGTCTCACAGTAAAACAAAGGAGCATAACAGACAACACAGAAAAACATTAGACTGTCTCACAAAAGCAATAAAAAGGCTACACTGCATTTAGTCTCTGGAATGTGTATTCTCTTTACCCATCTGTGGTTTATTCCTTTTGCAATGCCACATGGCTTTTTTTTTTTTTTTAATAATGAGTAGGTAGCATTCCCAGATAAGAACAAACATTTAATTTTATAGGTCATATTCTTAATTTAATAGACTTTAAAAATTAAAGAGATAAATTAAATGCAGCTTTTCTGTTTTTATATATTTAGTCTAGTTTATTTTGTTATTTATTTATTTATTCTTATCTAAGGCAAATTTGACATTTTTATGGGACTGAAAGTGCAAATCATTAGTACCAGTTTGGTTCCCCTTTTGCCTTAATTCTTCATGGCATAGATTACACAAGGTGGTGAAAATATTCCTTAGAGATTGCGGTCCATACTGAGATGACAGCTTCACACAGTTGCTGCAGATCCGTCAGTTGCACATTCCACATGTAAATCCCTCATTCCACCACATCCCAAGTGTGCACTGTTGGATAGAAATCGGGTGACTCTGGAGGCCATGTGAGTACAGTAAACCTATTTTGATATCCAAGAAACCAGTTTGAGATTATTTGAGCTTTGTGACATGGTGTGGTATCTCTGTTTCCTACTGCAAGAAGAGATGAGCTGTGGTGATCATATCAGAAGGTGATGATTTGCTGTGGTCACAAAGCAATAGAAAGCAAGAGCACCACCATTCAGAGTGGCTGTAGCATTTAAACAATGGTCAAGTAGTACTAACATGGCCAGAGTGGGCCAACAAAATATCCCAAATGTCACTGCACCACCACAGACAACATTTCTTTTTCAATTTTCTATTGTCTGAATTTGGTGGGCTTGTGCCTGTGTAGCCTCAGTGTCTTGTTGTTAGCTGACAGAAGTGCAGCATTAAGTGTGGTCCTCCCCTACTGTAGCCTGTCTGCTCCATGTGTTATTAATTCACAGATCATCTTCTGCGTGCCTTGGTTGTAAAAAGTAATATTTGAGTGACTGTTGCCTTCCTATTAGCTCAAGATAGATCATTCTCCATGACTTTTTGACGCCTGCTGAGAAAACTGCTGCTCAATGGATATGTTGTATTTTTTGGACCATCATTGTAAACCCTAGAGATGGTTGCGTACGGAAATCCTATAGATCAGAAGTTCCTGAAATACTCAGGCAACCCCATATGGCATAAACATCCATGCTCAATTTCATGTCATGTAAATCATCTTCACTATTCTGATGCTTTTGTGTGCACGTCAACAGGTTGTTTTGACCATGTTTACATTCCTAAGGTGCATCTTTTACATGTAAAAATAAGCCTTTCTTAAAGTTTTAGAAGTCACACAGTTGCTTATGAGGAGACAAATCATGTTAGCAGACTTTAGGCTCAGTGTGACAGTTGGAATAAGACATCATTTAAAGAGGCTACAATCCCTTGCTGCATTAGTGACATCTGTAGCTATTGTATTTCAGTCCTTGTTATTTAGTATGCCTGGCAAATGTAATCTTGTATTTTGCATGGATTGGATGAAACTTTAATTATCCCTACGGGGAAGCCGAATATTTACTGCAGCAGTGAGGAATAGATCGATAAGAACAGCACAAATACAAAGCACTGAAGGTAATTTGATAAATAATTGTCACAGCAGAACATACTGGAATTAAGGCAACTGATATAAAATGAAAAGACAGGGTGTCCTCACCAAGGAAAGTGAGGGCAGGTCAGAAGTGTATTTGCAGTGTTTGACTTTAACTGTGCACATTACTGATTATATAGCTGGAAGAGCATATGTTGGGTATGAGACTGTGAATGTCACTCTGGTCCCATAAAAACTGATAAAGTGCACCTGGGATGGTACCTAACCCCACTGTTCCACTTTAATGTACAGAAAACACTGCCTTGACCTTTGGTAGTGATAATAAGAGCACAGTTTTTTATTGCGTGTATATTTATTGCATCACACTTATACGCTAACCAGAAGTTGATGATGTCCTGAGGTTTCTTTAACATAAAATCAACCATAGTGACAAAAATTAAAAATAGAAAGTGGAAAATAAATAAAAAAAAATAGTTAGCTACAGTTTGTGTTGTATTGATGTTAGATTTTTTTTTAATTCATATCCTTTATATCTTACCTCCTTTCGGTGCCAATTAGTCCACATTAAAAAACTAAAGAGGATTCTTGTTTTTAACAACTTGAATACATATCCCTATTTGCACTGATGGATTTTCATGTTTATTTTTTCTACACTTGTAGCCCTTATTCATGATTACATATTCAATCATTGTAAAATTGCACAATTGAGGTGGGAAAAAAAACCCTTTTGGAAATGATGACAATATATTTGTGAGCAATTTTCTCAGATTTTTAGAGAAAGTAGGTACAGGCAAAAGTTTAATAAGTGAAGAGAAAACATCTACATCTTTCAAGATTCAGGGAGCTCTGAACCTCAATGTTATTATTTAATTCAGAGCTTTAACAAAAATGAATATCAGTAGAATTTATTATTTCAGTATTCAAAGAAAACTAATTACAGAAAGACATGCTCGATGGATCGATGAAGCAAATGAAGGATTTGAACCAAACAATAGGTGAAAAGATTATATACATTCCTCCCTCTGGTGGACACAAAGAAGAGTCAGAAAATGCTTGAGGAATCAGACCAAAGCATGGGGAAGTGAAGAAAAAGAAAAAAAACAAGAATACTTTGAAATGGAGAAACAAAATCCTCCACAAAAGCAATAGCAATCACAAGATCAGCTCTGTGCTTAGTTTTCTTCATTTCTCTGCCTCATTGCCTGCCCTCCTACAGTCATGCTATCAGTGTTTCTCTCATTTTTCCTCCTCGTCCCTTACCTCCTGGCTAGATTCTGGCTGTGCTCACTCTCTGTTAACTAAAATGTACAAACAGATACGTTCTGGTGGTATAATAACACGCCTTCCCACCTCTTCATTTTCCTCTTTTGTTATTATATATTTTATTTCAGTCGTGCACTCAGTGTTTTTTGTTTTAAAGGGAGTTTTTAATTTAATGTTATAAAAATTGCTAGTAAGTCAAAATTATTTTGACCCGCAGTTCTCATGAATATATTCCTCTACTCATTAGTCATTGAACATTCCACTAATTTAAACATATTTTCATTCATTCATTTATTGATACACATCCTATTTAAATATGAACTTATACATGCAATATATCTTATTGCAACTCAAATAATAGAATTAATTCAAAGTCAGTTGTAAAATTCCACAGCATTACACGTTTTGTTTGAGGGCCTACTGCAGAATTAACAATAACTACATGTGATCTCAAAGGGAACAAAGGCCAATGATATATTTTGCAATTTCAAGCAAACTGAATATCCAGAATTTTTTCCCCTCATGTTCCACTACTTCACCAAGTTTCATGAAATTTAGCCTGGTACTTTTTGCATAATTTTGCTGAGAAAAAGACATACAAATAGTAATGATCACACAATGCTTGGCTTTGCCAAGAAAATGCATCCTTTTCAAATTTTAGTTCTAAAAACTTTACGGCTACATGAGAGATGATACATTTTAGAGTCCCCAGGGTGGTCTTTGTCATGTTTTTACTGCCTTTTCTTTGGTTTTTTTGTTCCTTTTTTAAAAAACAAATTTATTCTCCTGCCTTGAAATCCCACCATGAACACAATAAACCTCTCTGTTGCTCTGTTTGGAACAGGAGCATGTGTGTGTACGCATTTGAGGTTTTTGAATCTGTGATGTCTGTGTGTATTTATGTGTGTGTAAGTTCAATAATTTCTATTGTTATTTATTTTCTGTGATGCCAGTGTCTAGCTGAAACAGCCTGTAGCCATTTACAATAGTCTTTATCCACAGTGGAACATTTGGCTCTGTCACAAAATCAGATAATAAACACCGTCTATCGTTGAAACCCACACATTCAAATGCACACACAGTGCACTATTGGCACTGACACACACACACACACACACACACACACACACACACACACACACACACACACAGACACACACACACACACACACACACTTAAATTTCACAAAAGGAACAGATGTGTTGCAATATGGTGAGACTGTTGAATATTTACTTGTTGTTCTTCCTTTTGCACATCCCCCCAAGATGTCTACAGCAGCAACCACTGATAAACAGCAGTTGATAAACAAAAATAAACAACAATCAGCAAAGACAAACAATGACAGAACAACACTGTTCATGAGGAAATGCTCCAAAGCTCTGTCAAAAAAAGCTCTAATTGGAAGAAGGGCATCCGTGTTAATCACTTCAGTGCTTGTTTGCAGCAAATGTAAAGCAGCATGCCACATTTAATTGCCTTGTTTATACAAATTGTAGACATTTGGCACAGGTTGCAGTTACCAGTGGTTGCTGGAGGTAGCTGGCAGCTGCTAGGTGAAACTCGCCACAAAGATGTTTTGAAATAGGTTTGATTTTGAAACATGACGATTGTAGCGATAGGGGGACAACGTTTACTTGGGTACTGTTTTGATGGCACAGAGTAACTGACATATGCAATGGACTTTGCCCTAGAAAGTTAGTTTTTATTTCAGTGCAAGGTATATACATATATCTTGATTGTAAAAGACTAGACCGATCACTCCTAATTTGGAAGGCACTGGTGACCTATCACATCACAAGGACCCTTTGGTAGCATATACACAATTTATAGACTTAAAAAAAATCTGAAAAATCTGAAACAGACATAGCTAAATTTTCTCTGCTTGTCTTATAAGAGCTGTGGCACAGGTTCTATGTTAAGATTTCTGCAGATAGAATTGCCATTTAACATGAGGTTAAAGGGAATATATATATATATATATATATATATATATATATATATATTAGGGGTGCAACGATACACAAAATTCACAGTTCGGTTCGATACTTTGGTGTCACGGTTCGATATTTTTTCGATACAAAAAAAAAATGTTCATGCCTTTTTAATTTGTCATTTATTAAAATTATAAATATATATTTTAACTCAAAAGTACAGTTTTTAAATTTAATGTTGCTGAAACAAAGTAAAAAAATAAATAAATCTATCTGATCGAGAAATCACTCATCTTTGGAAAAGAGAGTTTATTACAGAGAAATGGCTCTTTCCAAAATAAAAGCCATACTATACGCTTCTTCTGGGCTATATTCTCAGCAGCATATTGAACATATCAGGTCCCCATAAGGAGAATCATGTGCTAACGGCTGTCTAAATGACTCGGGTAAAGTTTGTAGCATGCATGCTTGTTGTTTTTGTCTGCTTCCACTTGTCTTTGCACTAGGATGATGTCGGTGTAAATGTGCAGTCATATTCGTTGTGTTCCCACTAGTGCTGTCAGCGTTAATCTCGTTAAAATGACGTTAATGCGACAACATGGCAAATCTCCGTTAACGAGCTACCGCGGATCGCCCCGTGCGTGGGGCTGGACGGCGTCAACACGTTAACGAGCTAACTGCGCTAACGCACTAGTTCCCACCCATGTAATTGAGCATTGTGTGGCACATCCGACATACTGTTTTACTTTTGTCCATGACGCGCTTACCTTCAGGGTCATACTTCACATGAAAACCAAAATAGTTCCAAACGGCAGATCTGAATAAGGGTGGGGGAGGTTCAATTTGCCATGTTGCAATGAGAGCTTAACTTCTGTCTCGCTAGCTTGCCCTGCGCTCAGTGAATCTGCGTTCGACTACTCCGCTTAGGCTGCACTGTCGGGCACAGATCCACTGAGCGCTCAACACAGACAGCATCGTCGGAAGGAAAGTTGATAAAATAAATTAAAAACTTTGTATTGTTCGATACATATGCGTACCGAACCGAAAGCACTGTATCGAACGGTTCAATATCAATACGAGTATTGTTGCACCCCTAATATATATATGTATATATATATATAAAAAATCAACATAATGATAAAACATAATGATAAAATAATATCAGTAGATGGGAATACAAGCTTTATTCTAACTTTTAAAAAATCTAATTATACTGAGACTGAATATGAAGAAAAATAAGGAACATAAAAAATATATATCAGTTTTCTATTGCCTACATTGTAGATGGTGACTTTGCCTCTAAACAGGAAAATGTGTACAAGTTAAAGTGCGATTAATCATGTGGGGGAACCCTAAAATTGGTTGTAATAGCTCAGTATAGGGAAAAAAATCACAACTTCCAATCATTTTTATTGAGAGCTCCAGTAGACTTCCTTAGTCTACAGGCTATACACTACGACTTTAGTCAGGGATGGTCTGCTTGGACTGGTGATGGCACCAGAAATTACAAAACTTTAAGCCGGACTCTGCTAGAGGACACAGGGCCGTAATTTGTGGTTTTAAGCGTTCAATGCAAAGCGTTGCCCTGAGGCAACAAACCCCTTTCTGCAAGCTTCACGACATGAGAGACATCTCCATTAGGAGGTAAGATAAAGATCACTATCTTACATGTTTATAGTGAAATAAATGTATATAAAAAAATACATGCATGCGCATGCATATGTTAAGAAGTATATTTGATTGTTTGTTCTACTTTTTAAAAATTTATTTATACTGTTAATATAATACTGTTAATTTTCATTCGTCAAGGCAACACTGTGCAGTTAGCCTCATTTTTTAAGGCAATATAATGCATTAGCATATGTGTGTAGAGATGTGTTTGTGTGCATTTATATGATCATAGTCAATGTGTTGTACTTTACAATCTACTGATAATTACAGGATGTAAAAACATTTTATGGAAGGAAACCAAGGGAATGTGCAGTTAGGGTTATTCCCTCAGAAAGTGAGGACAGTGAGCTTTCAGGGAGTGACAGGGAAGTTGAGGAGTGGATCCCTGAATGAGGTTTGAGGGACACTTAGGAGCTCAAGGTAAATCATTAAATTTTAGAGTGAAGACTTGAGTCAGGGTTAGGGTAAGGTTAGGTTTAGGATAAGGTCAGGGTTAGGGTTAGGTTCAGGCAGGGACTTGTGATGGGTAGGGTCAGGATAAGTCTCCAGGAAATGAATGTAAGTTAATGTAATGTCCCCAGAAGTGATGGAAACACAACGTGTGTGTGTGTGTGCGCGCGTGTGCATGTGCATCTTCTTGTTGCATTTATTTCTTTCTAATACGTTTTTCTTTTTGATGCAGGGTGCAATGGTGCACCAAATGCAATGTGCACCTCTGCTTCACCCTGACGGCAACTGCTTCCGGAGAGACAGATCCCTGAGAGATCCCTGATCAAATGTTTGATGTATTTTGGTGTTTTATTGTTCTGTGAAATGTTTACATTGGTTATTTGTTGTTTGTTTATTTGTTCATCGTTGTTGTACTAATAAAAGTTATTATAGAATAACTTGGTGTTTGACTACCCTTGCCGCACAATGTTGCTTTAAAGCAACAACCCAATATCTGTTTGGGTGATTATATATTATTAGGGACCCTAAAGCTCACCCAAAATAGGGTGAAATATTTTTTTCCCAAAAAATTAAAAAGCCATTCAAGTAGAGGGTTAAAGAAGCTCCTTTGCCTCCCTATCTCTTCATGCAGGCTTGATCAGAGGGCAAGTGCCATAGTGTTGTGAGAAACATCATCTCCTTATAGGCAGTGTCCGAAGGTGCATGGGATGAAACGTGAGCCTGACATGGGGTCTAAAAGCTTTCCTCCAACATTTTGACCAATCATGTTAATATTCTGTCGTTACCACATGCAATAAAAGTGTTTGTTGCCTGCGTGTGGCAGCACTTGTCTCTGAGCCAGAGAGATGGAAGGTCCATGGTGCCATGTAAAACTAATCTGGAATTCTAACTAATAAAATGTGAAAGCTTATCATTTCAGTAAATTTGTCTTCTCTCATGAAAAAAATGAACAAATGTAAGCTTTAAATAGTTTATCAAACACCACTGAGCAGTCCTTACCTTTAAAACTAACCTCTGTTCTTCCCCTTCTGTCCTGTCTTTCTTATCTTTCTCCAACTTTAAGTTAGCTGTTTCTTTAGCTCTTTGTCTTTCTTTTCTCTCCCACTGAAAAACAGCAGCTGGACCTTTAGCTAGCAACACACTGTGTGACAAACTACTAACTACAGTTTTTGTGTTTGAAGATGTTTGTTGAGCTGCATTTGAAACACGAAAATCATTTCCTTTATGTTCGCTACTCTTATGTAGGACTAGCTAGATGCCGAAGTACCACAACTGCAACTTACAGACACCTGCAGTCATTCTGGTGTTGTGGAACCCCCCTCAAAAGACCAAACACCATCCCACTTTTAACGCCTGACTTTGGCACACATCAGGTCTTTTTGGAGGCTCGAGGTGACGAAATAATAACTTATTTTTAAAATGTAAGGAGTGGAAAGTACAGATATTTGTAGGATGTAAAAGTAAAAAGTTCTCAAAAAAACTACTTAAGTACAGATTTGTAAAAATTATTCTTAAGTACAATAACGAAGTCAAACGTACTTGACAGAAAAAGAAAAGAGTAAGTAGGTAACTGAAATTGTACTTTGTTACTTCCAACCTCTGCCTAAATAGCTGCTGAAAAACTAGAAGTGAATAAAATGTGAGTTAAAAGTTAAAATTCTAAAAGCAGGAGTCCTAGAGTGGACCTAGTAAAAACAAATGTAGTGCATAGTCCTAGCCATATCATCATAACATCTGACTGTTTTCTGCAGTCATTCGGCAACTTTTTCTTTATTTACTGATGTGAAAGAAATAATTACTGCTTCAGTTTACAAAACATAGCAGTATAACCAACATAAAAAACAGAAATTCAGATATGTTATGGATTGTTCCCATAACCATCCTTGATTGACAATTGGCTTGCCTTCCCTCTCTCGTTGTGTTCTCAGTGATTTCCCTGTGCGTGTACTCAATAAGAGATGGATCAAAGGAGGGCAGGGCTGATTGTCCTTGTTGTACCAAGGAAAAGAAAGTGATCGATGCATCCAAAATTCAATCACAGCAGATTGTAAGTGTACGTGTTTTCTTTAAGGAGCTCAAAATTGGTTTTGGTTTACGTGATTACTGAAAACTCTAGAGTTTGAGAGAAAGGCTCGGGGTATATTGAGTACTAATGCTAATGCTACTCAAACTGACAGGAGGCCGCAACACAAGTCAACAATTCAGTTATAAAATAGGGTTCATAAGCAGAATTCTAATGTTTTTTTTTTTCATTAAAAAAATTATTATTAAATACAATCAGCATCACAGTTGTGGAAGTCAAATATTGTTCTTTAAATTGCTCTGAAGACAGCACTGCTTGTTGTGGTCATGATTAAAAATGTAAAGACAAAAATGAATTGAGTACAAACAAAACTTTTTTCTTCTTCTTCTGTCAAACTTTTCAGTTAACCTTTCTTTCTGCTATTCTTTAAAGAGAACTGCAGTCTGAAAAGAAAAGTGCAAAGAGAATGTGGCTCATCTGAAATTTCAGTGATTTGACACAAACCTCAGTCTTAATAAAACAAAAAACTGAGCTAATTAGGTTGTGTACTTTGTCATTCCACACCATGCTTCTCAATTGGGCTGCCTCCCAGAAAACATGGTCAAAACTCTGCTGTGAGAATTTGCACTGGAAGACCGGGTGGTTCAACACAGACTGTGTTGCAGGTTTTTCAATGAACAACTGATCTTTGGCCATTAAAGTAGAAGTAATCTTTTTTTTTTTAATAAAACGAAGAATATTACAGAACTAAGGATACATTCTGATCACAAAACTCAACTTTAGTTGTGTGAAACATGAAACATGTTTTTTCTGTGATCTATTAGTGAGGGAGAAAAATGCGAAGAACCAATTTCTTTTTCGTCTAATGCCCTATACTGCTTATTGTGTGGGTAAATTTAACTATGTTATATTTCAAGATATAGAAGCTATCAGATATAAGAAGTCTCCAAGGTCTGTCTGTGATAGGTGTTTCTGTGTCTTCATCCTGATGATAACTGTTAGTTGCCCTTTCACCCTGACTTTGTTTTTGTTGGCATCTTACTGGACAATCTTATAAGCTTAATGAGTTCATTCCTAGGAACTGTCCCATTTACAACTTCAGTGCAGTGACATTAATGACTACGTTTTAGTCTTAGACTGTGATTCTAATGATTCTATTTACTCACTAAAATCCTGTAATACTGCTCCTGAAATGTAATGTATGTAAATGTGAATGTAAATGAATGAAAACCTGTTTTCAGTGTGGATTTAAACTGCCACGATGTTTTCCCTCAGTCTGGAGTTTAAGGATAGTACTTGCATAGATTAGTTTTAGTTCAAAGAAAAAAAAATGTATATTTTTATATTTGCAACTAAAACATGCTACTAGTGAAGGAGCATGAAAAACCCTTGTTTTGCAAGAGCTTTAAAATTCTTTGACATATCTATTGTTAGTATAGTGCACAGTCTTTTGGCTGTTTTTCTTTTAGAAAATGTAATTCTGTTTTGTGTCTGAGAAACTTGCTGCCAAAGTCCACTTTTGTAAACTGCTGTCTGTCTTATCTTTTCTAAATAATCAATTCTAAATAAAATCCTTTCCCATACCCCTTAGCCTGACGGGGCACTGAGTTCCACTGCAGTCTTCTTGACTTTCTTGGATGGAAGGCTAGATAGATGCATCCAAATAAAGCAATGACTAGGAAGAAGGAGCACTGTGCACAAATCCCTTTCCAATGCCCTTGTCTGAGTTAGGGCTAACTCTCCCTAGAGAGCTCCCTTATGACCCTAGGACTTGGGCAGAGGAGAAGGTGGCTCAGAGGGAGGGATAAGAGGATGAAAGGTGTATAGAAACAGAGAATATTGACAGCAGGAGCTTGTTTCCCTCTGCTGTGGAGCCAACTAGATGATACTGGAGACCTGAAGTAGCCTGATGTCAGCTAGAATCTGCATGATGTTTTTCCTGCATGAGATTCCTTCAACTTTTTGGTGCATTGTTTGTTGGTGTATTTATTTATTTATTTAGTATTCTCTGTTGAATCATTACTGGTTAAGGGATAAAATATATCTGACAAACTGAACATGGTTTCAGTCAAAATCATAGCACTAAAATAGCATTACTAAAAAACTACTAATGAGACTGTTATGGTCTCAAATAACAATTACTATTCTGTTTTAGTTCCACTTGACTTGCCTGTGGTCTTTGACATCATCCATCAATGCATTCTAACAGAGAGATAATTTAACTGATCTCAAGTGGTTTTCAATAAACTTATTACCACACATTAAAATTTATATGTTTTCATCCACTCCTCTCCTGTGTGGGGTAACCAAACGATTAATCCTTGGATTAGTTATTTTTTATTAATATGTGTTTTCAGTGGGTCATTCACTTAACATCTTCAGTGTTGTTTCTAACTAGTGTTATGCTGATGATATGCAACTATACATTTCTGTTAAGCCTAACAACCTGGACAGCCTTTTCTACCTCATTGACTGCTTCACTGATATTACTAATTGGATGTCTTTAAACTGACCTGACAGCCTTAAAAAGGAAGTAAGTCCTCTCTGCAGCAGTATCAAATCATCTGCAAAGAATCTTGGTATTCCTTTTCAATTTAACTTCATTAAATTCACTTTTATTTATACAGTCCAAAATCACAACAATGGTTGCCCCAAGGTGCTGTATATTGTAAGGTGGGCCCTACAATAATTCAAATACTTACTTCTTACTACTTCTGATCAACATTTGGGTTTTTATTTCTAAAATTATACAATATACACTGTAACTTTCTGTTTCTGTCTGGATTACTGTAACTCTGTTTTACAACCATTTCTCAGTGTTTCCTAGCCTGACAAAAGAACTCAAAACTGACTACCACTTGCCACAAGATTCCCATCAAATCCATGTTCTCAAGTGGACCTAAGAGGAGACCACAGCAACCTCCTGGAACAATAACCAGTCAATATCACAAAGACAAAATTACAGCACGGGGCTGAGATACTGGCTCTAATATTGAAAACTTTACTGTAGAAAAAAGTAGCCAATTTCTCAGTGAATAAAAATTAAAAAGCAGAATGACACAGATTTATGTTAATAAGTTAAGACATAAAGGATTGACTGAAGAATTTGACTTCATTGTTGCAGGAATGGAATGCATTTGTATGGATTTTAAAAAAAATCTATATTTTCTCTTAGTTCTCTTTTTGATATCTTTACCTTTCTACAGTTTATCTAAGGCATTTTAGGTACCACATATATTAACAGCTCTGATGGGAGCAATAGGATAATTTGAGAAATGGCATTAAAAAAGGATTCATTATTTCATCATATGGCGATAGATAGTACTAGCAATGTGCACTGCAATGTGTCAGCCATACCTAGATCACACTTAAACTATACTTGCCTTGATGTCATGCTTGATGCATGATTTATTTTCACAAATGAATAGGATACTTCTGAAATTATCCAATGATGATCAGAGATGGCAACATTTAGAACAGTGGTCCCCAACCTTTTTTTCGCAGCAAACTGTTTTTTTGTCTGACAATATTTTCACGGACCGGCCTTTAAGGTGATAAATATAACAAAATAAAACCAGTACCAGTACCCAGAAAAAGAAGATTTATTCATAACACACTGGAAAAGACCCAGGGAAACTGAGTTAACGATAAAAAAGATTTTAAAAAAAATAACGCTAAAAACCAATAAAAAACCTGAAAACCATCAATTTCACACCCGACCCTCAACTCTCGTGGCCTGGTACCAAAAGGTACCGGTCCGTGGCCCAGGGGTTGGGGATCGCTGATTTAGAACATTTCTAACTGTGACATCAACAGGTGACCTGTTGTGTGGGTGGGTTCAGTCACATGTTTAAAATCAAATGATTTTACTAAACTCTAATATATAATAAGGATTAATATAGCAGGAGATAGAAGTAATTAATTATTAAACCTAAATTATTCAAATTCAGATAATTGTGAAATAACACAGACTTACAACTGTTTTAGGTATATAACTAATGGGCGCTGTTTCAGTCAGGTCTGTGGTACCTGTATAATCAACCCAGGTTTCCATTAAAGGGATAAAAGCCAGTTTATTACTAATGAGGGTGTCATTAATAAGAAATGACTCATTTGTTTAATGTGTACAAAAGCAGTAAGTATTTATGGATTGCTTACTGGTTGCTTGTTATTTGTGGAAAACTGGTGTATTTGCAGAATGTCCTGTGCTGCAATAGTCCTCCCATGATGCACTGAGCATTTCTCCCTTATTCACCTTTTTCACTGTATGTCTTTTTTGCCCTGTCCCTGATAAAACTGAGATTTTCTTTCCCACTGTCATCAGTTGCTTGTTCATATGGGTTTGTCTGATTGTTGGGGTTTTCTCTTTATTATTGTAGGGTCTTTACAACATATAGTACCTTAAGGCGACTGTTGTTGTGATTTGATGCTATATCAATAAAACTGACATTTATTGAATTTTGGTCATCATGCACCACAACAGTGGGGAACGTTGATGAAGCAGCTGAGGGACAGAGGTGTTTACATCTTTAACAGTAGCACCCGGGGCGCATGAAGTGGGGCATCTGATCATTTTTATGTGATGGACTATAAATGGTCCAACAAAAATCAGACAGGGTGGTTTGGAGTGACTGTCTACAGCAAAAGCACAAGGACAAGGATGCAAAAACCACTCAACCATTGGCTGAGAATGAACTGGGCACCAGTACATCTCTCTGGGTAGCATGTAGACTGGTCCAGTGCTACTAGAAGAGCTGGACAACACAGGAACCTAAAATGATCCATGCCTAATGGCCAAAAAAGATGCCATGAATGACGAAAAGCACCAATAGGTACAGCAGTAACAGCAGGTACTCATTCATCTAGAGTGCCTAAGGATAGCTGAAAGAACAGCACAGAGGCTTTGATCAAGGCAGCATAGCAACAGGCCCTAACCACTAGAGGCCAGAGTCTTCCAAAGCCAAAGGAACCCAAGTTCCACGTTGTGCAAAGGTGCCCCAGAGACTATCCAGCATATACCAGGATATAAGCTGCAAACTGGGACAGTACACACTGAGAGGCACAGCTAGGTGGCTGGGATAGAATAGATACATATGTGGTTTCAAAGTCCCCAAATCCCAGTGAGAGTCACCTCGGAACCACCTTTGGCCAATGTCCTGTGGCACTTTAATCTCCAGACACACAAGTAGCTGCTGGTTACCCAACTAGAGATAGTGATGGTTGACAAGGAGCATAACACTTCAGTTGTGATAGATGTGACAATCCGAGTGGACAACAACAAAACCAGAAAGGAGCATGACAAAATAGAGAAGTACCATGTGAAAGGTAGAGTACAAAGAAATAGGTTTGATCTTGACGGGTGTTTGGTTTGATAAAAGCCTTGCTCAGTCAGACAATTTCAATTCTATTCAGTTTTATTTATATGGCACCAAATCAGGACAGTTGCCTCAAGTTACTTTATATTCTGAGGTCAAGACCATACAGTAATATAAAGAAAATAATAGCAACGTATACAGTGAAGCGTTGACCACTACAACCACAATGATTTAAACTTTATCTCTTTATCTTTACTTGACCTGTACCTGGTCTTTTTATGTGAAAACATTTCTTTGAATCGTTCCCTGCAATTTCACATTTTTTCTTAATTGAGTGCCAGTGGACATTTGCTCCTCATATAAGACCATTTCCTCTTAATAAGTGTTGCAGAGATGTCTCACTAACAAAAACTACTGACCATACCTTGTGAATGAAGTCACTCAGACTTGCTGAAAACATGAATCCTTGGGTCAAGGCTAACAGACATAAAAAGACACAATAGCAAAATCTGAAAAACTATGCATTTTTTATGGTGAATGCAACTGTTACTGACAAATGTTTTTAGTGTGCACCATCCTACATTTAACATAAATACCTCCAACACAGTGACATTTGCAAAACACTGGTAATATAAAGAGTCTTCTAATATGAGTACTGATACATGTGATCATCTGATTACAGATACTGACTCATTGAAATATAAAATATTTGACTGGTGAAAGGAAAAGGAAAAAGAATTATTGTCAACAATTGTTCTACAGTTCAGCCATTTTACTTAGCCATCCTTGTTTTGTTGTGGCAAATGCTCTCCTCTATCTAAGGATGTGCGTGTATTGCTGTGGTTCTCATAGGTAAAGCGCTGCCTCAGCAACATGCTGTGCTGATAATGAAAAGCAGTTTTCTTATCACAGTGACCCTTTGCTTCCATCAGTAAACTGTACCAGCTACAACTCTTAAACATTTAGAAATTCCCACATTACAGTGAATGCGCTCCCGTCAGAAAAAAAAAACAACCCAAAACATTCACCAGTTTTTTTCTACAGCTACTTTCTCCATTTTCAGTTTTTGTTGTTGTTGTCAGCAGCATACAAATTGTCAAACCCAACTTCCTTTTTCATGGTATTTAGTCAATCACTGTCGTGAATGCTTTTATAAGATGTTGAACTGAGCTGCTTAAAAAGATGCCAGGCACAGCACTTTTTTTAAAGCAACTGTTTTCCGTTTGCCTTGCGGCCGCATACACTTTAAAGTGGAAAAGCAGTTTGAAAAAAGCAAAAGAGTTTGAACATGGCTTAGAGTGGTGAACACACTAGAGGCTTTGAAAACACACGGCATAGCTTTCCTTGAATGTTCTCTGGCAGGCAGACTTCTGAGCATTTTGTTTCTGTACCACTAGCATAACCCAGTTCCTGCTCTTGTATGATGTCTCTCTAGCTGCAGTCACATCTGCTATCCACTGAAAGCCTCCTGAAGCAAACAACACAGACAGAAATCTTAACGGCATTCTGCTGTGGTCACTGTGAAGGCACTTTCCATAACGTCAAGTGTACTAACAGTTACCTCTAGTGTGGCTCAGTAATGGACTGCAAATACAATGGCTAAACCTTTTCCTTTTTCAAGATGTAAAATGTCAATTATATAACTGAGCAGTTCTTTAAACTGTCAATAGCCTTTTCACACACTGAATGTTCCAACGTGATGCTATGTGTTTCGTCCAGTCTTTAACCTATTTTTGTTTCTGCTGTCCTGTCATTCTGTCCAAAGAAGCAAAGTTACTCACAGAAAACTACGTGTGTCCTTAAAATATTAATTTGCAGAGTTTATATACCAAATAGTTGCAGATACACTCCTTTTATTGACAGGGATTTTTTGACCTGCACTTAATCATGTAAAGTGTGTGCCATATTTTTTTTAAGGTTTCCCTCTTTACTTCTCTCTCTGTCCAGCTGTTAAACGCTAAGATAGATCATTAGCTTTGAATGGACTTCAGTCCACTCATTACATGTCCCATTTACCTTCACTGCATTACACTCTCCTTTCATAACAAGAAGGGGTGGGAGTGGTGGGGTGGGGGTCATATTTAGGATGTGAAGATTTGGACAAAAATATGATTTCAAAATAAACATTTGTTTAAAGAAAGAGTTGGGAATAGAGACTCTTTCTGTGTTGATATCCACCAGTAATCTAAAAGATCGACTTATATTGAATACACCTCTGTGCTCCAGCAATTTGTTTCTTTCCCTACCATTTGACAGCTAATGATGGGACGGAGGGACTGGGGGAGGGGTATTATTTGAAGCATGTAATCACCCTTTTTTCAGTGTTATTTTTCTTTGACTTCCATTAACCCATCAGTAGATGCAAAGGGTAGTCTATGCTTTCATATGGCTGCACTGCTGTGTGAAGGGTGATAAATGGTTTCACGTCATGCATGCCATATGTACGTGTTATATATGTGTGTATAAAAATTTGGCACTTTAACGTGTGGGTTGCCTTTTATTTTGTGCTTTCAATGCTGTGCTAACATTTGTTAAGTGTATATGTGTTATCGTACGTGAGTAATGCCATTGTGCTGTGTTTGCATACAGAGTTAGATGCATGTGCTAATTGTTTTTAGTATCAGCGTATTGATATTGTACTGTACTAAGGTGACACTGATGATGACAAGGTCACTCAAGCAACACTAATACATTAAGTGTTTCTTAAAAGTGGTCATTTGTTCTCATTTTGTCACGTCTATCATGCTAATTAGATACGGTATGTTAAAACAGCCCAAATACATTTTTTGTGCTGATATTTTAATATCATATACTGGCATACTAAGCTTACTTTCTTTTCCCTTTACCTTCATCACAGACGTCATCGTCTTATTCGTCTGCATTGACCCAGTGTTCTCAAGCCTCCTTTTCTCAGCACCTTTCTATCCTCACCTAACCTCCAAACTTCCCTATATCACTTCTCAGTTTACTTCAGCTAAGCTAACTCCTTTTAATCTACCTTTCTCCAGCACTCCTCTATCTCCCCTGCTCTCTTTTGATCCCTGAGACTATATGGGACCCTATTTCATGTATTACGTTTGCTTTTCATCCAACTATTATTTAATAACCAAATGTATATCTATCCCACAGTCCTTTAATATCGCTGTCTTTGTTTCAAAACTTTACTTTTTTTCTAGAACATTAACTTTCTTTAGTCCTTGAAGATTTTTTGCTTCAAATTCTCCTAAGAAAAAAAGAAAAAAGAATCAATCAAGGTGAACCCCTTGTAGTTTAAAAACAAAGAAAGAAAAAATATGTGAAAAAGAGTTATCCATTTAATTGTGGTGATATATATATATTCTTCAAAATACAAACCCAATTCCCAAAAGTTATGAAGCTGTGCCAAAGGCAAATAAAAAAAAACTTAATAATTTGCTAACTGCATAAAATGATTTATTTACAACAGAAGACAGAAAAAACATCAACTGTTTAAACTGAGACATTTTCATGAAATATATTACTTCATTTTGAATGATCTGTTGGCAATAACATGTTTCAAAAAAGAAACAAAAAAATATGGAAAACTTAATGGTACTGAAAAGAAACAGCCGGTCATGATTGTGTGTAAAAAGAGCATCTTAGAGAAGATGGGCAGAGATTTATCAATCTGCAACAAAATGCATCAACAAATTGTAACAATTCAAGAATAATGTTCCTCAATGCAAAATTACAAACACTTTGAATATTTCATGACAACAGTCCAGCTCTTTTACCATAAAAAATGGTGCATTATGAAAAGAAAAATACAAAAAAGAATACACAGGACTGTTGAGCAGCTAGAATCCTATATCAGAAAAGAATGGGACAATAACCCTTTTCCAATTTGCTTTTGTAATAATCCCTACTTATTCTTTAAGCCATTTAAAACATTCCAGTCAGGTATTTTTTTCAGTTAAAAGTTTGTTTCTTAGTCTGATTCTTGTGATTCAGTGTTTCTAACTTCTTTATGCTTTTAATGTAAAAGAAAGGTCATTATTTTGCACTCACTAAAAGCTTGCATATTTTGCTGTATCCTATTATCTGCTGTTGCTACAACTTAGTCTCTGTGTCAGAGCCAATTTGATTTTATATATTCTTCTACAGCCTGACTTCCATCCTCACCTCCTGCATTTCTTTATTTCTTCCCCCTTCTAGTCTCTTCTGTCCTCTTTATTGCTCTTCTTGTATCTTTTGACTGTCCTCTTCATCACCCCTATACTCGGCCATCTTCACCCACTGTCTATCCTATTTAATGTCTAATCTCAGTGTTTTTTCCTTCCAACATCATCTGTCCAGTCAATTATATCTCATCCACAATCTCTAATCCTTTCTGTTGTATAGAGCATTCAGAGCATCTTTGTTTCCACCACGCCTTATCTGTTCCTCAGTTTACATCAGTCCTCCCTGACTCCATCTTTTTCACCTTCTCCCTCAGTTTGTGTTTTCCTCTCTGGCAAAAAGCCCCTTCAGCCTAATCCTGTCTGACAATTCCCAAATGAGGCTAAGACACTAGTAATAAAAAAAAATGCAGCATGCCCCTTAAAAATACCTGAAACTCACTTCAGAGGGTGTATGAGAAAAAGATATGCACATAACTACACAGTTAGCTGGTGTGGTCCAAACGAATGCAGTGGCAAAGTGACCAACACTCAAGCTTGACACCATTTTAGTTTTCCTTCCATTCAGTTAGTCAATCATTCAGTGTGCTTTGTGTCCTCCAGTGACCGAGCTCTCTTGTCATTTCAGACCTTGCCACTCCCAGCTGTCTGTCTTTTCCACCAGTCATCTGACCTGCCCCTTCTCTCCACTCAACTCCATGTACTTCACTGATTAGTCCTTGCAGCATCACCCCCGCTTACTTCTCTCACTTGCCAGATTGTGTCTTTGTGTGAAGTGCAATTGCTTTCTGGCATTGTGTTGTTTTCTTTTTCTTTTCTACCTCAGCTGTGATCCGGATTTCGCTTCTGTCTGAGCACTGTGTTTAGTTGGTCTGTCATTGTCTCACACGTAAAGTTTGTTTTTTCCTTTTACTAATTTGAATTTTGAATCATGTTCTTGAGCCTCCACCATTTCTGAACCTGAGAAAGTGGGAAAAACAGAATGTGTCATAAAAGCACATAAACCATAGCATCTGGTATCGTTCTGCATATATCAAGTACGCAAGTACCAAGTATGCAAGTACCTAATAGAACCGTTAGTTTAGCTTGAGCAGCCAAAGTGATTTGAGCTTTAAATCAGAAAATCTCCAAGTTTTGTCTTGCGAATAGCAAGTCTATGTTCCCGACCGTGGCTCAAGAGTTGGGAGTTCGCCTTATTGGTTGCCAGTTTGAGCCCCGGCTCGGACAGTCTCGGCCGTTGTGTCCTTGGGCAAGACACTTCACCCGTTGCCTACTGGTGGTGGTCAGAGGTCCCGGTGGCGCCAGTGTCCGGCAGCCTTGCCTCTGTCAGTGCGCCCCAGCGTGGCTGTGGCTACAATGTAGCTTCCATCACCAGTGCGTGAATGGGTGGATGACTGGTTGTGTAAAGCGCTTTGGGGTCCTTAGGGACTAGAAAAGCGCTATACAAATACAGGCCATTTACAACACTTTTCTACAATATGAATAGCCACATCCTGGTTAGAGGTCTTCTTGTGCATAAGAGAGAAAGGATTTCAATTCTCTTTTCACATTGGGAAAGGAGCGGCGGTGAAAACTCAGTGGAGTGAAATCTGGGGAGCGAAAATAAGACAAACTGCAGCAGGCTTGGAATGTTAAATGCAATGTCAGTGCAGGCTAGTGGGTAGTGGGTAGAGGGACATTATGCTTGGGAACGGTGCAACGAAACCCTGACTAGTGTGAGTACAGCCTAATCCAATCCAGGCTGCTATGTTTTAACAGCAGAGACCTGTATTACTAGCTCACCTTCACCTTGATTAAGCACATCTGTGTGTGTGTGTGTGTGTTTGTGTGGGTAGGGGATCGGAACAGTGAACATGTGCTGTGAGACTCACAAGAAGAAAACTCCGGTGTGTCCCATTTCGCTGTAGGTATGTTATGCATTAAAGTTTCAAGTGAGTCGTTGAAGAGTGACCTCTCCTTCCTTTTTTTCTGTTTCCCTGTGTGTTTGCCGCTTTCTTCTTCAGGTGCCGTGGTGTTAAAGCAGAATTTGGTTTTCTCAAGGCTGAAGTGCTCTGCCAGCCCAATCCATGGGTTGGCTTGGCGTTATTAAGTCCAGTTCAGTCTGTTAATGTTGATAATCGTTTCAAACGGACATTAATAGATGTTTTGCTAAGCCTAATAACTTAAATAACAAGCTTGAAATGTACCCGACTCATTTTCCCCTTATTGTTTTTTTTTCTCTGTACTGTAAATCTTCTGTCTAAGAAGAAATCTGAGGCTGCTGTTCTGAGAATGAGCTACCAAAGCTTTTTCTGAATAAATCAATAAAGATCCATTTATGGAAAGCTGTGATGAAGGCAGTTTTGTCTTTAATTATATTCAACAATATAACCCATTTGACCACTTTTAAGTGATTTTTCTAACTTTAATACAGTAAAGTTAAGGTTATATACCTATTTTCTAGTAAGTGGGCCAGCCCCTCCTATATTTTTATGTGTGTGGCCCTCAGTGAAAAAAGTTTGGACACCCCTGCTTTAAGCCATTTAAAACATTCCAGTCAGGTATTTTTTTCAGTTAAAAGTTGGTCTCTTAGTCTGATTCTTGTGATTCAGTGTTTCTAACTTCTTTATACTTTTAATGTAAAAGAAAGGTCATTATTTTGCACTCACTAAAAGCTTGCATATTTTGCTGTATCCTATTATCTGCTGTTGCTACAACTTAGTCTCTGTGTCAGAGCCAATTTGATTTTATATATTCTTCTACAGCCTGACTTCCATCCTCACCTCCTGCTTTTCTTTATTTCTTCCCCCTTCTAGTCTCTTCTGTCCTCTTTATTGCTCTTCTTGTATCAATTGACTGTCCTCTTCATCACCCCTACTCGGCCATCTTCACCCATTGTCTATCCTATTTAATGTCTAATCTCAGTGTTTTTTCCTTCCAACATCATCTGTCCAGTCAATTATATCTCATCCACAATCTCTAATCCTTTCTGTTGTATAGAGCATTCAGAGCATCTTTGTTTCCACCACGCCTTATCTGTTCCTCAGTTTACATCAGTCCTCCCTGACTCCATCTTTTTCACCTTCTCCCTCAGTTTGTGTTTTCCTCTCTGGCAAAAAGCCCCTTCAGCCTAATCCTGTCTGACAATTCCCAAATGAGGCTAAGACACTAGTAATAAAAAAAAATGCAGCATGCCCCTTAAAAATACCTGAAACTCACTTCAGAGGGTGTATGAGAAAAAGATATGCACATAACTACACAGTTAGCTGGTGTGGTCCAAACGAATGCAGTGGCAAAGTGACCAACACTCAAGCTTGACACCATTTTAGTTTTCCTTCCATTCAGTTAGTCAATCATTCAGTGTGCTTTGTGTCCTCCAGTGACCGAGCTCTCTTGTCATTTCAGACCTTGCCACTCCCAGCTGTCTGTCTTTTCCACCAGTCATCTGACCTGCCCCTTCTCTCCACTCAACTCCATGTACTTCACTGATTAGTCCTTGCAGCATCACCCCTGCTTACTTCTCTCACTTGCCAGATTGTGTCTTTGTGTGAAGTGCAATTGCTTTCTGGCATTGTGTTGTTTTCTTTTTCTTTTCTACCTCAGCTGTGATCCGGATTTCGCTTCTGTCTGAGCACTGTGTTTAGTTGGTCTGTCATTGTCTCACACGTAAAGTTTGTTTTTTCCTTTTACTAATTTGAATTTTGAATCATGTTCTTGAGCCTCCACCATTTCTGAACCTGAGAAAGTGGGAAAAACAGAATGTGTCATAAAAGCACATAAACCATAGCATCTGGTATCGTTCTGCATATATCAAGTACGCAAGTACCAAGTATGCAAGTACCTAATAGAACCGTTAGTTTAGCTTGAGCAGCCAAAGTGATTTGAGCTTTAAATCAGAAAATCTCCAAGTTTTGTCTTGCGAATAGCAAGTCTATGTTCCCGACCGTGGCTCAAGAGTTGGGAGTTCGCCTTATTGGTTGCCAGTTTGAGCCCCGGCTCGGACAGTCTCGGCCGTTGTGTCCTTGGGCAAGACACTTCACCCGTTGCCTACTGGTGGTGGTCAGAGGTCCCGGTGGCGCCAGTGTCCGGCAGCCTTGCCTCTGTCAGTGCGCCCCAGCGTGGCTGTGGCTACAATGTAGCTTCCATCACCAGTGCGTGAATGGGTGGATGACTGGTTGTGTAAAGCGCTTTGGGGTCCTTAGGGACTAGAAAAGCGCTATACAAATACAGGCCATTTACAACACTTTTCTACAATATGAATAGCCACATCCTGGTTAGAGGTCTTCTTGTGCATAAGAGAGAAAGGATTTCAATTCTCTTTTCACATTGGGAAAGGAGCGGCGGTGAAAACTCAGTGGAGTGAAATCTGGGGAGCGAAAATAAGACAAACTGCAGCAGGCTTGGAATGTTAAATGCAATGTCAGTGCAGGCTAGTGGGTAGTGGGTAGAGGGACATTATGCTTGGGAACGGTGCAACGAAACCCTGACTAGTGTGAGTACAGCCTAATCCAATCCAGGCTGCTATGTTTTAACAGCAGAGACCTGTATTACTAGCTCACCTTCACCTTGATTAAGCACATCTGTGTGTGTGTGTGTGTGTTTGTGTGGGTAGGGGATCGGAACAGTGAACATGTGCTGTGAGACTCACAAGAAGAAAACTCCGGTGTGTCCCATTTCGCTGTAGGTATGTTATGCATTAAAGTTTCAAGTGAGTCGTTGAAGAGTGACCTCTCCTTCCTTTTTTTCTGTTTCCCTGTGTGTTTGCCGCTTTCTTCTTCAGGTGCCGTGGTGTTAAAGCAGAATTTGGTTTTCTCAAGGCTGAAGTGCTCTGCCAGCCCAATCCATGGGTTGGCTTGGCGTTATTAAGTCCAGTTCAGTCTGTTAATGTTGATAATCGTTTCAAACGGACATTAATAGATGTTTTGCTAAGCCTAATAACTTAAATAACAAGCTTGAAATGTACCCGACTCATTTTCCCCTTATTGTTTTTTTTTCTCTGTACTGTAAATCTTCTGTCTAAGAAGAAATCTGAGGCTGCTGTTCTGAGAATGAGCTACCAAAGCTTTTTCTGAATAAATCAATAAAGATCCATTTATGGAAAGCTGTGATGAAGGCAGTTTTGTCTTTAATTATATTCAACAATATAACCCATTTGACCACTTTTAAGTGATTTTTCTAACTTTAATACAGTAAAGTTAAGGTTATATACCTATTTTCTAGTAAGTGGGCCAGCCCCTCCTATATTTTTATGTGTGTGGCCCTCAGTGAAAAAAGTTTGGACACCCCTGCTTTAAGCCATTTAAAACATTCCAGTCAGGTATTTTTTTCAGTTAAAAGTTGGTCTCTTAGTCTGATTCTTGTGATTCAGTGTTTCTAACTTCTTTATACTTTTAATGTAAAAGAAAGGTCATTATTTTGCACTCACTAAAAGCTTGCATATTTTGCTGTATCCTATTATCTGCTGTTGCTACAACTTAGTCTCTGTGTCAGAGCCAATTTGATTTTATATATTCTTCTACAGCCTGACTTCCATCCTCACCTCCTGCTTTTCTTTATTTCTTCCCCCTTCTAGTCTCTTCTGTCCTCTTTATTGCTCTTCTTGTATCAATTGACTGTCCTCTTCATCACCCCTACTCGGCCATCTTCACCCATTGTCTATCCTATTTAATGTCTAATCTCAGTGTTTTTTCCTTCCAACATCATCTGTCCAGTCAATTATATCTCATCCACAATCTCTAATCCTTTCTGTTGTATAGAGCATTCAGAGCATCTTTGTTTCCACCACGCCTTATCTGTTCCTCAGTTTACATCAGTCCTCCCTGACTCCATCTTTTTCACCTTCTCCCTCAGTTTGTGTTTTCCTCTCTGGCAAAAAGCCCCTTCAGCCTAATCCTGTCTGACAATTCCCAAATGAGGCTAAGACACTAGTAATAAAAAACATGCAGCATGCCCCTTAAAAATACCTGAAACTCACTTCAGAGGGTGTGTGAGAAAAAGATATGCACATAACTACACAGTTAGCTGGTGTGGCCCAAACGAATGCAGTGGCAAAGTGACCAACACTCAAGCTTGACACCATTTTAGTTTTCCTTCCATTCAGTTAGTCAATCATTCAGTGTGCTTTGTGTCCTCCAGTGACCGAGCTCTCTTGTCATTTCAGACCTTGCCACTCCCAGCTGTCTGTCTTTTCCACCAGTCATCTGACCTGCCCCTTCTCTCCACTCAACTCCATGTACTTCACTGATTAGTCCTTGCAGCATCACCCCCGCTTACCATCTCTGACTTGCCAGATTGTGTCTTTGTGTGAAGTGCAATTGCTTTCTGGCATTGTGTTGTTTTCTTTTTCTTTTCTACCTCGGCTGTGATCCGGATTTCGCTTCTGTCTGAGCACTGTGTTTAGTTGGTCTGTCATTGTCTCACACGTAAAGTTTGTTTTTTCTTTTACTAATTTGAATTTTGAATCATGTTCTTGAATCCAACACAGTTATTATCAGAATCAGCATTGAACTGGACTAACGTCAGCTATCTTCTGCTGTGTAATTCACCATAGTAAAATCTGTGCATCATGCTAGGAGCAAAACTAAGGTCCAAGGTTCAAAAATGTACCTTGTTTCTTTGCTTTAATTTACGTCTATCTCCATTACACCATTTCATATAACACCGAATCTACTGTCACAAAACCAAAACAGAATTGTTTTAAGTGAAAACTCTTCAGCATATAATAATACTCTAAGTATTTGCCAAAATGGTTCAATAGCAATATACTGTACCTAATTAAGGATCGAGCACCATTGACACTTTACCTTAAGTGCAGTAAAAATGTTATTGAGTGATATTTAAAAGCTGAACAAGAAACAATTTACGTCATGACTTGCAAGTGACCCTTGTTATATATACTTGTTATAAAGACAACAAACCCTACAGCCTGTTTCATTTTGGTTAGATTGGTTTGTTTTGTTGTTTGGTTTTGTGGTTCCAGCTTATACAAACTAAAATTGACTATTTAGCAGGGAGATGAGAAGAACGAGGTGGGGGAAAAAGCCCTAACAAGTCCCAACAAGTCAAAATAAAATAACATTTCGAAAGGTATTTACATATTAATATAATCATTCAGTTAAGGTTAACAAAACCTTTTTTTAGATTCAAATTTCATCATCACCATCCTCATCATCACCATCAGTATCATCTTTTGAAATTCTATGCAATAATAAATCCTGCTGATATACCCTGCGCATGTATATACAGTGGGGCAAAAAAGTATTTAGTCAGCCACTGATTGTGCAAGTTCCCCCACTTAAAATGATGACAGAGGTCAGTAATTTGCACCAGAGGTACACTTCAACTGTGAGAGACAGAATGTGAAAAAAAAAATCCATGAATTCACATGGTAGGATTTGTAAAGAATTTATTCGTAAATCAGGGTGGAAAATAAGTATTTGGTCAATAACAAAAATACAACTCAATACTTTGTAACATAACCTTTGTTGGCAATAACAGAGGTCAAACGTTTACTATAGGTCTTTACCAGGTTTGCACACACAGTAGCTGGTATTTTGGCCCATTCCTCCATGCAGATCTTCTCAAGAGCAGTGATGTTTTGGGGCTGTCGCCGAGCAACACGGACTTTCAACTCCCGCCACAGATTTTCTATGGGGTTGAGGTCTGGAGACTGGCTAGGCCACTCCAGGACTTTCAAATGCTTCTTACGGAGCCACTCCTTTGTTGCCCGGGCGGTGTGTTTTGGATCATTGTCATGTTGGAAGACCCAGCCTCGTTTCATCTTCAAAGTTCTCACTGATGGAAGGAGGTTTTGGCTCAAAATCTCACGATACTTGGCCCCATTCATTCTGTCCTTAACACGGATCAGTCGTCCTGTCCCCTTGGCAGAAAAACAGCCCCATAGCATGATGTTTCCACCCCCATGCTTCACAGTAGGTATGGTGTTCTTGGGATGCAACTCAGTATTCTTCTTCCTCCAAACACGACGAGTTGAGTTTATACCAAAAAGTTCTACTTTGGTTTCATCTGACCACATGACATTCTCCCAATCCTCTGCTGTATCATCCATGTGCTCTCTGGCAAACTTCAGACGGGCCTGGACATGCACTGGCTTCAGCAGCGGAACACGTCTGGCACTGCGGGATTTGATTCCCTGCCGTTGTAGTGTGTTACTGATGGTGACCTTTGTTACTTTGGTCCCAGCTCTCTGCAGGTCATTCACCAGGTCCCCCCGTGTGGTTCTGGGATCTTTGCTCACCGTTCTCATGATCATTTTGACCCACGGGATGAGATCTTGCGTGGAGCCCCAGATCGAGGGAGATTATCAGTGGTCTTGTATGTCTTCCATTTTCTGATGATTGCTCCCACAGTTGATTTTTTCACACCAAGCTGCTTGCCTATTGTAGATTCACTCTTCCCAGTCTGGTGCAGGTCTACAATTCTTTTCCTGGTGTCCTTCGAAAGCTCTTTGGTCTTGGCCATGGCGGAGTTTGGAGTCTGACTGGTTGAGGCTGTGGACAGGTGTCTTTTATACAGATGATGAGGTCAAACAGGTGCCATTCATACAGGTAACGAGTGGGGGACAGAAAAGCTTCTTACAGAAGACGTTACAGGTCTGTGAGAGCCAGGGATTTTCCTTGTTTGAGGTGACCAAATACTTATTTTCCACCCTGATTTACGAATAAATTCTTTACAAATCCTACCATGTGAATTCATGGATTTTTTTTTCACATTCTGTCTCTCACAGTTGAAGTGTACCTCTGGTGCAAATTACTGACCTCTGTCATCATTTTAAGTGGGGGAACTTGCACAATCGGTGGCTGACTAAATACTTTTTTGCCCCACTGTACCTGTGTATACTAGGGGTGCAACGATACACAAAATTCATGGTTAGGTTCGGTTCGATACTTTGGTGTCACGGTTCGATATTTTTTCGATACAAAAAAAATGTTCATGCCTTTTTATTAATTTGTCATTTATTAAATTTTCACGGCACATTGTGGTGCACATTCTGCACCACATCTCTGTGCGTTCATCATTTGTTTGAAGCCAGCTCACCTCCTGCAACCACTTTTCCGAGAATACGCGCTTCTTTTGTGGTTCGGACTCCTTCTGACATTTCTTTGGAGGTGGAGGAACACCAAAGTAATTGCTTAAAGGAGCTTCTTCGACATCTTTAAGAGTTCTAAACAAATGTCTGTCCTCCTCCAGAAAATCTTATGTACGCAAACACGCGTTGCAACTTCTTATCTTGTGCGTGTTTTTTATTTTGACAGCAAATGCGCACCTGCGGACCACTTATGTGCAGCCCTGGTTATTTAGCTTGTCATATTGCAGCCACAGAAATTCTTTTGTCCTTGAAACCATAAAGCTGCACTTTCTTTTTGCCTTATAGTCTGATTTGTCATAACCTTTCTGTTTTGTCACTTCTTCACCCTGACCTGTCTTATTTGGCTCAGCAGAACTAAAATATATATCCTGCTGCTTTTACACACGCACTCACATAACGCTCAGCGATTCTCTGCGCGATCAACCTCTCACATGTTTAAGCTTGCTGCGGGAGATTTCACTTGTCATGTTTGCATAGTAAGCTAACGATTGATAAGACGATGTCAGAGGAATTGGTGCGCAAATTATCATCACTCACCAATCAGTGCTGTTGCTCTCTATACACAGTTCGAGCGATTGCAAACTGAAAGCAAAAAACAAGCGCAAATTAAAACGCGATTTCAATATGTCACATATTGACAGTGGCTCACCGATGCCAATGACATAATTACCCAGCTACATTTCCGAAAGAATGCAAAAGCATTGACATATATTTTTCCTTCCTACGATAGGCCGACGGGCAGGGCAGGGCAGCCCGACTGGAAAAATCGCTAGCCCCGGGACGTCGGGCTAGCGATTTTGCGAGCCCTGTATCTGATTGAGGAATCACTCATCTTTGGAAAAGAGAGTTTATTACAGAGAAATGGCTCTTTCCAAAATAAAAGCTATACTATACGCTTAGTCCCCATAAGGAGAATCATGTGCTAACGGCTGTCTAAATGACTCGGGTAAAGTTTGTAGCATGCGTGCTTGTTGTTTTTGTCTGCTTCCACTTGTCTTTGCACCAGGATGATGTCGGCATAAATGTGCAGTCATATTCGTTGTGTTCCCACTAGTGCTGTCAGCGTTAATCTGAAATGAGGTTAACGCCACAACACGGCAAATCTCCGTTAACGAGCTACCGCGGATCGCCCCGTGCGTGGGGCTGGACGGCCAACACGTTAACGAGCTAACTGAGCTAACACACTAGTTTCCACCCATGTAATTGAGCATTGCTGGCACATCCAACATACTGTTTTACTTCAGTCCATGACACGCTTACCTTCAGGGTCATACGTCACATGAAAACCAAAATAGTTCCAAACGCCAGATCTGAATGAGGGTGGGGGAGGTTCAATTTGCCATGTTGCAACGAGAGCTTAACTTCTGTCTCGCTAGCTTGCCCTGCGCTCAGTGAATCTGTGTTCGACTACTCCGCCTAGGCTGCACTGTCGAGCGCAGATCCATTGAGCACTCAACACAGACAGCACCGTCAGAAGGAAAGTTGATAAAATAAATTAAAAATGTTATACTGTTCGATACATATGCGTACCGAACCGAAAGCACTGTATTGAACGGTTCAATATCGATACGAGTATCGTTGCACCCCTAGTGTATACCACACATGTATATACCTATACATGTGTTTCAAAGAAACAGTCCATTCACTGCCTTGTTCACTGGCTCCCAAAGGGCCTTTGTTTCCTCCGTAAGCCCTGACGCATACATCATTCTGCTGTATACTACTTAAAATCATGTGCATGCTGTACAGCAGGACTGGCTACCTAAAACACCCACTTAAGTTTTTACTTAAAACCACATTTTCACTAAATTGTTATTTGTGGTGTTACTATCTTAGAAATTATTCACAAGAACATAGACTTCATGAATAATAAAGCACAACTAAAATATTAACAAGGGAAACTTGTTAAGTGGACCAATGTACCAGTCTCCCTGTCTGACACACACACGCATACAAATCCATGCTCACAAAATTATTTAGACTACTTACTTTAGGTCCTGGGAAGGTTCTGCTCTTACATGTGACGTCTCTACAGAATGACTGAACACTACTCCTTCATTTCCTGCCGAGAGAATGAGAACGCATTACAAAAAGGAAAGCAACCACTGAACTCTTGAGTTATAAACTTAGCAGACATTTCAAATGCATGCCAGGGTGCTGAGATATTCTGTGTCAGAAACACAATTTCCTTCAAAAACAAGGTACCACTGGGTTGTCACTGTTACAAAGTATGTGTTCTTTGTGCTGACAATCAGAGTTGATTTAATGTTTAAAACACTTTAACCACAGGCATCATATGTCTCTCTTATTAACAAAGCAATTTAAAGTATTTAATTATATCTCAACCATCTTTTTTCTCTGTTTTCAGTATTTTTCTGTTCCTGCGTGTTAATAACAATAATAACCATATGGCATTACTTTCCTCCAAAAACAAAATTTCCTGATGCAAAATACATTCAAGCATGCAATTGATGTGCATGCTTTTTTCTTGTAAGAAAAGTCTGGCTCTGATATAATGCAATGTTTAACCCCCCGTGTGCAGTAGCCACCTTTGCAGCTGTGAACAGATGCTCATTTTTGGCTCTTGCTGAGACCACAGACAGCATGTTGGAATATCAGCACTGCTGCGAATTTAATACTGCATGAGGCTATCTTTCCCATTGGCAGGCACACAGATAAGAAACTGCATAGTCTGAGCTGTTTGATACTGAAGCAGCATATGCCAAGTTTAATTCTAGAAGATTCAAGGAGGTCCCGTAGGTAGGATGAGAACCTACATCTCCAAAAAGCTGCAACTGAACCCTCACAGGAGCTAAACTTGGAAGTTATTGTGTACTGTTGTATTTTTCAGTTAAATCTCACTTTCTGTGGTTCATTCCAGGGAACACTGAACTATGCCTATGAACTGCCAAGTAAATGAAACAACAGGGAAAATGGCAGATAAGGGCAAACCTTGCTTTGTGTTCTCCTGTTTGACTGTCTGCCTCTATGATGTTCATAACTTAGTCAACCATGCCACAGCTTCTGGCTGATATTACTTTTCCATATTATTGCTACTCTGTCTTTTCTACTATTGTTCTGCTCTCATGAAAACTTTATAAGCTTGCTTGATGACACTTGTTCTTGAACACAACAATCCTTGAACTATTTTTAAAGCGGATAAACTGAAATCAACTTTTCATACTGGGTTTACAGTTTCAGACGCGTCAACTGAGGATAAGCTCGGTATCACTCCAAACTTGCTGCCATGGTATTGGCTTGCATTGGCTGATTCATTATCTATTTACACCTTGCTACTGCAAAGGGTAGCGATATGTGGAAATATGATCTATCTTCATTAAAAAAAATACATCAATCTATAAATCTAAAATTTAAACAGTAGCACAGCATAACCCGGCAGACCTCAGTGCCTGAGCTGAATGAATGATGTGCCCATATTTGTATTCTTTTTGCTATCTACGCTCTTTTCGCTCATCTCCTTCAAACAGCAAATGGCAGCAACAGTGACCTATAAACCTCGATCTCCTCACCCTCCCCTTGTTCTTCTGCACCCTTATTCCTTCAGAGTGCCTCTAATGAACAAATTACCCAGGTTAGTGTGTGTACGTGTGCTAAGGTGTGAGTAGTTTGTATGAATTTGTGGTTTCGTAGCAATATACACTCAAAAACTTTTGGGTGTACATGTTGTATTACATACAGATTTTAAGTGTACAGGTGAACAGACACGAGCGGACTCATAATCTTCTGTCAGCTTCCATTTGATTTTCTCACTTCCAATGATTGAGAGAACACAAATGAATAAACGAGAGAGGCAAATAGATGATGCAGAGTGAGAGTATTTTCCCCTCTCACTTTTTCCATTTTTTAATTTGAGCTAACTACTTTCCCCCCAGTGATGCTTACATGCCATGTCACATATTTCTCATCCATCTGCCTCTTTACCCCTTCTGTCCGTGTCATTATTTTAATTATATATATATATATATATATATATATATATATATATATATTTTTTTTTTTTTTTTTTTTTACTGTATTCCACTGGCCTCTTCGTCAACTCTGCTAAAGCTGCTCTGCTTGCTGACCCGTAACTTGTTTGGCTGCACTCATCAACAGTACTCTGTTCAACTGCTT
Source organism: Neolamprologus multifasciatus (assembly GCF_963576455.1). Taxonomy (NCBI): domain Eukaryota; kingdom Metazoa; phylum Chordata; class Actinopteri; order Cichliformes; family Cichlidae; genus Neolamprologus; species Neolamprologus multifasciatus. Next base: position 13,091,819 of record NC_140444.1, read on the forward strand.
ATTCTGTGTCTGTATGTGTGTATATTCCTGTAACCTTGTTACTCAACATGAATAAGTTTGATTTTGCTGTCCACTACTGAAAATAAGCATGAAAAAAAAAGAAAAGAAATAAGTCCCTTATGAATTCAGCAACATGTATTAATTCAAATTGTACACTTTACATTTAGTATGTTATAGAAGGTGGGGAGAAGGTGCAGTGATGTCAATGTCTGTTTTATGCTTTTGTGTAACCCTACCTGTGACTTTGAGTTTCTCAGTACCGATGGTGATCTCTTCTTCATCTGCAGAGAACAGAACTCTCTCTCCATCAGCATTCCTCACCTCAAACCTCTGACACTGAGCCTCCACCATTTCTGAACCTGAGACAGTGGGAAAAACAGAATCATAAAAGTACATAAACCTTAGCATCTGGTATCGTTCTGCATTTATCTAAAGTATCTAATAGAACCGTTAGTTTAGCTTGAGCAGCCAAAGTGATTTGAGCTTTAAATCAGAAAATCCAAGTTTTGTCTTGCGAAGAGCAACAGCACTTTTCTACAATATGAATAGCCACATCTCGGTTAGAGGTCTTCTTGTGCATAAGAGAGAAAGGATTTCAATTCTCTTTTCACATTGGGAAAGGAGCGGCGGTGAAAACTCAGTGGAGTGAAATCTGGGGAGCGAAAATAAGACAAACTGCAGCAGGCTTGGAATGTTAAATGCAATGTCAGTGCAGGCTAGTGGGTAGTGGGTAGAGGGACATTATGCTTGGGAACGGTGCAACGAAACCCTGACTAGTGTGAGTACAGCCTAATCCAATCCAGGCTGCTATGTTTTAACAGCAGAGACCTGTATTACTAGCTCACCTTCACCTTGATTAAGCACATCTGTGTGTGTGTGTGTGTGTGTGTGTGTGGGTAGGGGATCGGAACAGTGAACATGTGCTGTGAGACTCACAAGAAGAAAACTCCGGTGTGTCCCATTTCGCTGTAGGTATGTTATGCATTAAAGTTTCAAGTGAGTCGTTGAAGAGTGACCTCTCCTTCCTTTTTTTCTGTTTCCCTGTGTGTTTGCCGCTTTCTTCTTCAGGTGCCGTGGTATTAAACAGAGTTTGGTTTTCTCAAGGCTGAAGTGCTCTGCCAGCCCAATCCATGGGTTGGCTTGGAAAGGATTTCCATGAAGTGACATTTCAAATCTGTAAACACTTTACTCCCCTCTGTAGTTTACTGAGACACTAACAGTGTCTAAGACTGTACAGCGTACCAAAATAATGATGACACTATTCACCTGAGAGCATAGTCAGATTCATTTCACTAATTTCATGCACAAAAACAAACTTATAGCTAAAATCAGGACTAAAGTTAAACACTTCTTATTTCTCTTCATCTTCAATATAGAAGTTATATGAAATGTGAGTTGAGACATACACGTGACTCTTTGCTCAGTCTAGCTTCAGTTTACCGTCTTAATAACTACCTCTCCTATTTCACCAGTGTCCAAAATGTGTGTACCCATGCAAGATTTTCTGTATAGATGGACATATTCTCCACTCTTATTTATCCTTTTAGGACCCAGCTGTGAAGTGGCATGCATGTTTCCATTTATATAGACTTTGAATCATTTTAAAGCATTTACTCATCAATGTGCTGACTTGATGTAATGTAACAAAGAAGTTGGGCTGCATATACTATGCTGCCCGGATAAAGATGATTTCTAATCTTGGACCTTAGTGGTAACATTTCACAATTCCTAATAATGAGGAAACAACAGCATAAATAGACTTAAAAAGTTTATTTAGTAGTGGCTTTTTAATAGAAATGTAAAACGTTGACAATTAAGTGCTAGGTAATTATTCAGGTGATTTTGTGATTTGGCCTGTGATTGGATGGCTTTCCATCCTTGCTGAATCTATAAAGAGGTCTCTCTCCATTTCATTCTATCCCTTTTCTTCACTGTCTAGGCTTCCTGGCTATTTTGTGTCAATTAGAAAGTCAGAGTGCCTTGTCAGTCATAATCAAACGTTATTAGCACCTATCAATCTGGGATTAAGCTCTATTTCTCGTCTCATTCTGACTGCCTTTATCCTGTCCAGCTCTATCTCCTTAAACCCTCTCACTCCTCCAGTGACTGTGTGAAAAAGCAATTGAGATTTGTGTTGTCAAAAGCTCACGCTAAAGTGAGGTGTGTATGAGTGTGTTACAAATATATGCAAAGACGTAGCAGATAGAAGGGAAGTTGGCAGTTAGAGGTGGGAGACGTATGCTGAGAGAGGAATCAAAGGAAGAAAAAGGAGGGTTTACGTTTGAGACGGAAAGATGAATAGAAAATGAAGCTAGTTTAAATTGGAGATGTGCTGTGCTAGTTGCTGTCTCAGGCATCTAGATGGTTCTCTTTGGCTCTTCAGCTCTTGCTCTATAATACATCTTGTAGTGCAGATTTCCAGTATGGGCGCACGTCAGCATATTTCCAGAGATTTGTGTTTTATTCACAGAAATTGCTCTTCTTGTCTTCTCAGTAGGGGTGAATAAAGGATTCTAAAATTGCAGGAGATGGGAAAGTTTAGTGATGGTGAGAACTTGGCCAAACGTAGTGAAAAGGAAATAAACGGAACCTGCTGATGCTCCTGACAGACTTTAGTAGTGCAGTGGCACCAGCAAAGACAATACAGAGGTATAATTGAAGTTACATAAAGTCTATTTACAGGTGAAAACAGCAATTGACAAATAGCCAGTGTTACAGTTTCATTCAAGATCTTTAAAAGGCAGTTTGCATGGAAGAGGAAATTCAGGAAATTGGACTTTGCATGAAAACTGTGGTTGTGATAAACTGCTGTGTATATATATGACTGCATCAAAGTACGAAACATTTTCGGACAGTGTTGAGATGACAGGATTGCAGAGTTTGCCGGAAGAGTTGTGTTTAAGTGAAACAATAAATGCACCCAATGACATTAATGCTCACTTCAAAACTAATAGGAAAAGGAAAAAAATATGTATAGTCAACTTAAAGCTCCGAGGCAACAACATGATGAGACAAAGTAACCAGAGGTTATTCAATTCAAATGATCGCTTAGAGGACTGACAGAGATTGGCAGCTATAGCTTGCAGAAACACCTCTCCTGAGTTGATGTATTTTATGCAAATGAAAAGTGATGTGGTGTAGCTAAATAATATGGCAGATGTATTGTGTGTTCAGGGTAACTTTTTTCTGCTGCAAAATATAGTGATTATGGCTTTAATAGATGTGACAGTCGATAACACTAGACTGTGAAATGAAAGAAATGTAGTTACTTTTAAAATGCATTGTTAGTGGCTGTTAGGACTAACATAAAAAGCATAAAAAAAGCACAGTATGCATCTCCTTAATTTCTAATAATTTCTAAACACTTTGAAATGACACAAGCTTTTTGCATTAACCTGCTAGGCTATTACCCAATGGTGTTATTTTAGGTTCCTTTCATGTTGTGCTTGTTTTTTCAAACATGTCTCCAAGCCTTTGGGTAACAAACAGAATTATCAAGTGAAGAAATATTTAGTTACAAACAACCTAGGGAGTACTTTTATAACTAGCTGATATTTGTTCATCTTGTTAGTGATCCCCAGTTAGAAAATGTTAAATCTGTGTAAATGAAGTGCATTTGAACAATTAATTTGCTCCTGCAAATGTCTCTCCCACTGATAACACTAAAGTAATTCTGCTGTCACCAATAACAGCACGACTCCTCGTTAGGCAGACATATTAATTGATGCACTGATTTAAATAATCACTTCCTGACAGGATCTCCTCTGTTGTCACAAGTGCCTCCCTCAGCAGGATCCTTCAGCAATAATAATGCTTTAAGAATACCTCACTGATGAAAAGAGGTGCTACAGATGAAATAATGGGGAAAAAAGCAGCAGCGCGTGTGTGATGAGTGTGCTCCTGAGTCATATCTGACTTGTGGAAAGACATTAATGTTAAGAAGCATGGTGAATGATTACGCCACAGACTGCTGTGTGTTACCTATACAGCAGCAAATAGGAGACAGGAAGGAATAGCAAGGGGATAATTAAGATAGTTCTGTTATTCTATTATTTATGTTATTATGATTTTGGTCAACCTACTCCCACAGACATAAAAAAAAAAAACCTTAAGGCGCCAGAGGCTACTAGATGGTTTAAGTCTGAAACTGATGTGAATCATATGCTATGACCTTTGCAGTCAACATCTCTTAACCCAACCAGGAATTACCTACCAGGAATATGACTCCGCTGCACTATAGCTCATTCTTATTGTCACATAGATATTTCCATTTTTTTTTTCACTATAACTGTCAGTTCAGTGTTCTGTCTTTGAAGTCCTGATTGGTGTTTAAAAAAAAAAAACCTTTAATAAATGTTCCACGTAGTAAAATTTTGAGTTCCCAATTTGTATTCAGTTATTAATGAATGGGGCACATTAAAGAGGTGCCTGTGTAACTTTTTTACTACTGCACATAATAGCATTGAGGCCATAATAAAGTTATATGGATTTGCTCTCCTGGATTTTTAATTCAAGCCTTTAAATTAGAGCTTCTAGCAATGAAGTGATATGGCGCAAGAAGAAACTGTAAAAGGCCTGAGGCATAGGTACAAAGAAGAGTATGGCGTAGCCAAGCAAACACTGCATGCATGGTTAATTTTCCCAAGCAGGTTAAGATGAATGTTTAATTAAAATCTCTTTTAATGTACTTTTTCATCATGCCATCCTTCCTCCACACCTTTCTTTACTTTACAGTCCTTCACTGATATTATTCACAATGTAGAATGACTTGAGTCAGATAAGCAGCTTTCTTCCTATAGTCCAGGCCATACTGATTTGACTTTGTGACTATGTAAATACCAATGACATTTTCAGCCAAGAAATCCATCTAAAATTAGATTGTTTTTGTCCTATGGCTTTATAGAGAAAGGTGACAATGGTTAAATCTCTACAGTTTTCCTAAGGTCAAGATTCTGTGAGTAAAAATAAGGTTATATGAGACAAAGTTATATAACTCATACTCAAATGTCTTTTTACTGCTTAAATGTGGGCTTTGGTTTTGATATTTCTCTGCTCACTTTCAATGCCTGGCTGGTTCTAGCTAATGGCTAGATCACTTTTCACCTTTTACGAATCGGAGTACAGCCTAGGAGCTTCAGGCAGGTCCTGTTCTACAGCTACACAGGCTAGACTAAAAGGTTAGTGGAATTTCAGGCATTTTCAGGCATTAGCGGGAAGATCTACTAAAACTGAGGCCACGCTACTTGGCCCAGAAAGATTTTTCCAGTAACATAAGGTACAAGACAGGGGCATTATTGTTGTACCTCCCACACACCTCCTTTATTTAATTGAAATTCAACCATTAAATGTCTTTGTGCATATCTAATTATTTATTAACATGCATCCTAAGGAAAAAAACAGAAAAACAAAAAAAAAATAAAAACCACCGCTATATCTATTACATGTGACACAAAAGTTTAGTTGTAGACACCAAAGAACATGTCAAATTATTCTTCTATCTATAGCAATGAATAGAAATGTATATGAAAAGCATTCACAGTGTTTTCCTTTATCATATTTTGTCATGTTACAACCTAACAAAGTGAAAAAGGTTTGCTTGAAATTCTTGCAAAATTATTAAAATTGAAAAACAAAAGCACAACACGTAGATGAGTAGCTGTTGCCATGCCACTCAAAACTGAGCTCAAATGCATGCTATTTCCACTGATCTTCTGTCAGATGCTTCCACAACTTCATTGGAGTCCACCTGAGGAAAATTAATTTAATGTGATTCGACATGATTTGGTCACAAGGTCACATAGTTGACATGTGTCAACTATGGGCATGTCAGAGCACAAATCAAGTCATAAAGTCCGAGGAATTGTCTGTAGAACTCTGATACAGGACCATAGTGAGGCACATATTGTGAGAAGGATCCAGAAAAATGTCTACAGCATTCAAGGTCAGAAAGACCTAGTGGTCAGTAAATGGAAAAAGTTTGGAGCCACTAGAACTCATCCTAGAACTGGGGCCCATAGTCAGAGAAGTGACCAAGTACCCAATGGTTATTGGTTACTCTGACAGACCTCCAGCGCTTGCTCTGTGGACAGAGGAGAACCATTTCTGCAGCACTCCAGCAATCAGGCCTCATCAATCAGTGGCCAGACAGAACCCAGTCCTCAGTAAAGGCATATGAGAGCCCACCTAGAATTCGACACCTGAAAAACTCTCAAACCATGAATAAAATTCTCTGATCTGATTAAAGACTGGACTCTTTGGCCTGAATGCCAAGTGTTATGTCTGGATGAAACCAGGCACAGCTCATCACCTGGCCATTATAATTTCCTAGTGTGCAGAATGGTGGTGGCAGCATCATGCTGTGAGGATGGTTTTCAACAGCAGGAACTAGGAGACTAGTCAGGGTCGAGGGAAAGATGAATGCAGCAATATACAGAGAGAACACTGATGATAGCCTGTTCCCGAGTACTCTGGTCCTCAGACTGGGGTGAAGGTTCGTCTTCCAACAGGACAATGACCCTGAGCACAGAGCAAAGATAACAAAAGAGTTTCTTTGAGAAGACTCTGTGAATGCCCTTGAGGGCCCAGCAGAAGCCCAGACTTAAACCTGATTGAGCAACTCTGGAAACATCTGAAAATGACTGTGTATCAGCGTCCCCTATCCAACCTGATGGAGCTTGATATGTTCTGCAACAAAGAATGGGAAAAACAGCTATGCAAATATTGTAGCATCAGACTCAAAAAGACTTTAAGCTGTAATTCCTGCCAAAGGTGCTTCAACAAAGAGCAAAAACTGACTGTGAATACTTATTAATCTTTTAATGTATTAAAAATATAAACATTTTTTATACATTTGCAAGAACCTTAAGCACTTTTTTATTATGGGGTATTGCGTGCAGAATTTTGAGGTGAAAAATGAATTTCATCCATTTTGGAATCAGGCTGTAACATGATAAAATGTGGAACAAGTGAAGCTTTGTGAATAGTTTCCGGCTACACTGTATGTCAGGCAAATAAGTTTGACAGAATTTCACTCATTAACTGTTCTAATTAGTTATTCAGACATGGTACAACTTATCAGTGGATTAAGATGAGCATTCTGTTGAGTGAGTCAGGCTGATATGCTTGTCAGCTCCCCTCCTGTCTGGAATGTCAAATTTAATGAATATTCAAAAGCCCAGTGGGTCCTTTTGTGAGTATTGCGAAGGGAACTGCTCCTATGGGGTAATTTTGCATTCTGCATTAAGCAACACACAATCCATGTCTTAAAATATTTAGTCAAATCTTGAGCCAAATGTTTCTTTGTTTTCGAACGGGATGTGGGAAGGACTGGTTGATTGATTGTTTCATACTGATTAAGTGATAGGGTGCATTTAGCTCCATACTTGCAGGTGAAACTACATTGCTCCCACCAAGAAAATATGTTTCTACTCATCACTTCTTGCCATCTGTTAACTAAAAACATAGGCTTTAACTTTTTAATGATAGCAATAACAAATAAAAGCTCTTGAAAAGAAAATCTTCAATATTACTGCATCTTACCGAGTTACTGAAAAACATCTTGCACTACTAAAGTACTTGTTGCATTAAAGCCATTTATAAATGCTGGTACTTGTCATGCTTCTCTCTGGGACCCATTTTATACACTAGCGATCACTTGATGAACCATACTCTAGAACCTTCATAGTGTCTTTGTTGCCATTTTTTGTCATTTAAGTCCTATCAGCTTCAATGTTACTGCTCTTCAGCTGTGAATCACATTGAACAGGCTTTATCAACAGTTTCTCTTTCAGTGAATGACACTTCAAAATGCTAGTATACAGCTACTTTTTATTCCCATAATATACAGAATGACAGTTGACCTTACTTTTATCTGACAATTTTGCTGCTATGAGTGACATCTGCAATTGTTAAGTGAAGTTATGCGCATATGAGCTAGGATTTGCCAAAAAAGTCCTAAGACACACATGACACTGTTGTGGATTATTATTATTACCCATGCGTTACGCGCTTGCATGTCACGTCTACTTGAGTATCAGTAAAACGGAAAGAAAATTGACTTGCCTGTGACAAAGTAGCCAAATACTTACTGCTTAAGGGCTATATTTAGCTACGCATGATGGCTACAATATGGCCACTAGTAATGTTGGCAACCAGTCATTTGAACAAATTTCACAATATGATTTATTGCAAGAAGTAAATATTTCAGAGACACACACTACATATTTTCTTTGAAATATTTAAAAAAAATGCTTCTAATCTAATTAAAGTATAGAAAATAATATATAAATAAATGAATAAATATTTGATTAATGAGCAATTTAAAAATATTAACTGATCTTTCATGCTTGCTAATGACCATTTTTTGTTTTTAAATATTAACTATCCATAGAGCAAATATGAATGAACATATAAGCTATCAGGATTTTTTCTTTTAGGTTTTTCCTGTTTCATAATTTAAATATGTTATTTTCATTAAATTGGTGACAACTGTGCACAAAAAAACAATCTGGGGATAAAACAGCTTCCTGTCTGACAGACGCCAAGTGGTCAGACTGGGCAGCATCACCTCATCCCCCATCACACTGAACACTGGTGCTCCAAAAGGGTGTGTACTGAGCCCTCTCCTGTACTCACTCTACACCTATGACTGCACAGCCACTAACAACTCCAACATCATTGTGAAGTTTGCAGATGACATTACAGTGGTGGGTCTTATCACCAACGGTGATGAGACGGCTTACAGGGAGGAGGTCAGCGCCCTGACCCACTGGTGTCAAGACAACCATCTCACCCTCAATGTCGCAAAGACAAAGGAGTTGATAGTGGACTTCTGGAGGCGCAGAGAAGTACACACCCCCATCACCATCAACGGCGCTGCTGTGGAGAGAGTGAGCAGCTTCCGCTTCCTTGGTGTACATCTGGCGGAGGATCTTACGTGGTCAGTACACATAAACAAAACAGTGAAGAAGGCGCAGCAGAGCCTCTTCTTTCTCAGGAGACTGAAAAGATTTGGCATGAACCCCCACATCCTCAGGACCTTCTATCGCTGTGCCATTGAGAGCATCCTCACTGGATGCATCACCACCTGGTACGGCAACAGCACCGCTTACAACCGCAAAGCTCTCCAGAGAGTAGTGCGGTGCTCTGAACGGGTAATTGGAGGTGAGCTTCCCTCCCTCCAAGACATCTACAGGAAGCAGTGCCTGAGGAAAGTGGGGAGGATCATCAAGGACTCCAGTCACCCCAGCCATAAACTGTTCAGACTACTTCCATCAGGAAGGAGGTTCTGCAGCATCCGGTCCTGTACCAGCAGACTGAGAGACAGCTTTTTCCATCAGGCCATCAGACTGCTGAACACGTCATAGACACCTCACCCTTACTACTGGAACTTCAACATTATACACTACATACTGTACATTAATGCCACTGTTTTGCACATGTCTCAACTACCAATCTCTGTATATTTTTATATATTTTATTTTATTGTTTACTCTATTTAATTTGTAAAATATGTATACACACACACACACACACACACACACATAGAAAAACATATTTAGTATACACATCCAGTACAACACGTTCTCACTCCCAAAGCGTAACATTTTACGCTAGGTGACAAATCGTCATTTTGATTGTTTTACGTTATTGTATTTTTGCACAACTCTGTTGCTTGTGAAGCTCGCACACAAGAATTTTAACTCGCATGTACTGTACCAGTGTACCTGCACATGTGATGTGGCAATAAAAGTGATTTGATTTGATTTGAAACATACAGAAAACGTTTTTTCTTTTGACTGCAAGTACAGAAACATTGCTCTTCTTGCCTTTTCAGTGGCAAAGCTTTAGATGACCTTCTTATTAAAGTCAGGCATGTTTCTGACGAGTTTTACTCCATGGGGAGCACAGCCAGAGCATTAAGACGATCCTGTGTCATGGTGTTTCTCAGGAAAGGCTTGATCCTTTTCAAAAGCAGAAAAGTACCTCTTGGATTCAGTTATTGTCAGGAGTGTGGTGAGGAGAATCTTGAGAAAACTGAATGTGTCTGTGAAAGTGCTCTGTAGGCTGTTCTTGATGAAAAAAAAAACACTGATACCAGGCACAGCAGCACTATGTTTTGAAAGCAGCTCTTCATGCTGAATGCAGAAGAACCGTTCCATGGCATGCTTCAGGATTGCATCACACGCCTATCAAAAATACATCACAAGATTAAATATGCATTCAATCTTTTTAGATGGAAGAAATTCTACCTGAACACATGCCCATGTCCGTGTGAAGTATATGAGTCATAATGTGTAAGCACTATTATTCACACACTTTAAAGTATGTTTACTTTTTAGTTGTTTTGTTTTTAACTTAACTCAATATTGGTCATTAATGAATCATTGTCTACATAGTCATTTTATTACATTAATCATTTTTTCCTATTATATATTATGATATATTTTATACAGAATATATGTCCGATGTATGAAGATGACAAAATAATCTTACTAATAATAATAATTGATGATTTAAAAAAAATCTGCATCACAACTCTAAAGCCAGTCTCTGCTGTTCTACTAGTCCCAACAAATAACATAAATTTAAGTTCTTATCAGATATTCATTCTTGTTTATTTTATATAATATTTCTAAGTAACATCAATTTTTTCTGTTGGATGCTTGTGTTGTGTATGTTCTGAATTGCAAAATTGATCCTGAATCTTCCATCCATCTTCTTCTGCTTATCCAATGCTTCAAAGAATATAGATATCAATAGGCTGAATAGTTTCAGTGGTCAAATAGTTCCAATGGTCTTTATTGTCCCCAATGGGAAATTAATTTGCAGTATGTCCACACATCAAACAACAAACACACACACAAAAAAATTGTAGTATATCATATGTTGCATGATCTTGAAGAAGAATGACAGGAAAAAGTCAAATTCTCATGTTCAAGGATCCTCACAAAGCCTCCAGCCTTTCAGAAAACCAAGGTTAGGAAAAGGTTATAAAAATGTGTTTTTTTGCTTGCGAGTTACGATGAATTGGGCAAGCCAACAACTTTATCATGTTTTATAGGAGACAGTAGCTTTCGTTCAATATTATAATATAGTATTTACTTTAGAGCTTTGGTTTTGAGTTTTTGTGGGGCTCATAAATTGCTCCTGTAATCAACATGCTGTCCAACAGCTCAATCTAGAGTTTCAGTGACTGAGGGTTGGGTCTTGTAGAAGTAGGGTTCTTGTTTGCTATTGTTATGTGGTTAATGTAATCTCTTTTTAGTTTATCTGAGGCTCAGGGTGATAAAATAATTCACCTTTTAGTATAAAATTTAAGCACTGATTGGCTAGGTTTGGATTTCTCTAGACCCCAGTGCTGAATGTCGGCTAGTCTGAGAAGACATACACTATATTGCTAAAAGTATTTAGTCCCCTACCCAAAACATTGATTTAAGGTGTTCAAGTTACAGGTGTATAAGATAAACCTCCTAGGCATGCAGTCTGCTTGCATTTGCCAAATAATGGGTCACTCTCGGGGTCTCATTGGTTTCCAACATAGTGCCGTGATAGGATGCTACCTGTGCAACAAATACAGTCGTGAAATTTCCTTGATACTAAATATTCCACAGTCAGGATAGCCCCATCCTGTTCCAACATGACTGCCCCCCAGTGCACAAAGTACAGTCCATGAAGACATGGATAAGCAAGTCTGGTGTGAACTCAACCCGACAAAACACCTTTAAGATGAATTAGAGCAGTAACTTCGAGACGGGCCTTCTCCCCCGGGTCTGCCTGCACAAATGCACTTCTGAAAGAATGGTCAAAGCTTCCCATAAACACATTCCTAAACCTTGTGGCCTTCCACAAGAGTTGAAGTTGTCACAGATTCAAAGGGTGGGCTGACAGCATATTAAGCCTTTTGGATTAAGAATGGGATGTCCCTCCCAGCCGAATACTTTTGGCCATATATGTTAGATAACATAAGCCTACCTGCAAATTACTTGAAACCCAATATAGCAGCTAGTGAGAAGACAAAATGTACCTTGCTTGCTTGTTCTCTGTCACTAGCAACATACTGACTAGAGCACTATTAGGTTTTGTTTTGCAGTCCTTGTGTGTTTCAGTATGTATTATGCCAGTAGTTTAGTAGTGATTAGTGGGCTCCATTCCTAAAGAAATGTGATTCATTTTGTCTTTTGTGGAAGGCCTGTTGTTCTTCCCATCTGATGTTTGTTATATGTAAGAAACATCATAAGGAATGAGGAATGTAAATGGACTACTCTCCCGGAGTACTGAAAGCACTGTATACAACATGCCACATTCACACCTGTTCTTGCAAGACTCTAAACTGAGTGCTTTTCTAACGACATTCACACTCCGATGGACGCATCGGAGAGCAACTTCCATGGACACTATCCATGTGTCTTTCCTTTATTACCTCAAGTTAGACTGCAAAAATGATCGTTTCCTAATACCTACTTTCACATTAGGGTAGTGTTGCAAATTTTAATGCATAAGCAGGCTTTGGTTAGCATACACAAAAATAAAGAAATAAGTTAAAATAAAAATGTTTCTTTTGACTTGAAAGTCAACCACAATAATTTTGAGATATACAAAGTAATATGTGACAGTGTTTGTGGAGTGAAAGAATAAAAGTGGCAGAGCAGGGGGGAAATAGAAAGCAGCTGCATTATTTTGGCCCTTTGAAAGTAAACAGCGTGCAACATGACCATGATGCAACAGCAGGAAACAAGAGGGTCACCATATCATTTGAAGTGTTTCTACCAAAGACAAAGACAGGCCCTCTGGTGCGCCACAGCTCAGCTTAAATCTCTTTGAGGTATTTTTTCGATGTTTTGTAACAAACAGACACTGTTAAATCTGGAAAGAAAACATACAGAGGGTACTAGGGAGAATGGGAGGAACTGCACTGCAAAGCAGTTTTTAATTCAACTTCTGAATTTGCTACAGGTGGGAGGATGAGATTCATGCACGGAGGGACACAAATTATTTATTTAGAGTTGATTATAGTCATTAATATAGTAAGAGAGGAGAGAAAGCGACAGAGGGAGAGATAAATGAGTGCCATTTGTTATCTACATTAATCAACACGATCTCTGGTGTCAAGGCTGTGGGATGGAGGGAAGATGAAGTGGTAGAAGTGCTGATGAAAAGACATGCAAAGGTTGTGCCACACAGCTATACATATTTCTTTGTAATTTAAAGCTTCAAACACAACCAAACAGCTACTGCCAGGCTTAACACAATTAGTGATGTTAGTAGCTTGGGGCAGGCTATGCGTGAAAACAGAACTTATTATTCAGTAAACAAAATATATAGAGTATATATTCCTCTACACTTTATATTCAGCAAAAGATCAACTGAGGATTTATGTTTAAGGTAAATGTGATGTAATCAGTTCTTGTATTTTAAAAAAAAATGCCATGATTTTACTCTTTTCCTTGTCTTGGTTGGGTGCTACTCTCTTTAAAAAATGTGATGTTTACCGTAAAACCATCACACTGAGCAGTGCATGTCTTCACACAGCCTACTTTTGAAGACTTATAATCAATATATATCTATAAGTATATGTTCATGACTTAGGCATCAAACACATATCAAGGTAAATGTAGCATGAATGTGAAGTTGATATATGACTCTCATGGTCACAGACAGATTCACATTGAAACAGCTAGTGTAAAGAATTTCAAACTGACGGCTAATCCAATGTAAACAGAGCTAACATTTTACAATGAAGTGTGGGCCCTTGATTTGTTTTTTTTTGTTTTTTTGCAAACTAAAAGTTTTATTGATATTATATTTCACACACCAGCTAAAATTAGAACAATTAATTTTAAGCAAGATGATGGCATATTTACTTATTAAACACATATTAATGTCATAGTTCCTAAACACCACCTCTCTTAGAAATGATTTTATACAGATGGAAAATGGTGTGCTAAGAAAAAGTGAATAAAGAAATATTATATAGCTTATAAAATATAACACATATAAAGTTTTAATTATTTCCCAAAGAGACACTTTTTCATCTGGTTCATGCCACCAAGCAGCTTTTTGTGGATATTTTATTGTCCACAAATAACAAATGTCTATTGTTTATAGCTCCATCCACTGCATAAACAATAAAATAATCTTGTAGCTTTTATAATGTTCTCTTCAAGGCATAGTTTACCAGGGAAAATATTCTCCAGTACCCATAATGTTGAAGCTACAAAACATGGACAAAATAAAAAAATGTGTGCCATATAATATAATGCATCCCAATAAAACAACACTATACGCTATTACATGTGACAAATTTTCTCTCTCTCTTTTTCTAAGAGTCTTAGAGTTGTGACTATATGCCCGTCGGGCAGTTAGTCAGATGCGAGTCTGGGTTTTGTAGAAATCTTTTTATTTTTCTGTTATTTTTTTGAAATGTCTACCATACCCGAGTAAACAAACCCACAAAGTATATCATTTAGCCATGGATACAATCTATATTGTAATAATCACCACTCCTAAATAAAACTGAAAACATGACAGGCATTATAAGTTTTTTCATTTAGCGCAAATATTTATGTGGGTCTTGACTGCTGCAGTTGTTTTGATTACTAATTGGCTTTATTAAATCCCAAAATTGTCACTAACTTATTATAATAAAAAAAATCATAAGCTATTCAAGATGTCTTTATTGAAATTGGAAAATATTATTAAATCCTGCAGTGCTGGAAGCAAGGAGAGAACGCTGATCTTTATAATACAACATAGCTGTTATTTTATTATTGTGTCCAACCACCAACAGCTTGAAGGCCATAATTCAGTGGTGCAGAAGAATGACTTCGTATGGTCCATTAAATCTATTCCTCGGGGCATGCCTACACATATGAGCAAGTTACGAAAACAATATTTGCCATATTGAAACCCAAACTGTATGCAGACAATTACACTTTGTGCAATTAAAGTGCAATCAAAAGGATAAATGACAACAATGCCAGTAAATCCATGCCTTTATTGAGTCTTTGATGGTCCCTTAAGTGTATTACAGTTTGTTAATGTGCTGCTCTATGTATTTTTAATTGCCTCATTATAGCCATTGATTTGATCTTCGAGCTGCAGCAAAATGAGGAAGACGTGCTGTCTGAACTTTGCTGGTTGGGTGAGGGGAAAGTCATATGTAGAAACAGACTATTTGGTATCTTTGTATTTCTCATCGAGCCAAGCCAGGAAGATCTCTCTTTAGCCGATAATATGATCCCTGCTTAATATGATTGTTATGTACGTCATTTGTTTCTCAGAGGGGGATTTGAAAAGATGTAGATTCATAATTAGACTGTGTGTAATGGAACAATTGAATTTTATGCAAGGCTTTGCAAGTTCTCATTCCGCACACTAATCAGAAACCAATTTTAGCTGGCATTCAACTGTTTAACTACCATGGAAACACCATGTTACTGAAAAAGAATGAAAGCTTATTTTTTTTAAGTTTAACAGCTATATAATTTGTAAGGCCAATAATGCAGAGCTAAGTGCAATAACTCTTACTTTCTATAACAAAATTCCCACTAATTTTACTACAAGTTGTTAATTATCATTAATATTCTGTATGGCCTTTGCCTTTTAGCCCTCTAATTTTACTGCTTTGATAAGCCACTTTTTGAGCTACTTCAGCCAAATGCCAGAGTGATTCTGCTAAGATAAAAGGGAACATAATTAGTATAAGAAGGTAAAGATAATGAAGTGATAAATGCAAGTCTGAGTTTAGATGAAGGTCAGTTGGGAAATCATTGGTTTAATATGAGATGGAGGTCCATGCATGTCCAAAACGTGAAAGGTAAAAATAACACAAGAAAAAGTAAGGAGAACGGCAAAAGAAAGAGGCGTGTGTGTGAATTAAAGGATGTAAAGGGAGGTGGAAAGAAAGAAATTTGATATTGAAAGTTTTTTATTAAAAAAACAGACATGTAAGCAACTTTTCACCTGCAGAACAGTTTTTAATGTGCTCTTTCTAGATCAAAGATTTTTCTTCACCCAAGACTAACTGTGACTGAATAAGAATATTAGCAAGAGCAAGAGCAGCAAGAATATAAGCTGTAATATATATAGAGAGAGCGAGAGAGAGCTACAGACAAATGCAGCCACATTGGTAATGAGCGCTATCAGTACCTTTGCATCAAACAGCACAACACATGTAGGAAAATGAAAAGTCAATAACCAGAACCTAAATGTACACCCACATAAGTTGTAATGAATGCCAGCTTTTCCAATAGACAGATGCACAGGTAAATTAAATGGAAAATGTGCTGTGAACAATAATTGAGCTGACCAGTTAATGTAGATGTCAATATTATAGATGCAGTCTTTTATTTGTGTTTAAAATTTAGGTCACAGACATTTAAGAGCGTTGCATAATATTTCAGAGAAAGTTGTACATTTTAATTGTTGTACACTTCAACAAAAAACACACTTCCCAGCTTACGTGAGTTTCGAATAACTTTTACTTGTTTCCTTTTGTTCAGGTGCCTGCAGTGTGCAACTTGGCTGCACTCTGCAGGCTGCGTACAAAATGACACACACTTCATAAACATTTTGAAAGTTGTATGAATCATAAAATGTCCTCTATACTACAGTATACTCCTCTGTACTACACAGAGGAAAGAAGCTCCTACGTCCTCTGTACTACATCTTATCAAACTCCCACAGGCAATACTATGTCCACTTACACGACTTGGAGAATATGCAACACATATTAACAAATATGCATTAACAAATTACACTACATTATTTTTTTTCGCAAATGTCCAACATGAATGTGTTCTTTACATTCAATGTAGTGCATTGGTCTAACGTATTCATTATTCATCTGTGTCCCTGTGTTTATAGAAATTCTCTCCATTTTTGCTAATTGGAAATACAAAAACACAACCACATTAGTATAACGTGGGTGCATTCTGCAGACCCCTCCTCTCCTTCCTGCACATCCCACTCAAAGAAAGCCTAAGCTGCCCCAAGTGCCTGTGTGAGCTTCACTCATGCAGGCAATAATTAAAATTAGTTTACTGTCTGTCAGACTGCAAATGGCCAAGATAATAATAGCAGTAATAAGCCCAGACAATAAAAATAATAACTGGGAGGTGGGATGTCCATTAATGTGTATTAACATGCCTTACAATTCTATGGGTCCCACACTACCACCACTACAGGGTAATTAAAGGATTTGGTTCTATACAATGTATAACAATGTAAGAATAAGCTCTTCTTTTTTTGCAATCAACCAACTACGACCACTTTCTCTGTACTGATTATAAGGTGCTATTTTATATAAGTAATGTACACATTCTCAACTTAACTCAACCACTCACAATGCAATAGGAAATATTCTTTCATGCTGCACAACTGCTTCCACGATGCTGTTTAGACACCACTCCACAGCCTGTAATGTTGGAACATGATCACTTAGGTGGGTGAAAGGGTATGGCTTCAAAACTCCAAGTTCACTCATCATCTTTATGGTTGGCCATTGAGAAGACAGAGATGACAGGTTCTCACTCACATTAACGAGCTGACAGCAACACAGCGGATGAGAGGGGATGGAGGGATGAAAGAAAGAGGGCAATAAAACGGAGACGAAAAGCCCAAGGCCAACAAATGTACTCAGATCTTCTCAATCAAAAGATGAGGCTTCAGGAGGTTGCAAGCTAAAGGTAGAAGAAGGGCTGTGTGTTTTGTACGGTATTTCTCATTTAAAATATGACTAGTTACATAATATGAGCGCTACCTGAATAAATAATATTTGTTTTAACATCACAACACATTTTTTTTCACCTAGAGCTAATATATGACTTTGATTATTTATCCCAGTCTTGCTATCCATTCATTTTTAAATGTTTGGAGCTTAGTTTTTGTTTTTCTTCTGTGCAGATTTAATAATCCAGTATATAATGAGGTGTCAGTGTACCTGTGTCTGGATATTAATGCACTACTCCAAACATTTGTGGCCATTTTACCTTTCCATACCACTAACCATGATGAGCTTGTACCTCTTGTACAAGCTAAAGCAAGCTGTTCCTCTGGTGAGTTTTAGTGATGAATACTAATAAGGAGGTTGCTCAAGTGGAACTTTTCTGCTTCAGATTTGGCAAGTTTCTGGTGAGTGGAAATAACCGCCTTACTTTAAGAACTGCTGAGAAGCCGTATGAAGAGAGTGAAAAGAAAATGAGGATAGAGAGGATGAGTGTTTGTTTTTGTATTTGTGTGTTTTGAGTTAATTCTGGTGATGAGTCAACACAGAAGCAGCAGCAGGATGAGACCAAACGGTTGTGCTGCTAGACAGAAGAAGCTCCTCAAGAAGATTCACTCCGTCCCCTCTTATGTTATTAGTCAGTCTGTGAGAACTTCAAAATGTGATCATATCTGTGGGTTTTTTTTTGTTATGTGGTTACTGCTAGAACTGTGTTTAAGGATTCGAAGCAATAAGCCAGGGGTGTCGAACTTTAGGCCTCGAGGGCTGGTGTCCTGCAGGTTTTAGATCTCACCCTGGGACGACACACCTGAATCAAATGGTATAAATAGTTCATTACCAGGCCTCTGGAGAACTTCAAACTATGTTGAGGAGGTCATTTAGCCAATTAATTCAGCTGTGTTGGATCAAGCATGGAAGCATGGAGTTTGACACCTGTGCTCTAAGCTGTACCTGCAGTTTAACTGTACAAGTGTGTGTAACAGAGGGCAAAAAGTACATGTCTGACCGAACCTGACCACTGACCACTGTAAACAGCCTGACTAGGCTGGTTGCAGTGGGTTCTCTAGCTGTATAGTTTGAAAACTGGCTGATTCTACTGACTGCAAGACAGGCACACGGATACTTATTCAGACACACATAAGCATTAACATGCTTTTCTTAGTGAGGAAGGGAGCTTTAGGGGGAGTTTTCACAGGAGGAGGTGATCTGTCAGGAATTTCAAGCCCTTGAAGTGTCAGAAATGGAAAGTCTGTGTATATCGATACTGCAAGTGCCCGGACGACCTACAGGAGATGAATATCTATATGCTGCATTAACATCAAATGGAAGACTTTGGATGAGAAGTTTCTGCCTCAAAATACCATTTATGTCACCTGTCAGACTGCAAATGATGTTTCATGTCTGCAGCAACCTGAATTCTGGCATCACCACCAACAACCCAAAGTCAAGTCTTGCTTTTAAAACACTGGTCTTCTAGGTCTGAGAACTGAACCAATATAGACTTGCCAACAGCTCCTTTGGAAGATATAGTAAAAGTTATTTCCCTATACCTTATTTGGTCTGTGACCTGGTAATTCTGTCATTATGGTTTAGGTTTTAGTTTTACTATTATTGGTCTTATAAAAAAAGAAGAAGAAAGAAAACAAAACATAATACTGATCTCGTGAATTGATTCATTTTAGAAGAAAACAGATGATCAAATTGTTGCTTTTCGGATTTGGCTACATTGTGACATTTGAAAGTCGCTACCATGAGAGGACACAGTACTTTGGTTTATTCTTTGGTTACACGTACGCCCCAGTCATCACATCCAGTTTTAAAATGCCACAAAGTATCTATTGTGAACAAAACCAAAATGAAAAATAATTAAAAATAGATCCTTCTGTGTTTTCCATGTTCCACAACCATAATATATAACAAAAATAATTAGTTTTTCAAAAAAAGCAGGAATTGTATATTAGAAGAACAGAAAACAATGAATTGTAATAACATAAATAATAACATAAAATAACATAATAACATAAAAAACTGGCCAGGGCCTTCTGTGATCTATTTTTAATTTGATTCTGTGCCAAATATTTTCAGTGGCTGACTGGTCTAGACTGCAGCAGCAGGTTTAGTTTTTACCAAAGAGACATGCCTTTGTAAAAGGTTCAGTCCTGCTATAATGGGCAAGGCCTTCGCTTAAACTTGGCCTTCTAGTCATTTGGAGGGTACCACATACTGATCCAAAATGTATTTATATTTCCATATCTTAGCAACAAGATTCTCAGTCTTCTGTTTTAGAATGTGGATCACATGTAAAATTAGGACATACATAGTTGTCACAAAAGACTATATTTTATTTTTTTTTAGAAACACAGTTGCATATCAAAATATGATGTCAGCTATATCTTGTATAAGCATGAAAATGGTGCCAATCATATCTTACATTACGTTATATTTTGGAATCAGTGCACAGCCAGACCTCATCAAACATTTCATTTAAACCAATCAGACCGAATCAAAGCCAAGGAACAGGGTTACCTACTCTTATTCTAAGTTTTAGGGGATAAAAAATGCCATGGGGTTAAAGACACTGGGAATTGGGTCAGTATTAAATTGAAAAGTCACACAATGAAAGACTTGGGAATTTATATGGCAAGTAGCAGGACCTTCAGTCAGATTTTTCCTTTTAAAAGAATCAGCATTACAAACTTTGGAGACGAACTAGCTAAAAAAAATTCTTTTAATTTAATAATATTGTTTTTTCTTTTTTAGATATTACATTGACGTTGACCTCCCTACACTGGTCAACTACAGAAAGATAAATATGACATCCAGACCAGAAAATAAATTTAAAAAACATATTTATCTTTATGTATTAACTTATTGCTTTATGGGTATAGTTTCCCACAGCTTTTCATTCATGACCTTTTTAGTGAGTCCCCTGAAACATGCTATATAGACTACATGTCCTTTGTGTTCTGTATTCCTGTAGGACATTCACTAATTCAATAAGAGCTTGGAAAGATGATATAGTCAAGACAAAAGCCCAAAAAGCCCGGCTCTCAGCCTCAGTGAAACACGCCAATGGAAACAGATAGCATTCGGTTTGCAAAACAGAAAGCAGTGGAATGCATTTAGGAATTCAAGTACAAACAATGTTTTAGAGAAATGATCCGGTTTGGAGGTTGTTTAAAGAGAAAAACTTGTATGTCTTTGGTGTATGTCTTACCCACAGTTAGCTGACCAGTCAGTTGTCCCTGTTCATTCCGAGCATTGACAGTCACATTTCTGTCTGACTGGAGGATCAGGGGACTGTCCTATAGAGAAGAGGAGAGAGAGATGACTAAAAGAACATCAAAATGTAGATTTATTGGACTCTCACAAACATAACCACGAATACCAAAATAGCTTCATAGTTTTCATTTACACCTATTTACTTTACTCTCTGTCTGTGCCTTGTGGGCTCTTGCTTCTCTGGACACCTTTCAACCAACCAGCCAGTACTGTCATAACTTGTATCAACTGTCACAGTTCACTCTTGACTCCCTCTCCTCTCTGCCAGCACTGGATACTTTGCACTCAATTTACATAATCCATTCAAAATGGCATCCATCTGTGATTGTGTTTGCTTGTTTTGAATTGTGTGCCTGCGAAAAGCCAATTATTCTCAACCTAAATGATATAAATACAGCTGTGACCCTGACCTCTGCTTTCCTCTTTTAAAGTCTGACTGGGCCACGCGCTGACGACTTTGGTTTACATTGAGTGGATATGTGTTGCAATGAATGCAAACCTGATGTCTGCCATTTTCATTGGCTTACAAAAACAATCTAACATCGCTCTCTCTCTCTGTCCTTCTCTCAGAGCCACCTCGGCTGTCGCTCCCAGCCCTTCCCAGTCTGCTGACTCTTCCCACTTATATACTTAACCAAGTTTCCACCTCTTTCATTACATCTCTGCACTTGCATCATTTTCTTTTTTTATTCTCTTCCTCTTCCCCGCGTCTCTCACTCTTACCCTTTAAATTGCTTATTTGTTTTGGCTGCATGAAATGAATAGCTCACAGGTGACCCAATTTCTCTGTTGATTTCCCCAAATTAATATCTTGCTGCATTCTGGTCTGAATTCCAAATGAGTATTGTGTTAAAATTGGAAAGTCGTTGATCCGTTGAAATGGGGGGGGAAAAATCCCCCCCCCCTCCTTTTCCATCCTCTTCTGACTGAATCTCCCTCGTTCACCCACCCATTCTCTGTCGTGCTATTTGTTATGGATGGATATTTATTGTTCTGCTTATGCAAGTGAAGACCAAATTCCTAATATGTCACACCTGTCTGTGTTCTATTTTAGAGCATCAGGGGCTCCTGGGAGTCACAAATGCACACATGAATGCTGCATGAACATAAGTGTTATGGGTACACAAAGTTATGAACAGACACACAAACACAAGACAACATGTGGCAAACAACGTTTGTGTGTGACTGTACACCTCACATACACACTTTGATAAATGCACATTCTAGATATGAACACATGCAAACATTAACACCTGAAAGGGCACTTAGGTGCAGTTCAAAGCACTCAAGCTTGTGTGCATGTGTACGCAGACACACATAATCCACTCATACAGACTCGGGTAACAAATTTGCCAAACAACAAATGAGTGCTCCACTCAGTTTATTGTGCAATGCATCTCTCTTCTATTTCCTAACACATGTACGCTGGATTAATTATTTTCAACGGGGCGTGTGATAGGCTTCACTGTATTATCTTTCCACTCTGTTAAAAGCGAAGGGTGCTTTGAAAAGTATGACAGATGTAATATGCCTTGAATCATTCCAGCTCAATGGGCGGTGTGGACGAACATGCCTGGTCTTATTGTGTTAGCGCAGGACTCTGTCATTTTAAAGCGCAACCATTGATGGGAAGTCTTATTCTATTAAATGCTTATATACAAATCTATGGATATAAGGTTTCCAAATAATGACTACATGTTAAACAGTTGCTAACGTCTTTATATGACAGCTGAATGTTGCCCACAATGTATGAAAAAGTAACAATACTGGCTTGTCCTTCTTGATGAGAAAATTGTCAGTTCCCCCTAAAAGACATTAGCAGTAATCAAAGACTGAAAATCAAAAGCTTTTTGTCACTTGCATTTCTAATTCTATTAAAATAAGATCTTTTATTCACTCATTTGACACACAATACCCCAGTGTGCAGCCTTTATTATCTCTGTAGAAAATAAAGGCAACATTTTTACAATGTATTATCTACCCATAGCGCCCACTGTACTAGTTCAGAGCATGTTCCTACCATCTGAAGAACGCTCTACAGACGCAGTCTTCAGATAATTAAAGGCCCATGGCAGCTGCTTTATAAATACTCAACCTGCTGTTACTGTTTGCTTCCCTTAAAGCTACTAAGGCAGTGCTGCAGATCAAGTTTAAGAAAAACCTCAGTTTCAGCAATCATAGTTCATATTTAGTATGAATACTAATTGAGTTACCATTTGGTGATGTTCAGCTTTGCCTATCGCCCAAAACCTATGCCACAAAAGCACACAAACAGCAAACAATAAGAGCTGTTTGTCTCTTTGCTAGCAGTGACACCTAACACTGATCAAACTAGCTCTAATTTACCCAGAACAAGAAAGCACCACTAGTAGCCTGAACAGTATAAAGAACAATTATATGCAAAAACTGGCTCCTTTAAATATGAGCTAGGCCTCTAGCAATAAACAAATAAATAATTTTAGTCTTGTTTGCATGGAAAAATACACACATTTATCCTGAGATAAATTTTGTTCTTTTCACACTTTTACCACAGAGTTACACATGCACACACGTATACACACATATAAAACTAGTGCTTTTAAAACACAATTTTAGGGGAAAAAAAGTTTACAATGAAACAATAATAAGTAACAAACTTTATTTTAGTGAAGTAAATTAGCTATGGTTGTCAGATTGTGCTTTTAAAATTTAAAGACATTGTTGCGGTCCACTAATTTATTAGAGGACACATTTTGGTTGGAGCAACACTGAACCCTTACACCAGTGTAGCAAGAAAAAGGTATAAATAAAAGGAAAAACAAATGTATACAATGTGTATTGTATCAAATGCATAGAAAACAAATCCACCATTACTAGTGCAAAGGTATAGCGTGGAAATATCCATACATATCTCACATATGCTTTGTGTTGGTCATCCATTATTGTCCCTCTGGTTTTGTTGTTAACGTCTCACTCATAAATCTCATCGAATAATGCAAACTATGCACTGAGGAACAAATACAGTCACAAGCACCATACTCTCTCTTGCGAGCTGACACAACATACACCACCGCACCATTAATTAAGTTAATAGTTTAATTTTTGCTTTGATTATATATACAGGCATAGGGCTGTCAGCCTGAGGTAGCCAATGTAATTAGTCAGGTAATAATAAGCTGTAGACGGGTGGCTCATCATCACAGCCTCCAGCCCCCAGTACAGATGGGTCCTAAAAGCAGCTCTCAGCTCTCCTGTTTCATTGGTATGTCACTGACTGCCTGACTAGTCTGGTCAGGACACATGGTTCAAAAGTGATTTTTATTTACTTATCACTCCAGCTTTCAACTCTCCTATCTGTCTCTTGTGATTGGTCTCACAAGCTGTCTAACTTCATACATTAGCTGTTTCGATAGTAATATAGTCAAGCCTTATACAAGATGCATTTGACTGATTCATCTTTGCCGTCAGCATCATAACAGCTTTTAGCTCTCCTGACTGTCTTGCTGATTGCTTGTCTCACTAACAGACTGACTCTAAATGGCTATGGATGTATGCTGAACAAGCGACACTTCTGGCTGTCATGCTAATAAAAAAGCTTTAATCTCTCTTGTCTCTGGTCAGCTCGATTCTCATGTTTGTCTCTCCGACTATCCAAGTGACTGCCTCTTCTGCAATATCCCCTCAAACTCAAACCTTTAGGAATTGAAGATGTTACTTTTTGAATGTGACGCAACATATGAGGAAACTCATTTATGGAAAACGGAGATCTCAATATAGTAGAATGACTATGTTTAGTCTGCTGTGTTTTTATGTCTCTCTATTGATATGTGTGGAACCTTTTCATTATAAATGTCCTCTAAAGCTCTGTTGTTGATGCGGTTAAAATTACAAAGTTGTTTTAATTTATCAGTTAAGTCAAGTATATAGTAAATTGTTCAGGGCAAAACACAATACTAATCAAACACTGTATGATAAAATGCCTGTGGGGTTTCCCCAATTCCTCTTTCAACCTTAATTCAGTTATCTAGCATAGACTATTAAATAAGTAATGTGCTTGGTGGCATGCAGTGCTAATGTGCTGCTTTCTGTTCCCACAGCCAGAGACAATAAACTAGCAGTGCCCTTATGTGTACTCTGGGTATTTGGACTGAATATGTTCAAGCTTCTTAATGGCCATTCATGAACCTTATCATCTATTTAACTGGTCACCAGCGTTCGTTACAAGACTTTTATCTACAGATGTGAGATCTGTGTAATCTGTTCAAATCTCAAGACAAGAATGAGATTGAACCGATTAAAATTTAGCAGTTTGTCCTTTTCTACTAAGTAGCCAGAATGGTGACTATAGAGCTCAAGAGATAGGTTATGACAGTAAAAACCTCATTCATATTCTCTATTTGGAATTTTGATAATCCACCACAATCTTGTATCCATCCAAAGAAAACTTGCTATTAGCTATGAGAGTGATTAAGTCAGGAATGGAGCACTGTACCACACTGATGACTAGGATATACTATTAATATTATGATACGGATTAAATCTGAGAAAGTTAGAAGTCCTTTGCTGTGGAATCTGGGAATTGCAATGCATTGTGGGATGAGCAGTTCCTTCACTGTCAAAAGGAATGACATTTTTTAAAGCAAATTTCTTCATTGGTTTTATTGACCTCATAGATAGTTGTCTTATTTACATGAGAATTTTCTAAAATGTCCATGAGGAGAATCAATGGGAAATTAACTTTCGTGACTACAGCTCAGTCACTATTGAAGTTTTCAGGTCAAGAAGTGTATAGCATTCTACTCACATCTGATTTACCGTTGTCTCGTAAACCCTCCTTGTACTCAGAGCAATGCATCTACTGTGAATGCACTAATGCACTTAAAATAGCAAGTGCAGAAGTATACCAAATGAAACACAGCAACTGTGTCACCAGGTTTCATTGCAAGACTAGCCTGCACAAAACAGGTAATTACTCACCACAGAGAGACAAAGAAAAATTAAGAAAACGTGAGAAAGCCTGAAGGGCGCGCCTCAAGAACACTGATTAAAAGGGGCGGAGGGTGGGACGAAGAGGTACGGGTACAGAGGGACAAGAGGTGTACGCAGGGACCTCCCGGCTCCAGGGTTGCAGAGTGATAAATCTTACAAAGAGCAACGAGAGAAAAAGAAGAGTGGGAGAAAGATAGAGATGGGAGGCAGAGTAGGGTAAACCGCAGAGCATCTGTTTTAGAGATAGACACACCAAATAGATCTATAAACTGAAGTCGCTACGTCAGCCCTCTGCTTTCTGCTTCTTCATGATAATGTATGGTGCTTAAGCGACCAGCCAACAAAGTCACACAGCTCAAGGAAAATAAATGCCAGCTGAGAAAGAAATACTTCAAGATACTAAAGTTAGATGTACCACTTTTTACAATACTGCATTACAAACTGGAGCTTTCTTAAAAGAAATAGTGATTATAATTGTTAGGTTTTGTAATGTTGATTGTCATTTATGCTTAGAAATATCTACTTATATATGCTTAGAGTTTTATAATTAGTTTTAGATTGGTAGAGGTGTATAATTAATTGTGTAGTGATAGGATGTGTGATCTTTAGCAGGCTGCAAAGGCTTGGTGTGGATTCCAGAGTGTTCTGGAATCCACACCTACATCCTGGGAGCATGGGAAGAGGTCGTACCTTGTTTTATTGTTTTATGGTAGGATAAACGTGGCTATATCTGTTTTAGGCTAAGTGCTTTTGTTTAGATGGTTTAGGGAAGTCATTTATGGGGTCACACTCTGACCACACACACAGGCAAGGTACTCTTTGTATGTAGACGTCGTATGTTAATGAACCTATGCATATTCATGTAACCTCAATAAAAGAGCAGTGTTACGGGGGAGCGGACGAGAGCAACTGGGGTCAAGCGAAGGAACGGCGTTTGTCCGGTTCTCTCCCGTGCACGAGAAACATGAAGAACTTTGCCTACTTCGTGTCTTGCTTTGCTGTGTAATTATATTGTCTTCAACGTTCCAGCGAATAGGTTCAAGCTACAAACCTATCAATAATGTTTATTTTATTTACTCTTTTTTGCTCTCCACATTGGTCTGTATAACTGTATGTCCTCACAACCAAGGCATTTATAATAAAGTATGCCGTTGATATTGAAACATTAACAGGCTTTGAGAACCTAATTCAGAGATCTCATTTAGGGAGACACGCAGAACATCCATATCAGTAGTAACAAATGTGTTTGGCTACATCATGGCCATATAAGTAAATTCTCCCTCAAGTCCTGTGTCCTGTGGAATGCTTGAGGACAGGAAAAGAGAAAAGATAAGTGCAGAGGATAGAGGTAGTGAGGAGAGCAGAGAAGATAAAGTTGCAATGCTCCATTTACCATGAAATATTCTCCTGTGGTTCAAATACTTGAGGTGAAAGAGAAATAAGTTTACTCTGTACAAGTTTTTGTTTGTAAAAGTATGCAGGTGGTGACGGTGACTGCTGTTTGCCCGAGTCAATATGTGGAAGAAGTGCACAGTGTGTGTGCAATGTGTGAGACAATATATTTTATATTCTGTCCATGAATATTTCTAAATGCATATGTTGTGTTTGCTTGCATGCATTTCTGCCTGCCTACACAGACGTGTTGGTGCTCATAGATTATTGATCAGGGTCAGTTTCTTAGACCTTCAGCGGCACACACAGATACACACTTAAACACGGACTTGCAGTTTCTGAATACTTTTTACTGAAAACAATATAATATGGCTACTTCCTGATTTGACTTTTCACTCTTAAAGGACTCGTACTTTGGTAGTTTCCAATACCTGGGTTCAAGCTTGGTTCTGCAGAGTCATAGATTCTGCACAGCAATTTCAGGAATGAAACTGTATTAAAAAATTAATTGAAGATTTCATACCAATCATTATATCTATTTCATTCCTCTGGTATCCGTCTTTCCTCTTGTGGTTTCCTTTCTGTCCCTGTTCAACTCAATTCTCCAAGGGATCACAACAGATCCCTTTTCATTTGTGCTAAACCCATGGATGTGTGTGTGTGTGTGAGAGTGTGTGAGTTCTGCTTTATATATATGTGTGCGTGTGTGAGAGAGACAGAGAGAGAGCAAGCGAGAGAGTCCTTTTTTTTTCTTTTTCTTTAATGGCCACACAGACGCTTCTGTTTAACCCCGTCACCCCTGCAAAGTCAGGACAATCCATTCCATCAAAGCCAGACAGGATCAGGTAGCAGCTACCAGAAATAAATACTTACATCTCTGGTCTATGGTTAGCCTACAGGCGGCAGGTTTACTGCTAATGTATATCAGTTATCATTGCTGGTTTATCCTTTGCCTCAAGGTTATCCATTTCGAGCCTAATGTGCAAACGGTAAATTGCACATAACTGAACTTCATGTGGAAAAAAGTAATAGCACCACCGCTGTCTGTAGCCGGATAGTTTTGTTTTTCCAGTCACTGATGTATGCAGTCAGAGAATGAAATTATAATAATATAAATCCATCTGTTCCAAAGTGACCAGTGAGTTAAATGTCTTTCACTTTACCCTCAGTACTTACTTTTATCCTGCTCAACGCCACAATCCTATAGTAATAACCACTGCATAATGTATGCTAGGCCTTTCCTACTTACCCTAGAGAAGCAGTGTTGGAAGGATATGGCTGCTTCAAATTTAATACTCTGATTCACTGGGGGCTTGAGGCTGGTGGGAATTTTCATGTTCCTATTTTCTATAAAGACCCAAGCCTTTTAAACAGTACAAGAAAAATGCTGTCCAATTCTTTGTCCGCTTAGAAAAGCTTTGAAGAAGGAATCAGGCAGAATTTCCAAGATGTTTCAGAACTTTTTTTTTTCCAATGGACCAAAGTTTTAGAGTGTTTATCTTATAGGATTTGTATAATTTATTCTGTGCCAAAAACCAATTAAGTGTAACAATTAGCTCTTTGGCTGCAAAATGATAAGTCACTAAGCTTGTTTAGCCGTGCAAATTTCATGCAATTTTATCACTCTTTGCATGAAGACAATCAAGCAAGGAAAATAATTGTTTTTTCAAACCCCATCTCTAACATCCTTTTGTGGGGCAACCTTTGTGCTTGCATTTCGTTTCCAAACTGAGGTTTTAATCAGAGCTCCTCTGGGCTTTTTAGCTCATTTTCTAGCAGTTCAGTATATCTTGTGGTTTGTTAGTGTCTCATTGCTGTGACAGGGATTTCCTGATGTTGGCCTCTCCTCAGAGCTCTGAGCGAAATCCCCAGTCGAGTTGCTGCCTTCATAATTACTGGGAATGGTTTACAAGGGTGGGACATAAGAGAGATGAAGTGGATTCTCTTGATGGCAAAACATTGAATAAAATGGGACATGGGAATGGTTTACAGAGATGAGAGGAGAGTGTGAGAGCGACAAGTGGGAATTTACATACTGAGGAGATATAAGATATGACAACGACAAAAAGGACAGAATATAGTTCCAACCCATCCATCCATCCATTCGCTTCCGCTTCTCCTTTTCAGGGTCGCGGGGGGCGCTGGAGCCTATCCCAGCTGTCATAGGGCGAGAGGCGGGGTACACCCTGGACAGGTCGCCAGTCTGTCGCAGGGCGAACACACAGGGACAGACAACCATTCACGCTCACATTCACTCGCACATTCACACCTAATGGCAATTTGGATTTTCCAATTAACCTATCCCCACAAACTGCATGTCTTTGGACGGTGGGAAGAAGCCGGAGTACCTGGAGGGAACCCACACAAACACGGGGAGAACATGCAAACTCCACACAGAAAGACCCCGGCTTGATGTTGGAATGGATGTTGGATGTTGAGTTTGTGGGGTTCCAACCCGTGGACTCAAAAAAAAAAAAACTGTTGGAAATCATTTATTTTTTAGTAACATGCACTGAATACAATGTTTCATTACGTGTCACATCATGTTCATACTAATTCCTGCCTGCCATCTAAGTACCACAGAGATGCAAGAGTGACTTGGACTTAATTTGTTCATAATAACTGCCTCCTTACAGGTAAGTGCAGATTACAGTTGACTTGATCCAGAGGAAATGAGGAGTCACTCAATAGTTTAATGAATATAAAATGATTCTGGATTAAAAACATAATCTGATTATTATAACAAGTTACAAAAATTAAATATAATGTATAGCATTGCTAACCTTCAGAGTACACAGTACTCAGTTTTATTCTATTTTATTCACTCATTCATGAAAACCATCTTCTTGCAACATATGCTGTTAAAACATAGCAAACCTGTGGATGTTGTGATTATTTTTTTCATTTATTTTTGACAAACTGCAATTGGAGTAGATAGTAAACTACTATTTGCATTTCAGCATAGGCTAACAGCACTTTTTTAAATTTTTTATCAGTGCACCATAAATAAAAAAAAACAAATACAAATACAGTGCAACATTGTGCTGCTTTTGTCATGATCCAGGTCTTTGACGTGGCATTTTGATTTTTGGGGGGCTTTTTTTATAATTTAAGTTCATGCTCTGTATCATACTGTTCTGAGTTCAGTATTTCCTAGTGCTTCAAGAACTATAGTTCTAGTTCTTGGTTTCTTGTTTGACAATGTTGGTTCCCTTTCACGTTCTAGTCTCGTCTCTGTGTTTTTCTCTCTGTCTGTGTCAAGTTCATTTCCTGTTTTATTTTGATGACAAATTATCTCTTGTGCTTTGTATTCAGTTGTACTTCCCGTCTAAATGATGGGATATTAAAGAAATTCAGTAACAATGACCCAAAGGTAAGAAAGTCAAAATAGGACAAACGGAATGAAGGATAAATACAAAGACACATTTCTTTTATCTGTCTTTTTTATTTTCTTCTTACTGTCCTCCAACTGTTCTCTCATCACTTAATTTTTTTTAAGTTGTCTAGTGACAAGCTTCTGCTTATTTATTTCTTTGATATATATTGCTTTGATCTCTATGTAATGTTTAGCCCTTACTTTTTATTCCCTTTGTTGTTTTACTTTGTTTCTAGTCTTTATTTTCTTTACACTGTGACTCTACATTCACTACTCTTTGACATCTAAACAGATTTTTTCTTTTTTAAAAAATAAGGAACTGAATGATTTTAAGTGCATCAGAGATTGTACATGACTTCCATGTGGGTGGATAGATGGAGGGATGGATGGATGAATAGATAAGACTGCATGAAATCCAGTCCTAACAGATGAAGTTGTCCCTCTCTATCCCTCTCTCTAGTTTAAGTCTTTGCTCTCTTTATATTAGGACAGCCTATAAGTTTTTGGTTTATATAGTTTTACTCTACAGCATATCACACACACTAATCTGGGTCTTTATCTTCCTGGAGACCTAACCAGCAGTTGTCCTGTATGTCTTAACAACTGTTTATGCATTACCGTTTATCAGGACAAGCAGTGCTTACTTAGTCAAACCAAAAAATAGACATCAATTAAAATACACCAAAGTAAACTGATCCCTCTCCTTTCAGCTCAAACAGTGCTCTGTCATAAACCTTTTTGCTTGTTTGCATCCATTCCTATTTTTGCATGAAGCACGCTTGCTTTGGATCCCACTGGAAACCGTAGCGTGTTTCCATTTCACAAGTTTGTCAGTCCCACATTAACGATGACTAGAACCTTCCAGCAGCTTTTTAAGGGTGCCTGTACATGTGTATTGTGGATAAACCTCAGGTCTTTGGCCGGAGACTGACGCTAGACAGACTGTAGTTGGCTCTGCTTTCACAGCTCTTAGATTAGCTAGGAGCTGTGCCTTGTGTGGAAACAGAGCTACAACTAGCAAACAGATAAACTTCTGTGATTTATTATTGTAACAGAAGTTTTCTCTTATTGACCACTTTGGCCAACATATGTGTAGAGAAGGAGGAGAGCAGTGTGAAAATCTTTTTAATAATACCTTTAGCACGTTAGGAAGGAAAACCTTGATGATGCAGAGGAGATATCGCATCAAGTTTAATAAAACAGGCAACAGGCAACATGAACAGGAACAGGCAAGCCAACGCTTTCATACTAGTGTCTCTGAGAAATCATATTATGTTTACCAGTTGCTTTGTCAACACCCCACCTGGATTTTGATACGTTATGTTTGCCAATAATAGTTTATGTGTAGTCAAGTGTTTTCAAGTAATTCTCTTGTGTGTGTAATTCACACACACAGTGAATTTCACTGAATTCAATTTCCAAGTGTCTCATATTTGGCCCTTGGATTAAAGTTTAAGGGCCTTTTCATTTATTCTCCTATGTGTTGTAATTTCAGAATTCAGGTTTGTTGCATATGGAACAATCCTCTGGCTAAGCTATGAATCGCCAGTTTAATTACAGACAATTTATTGTTGGCTGGAATACTGAATTTCCCAAACGCCATCTTTAGAGCCTCATACTCATAGAATTTTTCCATTGTTTTGCTATGATAATTGGCTTTCCTGTTTTACAGTTCTGCCAAGTTCCAACATCTTAAGGGAAAACAGGCTCTTCAGTTATCACCTCAGTTGTACCAGTTTGGCATTTGAGTACAGCACAGGGATTCTCTTAGTGGCAGATCTATTGCTATGTTACTGTGCTGGCTCCAGATCTGTCTGTCTGTCTGTCTGTCTATCAGTCAGTCAGTCTGTCTGTCTGTCTGTCTATCTACGTCTTCATTCCTTAATTAAATTAAAAATTAAATCTAAAGTAGCTTAAATTACCTTAAGAAATCTATCTAAGCACTGAGGTCGGTAGAGTCAAAAAGAAAGACTGCAGCTATTCTGGGGACTGGATTAGACCTGCTTCAAATGAGACATATATGGTTGGCCATAACCTTTTCCCATTCAGTGTGCAATTCTGTTATATCTATTTGATTATGTATATATTCAGTCTTTTCTGAAAGGTTGTCTGAAGTTCCTCAGAACATTTACATTTTTTATGTATATACTTTGCTAAAAGCACAAACAAGAAATTGTTGACAGCATCGATTCTACACATTAAAAATTTTGGGGGCAATATGGAAAGATCACATAAGAAATGAATAGTAGATAACACCAGCTTAGATAAATCACCTGGCGAACAGACTTCAGGAAAACTGCACACATACTCCCTCATCTAACAAATCTTTGTACTGGAGAATTGCAACAAACCAACAATCCCTAAAACAACAAAACAGCAAAAAAAAGTTTTACTGCTTTGATGGCAGGGAAAAGACACACCAGAGTCTAAATATGGCCTGGCCTGTATTTGTATAGCGCTTTACTAGTCCCTAAGGACCCCAAAGCGCTTTACACATCCAGTCATCCACCCATTCACACTTAAATATCTTGAATTTATTTATTTTCTTGAATTACTCACTAGACCTTAAGCATTAACTGCTGTCCCTTCAGTTTACATTAAGGTTTCTGCCCATGTATTTGTAAATGTATTACTCAGCCTGAGGCTGTTTTTTATCATGACAGGAAATTTGCCACCTGTAATTTCCAGAAGTTCTTAGCAAAATATTATTAACTTTATTCCCCTTCTTGCACATAGAAATAAAGCATGCTACTATAGTGGTTTTAAGATTAAATGGGTCTGCCCAGGACAGGACAGGACTTTGCTATAGGCAGCTCAAGACCTATTTAGCTACGGAATAAAGGTGTCACAGTGGTGTATAATAAGTATAGCTTACATAGCTTGCATGAATAATATTTACTTCTGTGTAAAAGCAAAACCAGACCTGCAGAGAACTTGCCTAATGTGAGCACATCGTTGAATTTCATGGAACAATATTCAGTTTGATTATGATGAGTATGCAGATTCACTGGTGGACAATGGGCTATTCTGCACGAGTGAGACAAAAGTTTTTATTTATTTTTGTGTTGTGCTTTTGCTGGGTCATAATTGTAACGTCAATGAATTCCAACTGACTAGAGCTGCCTATGCTCCAGTGCAGAGCAGGAAGCTGCCTTTCAAGCCAGTGGGTGGAGGAATTGTGCCCATTTTAAACTGAAAACACAGGTATTTGGTCGAATATTAGCTTCTGGGAATTTGTGTGCTTCAGTAATAGCTGCCTGCCACTTCAGCTAAGTTAGCACATACTGTTGTACTCACATTAATCTTACATACACACGCATGCAGCCATAGTACAATATGTAATTTGGGATGATCCACATTGTACCAGTGATCTGCACACTGGTAATTAAATTGAATCTGTGTGTCTTCTTACTGCAAGAATGTGTGTGTATGTGAGTGTGAGTGTGTGTTTAATGTCATAAGGCCAGAGAAGTGTAATGCCACACTCCTAGTTAATTAATTCAAATGTCCACCCTTAATTAATTTCACACGGTGGAGTGTTCCCATGGAAACAATGTGTGAAAACATAATACCTGTAGGCCCAAGGTGTGTGCTTGGGTGTGCGCAAACACAATGACTGTCAGTTAGGTATATTTTAACAGCGGTAGGCCAGAGAGTAATTTTAGCACAAGCACATCAAAATAGAATATATGAATGAATGGTAGTTGAGTGTATAGGCAGATATGTCTGTATATATGTGGAAGTGTGTGTAAATGGAGTTTTTTATGAGGACTAAATTTCAAATTTATTGTATTACTTTATATGTACTTTAAAAAGTGTGTATATATTTATGTGCTGAATAATAACTGGCTAAGCAGAATCTATAACATAGTTTAAAGAAGACGTAAGGGAGTGGATATTGCTAACAGGATTTGGCCATACCAAACCAACTGCTCTACTTAAAAGTGACCATGCTGTATTCAAGCCACATGTAGTTACCATATATACCATACAAAGCGCACCTGAATATTAGCCGCACAAGCTAAAATCAGGGGAAAATCCTGTTTCAATGTTGACTTATCATATGTAAGAGAATATGCACAAAGCGAATTGTCAGGAAAGAGATGGCTGTTTGGAGACACACCCCTTTTATTAATATTTTGAAAAACAAGTTACGGGTACATATTTGCATAACTTTTTAGGTATATGTACAAGTACCGGTAATTACAAGTACGAAACATGTACTGTGCTTCATAAACGAGTAACAAATGTAGTACATAACAATAACCTACAGCAAACCAGAAAAATAGATTCGGACTACCTTTTAGGCTCAGGTGCAGTGACATGGCTTTAACAAAAAGAAAAGTCAGTCATTCACCACCATCTTTCTCTTCTTCCTGCGCACTAAAACCACCAAAGTCCTCTTCTCCAGTGTCGGAAACGAACAGGCTCAGGATGGCTTCGTCATCCGCTCTCCGCTTCTCTCCTTCGTTGTCACTTTCAAAACCAAACAAATCCTCGTTGTCAGTGTCAGAGTCAAACACCCTCAGAAGGGCAGTGTCAGTGTCCTCCTCTCCATCATGCAGCAGTCCAGCCCTTCGAAATCCGTTGGTGATCATGGATGTTTTCACACTTTTCCACGCTGTCAGAATCCACTGGTGGAGTTGGGCATAACTTGCTTTTCGCAAGTTTATTGCCGCTCATCATCCACGGCTCCCGCTGAACGCGTAGCGCTACTTTGAAGTTTGTTTTTCGCGCTACTTCGTACGGCACTACGTTGCCTGGCGGACGGACATGTGACCAACATACCACTCTTGAACCCCGATCCTTCCGCCAGGCAACGTAGTGCCATACAACAGTGGAACAAACAAAACAAATCGTCTTATGATATGACAAAAATCATGGACAATCCTTAGAAAAGCCGCACCTGTCTAAAAGTCGCAGGGTTCAAAGCTTGTGCAAAAAGTAGCGGCTTATAGCCCGACAATTACGGTAAATAAATTCCTCTCATGACAGATTATGCAGTCTACATGACCTGGTGATTACACTCAACACATGCTTTAAAACACTTCAGTAAACGGGCACTCCGTGGTTGAGAATGAAACATCTCTATCTTGGCTGTCCCTTTACCCAATATAGGCCCTCATTTTTCCACTGATGCTATCATTGAAAATATCTATGGGCTAAAAGATAAATTTGACTGTACAAAGCTATCTGCTCGCCTGATCACTATGCCAATTACTACTCAGAAACCAAGATTGGAGGGTATTCAAAGTTGAAAATACAGAGAAATATCAGCTCTTCATGCTTTAAAGCGAAGCATTGCGATTCTTCTTTTTGCATAAATTATGGCTGCCATAATATATCTGAGGTCATGGTTTTTTACTGAAGGATAGAACAAGCACAGTGCTAAATGGGGCTAACTTTAGATTTAGGTAATAAAATCAAAAATAAAACAGCACTCAAGAAGAAGCCCGGCCAGCTATGAATGACCCTGAGTGTGTGTAGTTCACTAAATCAGATGTTAACTGGAGTGCTGGCACAGAGTTGATAGCCTTGTGCTCAATAGTTACTACTGTCTTTATGCCAGCAATGCAGCAATTATGGATGTCGAGGGATGTGCTGCCTTGAGCCAGGACTGGTTATAAGGAAATGAGTTGTTCAAGAGAAGGTATTGTTTTTTCAACATTAGCACTAGAGTAAGCATGTTGAGTCAGATTTAGAAAGGAAAGGCTTAGGAAAATACCCCAGTCTTATTTTCCCCTTTTTTTACATTGTGTCAAGGTTTCAATAATATAGGCCAATATTATTACACTAATCTCCTTAGCAGGCTTTTTTTTTAATTAAATTATATTCATCCTTGCAGTTTTCGTGGCTATGAAAGTGCAGTAGAGCTCAGTACTCTGCACACAAATTAAAAGTTCTATGCTGAGTTAGTTTAATTCACTTTGATGTTGTCCATATAAATATGTAGGATAAAGCATTTGGATGCTACAACACCATCTTGTTGGCTAATGCAGGGTTTTTGGTTTGCTGCCAAAGGCAGAGTTACAACTTGACAAGAAACTTGGAAGAGTATTTTGATGGACTTTAGGTCAAGCGATTTTCATTTTAATGACAGCATTATTAAAATTCTTAGATTTAACATGGTATGGCATGATGTGCCCTTTCTCTCCAGTCAAGTTTTGTGATGAGGGGATTTGTTGTGGCTTTTAGATGATGTGACCTCTGAGACAGCAGCTCGAGGGAGGAATTGAATGGTCTTTAAGAGCAAGGGATTAATATTCTTATTCATTTTGTCTCGTTTCCTCTCTCGTCTCTAGGGCCAATGTGACTTTCATTCTTCTGACATTCTAAAAAATGCTATTAAATGTTAATGGAGTCTATTTTTACATGGGTCATGACCACATCTGGGACACACATATGTATCAGAGACTTGTACAATGGACACACAGGAATTTGGACATTTGCCCAGACAGGACAGACACAAACATAGAATCGAATATAACAGCACATCTTGCAGTGACTCTATGCCGGTTAATACGGTGGCACCTAGAGACAAAGCACGTACAAACTCCAAAAAACTTGCAAACTCCAAAACACATGCAAACTCCAAAACACTTGCAAACTCCAATACACTTGCAAACTCCAAAACATTTGCAAACTCCAATACACTTGCAAACCCCAAAACACTTGCAAATTCCAAAACACAACGGAAGTGTTCCAGGACGCTAGGGGCAGTGTTGCGCTTTTGTTGCCTAGTAACTACACAAGCCAGGAAGTACCAATGACCGGATTTGGGGTCTGCAGCCTTAAAGGCCGCATTTTAAGGCCGATTACGTCACAGCGACACGACGAAGGCTGTCCCAATTCAAAGGCTGCTCGAAATGCGGCCCTCAAATGCGTCCTTAATTTCCCTGAATTTTAAGGATGGGCCGGTGTAGCCTTCGTGGCCCAACATATCCCAGATTTCATAGCGCGGCTGTGGTGTGGATAATTTTGCCGAAAAAAACGGCGGAAGCGGAGCCGCCGAAGAGTAAACTTTCAGAAGTAAGTACTGAATATTATGTCACTTATTTATGTGCAAATGTTTTTATAATGAAGAACATTAAAACATTACTGTTGGCCACATGTCGGGAAAGTTATGTGACATTAGCGATGTTTGTACTAACTTGGTTTTAAAGCCTTTACTTCAAAATATACGCCGTTCAATAGTTGACTTTAATCTTACAGAGAATGTGATGATTTTATGGATAATTAAA
The DNA here is from genome assembly GCF_963576455.1 of Neolamprologus multifasciatus. Lineage (NCBI taxonomy): Eukaryota > Metazoa > Chordata > Actinopteri > Cichliformes > Cichlidae > Neolamprologus > Neolamprologus multifasciatus. The sequence continues at coordinate 13,129,803 of NC_140444.1, forward strand.
GTCAGTCATATATCCACAAACACAACAAGCTGAAAGTCAGTGATGCTGCTCGGTTTGCAGTCCTGAATATCACGGCACAAGCAGGATTCACTGCACTGTTAATGTTAGCTATGTTATATTGCTGCCTCTGTTCGGTGGTGTCGAGCCAAACAGACTTTAACGTGTGTTTGAACGAGCTGACGGTTCACTCGTTAAGCTGAAAGAAAGATGCTTTAATCACAGCAGTCACACATGTGTCCACTGTACCATCTGGGAACTCTTCTTGTTTCGTAATAACACGATCCTCCTTCTTTTGTGCTATTTTGTAGCAGTGTATACACCTGAGACTGTCACCTGTCTGTCTGTCCTGCACTCTCTCTCTTTTTCTTTCTCTCTGATTGTGTAATAAAAGTATGAACATGTATTTATAAGTTACACTTGTGTTTGAATCCTGCAGCTTATCACACATTTGATTTCCATGTGTGACAACTGCAAGTGTCCAGAGTGAGGACAGACTGAGGGACCCACTGCTGCACATCATCTGTGAGGCTTTGCACCCCTGATGATCCACCAGGACAAACTCAGCAGTGTGTGAGGAAGAGGAGGAGGAAGACCCAGCAGCAGCTGACAGATGGAGAGACTAGACAGACTGTTCCCTGTTTGTGAAGGGCTGCTAGAAAAGTTTAACATAACTAATTGTCTGTCCTGAATCAGTGTTATTTAGTGTTGGGAAGGCTACTTTTAAAATGTATTCCATTACAGAATACAGAATACATGCCCCAAAATGTATTCTGTAACGTATTCCGTTATGTTACTCAATGAGAGTAACGTATTCTGAATACTTTGGATTACTTAATATATTATCATGCTGTTTACAACTACATGAATGTACTATTGCTGTGATTTATTACTGTTGCTGAAGGTCCGCGGCTCCGAACCGTAGTAAAGGGACCTCTGGCTAATACGGTGGGTTCTGTGTCGGGCTCGTAGCCGAAAACTAGCTTTACTTTGTTGTCTGGGTCAACTTTGCTTGCGAGAGACAGAGAGAGGCGTTGAAAAGCTGCTCCAACAGAACTTATTGTTTTTGGAGGAAAACACAAACACGGTGTACAGTCGAGTCTTAATAGCTTACTTACAACTGGGCTCGTCAGACACTCTTCTTGGCTGCAGTGGTTATTATTATATTTACATACTTCCAGCTCCCGTTTCTGCTCGATGACAGCTCGTACTTTTCCTTTTTCTCCCTCCCTCGCTCACAGACACATAACGTGTATGGCAGTCCATTCTCCCTGCAGCACGGACTACACTGCCTATGATGCTACATTCTTTAGAGCTATACCGGTAGCATTCTGCCTATTAGCTTAGCACAACAACAACAAGAAGACCTCTCTCACCCAGGAAACACGCAGAGAAAGAGCGTCACCCTGTAACCATGGCAACCGTAACGCTGCCACCTGGAACAACAGAACATATCTGTCAAACAAAACCCAAACAGGCTTGACCCGCGAAAATATGAAACAGGGAAGTACCGCCGTGTAATCCATTTATTTCAACAAAGTAACTATATTCTAAATACCACCCTTTTAAACGGTAACTGTAACGGAATACAGTTACTCATATTTTGTATTTTAAATACATAACGGCGGTACATGTATTCCGTTACTCCCCAACACTGGTCTTATTAGGTAATGTTCAAATAATTTTATCATCCCAGTGTTTTCAGTGTGGGAGAAAGTACTCAGGGCCTTCAAGTTACACACTATGAAAGGAAGAAACAAGTTTAATATTCAGAAACCTAAAGTATGTATCAGCAGCAGAATGGAGCTAAAAATAAATGTTTGTTTCAGTTCTATGAAGCTTTGAGTATTTTGGATTAGTAGTACTGCTGTGTTTGTTGCATCATATTGCTGTAATTGTTTATATGCTTTATATATTCTGAGGTAAGTTGATCTATAGTGTTACATCATATTCTATAAGGATGTTATGTGTTTGTATACTTTCTGCCCAGTTTGACCCATTTAGCAGAAGTCAGCCTGTTTAAGGCTCTGATATCTATTCTGTATGACTTAAAGCAGTTATGACATGGTCTGATCTGATTTTCTCACCCAATAAAGGAATATTCAATATATCAGTCTACTCTTCATTTTATCAGAAACAGTTATCACAGCTCATACAATTTCTTTTTACACATGTATGTAAGCAATGAGCCAAATTTAGTAATGCCAACATACTGAAGGAACAACATTTGTCTCTTATATATGATACACCTATATATGCACTGTCAAAGATACTTGTCTTTGAGTGAAGATTTAAGGTGATAAGACATGTAAATAACTGCAATTTGAATCTGTACCGAGGCTCAGTATTTGACACAGAGGTCATGTTCACTGCTGTAATAGCTAATAATGATTAATATAATGAACAACAACAACATTAGCTAATTGTTATTTACTAACTAATCTTAAATGACTGTTCAGTACAGAAATGAAGCTCAAAAATCATGTTTTACTGTCCTGTGGTCTCAACCTCAGATACTTATCAAATAACACAAAGCTCTTGTAGAAACAAACAAACAAATTAACAAAATGTGTTTTCCTTCATTTCTGTCAAACAAAGTTGTATGACACGTTTCCAGCGGTTAGTATCATGGTTGCTAGGCAACCTGGGAAGCGCGACGGAGACTAGACCGTCCCATACAGACAAACTTGCTGTTTATTTTGCAAATCGAGCTCAACACTGCCCCTAGCGTCCTGGAGCACTTCCGTTGTGTTTTGGAATTTGCATGTGCTTTGGGGTTTGCAAGTGTTTTGGAGTTTGCATGTGTTTTGGAGTTTGCATGTGTTTTGGAGTTTGCAAGTGTTTGGAAGTGTTTTGGAGTTTGCAAGTGTTTTGGAGTTTGTACGTGCTTTGTCTCTAGGGGCCACCATAGGTTAACACGGGGCTTGCCCCACAGTTTGAGAGCGACTGTTCTAGCCTGGCAAAATTTAAGGACCTTGTAAAGTTAGTCAAATATGTTCTGAATTTAAAAAATAAAAATATTGCTATTGCTATGCTGTGCATAATGAAATACTGACAGTGTCTAATATCCCTCAAATTGCATCAGTCTCTCTCTGCTGTGCACTTTCAATGACCCATATCATAAACAATTCAAATACAATATTTCTAGCTATTGTACTTAACAGTGTGTCCAATTTTTATCATGTTTTATTTTATTCATTTACTCATTTTAATGAAAGGTGACCCTTTGATGGAACAACAATGAACAAAGATAAATAGTGCTGTAGACATAAAAGCATGCCGAGCTCTATCCCAAAATAAAATAGCGTAATGAAAAACTATAAAGAAACCAACCTACACCATGTGCTTCAGGTGATTTCAATTAAAATCAAGTGTACTTGACAGCTGAGCTTTGAAACATTTTCTTAATTATTAACAAAAGATGTAAACACGAAAACAAATGAATAAAACATTACATGCAGTTATTCTTCTGAGAAAGCGTGAGCTCTCGTAAGTCATATGCTATCAACGTCAAGCAAAACCGCGTGATACCAGCCACAGTGCAACAGTTCCACAGCAACAGCCTCACTCATAGTTTATACTAAGGTCTGCATCCGTTCAGTTATATTTATCTGAGACTGTTTACAATGCTGCAAAGTCAAAATCAATAGGTCCTGCCAAGACAGGAACAGCCTAATGCTCCATTAGAACTCTCTGCTATTCAATTACAGCGCCGGAGTTGGAGAAGTTTCAGCTAGCTCAGGTCCCCAGAGGAGAACCACAGAGAAAGTATGAGGCAGAAAGAAGGAGTAATAAATCTAAAACTGACAAACAGCAAAAAATAAAGTTATGGCACCCATCCCCTGTATGTTTCAGCATTTCTTGAAGCTGCAGTACAGGACATGGAAGACTGGAGTTCTTTAATGATTGCTGCTTTGAACTTTTTTGTTGTCATTTTATATCATCGTTCCTATTTTTCAATCTCACACATCTCCTTTCCATTTTTTTGTTTTTTTAATAGGTTTTGCTCCATATGACATAACTATTCCTACATCTTACCTCACTCCTTTTACATATAGATCTCCACTGTGTGTGCAGGTTTTTTTTTTCCTTCCCAGGAAGTGAAGCCCTATCCAGGCAGTCTACTACATCTAACTATGCCTGTCTCTGGGGAGCTGGCATCAGTACAGGATTGAGAGAGAAATACAGACCAAGAACTGATGTAGCAAGAAGGGTACAGTGGCAGAGAGAAAGAAATGTCATAGACAGGGGGTAGAGAGAGAAAGGCCTAATAAAAGGGAACAGAGGCACATAAAAGAAAAGCTGAATCAAAAAGAGAGGGACAGCAAGAACAGAATAAATGAAGTTTTCTGTGTGCCTCCCGTGGTGGTGATAGGTCCTCATGGGGTCCCTGTGGGGACAATTATAGGACCTACTGGCAAGAGTCAGTGTTTGAGTGTGTATGTGAACGGATGCAGTCATGTATCTGTGTGTCACTAGGGAAAGATCTTTGTGGATGTAAAATAGAAAGAGTGAAGTACAGAAGGACTAAAAGTTGAAAAACACCAAAACACCATGAAGCATCCCCGAAAGCTACTTTTAACATCATCCCAAAGCCTTTGACTTTTAGTCTAATAAACACCGAGTTTTAGATTCAGGAGGGAAGTAAAAGGACATTTTGTACTTTAAATTTGCTCAGCTATTAAAGCTAGGATATTTTTTGCTAATATGATTGTGCTCCAGGTGCTGAAACAGATTAATGGTATTACCTTTGATTATTAAAACTGTTTTTCTCCACAGGTTTTACATTTAATTTCTTTTTGTTCAATGTCGTTGTGGCGGGTTGTGGTTTGTGGCTCAGCTGCAGGGGAGGGGTGGAGCGGTGGGCTGGGGTGGGGCTGACACACACCTGAGCTCCATCAGTTGATCATGTCTCCCCTATGAACGATGTGCCAGGACCTGAGCTGTGGTTGTGCGTGTGGCTGGCACACACACACACCCGACCGAGTGTTGGAAAAAAACCACAAACAAATGAAACGTGTAGTAACATGTGAACTGTGTGTGCGGGTCCTCATTCATGTCACAGTCATCTTTGCAAAATGTGTTCAAATATGTTGCATTTTTGTTTGGTATAAGCTGTTTGACTTGTGGTTTAGGCTCAGTGTTTAACTTTTTTCTTCATATTGCTTCTGTGACACAAGCTGGATGGGGTGGAGTCACATGACAACATATCCACTGAGGAAAACATTAACAAAAAAACCCAGAAGTACTTAGATTAGTCAGATCACATAGATTACTAATTCTGAATGTTGGGTTTAATTAATTTTTGATTAATTGCTCAGCAAAAATTAAGTGGAAGCAGCAAATGAAGTGTCCTAGACTATGCAGCTCTACATTTACTGTCAGAATGCATACAAACTAATGTGTCTGGTGTCTTCCAAGTATGGCTGGCACCTGGATTAACCATTAATCTGTTACGGGCCTCATTCTGTGCCCACACAGCCTTTATGTGTACTGGGTACACCATACAAGTATGCTGGGAAGTACTCAAACTAGGGCTGGGCGATATGACCCAAAATTCATATCTCGATATTTTTTAGCTGAATGGCGATATAAGATATATATCTTGATATTTTTTTATAAAGCTATAAGGTAAGAACAAAAAGAGTTCTTATTTAAAGCTGTGTCCCAGATGTAACATGGGCACTTTTATTAACATACAGCGCAGATGTACATGAAAAAAACTACTCAAAAATAAATTATGAGCATTTATTAAATAATATTGCTCCATAAATAAAAGAAAACTATGTTGTTTTTGTGCATAACAAAGAGCTCACAATTGTGCAGTCAAAATGTAAACTAAAAGACGCTGAGCTTAATAACAAAGACAGATTTCACAGCTACTCTCTTTCCAAGTTCGTGACTGACAGCCTGGAGTTTGAAATCCGCTTCATAACCGTGTGTCTTACAGGTGCCATTTATGGTCCTTATACACACACAATATGGTAATATTACGTTGAAGCACAGTACGTATCACTCCGCGAGGCTCCTCGGTAGCCGTAATGCTCCCACAATCCATCAAGCGGTGCAGCTCCGTAGCTTAGCAAACGCATACTAAAACATTTTTGACAGATTGCTGAGCGTGGTGTACCACATTAAATCGGTTCGCGGTCATCAAGCACAACCAGAATTCATACATAAGGCGCGCTGTCGGTTTTTGAGAAAATGAAAGGATTTCAGGCCGTGTATGGCGTTAGCGTGGTTAGCTCGTTAGCGTGGTTAGCTCGTTAGCGCGGTTAGCTCGTTAGCGTGGTTAGCTCGTTAGCACGTTGACGCCGTCCAGCCCCACGCACGGGGCGATGCGCAGTAACTCGTTAACGGAGATTTGCCGTGTCCATCTTGTCGCTTCCTGCAGGTGAAGTGATGGGGGAGGAGGGGGAGTTGTGTTCAGTGAAGGAGAGGCGAGGCCGAGTAACGTTGGGTAAAGACAAAAGTGGACAAAAGAGAGGCAAACTTGTGGCTCCACAACTATAATTATAACGTAACATAGACTATATCGATATAAAAGATATTGTCACATCTTATATCTCGTATAAAAATATATCGATATTTTTAAAAAACTCGATATATCGCCCAGCCCTAACTCAAACACTGGGAATGTGTGCTAATGGTTTAGTTGTGCTCTAGGTGTTATTTTCTTCCTCATTTGTTCTTCTGGTATATGATCATGACCTGCAAATGTGCACGTGCACATACACCCCCACACACACAAACAGCATAACCTCCAACTGTTTCTCCCCCAAAATCTCTGAGCACATCATTAAAACCTGGCTTAAAAACAAATCTAAATAAGTTTGCTAAAAGGTTTATTTTGCCAAATTTGTGAGCAATGCTGATTTATCTGACCTCACACTCAGCCTACACAGCAATGCAACAAAAATACACTGTATTTATACCATTTGTCCTTCCCAATGTACTTCAAATTTAAAGCCAGAAAATAAAAATGTGAAACACAATCAGAGGTCTACAAACAACATGCTAAAAATTGCAATTCATGTTGGGATGTTAAACTTGGCATAGTTAGATCTGGTATTTTCAGTCTTTCTGAAGTTGTTCTTTATACCTGCATGTGTCTCTTTGCCTCCCTCTCACTTCTTTACTTCACTGTGACCTCCTTTCCCTCTTTTTTCTATTCCTTCCCTTCCTCTCTCAGCGATTATGTTTGTCTTTCTTGCACTCAGCTTACACAACCCACCCCTCCAATCTACTTTCTCCCCATGTCTCTCGTTCTGTTAGTGTGTGGTTTATATGCAGTTTTCTGTATTTAGCTCTCACTTGGAGTCACAATGTTCCATTTACTGCTCTGACAATGCACTGCTGGGGGATGGCCTCGATTATGCAAAATGTTTGTGTGTAAAGATGTGATGTTTTTGAGCAAGACATAATACAGCTGTGTGGGAGGGATGTCATCTTCATCCTTTTCCTCTGTTCTTTTACATTTCTTTATATCATATATTTTTTTCTAAAATTGAAAAAGCTATTAAACTTTTCATAATTGCAGTATTTATTTACTTTTTTGGATTATCAAACTGTCTTTTGAACACCAAACAGTTGTGTTGAAAATTGGGCTCATATTATGGGAACAAATCATATAGTGAAAAATAAATCTGTCACAGTTCTGATTGAAATTTATTCTTTATCACAATCAAATATTTTTCCTCTTCAGATCCTAGACTTTTTCTGGTGAACAGCTAAACACATATCTGAGCTGAAGCCTCCCACTGATCCCACAATTTCAGGCTCTATTTTCTATTTTCTCCCCTGTTTTTGTGGCCCCATTTTTGTGAGGGTTTTTTTCTAACTCTTCCCTTCTTTTTGATGGCTTGTAGAAATACTGTATCGCCCAAACTATACAAAACCTCTGAGTATTAATTAATGTAGCAATCTCCTACCATGGTTGCCAACACTTGAATCTTCTTTGTCTAAGGAGTTTTTTTTGTTTGTTTTTTATTGCAGAACTTCCTACAGCTGACTACTCATTTAAGTTCAGTTGGCTAAATAAACTTAAACCAAATCCTAATTTACTGTATCTGTGCATTTCTTGACCATTCATTTACATTTCATAGATTGGAAGCACCTTGCCAGAGAAAAGGGATGGTATGTATTTAATAAAAAGTTTTGTTCTGACAAAAAAAAAAAAAAAAGTTATCCGCAGTTGAGAAATATTAGCAAAATAATAAATGCTGAACTACATCACTATCTGCATTAATTGCAGACATCTATTTTGGAACACTCTGGAAAACACCAGTGACAGAACCCTGATGGTTGTGCATACATAAGCATTAAAAAGTCCACTAAAGAGCACTAAGAATACTGACGTTTTCAGCTGCATAGATATTTATGGATTTTTCTATATTTACATTGCATTTTATTCTGCAGAGCAAATACAAGCTAAAACAGGCAGTGTTGTCAGAGCAACAGATGTATTTCACATCATGAAAATGTTCAAAGTGTCTTAGATTTGCATTATAATTTCGCAGGATAACATATCCTGTACACATCTGGCGTAAAAATCTGTCAAATCAAAAATGTGGAGCTACCCCTTGAGAATAAGGGAGCAGAAGAAAGTCAGTATATTTCAATATATTTCAGTTGTTCTTTCAGTGAACAATATTTTCTTGGTTGTTTTTTCTTTAAACAAAATGTATGCTGATACATAGTAATAACTTTGCTGTTCTTTTGTCTTTAATGAGCTTTTACGTTTTTCGTACTACTATAGCCACGTGCCAATAAATAAATACACAAACAACACGATTTGTATTTACAAAGGTTGTGAATGGGTGTGATTTGAACTATTACATACTTGCAGACTGTAGAAAAGAGACAAGATGACCAAATATCATGTATAACAATTAATAATGTGCTATGTTTATGATTTCAAAGGAAGCTTATTCCATTATGTAATTATTAGGGCCAGCTTATATAAATGAGTAAAGGCATTAGTATTGCATATTTGTTTATTCATGGTAGTTTTTTTTATGGTTAGGTTTGGGCATGCTGTGTCATGGAAATTTATGGATGTTTATTCAGTGATCGCTTCGATTCTACGAGAAGTTGTGGGGTATGTCATTGCACAATTTAAACTTTGGAATGACTGTCTACTAGAAAAAACTTTTGAAAAGGAAATTTGTCATCAGGTGCATTTTAGCCTTTGCATTTGGGGGGAATGTTTTCTCTTTAAATTAGATGCAACAAATTTCTGTTATGTATCCAGGAAAAATCATATGACTGCCCAGAAGGTGCTAAACAGTGTAAGATAAAGCGACATTTGTAGCTTTTTTTTAATTAACTTTGCAATATAATCCCTTATCACAGCATTTTCTCCTGCACCTTATTTTTCCTCCTAGGCTTATTACTTTTTCTATTCCTTACTATGGTTCTGTATCTGTTTACAAAACAAGCAGTAGACCTAAGGTTCTTAAGGAGATTTTTTTGGGGGGGGGGATACTTCTTATTCAACATGCTCTCCTTGAATGCAACCAAACTTCACAGTAAAAGTGTGGCAACTGTCAATATCAAAATAAGAGCATGCATGCTGTTTAGAAAATGTGAGGACAACCTGCTGTTTGCTTTCATGTAAAGCAATATATTCATACAGCTCAAGCACACAAACTTGCAAATACACAAATATACCTCGGCCTTCACAGAAACACAAAACATCAATATCTATTCAAAATAAAGTAAAGGAGAAACATTTGGAGGTAAAAGTATGAAAGCTGTTTAAAAAGGTGCACATGATGACTCAGAGACACAATAGTAGAAAATCACATACAGCCAAAGCACACAGTCTGTTGCTAAAAAGGCACGCATAAGCAAACTGTTATCACTCTGTCAACAACATAGTTTGTCATCTGTTGTCATGACGTGTTTTGTGCTCAAGTGACTTAAATTGGCTTTATACCTACCAAGAAAATTTTACTAAGGGACTTCGTGAGACAAGGTTAATAACATGTACAGTGGTCCCTCGCTATAACGTGGTTCACTTTTTTTTCTTTTTTTTCTTTTTTTTTATAGTGCATTGTGTTCTGCGTCCTGGGTGGCTGTAGACCATTGTCAATCAATCTTGTGCCGAGTCTCCTGTACAGTATGGGATGCGTTCAGCTTGTCAAATTGACATAAATCTTCTATCCCTAGCAGTGTGACTATGATATGCTGTACTGTATGTTTGTCAGTTTTCTCCAACAAACACAACAATGTCGACGAAATGTTGTTTGGTTTCATTCTATAATACTGGACTTATTTTTCTACGAAGGTTTGAACTTTGAGAGTGTTTAAACAAGAGAGAAAATGTTTGTGCCTTTCTGAGAAAAGTGTATAAAGTGTGTAGTGAGGGGTTTTACAGCCTTAAAACATCTATAATAATCATAAAAAATAAAGTTGGCTACTTTGCAGATTTCACCTATCGCGGGTTATTTTTGGAACGCAACTCCCGCGATAAACGAGGGACCACTGTACTTCAGTTTCTATGTTCAGATTAGACAATACTGCGTCATTCATGGCAATACTAGAGAGAGGACATTGAGATAAAGTCGCTGATGTGAGTGCGTAATAAAATATTCAGGGGAATACAGTAAGATGGCAGATTACACTTGATAAATATTAATGCTGGAATACATTAACAGCAATTTCTCTGACATCTCTGAAGATATATATTGTTGAATAGAAAGAAGCTACAGTGTTTAGAAACAATATCCATCAAGTAAATCATTTTACTTTCGGCATGCCATTAGGAATTATTACATCAAACTACTGAGTAGGTTAATTCAATAACTTCAGCTCATGTATGAACTCAAGTGAATGAGTAATGAGGACAAAAAAGCTGAAAAAATAGCAATGCACATTATTAGTTTTGATTGAGATGCCAAATTATAGTTTACTTTGCATTCCTGAACAGAAAATTGAATAATTGTTGAATATTATGCTGAATGTTATGGGATCAGTCAAAATGAATGTAATTTTGAATATCATCATTGCTTTATTTCTGAGAAGTTCAAATTTGGGTATAAAAATGTGAGCTCAGCTTACTACTCATCACTGATTGAAGAAAATAAGAACAACCCCAGGTTTCTCTTCAGCACTGTAGCCAGGCTGACAAAAGGTCAGAGCTCTTTTGAGCCAACCATCCCTTTAACGTTAACTAGTGATGACTTCATGAACTTCTTCACAAATAAAATTTTTATCATTAGAGAAAAAATTACCAATAATCATCCAGCCAGATGTAATATTATCTACAGCTACTCTTAGTTCAGTGATGTTAAGTTAGACTCTTTTTCTCCAATCCAAGCTTTCTGAGTGAACTTCATAATAATGACTTCCTCCAAACCATCAACGTGTCTTTTAGACCCCATCTCCTCAAAACTGCTCAAAGAAGTCCTGCCATTGATTAATTCTTCGATCTTATATATGATCAACATATCTCTAATAATCGGCTATGTACCACAGGCATTCAGAGGTGGCTGCAGTTAAACCTTTACTCAAAAAGCCATCTCTAGACCCAGCAGTCTTAAGCTAATTATAGGCCAATCTCCAACCTTCCTTTCATATCAAAAATCCTTGAAAGAGTAGTTGTCAAACAGCTAACAGATCATCTGCAGAGGAATGGTTTTATTTGAAGAGTTTCAGTCAGGTTTCAGAGTTCATCACAGCACAGAAACAGCTTTAGTGAAGGTTACAAATGATCTTCTTATGGCCTCTGACAGTGGACTCATCTCTGTGCTCGTCCTTCTTGACCTTAGTGCAGCATTCGATACTGTTGACCATAATATCCTGTTAGAGCGATTAGAACATGCTGTAGGTATTACAGGTATTGCACTGCAGTGGTTTGTATCATATCTATCTAATAGACTCCAATTTGTGCATGTAAATGGAGAGTCCTCTTCACACACTGAGGTTAATTATGGAGTTCCACAGGGTTCAGTGCTAGGACCAATTCTGTTTACATTATACATGCTTCCCCTAGGCAGCATCATTAGAAGACATAGCATACATTTTCACTGCTATGCAGATGACACCCAGCTCTATCTATCTATGAAGCCAGATAACACACACCAATTAGTTAAACTGCAGGAATGTCTTAAAGACATAAAGACTTGGATGGCCACTAACTTTCTGCTTCTTAACACAGATAAAACTGAGGTCATTGTACTCGGCGCTGAAAAGCTTAGAAATATGGTATCTAACCAGATTCTTACTCTGGATGGCATTACCTTGGCCTCCAGTAACACTGTGAGGAACCTTGGAGTCATTTTTGACCAGGATATGTCCTTCAACGCACATATTAAACAAATATGTAAGACTGCGTTCTTCCATTTGCGCAACATCTCTAAAATTAGAAATATCCTGTCTCAGAGTGATGCTGAAAAACTAGTTCATGCATTTATTACTTCCAGGCTGGACTACTGCAATTCATTATTATCAGGATGTCCAAAAAACTCACTGAAAAGCCTTCAGTTAATCCAAAATGCTGCAGCAAGAGTACTGACAGGGACTAGAAAGAGAGAGCATATTTCTCCTGTTTTGGCTTCCCTTCATTGGCTTCCTGTTAAATCCAGAATTGAATTCAAAATCCTGCTCCTCACATACAAGGTCTTAAATAATCAGGCCCCATCTTATCTTAATGACCTTGTAGTACCATATTACCCTATTAGAGCACTTCGCTCCCACTCTGCAGGCCTACTTGTTGTTCCTAGAGTATTTAAAAGTAGAATGGGAGGGAGAGCCTTCAGTTTTCAGGCCCCTCTTCTGTGGAACCAGCTTCCAGTTTGGATTCGGGAGACAGACACTATCTCTACTTTTAAGATTAGGCTTAAAACTTTCCTTTTTGCTAAAGCATATAGTTAGGGCTGGACCAGGTGACCCTGAATCCTCCCTTAGTTATGCTGCAATAGATGTAGGCTGCCGGGGGATTCCCATGATGCATTGAGTTTTTCCTTTCCAGTCACCTTTCTCACTCACTATGTGTTAATAGACCTCTCTGTATTGAATCATATCTGTTATTAATCTCTGTCTCTCTTCCACAGCATGTCTTTTATCCTGTCTTCCTTCTCTCACCCCAACCGGTTGCAGCAGATGGCCGCCCCTCCCTGAGCCTGGTTCTGCCGGAGGTTTCTTCCTGTTAAAAGGGAGTTTTTCCTTCCCACTGTCGCCAAAGTGCTTGCTCATAGGGGGTCATATGATTGTTGGGCTTTTCTCTGTATCTATGAAGCGCCTTGAGGCGACATTTGTATTGATTTGGCGCTATATAAATAAAATTGAATTGAATTGAATTGAATTGAATTGAATTGAATTATTTGCCTAATTTATGACTAATGGAATTTTTAAACAAGCATTCGTCAGATTTCCTCTTTGTGACAAGTGATCAAATACACTTTAAAATATATATTGTAGCGGGTCAGGGCTGTTTGGGGTTTGACAGCTATGTTCTGTTGTTCCAGGCGGCAGAGTTATGTTGCCATGATTACAGGTGACGCGCTCTCTCGGCGACTGTGCGTTTCTGGGTGGAGAGAGCGTGTTTTTGTTGTTGTTGTGTTTCTGTGAATGCTAATAAATGGCTGTGCTCCCTGGCTAACTCGCGGGAAGCAAGACCAAAGGACACCTCTGTTTTCTCCTTGTCTGAGCTCGCCACAACATTTTTTATTTCTTGATTCTTTCGAATTTCTTCGGATTATCGTGCCATATTATGCAACAATGTGAATGTGAATCCAACTAAAAACATTTATGACACTTCCGCCTTTTTCACTTCTCTTCTTTGTTCTCTTCCTTAATTACTTTGTTTTCCCCTTCATTTGTGTTCATCCCCCTTTACTTATTCTACAACCCTACTTGTCACACTTCATGTGAAGAACCATTAGCTTTATCTGGATAATAGAACATCTCTGAGCAATGTTGGGATTATACACATTTATCTTAGAATTTTAGTTGAACACTAATAAAACAATAATAAAAAATGGGGTATCATTCATAAATGGTATTGTCCTGTTTCTTTCTGTTCTACTTTACCGTACCATTAATCTCTTATTGTGCAACTGAATATCAGCCTCTTCGAATCACATTCGCGCAACATGAACACACCCATACAATATCTTTGTGGCAGTTTTCATATAAAAACATAAACAAGCACATGTGCACACACTGACACAAGTGTCGTTGTAAAGTAAGTTTCCATGTTGCCTTAGCTGCCGAGATCGATGATGACTCTGTGTATGATGAATGGAGACAGCTATATTATGTTACACACCTAACAAATAGACCCTGACTGCAGGGAACATCATCTGATGTCTGCTAATTATAGAGGCTGGAATACGGAGGTGTACACAGAGGCACGCAATCAACTCATATATCTTTCTTCTATAATGGGGCAGGGCTTTTTTTTAGCAGTATCGAGTACAGACACACATAATGTTATATATACATATACATGCAAATGGTCACACACAAATGGACGGGTTCTTACCCTACGAGACTGGATCTCTTTCACATATAAAGGCAATAAGAATTCTGACACTCCTTCAAGTCTCACTCCTTCTTTGGTCACCCGGAGATTCCCCATACCATCCTAGAAAAAGGTACGAGATAGAAAAATACAGTTTTTAAAAAGTTGATGACAAGCCAAAACAATACAAATGAAATTCTCATACAGTGTTTTGCTTTGCTTGTCTATTATATATATTAAAAATGGCACAACAGTGTATTATTAAAGTGTACAATGATATTACACACAAGCAGACAAACACACACAGTTTTTTTCCCTTCATTTTATTGCACATACTGTGTCAGCATGGGAAAAACACTCCCATGCTGGCACAGTTGGAGTGTTTTCCACAAAATTGCATGTCTACTTAAACAGTTGAATGCCTATAGTTAATGTGGTTGCCCCTTATTCATCTACTAATAAATATATTTCATAAAAAGATACATTTAAGGGAGCTAAGTTCACAAAATCCAAGCTCCTATGCAACACATGGAGGATAAATAAATCATTTTAAGCTTTTTTTCTTATTCGTTATCAATTAGTGTGAATAGCAGTACTTGACACAATTATATATACCTGAAGATCTTAAATGGAAATAATTGAAAATATGTTGACAGCTTTTAAGGCTCTGTAGATACCAAATACTCAGTAATATTAGGCACAGCATTTATTCTCAAATCCTGGGTTCATCAACGGTCAAAATTGAAATATTATATTTAATTATCAACGGCGAATCATTATCTTTTATCATTTATTACGTTAGCATTTAATTCAACACCAATTATGTTATGTAATTATGAAATAACTAATAACAAACAATGTGTAACTGGATACACATATTCTATTGATTTGGCATTCAGCAACAAAGTCTCATGAGAGCTCTAGTTTTTCTATGCTAACGCAATAGTTGCTTTATCCCAGTCAAAGCAATGGAGTGGCAGATAACCATATAGTTTACAACACAGAAACAAAACAGTAGAAACAAATTTTAGCTGGTCAGAAAGACATATGAAAGAAATCCATGAAGTTTGGCAAATGAAAAAGAGGATAACTGGAAGAAGGATGTGTTGTGGTAACCATCTTCTAAGAAAGGCTTTGTACTAAAATGAACCTTCTTTCACTTTGCATTGACTGTGAACTGCTATTAACTTGTATTTCCATTACAATAACTGCCAAGAAAGATTTTGATGATTATAAATTAATGTTTTCTTTAAATTTCTAAAAGCTCTTATGATAACTAAGGGCTATATAAATATGCGCATCACTGCTCTGACTAAATCTGGTTTTATGGTCTCACGAATGTGTCTATATGCGTACATGATGCGGGCCAGACAGGGGGGTTTTCATCCCCCCCAGACACCCCCCAATGCAGTTCTCCAAGATCCTGACTATGCGACGCTGGAAGCAGATGACAGAAGCGATTGTCGAATGTCAATTGGTTGACAAGTGGGCTGAAATAGAGAAAGGCGCAACAGCGGAGTTCACCCGGAAGAGTAAAAACTTCAAAGATCAAAAATTACAGCATCAAAAGCACAGACAGAGGCTGCAGAGGAAATTTTCATTGTTTTTAACACTCAGTTCCACTTCAGCACTTTGTATGTCATAACTTTGCTCTCCTTACAAGAATGGCCCACAGACCTGCTGTACCACATACTTGGTACCTCCATCTTGGTACCTCCATCTGACAACAAAGCTCACTGCAGGCAGACGTGCTGTCCTACTTCTGCTCGACCATAAAAGCAGCTTCAAGCTTGTGCTTCTGCTCACATCAAAGCAATGTTTCTGATGAGCTTGCTGACTATGTTTGATAAAAATGGCTTAATACTTAATCGACATGAATGAATACTCAGAATATCGTTATATCAGACTTAAATGGTAAAATTCAGTTCCTTTAAAACAGACATGACGGGTATGAAGAAAGTCAAGCCTCTAATAAAGTAGAGTACTAGAGTAAAAAGGCAGCTCCTGTAGTATGTCAGATCGGTGGTTAGGAGAGTGCAGAGTCCATAAATGTGTAACAGATGTGTTGAATATAGCGTTGTTAGAGTTTGGTGAGTCTTTTTGATTCCGTAAGAGTTATTGAGCAGTTATTATTGTCAGTTATTCAGTTATTAAGCATAAAAACAACTCTGAAGGGTTTACTAATCAAAAGAAATGAGTTAAAAAAGTAGGTTTAAAAAATTACAAAAATTGGAAAAATGATCAAGAAATTTTAAACAACGTAAATAGAGGCTGGGGAGATGGCAACTGTCTTACTGCCTCATTACTTCGCAGTGCAATTGCTATTTGAAGTTTTATGAGTCAGACAGTCTGTGAAGTGACTTTTTTTTCTGAGGTGGAACTAAAACATTCTGTATTGAACCTTTTCCAGCTTCAACTGAAACATGTGTTATTCAGTGACAACAGATTAGTCTTGCCTGCTTGGCTTCCAGTTTTCTTTTCATGCTCAAAATGTTTGACAAAGTGTTCATGGAAATAGTGATTCTGATCCCATTGATTATCATTAATTGTTAGCAACAGCAAAGCAGCAGAGCCTTTCAAATTGTAATAGTGCAAGCTGGTTGTAAGGGCAACTTGGAGAAATTTGTAGGACAAAACAATGAAAACAATGAGTAATGGTATAGAGTTGAACTCATACAACATATACCGGGAAGGGGGGCATACATGAACCCCCCAAATAAATATATAATTACCTACCTTACTGTTGGATAACAGTAACCATTCATTAATGAAAAAAATAATATTCTTTAATTACAATGGCTAATAAGAGAATGGAAATCTACATGTTTTGTATGTCTTTTTCAACTAAGTGTGCTTCATTGCTAAGAAATCTACAGGTGCTTGTCCCCCAAATACCTACTGGAGATACACTTTCTGTGTCATCATTACACAGTAAGGTACACTCCCTTGCCTCTATACTTACTTAGTACTGACTTATTTTGGAAATAAGTGTGAGCTTATGAAACGTCCGAGCTATTGTTGTAGATAGTTTTTTGAAATAGATATTTTTTAACGTTATTTTAACCCTGAACCACGATTGTTCTAAACCTAACCAAGCCATTTTCTTGCCTACATCAAACCAAAGTGTACCTAAAAACCAGATGCAAAAGAACAAGAAAATAATTCTGTTAGAAAGCCCTTAAGGCAATCTTCTCCCACTTGCACTCTTGGCCTATATGGAGAAGGACCTGAGGGAGGTTTTCAGAATGAATAAACCCTTAAACACAAAACACTTCAGGGTTAACTACTTTTTCACCAATGCTATTTACTTTAAATAAAGAGAGTGGTGAAAGGCAAATATACAAAAAAGGCTGCCATATATGAAAACTTTAAAAGATATATCAAATGTCAAAGACACACTTCCTTATAACCGCAAAGTCTTTGAAATACAATAATGAAGGGTCTTCTTGTGAAAGAGTAACAACCATTAATAAGAAGTTGCCAGGTAGTAATGGTGTTGCTTGCACACAGGTATGATAAAAGAAAAAGCATGATATTTAAAACATGAACTACTGTTTCTTACTCAAGTCATGAAAACATGATGCAGCATTTCAAATACCAGAATGTTTTTAAGACCAGTTAAGCTACATTTCTACAGTAGGGATGTCAAAGTGATTTTACATCGAGGGCCAAAGTGGGCTGGACAAGTAAAACTTCAATTTTTAACTACACACTTAATTCATGGGATATCTTATATTAAGATAAAGAAGTGCAATATCAACAGCATATGTCAGTTCTTTTACATGATAAATGTGTGAAAAACAGAAAACGGTCTTGTAATTCACTGCCCAGATTGTCCTCTATTTATAAAACCTAAAGTTTTTGTTGTTTGATGAAGATTTTCTTGTTTTAACCAAAATGTCTATACTATACAGTAAAAAAAAAAAAACGTGAATTTTTCTGTCATTTAACTGTTGATCTATTACTTAACCACTCTGGTTTAGTGTGAATAGCTATGGGGGAGTTCTTCACCAGCAGGAAAGGCTGAAAAACTTCAGCCTCCTTCATGTTTTCCAAACCCACCTAGCACCCCTAATTGGACATTTTGCCAGGCCAATATTGACACTGCTGTACTAGAGCTTAATAGAGAAACAGTGTGATGGCCTTACTTGCAATCACACATCTATCCTGTCGGGAATCCCATGTATAGCTGTGGTAGGGGTGCTGTTGGGTTGATGCAACATACCTAGAATGGGTGTGTTTGTGTTCCCTATAAGTACGGTAAACAGAATGTGCACATTTATAGACGTCCTATTCAACCCAGTGCCTTTAAAGGGAATGATGGATTCCCTCATCATGACGAGGTTAACTAGTAAACTGTCCCATTAGATGAAACAATACCATATGCAAGGTTATGCACACAGTACACGCACACCAGTTGTATACAAACGAAAGACATGTTTACCACAATGACTTTTCAGTGTCCAAACATAGACATGCACGTGCAAAGACACATAATAGGTCTGTGTGTCCCTGCGATGATGGATAGGCTGCGAAACTATTTTGCAGGGGCTTCTAATATTCAGGAGTGTTGTAATTTTTCATACAACCTTTTATGTCAGCAAGTAGACCCAGAGAAAAACAGAGAGCAAGAGGGAGTGAGTACAGTGTCACCTTTGGTTAGAAAAAAACAACTGGAAAAATTGCTTAAGGGATGCACAAATTGGGAAACTATAAAACTGCTTTGGTTGCTCCTTGGCTTGTTGAACTGAGATACTATGTGAAGGTTTAAAAAAAAGCATTGTATGGCAAAATGTTAACTTTTTTAAAAGTTAATTTGGACCTTTTAATTTTGATATACCACTGAATAACAGTTGAATTCAAAAGAATTTCTGTGAATGCTTAGTGAGTAATATAAATGACCATTTGTAGGTGATAGTTTGGCATATCTATGAATTTTTACAAACTGCAAAATCCATGTCACATTACAGAATTTCTTTCAATTTTTCACATGAGGCATTAATAGCTTAAGACCTCTTTATGGAATATATGGCAAAAAATATGAACTTATAGCATTTTTATTGGTTATCTTTCTCTTCTCTCACTCTTCCACTGCACCTCTTATCTTTCTTTCTTGCTTTTTCCACATATTACACAACTCACTCGATTTTAGGGCGCACCAGCACAGCTCTAACAGTGCCAGACTCAGATTAAAGGATGGAGTCTAAAATGGTTAAACCACACACGTGATATGCAGTGCAGCCAAAGTAATTTCCTTTATCGAGAATTTCAAG
Source organism: Neolamprologus multifasciatus (assembly GCF_963576455.1). Taxonomy (NCBI): domain Eukaryota; kingdom Metazoa; phylum Chordata; class Actinopteri; order Cichliformes; family Cichlidae; genus Neolamprologus; species Neolamprologus multifasciatus. The sequence continues at coordinate 13,149,543 of NC_140444.1, forward strand.
TGTTTTGTATATATGAGCTGAAATTTTGTTTAAAGTAAAACTTTAATGTCTGCAAGATTACCAAGGTGTCCAGTTAGCATTCACAACAGCCAAGTTGCAAAGCAGCCATTGAAGAGTTACTAAAGAATTCAACCATAACTGTCCCTATTGCACATTAAAAAAGTATATTGTCCTCATTCCACTTCAGGCTTTTTACTGTACAATAAATAAAAAAATAAAGCCATGTGTTTATTATTGGAGACATGCTTACATATCGGATTCATGTTGTTTTAAAATTAGCCATTGTGGATTCCTCTCCCATGTGCTCTGTTAATTTGCTGTTGCTGCTGCCATTTGCTGTTAATGCAAACTCAGCACATTCCCCATCTGTTTCACACTAAAACACTTTGAAAGAATTCAACCCCCTTAACTGCTCACTTACCTACAAGGCCTTTTTTTGTTAAATATCAGCAGACAATTCTCATCTATCAGCACTGATGTAGAAAGGTCAGAGACTAACCGCTATTATAAAAGCGATCATAATTATAGCCATAAATGATGTAATGTGTTAATAATATATAAAGTCCAAAATGTACTTTTCATCCTTTCCTATTTGTTTCCTTTAATCTAGAGTAATTTTGCATACGCTAGACCGCATGTTGGGAAGTATTTGTTGTTAACTGAACAATCAGTTCTCGTACGTACCATGTGGAATCAAGAAGATTGACGAGGGAATAACAATCACAGAAAGATGAAAAGGCATATTTTAAACTGCAAGGCTTCTACTGTGCTTCTGGTCAGAAGTTTCACGTTGCTATGATTATTTTATCTGCATATCAAGCAGATAGAAAGAAAACAAAAGTCAATCAAACGAGCTTTCTTCTTCTTGAGCACTTGTGCTAAAATCAGCGGTAGTGCTGTGCAGTACTAGAAATTTTTGTATCAGTTTGATGATAAGTAAATAGAGGGCCAGTATTGCCAATAGCGATACGGATACTTTTCACCTATAAGGGTAACTTATGTAAGGAATAGCAGTGTGTCATGATTTATGAGCTGCATCAGTAACTGAGTTCTTTTGGAGACTTAGAATCTGAATGTACCTCTGTATCTCTATAACACTCTGAACACTCTGTGTCAGTTTTCGTTATTTAAATATTCTATAGGCTATAAATAAAGTAGACAAGACAGTCACCACAAAAAGGTTCATATGCTGGTATTGATCCAATACCAGTGGTGGTGTCAATACTATTTGTTGATGTGTGCAACCATAGCTGTACCTGTTAATTGAACACCGTAACAATAAAGTAATGTAATGTAATGAATGTGGTGTAATGTATTACTTTTTTAAATAACAACCCTAACAAAGTTCTCAACACAGAAATAAGAAATTGACAGAGTTCAAGTTAAACACACTAGTAATTATAGTACTGTTCCAAGAGAGTGTCTTCAAAATATGCTGGCCTTCCAGCAGCTCTGACAGGCTAGAGAAACAGCTTGACGAAATGTCTCTTTTTCTCAGAATGTGAAGTCTTTTCATTTCTGTGTTACATTAGTTGTTTGTTGTATACTGAAGGTGCAGTTGAAACTGACCATTTAACATCATCCTCACCCACACATGGAACTGAAAGTTTTCTATTATAACCTAAGGCACCAGATCAATACCAAGCACAAAAACAGATAGTTAAACTAACCTTGAACTAAAAGTTCCAACCACTCTCATGCAATAGTATGAACCTTAATCATGGTATATAAATTAGTATACATTTTCAAGTTTTGGAATCTAAACGCATCGTGATGCAGTGGCGCTGTCATCTCAAGCCAAAAGCATTGTGGGTTCAAACCTCCTGGTCAGCTTCCTGTGTCTACAAGAAATGGTTAGATACTAAATTGGCTGTAAATGTGGATGCTTGTGTGTGGTTGTCTGTCTGTCTCTCTTTGAATGAACTGTCAGCCTGTTAAGGGTGTACCCTGGCCCCACGTTGTGGAAGGGCTTTTCTTTCTTTAGTAAGTGAACTTTCTGTTATGATGATGTAGCTACAGGGGAGAGACTGCTTCACACAGGATGACAAATATTAACCTTTCTAAAGTACTGGGTTGCGTTGACCACAGCTGCACACAAATAGACATCCCTTAGTGTCCACAAATGATGCACTTGCTCTGTCTCCTTTGTGTGAGCCCCCACCTGCGCCCTGAATCACCTTTGACTGACAAATGACAGCAAAGAGTTTCCTGCTGCTTTGCCCAGTCCACACAAACCACTCATCCACACAAATTGCACAGAATATCACAAAGGGACAAGCTGACAAGTGCAGTTAACATCACCTTGCTTTCACCAACAGCTGTGCCCCACTTCACCTCTATAGCCTGAGAGACAGTCTGACTGACAAATGACAGCAAAGGTTTAATGCCTTCTCACACTTGTGTTTGTCTACTTGCCCCACAGCTGTCACCCCACTCACTCTTGTTGTAAAAAAATCAAATAAATCTAAAGTGTTAGGTAAATGGGGAGAGAAAAGAAATAATCCTGCAAGGCTCAGTGGTTAGATGAATGCTTGCCACTCACAATTGGACAAATAATTAAAAAAAACTTGTCAGCGACTTTCAAGACATTGGAGCGCCAAAAACTCACATTACTGAAAGGACCCGTGTATTATTTTGAGGTTTAATGAGTGCAAGATCAATGTATAACTTGTGCATATTTTTAGAAATTTATCATTTAACTTGTTTCAATACTTCAACAAGTCTCCATGTTTCTGTTATGCAATTCTGCCTAAACTTTGCATAGGTTATTTTAGTTTAAGAAAGATTAATGTTCATAGCACAGAACATCAATCATAACAGTCTTAACTCCACTATAATGGAATTAAGACTGTTATTGATAGAGCTATCCTCAGGGGTTAGAGTGGAATTTGGCAGGTGGGGAAAGCTTAGGTTCCGGTGTGGCAGTGCAGCGTATAAAATCTGACTCAAATTGAAATCGAGTCACTTAATAATTTATTTTTAAAGCTCCAGCTTAATCAGCTACCTGTGCTACTAGTGCTCTGAGGTTTATTGCTCTTCATTGATTTAGCTGAATGCTTATTACAACACATAAGCAGATGTTACATGAAGCATTATTGCTTCTTTTCAACACCTCCAAGCCAAAATAGCAAAAACGGGGAATTAGGTATCATCCGTTTAAACTGATGACTTCTCTCAAAGTCCCTCCAGAACCAACTCCTATTAGTCTGCAACTATATTAAAACACATGTAGGCATTTATTTGGGCAGTTATTTTAAAATAGTAAATGTAAATGAACTCCATGTCAGTGGTGAGCATGACATTAAAACTCCTTCCAGTCGATGATTTATATCATATAGCATATGCATCAAAATAAACTATTTCCAGCAGTGCAATATTAGTCCTAAGCATCCCAGAAACGACACAGAAAGTCATAAAGTCAAACATAACTTTTAAAAACTCCAGTATAGGCTCATAAGGCCCTGATGGTAAAAAACCACATATCCGCAAATGACGTCACTTCCGGTTTCGGGCAGGTAATGGCGGACATGCGATAGTTCGCGCTGATGGACATAGGAAGTGTTACAAACAGCTGATTGGATCGGCAAAGCGTGTTTCTGGAATATTATGTTTTTGTTCCTGCAAGCATTTTTTAATGCAATTTTTGCAAAGCTATATGTAGAAGGAAACCGTGACCTAGGACAAGCTGATGGCATAAGATGTAAGTACTCCTCCGGTTTCATATGCAAATAAAATTATTGCGCTAGCTTACGTGGTTGCAGTGTTACCGGGATTTAAAAATAGTTATGCAAAACTGAGTGTGCCCGCTCCGACCGGCTTTAAAGGGTTAAGCCACTTCAGTCTCTGACTGTAGAAGTCACTTGGATGAGAGATGAAACGTTTCTCCCACTGAAAACGTTACGTCCAGTTGAACAGAATCGACTTTTTGGGATTTCCTTGCCTAGATGATTGAGCATGCATCAAGACGTCCCTCACTGAAAACTGTACTGCTAATTACCTAGTTTAGCTTGCATTTACTCTCTGGTATAAATTTGAATAACATGAAGTTATTATCATTTAATTTGTTGCCAGGTGTGTTTCTCTCTGGATCTGTATAATGTCAACACATCCGACCCAGTGCCTGCTTAAAACAAAAAAACCCAATCAAACAAAAAAAACAACAACATACAGTGGGGCAAAAAAGTATTTAGTCAGCCACCGATTGTGCAAGTTCCCCCACTTAAAATGATGACAGAGGTCAGTAATTTGCACCAGAGGTACACTTCAACTGTGAGAGACAGAATGTGAAAAAAAAATCCATGAATTCACATGGTAGGATTTGTAAAGAATTTATTCGTAAATCAGGGTGGAAAATAAGTATTTGGTCACCTCAAACAAGGAAAATCCCTGGCTCTCACAGACCTGTAACGTCTTCTGTAAGAAGCTTTTCTGTCCCCCACTCGTTACCTGTATGAATGGCACCTGTTTGACCTCATCATCTGTATAAAAGACACCTGTCCACAGCCTCAACCAGTCAGACTCCAAACTCCGCCATGGCCAAGACCAAAGAGCTTTCGAAGGACACCAGGAAAAGAATTGTAGACCTGCACCAGACTGGGAAGAGTGAATCTACAATAGGCAAGCAGCTTGGTGTGAAAAAATCAACTGTGGGAGCAATCATCAGAAAATGGAAGACATACAAGACCACTGATAATCTCCCTCGATCTGGGGCTCCACGCAAGATCTCAACCCGTGGGGTCAAAATGATCATGAGAACGGTGAGCAAAGATCCCAGAACCACACGGGGGGACCTGGTGAATGACCTGCAGAGAGCTGGGACCAAAGTAGCTGCCATCAGTAACACACTACAACGGCAGGGAATCAAATCCCGCAGTGCCAGACGTGTTCCGCTGCTGAAGCCAGTGCATGTCCAGGCCCATCTGAAGTTTGCCAGAGAGCACATGGATGATACAGCAGAGGATTGGGAGAATGTCATGTGGTCAGATGAAACCAAAGTAGAACCTTTTGGTATAAACTCAACTCGTCGTGTTTGGAGGAAGAAGAATACTGAGTTGCATCCCAAGAACACCATACCTACTGTGAAGCATGGGGGTGGAAACATCATGCTATGGGGCTGTTTTTCTGCCAAGGGGACAGGACGACTGCTCCGTGTTAAGGACAGAATGAATGGGGCCAAGTATCGTGAGATTTTGAGCCAAAACTTCCTTCCATCAGTGAGAACTTTGAAGATGAAACGAGGCTGGGTCTTCCAACATGACAATGATCCAAAACACACCGCCCGGGCAACAAAGGAGTGCTCCGTAAGAAGCATTTGAAAGTCCTGGAGTGGCCTAGCCAGTCTCCAGACCTCAACCCCATAGAAAATCTGTGGCGGGAGTTGAAAGTCCGTGTTGCTCGGCGACAGCCCCAAAACATCACTGCTCTTGAGAAGATCTGCATGGAGGAATGGGCCAAAATACCAGCTACTGTGTGTGCAAACCTGGTAAAGACCTATAGTAAACGTTTGACCTCTGTTATTGCCAACAAAGGTTATGTTACAAAGTATTGAGTTGTATTTTTGTTATTGACCAAATACTTATTTTCCACCCTGATTTACGAATAAATTCTTTACAAATCCTACCATGTGAATTCATGGATTTTTTTTTTCACATTCTGTCTCTCACAGTTGAAGTGTACCTCTGGTGCAAATTACTGACCTCTGTCATCATTTTAAGTGGGGGAACTTGCACAATCGGTGGCTGACTAAATACTTTTTTGCCCCACTGTAAATTAGGACCAAACTGTACATGTAAGCTTTAAATTTACAGTTGGGCTTGCTCAGCAATCCCTACCTTTAAAAACAATCTCTCCTCTCCACTCCTCTCTCTCTCTTCTCTCTTTTTCCCATCTTTTCCCATCATTTTTTTCCCCTTTGGAAATAAAGTAACTGTATCTATTGCAGGCACTCAGTGCCGAACTGCACTAACATGTGCTGAGCTGTTTGAAATGATGCAATTTAAATTACCTGTAACTTAAAAAAAAAAAAAAAGAAGTCACTCTGTTTGCTCCATTAAGTATAACTCGCTGAAAGCTGAAGTTCTGGCAGTGAGTGGGAAGAGAAGGAAAAAAAGGACGTGTGCAAAAAGGACTATTAACTGTCTCTACCACATCAGCTCGAAGGACCACCGAGATGCAGTCCATGAAAAAGTATCTGGCTTGACAGTAGCCTTATCTGTAGTATTGCTCTCAATTACACATTAATTGAAGGATCTACAATTATTCCTTCTATTTTAACCTCTTCCTATTCCTCTATTTATCTTTCATTTTACTTTACTTGTTAATCCTTTACTCACTATAGTTGTACATAGCAGGTTTAGAACCTTAGACAAAAGAGAAATAATAATGTGCACTGTTCTTGTCAATAGCTCCTTCCTCTTAATTTAATAGTCAATAAATGCCAATGCAGTTGGGTAATTAAAATGTCATTATTATATTTGGACAACACCCAAGGTATTCTCAAACATTTATAGTTACACATATGAAGCTAGAAATAACACAAAATGTGGTTTTATTTTAAAAAAAATGCTTTAAAAATCACCTCCCACACGCATACAGACATTTAGCAAACAAGGTTTAGCTAAAGTTTATCTAAGGTAACAGCAGCATCCAAACAATTGAAAAAAAATATCTTGTATAGGAAGTAGTGGTGCAACGGATCAAAAATCTCACGGTTCGGATCGGATCACGGTTTTAAGTCACGGATCGGATCAATTTTTGGATCAGCAAAAATAGAAAAAAAAGACAAAAATTCGACTCACCATTTACTTATTTTAGTATTTTTTGCCTATTAAAAAACATTCAACTGAAGACTGATTTCACGCACTTATATAAAAACAAATTAAGGTGCAATATGGACATTATGGACCATGCTGGGCATCTTCTGCATCCTCTGCAAAAGGCCATAAACAACCAGAAGAGTCTGTTCAGTGTGTATAGGAATTTCTTTACTTATGTATTAATCACATTATTTTATTGTATGATGTGCCTTGGTGCCACTGGATTTTAACAAGTCTCACACTCATACATTAAGACAAATGGTGGGGGTCTAGTAAGGAAGTTGGGGGAAGCAGACAACTCCACAGGAAGAGTCTTTTGTCTCTTTGAGGACTCTGGGAGGTAGCAAGGGAGTGTGAACCTTAAGGTGTGAAACAGCTGTGTACTGCCTTTTGTTCCTGAAGAAGGTATTTAACTGAGAGCCATGCTAGGCTCAGGGAGACTCTGCTGACCGTCTGCCCCGTGGTCATGTAGGCTCTCCACAAGCTTGGTTGCCTGTTCTTTTTGTGTTTTGATTAAAGAATGCTAGCCTCCGCTCACCGCTCGTCTGCACGCTTTATTTAAATGCAAAACTTCCACAACAAAATGGAGACGAGGATGGGATGGTCCGTGTGGTTGCTGAACAACGGTTCCGTGGACTGGCTGATCACCCATGAGGGAAAAGGTACCTTTGTCCTACCAGCTGTTGAAGCGAAGGAAATGGAGGAGTCACGGAGCCGTGTGTTTTAGCCACCACCGAGACAATCAACTTTGAGGGGACTCCTGCAGATGGGTGAGTTGTAGCTAACTTGTATACAGTCATGAGGAGTTTTTTGTCTGGCCGAGCCGTGAAGTGCCTGCTGCTCCGGAGTTCAAGTCTCTGGAAGGAAAATCCTGGGGTTCGAGTCCCCAGGCTTGTGTTCAGTTCCGGTGTTGTGCAAAAGAAAAGCAGTCGTCTGCCAGAAAGTAATTGCAAAAACACCGGTTCATCACAGGGAACGGTGGTTCGAGTCCACCGTTGATAATCACGTCTGCACAATACAGTGTGCGGAGTGACATTATTTTAGCACTTTTCTGCCGAGAAGGAAAGAAGGCCATTGCAGGGGACGCTCTGAATGTAAATATGGGATCTAGATCCAGTAGCGGCAGACGTTTCAAAAAAATAAATAAATAGGAAGAGGGTTTGGTGGTTTTCAACGTAGTACAACTACAATCTCTCTGGGTTTTTAAGAAAGGGGAGTTCAGAACCAGAGAGAGGAGATGTGTTGTTTTAAGCAGTGAGAACAATGATCAAAATGTCTTAGTGTCACTTGCAGGTGAAGAGCAGACCCGGATCAATTTTCCACGTGCAGCAGTTGGAAGAAAATTATAGGTTAACACCATTAAAAAAAGTCAAAGGAGCTTGCAAAGAAAAGCGTCTGGACTTCTTCAGAAGTCCAGACGCTTTTCTTTGCAAGCTCCTTTGACTACAATGACCTGGATGACTGAGAACCTTCACAGACACCATTAGAAACACTCAAGCCAAGTTTTGGCTGAATTGTTTTACAGCTTAACTTCCATGTGTTTGTCACCCTGAGAACACAAGCTACAAAAATCTCTCCCTGAAGACAAGAAATGCAGTTCCAGAACAACGAGATGGATATCAAGAGCTCACAGCAGTATCCTGAGCAGTGAAGAAAAGGTCCAGCAGCAACAGCTGTGTAAGACAGCGACAGCAAGGAGGAAAAATGGCATCATCATGATTGGATGGATGGATGTGCATTTCCAACGAGCTGCAACTTCACTGTGTGTGAATGGACTTTTGAAAAGAATGCTTGAGTTGGACATTTTGCCACTTTTGGAGCAAGAGGTACACAAAAAATTACACATACAGAAAAATGCATTAATCCTACTAACACAAACACACATGCAATGAAGCTCATGAAGATCAAACAGTATTTTTAAGCATGCATTTCTGTTACCATCATCTTGTCCGGTTCACTTAGTAGGTTAAGAAGTGATACATAGACTAGTGAACTAGTATTATTTTGGGCAAAAATGATTGAATCATAGCAGGGGTGAACAGAATGCTGCAGGAGGGTCAGATGAGTGGAGACTAATAGATTATTGAGTTTCTTATTTCTGATGTGTGGGGCAGGTCTTATCATGACACACATCTGGTTACATTGAAAAACAAAAACTCATCATCTAATAGAATATTGCTGTTGTGTGAGGTGTGTGACTGGTGGATGAAAGTTTTGGAGATTTACTTGGCTGATGCATTTTCCTTTGGTACCACTTTTAACCTACCAGTTAGTTGTGTTTTGATCTATCATTCTAAAAGAGCATGCTTAGACAACTTCTAAAAAGAGGCCTTCATATTTTTTATTTTTAACAGTGCACTGATATTTTTTGTTCGGCAATTTTCTCTTTTTCAAGCAGGCCTGCAAGATTGGAATCGAAAGTGCTACACAACATGTTGAACAATCGCAAGTGAGCTTTTCCAAGATTAAAATGGGCTCAGGAGAAAGCCACTTATTTGGGACAATCAGAAAACAAGTCCCTGTCAAAAAGGATTCAGCGAGGTAATCCAGTCTAAATTCTTATGTTCTTTTTTGAAATGGCGTCATTGCTGGCAGTAGAAACTTATTGCGTTGCGAGAGGTTCTACTGTCAGCAAATAAAAAATGGACTGGACTGACAAAAGCTTGACTGACTTGACACCAGTATGCAAGATTGCACCTTCACCTAGACAGTGACAAAAGGGTGGGTGGATGTATGTATGTTTCTTTTTACAGGAGCAGAAAGGTGACAGCAACAGGTTGCATGAGCTTTTGGGCCGTGCTGACTTAACCTTTTAATTGTCACTTTCTGTGTCTTTGTGAATTTGCCAGCAGTGTGTTATTCATGACCTTGTATTGTTTACAGTGCAGAGGTCACTGTGAGAAAATGTGCATACAGATGCGCTGCGCTAACATCTACATCACTTTTTCCACAGCAAAGGGTTAATCGTGGGATCTAATCACAAGATTTACAGCAGGACACACCGCTGGCTATTGTTTTACTTTTTCTTATGACAGGGCCTGGAGTGAAGCTACTCCAGGGGAGAATCCCTGGAATTTTTAAGAGACAATGCACAACTTTATTGTGCATGTCTAATTGTGCTAAGCTGACATAGGACAAAAGAGGGTTTTCCGGGGGAGCTTTCATTTTTAAATTGCAGGGACCGTGACTAGAGGGATATGGAAGGAGAGACTGCGGTGCAGATGCAGACCATGACTGGGAGAAAAGGCTTCAAGAGGACCATTGAGAAGCAGGAACCAACTGCAGGACAACTGACAAACGACAGTGGGCTGCACCACTGGGCTTCCAAAAGATTGTCACGAGGAGATTTTGAACAGCAAAATCTTAAAATAAAATAAAAGAGTTTCTACGTTGACGTTGAGGAAGACTACAGGAGTGTACGACTTGCTCTGCTCCTAATCTACAGCCGCGTTGGAACAGAAATCGAGGGATGAAGAGAGCGTGCCAAGCTCCAAAAGTGACAGCGCAAAGGGAGATCAGCGTTGGAATTATGACTCTGTAGATGGCGCAGACACCAGGAGCCATGACCGTGACTGAGAATGATCACCTAATGCTGTTTCACTTTGCCATGCAAAGTACTTTGACACTCTGGAGAAGACCTTTCCTCTGTATCATTGTTGTTGCCATTTGCATGTGAGAGCTTAGATTGTGGGGAAGATTAAAGATGAACAAAGGGTGGTGGGAGAACAGTGAAGTGTGGATACAGTGTGAAACTCCTTTAAGTGTACAATAATGTTGATGTGATATACAGAATGTCAGGAAAGAAATTCTGGTATTAATGTGATTCTTGATTTAAGAATCAAAGGGTGGGATTGTATAGGAATTTCTTTTACTTATGTATTAATCACATTATTTTATTGTATGATGTGCCTTGGTGCCACTGGATTTTAACAAGTCTCACACTCACACATTAAGACAAATGGTGGGGGTCTAGTAAGGAAGTTGGGGGAAGCAGACAACTCCACAGGAAGAGTCTTTTGTCTCTTTGAGGACTCTGGGAGGTAGCAAGGGAGTGTGAACCTTAAGGTGTGAAACAGCTGTATACTGCCTTTTGTTCCTGAAGAAGGTATTTAACTGAGAGCCATGCTAGGCTCAGGGAGACTCTGCTGACCGTCTGCCCCGTGGTCATGTAGGCTCTCCACAAGCTTGGTTGTCTGTTCTTTGTGTGTTTTGATTAAAGAATGTTAGCTACCGCTCACCGCTCGTCTGCACGCTTTATTTAAATGCAAAACTTCCACAACAAGTGACAGGTTGCTTCTCCCAAAGTCAAGGACCAGCAGACTTAAAAAGTCCTTTGTCCCACATGCCATTAAACTGTTTAACTCCTCGCTGGAGGGGAGAGGGTGGGGAAACAGGGACAAAGGAGGCGGTAACAAGTAGCTGCAGTGCCTTTTCACTGTGCAATAGTTTTTGTTAATATCCAACGGTGTAATAGACTCACAATACTTGAAATGTGCCGTTCCCTTGTATTCTTATTCCTATTTATTCTATTTATCCCTTTTGTATTCTCTGTATTTATATATGTGTATATATGGTATATTTCTGCTCACATTCTGCAACTTCTGTTGGTGCTGTGCTACTGGAAACTGAATTTCCCGGAGGAACCCACCCGAGGGATAAATAAAGTTTCATCTAATCTAATGTAATCTATAGGGCAGTACAGGGCTTTGTATCTACCACTCCACTATGATATAACAAGTGGTCACGGTCACGTGGCTTTCCATTGCCCTGGAGGTCCACCCATTTGTAGTTAGAGCAACAGAAGATGCCTGGGACAGTTCAGCCATAACTTTAAACTTCTCCTGCTCATACATGCTTGGAACGATCTTGTCACACTGAAGTGGACGCGCAACGAGCTATCATAGCGTGGCTCAAGCACGTTCATCACAGTTTAAACCCCTTGTTTTGCACAACGGAATACGGCCTCCCGTCTGCAGCTAAACACCCCATTAGCTTTAGTAATAGCTTTAGCCCGGTCAGACTGGGCAGCAAAGGGCTGCTTAAATGCTGCAAACTTCTCTGCTCCGCCACTTGGGCCGCTAGTGCTGGCCATAACTACCGCTTGACAGACCCACCACACACACCATGCACATACTTTTTTTTTCTTTTTCGAATCTTCGGATCACGTGCGTGCCAAACCGTCGGGTGGGATTGGTTCGGATTTCGGATCAACCGTGATCCGTTGCACCACTAATAGGAAGTGTTATTTCACTTAATCGTATTGACAGTGAACAAATCTACTGCAGAAGTGGCCTGGCTCTGTTGCTGTTTTCACCAGTCCAAGAACTACTTCAGAGAACTCACACACTTCTTTAACAATTTGAACTGGGTTTGTGTAAAGAACAAGCCCAATGTATTAGGCAGGGTACAAACTAACATAAAGCAAGATGAACAAATAAACCAACAACCAGAAAATGAAGACACATATGTACACAAAGGGAGCTAATATTGACCTGAATGCAGAAGGAAAAGCAATTATCAAAATTAAATTGGAAGTAACAATAGATAAGGGAACCCTACCGACAGAAAGATGCCAAGGAGGAAACACAAGAGAGATGAGGAGGAAAGAAAGACAAATGAACTAAAACCAGAAAACAAAACTCAACAGATACTTTAGAAAAACACAGCAGTCTGCATTAACAATAATGAAAAAATGTTTTAACTAACTTCTCAGTTGTTAAACATGTATAATACATTCATTTATATTGTACAAGGTGCTAAAATTTCAGTCACCTGAAGGGTGTTTCCACAATCACTGGTAGCCCAGTATTGTTTTTATTTCAAAAGAGAAGCAAAGCCAGTTGTGGGAAGACATACTGTCTGAATCTACAGCGACTTGGTTTCAAGGGTAAAGCCTTGAAAGCAACACACAAATCCCAACTGCAGTTCAGCCCCCACATTCATGTACTGCATTAGCTAAATAGTCTGAACAGGGACTATTTAAAGGTACCAAGTGAGAAGCACAGAAATGCTAATATTGACTTGCAGATATTCAGAACAACTGCCGTCATTTATTTGCCTTCATAACACAGAGATCATATTTAATCAATACCGCATCCATGTTGGAGAAGACTGTGAGTCTTCTGCATCTCAGTGGTGTTGTGGGGTTATAATAAAATAATCTGGCCCAGGTAAAACAGAATCAGATTTACTGCTATTTTAATGCTAGCAGCAATCTCACGTTTCAGCATTTATGCAACATCTGCGGGAATCTGTGGGAGTCATGCACTAGGTTGTTGGCAGTGCTTACAAGTCATCTTCAAGAGATTAAGTATTTTCATCCTGAACAAACTCAGCAAAGGTCCCTCTTTCTTCCTTTTTTTCTCCTTTCTTTTTTTTTCTTTTTTTAACGAAAAAAACTGGATGTTAATCTTCTTCTTATATTACTGCATTTCTAAACTTTGGTTAAGGGTGCAAACTTCAGTGAGAGGGCAATACAGGGCTGATGCCTGCTATTGAATCTGCTGGCATGACTTCAATCCTTCTCCCTGAATACCTGAAAAGAGTAATACTATTTTCAACAGAGTTTGCTCAAGAAAACATGCCTGAGGGCTGAAGTACTTTAGGGAATGCTAGTCAAAATCCCAAAATGAAAAACATAACCACAGCCCAGTAGAACTTGTGGTATGAGTATGTCAACTCACTCTTGAAAGGCTGCTTGACTTACATGAAGTGAAGCCTTATGTAAGTCTAGGGATAATAAATATCTCCATAGCCAGAGAAGCCACCACGTTTTATCTATAACATACTGTACCTGTTATGTGATCCTAGTCTGATCGGAGCTGCTACATGCCATTTGCCATCCATGTCAACAGCCTTGTCCAGCATAAGTGTGCTAGCAGATGAAACGTTTTTATAGTTAGAGTACACAAAATAATGGGCAATGTTAGCTGTAATTCTCATTAAGCCTAAGTCAAATCACTGGAAGCTGTTAATGCATTTCTGTAATAACCATGCCATTCAATACAATTCCACAGCTGATTTAGCAGCAATTCACTACATTCTGAGTTTAAATTACACTTGATGCACATGTGATGTGATGTTGCATGGCATGGGTTATATTAGAAAAAACTGAAACCTCATCCATTGCCTGGAGTTGCAAAGACATACTCTACTGAAAGCCAACACTGTGTCATATTCAATCACATCTTTTACTCACTCACTTCAATAAAGGCAGAATTTGGAAGTACAACCACTTTTATGTGTCTATGTGACTCGAGTAATGCTTTTTAGCGTTCAAAACATGACAAGCATGACTAGAACACAACCACCACTGAAAGGATGAAAACGCAGAAAAAAAAATCGTGCTGTGAAAAAGAACCTAAACCAAACTTTCCAAAAAATATTTTTCTCATTTTATTTTTTATTTTTTGCATTTGAGTAACAATGACATTACATCTGTATCACCTTCTTTAAATTATTATTAGCAACTCATATGACATGTCTTGCTGCAGAGTCAGTGCGTCTGTCTATATTGCTTCACACCCTTCACTCGCAGACCGAAAATAAACTAGGTGACCGGCATCCATCCTACCCTGGATACCACATATGTGACTGGTTTAATGGTTTGTGGGTGACAGATCATCATTGCTGGATCCTGTGGCCACTAGCTCCCCAGTCTGCCAATCATTTGCCTCCAAAGAGCACCCACACAGAGAGCATGTCTTCTTCCACTGTTGGGATTGTTTCTGAGTGACAAGCATAACAAAAATACATCTACTTTCATCCACAGAGTCTATATTGATCCATTGTTGGCAAACAGGCAGAAAATAAAGGGACAAAGTTAAGTATTTTACTGTCTGTGATGCGTCTGATTTTTGAGTGACACAGTGAGTAACAAGTGACAAAATATGTCTGGTTTCATCCATCACCCATCCATTTCTGTCCTTCTTTTCTGCCCAATCTTTGTTTCTGACATTTTTTTTTTCAACCCTGTCCGAGACATTTCTTTGTCCTCCACTGGTGGCATAACAAAATAAAGAGAAGAGGATAAGAAAACAGAATAATGTACAACGATGCATAAATTATTTGTGAGCAGACATTTAGTAGTAATGGCATGCTATGTAACTGCATAGCCAGTGTACTTTCAACATGTTACACATCTGTACTACAACATAACAAAAATAGTGCGTGACAGTGGCTATCTTGAATGACAAGTGACTGTTGATATGGCTGAAATCCCATGCCTACTACGTGGTCACTTGTCTGCCTGGAACTGATATGACCTGAATATGAAATAGAGTGGAAAATATTACTGGCTTCACTGCTGACAGACAAGTTATAGTAGATGCTTGTGTGCTGCTGTCCATGTTAATATCCGGATGCATTATTTGTCTCTGCACATGTCCTTCGTCTTGTGTTATGGGTAGATGAGAGCCCACCTAAACCGACAACAGTCTGTGTGTCCGGTTCACGTCTATGGTTACAATAATGGTATGGTACAATAATGTTATTTTAAATAAGAGCAGGTGGCAGTAAAAACAAATTAACATAAATCAGTTTATGCAGGTTAAACCTTAGTACAAAATTGTAAAAGTTGTTAGATTTTGTCTGTGTACGTTTTTAGTCATTCAGGTCATGGTAGTCTAAGGAGCCTGAAAAGAAAGCCACTGAACTTTTTGAAAAGTTATTTGAAGATGCTTTACCTCTCATCTAAGAGGCCTCTTTGGGTCTAAAACCAAAATGTGGAGAGTCCCAGGTATTAATTAATGGTGCACATGATTAATAGTGGATCAATGACTCCTAAGGGACAACCCCCGCTAGGCTTTAAATACCTGAGACTCTCCACCTTGTGGTTTTAGAACTAAATAAGCCTCTTGGATGAGAAGTGGAATATCTTCAAAAACCTTTGAAAAGTCCAGTCGCTAGCCCAGCTGCTACATTTCTAATACACACCTGAAATGTAACTCCTTTGTATCTGTAATAGTTTATGTGGGGATATAAAAACATCCTTTCTTGAGCACTGAGTGAAATTAGGTGCTGAGTTTATAGGATTTAAGTCTATTTATTATTAAACATGTATATAGCAGCCACCAGTGAAACTGTGCTTTTGCACATCTCAAGTGTTTAGTGTATGTCTAAGTGTGCCTCTAGATGATACAACAGTGCAGCAGATTGCAGCAGTGTGCTATATAAATATACTGATAGAGAAATGTGTGCATTTGTGTAAGGGCAGAACGCATAGCACTCACATTTGTCTATCCATTTTTCTTAAGCGTTTATACAACCTAGGGTCAAGAGTGGCCAATTTACAGTCCTAACATGTCTGTGAGAGTAAGCCAGAAAACCTAAACTAGATGGAACAGGCACAGGAAGAACATGCAAACTGCAAGTAAGGCCCTAGATCAAGTGGTTCAAACCTTGACCTTTCTTGCAGTGAGGTGATAATGCTAACCACTGCATCACCTTGCTGCTTCAGCAATGATATGTATTACATTCAGTGTGTGAATTTAAGTGTCAGTGAGCAGATGGATGTGTGCAAATTTCCTACATGACTTGTAAAATCTTCTTTGTAAGTGAGACTAAGTGAGTCTGCTTGTTTGTGGTTGTGTGTAGCCTTTAGCCCATAGCCAAAAACTCTTTGTTTGTATGCTGTCAGTCACTGCAGACTGCCACTGGGTAAACAATGCGCAAGAGAGATAAATTGGGAGAGATGCAGAAACATGTGGCAGGAAGGAAGTAAAGATGAAAGGAAACAGAGAGATACACACATGGGAAAAAAGAGGAAGAAAAACTGAGACACAAAGGAAGTTGGAGACAGAGAGAATTGGAGGCAGAGAAAGACAGAGCGAACGAAAGGGCATCAGTTGCAGAGAGTGCACTAGCAAAAGTGTCGAGAGAAAGACAGAAAAAATGAGGAGGGTTTCTCAAGGGTGTGCACTCTGTACATTATAAATGATGACTCATGTGCACTGAAGCCATACACACAGAGACGTATATAAATGTAGCATCACCTTGGTGATATAACATTCTTTCCCCAAGGTCTACTTGTCACTTTACAAGTAGTGTAAAGGTGCCACATACCCTGTAGAAGAAAGCACTGATAGAAAATCTGAAACTTAAATAATATAAACCAGATTAAATAAGTCATTACAGATTGTATGAATATAAAGTAGTTTAAATCTATGATGATTTCAGAGAACTGATCTGAAGTTCCTAATTGTGTTTTTGTCCTTCATAAAAAGTCAGAATTCACACAGAATTTATACCTGGATTAAAATAAAATGCACCAGAAAAGGTGCAATATTAAAGAGTAGGAACTGCAATTTAGGAAAAGCGTTCAGTGCAGTGTAGCCTTAGTATTTTTGTGAGAATAAATCCAATGAAACTGATAGTAGTGCTCCTAAGTGCTCCCTATGTCTTACTGATTTGTCTATTAAGTTAGTAGACCTTTTCATGAATCACTACCAGTTCCATAGGTGCAGTTGGAAAAAAGGTTGTGACATAAATTCATTTCCACCGGGGAAAGTAAACTGTAATCTTATCATAAGACTCTAAAAAAAAATTAGAGAGGCAATTCCTGAAATAGCTTAAGCCCAGCTTGAGCTGGATTCACTGGTCTTTATGACTCGATTTTATGCTTTGTACATTCAGATTTTATTTTATACCAGTGCAATAAAAAGGAATATATGTGTAAAGACCAATCCCTTGTTGACAACAAATATCAGATGACAATTAAACAAATTCAGCAGAATGAGTAAATCTCCTGTAACACTGTCTTAGTGGATGTTGAGAAGACATCCAGCCATTGAATGGTGGTGGTGGGGGGGTCTCTCTCAGTGTGATTGTAAAATAAAATTGTGACAACATGCAATTTTAGTCTTACAGGCAGTGGGTGGTTCAATCCAGCCTGCAGTCAGTTCATGACAATGAAGCAACAAAACAACCAGAAAGACCTTTGCAGCAATAATGAGGATGGTTTTCGCAGAAGTGACAAGAGAGGACATGTCTTCTTTTTCATCCTTTGTCATTGTATTTCTCTCATTTACAGACTTGCACAAGTTCACATAAACATGCTGACTGACTGATGGCTCTTATCAACATACCTTAGCCAGAAGTTCGAGCTACGCCTAACCTTTACATGTTCAATTAACCTACAGTAATTTGTACTGTCTATGTCTGTGTGTACATACAAAACAAAACAAAAATGTTCCGTTTGATTTAATGGGGGAAATACACAACTATAAACCTGTCAGTACCCATCATATTCACAATAACTTGCTGGGTTGAATGGCAATTAGTTTACAGAGAAACAGTCCTACAAAGTTCAAGGATTTCCCTTGTTTCTTCATAGAAAAGTACTTATTGTCACATCCCATCTGTCAGTAGTTTGTTTATCATCTCTGAAAACACAGTGGTTCCAAATTCTTTAACTCCATCAATCTGTCTGCAGTTTGTCATATAATATCTAACATTAAAACCTTCAACTGTTCCCTCGATATAATTAAAACTAAATTCCCATTTTGGCATTACTGGAATTGTGCAAATCATCGAAACCTCATGGTAACTGGCTGTGTTCCAGAATCATTCACAAATGCAGTTGTCCAAACACTTGGACAACAGATCCTTCACTGTTGAATACAGATCAATCTCTAAATCCCATTTTCCTTCTAAACTCCTGAAGAAGAAAGAGGTCCTGTTCTCAGCTGCTTTTCATCATAGTTAAAGCTGGTTTCAAAGCTCTTCACAGTGCAGAGTGTGCGTTACAGGGAGTAAGTAATGACCTCCTACTAGCTGTTGACTTAGCTCTGTCTTCTTATTCTTAAATACATGTGCAGACCACTTTACTGTAGATTCAATCTTAGGTTAAATCAGGGTAGGGGTTTCCAGTTCTTCCGCAGCTTGTTGTTCCACATTTGTCACACAGGTAATTTGGTCATTTGTCCTTATCTTCAGCAGAAATTTTCTTGGCTCCTTTACACCTTAATACAGTTAAAACAGTCATCCTGTTTTGTATATATATGCTTTCATTATTTGATATAATTTAAAAGCACATTGTTTCTTTTAACTGCTCTGTGGAAAACTTCTCTGATGCACATAAAACTCAGTAGGAGATCAAATACTTATTCTCTGGTATTTTCATTTTTTTGCTACCATGTCTGAAAATTCTGTCTGACAATTGAAAAAAAAAGATTTATTTTAATATTCGTACAACTTTCTGATTAGTGTGATTACTGCAAACACTGTACAAGAAATTGTAACAGAAATACTGAATTAATGTGCAGTAAATGCTTAAAATGGGTGCTGAGTAAAAATATTCAGCCTTGCAGGGTTAGCTGAATGTTTTGCCAGACTGAGCAGGATTGCATTTTTTTTTTCTTTTTTAGCTCTGGTGCTGTGACTTCCCTAAAAGGCACATAATACAGATTGATGACACCAAAGTTTATAGAGCAGGTCATGACTTCTGCAGCGTAACATCCCTCTTTTCCTGTCACTCTTCGCTGGCTACTGAAGAATGGCTGAGAAAATAAAACGATACCAAGAAAATTCATATTCAAATGCCCTACAAAGAACTATGTGGCCAACAGAGTTATCTATTTGCTACTCCTATGTGCCAAAAATCAATGATTCATTAGATTTACTGCCAAATTTATCTTAATTCGTATCTTACATTGTTTATTGATTTTAGAGTTCTTCTCACATACTGATAGTATTCAATTGTGACACTGTCTATAATTATAATAAACAGGTGTTTGACATGTACAAACTAAACAGAAGGTGTAGTCCAGATTGTTGGAGCATAAACATCTGCAAATGGAGACTGAATTTGGCAAGATGCTGTATTAGTACAAAAGAACGTTTCCCAGCTCATGCAAATCCACTGTTACTTTGCTGATCTTTTGCTAAACTTAATATTTAAAATATCGTGTAAGAAATCAAGGGGTTTCTCAGGCTATTCAACCATATGCCCAGGAGATTTGAAGGAACATTAAATCCCCTTAAGGATTACAGGGCTGTTATATACACTTTACCTGAGCATACTTGAGTCAGTTCCAGTAGGAACTCTAGTGATAAGTGTTAGAGTGTTCACTAAGTAACAGCTGAAAAGAAATTGCCTATGTGGAAATGCAAGAAACTGCAGTTCCTCTAATGTCTGGACTGACTCCAAAAGAGATTCAGTTCCCATAAACTGTAAAAATTCCCAGATTAAGCTATGAAATTCAGGTGGTAAGAATCAATCTAATGCCTGAATCAATCAAGCTTTTAGCAAGGAGATTTTGTTTTAATTAATGTGAATCAGAACTAATTATTAAGTATATCTGTGTCTATTGGTTGCACCCATACTAAGTGCTGCTTTCTATTGTTCAAAAATAGTCATTTCTGGCCTTTGCAATATTTCTAAAGCTGCTACTTGTTTGTTAGTTTATGTCAGTCTTCTTTTTTGGTTTTTATTTTTTTTCTGTTAAGCTTCTTCAATCAGAAAATTACTTTACCCCTGTCCCTCTCTATCTAACATAAAAGAAATAAATATGATGGCAGTAAATGTCAGAAAGATTCTTCCTTTCTCTAAGGGGAAAAAATGGTAAGTTTCTCGCTGTTGGATGTCAGAGGGATGTCTTTTTATCATTTTTATCTGTCAAATGAGAATTTCTGGTGTCTAAGCTGACTTCTAAATGGCACAGAATGTACTCTTTGACACATTTTGTCTTGTTTTGCAACAAAGTCAAAGTGGCACAGGCCATTTAAAAGTTGAACCTTGCTGTTACCTTTGCTGTTTCAAAGAGGCTCGACTGTGCATACATCACTGGCTGGTCAGGATGTACAATCCTATTGCAACATTACCTTGTGTGGATTGTTCCTCTAGAACCTAGCAAAGCGAACATGATTTTAACAATATAAGAAAGTCAAGCAAATCTTTTTTCTGAAACCCAAGCTAATAAGTACTAAACAATAAATCAAACCTAACGTATTTAAAAAGCAGAATTAAGAGTGATTTAAAATTCAGCTGAAACAGGGGACAACAAGTATACATACAATTCAGCAACAAGTTTCAACAAAGCACTACACATTCTGCTTCAACAAATAAACGGAATAAATGACTTTGGCTTGATTTTCAACCAGCAGTGTATGCTTAAGGTCAGACTTACCTAGGAGCAGGTTTATTCAGTGTAAACTAACTGGATAATGGACTTAAAATGGCTTTTGTATTTGAAAATTCCCCCACACATGACTGCTTCAATCTTATGAGAGGAACCTGTAATTTGTATATGTATAGTTACAGTATATCAAATAGAATTTTATATAATTTATTACTTTAAGAGATGGAGGAAATTATACCTTATTATCAGCCAAGAGTAACATTTCCTGGAACACCGCTCACATATTTATGGGCAACATAAAGAAATTAGGATTAACAACTGTTCCACCACCGGATTAAACTGGACTCCTTGTTATCTTGTTTCGTGACAAGATGAAATAAACTAACTCTGTTTCCATGAGGTAGCAGTGGAGAGCTGAAAACACTAGAACAGACTGTTCCATCCATCCATCCATTCGCTTCCGCTTATCCTTTTCAGGGTCGCAGGGGGCACTGGAGCCTATCCCAGCTGTCATAGGGTGAGAGGTGGGGTACACCCTGGACAGGTCGCCAGTCTGTCGCAGGGCCAACACACAGGGACAGACAACCATTCACACTCACATTCACTTGCACATTCACACCTAGTGGTAATTTGGATTAACAGACTGTTCCCCAGTGAGATATTAAAAATAAATGAATAAATAAAGACAATTTAATAAGTTTATAAGTTTATAATAAGTTTATAATAAGTTTATTATATGTCCCATTAAACTTTAAAGAAGTCCTTTTAGCCCCTAATAACTTTTTTGTTTAATGTCTTTACATTGCTTTGTAACCTTTTGTATTGCATAATATGGTTAGAGCAAGTTCAAGTGTCTGTAACAATATGAAACTAAAATCAGCCATAACAGAAAATGAATGAGAGATGAATGTGCTCTTGTGTTTTCATTGGATTCGCCTTCATGACTATGGATAATTCTGAATAGGGGTATAATGCAGAGAATTCTCAGCAGAGAGTTATTCAGTAACTGCCAATATATTGTTCATGAACAAAGACAAAGCAATAGTGATTCCCTTGTTAAAAACACGAGCAGCTCCGATGTAAACAGTTCTTTTTAACTCGATCTCATGCATCCAGTATCATAGAAAACAATTTGTAAAGGCATAATTTAACTTCGTAATATAGTGTAGACTGTTTTATCGAAGCAGGTGGCAAATTGTCCAAGAACTAATCATTCTAGTTTGCTGTGTTTTCATTAAGTGCTATGCCCTTTAGTGGGTTAATCATGTTTTGAAATGTATTTTTATAATAATTACTTACCAGCACACTTATAGGTGGCATCCCATCAACAAATTACGGTTATATAATGCCAATGGCATTGTTGCAATAGCTCACACTGAGCAATATCATTACATGAGAATAATTCTCTCTTACAGCCAGGCAAGGCCTTCTGCGATTCTACCCTGTATGGGTGTGTCCTGCCTTAGGTGCCACTTTTCCAGTACAGCTGACTCTACATAGCAATTAACCAAGAACTTAAGGCCAGAGAAAGGAGAATCCAGTGCCAGAGAGCCTATTTGGTTTTCAGCTAGTGAGGCTGTGTGTTATGGCTGCTTACTCTTGGTCCTGTGGAGATGTGTGTTTGTTTCGGTTACCTATCCTTTTTGACTTACTTTTCAGTTTAGTGACCAACTCCTGGGTTTTGGGTTTTGTTTCTTTTTTCATAAAGGTGATAGTGGCCTGCTCATCTCTTTCAGTTTAATTAATAATAAAAATATTAATAAACCATTTTCTTAAATCTGTGATGAATATGACCTATAACATCTTAAAATCTGTAGTCATATAAAAAGAAAAAAAAACACAAGTATGATTGTATGCAGTGTTGAGAAAAAATAAGTAGACCACATGCAGCCTTGTAAGATCACCTTTAACAGAAATAACTTGAAGTAATCATTTTTTGTATGACTTTATCAGTCTTTTTTTTTTTCTTGCTTTGCTTCAGTTCATTGAAGTCTGTGGGAATTTGTTCATGTACATCTCTCTAAGGTCCCTTCAAAGCAATTTAGCTGGGTTAAAGTCCCGACTTGACAGAGCCATTGCAACGCCTTGATCACTTTTGATCACCCCTTAGTCACTTAGATGTAGATTTCCTGGTGTGCTTTGGATCATTGTCCTGTTGCAGGACCCAGTTTCTGCCAAGCTTAAGGTGTTGAAACAGATGGCTTCACATTTGACTAGAATTCTTTGGGACAAAGGGGAGTTCATGGAAGATTCAGTGAGTGCAACATGCTCAGATTCTATGGCTGTAAAAACATGGCCACGTGATCATCACTCACCACTGTACTCGACAACTCTTTGGAGGTGTTTCGCTGAAGTGATTTTTCCCAAACATAGCACTGTGCATTATAGCCAAAAATAATCTAATCCCTTTTATAAAGGTGATAACTAGGGCAGGGGACTGAACCAAATCACAACAACAGTGTCTCAAGGTGCTTTATATTGTAAGGTAAAGACCCTACAGTACTACAAGGAAAACAGAGAAACCCCCAACAATCATATGCCCCCCTATGAGCAGGCGCTTTGGCGACAATGGGAAGGAAAAACTCCCTTTTAACAGGAAGAAACCTCCAGTAGAACCGGGCTCAGGGAGGGACGGCCATCTGCCACGATGGTGGGGTGAGTGGATGAAGACAGAACAAGACATGCTGCGGACAAAGACATGCTGTAGAGAGGAAGAGATTAATAATGACTAATAATACATGCAGAGATGTTTATAAAGATACAGTGAATGAAAAAGGTGACTGAAGATAAAACGTAAGTCATGCAACAAGTTAAACCATCCATCCATCCATTCGCTTCCGCTTATCCTTTTTCGGGTTGTAGGGGCGCTGGACCCCTATCCCAGCTGTCATAGGGCGAGAGGCGGGGTACACCTGGACAGGTCGCCAGTCTATCGCAGGCACAACCATCCGCACCCACATTCACTCCAGCATCACACCTATGGGCAATTTAGATTTTTCAATTAACATATCCCCACTAAGTTAAACCCAAACACAAAAATAGGGCATGGCAGCAATGAAGGTGGTCTCAGGTATGGTTAAACCTTCAAAAATTAAACCAACACTGAGTGACCAGCTTTAGATTTTGCCTTTGTAACACAAATTTAAAGCTTGTCACAGTGGCACATCAAACCGTTGAAAACCTCATCATCATACAAAATATATCTCAAAGCTCAAGAGTATACTATGTTTAATAGCCTGAATGCCAACTGATTGGACCTGCAGCTAACTTTATTACACCTGTCACCAGTGATGATGATGAAACTTAAAAGATTGTTCACATCTAGTTGCATAAGTTGTCCATGGGCAAAACAGGGCTTTTAAACGCTAGCATTATTGACACTGGCTTCTTCATTTTGCTGTTTACAGTCAACAAAAATGTTATATGGGATAGCATATCCAAAACCATAGTATGTAACTAGAGTCAATAATAGTCTAACATTAGTATTCGATACTGCAGTATATCACAGTGACAAGGATGTCAACATCATGTACATTGTCAGACAATGACTGGGGCAGCTCAGTGTGATGTAAAACTGTTAAACAAATAACAACATGTTTCAAATGAGAAGTCAGCATACTGTTGCCATGTTTAAGGGTGGAACAAGATCGTAAATATTTTACTCTATATGATACCGTGAATCTACTCCTGGGTGTTACGAGGGAGAGGGTTTAGCCATTCAAAGAAAAGAGCATTTACAAAGTCAAACGTATGCTAATTGATAATGATCTGCCATCCCCTAGCTACTACATAGGCATTAATATTTCAACTGCTGCAACAAAGGAAATTTCTGTATATGGAATATGGAATGTTAAAATGTATTTAAATTATCATCTTATTATTTTATTTGATTATTTAGAAGCAAAACATTATCAATCACAGACATGGTGAATATTGAGAAGCTTTGATTAAAATATATTTTTTTAACCCAACAGTGTTTAAGTAGAAGACATTTGAACTTCTTTGACTGAACTACTACTAGGGTTCTAACTGGCTCGAAGTTAGTAAAATTCTTTCAGAATAAAACTAATTCAAGCTTGTTACTATCCAACACTTTAATGATTCAAAGTGTAAATGGTGGTGAAAAAATGTGTTGTAACAGTCAGATGTCTGGTTGAGACATTCTTTCTTTGACATGCTTGGCTTCTTCTCACTTCTCTCTCCTTTGTCCAAAATGTCCACACTGCTGCCCTCGGAGGAGTTTCCCTTATCTTTAGATGCAGGTGGGCTTCTGAGTAGTAAACTGAAGAGCACAATCTCCTGTGTTGTACCATGCACTTGTAGTTATTTAGACTCCCTATAGGTCTATCTACCTCCCCTTGCATTGGACTGCATAGACAACATTGTGTTTGGGTTTTCTATCCTTGGAGTGAACCTTTTTTTTTTTTTGTCCAAGTGTTGTTTGGTCTGAAGTGAAGCAGGATGTTGTGTTGGGAACAAATCTTTTGGCACTCAGGCCTGGATACCTCAAAAGTATTTTTTGTTCTTTTTTTATGAGGGGGTGGTGTCTTTCTTTCACTTTTCTAATACTATGCACATAATGAAGGCTCTGTTGGGAGAACCACATTAATACCTGTGCGTACTGCTTTTTCTTTCCTTCTGCAGGGGCAGGGATATGCCTTGATTTTCTAAGGTTTTGCTAACCCCCAGCTCATGCTGAAGTAGTTGGAAGGCGTCGAAAGCAGGTTGGTCCGAGTGTGCAGTTCAGTAAACCCTAATCATGAGTCTTCTGTTTTCACTAGCACAGATAAGAAAACTGAGATTGTTTTCCTTTACTTTAATGTATTTCATATATTTGCTGATATTTTTTACGTTGTGTACATGTTAGCTGGTATGCAAATTAAAGGAAAGGTGGGACACACAAACTACCCTACGGTTCTGTTAGGAAAATGTTGTAATAAATAAAGACTACTCAAGAGAACCACATAATCACAATAATCAAACCTTTGGTGGAGACTATTGTTTGTAGTGTTTAATACTTTGTTTCTACTGTGGACACATTGTCATATTAAAGGCCGTGTGTCTGTCTATTTATTTAATTACACAGTAGCCAATACGATACTACTTCCCCAGTAAAAATTAATTTCCCACAGTGTGAAAACACAATAATGGCAATAATTGCTAGTCATCAGCAATGATCTATCAAGGGTGCTGCGTTTGCGTGTGTGTATTTCTGTGTGAGCAAGACAAAAGGAGCACAGAGGAAATTGACTACAGAACCAGTTCAAATCAAATGCTTTGAAATCTTCGCACCGGGTTTGTTCCGCTGATACAATAGATGCAATCAGATCACTTTTATAACTTTTCCTCTTCCCCTCATAATTTCCTCTTATAATGTAACTTCATCTACTTTTCTCTCCTCAACCACCAATTATCATTTGTTCTTTTCACTTGCTCGTTCTGTATCTTTTGATATCATCTTCTGGCTCCCTGTGCCCTCATTTTCATTCCTCGCTTTCCCTTTTCAACAATTTTGATTTATTTTTATTGTGTTTTAAACATAAACCCTCGTTGCATATTTTCTTCTTCCACTTTTGTCTTCTACCAGAAGAGGGCATCTCACAAAGAATATTAAACACTCTCCAATCGTTTTCTTTGTAGAGGTGGAAAAACAGGAGGAGGACTGAAAAAAATCACTGATCTATTTGATCCCCGCTGTTTTCAGGCAGGAAGTCTGGCAATCCTGTCCTATATAGACACACACACGCACACACAGACACTGACAGATTTCCCACAAAGACCGTAGACTTTTGAGCTTCCAAGACAATAACGTAAATGGAGAGAAAGGCAGCCAGGATATGGATAAAAGACAAGTAAAGATTAAGCATGAAAGAAAAAGATGGGAATCAGGAGCCCCGGAAAAGGAGGGAGGAAAGGAGTAGCGGGAGGGGTGTTTGCAATGAGTTACGGCTGAGTAAGGTATTTTGGGCAAGAGGAGAAATGACGAAATAACGACAGCGAAAGTTACATAAACATTATGACCACAGGTGATAACTGTTTTTTTAATTTGCACAGCTTTAACCCATTATAAAATGGTTTTCTATTTACACATATAAATGAAATGATGGCAGTGTACTATTGACATTAAAGATCACCATTTTATGATGAGTGCTTAGTGACACCCTGGTCAGATATTAGTTTATAAGTCAGTGTTTAATATGTTTGCCAAGTGTGAAAAATGTGAGACCTAGAGCAAGTACAAGCACCCATGAAATGCACCAGAATATGAGTTTGGGTGTTCATTTTGCTTATGGTAAGCATCTCATGTCATTTTTTTGTGCTAATGAGTTGAGGTTCAGCCTCGCTGAATGGACTATATACATGATTTATGGTTAACAATGATGTTAACTGCGATGATTTCTGAACAGGTTACTGGTCAAAATTGTATTTGTATTAATATTCTTAACTTTACACGCTTCATTGTTGCAATAATTTTATTTTTTTAACCTACACATTTTATGTTCTTAGTTACTGTGTCTAATCTCTGCAGTATAAATTTTAGATGATGAGAAGAAATGATAGAAATGGATAGGCAAATCACAATCATTATGATTGGTGGCCAATGAGAACTGGTTTAATTTAATTTGAAATGTGAAATTTTAATGTAAAGGAATAGTTTCAGTTTTGGTTTCTAAAGAAATTGATAACACCTTAATACACTTCAGCAGATGTGATATAAATTTGGTCTAACTAGCTTGACACTTCAGGCACATTTTAGGTCATTCAACACTCCGAAATGACTGAATGGTTAGGGTAAGAGTCATGGACAGAGGGTCCTTAGTTGGCACTACATGGAGTGAGATGCTTAGCAAAACCAAAAAATCTCCCTGGAGAACCTCTACCAGGTCTTTACTGTAGCAGCCTTCAGTTGCTGCTTGTTTATGAGTCTCTCTGCATTCAGTTTTGTATTTAATAATTGAAAGGCATGCTCTGTTGCGCAAACTTCAGTTTACTGACTTATCCATTAAGGAATATCTCATTTCTTTACCTTGGGAAACTCTTGGGTTGCTTCTACAGAAGAATTTGGTCATTATCCATTTTCACTGTGAAGTGTTGTCTGATCAGGTCTGAACCCTGTACAACTCAGAATTCATACTGCTACTTCTATCAGCACTCACATCATCATAAACACCAGTAACCTGGTTCGACTGGCACCTATACAAGTCCATGCCATAACACTGCCTCCAACATGTTTGACAAATAATATGGTATACTTGAGATTATGCTCAATTTTTCCCTTTTACATATTTTTTTCTTCTCATGATTCTGGTACATGTTGATCTTGGTTTCATCTGAGCAAAGAAAAACATCTTTAGAACAGACTCATTTAAACGTTTTCTGGATAAGTCTAAGCTAGTCTTCCTGTTCTTGAGGACGACAGTTTTCACCTTGCTGTAAAGCTTCTGCATTTATATTCCTGGAGGCTTTTCGTTGCAGACCTTGACAATGATACATCAACCTACTCAGAAGTGTTCTTGACTTGCTTAGATGTTGTTGTTTTTTTCAACTTGAATATAATTCTGTCACCATGTGCTTCACCAACAAACAATGACAAACAAACAAGGTACCATGACTGAAAGAAGCTCACATCCTAGTTCCCTTAGAAAAAGAAAGAAGAAAGGGAAAAAGAAAGTTAAAAAAGATTACTAATCATTTAACTTGCCAGAAAGTCAAACCTTTATTTTCAAAGATCATTCTAAGTCACCTTATTGCCGCAAGAACAAAGAGAGAAATCAAAGGACATCATGAATAAGAAATCATACGGGTGAGAGATGAAAGAAATATCGAATACAGAATGAGAACGTGTGTTAACTTGTGCATTAATTTTAGTAATCCAAAGTCCACACTTTGATCCTCCACCAGCACCACTGAGAGTACAAATGCAGAAAAGGTTCATATCAACTAAGGAATAAAAATAGTACATTTGAAAGTACAAACTTTGTTGTCCAGACTTTGATCACTGGAGAACAAATATGGTAGATGATAGTGATGACCATGTACTTTTAAAATACTATATTGTTTTTAGGATTAGCACTGAACCTGAAGATCTTAAAAAAACAAAAAACAAAAAAACCCCAAAACAAATACAAGCTTGGAAACCTAGATCATGAAATCCTCTTTTCCCTGGTGTACTCTGGTAATCAGTTCTGACCATGTTTGATCGACACATATATTAGTGCCCAATATTAGTGAGAATATTCAGTGCTGGAAATGTTTTGGACAGACCCCACACTACTAGTCAAAGTTTGTACACACCATTTCATTTAATGTTTTTTCTTTCGTTTCATGACTTTTTACAATTTTTTACAATTTTACTAAATTGTAGATTCTCACTGAAGGCACCAAAACTATGAATGACCACATATGGGATTATGTAGTGAACAAAAACGTGTTAAATAACTCAAAACATGTATTCTTCAAAATAGCCATCCTTTGCACACTCTTGGCATTCTCTCGATAAGCTTCATGAGGCAGTCACCTGAAATGGTTTTCCCAGAGATGCTGAGCACTTGTTGTCTCTTTTGCCTTCACTTTGCAGTCCATCTCATCCCAAAGCATCTCAGTTGGGTTTATATCAGGTGACTGTGGAGGTCCGGGCCAAATAGCCCTTACACAGCCTGGAGGTGTGTTTGGGGACATTGTCCTGTTGAAAAATAAATGATGGTCCAACTAAATGCAAAGCTGATGGGACGACACGTCACTGCAGGATGCTGCGGTAGGCTTGCTGGTTCAGTGTGCCTTCAATTTTAAATAAATCCCCAACAGTGTCACGAGAGAAGCACCCCCACACCATCACACCCCCTCCTCCATGCTTCACAGTGGGAGCCATGTATGTAAAGACCATCCGTTCACCTTTTCTGTGTCACACAAAGACACTACAAGTGCAACCAAAGATCTCAGATTGTGACTCTGACCAAAGCACAGATTTCCACTGGTCTAATGTCCATTCCTTCTATTTCTTGGCCCACACAACTCTCATCTGCTTGTTGCTTTTGTGGTTTCTTAGCAGCTACTTGACCATAAAGACCTGATTGAACAGTTAATGTAAAGACGCATCTGCTACTGCAACTGTGGCATTCATCTGGGCTCTAATCTGAGGTGCTGTTAACTTGTGATTTCCGAAGCTGGCGGACCTCTGCACAACACAACTGATTGTCCCAAGCCCATTAAGAAGGCAAGAAATTCCACATATGAACCCTGAAAAGGCCCTGTGACGTGAAAAACATTTCAGGTGACTACATCATGAAGCTCTCCGAGAGAAGGCCAGAAGCGAAGGGTGGCTTTGCTACATAATTCCATATATCTTGCTTGCATAAATTCCCCTCTTGGTCCTGCAAGCTGTCTATCCTTCAAGCTCGGGTTGTCTGCCAGAGGCCTGGGAGCTTAAGGGTCTTGTGCAGTATCTTTGCTGTTCCTAGTACTGCGCTCTTCTGGACAGAGATCTCAGATATTGTTGCTGGGATCTACTGGAGCCACTCACCTAACTTGGAAGTCACTGCACCTAGTCCTCCATATTGTGAGAGAGAGAGAGAAAGAGAGAGAGAGAGAGAGAAAGAAGAGAGAGAGAGAAAGAGAGAGAGAGAGCGAGGAGAGAGACTTTTTTTTGGTTTTATGGTAGGAGATTTTGGTTACACCATAACTCATACAGCATCATTATACCTGACTGAGCTGAATATGCTGACACACTGTATTTATCTGCTTTCTTATACTTGATATCTTGTAATTGGCTCTATTCTTATTTATAACCCTATTTTTCCTTTGCTGTATCTCATTTGCCGCTGCAATGATCCAATTTCCCCTTGGGGATTTTCAAAGTTTCATCTCCTCTAGAAATCATTTAATGCACAATGGAACAGAGAATGCATCTGTTCAGTCTATGTGGAATACATCTGACACCAATTCATGATAGCTCTCGCTACAAGGCCATACCGGTTATATCACATCTGTATATTTTCTACTAATGGATAAATAAGACATATGATGGTTCAACTAAGGAATTTCTCTGTCTATTTATATATTTTTTATATCAAGTTTAAGATATTTTTCCCAGTCATAAGGCATTGCAAAACATGATAGAGTATTTCAAACTGTTCTTTCTTTGTTGTTTTTTAACTTCTCTGCTTTTACTCAGATGGGAATTTTAAATCTGGAGTAGAAATCAGAGTAACAGCTGTACGACAGCAGTGCCACAGTCACAGTGAGTGCCTGTTTGAAAGTGAGTGTTGGTTAGCATCTTTACAGAACTTCAGTTTGGAGACCAATACAACATGCCCAGGCATGCCTATGCATTTTCTGCAATAATTATCAACACAATGTAAAAGAAAAAGATTCAGTTTAAAATGTTCTCAGCCATTTTATCATTTTATATTTGACTGCTGACTGTTTGCAATGCCAAATTTAAAAATACTCTTTCATCTCTCAATAGTCAAAGTAAGGTAATGTTCACAATAAATGTAGGGATTGTAGTTTATTTTTCAACTTTCCATGTGATGTCAAAAATACAAACATCTAAGCAAATAACCTGGGACGTCAGCATAAACGTTAAAAGCAAACCTCTATTTCCCTGAAGATGCATACACACAAACAAATGTGCCATTTCAGAGGATCTCCATCGAACACACACACAAACGCGCGCACGCAAACAAAGTCCATTAACATGAGTGTGTGTTCATTATTTATCATCGTTTATATCTTTGGTTGAATGCCAGCTAAGATAACAAGGCTAAAACTGCTGACTGTTGGGTAATTTGCTTTCACACACTTACACACTAAATTGAACA
The DNA here is from genome assembly GCF_963576455.1 of Neolamprologus multifasciatus. Taxonomy (NCBI): domain Eukaryota; kingdom Metazoa; phylum Chordata; class Actinopteri; order Cichliformes; family Cichlidae; genus Neolamprologus; species Neolamprologus multifasciatus. The sequence goes on from NC_140444.1 coordinate 13,181,256, forward strand.
ATCCGGTTTCTTTGTTCAAGCACTCACGGACTGAATTTACAGAGCTGGACAGAAAACAGAGGTCTCCTGTGATTATGTCTGCATATTCGTTGTTGGTTTTTTTTTTATTATTATTTTAAATATTGCTACTGGAAATACCAGGACTAAACTGCTGACTGATTCACATTTATACATTACATAAACACGCAGAAACTCCATGGTTGTCTTACAGAGCCAAAAATACTCTTGGGTCTATGCATAACAATACACATCACAGTGATTCAATGTTATATTTCTTGTCTCTCTCTAAGTTTAAACTTAAAATGTTGCTGACTCTATAAAAAGATGTCTTTGTTCTGTCCAAAGTGGTAATCAAGGAGATTCTCCTTCTTTTCCTCCCCCTCTCCCTGGTGCTGTGCATTCTTTGTTGGAGTGGTTTTCTCAGAAAATTGTCTGTCAAACTGTGTGGCGACAGTGCTTCGATGAGCTTGATGAGCTTCAGTATTCTGTGTTCACAGTGGCTCACAGTGCTCATGGAATCCCACCACTTGTATTATAAGCTTCATTTATCAGTGCAACATTGGAATATTAAAACCACTTGTCTAATATTGTGCAGCCCCCCCGATTATTGCAAATGAAGTGGTATTTACATAATGTCTGGCACCAGGATGTTAGGAGGTGATCACTGAGGTCATGTAGGTTGCAGGGATCGGGCCACGGTGGACTGGTCTTGATCAGTTGTACCCTGGGAATACTCGATTAAATTAGGATCAGGCAAGTTTTTGTATATTGCATGAGGTGACACTGACCTGCTGAGGCATCACAAAATCAAATAGAGTTTTGCAACATTGTGTTGTACCTTAAATTGGACATTTCAAACATTTTGTTTATTAAATGGCTAGAAATGACAGAAAAATGTGCAGTATCCTTCGAAGTAAGTTATCTGTGAGAGTAAATCACGTCTTAGTCTTCCAAATCTTCCAAAAGGCCTACTTTGAGCAAAAGAAACAATATAATTTGTTTAGCTCTCTCATCTCTCTTTACCACACTAATCACTTTTTTTACAGTAATTTTTATTGACATAAAATTTACTTCAAATGGGAAAAATATCAAACCTTACTTATATTTCTTTCATGTAAGAATGTGCACAGTATGTGAGTTTGGGTGTTTACTGGACATTCGAGAGATTAACATCAGATATATCAGCAGTCTGATGGATATGTCACATTAACTCTATTTTTTGTTTGTGTGTGTGGGTGTTTGTGACACCAGAAGACAAGGTATTTCATGCTGGACTCTTCCATTACCTGAGGTCAGCACTGTTACTGACAAAGTGAGAAAAATGTGTGCATGCATGTGTGTCTGTATGTGTGTGAGCAATAAACTGCACAGTGCAGGTGTGAAGAGCCACGATGACAGTGGCCGGTCTAAATCAGGAGCTACAGTACAGCTGGTCTGGGGCTCATGGGAGTTCACTCTAACCTCCCACACACAGGAGGGTCCTAACAACCTAAAGCCTTACCTGATTTAAATTTACCATTCACAGTCAACTGTTTGGGCATGTCCAGACAGGTGCCTACCTAGCTGCTATTTTTAAATCTCTCTGTGTACTGTGATTGCAGAAAAGAAGCAACTTCTGGTTTCTACTAAGTCGACTTTTTGTGTGGAAGTTACATTCAAATCGTTTTTGCCTCGGGTAAGGAGTGAGACCAGGAGAGTGTTCATTACATTCTTCACCATTTGCTGGGTTGTGTATCATGAAGTGGTCTCCTAGGGTGAGACTAGACTTAGGGAAAACATTCAGTGTAAACGATATTAACTGTGGTGCATGCCAGCATACCATCTCGAGCTACCTGAGAGAACATTAAAAATACAGGAGGTTTTTGGTCATAAAAACATTCTTCACCCATCATATGTCTCCTAGTGAATTCATCCTCTGTCCCAAAAAAAGTAACTCAAGTTTAGGGACCATGATTTTGTCAAAATGGAGGAGGTCCAGTACCCAGACACAAGTCTTATGGGGCATGAGAAGACTGATATACTGATATATATATATATATATATATATAGAGAGAGAGAGAGAGAGAGAGAGAGATCGATCTATCTATCTGTATCTATATCTATATATATCTATAAGCTGTCCATACCTGAGGCCTTGGAAACTGCCAAGCAAAGACTCACAGCCTTGGCCAGCCACTTGAGGAGGTACACCAGAGAGATAGAAGGCAGGAGAATAAACCAGCTGTTCTCCACAGAACCAGCAAAGGTGTACTCTCAGTGGCAAGGGAACAATAATAAGAGAACAGCACCACCAAGCCTGGAGACGGAGCAATACTGGAAGAGCATATGGGAGAAGGAAGCAACCCATAACGGCAATGCTCAGTGGCTAGTGGATCTGAGGGCAGACCATAGTGACCTCCCTGAACAGGGTCCAGTAACCATCACAGTGGCAGATATCCAAGAAAGGGTCTCCAGTATGAAGAGTTGGACAGCACCAGGGCCCGACATGGTTCACGCCTACTGGCTAAAGAAGGTGAATGCACTCCACGAGCGTCTGGCAGCACAAATGAACCAGCTGCTAGTTAACGAGGGACACCCGGAATGGCTAACCGAAGGTCGGAGGGTCCTGATCCCCAAGGACCCCAAGAAGGGACCGGTCCCCTCCAACTACCGACCAATAACCTGCCTCAGTACTACATGGAAGCTCCTGTCAGGCATCATATCGGCTAAGATGAACAGGCACATGGGTCAATACATGAGGGGGACACAGAAAGGAATTGGCAAGAATACCAGAGGCGCAAAACACCAGCTACTGGTAGACAGAACAGTCAGCCGAGACTGCAAGACCAGACTGACCAACCTGTGCACTGCCTGGATTGATTACAAGAAGGCCTATGACTCAATGCCCCACAGCTGGATACTGGAATGCCTAGAATTGTACAAGATCAATGGGACCCTAAGAGCCTTCATCAGGAACTCAATGGGGATGTGGCGTACAACACTAGAGGCCAACTCCAAGCCCATAGCACAAGTCACCATCAAGTGCGGGATCTTCCAAGGAGATGCTCTGTCCCGACTGCTGTTCTGCATAGGCCTGAACCCCCTCAGTGAGATCAATAACAAGACTGGCTACGGATACCGACTACGGAATGGAGCAGTTGTCAGCCACCTCCTGTACATGGATGACATCAAGCTGTATGCCAAGAGTGAACGAGACATCGATTCACTGATCCACACTACCAGGCTATACAGCAATGACATTGGAATGTCGTTCGGACTGGAGAAGTGTAGTCGGATGGTAACAAAGAGAGGGAAGGTAGTCAGAACTGAGGGGACTGAACTACCAGAAGGCAACATTGCAGACATAGAGGACAGTTACAACTACCTGGGGATCCCGCAGGCGAATGGGAACCATGAAGAGGCCGCTAGAAAAGCTGCAACCACCAAGTACCTGCAGAGGGTCAGGCAAGTCCTGAGGAGTCAGCTGAACGGTAAGAACAAGATCCGGGCCATCAACACGTACGCCCTGCCCGTGATCAGGTACCCTGCTTGGGTAATAGGCTGGCCAAAGGAGGAGATAGAAGCCACTGACATAAAGACAAGAAAGCTCCTTACCATGCATGGAGGGTTTCACCCCAAGTCCAGCACCCTGAGGCTGTACGCTAAGCGGAAGGAAGTGGGCCGGGGACTGGTGAGTGTCAGCACCACAGTCCAGGGTGAGACAACGAACATCCAAGAATACATTGGGAAGATGGCCCCAACTGACCGAGTGCTCAGTGAATACCGAAGGGAGCAGAAACCCAAGAAAGAGGAGGGAGACGAGGAACCATCATGGAAGGACAGGCCCCTGCACGGTATGTACCACCGGCAGATAGAGGAGGTGGCTGATATCCAGAAATCCTACCAGTGGCTGGACAAAGCAGGACTGAAAGACAGCACAGAGGCAAAAATAATGGCGGCACAAGAACAAGCTCTGAGTACAAGATCCATAGAGGCTGGGGTCTATCACACCAGGCAAGACCCCAGGTGCAGGCTGTGTAAAGATGCCCCAGAGACAATCCAGCACATAACAGCAGGGTGCAAGATGCTAGCAGGCAAGGCATACATGGAACGCCATAACCAAGTGGCCGGCATAGTGTACAGGAACATCTGTGTCGAGTATAACCTGGAAGTCTGACCCAGTGGTCAAAATGGGAGCTGCCCCCAAGGGCGGTAGAGAATGACCGAGCTAAGATCCTGTGGGACTTCCAGATACAGACAGACAAAATGGTGGTGGCTAACCAACCGGACATAGTGGTGGTAGACAAACAGAAGAAGACGGCCGTAGTGATCGATGTAGCGGTTCCGAATGACAGCAATATCAGGAAGAAGGAACACAAGAAGCTGGAGAAATACCAAGGGCTCAGAGAAGAGCTCGAGAGGATGTGGAGGGTGAAGGTAACGGTGGTCCCAGTCGTTATCGGAGCACTAGGTGCAGTGACTCCCAAGCTAGGCGAGTGGCTCCAGCAGATCCCGGGAATAACATCGGAAATCTCTGTCCAGAAGAGTGCAGTCCTGGGAACAGCTAAGATACTGCGCAGGACCCTCAAGCTCCCAGGCCTCTGGTAGCGGACCCGGCCTTGAAGGATAAAACCGCTGTTATATATGTATATATATATATATATATATATATATATATATATATATACACACATACACACACACACACACACACACACATATATATATATATATATATATATATATATATATATAGAGAGAGAGAGAGAGAGAGAGAGACAGAGAGAGAGAGAGATAGATAGATAGATAGATAGATATAGATATATATGCCACACTTTAACAGCCACACATCAAGCTTCACACAATTGTCTTTGTCAGCCCATCATCCACTCCCTTCCATTTCATGAGATGGTGAAATACACACCTCTCCAAGTCCCAAAGGACCCCAGAGTCTGCCAATAGGAGACCGGGGCTGAGAATGGATGATGGGACGATATTTTAAACGACACGAACACATACTTCCTCCTTTCACTCCCTCTCCTTCCTTTTCCCGTCTTCTTCGATACATCATTCACCATCTCCTCTGCTTGCCTCTCTCACTCAAACCTCCCTTTGTTTCCATCTCTCTTCTCTCTTTACCACACTAATCACTCAGATTAGGTTTTTTTTTCCTTTGTTAAAGAAATTAAGCTTTCAATGTCAAGCCTAGTATGACACACACACACACACACACACACACACGCACGCACAACTGATCAACATAAACTGCAATGCAGCTGTGACAGCAAAGAGCAATCCATCCACTAATTGAGATCATGTGCCTATTGCCCTGCTTGCCTGAAGGAAATGACAAACATTCTGCTAAACAGCACTGACTAAAAGCTTCAGACAGAGAATGCTTTCCACTCTTTCTTGTCCCTTTAATCTAATTTGGCATAGAACAACACATCTTTATTCACATATAAGCACTGGTACCTCATTTTCAATGAGGTAAGTCTAATTTCCCTTTAGTTGAAGTAGTTGAAGTAAACATTTTGAAATAATTTGCCAATAATAAAGATTTTTTATATAAAAAATGAAGGCATAAACATTTAAAGGACCCAGTGCTTACTGCACATCAGATCTTCTGAAACTGTCTTGCATCTCAGTAACTCATTGTGGAGATGTGAGCATCAAACATGATTGGTTAAACATTTTTCTTGGTAGGCAGCTAGTATATATATCTTGAAAATGAAAGAAATCTCAAGTCAATGAAGACGCTTGCTCAAATCTTTACTCTGGAATTCATGCTGAAACAGTGTACAGCGCACATTCATGAAAGGGTGACGTTAAGGCCCAAAATCTCAACTTCGTTTTGTAGTGAGTATTCACATACAAAGAAAAAATGGAATGCAGATAAAATACTGAAGTCAGGGCTCATAAACAGGAAAATGTGCATCAGCATTTGATTACATCGCATCATATGAGACTTTATAAACTAATTTCCCAAGTCTGACTGTTAGATCCACTTCAAAGAAAGTTTCAGCAACACCCATTAACAGTCGTCAACTCTGGCAAAAACGGCAGCACTTACTGAAAACTCACGATATCCTCAACAACTCAACTCAGTATCACCATCATCAAAGAGTAAATAAACATTTACACTCTGCACTGTGCATGGTGATAATAAAGGTAAGCAGAGGAGTAATTAATTCAGATGAATGCCACCCAGAGCATTTGTTGTGACTAGGAGGTAAAAATATAAATTACTGCAAAATATCTTATTGACACAGGCCCATTTTTAAATTCCTGATTCATTGCTAAGTATTGATATTCAAGTATGTTAAAATATAGTATGTACTAAATGCTTTTATCCAAAAGACAGTATTAGAAACTTTCAGTCACAGGCCTTTAAGGAGAAATGTGGAGTGCCTGACTGGGATCTTGGTGGGTTTCAGGGGGTTAAAGTAAATTGGCTGAGTTTACAGCAAAATTAAGCCATTAACGGGAGTCACGTCAGCCCAGACAACGACAATCAAAGCTGATGACCCTGACCTGTAGTCATTGCTGTCTTTGTCTGCCCGTTCCCTTAGTTTTATGAGATACATGAGCTAGAATTGTTCTGGCCTCTTTTATACCCTGTTGTATTTTTTTGTCTCAAACTATTTATGTAGCTATAACCACATTGCTAATTAATGATGGCGATTTTTATAGATTTTCCAATTGTTGTTTTAAAACCTTTTGTGACACTGATCAGAGAAGTACCACAAGAATACGATTTTATTTTATGACCCCACTGATTGGCAGCCAATCAGGACTTAAAAACAATAAAAGCCCACTGCACTCACTGCCAGTAAAATGTTTATCAGCATAAAAGCTGTGTGTGTGTGAGTGTGTGTGTGTATGAATGCTGAAACACACTGCAGACCTCTGACAGTTTTATAGTTATTCATAGACTATTTATCGCTTCGGTGTGGTGAAAGAATAAAGCTTCTGCACAAAGTTACACATAAATGTTTCAACTCAGGAGTTTCAACCACACTATAAAAACTAATTCTGCTGTTTTAACATACACACTTGACAATGGTATGACAATTCTCAGTGTTGTAAAATCGCATCTGGTTTATGGCTTAATGTTGTAGCAGAAGTATTTTAATAATTTACGCACATATTAAAATAGGTCATTATGGAAACACACAAGGCAGCACATTACAAATTACATTATGCTTAGCCAAAAAGAATAAGCAGGTAAAAAAAAGAAAACACTCACTCTACACAGTGCACAGTCTAAGACACACACATGCACACAAACACACCACGCTCAAGTCCAGACAGGAATTAGGCAGGCTGATTGGTGAGTGACAACTGAAATTGAATTTCTCTGCTGTGAAGGCCCAAAGGACTCAGGGGAGAACATAAACACAATCACATGTGGGTATCGGTACACACAGGCATGAAAAAGCACACACACATCAGACATACACACACGTCAGCATGAACAATTGCTGAATAATTGCTGGCGCACACACAAATACACGCACATATTCTTTCTCCCTCAGCTCCGCTTTCTCTCTTGTTCTCTTTCTCTTGAACAAATACAAATACAAACACACACACACATATAAACTTATATCCCCACCAGTCCCTGCTCTCTAATTTACTGCCAAAGCTGTCTCTTCAAAAGCAAATCTCTTTTTTTTTCTCTTCCCAAAACATCACAATGGCAATCACATCTGGCAGCTCCAAACAAAACAACAAGTTTGAGAAAGGCCATCATTATACTGTGGCCAGTTAGCTGTGATTTGAATTGTGATGATGAAAATGACAATCACTGGGCCACACATGATGCCAACTCCCACTAGGTAAATTTGGAAGAGAAATTTAGGAATCATGAAGGGAAATTTAGTTGTGCATTGGTGTTTCTGAGCTTGTGAGTTAAAGAGTTTTTATTCTTATGGCATATGCCTTATAAAATAATAGCAGACAACTGTGCTTGCAAAATCAGTCAACATAATACACCCCAGAGAATCTTCTGCTAACATCCACTGACCGATACCACAAGATACCTCTAGAGAATCTGTGACCACGTCTTGATGATTCAGAGCTGTTTGGGTGTCACAAAGGGGACCTATGTAAGAATAAACCGGTGATTTCAAAGTTGTGGCTGAATGGTATATATTAGCTACCTCTGAACTTACTTTGCTGTGATTACAATGATACAGTACAGGCACATTATTTACATGATGAAAATAGTGTTGTTGTTTTTTTACTTCTTTAGCAAAGATTCAATAATTTATCGCAAACATTTGATTTTAATGGAATTTTTAAAGCCATTGTATTTGAATTGCTCAGTAATACAGTAACTGCACTAAATGCAGCTTTTTTTTTTGGAATACAATGGAAGCTCCCTGGTAAGCACAGCATGAACACTTTTAAAGTACACTTTGTGCCAGATTGCAGCTAAATTACTAAAAACTTATATTGCCAAATTTCTCTGCTGGCAGACTTAATTTGTCACACAGCTGTGCTCCAGTAAATATAAATACACATCTTCGAGTAAGCAAAGAACTATGATGGAGAATTGCATCACTTATAAATTCAGTCTTTTTCTATTTAGCTATTCGCACCATGATTTGAGGTCTAAATCACGCACTGCACATTTTAAGCAATATACTTGATGGTTGCATTTTTCTGTAAACAAGTTATAGTCATCAAGAAAAAGGGTGCTGCATGACCATGTTGCTACTTATTTTTTTCAATTATTCATTTATTTCATAAACTAGCAAACTACTCCTCTCAGATAAGTCGATCCATATCTCAGAACCAGCTGAAGACTCAGAGCTGGCTGTCAGCAGGGAAATTAGTAAATCATAAGAAATTCCAAAAATATATTCAGATTTTTCCTGTGAGCAACAATCGTCTCCTGGAATTTTTAGAAGGCGATGTAGAAATTCTACACTGTTCACTCTTTTATGCACTATAATGACTTTTTGGAGGAAATTAGTAAGCGCCCGAGGTCTTCTGCTTCAAAACTGCAGTCAATACTAATACTTCACAGTCTAAACTATAACTTTGCTCTGCTCCAACTGTGATCTCATCTGTTGATCTCTATCTCTAAACCAACTGAAGAAACAGGCTTAAGGCTGGCTGCTGGCAGGGAAATCATACAGCTATTACACTGGCACTTCATAGTCTAAATTGCTAACTGTAACTTTCCTCTGCTCCAGTTGCTACCACCCTTATTTTCCGAGTAAATTCCCACCATTTCTTGCTTTCTCTTTCTCCATAGGCCAATCACAAACTTACTAAACTTACTTTTCTGTGAAAGAAAAGTGCAGCAGCCAGCAGTGGGTTAACAAGTAACAAGTTAATATGTCTTCTTTCTGACATGAGATTCATGTTTACTGTGACAGTTTTAAAAAGATAAAATAATATAATACTGTGTATAAGGTGTGTTTCTCCATCTCCTGTTATTTATTTAAACAGATCCTAATGTGGTATACAGTCACTATGTTTTAGTCTGGATGCTAGATAAACCTATGTCTGATTTATTTATCTATCACAGATATAAGTACCTCCTTTCCAATATTACATCTGTGTCTTCTTGACTTAGCGTTTTCCTTATTGCTTTTTGCTAAAATCTGACCTGAACTGATCCAAAACAATTCAGTTTCTGCTACTTTCAGGCTGGAATGTGTTAGTGTATACTTTGGTAACAAGTTTTGCACCAGTGACTGAATGTCAGACTATATGTCAGCTCATCCACCACCCACCTCCCCCTCCATGAGACACTGAAATAGCCATGCTTCCAGGCCCTGAAGATTCGTCCATTTAAAATAGAAAAATTAATTATTGTCTTTCTGCAGCAGCAAAAACAACATCACGTGTATCATATGCATCATTCATAGACATAGCTGATAATTGGTGCCACATATAAACAATACATAACATAGATGGCTTTTAGTACAATTAACCACCTGAGTCCAGTTTACTGAGCTTACTTAGCACCTACCTATCACATAACACAGTCACACCTCTAATAGGCAGTTTGAACCAACTACTTTTTTATAAGACTATGAATGTATTTATTTTGATATATAGAATTCTTTGAGGATTGTCTGTGAAAAGTATTTGTATCTGCCTCTGCTTTTTCACACAACGGCATGGCCTATGCCATATCTTCATCTCTTTTATGCTTCTTGCTTGCTGTGTCTTCCCTGAGGCATTTACCCATCCACCTCTCGGACCCTTTTTCTCCATCTTAATATTCTGACATTGCTTACTGAAACATAAGGCATTATGTGAAAATACTTTACTAGAGGTTTACAGGGGTCAAATCCTGCCTCATTTACATTCTACTATCACAGTGTCGTTTCTTAGGCCCCAGGGCAATAACGGATATTGCATGTGTTTATGATGTAAGCCTTAGAAAGTGTTTACAAAGCAGGACATGAGCCTTGGTGTGTATATATTAACAGGATTAATAAAACACACAAAAAATAAGGACATAGTTAAAATTACAGTGATGATGGAACAGAGGAGCAAAGTCTAATACCACCTATACTGAATACACAATGAAGAAAACAGGTTTGGGGATGAGCCTTCAATGTCTGGGTTGATTCTACTGGATCACTTTATTGTGTCCTCCCACAGTGAACATGAATCTAGAGTTTATAGTTTCAATGTCAGCCACTATTCAGGTGTTTGCTTAGGTCCAAGAGATGTGGACAAAGATATGAATAATGTGTTCATGTGTACAACAATGAAGTGGAATCAGTAACCGTAATAATATATGTTTGACTAAACAAACTTCATATAGAGTGAAGACAACTGATTAAGATTTAATTTGAAGAAAGAACCCCCACCCCCAACACACACACACACACACATACATAAATTATCATCACTCCCATGTTCCATTACATTACAGAAGCCCTTTTAAATGCACTCTCTCAGATTTTTCACATAAACCCCCACATAAACACAAGCCCATATAACATCCTGGCACTTTAATGATAGAAACACACACACGCGCTTCTTACCGGAGTGAAGTTCATGACTTTGAGAATCCAGATGGTCAGTGCCAGGTTGACAATCATGGTGACGAGGAGGAGGAGGATGAAAAAGTACAAGCATCTCTTTCTCCAGCCATAGATTCCCACTGCTGGATAAACCTGCGCACCACAAACTGAAGCCCCTCTCTGGTGGAGGGGGTTGGGCTGTGCTGCAAGGATATACTGCTCCTGGGTCATCTGAGGGAGACACAAATATAATGTTACATGTAAGATGTAACATTTCTTTTTTAGAAATTTCTCTCATTCTTCAATTTTATTTGAAGAATATCTCTATACTGACATTTTTTTTAAGAAATGGAAATGCAGAGTTTGTCCCTGTTTGTCAGCTGTAGATGCCCTAGTAAAATACTGAACATATTTTTTCTATTATTGTGAATGTTTGTATTCATTTATATTATACAAGGATGATAAACAAATGTGATGACTGTGAAGAAACAAATTCAAAAACAAGCAATTAATGGAATTTTTATTTCTCCCTTTTTCAGTCAGTGTTGTGGCCATTTTAAGTCATAGGTAAGCCTGTACCAGATGCCTCCAGTTGGAGGAACACTGTTAATGTACAATCGGTATTAGCTATTACACCATATAACTGTGATTTGTCTTTTATTTGCAGGTGCGTACTAAAATACAGTCAGATCTAGCCAACACATAAGATAAATGGTCTCTACATTTCGCATCCAAAATAAGAGTGTTTGGAGCTGATCCACAGGCGCTAGATCCGGGCCAATCTCATACTGATTATAACTGCAGCTCATTAAAAAGAAAACTAGAAATAAGTTACCCTGAGATGTGGATACATTAAAAAAACAAAAAACTCCAACATTAGACCTTATCATAATAAAACTCAATGATAACTTGGAAATGGCTAAAAGAAAGTCTTAGTCGTTATTATGAAGTGTTACATTAAAAAGTTGTGTAGGGCATCAAATTGTCCAGAAATGTCTCTGTATGCAGCATAAGCAACAACAGGAAGAGGAGAGGCTAAACTTTCAGCGTTTTGGAGGAAGGAAGAACGGAAAATACAAAAAACATAAGATAGCAAAAAAGAGGAAGAATGGAAGCATTTTAGAGTTTTGAGAGTGAGATAACAGGAGAGAGAAAGAGTAAGACCAAAGCATGATAAAAATGAGATAGAGGTGGAGCTGTAAAGTGGAAAGATAGCACAGCATTGAGTACTGAGAGATAGGAAGGGAGGCTGGAGAAAGAGAGAGAGGGCAGATAAGATGGTAGAGGAGGACAGAGTCCATTAGTTGTAGTGCAGCAATTGGAGTCATTGGTGGCAAGAGATATGGACACTGGCTGCAAGGCACTATTATCTCTGTCCATCTGACTCTCTAACTCTCTTTCACTCTTTTACCCCACTCGCTATACCTCAGATTCCCTCTTGGTTCCTTCATGCTTTCTCCCTAATTCACCTCCTATCTCACTTTTGCACATCTCTCTCTTCCTCTTTATCAGTCTCTCTCTTTACGTACACACAACACAAACACACACATACACACACAAACACACATTAAGTCTTTATTTGCTGAGACTGCATGACCTTAACACCTCAGTGACTGTTGATTTTTCTTCCCCCCTGCAATGCCTTTTCTCTATATAGTCTCACATGATGAAACCCAACAAGCCTTGATGATAAACAAAAAATGCTGACTTTTGCCTTAGCCTGCAGAAAAAAAAGGAAATGCAGGCTTTGCTTGTCTAAGTTTTATTGTTTCATTTTGGGGAGAGGAGCGTCTAAAACAACTATCAGCTTGTGATTGGTGTCTCCACAGGGGTCCTGTTTCTTATACGTAAGAGGCAAACCCCAAGGTCTGCTTGAGGTATTCATGCCATGACAGTGTATAAACACCATGGAAGTCTAAAAAAAAAAAAACATTAACAAGCTTTTAAAGCTAACAGATTAACCTTGAGGAGGATTGATAGTGGGGCCTCAGGTCCTCTGTCTCCGTAAGGCTGGGGCTGTCTGACCCATGAGTTTTAGCACTGAAAATAATGTAAAAAATGACTCTTTAATATTTATGAGTCAGAATAACAACATGTTGTGGCTGAAGATTTACTTTGATGTCTTGGGAAACAGCACTGTTTTCTTCCTCTTTCCATTAAGGATTAAACTCCAGTTCTTAGATGGTCTTGTCCCTCAAGCTGATGAAGATTGCTAAGTATAAGATGAGGCATAAGATAAATTTTAATTTAAATTATTCATTACATAGTATTTTTATTGGATTCAGTTAAATCCAGTGTATCTGTGAGGGACCAAGCAGCAAATGCATAGAGGACACAGGAAAAATATCTTCAGAATGTTTTTTTTTTTTTTTAACCCCAAAAAAGTTTAAAAAGATAAAATTCTAAATATAATTAGCGGGCCCATGAAAGAGGTCAACTAAATATAACGCTACTCAAAAGTAACTTCCAGAAACCTAATCACACAAAGTAGACACGACCTAACTCACAAACTGACGTAAACACAAAGACACAGGAGGGTAACCTTTATAGTGGTTTGGCTAAACCATTTACACACAATAGGAGGGAACAAAAACAAACACCAATACTAACTAAGCACAAAATAACACAAGTAAACCTAAAACACCCCCGTTTCTGACAAGCACTTCTGACAAGCCAATGCCTGCTCAGCAGGCATTGGCTGTGTCACAATTCAGGGGCTGCATCCTTAGGAGGCCGCATCTGAAGGCCGATTATGTCACAGCAACGCAACGAAGGCTGTCCCAACAAATCCTTCATTTCCCCAAATTTGAAGGATGGGTTGGTGTATCCTTAGTGGCCCAACCTATCCCAGAATTCATAGCGCAGCCCAGCCAATTCCAGTTTCCAACAATGGGGGCAACTACTTAATTGTAATATTACTCTTATTACTCTTTTCAATACTTTATAAATTAAATTATTATTTCTAATATTTGTATAATAATATAAAAATACTTTTCAAATGCGGCAATGGCAGAGAAGCGCAGCTAAAGAGTTTGAAATATTACTCTTTCTGTGTCACAAAATAAACTTTTAACATATTTTCAGCCGATAATGTAGGTGTGTAAATATCTGCTTGGTTTATCAAGACATCACATATTTGCCAAAGTGCTCCAATGTTTTCTGAGAGCTGGCGAGAACACCGGACTCCCAGCACATCATTTTCAGACGGTCTTTTGCTAATCAGATGAAACATGATATATAAGTCACTTATATATCACTTATATTATATACCAAACAACAACTTAAAATGTTGTTGTTTGGCTTTTTTCAGTGTTTTATTAAATACCCCCCCCCCTAAAAAAAAACAAACAAAAAAAAACCAAAAAACAATCAAAGAAAGAGAAACATAATTAATATAACAGAAAACATTTTTAAAAACCACACAATGCTAATATGTGCGTGCTTCATAATATCACTGTTAGGTTTAAGTAAAGACATTAATGAATTATATTACTGAAATAATTGCAAACCAAACTAATGAAGCAAATTAATGGACTGATTTTACCCATGTGTGGCTGATGCCATGACAGTATTGAGGGATATATAAGCACTTTGCGATTGTTATGGATAACCTGCCTACACATATTGTTAGGGCTGTTCGATATAACGATATATATCGGATGATGATATAAAAACGTCTATCGTTTCGTGGTGTCGCAAAATAAACTGCTAACGGCAATATTTTGTCATCGTTTTGATGGTCACTGTAGTGTCTATATTAATTTCTTAAAGTTCTTTCTTTCTCGTATATTTAATATAACCACACTACCGACGGACAAGTGCCTGTTTTTATGCGTTGTGGTTAGCAACAATGACGGTAACAGCATCGCCTGTCCGCTTGTTTATGTTGCACATAAACCTTTCACAATAAAGCTCAAGATCCCGTTGAGACTTTTCAAAATAAACTGAATCACGTGAAAGAGCAGATTATTTACGACTGAGAAGTAAAAAAGAGCCGCCAGGTGCTAAAAAATAAACCTTAGACTCAAACGTTAGAACAGGCTTTTAAGTGCAGCACGCTGTGTAATAAATACTCACAAAGAAAACGGCGGCCGTTACAACTTATGCCTAAAAATGTATCGTTTAATACATCTGTTAAAACACTCGACTCCAGCTACATGACGCGCAGCTGGAAACACTTCCCGCAAGTCAAGCTGCCCGAGATTCACAGAATTTACAGAAAATGCTACATTTTTGTGATTTATATCGTTATCGGACGATAGAATTCTTATATTGGGATATGAGATTTTGGTCATATCGCACATGGACCTTTTCCAGAATTTTAGGATATCAGCAGAACTTTTTAACCAAACCAATATTAACTAATCTGATCCAAAATCTTACTCTAATTAACTATAATCTAATAGTGTCATCACACGGCATTATTACTGTGCTTTCCTTTACATGGCAGGAACCCTTTTCCAACTAAATTAACAAAAATACTGGATGAATAAACTGTGATAAGAGAAATCAGAAGTACATCAAAATGAGGCAGAATTGTGCCCAAGACTGAGTCAAGAGCAGATCAACAAAAACATAGACAGAGGTGTGCAGAAATGTTTAGTACCATTAGCATCTGTAGCAATAATGTCAGTTTTAAGGCCAATATTTGCTTAAATGGAGGAATAAAAAAAACACTTTTGAATACCTGATTTAAATGAGGTGATGAAAGGATGTGATAGATATTGCAATCTGCTTTTTTTTGGCAAAAGAAAAGCTGAGGCTACTTTAGATGTGCATAAAAAAACAAGCATTCAACCTTCTATCAAAATGTAGCCCAAGTGATTTATATCCAAGCGTAATTTGGGTATGCAACACATATTAATGCCAAGTGCAATGAGGACTTAATATCTGTCAAATGGGCTAATGGATTAAAATATTTTTTGTCTTTTCACAGTGAAAAGAAATCTCCTGCAATAGGCACAGCAGTTTCAGCTATTTCTCTTTTCGGGTGCATCTGTTCAGTGTGTGCAGACACAATGGATATGAATCAATAGCACAGCATCGCTGTAGAATAGGACAGAGAAATGGGCTGCTGATGATTTTATCTCTGAATTCAGAGTCCACACTTAATCGATAGCACACCGTGTGTAGCTCTGTGCTGATATGTTTGCTATGTGTGTACTGAACTTTAATGAAGTCTGTACTGACCAAGAGTGCTTATCGTTTTTCTCCATGCATGCATCAAGAATGGGAATCAATAGATATTCTTGTTCGTTGATGTGTATATATATCATCTTTGCATGTTTCACTGGGGCCACACTGTCACTTGGTAAAAAGAACGTAAGATGTATTTTTGTTTTTTTCTTAAATTCCACAGGTGGCAGTCAGATGCATAATGTCACTGCTTAATTGCATGTGGTCAGTTTTGTGACTGTGAAATTTGTCACTGTGTATTTTCCTGTGAACACCCCGCATTACACTCTTTCACTGACACACTCATTGTCTTGCAAGTGTATTTATGTCTCATTTCACTCAGAGATATCCAAGGTTATCAGTCTAACTCGGCAGTCTGACAAAATATTGTCTGTCCGCCCACTCGGCCCTTTGCTACAGAAAATCCAAAAGAAAAACAAATTGTTGCTTAATCTTTTCTTTTTTTTATTATTCTCCTGTTCACCTCTCCTTCACTTATCTCTTTCAGTTATCCTTGCTAATGCACATTTCCTTTCTTATCAAGTAACATAAATTAAGCAAAATAACATAAAATAAGCTTGTGCTATATATAAAACTATTTTTTATTTTCCTTTTTAGTAGATTATTTTAAATTTTCCTTCTTTTCTTCCTCACTGCATTTTTTCTTCTATTTTCATTGTTGCTAATCAATCAATTTTGTTCTCCCCTTTTCTCCCCCTCACATCTTCTGCCCTACACTCGTCCCTTCTTCTCTTCTAATGCATTTTGTAGATTGAACTGACAAGAGAGCCATCAATCAATCCTATAGTGTACCACAGCCTGGAGGCCTTGCACTATGCGACCTAACTTTATTAATATCATAATGCCATGACAGCTGTAAAAACAAGAGGCACTATAGCTATATTGCAAGTGATACCATTATAGCTCACTATCAGCTCCATAACAGTGATTTCATTCAATTCAGTTAGTCTGCTTAATTTTCTCTGTGTTGTGTGTGTTGTTGAGGTTCGTAAACAACACTTCAACTTTTACAATTGACAAATATTCAAAAATATAAGTTCAACTATAGAAATTAGAGGTTGCACACTTATGAACAAAACTGCCAGCATGATGAGGTTGGTGTGGATGTGGTGTATATGACAAAAGTACATACTACGATAGCACTCTCATATTATCTATCTTTTTAAGCAAGAGAAGAGAAAATACGAGAAAAAGCTGATATGAGATGAGACGTGGATATGAACAGTGGGGAGAAGAGACGACAAATGAGAAAAATGAACAGAAGAAAAATATGATTGTGATCCATCCATGTGACATCTCCACCCCCACAACCTCCCAGAAGAAGCAGCCCAAAATAAACAACATTAGTTTACAAAAAGCTAATAATGAGAATTAGAGGACAGGAGATAGTACTAGAAAAAAATCTTTCCATTATATTGTAGTTCATCTTTCAAGCAGTGACATTTTGCATAAAAAGAGACATTCAAAATCCATTATGACAAATGGGAAATCGCAAATTTGTCTTCATATGGAGGTCTTGTGGGTTCCTTGCAGATACCAGATTATAGTTTAGTACAGACTGAAAGCAATGTGATAGAAAATATTATTTTAATAATGGCAAAAATAGCCTTCAGTACAAGTTGTGTTTTATAGTCCCAATAAATAATATTTTTTTCTACTTTGAAAACGAAAAATCTGAATGAATTGAAATGTTTTATTTGTACTATAGTACAAATTGTTGCACACAGAGGTGTTTCACAGATGACAATACTGTCACAGTATCTGTCTCTCTGTGGTCAACACCTGACCTCTAACAAAAGTTAGAGTTTAAAATAGTCTTAATTGTGCAGTGGATGACTTTTCAGCTAGTGGAATAAATTCGTGGTACTGCTACCTTTTGCAGCAATAGTTTTACGGCATGTTTTGCAAATTACCGCATTTTGTTCGACATCCTCCTTGTGGAATCGAAACGACAGCGAGTCTCATTCCCTTCCTCGTCTGCAACTCGCGCTGTCGCCATATTTTTCTGGCAGCGTATAAACACGCATTCTCACTGCAGTGTGCCAGGTAGAACGTTTTCCAGTGGGGGCGGGGGCTTAATGATGCATTCGTAGCGTGTGGGAGAAAACAAAACTCACAGTGAATTACCAGACAGTTTACTATTGCTATGGAAATTTATACTCAGTACGTAAAGCCTTTTTAACCATCGTGGGCGGAATAACTCGCGATACATCGAGTATATTCGATATATCGCCCAATTAAAGTGGACAATAAATAGAAGAGTGAATGGATCAGGAAAATCCATTGAAAATCAGGAAACTTGGGAATTTTGGTTCACAGCTGAAATCCAGATCAAAGCGTAATTTAACATGCATGCATAGCTGATTGGTACTGCTGCTGTGGAATGTCAAGTGCTGTGGGCATGCCACTGTATCTGTCAGAGAGCAATGAATGAGCTCATACTCAACAATACATCTGCTTCAATATAACTCAGCACTTGGCGTTAAAGATCTAGCACTGCATTTTTAAGACAATCTTATAAGTGTAAATTGACTATGGAGCAGCAAGTATGGTATTATATGGCAGCGCCATCATTGTGCCTAAAAAAAGAATTGCTATCACAAATGTTGAAAAAAAAAAAGTGTTTGCTTTTCATATTTTTTTTCTGTTTATGATAATAGGGACATTTTTTGCTCGTTAAGAATAAATATTTTAAGGAAGAAACAGATTCTTTTTGAAGTTACCTATTGAGTTTAGGAAAATAGTTATGAGTAATACATCACAGGCTTTTCTTATCTCTTATCTCTTATCTCTCTCTCTTCACAGTATTTACTAGATCGTTATTGTGCTAAAATATTCTACTACTTAAAGATCAGACATTTTCTCAGTTGTTCAAAGTTGTTTGGTTCTTTAATTTCAAAGCAATATATTTAAAAGCTTTGTATGTTTTGTTTTGTTTTTCACTCATCACTCTTTGAATCTCATATTGCCAGCCCATGCACTTGAGTAAAATACATAGATGCACATTAACACCCCCCCCCCCAAAAAAAAAAAAACAACAACCAAAAAACCAAAAAACAGGCAGGACAGGGCCATGTTTACCATTGCATTTTAGAGTTCTGAGGAGACAAATTGTTTTATCATTAAAGCAAAATGTATTACTAATTACCAAGGTTTTCAAATTTTGTGGTCTTAAAAAATGGAAGATGCAACAATTATTCCAAATGTAGAAAGGCTAGTTAAGCACACAAAGTCTTTAATTATAGAAACATGTGAAAACAATATGGTTTGGCATTGTGCTTCTACTACATGTGATAAACCACTTGCACTTGTGTACCATGATGGATGCTGGTTTTTGAAGTGGTCATTCATACCAAGTTGAACTTTACATTATCACTTTACCCTGAAAAGGAGAGTTTCCATGGTTTCAAAAAAAAAGGATTTCTAAATGTGATCAACCATTCAATCTGGAATTCATCGATTTCTCTTGCAAACAAAGATTTCACCAGATTCTCCGGAGAAATGATATGATACTGTACATAATTTTTCAGACGGGCAAAGTGAACCCAGGGTTTTGTTTTGTTTTTTTGCTTTTTTTTTATTTTATTTTGTTTGGTTTTTTAAACCCTTTTCCATTTTATAAAAATTGGCCCAGGTAAAATTAAACTTTAAAGCATGTATACATTTCTTCACTCTATCACAGTCGGTTTTGATTACATACCCAAAGCAACCAGTTTTCTCACCATCCCTTATCGTTTCATCATTCACTATGATAGTTAAAAATATTGGACTTATTTGCCTTTTAAAAAGACCATTCTCCTTGTTAACTAAAGATACACAAACAAAATCAGTAGCAGCACTGTAGGCATCAGTTGTTATGATGTGTGCTGGTCATTATAACAGGGGATTGAATGCTTACGCATGCAAAATATAATGTTGCAATGCTACATTTGTTTTTTGTTTTTGTTTCCATGTGTTTGTGTGAGTGTGTTTGCACTAGTGTGATAAAACACTAAGCCAACTGAATTGGGAGCACTCGCTGTTGGCTGTTGGTTGTTGGTTGTTGGTTTGGACAGCCTGCCATTCCTCTCTGTCACTGTGGGCATTCAGGTGTTCAGCCACTGGAATGGACAACACACACACACCACCTCTACCACACACACACATGTATACACCAAAAAAAAAAAATCCACACAAACAAGTATACACATTTGGGCAGACAATCACAAAATCACACTGCAGCTACATGCACCAGCAAACACACAGGGATGTATTCAAATATAAACAATGTTTTCACACCTAAATATATTCAGACACACAAACGGGGCTCCTTTGCAGTGAGCCGTTCAGTATTCCAACAGATTCAAGAGGTTCTGCTGTAGGCCGAGTGTAAAAAGAGAAGACTAAAAAGGACAGGTCTGGTTCTCTTGGTCAAACACATTCTTAAGTAAAAGCACAAACAGGTGTCCTCGTCTACCCTTCTTATGATGGACAGAGAAACAAGATATCCATGATATCATGATAGCACTATCACTGAGAAGTCCAGCTCCTAAATAATGGCATCTACTCACTGGTTAAGATCAGAGCTCAAAGTAAATGCTTAACACACGTACCAACCCACCACATTACCATACTTCTTCAACTTCACCACTTGGCACCAAATTAAAACATTCAAGCCATAGTTTATAACAATGTTGGATTGTTAGCAAACTCTAAAGAAACAACCTTTTTCTTTTTTTTCTACCCTCCTTCATTGCTGTTTATCCTGTTGTTCTGATGTTTATACTTTTTGAAACCCTGCTTTGGAGCTAAAGGGATGTTTTACAGTCATCTCTATTTATAGAAACGAAACTGTCTCTAGACAGAGATTTGTCTCTGTCTAGATTTATCTACCTCGAATGATGTTTTTCGTTTGTTCGGGGCCCACGAGACTAATTAGTGGGTGATTAAAATGGAGAAGGAAAATGGGAAAAACCAGAAAAAAAAATTGATTTTGAAAAAGAGCTAAAAAACAGCAGGCAGAGAATTAAAAAAAAGAAATCTGCATTGTGTTCTGATTGGCAAGTTTACTTCCCCCACTGGGATGTTTCCCCACTATGGAGCAGGTGTCCTCTCATGCTATTATATAATCATGTGCTGCTAGCAGGTAGATGATTGAAGAAGGTCTTTTTACACTGCTTGGCTACTCAAAATTGTTAAATAATGGTTAGAAACATGTTATCTTTTTGCCACACACTCACAGCAGACCTGAACTGCATGCTTACACCAAAAAGACACTGTACTGTTTCAGAATCAATTTTAGTTTCATTTTAGAGGTAGCGCTAAGACAGGCAACATTAAATGAGGCTTGAGTTATAATGTTCTTGCCCACCAACTTATCATCTTTATTAAGAAGACACATTCCCACTTAAATATTTTAATGGATACAACACTTTTTTTTCCTGCATAGTGCAAACAGCGATACCCATACATTTCAAGTCTTACAAACTGACTTAACGCTTTCTGTTCTACAGTATCTGCTCAAACCTCCAGTATCTGTAAATTATTAAGGGATGACAGCTTTGTAATAATAAAGGGAGCAAAATATGATTGATAGCTGGTTAGACAGTAGCTATGAGCTGTAGTTTAGAGGCTCAACAATCATCGCTCATCTCACTTACTCACTGGCAGCTGGCAAAGATTCCCACACACTGATTCATGACACACCATGACTTTTCAGATGTTCAATATTCAAGTTGAACAATTTTTATTATTACAGTACATCTTTCTTAACTCTGAACAAAACACCCCATGCAGAATTCTGTAGAGTTTGTCCACTAGTATTTCAAAGGCTTGAGCAGCTCTGTCACGAAGATGTCACCAACGTCCTGAGATAGAATCTACTTTTCTAATAATAAGATGATTTGGTTTTAACATACAGCTCCGTTTATGTAGTTATTTAGAAGCTGAATGCTGCACTGAGACAGATATAACACTGAGACAGAATCCACATAGTCCCATATGCAAAATGTGTAAATGCAGTGCTCTCCAAAATAAGAGTAATGTTATTTTGGTTGTCATTATGTGTGCATCTTTGTGAGTAAGATCTGTAAAGCACACTGTGGTTTCCCTTTTGTTTCTTTCTCTGTCATTATGTTTGCCTCTCTCTCTGCTTAAATTGTCTTCCAGCCCCCTTCTTGCTCTTCCAATATTGTTGATTTCTTTTTTCCCTTCCTCCCTCTCTTCCCTTCTCTCTGGCATGTTGCCTCCCGCTGAGTCAGTATCTGTCAATCAAGAAGCCGACACTGTTAAACACCGCCAACACCAACAGCAGACTTAAAATCCTTTCTCTCTCGCGCGCGCGCTCTCTCATCACGAGGAGATAGATGGAAAGCTTCATGGAAAGAGACTTTGCTGGCAATGTGGCCTCTTTTTTTTAAAAAACTCTTTGAAAACCACCAAAAAAGATGGTGAGAGACTAAACTGTTTTGTGGGGTGCTTTTTAGCTTGGTAGCACATTACACAACATAAAGAAATCATTATGATTGGCTGTGATTTGCCAAATATATATTTCAGTGTATAACCCTACCCCTGTCATATGTTTTTTGTGAGCAATAAGTTGCATAAAAATGTTGCATTTTTTATGAGGGTAGAAGTAGAAAATACCACCAGTATTAACATAGTTGAATTAAGCACTTTTTGAAGGAAATGAAACATTTATTTCTTGATAAAACATAAATAAATGAAAAAAAAATAGCAAGTAGTCATCTGTCCTGCAAGCTAGTTTACCACCACAAAAACAAGTCAACTCACATTATCACTGTCACACAGTCATGATCTCATATTTGTATACGTCAATGAGAAAACGCTAAAGGAGTCTTCACTTCTACCATGTAAGGAAACCTAGTGAAACCCAGTGTCTATTGGCTGGTGTCTGTGTGTGTGTCTGTGTGTGGCATTACAGTTGAGAAGATAATCGCTGTGACTTTGAGAAAGGGACTAAAAAAAAACTGTTTCTGTTACCCACTGTGTTATTACTAAGAGGGGGTATAACAATGGTGTAGACCGCTCTGTGTGAATGAGATAGCGACACTTAGAGAATAAAAATACAACGAGGAATAACAAGGGGGAGAGAAAGACAATTTCCAAGGGCAGTCATACTGTGAGAGATGTGATGGACGCCTTCTGTAAGTACATCACATGCTTGTGTGTGTGTGTGTGTGCGTGTGTGTGTGTGTGTGTGTGTGTGTGCGTGTGTGTGTGTAAATCTTCTGGTGACAGAATCAGCACACAGGCTTTATGACCCCGTTCAGGGCCTCCTCTATCATTACCCCACCACCCACCCCCACTACACATTAGCACATACTCACACACACGTCCCTCATATTGCGCAGCCGTCATGCTTTTGGAACTTTCAGCAAGTGTAAGCAAGCTTTCTCCCCAGCTTTTACTTTAAGAATGTTCCTTTTAAAAGAGCACAATAATTCAATGATTTTTGTCAATTTCATCATGCCTTAAAAGCAAAATAAATACAGGCCAAAACAGCAAAGAGGCATATACACAATAAAAAAGGGAACAACACAAAATGCATCTGATTATTCTTTATGATGCATGCATTAGTCACTGATGACATCATTTTTTTAAACTACTATGTCCTTGTAGCTACTTTTTATTCTATCATTTCATTTCATTGGATTTTGTTTTGTTTTTTGGATTTTTGCCCATTTCCAAAAAACTTTCAAATTAGTAACTCAAAAAAAAAAAAGATAATTGATGAGTTTGATTCGAAACTGCCATAAATTATAAGGCAAGTGCATTGTTGCATTAGAGTGTTAATGTCTTTGAACTCACAACTTTAAACTGCACAAATTTATCCCTTGCATGTTACCTACAGTAGTAGTTAGACCATAAAACGTAAAAGTATGTACTAGACATGTTTAGTATTAGCATGGAGCATAATTCACTGCATCTTGTTCTTCTACGCTGGTCGTACCATCACTTAAACCTCATTCTCCTTTGAACACCAACTGCAATAACCCCCCCACAAACACACACACACACACATCTCTGTTCACTGTATTACAGTACTTGCACTTCTTTATGCCTTCTATCCTAATTGAGTTGTGTGTTGTCAGCCAAGCAGCTCCACTCAAAGCTCCCTTTGATGCTTTTGACCAAAGAGTGTATGTGTGACTGATGTATGTGATGAATGTCCAGCAGTCTCTCATGTCCAAGTCCCTCTATGGAGCACTCATACATCAACCTCTGAGCCCCTGCACCATATAATGGAATGAGGACAGACTGGCTTACAAAGTGGGGATGAAAAGAGAATGAGAAAAGAGTTTGGTGATATGGAAATTAGTGAGAGGGAGACAGGCAATTGACTGTACGATCCCCTCTCTTTCATTTCTTTATCTTTTGTTTTATTGTCGAAAAAAACATCTTTAGCACCTTACTGGAAATCTTTTTTCTACTCTGAACACTGTTCAAGTACTTTACACAGCACTTTCAACTCTTTCATTTCTATAGGGCTAAATGCTGTTAGTCATTTTCTTTTCCCAAGTTTTTAATCTTTATTGGATTACCCCGTCTAGTCTCCATCAACTTAATAGCCTTTTTTTCAGGCAGCAACATGGCGGTTAGCACTGCACAAATCTGGATGTGATTTCCCATTTCGCCAGGGCCTTTTTGTGTGGAATATGTGTGTTCTTCACACGACTGCAGGGGTAGTCGGCTTCCTCCAACAGTCTAAACACGTGCAGTTAGTGGGCTTAAGTTAATTGGTGATTCTACATTGGGAGCAGGTGTGAATTTAGATGTGGTGGTCTGTCACTCTGTGTTAGCTCTGCGACAGAGTGGCAGTCTGTCCAGGGTGTACCTTGCCTCTCACTCTATGGTAGCTGAAGTAGCTCTAGTGCCCCTGCCACCCTGAATTGAATAAGTGGAAGAAAAATCAAGGAATGGATGGACGTTACTCTTTCTCACTCCCCTCTTTTCAGAGAAAATCACAAGACATATTAATTAAAAATTAATTCTTGAACAGGTACATACTGTTCTCTGGTATTTGCTGGCACAAAGTCAGACTTGGTTGCTTTCTGATGCTTTGACAGCGTGTGAACATCAAATCCCTGTTTACCCTTTCAATCTCGCACTGACTTGTCTTTGAAAAGGTCTCTCCTTCTGCTTCTGAAACCGTATGAAAATGTATTATTTTTGTGAGTTTTCAATGGATTTAATGGTAATTTGAATAAAACTTATGACCACTTTAACTCCATAATTAAGCCAAAACTCTATACACATACAGCAGTGTGCAAAAGTGCATACATACATAAACCACACAGGAATAAGAAATAAAAAAGAAATAAGAACAGAGCTAAACCCCTGAGCACTTTGTTAAGATGTGTTACTTTGCCATAAGTCTCCAGTACTTTATAAAAGTTTGGAACCATGCCTCATTTCTTTATAATTTGCTTCCAAGGAGCCAGAAAGAGGCCTTGAGCAACAGTTCTCCAGGCTTTCTGAAGGTCTTTCAAAGTTTTTCAAAGGACATTGGCTGTTTTTTCCACTCATTTTCAGTCCAGTACCAGAACATTTTCAGTTCAGTTTGTTGTTTAATATTGACCTATGAATCAGTGAATCATGAAAAAGACACCAAACTCAAGAGCAGCTTCGTGGGTAACTTAGCAAAGAAGCTGTTCATTTTAGGAACTAGAAACTGTGTGACCTGGGGTAGGAAGAGACTGAGTAAGTCCCCCCTGGTTGCCTCTACAGCATAGCAAAGAAAGGTTAAAATGTCTTAATATCAAGTTTTATGTGAGTAAAACTGACCAGAGTGCTAAAACAGAGCTTTTCTACATTATCTAATAATAAAGCATTTTTATTCTTAATCAAATAAAAATAAAAATATAAGTTTGATCAATATATAAATGAGAAATGTACTTTGAGTAGTGAAAAGTGTGGTGCAGGATGGGCATGAAAGTGACACACTGGAGCCACTAACTGCAGAGAATGTTTGACCTACACAATGTATGATTTAATACAAGTTTCATAAAATGCAAAAATAAATATATACATTTATATATCTATAAAATATATACATAAATAAATGATGACTGACAAACTAAAAAAATAAAAGTATTCCTTAGTATTTGAATTGCAAAAGGAATATGGTATAATAAATGTTGATGTAAAAATGTCCAAAATGTGAAGATGTGACATCCAGTGAAGGAAGGGGAAGAATGGGTGAGCAGATACAAAGTGGGGTATAAAAGAGATTTGGGATTCTTCCCTTTTATCCTCTGCAAGATGAGCGTTTCAGAAGATTGGATCTAAGAGGTTCACAGTTGAAAATTCCAGCAGAGACGCTAGAGGGGGAACAGAAGTCCAACCTGTAAATTGAGTTTGGAATTTTTTGCTTTTCATCTGCTCATTTTATGCCGTGTTAGATGGTTAATTCAGAAGGATTTTGATTTACATCATACTCCCACTGGATGCCCAGCTGCTTTCGTGTTGGGTGATTATCATCAACTTGGAACACAGGGATAAGTGCATCTTTGGATCCAGATATGCTCATCCTTTCTCAAACCTTTTCTGACTAAAGACAAGAACAAGCATTAGCTCAAAGTAAGTTCATTAGATGAGTATAGTTTAAGTGATTTGATTATTGTTTTGAGATTTTTATAATTTCCTTGCCATTGCCCAGATGATTACTAGGTGGTTAGTACTGGAGGAGTCCCCTCACCCACATTGGCTCACACTGACCGTGCCTAATGGGTAAGATTAACAGGATTGGGATTAGGACTTTTTTTTTTTATCAACTTCCTGTAAACTTATCACTAAAATATGCATCAGTAAGGTGATTCCTAAGATGTTAATAGCCAAAATCTTGACATATTTTTGCATGGTGGGACGCATGTCCTTAAAAACTTTTAGGAAACTGGAGAAGTGGAGGAAAAAATCTGCCATCAGTCGATGAACTGTTATGTTATTAAGAAATAGGGGGAAATTTTTCCAGCAAAGACCTGACACAAGACCTGAGAGATGCATCTGGCCTGGATACTTTGATTTGCCGTAGCTTCATCAGTAATGATCTCAGTGGAAGGGTTGCTGTCAAGAAGCCATTGTTAAAGAATGGAAATGGGGTATAAAGGGTGAGGTATGTCAAATTAGACAAGAACTGGACTGAAAATCAGTGGCAGACTGTGACAGAAATTTTTGGATCAAATCATCATCTTTATGAGGAGAGAGGTAAAACAGTGAGCATCTACAGCAGTGGCTGTATGTCGTTTGGGACTTCATTTCAGCCAGTGATGCCATGGATCTTGTCAAAATTGACAGAATTACCAATGCAGAAAAGTATGGTCAGATTTTGATCCACCATGTAAAGCTTATTTTCAATTTTCCTAGAAAAATATTAATGAGGGGTGGCTCAAGACTTTTGCATAATAGTGTATATTAAATGAAAATAATATAATAAATATTGTTGCCTAACCATATTATATCATTGTTTTACACACCCATTCCCAAAATAACGTGTTATTCCAGTTTATTTAATTAGATAAAGATCTCATTAAGTTGTTCAGACCTAGTTTTGTAAGATAGTCATTGGTCCTTCTACAGTAAAAGTTAATGTTATATAGTAGTTTTGTTTGGGACATACATGAATTTAATAAAAACATGATTGAAATAGTGCATGAAAAATGTGATTACTGGATGAAGTGAAAATATTTAGCTAACTAATTAATTAATTAATCAATGCATAGACATATGGCATTATATCTACATTTAATCTGCACCTATATCAACTAAAATAAAAAAAATAAAGTTTTCTTAGCTACACAAATGGGAACACACACACACACAAATACACTTGTTTCTAAAAGCAGCAAACAGATGCCTCTTTCCCAGGATGCATTGACCTGTGGCTGCTGTTACCGTGGTGATATGACTTATTAATTAGAGTACTGTTTGATTGGCTTGTTAAAGGACAAATCTAATGAGGTACTTGTAAATGAGAAAGGTGGAAGTGATTTATCACTGATGCCAATCACCTTCACACAAAAACACACAGTTGAGATAATCTTTGCTCACAGACATGAACACGGACACAAAAAATCGCACACACGACACTTAAAGAGTGTTAACCTTGTACTCCGGCAAGGTGTTCTTGTTTGCGTCTGGGTTCACTGCGCGTGAACCAGGATCCCGTCTACTACAGCAGGATCTCGCATCCAGAGCACAGCAGTTTAAATAGAACTAAACAGTGAAGTTGTGATTAACTGCAGGAGAATAAAAATTGGAAGAACTGTTAAATCTCCAAATGTAACAACGCTTTTTTTTTTTTTTTGTCAGAGCAGAGTTACACATTGGTGCAGTGGCCACACAGCAAGAAGGTTACTATTTTGAAGTTCCTGGTTGTCTGGGCTCTGTCTGTGTTTGCATGTTCTCCTTGTGCCTCCAGGCTCTCTGCTGCTTGTTAGGATAATTGGTGATTAAATTGGTCATAGGTGTGAATGTAAGAGTCTGTGGTTGTCTGTCTCTCCGTGTTAGTCCTGTGATGGCCTGTCAACATATCTATAGGGACTACTGTGGCTCTCACTGCCTGTCAGTAGCTGGGACAGGCTCCAGCCAGTTGCCACTGTATTGGATAGGAAGAAAATGGATGGATGAACGTTTAATACGTTTAATAATACATGGCAAGCTGGTACATGCTTTTTTTTTCTTAATTAATAATAAAGTAATAATGTGTGTGATTAATTCATGAATGGCCATGCTTATTGAGTGGCATCTTAAAGCTGAACCAATACACCAATTCATTTCAGACCATATTTGAAATGACAAATCCACAAAAAAATTCCTAAAGAGCTTAATAATATATGAAATATGTAAATGAATTAAGTTGCATTGCCAAAAGTAAAAAAAGCTCACACTCATGTGACCTATTTGCAACAAGCTGTAAACTACTGACACAAAACAACTGTAGATGCCTAATCTTTACATGAAATGTGCAATTATATAAATGCTTGACTTATATTACAGATGAAAAGTGTTAAAAAACATTTCACCTTTTAGTGAATTTCAATAGGAGAGAGGAGGTAAAGGTCGGAGTAAATCAGAACTATCTTGAAAACAAGTAATTTTTTTGCTGCTTGTATACAGTATATACAGAAACATGCACACAATGATACCAAGACACATATGCAAAAATCATTGAATCATATCTCAGTAAGTATCACTGTACTTGAGTGAGTATCAAAAATACTAGACAATGTTAAGCATCAAAGAGATGTCCCAGGATTGGCATAAAATAAACCTTCTAACATTTTATTTCCCCTTCGGCAATCTATTGTGGAAAAACATGTAGGTGGTATGAATATACTTAGGATAATCTAAAAGCATCAGGGTAAGTAAAAAAGAGGAGAATGTAAAGGAAGAACATACAAAGATGCTGTGAAAAAAGAAAAATCTCCCTTTCACATGCTGGGGTAGTATGTGTGCAGTCTATCAAAGGCCTGGGAGTTTGGTCCTGCGCAGTATCCTAGGTGTTCTAAGGACTGCACTCTTCTGGGCATAGAGCTCTGATGTTGTACCTAGAATCTGCTAAAGCCACTCTTCCAGTTTTAAGGTTACTGCTCCTAATGGTGCTATTACCACTGCGACCACTTTGGACTTCACCTTCCACATCTACTCAATTGTTCCTTCAGCCCCCGGCACTTTTTTTTGTGCTCCTTCTTT
This sequence comes from Neolamprologus multifasciatus, assembly GCF_963576455.1. NCBI lineage: Eukaryota > Metazoa > Chordata > Actinopteri > Cichliformes > Cichlidae > Neolamprologus > Neolamprologus multifasciatus. The sequence continues at coordinate 13,211,123 of NC_140444.1, forward strand.
CTGATGTTGATGTCCTCTGGGATCACCTCAACTATCACAACTGCAATTTTCTGCCCCTTCTTAACCACCACTATGTCTGGTTTTCAGTGGGCCATATTCTTGATGTATTTGTGGATACTCCAAGTCTCAATCTGGATTGTGGTTCTGCCACTTGTTAATTCTTACCCTCTCTCTTTCTGTTTCTCAGGATCCTGGTAGGTGATGACTTGTGTGCATTTTGAAGAGTTTTCATGTCTTAATATAAGTGGCATACACCTCTTCTTGTTGTTCACATTGGCCTGTGGGATATCCGGGTACTTGTAGCTGTCCTGCATATCTGCTAGTCTGCCTTTTGGCAACTCCATCCCTTCAATCTGGATCACCTTCCCTCTGTTCTGCAACAATTCAGCCACACTTTTCCAGTCTGGACAACATCCCGATATCTTCACTGTAGATCCTGGTGAAGTCGATCAGTGAGCTCATGACAAACTCATGCCTGGCATTCAGCTTGATGTAATCCACATATATGAGCTGTATCAATTCTAAATCTGCTCTTAGAATATATATATATACAGACACACACACACACACACACACATATACATACTGTACATATATATATATATATATATATATATATATATATATATAGCTAGATAGATAGATTGATATATATATATATATATATATATATATATATATATATATATAGAGATATAGATAGATATAGATATAGATATATATATTAAACTAAACTGCATACAGAATATGGGGAAAATAAAAATATAAAAAAAAAAAAAGTAGTGAGTATTGCAACGTGAAAGATAACTCTTCAGCTCTACTGCAGCGCTGTCATGGCAGAAAATGCACATGGCTGTTTTTTTTTTTTGTGTGTGTGTGTGTATATGTCAGGCATGTGATCTAAGGTCTTCAGTGTCACTACACTGCCGTTGCTGTGATAGCAACCCATTCATCATCTGAGCATCTGGTGCCCTTGCAATAACACACACACACATACACACATGCAATCACACGCATGCAAGCACAGGGAAAAACAGCCACACAAACTACTTCCTAAATTTCTTTTCTTTGCCGCTTTGTGCCATTTATCCCCTATGCTCTCTTTGTTGATCATTCATTTTGGTATTTCTTGTTTTTCTCTCCGTTACTTTTCTTTCCTTCGTTTTTAATGTTCTCCTGTGACCTTTTTTTCTCCATCCTCCTCAATCCATCCAAAATATCCCTTCCAGCTTTCCTGTTCATCTTACCTGCCTGCTTTTCTCCATTTTTTCATCAATAATCTTCTGACAGAGAACAACATGCATTACCACATAAATAAATTCAGTTGAAAAAGTTGACAACACATGCTCTTGGCAGGTAGATATCTGAAAAAGGAAATGAAAAATGATAATTTCAGAATAATCAAACCAAGAATTATTAATATATTCAAGGTGAAATAATTAAATAAATAAATAAAAATACCCTGCAGATTTTTTTGAAAACCTATTGTATCCTACCAGTTTCTAATAGTATTTTTTAAATGATTAGCTCTGTCTGTTTTTGGAAGAACTTGTGCATGTATTGTGCCTAAAGGACACATAATCCTAACAGGAAAAACACTGAATGTAAAATAATTTATAAGACATAGAAGAAACAAGAAAGTTTGTCGCTGATCAATATGTAAGGAATTCACATAACTAACTGAAACCAATAAGACAATACAAAAAAAAATACTCCTCTACTCTATACCTCTATGAGTTTATTCCTATGGCAATGAGATAAGGAGTATTTTAACATTACTGTCTACTCAAACTCTTGTTATATATGTAATAATTAGTGGAGATTTTGAAGGACTTTATATTCAGGTGCCATCTGGCTAAATGTTTAATACTGTCACAATGTCCCCTGTTGCCAAAATATAGCACTAAATAAGTGTTTTTGCAGAATATTATCATGTCAGTATGAAGCTGACCATCAACACTTTGGATGTAAAATGTCATAAATTAATTATTTGGGGTAATTTTCTTAAGCATTAGGATATGAAGTTTTGAGTCTTGGCCCAAATTTGCTTTGTGATGCTACGGGGATGCCTGCAAAACCACTTTTTTTCACACCCTTAAATATCAGCATGTGTCAAATTGATAAGTTTAACTTTTGATAATTGAAAATGTATTTGACACACTGAAATGAAGGAGTCAACCTTCACAATTTGCCACATAAGAGCTGCTTGATCCAGACACTAAAAGTTCAAACTGTAATTATAACAAAGAAGTTATTTGGTGTGTGTCATTAATTGACCTATAGGCGAATTTGTCATTTTCCTAGCTGTGGGATCAGCTATCTAGAAACCAAGCGAAAAAAGAACATCTGCTTGTACACCACTTGATGATACTAATAGAGGATGGAACAGCTTACATGTTTGTTACTGTTACTGTGTTTTTTTCTAACCCAGGTGTCAAAACAGTGTCAGTCACTGGTGATTTAGGAAGAAAATGCTTGCAATATAAAGCCAAGCTGTTTGTTTTGAGCTGCTTAATGCTAACCAAGCCATTAAACAAAAAATCCAAACGATCATTGCCATAAAATCTATATAAATATCTATCCTTAACAGGTCCGAAACCGAGAGACAAACCACTCTTACATCCACAATACGGGAATGAATCTAATGAGATAATCATATACATTGTTTCTCATTTGTATTTTTTTAGTTAAGTGATCAAATGAGATTAACATTTAAAATGTGTTTGGCCCTGGGTGATTAGGTATGCAGCATCTTACAATTTTTAATATTACCTGTGGTTACATAAAGGTCACGAGATGCAAGGGTAGGGCAATTTTATGTTTACATAGTGATATGATGATGAAGATGGCATTCTTGTACCCTTGTTCTAATTAGTTAGAGAAAAAAGAGAATTGAACAAAACCTGACTACTTTGTTACATGTATGATGTGTAAAACACCATAACTGGTGAAGTTTAAGTAAGAAAACAATTTCATGAGTCCTTTTTGAGATGAGCGAAATTGTCCAGTCTTCCTTTATCCATCCAGGAATATGTTTAAAAATGTACACTGTGGCAATTCAAAAGCAATGGTTTCATATGAAGATCTTTAAGTTTCAAGTCACTTTAATGAAAACAAATATGGTGCTGTTCATGTGAATTCAAGACCTAGAAGCATTTCAAGCATTTTCACATGCTTGTGTGAGTCGTTTAAAGTATGTATATAATAGGAACAATTAGGTATGTATGAAAACATGAAAAAATTAAAAGCTAGAGAGAGCTAGTAATCATGCATGAGAGCATAAAGTCACACACATTTACACAACATTGGTTTATTGCTAAGAAGCTACCAGTAAAATAGACGGGCACAAAATGACCGAGACCAAAGGGAACGAAGAAGTGATTTGGTATCCTTAGAAAGAACATTTACATCCAACTTTCAAACACACATGAAATTTATACAAAACAAAAGCCACACACAGAAATAAAAACAGCACCAGGCTACTGTAGAAAGTAGCACAAAAATCAAAAACTGGAAGACAGCAAAGATATAGATTGACCACATTGTTAAGCTTTACTGGAACTAATTATATGAAAAAACCGAAGTGACAAAACCTTCTCAAGGGTTCAAGCAAGTATACATTTTTTGACTGACAACTAAGCCGACAGAGTCATGGAGATACAACATTAAGAGACTCGCTCTATTAGTTGGTGCTTTACAAGACAAGGAATAGACCATGTAATGTCAGCAAGACTATTTTAAACACACACCACTTTACATTTAAACTGGCCCATCTTGACACTTCCAGGCAAGTTAAGCTCTCCACTGCTGCAGTCTATCTGACAAAGCTAGCGGGCAAAATTGCATTAAGTCAGTACACTTTCCCCTGGTGGACATTTCTGTGTCTGCCCATTAAACATGCCGAGACAGAATATGTGTCCATGCCTTATGCTTTCAGCAAAAAAATGTGTGTAGCAGCTAACACTCTGTGGCTTTTTATGTCTGTGTGTAGTTTGCTGTTAGTTAGGACTTTTTTCTAAAAGGCATTTTTATATGAGTCATGAGTATTTTCACCAATGAATATGAAAGCAGTGTGATGAAGATTACTGTCAGTTCACTTACACACAAGAAGAAGGCAACCGTATCCCTTCATTTATTAGCAAAATTAATATTGAATGTCGGACAGTGGCTATGACCCTTTGTTACATCTGTTACAATTACTAATTTATGTAATAATTAGGTATGTTCATCAAACATGTTGGCTCAGCAGCATGCTGCCACATGGCTATAATCATCCAAGTTATTGGCCTAATTAGCATTGGTGAGATGACTGTAATGAAAATCATTCTCTCTGCCAGTTCTGGAGATCACTGAAGTACCAAACTAATTCTGAGGAGTGTCTGAGCATGTGAGGACCTACGAAACATTTGCTTTCTTGTAGGAATATCCACATCCGTCACTGTCATCAAAGCACTGATTTGTATTTTTCATGCCTGGGAAAACAGGTCTTTATCCCAATATTTATAAATATGCTCCTATTAAATAGGTATTGCTATAACAAACTATACCCAGTTTTCTCTAAATTTGATCAAATTTAGCAGTGCATTAGAATTACACCACTAAATTACGCAAAACAAATATGAACAATGAAATACTAAGTTGTTTTGCTGTTGCGATAAATAAGCTCTACTTTGAAATGCTTGGCTAAACAGAAACACCTTCATATAATTATGTAATACAAAGTAATAAAGAATAAAAAAAACAGTCCTACTATTAGTGAGGCTAAATGTGGAAATACATTTTGAGGAAATATTGCTGTTCGGCAAGTAAAATAGCGTCCTCTGATTTTATTCATACTGATCTCTTTATTTGTCAGACACAACTAATCGAAGCAGGGATGGAAAAAAATGTAGTACTCATATATGTTTTTTATATGTGTTTGTTTTTATTTAAGCAACAATGCTGAAAGAATAAAATTTGACTAAAATTATGAGCACACAAATATTTTAGCTTTAATTTCCTAATGGAATAGACAGTGTATTCGCTCCATTTTTTTGGTCTTTTTTCATTTCTTGCATATATTGGAAGCATGAAGGAGATATGTGTAAACTGCAAGGGAGAGGAAAAAACAGCATATGAAAGAAGAGAGCATAAAAAAGCTGGCAGAAAGGAGATGACAACAGGGCTAGATGAGGACAGAGATATAGCGCACATGGCACAAACTCAAACACACCCACCCACACACACAAACACACACAGAGTATACCCCAATGTTCCAGCTCATTTCAGTACATTCTGACAACAGAGAGGCTCCAGAAGCATGTGGTCTCACACTGGTTTCACAGCCATGGGAAACAAAATCAAAAAGCCAATTCACTTGCAACACTGGCCAAACACAAACTTTCCTATGTGCGAAAGAACCAAACAGTCACGCTATAATTTAAGTAATGATCTTTTCAGGTTAGAGAAGCCATGCATGGTCCTTTAACTCTAATTTCCTTGTAATGTTCATTATAACTGAAAGTGGTTCCTTTACTTCACCTGTATTGCTTCTTATCCTGCAAAATGTTCTCCCAAACTCACTTTGTACTTGCCGTTATTTTAGTAAAAACTTATTTCTTGCCTTTCTTTTACGTCGGCACTTTCTTATTATTAATACGATCTTGTTTATATGGCCTTTGAATTTTTTAGTTTAACAGGATTGTATGTTGAGTGAGAAGATGATGTGTAGTAAAAGCTGCTGATTTTGATGTTGTGGATCAGTTTACAGAGGTTTTACTGTGTATCAAAGACGTGTGTAACCTCACTGAGAGCACAAATAAAACCATCAGTAGGAATCAAATGGATGAGTTAACACTTCTTTTCAGGGCTGTCTGTTCTTTGAAACATAGCAGAAACGTGAAACTGGCTTACACTCCTTGCTAAAGACATGATAGTGACATGATAATTAAAGACCGATGAATCTGTATAAAGAAGCATTTTTCAGTTTTGAAAACTGTAACTGTATCATCTAAAATATATATATAAAAAAACATGTTTTGGTGAAAATAAATATTTTTGAGGTACTAATATATAACTGCTTAAAGTACTGTTCAGAACTCTTGAGCCACCCCTTACTTCTACATGATTTGATTTCAGTGAGCCAGACTTTATGATATTCTTAATTGGTTTTGAAGAATCATGCGCCAACCTTTGTAGAGGTCCAGTCTTACCTCAGTACCTGAGCATTTTTAAAGAAACAAATTCATTTTTTTAAATTTTTGTTAAGGTTTGTTAAGCCTATTAACACTGACCTATAAATCATTCAAGTATAAAAAGGCACCTAACTCAAGGATTAACCAGTTTTGTGTCTACACATAACAAGCTACTTTTCAAAGAACAAATTTTAAATTGTATCTTTAGGCACTTTGTTATTAGCAGCCACTGAAACGCATAACTCTTTCACATTTCTTTAATTGAATCTACAAAAAAATGCCAAAGATAACACAGTCTGACAGGCATAAAATTGTACTTTTACCACATTAATGTAATTCCTAAAGAGCTATTAGCTGAAATCTTGGCATATCTCAGCTTGGTGCGCAGTCTGTACATAAAAAATCTAAGGCAACTGGAAAAGCAGAACAAAAGAAGGAATGGCCGGTCTGAAAACTATTTGCAGCTGATAAAGAGTATCTGAAATTCATGCCCTTAAGGAAGGGGGAAAAACTCAGCAAAAATCTGACACAGAAACTGAGAGATGCATCTATCGTTCACTGGAGCCTCATCAGAAACGGTGTCAGTGGAAGAGTGGCTGTCAAGAAGACATTCTTAAGGGAGAGAAGCAAGGAGAACATGCTGAGGTTTGCCAAATTAGGCCAAAAATGAGCGGCAATCAGTGGCGGCAGGTCTTATGGAGAATAAATCCAAATTTGAAATTCTCATTAAAGAACACAGAAGAACACAGTAGAGAGGTACAACAGTGAGTGACTACAGTGAACTGTAAAACATAGCAGAGGTTCTGTCATGGTTTGGAGATGCATTTTACCCAGTGGCATTAGGGACCCTATCAAAACAGATGGAATAGTGATGAACGCAGCAAATAACCATCCAAGCATTTCATTGGTATCAGTTTCACTTTTCAGCATGACAAAGATCCTAAACACTGGCAATGCAGAAAAGAAGATAAAATAACATATATGGATAAAATAACACATAGTGGAAGAGCCCAGATCTCAACATTATTGAAGCAGTGTAGGACTGTGTTGAAAGAGACAAGAAGCCTGGAGAACTGTTCCTGGAGACTACTTAAAGAAATTACAAGAAAGCTTGCCTAAGATAGAAGACTGTCCTAAAGAATAAAGCTGGTCAAACTAAACACTGACTTTCAATCTCTTTACTGTTTCACTTTGCCTTACATAATATGTTTCCATTTGCATATGTTTCTCTTTCTCTTTGTTTCCTCTTTGTTTTGTCCCTAAAAAAATATTTTTGTCCCTCAATGTGTCAAAAAGAACATAATATTGGTAGGAAAGAAGAGCATGTATATGTGCATCCTACCATAGTAGTTGGGAAATTACAGTTAAATCAGTCAAACAAATATACAAATTATCATGAAATTATCAATCCAAAGAGTGTCAATTTCACCTAACATAGAATGTGACAAGTATCTGTCACTAAATGGATGTTTGATTTTTAATTAATTCGCCTCCTCTCTGTTTTTAGTCTCCCCCCCCCATCTTTCCATCCTGCATTAAAAAATAGCGAAAGCTTGCCAGATAGGAGATAAGGTGGGGCTGCAGGGCTTGCAGCTGGTACCCTGGATGAGGGCCTGGCGTAAGACAAAAAAAATAGAGCAGATAGAGAGAGAAAGGACATTGAGAAAGAATGGAAATTGGAGATGGACAGATGGAGGGAAAAATGAAATAGTGGCTAAAGGGAGAGAGAGATAATGATGATGAGACTTCAGCTGGGCAGCATAGAGCTACTGGCTGGATAGAAGTGAAACTGATTGGGTTGAGAGAGTTATGGAGGGTGAAAAAAGGAAGAGAAAGCGAGACAGAGAGGTTGGGCAGCAGATGGGTACACCCATACTCTCAGCTGACCACTTGGTTTTCATTAAAGAGATTTTTAGGCACAAAAGAGAGGCACAGAGATGGACAAAATAAAGAAGCAAGAAGTGAGAATTGTGGCTGCACTTTTGTTATTTCCTTGGTACATTTTGATTTTGTTGGAAATATTACGAATAGCTTGTCTCCACCCATCTGTCTACATTCCTGGTCTGTCTCACTCACTATTCCTGAGTGCTAAGGGCTTAATAATCAGCTACTTACCATTCAAACAATGCAGTAACACTTTGAAGGATCTTTCCAGGTTATCACCTGTGTCCTTATCATGGCTTAGACCTAAATCAACTAATTAGTTTATCAGTAGTTGCTTATTACACCTCCAGCAGACAAATAGTTGCAGAATCAAATCATAATTTCAAACAAACATCTAACTTTCACTTACGGACATTCCACCCCATCCAAACCCATACACCTCTTCCTCAAACCCACCACCAAAAGCTGTAAGAGCCACACACTGTAATATTGGCTGTATGTGTTTGGCTGTCATCCTGGACATCTGTCTTTCTGTGGTCAAAATGTGCCAGACTGGACTGGATTCACCCAATTCCAGGGTCAGCAACATACAATACATCACAGACCTCTCGCTATCTCTCTCTCTGTGCTTCTTCAGCCTGTACTCTCCCCTTCATCTATCTTGTACAGCGGCTGTCTCCTCGTTTCGCTATCTCTGACTACAAATGCAGCCCAGCTCAGGGGGAGCTTCATGCTCTACATTGCCTCCTTTCCTCTCTGCCTCCGCGACTCACTTTTCTTATGCCTTAGCCTCTGCTCTTAATTTTTCTTGTTTTGCACCATCATCTCTTTCGGTTTACCATGTGTTTCTTGCCCTCTTGTTCTTTTCCTCACTCAACCTGTATTGGCTTCCCTCCCACCTTCTCTTGCTTCACTCCATCTTTCTCTCACCTTCTCCTTCTGTTTTCTGTCTACTTGCCAGCAGAGCCCCGGGGTTAAAACATGCTGGCATCCACTGGATTGGTAGTTGTGTGCAATTATGAGTGTGTGCCTGTGCATATGCATGTTTTTTGCATGCGTTTGTGTTTTGGATAAAATTAGTGCGTTATTACAGAGTCAACATCTCTAGTGTCCTGTATGCTACTTCTGCATCCATTTTATATAAAGCTTCACAAACCATGTAAGAGGTACCAGTATGTGTGTGTGTGTGTGTTTTTACGAGTCTAAAGATTTTGTGTGTTGTTTCTCTATGCACAATATCATATAAACATACTTCAAAGGTGTCATTTGGGTTGTTCGTTTAATCTTTTAATATATGGTATATAAGTGTTGTAATCATTAGGTGACATGACACACAGTCCTGCCAATAGAATTTCAGTATTTAATAGTTGGAGGAAGTAGGATGCCAAGAAATTTGGTTATGCCCCAATAGAAGCAAAGGAAGTGACTTTTAACATGTTTTGTTAGCTTCATTGTTAAAACTTTTAAAAGCATGTTTGCCACTTAAACAGCAAATGCTAGCTCTTTGACTTGCTCTTAATAACGTCACTGTATGTTAGGCAGGTGCTTTCCGTTGCTTCCTTATTTCCAAGAGGTCACCACAGTGGATGGAGTCATATTTTTATTTGGCAAAGATTTTATGTTGGTTGCTCTCCCTGCCTCACATTTATTCTAGTCTGTCATCAGCCTCAGGCGGTAACAATATATAAATAACTACAACAACCAGTGTCACAGTGTTCGTAACTATTCAGAGAAGGATAAAAAAACCCTCAAAAATGCTAATTTATTAGTGTTCTTGGAATCATCAGTCCATCAAGTTTGACTGATGTGACAACCAAAGGAGCATTTTATAGGTTAATTTCACACATAGCCATCTAATAGCACCCTCATCTTTTTGACTCACTACAACAAAGGTTAAAGAACCTGCATTTTTGGAGAAAGGGGACGTTTTTTAAAGTTTTAAATGAAAACATTAAACTCGGTTTTGACACATAAACATAAGTTTAATCACAATCTGTACCCAGGTAGACACACATTCTCCATCAGCACACATCCTAAAATGCTTCAGGCGCACACTCAGTCACATACACAAACGCACACATGCCCCCCCAACACACACACACACACACACACACACACCATGATTAAAGACCAAGGCCATCTGGCGCTGTAAAACAGAGTGAAGGGAAAGCACCCTCATGGATGCTGATGCAAGCCTTGAGACATGTCCTTTGTATCCTCTCCTTCCTTCCTTAGTTCTTTGCTTCCTCTTTTTCTCCCTGTATCTTCCTTCCTTTGCTCATCCTTCCCTGATTAAACACCATCTTTAAAACAAATAATTCATATTTTCTCATGTTTTGGAACGGATGTCAGAGATAACCTATGTACCCACCAGGTATCACTTTTCAGCCAGCAGCACTAAACAGATGCTCAGCGAGATTGCTGGTACTAGCTTCTGCTGTTGCTATGAGACTAATGAAAATGTGTGAAGCACTCAGCCTTTCACTAAAAGTTAGAATATTATTCATACTAAAACACTAACACTGTTGAGATTTTACATTTAAAACAACAGAAAGATGAAGATGAAAACCCAAAGTTCCCACAAGGAAGCAGTTCAACGGGTATGTGGGAATCAGATGTTTTAAATGAGCTACTCAAGCTTTCAATTTACTGGATGATTTATGCTCCTACCTTCACATATGGCCACGAGCTGTGGCTAGTGACTGAAAGAGAAAGATAACGGAGACAGGATGGGCAATTGGTCTTTGAGGAGTGTGTCAAAGCCGTTGGTGTTCTGCATCAAAAGGAGCAATCCTGTTGTTCAGGCATTTGACTGGGATGCCACCTGGATACCTCCTACATGATAAGTTTTGGGAGGATGCTTTTGGGACAAGACATGCTGCTAAGATGATGTCTCTGGGAAGGCTTAGGAGGACTTCGGCCTGTGCTGGAAAAAGTGGAAGCAGTGAAATGCAGTTACTGCTGCTTCTGTGACATAGACCTGGATGAGCAGCAGAAAATGGACTGATGCATGCACCAAGCTCAAGTTCAATGCACTTATAACAATGATTATCGAGATATAATTTTTGTGTGTTCATTTTGCATTTCATTGCAGCTGAAAAAAAACAAACAAATAAAAATATATCTGTTCCACTTTGGACTCTTTGTTTTCCCTAAAGAAAATCATTTGAATGTGGCAACAACAAGGACCACGGTTTGTTGAGATAATACTTAGATAATAATAGAGAGAGTCGGTACTCAGCATGGTTCCAGAAGACTAAAACACTAACAAAAAAAAAGAATTATTGACAGTTAAGAGGATCAGCTGCACTTATTTATTTCAAAGTTGAATAATAACAGCAAATGTTATCACAAGTAAAAAGCATAATTTAAGAAAAGCAAATCCAAATGATCACAAACGGTAAAGTCACACTTAAAAAGCTTAGATGTCTGTCACTTGGTCATAACAGCTTTGAGCAGTTCTGACATGTTTGCCATAGCTTTCAGTCTCTTATCAAAAGTATTTTAAAGTATTACCATATGATTGTTATTTGACTCATTCATTAGTTAAGGTCTGTGCAATGTACAGCCGGGATCAGGCATTTTGCGTACATACACACAGGTATGTCATGGCAAGCTCTGAACTGTTGTTTTTCCAGAGTGAAATGATTGTACAACATATGTCTTTACTGACATTTAAAAAACAAGAATTGAGTGCACAAGTTTGCATTTGTTTTGGATATATCATTGGAGTGTTTTTGGCATAACTTGACCATCTTCTTTAGTGTGAATTGTAAAATAAATAGAAAAATAAGTGCATACTATATTACCAATAATAATTTATATATAATAAATTAAAAATAACAGGTGGTGGAGATTTTTTCAAACCATTCCTTTAGGTAAAGAAATAATAAAACACTATGAACAGCTCACTACACATAATTTATTAACGGAAAATTATGCATAAAATATCAAAAGTAAAATGAATAATTCTACAGAAAAATGTAATTCATCAGTGTTAAATAGATTAATATTACTGCTGCATGTATTTAAGACAAAGCTCATTTCAAATAATTTATTTGTTTGTGTTTAAGGTTCAGCATCATACTCTATAAATCACGTTTGTGGTGGCGGTCCTGTGAGGGATACGTATCTCTGAAAAAAGAAAAAAGAAAAAACCCCACAGTTATTCATGCACTTAGAAACACAGGTCTACAACTTGATTTTTTAAAGCATATTAAAAGCAAATATTAATAACAAAGAATTCAGCTGGATTAAAATGGTTGATCCATGTGTGACATGGTTAACTGTCAATTTTCACAGGGGGAATTAAAATATGAATAGAAATGTTGGCCAACCAGCTGATTAAACTTATTACATGCTAATCTGAAAGTGCTGCTTAGCCTGCACCTGGTCAACCTGCCTATTTTATTAGACTGGACGTGTTCAGAGTTGCTTTTCCCTCCCCATCATGGTCAGAGCTTTCCTTGTTAATGTCCTAGAGTATGTATTAACAACTCCACCTTGTTGCGGGCTTAAACCTTGGGGGTTTCTGGGTTTTCCTAAATGTCCGAACCAGTTTCCTCTAATCTAAGGGTGACAGTTTAGGTCTTTTTCCAGACCTTGGTAACACATCCAAATACATTGCACCGATGTAAAGTTGTTTGTAATAGTTTAGTGATGGCAGAGAGAAATTACCAGTTGTTCTCAATCATGATCACTAAGAAGAAGCTAATAGGCCTCGTCCTTGTCAAGTTAAAATACACTGTGGAAACTTCAGTGCCACTTACTAAAAAATTTAAGTGAATGTATGTATACTTCTGAACCTCTGTAGATTATCTGATTACAAACCTTTCCACCTAATTCATATTTTTTTTTGTTATGTTTTGTTTTTTATTTTTAAATCTTCACAAAGTGCGGCTTGCAATGAAAGCAGAGCCATCAACAGCTTCCCTCTCACACTGGTCTTCCTGTTAGTTTACAATGAAACATGAGAGGTTTATCCACAATGTGCAAACCACCACAAAAAGCTGCTAGCCTCTCAGGTTACTCAGCCCAAGGCATTGTTGATGGGAAATAGACACGCCCATGAAATGGAGAAAGCAACAGCTTCTTATGGGCACGAAACAAGCTGAGATTTCAGTAACAATTGTGAACTGCAACCAATAGAAGGAAGGACTATAAAGAATGGATGTAAACAGGAAAGGAGCTTTCTGACAGCACTGTCTGAGATTAAAAGTTAAACAGAGAGACCACTTTGTTTTAATTTATGTTTAATTAAATTTATGTTTTATTATAGATTTTTTATATCAAGAACAAAATATAGTCTTTCTGCATTTAAAGGAACTGCTTTAGTACAATAGCCACTTGTTTTTCTCCTGACCACTGTGCTCTCGGAAGACAATTATGTGTTTTATATGACCACACTGCTTCGCATTGCATACAGATGGTTCTCTCATACACATTTTAACCTCCTGTTGATAATCCCACTAGTGATTCTTTTTCTTCCTAAAAAAAAAAAAAAAAAAAACACACTGCAGAATCTCTAATTTAGGGTACATTGCATTTTAATATGCCAAGCTATATGCTAATCACGAGGAATGTGATAGTGAACATCTACTTAAATGCAAACATAGGACCCTCCATCTGTCCCTGAGGCAAAAGAGGAGGAGGTAATTTGCATGATTAATTACCTATACCTAACAAGCATTGGCAATGTTCGTGGCACCTCAAATAGTGTGCTGAAATTTGTGTCTATGTGTTTGCAAGCATTTTCCAGACTTTATAGTCTAATCAGGCACGGATCAATATGTAACTATGCAGTCATATTTTGTTGTCTGTCAGAAAAAGAAACTGAAAAAGTTAGTTTTAATTCAGTTTCAACATTTTCAACAATGATCACTGCATGGAAGTTTTGACTCAATTTGAATACCATGGCCAAAAATATCTGAATAATAAGGCATATCACATAACTCTTATAACTGCAGACTCTCATTTAAACTAAAAGGCTCTGTAACCATAGAATCTGTAAAATGATCATAGATGAAACAGTATCCAGTGTTGTAATCCACTTATAGGAGTGGAGCATTTTAAGAAATGTAGAAACTGCTGGAGGATCCCAAAAATAAAAAGGTCCTAAAAGTTACAAAAGTAATGATTAGTCCACTTATTTGTACAGTATTATGAATATCGGGTTTTCATGTTTGTGTGTTTTTTGGTAAAATTACATGAAGATTTTTTTTTAATTCAACAGATTTATGTAATTATCTGACATTCATTACTGTCATTTTCTTCTTATTTAATCTGTCTGTTGAATGAACGATATCCGAATGATACTGCAATTTTCAACTGGCATGCCTAAATAAAGCATATCTATTACCCTAAAGCTGAAATGTATATTTATGAAGCTTAGGAACCTCCACTGCTTCATTTAACATGTAATAGAATAACGTTGTGTAAATATATATTTTATTATTATAGAAAAGCCTAAACGATATCTTAAATGCTTGAAGTTGCTTAAGAGTGTGTCCACCATTAACTGCATCTTGTAGGCTTGCACCAATTAAAAAAAGAAAGTACTGTACTTGAAGATGAGATTCTTTAGCTTTGAATGCAAGTGTCAACACAAGAAGTGATTCACAGTAAAGTGCTTATTAGAAACCTTTAATTGGAGATTATGTATTGGAATTTTGGAGCAGGACCACGCCTCCAAAAATGCTCCTTCTGGTTGTCATCTATATAGGTTCCCCCAGTTCTGCAAGCTGTTCATTCTCGTTTACGTGCCCCACCGTCACTCCCTCCTTGTTCTCAATTCTTTAACTTCTTCACTCCTATTTAGTGCATGGGGATCTGCCAGGCCCGTGAGCCGTCGCCAGTCCCCTTCGAGGCCTTCCCCAAACCGCAGCTCAATTCATGTCCAAGCATTCACCTTTACCTACTAAAATGCTGTCAAACCTAAAATGAGGATGTGGGCCCAGCTAGTGAAAGTCAATATTATTCAGTGACTAGGTCCTCAGTTAAATTTTTCATACTTCAAAGCAACCAGTTGATAAGCTAGTGTTAAATATATTAGAAAGTAACTAGAAAGTAACAAACCATCTTGCTTCTAAGCAACACATGATGATTGAATGATTGGTTGTGCAACCTAAGGAAGCACTGAAAGTTTAACTTTTTAAAGTTTAAAGTCAGGCAGAGCAACCATGACTAGAAATGCGATGCACAGAAGTGATAAAAGGGAAAAATATGGGTTTAAAACAGAACAAAAAAGTTAGTGATACCAGCAGCATGCTACCCTCTCACTCACTTTGAAACTGACTAGGAGCATATGGGCTTCTTCATTACCTGTAATATGACATAATAGCATCTTCCACAAGGGGTGCGCAAATGTGTCTGCGTGTAAGTGCATGCAGCTGTGTATAAGTGCTAACCAAAATGACTAACCATGTGTGCATAATATTGCGTTAGGTTTCTTCTATAAATGCCTGTTTACATACGCACTGCTTCTATATGCACAGGTGTGTGTGTGTGTGTGTGTGTGTGTGTGTGTGTGTGTGTGTGTGTGTGTGTGTGTTATAGTAATGGACTGCACCACGATGCCACTGTTGTGATTAGGCAGCAATCAGAGCAGAATAAGCCATAGATATGAGCTATCAAAAGGCACACACCATGGAGAGGACATTGTCATACACTCTCACTGAGATGAAATGGTTTTCATGTACATAAGCCGTGGATTCAATTTAATTTCTGCCTGTTTATTAACACTCACACATGAGCGCATACAGTGAATAAGTGGCGTACATAGTGTCAGTAAATGTCAAAACTATGACAGAAAGACTGGGAAAATATTGTAATGTGTTTTACAGGAAATCAATTCTAAATAATTTATCCACTGCTGTCTTTTGGGAAATTAGCAAGGAAAACTGCACAGATCCATATTTAGCTTGAAGCTTTGTTGTAGGATCAATGACAATTTGGAGATTTCTTACAAAAATACCCAGCCAGACCACCTTAAAGTGACATTATGCTTTCACAGATATAATTTATAAAGTGAAACATGACAGAAAATAAAAAACAATCGCTTTTATGGTGTAGTTTATGGTGTAGTGAATTAAGTGCCTGAGTTAAAGAAGGCATAATTTAGTGAGATGTCTCTGATGAAATCCTAGTCTGCAACTTGTTCATGATTCCCAATGCTGAGTGCTCTGGGAGAGCACATAAGCAGTTGTGAGTGTGTGTCTATATTGTGAGTTATAACTGTGTGACTGATCCTGAAAGTTTGCTAAATGTGACAGATGGATTCTGAAAAGTTTATCATAGACCTTTAAGGGTGGAATGTGTAAAACATCTTTATCTTTCAGAGATCTATGTTGTTTTATGCCAGTGTATGCATACCCTAATTTTTAGTTAATTTTTTGATTTTGTTGTACTTTCTACAGTGCATAGATATCAAGTTGTCCAGTATAGGACATATTGTCCATATAAGGAAGTCTACTTGTGCCGTACCAGCTGTGGCAAAAAAAATCTTGGGTAAGAAAAAAAAAAGACTACCTCTCCATCAGCATAGATTAACATAAACTTGATAATCACAGGCTGTATAAAAGAAAATCGACTCTCTGGGCAGTGCAACTTGTTTTTCCACTCATATTAGACAAGGGCTAGATTTGATGTTAAACTGACTCACAGCTCCACTGTGAGGTATACAGTTTTATAGTGGGTGGACACTAGACATATAGTTTGCCAAAGTCGTGAAATATCTCTGCAGCTCGATTAATAATATGATAATCAATGACCTATACCCTCAACCTGCATGTGTTCCAGGTCCCTGGTGGGTGGAGCTGGATTCTTTAGTGCTATCTGGGAACACCTGGGCCCCGTGTTCACAGAATGTAAAGCTGTGGCTCTCACTTCATTCTCTCTTTCACTCACCTACTATATTTCCCTGCCTCCATGCTGTGTGTTAACTTTATTGCAGTTACAAGAACTATACACACCTTTACACCCTACAACACTGATCTTATTGATTCCCACACCTCATTAGTTGAAAGTCAAGTTAAATGTACTTAATAAATGGCAAAGAGTGCACCCACCCCTTTTGTCATGGTCTTACAAGCAAGGCAGAAGTAATTAATAGCACCATAGTTAATTCTTCAAAAAAAAAAAGATTCTATGAGAAGATTCTTTATAATTTTAGTAGCATTTTGAATGATGAATAAACTCTTTTTAAAATTAATTTGGCCTATTTATAACACAGTAGATCACTGCCCATTTAAAACACTTAATGGACTCTCACGTAAACATTCTCAACACTCTGGATACTTCAAAATAATTTGAAATAAAATGAATTCTTTGAGTTGCCCATACACGTAAGACTTATGAAGCAGCCTATTGCATTAGAACTAAAACTGAGGATGATGTTAATATATATTTTATACTACTAACAACTTAAAGAGAAGTCAGAAATGGCATCTGAACAGACATTTATTGCAAAACATATGAAGCTAAACATAGGAAAGTTACAAAATAAAACCTCTCATTAGTTAAAGGTCAAACTTTTTACTTATTCTCTGCTACACTGTCAGCAATGACTCATTCACACAAGTCACTGTCTGTACCTAATTGAGAAATGTTCTCAGAACAGTGCAAGAAAATCCAATATATAATGTTTATAGACAGCAAAACTTTCTCTAAGGACCCATATGAAAAGGCTGAAAAAATCTTTACAGTTCAATTGACAGGCAGCAACTTAACCTCTTAACTTCATCTAACATCCAGTCAGCAGCAAATACAATCTACTGTTGTCCAGCCACCTTTACAGCTCCATGCATGCTTATTTTCTCTATGAATCATAGTCGACTGATACTGTAATCATGTCATCTCTCATTGTTTCAGAGAGAGAGAGAGAGAGAGAGAGAGAGAGAGAGAGAGAGAGAGAGAGAGAGAATAAATAGGGGTCTCGAGTTGCTGCGTGGGAGTGTGTGAGAAGAGATTGGGCCCATACATCATAGAAAATGCACAGGTGAGACAAACCTAATGCTCTCCCAATGCTATAAGGAGTTTTATAGTCATTCTCTGTTGTCTCACTCAAACAGAATATACACACTGGAAAAACAAAAGTCTAACCTGGGTGTAAGAATATGTAAAATTAAAAGTATGAATATGTAAAGGACACATGTTTGGTAATAAAAGACAAATGTACCAACATTTTACTTATAAAATAAATATAGTGTAGTCAGTCCCCAAAGTCCTTAAAAAAGAATCAGAGATACAACCCTTGTGAGGCAGCAGCGTGTTTATTTAACATTGTGTGGCCATTGCTGTGGGAAATTACAGGCATATTGGTTAATATTCCCAAACAGACATTAGTGCAACAAAAGGTGCATCCAAATTTGCGGGTACGCGTGTTCCTTAAGAGCACAGTGAGTGTTCGGTACAGATTCTCCAACTGTTAAACCTTGTCTTTCTGCCAGTACCTGCTGTCATCTCCACCTGTGCCATGAAAAGGCACACACAGACACACAGCAGCTATCTCACAACAGTGCACACACTGAAGGAAAGGACAAATTTCAAGAGATGAGACTTAAACAAAATAAATAAATAAATAAATAAAAAATAATAATAATAATACAAAGTAATAGTAAAAAAAACCAAAAACTGTACAACTGCAGTTTAATGTATGTTTGAATTGTTACCATTAGGACTTTCAGAAGGACAAAGGAAACTTTTAGATTAAGGTCTTTGAAGTTAGTTCTCTAAAAAAATAACTTTGACCTCTCTTATCTCTCGTTCTCCTGGATTCTGACTTTGTCATCATCTGCCTTGGACTATTTCTCTTTTCCTGTAAGAGGCACAGATATGCAGATATGTTCCAGAACGGTGAAACTGCTTCAAAGTAATTTACAAGTCTTAACATTTTTCAACATTATCTCTCTCGTCACTGACTTTGTCTCATTCACTGCTACTATATTTTTCTTGCACACAAAGACACTTTCAAAAAACCAAGTTGAGCATGCTTAACCTGGCACCTTACATGAATTTTATTAAATGCAATAGATTAGACTAAATGTACTGAAAGGTGTATCCAAAGAGTCATGGTCTTTGTACAGTGTACAGTAATTACTGAATAAACTATTTGTACATTCTTCTATAGTATTGACAATATAACACATGGGCCTGGTGTCCTGCTCAGTAAAATTAAGCCAAAACATGAATGACTAAAACCTTGGAGTCTACCAGATACCAAATCTGTGGTTGCAAAAATTATTTTGGTCCTACAAAAGTCTATGAGAAAATGGCTTTCTGCCTTGACTTACGTAAACACTTTCATTGTGAATTCATGGGCTCACTCACTTGATATGAGACACATTGAATGCAAAAAAAAGTTAAATATATTTTGCAAATCTTGGTCAGTGTTATGAACCCACACACTCACTAGCTAAAAAGCTGTCAGTCATTAGCCAATAAGAATGTGGTTTCACAATCAGACCTGCCCTCCCTTCTCACATCTGTTTTTTGGCAACCAAGATGGCAACAGTGGAAAGGCTTATAGACCCTCAAGGCTCCAAAAGAAGACTTCAGAAATCAGTTGGTGATGTCATGGCAGCTGCATCCAGCTTCTAAACTGATTATACATTTCATCTGTAAAGTCTGTGTGACACAGTTGTAGTTTATCTACTTACTTTTCTACCAGGCCTAAAAAACTAGTAGTACCATTTGCATGTGGTGGACTTGTGGAATCCATTACTTCAAATAATATCTGTTTCTTAAGGAGATGTGGCAGCTGAGCCAGCGGAACCACCTCAGTTGTGTTTCCCATAATCTTAACCTGGGGGTTCTCAATTTAATTTTTTCTTACTTAAGAACCTGAAAACAAGTTTATGGCCACAATCTATCTCATGATCAATTAAAAATAAACCAAGTTGAATTTTAATTAAATGAGGGTCAACACATGCTATCAGCAAATGCTTGTTTTTCTTAGTGGTAAAGTCACTGTTGTGGGGATAAAAGGAGACACTTGCTGTAAATGGGAGACATTATTAAATAGCTAATGCTAGGTAAAAAAAAAAAAGTAGAAAAAAAGTATTTTGACCTAGAGTTTTTCCAAAGATGAATGACATTTATGTGTAGATAATTAAAACCTAACCATTGTTATGGCTGTGTGAAGGCGGGCAGGAATGGCGGACCCAAGAGTAGGACTCACGGAAGCAGACGTAAACTCAGAAACACTCAGCTTTATTGCTGGATTGCAACAGAACAGAAAACTGAGAAACCGAGAATGCAGGCGAGCTAGCAAACGGAACACACACTGTAAAATGAGGGACGATGCGACGACGAGCAGGGGAAGACGCAGATACTAAATACAAGAGGTGAACAGGACTGAGAGGAAACAGCTGGGAGACATGGCTGACACTGACTACACAGATGAGACGGAGGAGCACACAAAACTGAAAACACTGACGTAAGACACAGACCTTCAAAGTAGAACAGGAAGCTCAACACACATGCAGAGACAGACTCAAAACTGACTGAACAGGAACAGAGGGGGTACAGAACCAAAACCTAACAAATAGCAAATCTAAACAAAAGACATAACCAGAATAAACAAGAACATAAGATAATATAAACAAACACAAAACACTGAGTCATCAGACTCAGGACCATGACATCCATGACAGTATCCTGGAAATAGTTAGTCAAGGTAGCTGACGCAGCTGCGCTGTCATGGTACAATACGGTTCAATAAGAAGAGAAAGAACAGATGCTGATAAAAGTGTACAAAACAGACCAAATCTCGGCCAGAAGGAACTTACTACAAAATTACTTCCTTTTAGTTTAGTTTAGTTTAGTTTAGTTTTTGATCAGTCAATCAGATTTTGTACACTGTGCATTCTGTTACTGTTATTTTGTTTCATAAAATTACTCTCAGAAATATGCAGTTGGGATATATGATTATAGAACAGCATTACTTGTGAGGTTAGGTTAGCTGTTTTTTGTTTATAGCACTTGCATTACTATTCAACCCATACTAAAATAAAGGAATTCTATCACAAAAGGATTAGATCCATTAGAAATAAATTCCTAAACCCCAGCAATGTTATTTCACATTATTCTTATGCTGTGGAGAGCAACCAAGCTTCATTCATCCAATGTTTTAAAACCATAGATATCAGAAAAAAGAGGGAAAGTAAAAGAGGGAGTCAAAATTAATGACACCTTTCTACTAGAATCAGCATGAACGTTTTTCTGCACACATGATCCTGTTGCTGGTTCACTAACTATTCTGCTGTTTTGATAGATACTGACCACTGAGAACGAAAGAGCTGCAGTTTTGGAGATGCTCTGATCCAGTCCGGTTGTGAAGCCATCACAGTTTCGCCCATGTCAAACTCGTTCAAATTGTTCTCTTTCTCTATATGTCACCCACCAACAGGTGCCATGATGGAGAAATAATTATATATATATATATATATATGAACAACATCGGAAATCTCTGTCCAGCGCAGTCCTGTGAACAGCTAAGATACTGCGCAGGACCCTCAAGCTCCCAGATATAGAACGGCACTTTTGTGTATACATTTGTACATTACCTCAGTGGATTGTAAATCAAACAGTCAAGTTGTGTTTAAAGGGCAGAATTTCAACTTTAATCTATAAGATTTAACAAAAGTATTTTACTCATTTTTGAGAATTACAGCCATTCTTACATGTGGTCCAGTTAAGTCTGACGGAGTGCACAGACGGAATATTATTTTTTTAAAAGAGCATTTGTCTATACATTATAAATCAAGTGTCTACTGTGCTATTCAGTTTCATTTTTAAAACATGTCAATCTTATTTTCATCTAATAAAGATTAAAAATCTAATTACATGAGTGCAAATCAGGAAGCTCGACCTTTACTTTATTTTACACTGTTTGAGCTATAATCTAACATTTTGTTGTACAGTTTGCTGAAATGATCATACAGGAAAACCATCCGTTCTTGATCTGCTATGACTGCTAGTGAGCAAAAATGCCTTTGTTTAGTTTTAAGGCCACAAACTGACAGAACAAAGCCATTTCCTTGAATGCTGCTAGCTTTGAAGAGTCATTTAGAGTTTTACTAATGTCTGCCTCTTGATTTATTTCTCCCTTTTTCTAGTTGGTTCTTTTAGTTTTTTGCAGTGTTTTAAAAGCGCAGGACTTGAACTGATATATAAAAGCACTATGAAAGAAAAGAAAATGTATCTGCATACAGATTGTCCTGTTAATCGGAAGTCCTAACTCTTTTACAGTCAGCCAGTTCACAGGAAACTAATCACCATAAATGGAGGCACTACTATGGGGTAATTTCTTGCTTTTTTAAGGCCATTTTTGCTCAGACAATGTTTTTTTCACAGTGGAGTAACTCAGGATGGCATAAAAGATAGACCGAGGTGTCAGGGTGATAATATAAAGAGATGAACAGAAAAGTACAATTAAATAGTGACAACATTTAGCATGCAACACACATCCATGCATTTGCATTTCAGAGAATGGGAACTTTTAACATCCTGAAAGGTAACACACACACACATAACAGCATACCTGTTGGACAGGCTTCCATCCTCAACAACTGTTTGCTTCATAGTTACAGAATCTTTCTTTCTTAATCAGATTAACTGGTGAGTTTATCTGATCAAAGAGAAAAGGGAACACAAGAGAATTAATGGTAACTTCTTACTGCTAAATTGCTCTTTATCTCCATCTATTGTTGCAGGTAATACATATATGCACAAACACACATCTGCTCACACACACCTGTCAAAGGAGACCATTGAGGATGGTAAGTGAGTTGGCTGCTGCCAAAATGGCCGCCTTTTGTTTACAAATCTCATTATCCTCTTCAGTTCATGGAGAATGCGATGAGTAATTACTCCACCAGTGAGCAAGTCACACGGTTGGTGTGAAATTCACACTCTAGTAGGGATGGATAATAGCTCTTGGTAAATACATACCACTTGCCGATGACTAGGCCATCACTCACAATAGAAGGAATAAGGGTGTATGGATTCACAATATTCACCTGAATGCAAAAACGTATGCCGAGGGTTATCACTGAATATAAGCACCACCATGAATGTCGCTTTGCAAACGTATGTACTAAAAAATGATCTTCTTGTTTGCGAGGGGAATATTTGTTCTCTCCTCAATAAAAGCTCTCACACTCTTACAACAGAAGTATTAAAAATAACACTTTCTGTTCATTTTGAACACACCTGTGTGTCTGCTTAATGAAAGAAAAACAGGCTTGCACACGACCACTGTGCAAGCACAATGAAATTACTGTGATTTTTTCCCCATTCTTTTAATATTTTAGCACAACATCCAAGTAAACACAAAAAGCATGTAGGATTTTGAATGTATACACATTAAAGACACAGAAAGTATATGAAACAATGTGTAGTGGGGATATAAGTAAGAAAACATTCACTTAGAGGCTAGAGTTATTTGACCCATAATTTAATTTTTGCAATATGGCAAACAAACCAGGAAGAATTATGTTAAACTTATAAAACATGTTTAATAATGCAGGCAGCGAGCTTTGTTCTGACAGATTTCCATTTATTGTACATTTGTATTCAATTAAAGCTTATATTTAAATATGGGTCATACTCAATGGAAATTGACCTTCTAACAAGAGCAGTTGTAATATCTTGCTGTACTCTGTGCTATAAATTTGCTTAAAGAATACAAAATGGGAAGTATTCACTCTTACTCACTTGATTACAGAGTAACAATTTATTGTTGCATACTAAAGTGGGAGCTCTCAGCAAATATAAAACTCACTGATGTCAAAACACTAACTTTAACTGTAAGATTTAGACTCATAGCGCTTTACACTATAGTGACAAGGCATATGCAATAAAATTTTACTATGTCTCAAATTATTTGCCATGAAATTAGCAGGATTTTATTTGTATGTGTGCATATTTTTGGTGTCAAAAGCAACAGGTGACTGCCTGCATCAGCGTGGATAAAAGTATGAGTGAAAATAATGACTACCTCAATGTGTAAAGCGAGGATGTCACACATTATGTGTGTTTAGAGATGCAGAGTGCATAGAGAACAAAAGCTAACATGACAATGTGTATGTGAGCCATCAGAAAAAAACACTAACAATGTATCAGCAAAAATTCAAATAATTGATGTTTCACTGTATAATGTCAAGCCTTTCATACATGCTGAAATGTATGCAGGTTTCTTTTCTTTTTTTCACGGAAGCTCAGGCTCATGCTAATAGTTCAGAAAAGGGTATTCAAGATTAGAAGATTTGTCGGCAGAAACACACTCTAGTTTTGCAGTTTCAACTGTTGTTTTATTTTCTACAAGGTACTTTTAGTTGTTTTATTTTCTACAAGGTACTTTTAGTACCTTGTAGAAAATAAAACAACTGCATTGTGCTAAAAAGCATCTGACACCAGATTGTTAACGCTGCAACTCATCTAATTCCATCACTGCCTTGACAAAAAGACACCGACTACAGCTGTGACGCAAACTTCAGAGACATTCAGTCACAAAGCTTGCAAAACAGTTTATATCTGTAGGTGATGTGCAGAAAGATGATTGGATTTGGATTCAGGACACAGTGTTAGATACAAGACTTTTTTTTCAGAGCAGCTTGGAATATCTCTTATCTCAAGCCTCCAAGCATGGATTTTTAACTTGCACTGTAAAGTTTTAATAGGGTGAAGTGGTCTTGGAAAATTTGATTTAAACACAGAAATATGCATGCACAAATTTGTTTGACTTCCAGTTTGTGTAATCCAAACCATACAGAGAATACTTAGAATTAGAATATAGAATTTTAGCCACACTAGTGTTGTAGCTCTAGGCGATGGCAATGCCTGTCCGTCAGTCCTGTCCACTATTTGGTAAAGACTGAAAGCTTAAGCCCACAGGGTGAAACTTAACATTATTTCTTTTTTCCTTTCCAATATTTTGGTTTGTGATCACATTCCTGCTACAGTAATATTGCTCACATCAGCTTAACCCTTTGTGAAGAGTAGGGTAATATCAGCTAGTGGGTATAATGGTCACACCTGGATGGACGACAATACAAAGTTTTTTTTCCACATTATCCATTTTTTCGAAATAAATTAGAATTTTATTTATATTGCATTTCTTTTCATACAAGCACAGATAATTAAAAGAGCTGGCAATTTCACCAGAAACAAAATGTACAAGTGTGGCTGTCAAAAAAGTCAGGGAAAGTAATTACAAAAGTAGCTACCATTGATATGGGAATTGAAGGAAAGAGTGGGAGAAAGGGTGAAATAGAAAGAAACAACACTAATGGACTTTAGGAGTCTACCCATTCTTCCATTTTCTTATCTAAGTAAGGGGCCTTGGATTGGCTGGAGCCATCCCAACAGTCATAGAGTAGGAGATGTTTTACATCCTGTATAGCAGTCATAATGTTTTTGAAACTTACTTTAATGCATCTCACATACAAAAAGCAGGTGTGCCCTTAAACATGACTGTGTATTTTCTATCAGACTTTTGAGTGAATTAATTCATCTGCGTGTTTATTTGTGTATTACTGTGCATCTGTGTGTTCCTCGTGGACACATTCACTGACTCCCTGTACTGAGTTGCATTATTGAATTGATTAATTGTCACTGATAACTGATGGCTGCAATGACTTGCTCTCTTGTTCTGTGTAGCAAGTGGAGATCTACTAGAAAATGAAATATGCCTTCAGTAATTGGTTTTAAATGGAAAAGCTGACTTGGGTGGTTTGAGAAGTTTACTGCATTAGCACAGAGGTTACTGTGTGTGTGCGTGCTGCGTTGTGTGTAAATAGTGTAGCAATGTTTCTGCTTATTTGTTTGTGCGTGTGCGTGCGTGCGTGTGTGTGTGCGTTCTATATGTCTCATCTTAGGTGGACTTAAGACACTCATTAATTGCCTGAGGACTTCATTAGCCAGGCTGATTACCCCTGCATCAATCTGACAGCTTACGAGCTTACACACACACACACACACACACACACACTTGCAGGACCTGTGACAATTCTATGGCACATCACTGAGAGCTATTTGTGTACTAAGAGCCAAATTCAATGCACAGGGATTTAACTATTCAGCCAACTGCCAGATCAAAACGCTTTCCCAGAGGCATCTATGAAATGCTGAAAATATCCTTAATGTCTACGTATGGATAACTTGTGGTAAAACAGAAAAAGAATGATGTGAGGTAGAATCAATACTTCAGTTCTCAGAAGCTTTGCCAAATATTTCCCTCTGCTCTTACATTATTTGAAGACTTCCTCAACCTTTACTTCTCTTTCTTTACTTGTTCTTTTCCTTTCACCCCCTACCTCTTTTCTTTGCACCTTATTCCCTGGTAGCTGGACTTACCCATTTCTGTTCTGCACCTTTCTCACCTTAAAGATGATAAGTTCCTGTTCACCAGAAGAAAGAAGAGCAATTGGGGGTTGAAGAGTCGAAAAGACTGGCAGATTGTATCAGAATGAAGAGGGGCACACAGAAGCAGAAGAGGGTGGAGACAAAAAACGTGTTAGTGGATGATGACAGAAAGTGGCAGATATAGACAGTAAGACAGAGAGAACTACAAGTAAGTTAAAAGGACTGCCTAGGTTTTACTTTTAAAGGGGAATAAAGGCAATCTTATGTGCCATCCAGCTGAGATACTTTGTCAGACAAAAATTGACTCAAATCTTAGGTGACTATTCTTAATCACTATATTTGCAAGGCCTTGTGTCTCTAGTTCTCTTGTTTACTTTGTCACCTTTTCCTCCCCCTTTTTATGTCTGACTATTACTTTGTTCCCAACATTTTTTCTTAGGACTTTTTTTTTTTTTTACAGGCTGCAAAGCGTGTAATATTCATGGGAGGCTTCTTCATGCTACCAGTGTAGTTTCTTATTAAGGACAGTGTTCTGAATGTTTCAAGTTCAGTAATGTTCAACTCTAGAACTCCTGAACACAGTGCCCATTGTAATGGACAACCTTAGCCTGGAACCGTTTACTTCCTTCTCAGTTTCCAAGGTATGAACAGGTACAGATCAACCAATCAGAGCAATGTCATTTGGCATAACAGTAAAGAAAAAATGTAAACAGTAAAGAAAAAATGTTGCAGAGATCAGCTGTGACCTGTTACAAACATTTAAGTACTTCATATTTAAAGAGATTCTGAATCCACACAAAGTAGGATTCATAAAATATTTTCTCATCACTGGTTGTTTTTTTGGTTGTTTTCTAAATATGTGTCCATGTGGGGTGTCTCTTTACAGTCATTATATGTAATCTGCTCCATATTAGGTAAAAGTTGGTCCATCTGGCTTGGGCAAGTATGGGTGAAAATCTGCTCATTTTGTTCATTTTTAGGTTACCTTCCTCCTAAAGTCTTAACATTTTATAATGTAGTACTATTTACTATATTCAAGACAAAAATAGTTCAAAATAGCTGTGAAGAATAAAATAAATGACTCAGACTTTATTTTCAGTTTTACTGCTACCCTCTCAGTTGCTCTATAGACTCCATGATTTAGAGTTATTGGTGAGGGAGTAGGATCTATTTTACATTGCACTGCATTTGTTTAAAAGATAAAGAGGCTTATGAAATTACATTTAAATTTTAAAAAATGAATGGGATGGGTTAGGGGTTATGTTTGTTTGTTTGCTTCAGTTACCATCAAGGGTGTTTCACATAGCCACTAATTGATTAGCAGCTTGCATGTTGCCCATTTATGTTTTTGATTAACATGTGGAATAACGAAAAAGAGGACAGTTTATTTGTATAGTGGAAAAGAAAGAAAAAATAAAAATAACCATTGACAAAATATGACAAAACCAATTAATACTTGGAAAGCACACCGCCCAAACGAGAGGGGAGCAGAACCCCTGGAACAATTATTCATTATTCTACCATCAAAGTAAAGAGAATTCAGAGCAGCTGAAATATTAATTTCTCTTTGTTTTGACCCTCAGTTTCTGAAAGAAAGAAAAAATATGGTCTTTTTCTGCTTCGTCTCTCACTGCAGGAGATCATCACCTGTTAATGACCAATGTCAGCAGGACTGCTACAGTGTCTGTGTAGTGTGTGTGCTCGTGTGTGCACTAGGTTATTCACACTATACACTGCCAATAGTTGGAAATGTATGCATTTTTGGAGAGGCTATGTGCTGCAACATATTCTAAATTAAATAAACAGATATGTACTACAAATGGAGATTTCAGCTTTAGCTATGATGGAAAAAAGGAAAGTGCAAAGAAAAAAAGGGGAATTTGAGCTTGAAACCAAACCACACAATGTTATCTGTCAAAAATACTGTCATCTGTGAAGACTTGGATGTATATGGGATGGGCTCAGTGGTACATGATATTTCAGCCAATGACTAGTCGAACTGAAAGAGTAACGTTCCATTTGCCGGAGGAAAATTTTAGTGTTGTAAAACAATTGCAGCATGTAAAACAATTTTAGCTTTTTTAATGTCCTGTTGCATATCAATTTCCTCATTTAAACACAAATTTGGCTGAAGCCATATAAAGTCTTAAGGTTTACTGAAAAAATTACCACACATACACATATTTTAACCAAGCTTTACAGTGAGGTGGGGGAAATGATGAGATGGGAAAGGGAGAAAAAGCTTTTCTCTTCAGGGTAGTTCCAGTCACATGAAAAATGTAAAAGTGCAAATGGAAGTGGACCATTTTCTGCATATAATGAAGGACACAGACAGAGGTAGTATCAAAGAATTTCGGAAATATGTCTTTAAAATTTCGAGCCATTACTGGATTTAATGTAAAATTTCTAAATCCATGGATTTATCTACTCATAAGACGGTGCGAGATCATAAACATAAAGCAATTGATAGCAGCTCCTGCAATGAACATGCAGTTTATATAAGTGAAAATACAGAGCTGGAATATTTGTGTCCCTTTTCCCCAGATTTTTTCTTTTCCGAGAAAAGCCTTAATGAACTATTCCTACTACCAGACCAAATCACTAGAGCACAAAACATTCTTTGAGCTTTTACTACAGTACAATAATTACCTATAACAGCCCCACTGTATTGATTTAGTGGGGGCTCATTTGACCCAAGACATGTTTTTAAGGAGAGTGATGGCATTCCATTGGTAATACGTCAAATCCTCTGCCACAGTCACTCATTGATCTGTGCTCAATCATTTCATCCCAGGAAAACACAAAGGAAATCAAAACATGCTCAGACCAAATGCAAATAAGAGCAGACAGAGTGGATTGAGGTCATTTAAGGCTGTCTACTAGTTACAGTACTCCAGCTGAAACCTCAAATAGTGTTTTGTTGCAGCGACACAAAGGCACTTTTTACTTAAACTCTATGGGCCTCATCTGCTGTTTGCCTCTACATTACAGCAACATTGTGGAAAAATGAGGTGAAATTAAATCAAATTTTGTAATGCAAGGATTTTCCATACAGTAAGTCTCCCTTTTCATACAAGATTATGTGAACAGCAGGCACCTTGTAAAGTGGCACTTTGGTGAAACTAAATCTTCCAATCAACAGATAATTAGGAGTGCAACAAGACTTGAATAGTCACTCTCTTGGATGTTTGGAAGAAAGAAAAAGCATGGGAACATGTTTTGAATAAGAAATTGCAAATATGCACACAAGGTCAGTGTGTCTGATGATTATGAAGAAAAAAAGAAAGAGATTCAGGAGACTGAAAGGTCATGAAGATCCAGCAGCACTGCTGACAAAATGGGAAAGACATAGAGAAGCAAAATGTGTGTAATTTGAGGTGTTTCCCCAAAGCAAGGTTGCAATTACTAGATTACACTTACAAAAGCTCTTTAATTTTTCATTTTTATCACCTGTCTCAAAGCACCACACACACAACTAATTTTGTCTTCCTATGAAACTGCAGCACACAAAACACAGGGACTAAACTGTTGGACTTATGTCTTTAATCATATATTCTTCTTGCTGATCTAGAAAACTACAGTCTGTAAGGTAATCTTTAATGTTTCATTACTTCATGTAAGTGTGTGTGTTTGTGTGTGTGTGTGTAAATATGAATTATGTTTTATTTATATACAGTGGTAGGGTGCTGAATGGAGATGTTCCCCAAACAACTATCCATGTGGGTCAGCAGAGATGACTGTACATGTTTAATATATGAGTCATGTGTGCATGGGTTTTGCACGTGTGTGTGTTTTCCCAATAGAAAAGTAATCTTAACAACAGATGAAACGTCAAAGATTTTAAAGAGAAAAAAGATTTTAAACTGAATTTAAATTGATCAGATTACAGTTTATGATAAATTAATAATAATAAGTTATTTATTTTTTTGTAATTGTGTACATCTGCATAGGTATACAGAGACCAGTTGTCAAAAACAATCACTCCAGAGAGTAGTGCACTTTGTTGTATTAAATCTTGTTGTGTGATTATTTATTTTATTTTCAAAACTGTATCATGTGAGACTATAATCCAATAACAGATGCTGACAGTTTAGACATTATATCATCCAATTCTATTGCTTCTGAAATTAGCAGTGATCTCATTTTGATAAACTTGCATTTGGGAACCATTCTCCAAATGCAAAGATAGTTTTGGAGATTTCTGGAAATGGTCCTTTTATTACTAGACTAGCATGAGTAGATTAATAGATTCCATTCCATTGGATAAGCCATTTCTAATTACTAATTCCATCAAATTTTAATTAGTCTGGTATTTACAACAGTTTGTGATTAAATCTGCTTTGCATAAGTACAATTTTAAATTGACTCCAAACTTTTAACCATACCGACATGAATATCTGAAACATTAATTGCTTAATTGTGGAATTCTGAAGGAAGTACTTTCAATAGGTGGACTTGGATTTTACTGTTGTACTGTAAACAGTAAACGATGTGTGTAGGTACGTGTATTTAAATATTTAAGATACATCATGTAAACTTATAGCATATGTCATTATTTTGTGATATTTTTTTGCAGTATTTTAGATAGTATAAAAATATCTAGGAAAATTAATAAATAAAAGGGAATAAGAACATGGGGTACTGTTCTATACTGTTTTATAATATAAGTCCTTTGCCCTCTACAGTATATTAAGTTTAGTGACCTTGTAGACTTAAGATGGTTTCAATTAAATTTAAACACTGTATTTACTAAAAACATTGATTTATCTATGTGGCGGGCGTGGTTATGGCACGGTTGCAGTGGAAGCAGACGCACCGGAGCTGCATCAGCTCATCACCCCGCCCTGCATACACGGTACTGGGTCCTGAGTCCTGAGTGTGTGGGTGTTGCTGATGGTGATGTGCACGGCTGCGGGAGAGCTGCAGCCGTTGAGTGTACTGTTACAGCAACCATGTGTGGGAAAGTGGTTGAATAAAGATGCGACAAATGGTAAATGGCCTGTATTTATATAGCGCTTTACTAGTCCCTAAGGACCCCAAAGCGCTTTACATATCCAGTCATCCACCCATTCACACACACATTCACACAAAAAAGCATGAATGTACATCCGGGTCTGCTGTGGATTTAACTAATATTGCTGTGGATTGTTTTCCTGTGCTTTTTGGGTGGAAGCCTAACTTTGAAGGTAAAAAAAAAATCCCCCCCCCCAAAAATTTTTTTTTTAAAGTAAATTATTGTATAAATAATTAAATAATTGATACGGTATTTTAATAATATGATGGGTGAGGCTGACAGTAATAGAAATAAAATTAATTAATGATGCACTGTTTAAAAATAAATAAATTTACATTTAATTAATTATGTATTTGATTAATTATTTATTTCCAATCTTAATTAATTTATGACACATTTAATTATTTATTTTTAATTTGATTACTTACTTTACATATTTAGTCCTCCATAAAAAAACAACAATATCTGGATATGCATTAAACTAATGATAATAAAGAAATGATTTTGAGTTTACTTTTGTGTGATGAGTCCAGCATCCTGGGTCCTGTTTCTGTCTGCAACATGCCTGTTCCAAGACATTCTGGCTCTCTTCCAAAGTTTGTCTTTTGTCCTGCCTTCAGCTCGCCACCCCCAACGAGCCGCAGAGGTTTCTAACCATTAAAAGGGAGATTTTCCTTAACACTGTCACCAAATTCTTGCTCATAGGGGGTCATCTGATTGTTCGGGTTTTTCCTGTACTTTTGTAGATCTTTACCTTACAATTTAAAGTCTTGATACATGCTCAATCATCCGGGTAAGTAAATCCCAAAAAGTTGATTGTCTTGATCCTGACGTAGTGTTTTCAGTGGGAAAAACGTTTCATCACTCATCCAAGTGACTTCTTCAGTCTCAGCTGACTGCAGGTTTCCCCAACCTTATAAACAGTACATTTGCACATGACTGAAACTAGCACCACTTAAAGAACAATGGGCTGTGAGGTCAGTTTCTTGATCATAGATATGCAAATTATCATGATCATTGATCAATGACCATTGTTCAAAGTCCACGAGTACAATTCACAGAGAGTTGAAGAAATGATCCAACAAAAAATGTACTGTTAGGCCCCCTCCTTGATTCAGAGATGGTCTTTTCCCTTTTCACGTAAATGGCCTCCTTGACTCTGCGCTCAAACCAGCGTTCCTCCCTGCCCAGGATGTGTACATCCTCATCACTGAAAGAGTGTCCACTGGCCTGTATGTGTAAATAGACTGCAGAGTCATGCCCTGATGAATTAGTTCTTCTGTATTGTGCCATCTGCTTAGCCACAGGTTGTTTGGTTTCCCCGATGTATAGATGGCCATCCTCCTGGTACTTAACAGCATACACTACATTACTCAGTTTGTGTCGGGGGACAAGATCCTTGGGGTAGACCAATTTTTGGTGCAGCATGTTTTGGGGGTTTAAAAGCCACCGAGACACAGTGTTTAGAAAAAATGCTCAGCTGTTCTGATACTCCTGACACAGACGGGATCACTAAGGGTTTTCACTTAGGCAGTAGTTGTGCTCGTCTTCTGGATCACCTGGAGCTTTCTTTAGGTGCCTTCCCAGCTTCGCCAAATGTCCAGCTGGGATAACACATTTACTCAGGGCCTTCGTGATATGATGTTCTTCTGCTTTATCTGCTTCTGCTGCTGTATCTGTGGGGATGGTGTTCGGTCTGTGTTGTAACATCCTGAAACACCCAGTTTTTGCTCCAGTGATTCATGAGAGTCAAACCATAAATACTGATCCACATGCAAAGGTTTACGGTACACATCAACTTTTAACTGTCCCCCATTTCTGATGGAAAGCTCACAGTCTAAGAAGACTAACCTGCACTTTTCATATCATTCCTGCTAAAATTGATGTGTTGGTCCATTGAGTTAATGTGAGCAGCAAATTGTGGTACGTCCTGAGATTTGATTTTCACCCAGGTGTCATTCACATACCTGAAACAATGACTTGGTGGTGTTCCAGAGTAGGATAACAAAGCTCTTTTCCACTTCTTCCATGTACAAGTTGCCTGCAATGGGTGAAACTGGGGAACCCATGTCACACCCATATTTCTGCCTATAGTATTGACCCTTGTATGTGAAATAGGTGGAATTAAGACAGTTCCAAAAGCAAACACACTTGG
Source organism: Neolamprologus multifasciatus (assembly GCF_963576455.1). Lineage (NCBI taxonomy): Eukaryota > Metazoa > Chordata > Actinopteri > Cichliformes > Cichlidae > Neolamprologus > Neolamprologus multifasciatus. Next base: position 13,244,712 of record NC_140444.1, read on the forward strand.
TCGGTGCTGAGAGTGGTCCTGATGCTGAGGTTGGGGTCATCCTGTAATCTCTTACAAAATACCTCCAATGCTTCAGTGACTGGAACACAAGTGAAGAGAGATTTAACATCTTACGAGGCCATTGTTTCATCTGCCTCCATAATGACATCTCTGACCTTCTCAACAAAATCCAAGGTGTTCTGGATGTGGTGTTAAGAACTGCCTACCAACAGGATGAAAGCCAGAAACTCTGAGGTGTTATTGGTGGCAGAGTTTGTCATACAGACAATCAGTCTTAAAGGTACACCCTCAGTCATTGTGCAAATGTACTGTTTATAAGGTTGGGGAAATCTGCAGTTAGCTGAGACTGAAGAAGTCACTTGGATGAGTGACAAAACGTTTCTCGCATTGAAAACGCTACGTCCAGATGAACAGAATCCACTTTTTGGGACTTACAATATAAAGCACCTCAATGTGACCTCTGCTGTGATTTGGCACTATATAATAAAATTAAATTCAATTTAAGTGAATTAATCAAAGTGTTAAAAATAACTATTTTGTCATTGTAGATGGAAATTTACAGTTAGACAAAGCTAAATGATCAAAACATATTTATTTTATTTTTCACATTCAAGTGTTTAACAGTTGATCTTTTTAATGAAAGAGATTCCCTAAGCTCATAAGTGTGTGGTGTGTGTGTGTGTGTGTGCAAGTTCATGTATTATGTAGACATATGAACACCAGCACTGTGTCATGCATGGTGTCTAACTGAATAATCTGAGAAGATGCAAAAATCATTAAAAGAGTCAATCCTCTGAGAAATTCCTCTCTCCAATTTTGTACCCAAGCCAAATCCCCCCCAAATACTTCAAACATTCACTCACTCTTTTTCTCTCTCTCTTTATTTGTACTTTTTCATGCAATACAGAAAATATTTTGCAATATCTTTATGCTAATTTTTCACAGCTGGAGTCAAAGGAATTACAATTAATAGTAATATGTGAAAAGCCAGATGGAGAACAGGCAGTCTTATCCTGATTTTGGGCACCACTGCCAACTGCCCTTCTAAATAATTGGACTGTCAAAGCACTGTGCCAAAGGGGCAAAAGAGGAGGTTTAACTGTGTGGATCCATTCTGATGAGCACTGGTCAAAGGGTGATTTGTTCCGGTTTAACTAGCATAAAGCTGTTTGCCTTTCTTAGAGGTAAGGATACAGCAAAACAAGTAATCAGCTTTCCACAACAATTTTGAGGCTGTTACCAGGTGTGTGCCCTTGTGTTAAATGAGTGTGGGTATTGGTGTTAAAAAGCACAGTTACATCATCTAATGTGATCATGCTATTTTTACTCTGCTATCATTTTTTTTCATTTTTTTTGGAATTGTTTAGTAGCTGGTGCCGGCTCAGCTTGCCTAACGGGACTGTTTGCCCATGCAATCTAGCACTCTCACAGACGAGACTGAATCACTTCTGAGAAACATCCAAAATCTGCACAGCAGAATGATTTAAACAGGCACCACAGCACTGCAAATAACAACAGATCCTGACAGTGTTTCCTACAGTGACAATTACTGGTCCACTGGCATTTCTGCAACTGCTCATCAAGAAAGCCAGCTGTGGTTTTACTGGTGATCTTTTGGTTTATTAGTAATAAAGCTGAATAACTAAAACTACTGATTATTTTATGCAGTAAAGATTTGCTCATTAAAACTAGAAAAGGAAAGGGGTTATTTGGCTATCAGGCCGCTTTAATGATTGGTTTAGTGACCACCCGCTGAGAGACTGGCATATGTTAAAGCTATAAAAAAGCTTCACCATGTGATCTGTTTGTAAGGTGACGTCCAGTATGATGTGTGTATTAGAAAGATTTTTTTTGGCCAAGGAAGGAACACTGATGAACCAGAGACAGGGTCATGGGTGACAGCCAAGGTTCATTGATGCATGTAGAGATTGAAGGGTGGCCTGTGTGATCTGATCCAACAGATGAGCTACTGTAGCTCAAATTGTCAAAAAATCTAATGCTGGTTCTGATGGAAAGGTCTCAAAATACACAGTGCATCACAGTCTGTTACGTATGGGGCTGCAAAGTTGGAGGCCATTGTGCCAAATGTGCCAACAATGGGCACCTGAGCGTCAACATGCTTGCAATAACATGCTTTTGGTCAATGTTCTGCTGGGAAACCTTGGATCCTGCCATATGGATGTTACTTTGACATATACCACCTAACTAAGTATTTTTGCAGATCATGTGCACCCTTTCAAGGAAACCGTGTTCCCTGACAGCTGTGGCCTCTTCCAGCAGGATAATGCCCCCTGCCACATAGCAAGAGAGATCCAGGAGTGGTTTGATAGGCACAACGAGTTTGAGGTGTTCAACAGGCCAAATTCCCCAGATCTCAATACAATCGTACATCTGTGGGATGTGCTGTACAAAGAACTCCCATCCATGGAGGGCTCAACCTCGCATGTTACAGGACTTAAATCTGTTGATGCCATCTTAGTGTCAGATACAACAGCACACAGTACCTTCAGGTGTCTATCGAATTTTATGCCTCAATGCATAAGGGCTGTTTTAGCAGCGAAATAGGGCAAAGACAATATTAGGCAGATCGTTATATTGTTATGCCTGATTTGGACTTTGGACATCTTGAAGATCATACAAAACTACGTGGTAGTGTGCAGTTCTGCCATTTCCTTTCTTTACTTTGTATATGTAAGGTAATAACTTAAATAAATCACAGGCTGTCGCTGTTGAGCTGCATATACACTGTAGATTTGTGCAATTTCGACTATTTGTCCTCTATAGGACACCGTTGTTCAAGTTTCTCGCGTGGGCGCCATATTGGCTCAGTGTTTGGTAAGCACCGTCAGTGGCATCCCGCATGGGTTTTGTTTAAAAATAAGTATTCTACTTTGTAAGATGGCGATTGTCCAGTCAAACTATGTATATATTGTGTTTATTGATATGTTCATGTACTGTCCGATTAGAGTGTGAGGAGTTTGTGTTTATGTTTTATTTGGAAATTTTGGCCTACATTTCCGCTTGTTAGCAGAGCACTTATGCAGGCAAAGTAATGTAAGACGAAGCATTAGCTCTTCAGCTAGAGTTTGGTAGTAGTCTTGTTATGTTAATTTCATGTCAAATGCGTACCTGAAACCAAGGAATGCTGTAAAGGTGACTTAATTACATGTTTATACAATGTGGGTTTTTTTTGTTGTTGTTGTTGTTTTGTTGTTGGACTTAAGCAGTGTTTACTGTGATTGCTTTGCAAGGGCCAACAGGAGAGTTGGAGGGGTTTATGCCCCAGTGTCTAAATAATGGCGCGGTCCGAGCCACAAATTGAACGCCTGTGTCCGACTGGTCTCTCTACTCTGCACCCCAATCCAACACAAAAATTACACAACGCAGGGTCCGGAGTGTAAGGAGGCCCCTGCATGGTTGGGTTGCATATATATTACCTACACATGTGGGTTGATTGTTCCAATTTTCTATGTAAAAAAATAATATTGAAACCTTTCAATTTTTTTTTCTTTTCAAGTTATTTCAGTGATGCATCAACCAAATACAGTCAATAATAAAGCTGCATTTTTATCCACAGAGCATGAGCTAAATTATAAGCACAAGTAATATCATCCAATGGAATGTAATAACATTAAAAGCCTCAAAAAAGACTATAAAAGAAAGTCAACACCTCAGTTACACCAACATTTTTTCTTACTATCCCAACCAGTGTAACCAGCTGTTGTTATTTTGTGCACCAACTTGGATAATACATACAGTACAGTCATTAAGTACCATCCACGCTGCATCTGTGGACACCAACTGCTGGGCTCGTCTCTGGCTGTGATTCATTTCTGCCCAGACACAGAAACAGTTTATTGATAGACAGTCGCACCGCATCACATCATGTCGACACTTTGATAACAAAGTCATCTGCATTGTGACATTGCTATCCCACTGTGCGGCTGTGCCTGCTTAGATGGGACAAATGATGCTGAGAATGCATGCTGTGTTTTTGCTCATAAGGGTGGCATTTCAACAAACAACCCAACATGTACCAAGGTTATTTTGCAGCAGTAACCCTACCATCTATACCACCTGCAATTTTCTAAATGCTGTTATGTTACATACCCTCTAACATATCCCCAAATTCTGGTGTATTTTTCTGTGTAGACTGATTTGTGTAGGTCACAATGTGAACAAATTGAGGATCATTAGTTCATAATTATTTCAACTTCCATGTTATGCCCTATTTCTTTTAGGTTTCAGAAAGTGGAGAAATCACACAGGTACAAGATTTCTAAAGGACATTATTCTATATCAGCCTGACATGTTGTACAATGCAATCTTTTTGTCCAGTCAAACATTCACATTTTACAACATCTCAGCATATTCCCAACTACTCTCATGTCTAATAGTCATCCAATATTTACTGTGTGCCTCCAGCAAGTTAATAATATATGCTGTCTTGGCAGCCACTGCTGTAGCCTTTATACATGGATTGATTTTAAATGCAGAGTACAATAAATAGTGCAATGATGTACCTCACTGATGCTCATGCAGTTTTCTCAGTCTTTGCTTTAGTTGATCACATATTACATTACTCTAAACTGTAGACAAGGTCTACCGTGAAGTACAATTAAAAGAAAAAAAGATACAAGAAAGTGGATCTTTTCTTCAGGATGCTGACAATATGCAGAGATTAATCTGTCATAGTCTATTACCATATGTGTAGGCTTTCATGCAAAAAAGTGGCATTTTCATGTTTGAACTGTCTTTACGATCTAGTTTATCACTTTGTAGTGGCATCAAAAAATATTCTCTGTGACAATTCAGCATGCTAGCACATCACTTTATATCACTGCCACTATATGCAGATAAGTCCCTCAACACAGATCCGTAGTTCAGCCGATCTAGCTATCTGTCCTGTTCAAAAAGACAACTCATCCAGATGAGCAGTTCAATCTTTTATCACAGTATGTTCCTATCAAGAATGTACTGTTTGTGAAATTCTACAGGGAACTTGATACATAAAAAAGTCAGCAGCTGTCGATATTTGTCAGTCTTAAAAAAATTTGGACACCTCATACAGTACTATCGTTGTTCATAGATGTTACATTTTCAATAGCTTTTATTATTGGTATTCTATACACAACCATTGTATGGTTTGAATTCCAGAATTGGTAGGAATTCATGCAATCTGGTATTCTTTGCAGTGTCTTTATGTAAGAGATTTATGTTAGATTTATATTTAAGAAGAAATGCCTGTTGAATTAAAGTGAGATTTGTGGAAAATCTTAGAAATGGGGAAAGATGTTTTTTTCTTTGTGTTTGTGCCAATACAAAAATCTTCCATTTTGTAGTGTACATTATATGTCTAATAATAGAAGAAAAGGTTTAAAAAACAACTAAATTAATTGTAAGTTAATTGGCTCATTTACTGTAAAGCCTAATATTGTGCTTAATAAAAAATATTAAGTAGACTCTTTTTAAGAACTTGTTATCAGCACTCATTTTATGTAAGTTACCAGTAATTTTTGTTCAAAAAGCTGATCAACTCAGTTTATTTGAGTTGGCCTAAATTATAAAAAAAAAATAAGTAAGCTGGAAATGTTGCTTTTCTGTGGTGGAATGTAACTAAGTGCATTTACTCTATATTGTACTTAAATAGGTTAAAACTCAGGTAGCCTGCATTACCTGAGCTTTGGCTCCCCTTTTATGCCTCTGTCTGTTGTTGCTTCACTATAATTTATATTTTACTTCATTATCTGACAGTTTATATTACTGTTGCAATTTTGTATATAAAACATACAAATAAGTCTTCCAGCGGAGCTGGGCACTGGGTAGTGCGTGAGGCTGAAAGACGTTGAAAGTAAACAACTTGGGTATCTGTGGCTGTATGTTCTGCATACTTGGGGGAAGAGAGGAGCTGAGCTATCAGCTGATCACCACATGGTGGTGACTTGGATCAAGTGGTGGGGGGAGGATGCCAGACAGACCTGAAACACCCAAATGTAAAGGGTGCACTGGGGAAGGCCCGGTTCAGGAGATCTTCAACTCTTGGTGTTTTAGATTATGATTGTTTCCTTCCAAGACACCAGGAGAGATGAACGCTCCGTCACAGATGGTGTTTTCAGTAAAGATGTTCACCTGCAGGATCAAGGTCATTGCCTCTCCAACCAACATCCACTGCCACTGTACTTAAGGGAAGTTGGGACAATGTTAAAGACTTTCTTGAGGCAACTGCATTTTGGATCACCTAAATCCATGACAGTCATGATCCTTAGTTTTTATTGTATTATTTAAGTTTTTATTTTATTATTTAAGTTCTGGTTCCAGTTTTTGTTTGTTTTTTCTTTCCTTTTTTCTTTCCTTTTGATTTGTTTTTGTTTTTTTAATGACTTCTGCAAGCCTTTCAAGATGATTTACCATTGTCATTTGTCTCAGTGTTGATATTTAATGTGAATGTTCTTGTGTCTGCATTTATCCCTTTGATAACTCCTTATTTTACTTTGAAGCAAGTGCAGGATTAGGAATTCAATTAATTTCTATTTATTAAAGGCGGGTACATGGTGTGTATACATTCTTAAAACAATGCCTGATCTATCATTATAAACTTTGCTGTGGATTATGAAGACCAGTATATGCCAATCTTTCACTTAAAACACCTAAATCCAAAGTATGAAATCCTATGGAGGCTTTTGCCAGGCATAAGTGCTCATTCACATTGCTCATGTGTGAAAACACAGACATGAATGTTAATTTTGTCATGTTATTCTTTTTATGTTCATTAAATCAGTATATATAGTGGGATGGCAAAAATGTCTCTTCATAAATTCCAAATAAACAATAAAAACATGCATTTTTTTTCCTTTGCAACCAATATATTTATTGTATAAAAAAATCCTAAATTCCAGGCACTGTTTGATGAATGTGCCTAAAATTACTGTGCGAGGAAGGTAAAAACACACCCTAAAAAATTATTCAAGGGCTTAGTAAATATCATTATAATTCTAAGTTAGATGACCTTGATTAAATCTTTGAAAATCACAAAACTGTTATCTTGAGTTGAAAATACTGAAAAGAATGCTTAAATTTTCAACACCAGTTTTTGAGTTGAACTGAGCTCTTTTGTTCAAGTTTATTTAAAAGAAAAAATTCTGTATTTGAAACACAGGGTGCATTATTTAAATCTACTCAATATATCTCATAGAAATTACTCAAAATAACTGAGACACTGGTATTCATACTTATCATTGTCTTTAACTTTAATTATTAATGGTTCAAAATCAATATAATTTTGTCCCCCAATACTAACTTAAAACTTTGAGTAAGACTAATGACCTTTGGCATGTACCGCGCGCGAGGAGCATGGCCTCATGGGAGATTTTCTGCACGTTGAATGAGACAGACACACATCCACTGCAGACTTGGTAACGTTTTTAGGTAAGTTACATTAGCTGTCTTTATCCACACCGTTCTTTTATAACATGTTCTGAAGAAAGCGTTTGTCATGGTGGCTCACTTTTCGCAGCGTGTTTGTGCACGTTAATTTAAGTTTTCAACCCGTCTTCCAGTCAAGGCGGCGGGAAACCGCGCCCTTTTATCCTTTTACGTTCTGAGTCGCTATCTGCGTTCCGGGTAATTTGACCGGAATGTCCCGGTACCAGCGACCTGACAGTTTAATCGGGGGCATTTTAGGAACCACGTGAAAGCAGGTGTGCTCAGACATTTCTAGAAAATGGCCCTGTTGAGTCGCGGTGCGGGAGCTGCGGTAGTCACGCGGCCTGACTCACTCTGTCAGGTTGTTCAGGAGGAGATGAACAGACGTCATCAATGGCTTTGGTAACTAAGAAGACCTGCCCGCGGAACAGTTCATAGCAGCAACCATGCTGCTTAGCTTTCTTGTTCTATGTGGGGTCTTTCAGAGCATATAAGACGCTGCTTTCAGCTTTGTCCCGAACAGGGCCAGTTTTTGAGAGAACGCTGAGAGGACCGCCCGGGTCAGCAGATTACCTCATCCAGGGCCGGTCCAAAGTACTATGGGGCCTTAAGTAAATTTAGACTCGGGGCCCTACTTCCTTTCAGATCCCAGAAAATAATGAAAAAAAAAAAAGCTTTGGTCCTTTGGGTCAAGCCAAAAGTACCATCATTTCCAGTATAGTTACTCCCAATTTACATAAATAAATGTTTATTTCAATCAAAGCTAAAATTTCTTATAAGAGATTGATGTTATGGCAGATTACTCTGTGACATGTTTTGTAATGATAAAGTTTTGATTTGTATTTTTTCAGCACCATCTTCACCACCAGGAGAAAAAAATCTGCATCAACTACAAAGTAAAGCAGGTAATTTTACTCAGAGGACTTGATGTGTTAAATTTTGGAATGATATGATATTGTTTTATACAAGCTGAGTAGTGGATGGTGATACCACCTAAATATTTATACTGGTTTTGTGGTGGGTTATTTTAGTCATACAAATGCCAAATCTAAATTTTGAGAATTTTTCAGTTCGGTAAATATATTGATGAGTTCATGGTCTGTCATCTAGTGTCACCATACTATCTTTTTATTTATACAGCGTGGTGATGTGATTCAGATTATTTCAATGTGGTTAAGTATTGTACTTTGTTCCATGTTGACTTATTTGTAAGTTGTATCCTCTACCTGAATTGGTAGTGAGTATTGGTTATTCAATCAGTTAATCATACAAAAACTGTGTAAATATGGTTATACACCATTCTGTCATCTTCATACTGTGAGACATATTTTCTCACAATTTTTTAGGTCACAGGTGATGAGATGGCAGTGTAAACTCTGCAAACATGAGGAGTCATCAAAAGTGTCACTACTCAAACATTATCGAGTGAAACATGGTATATTTGGTCATGGCTATTCCATACCCTGTCTTCATTTGAATTGTCCTTGCTCTTTTAAGACATGGGGTGCCTTACGCTCACACTTGTCTAGGTCTCACAGTTCGCATGAAACGGAAGAGTGTGAGGTCCTTCCAACTATTAGATGTAAAATCTGTGACTCTTTTTACCCAAACACAAAAGACTATTTTCAACATATAAATTCCCATTTGAAAAGCCATGAAACCATAGAGTGTGTTTTTGATGGTTGTGAGTTTAAGACAAACATTTGTGGGACTTATGCGACTCACAGAAGTCGAAAGCACAGATTTTGTTCATGGAAGCACTTTAAAACTAACTTGATTTCAAAGCAAACTGTCAGTACATCTAATGAAATCTTCTTACCAGCACTGGAATTAGAAGATCACGAGGACTTGGATGTCACCACTGAACTTGGTTGTGAAAGGGAAACAACAAATGAAATTTTGAAAAATATTGGTGTGCTCTTGTTAAAACTGGAAAGCATCTATAATGTTTCTGGTAAATGTGTGGATGACTTGGTGGAACAGCTCAGTTATATCTGCACATTATCACTTTAGTATATTCCAAAGTCAATAAGTGATATTCTTATTAAGAATAACTGTAATATTGATCAGTCTTTTGTCAGTGAATTGGCTGAAAAAATATGTCACTGTAGTCCTTTATGTGCAGCCCTTAGTCCTGATGGTCCCTTTGCTTCAAGATATAAGAGACAGAAATATTTCAAGGAAAACTTCTGTGTTATTGAACCAGTAGAATACTGTTTGGATCCAGAAAAGAATTCCACTTTTCAGTATGTGCCTATTCTTCAGTCCTTGCAGCTGTTACTGAGTAAAGAAGATGTTAACAGTATATTAACTAGACATTTGAACACTTCACAGTTATCCTCTTTCCACGATGGACAATATTTCAAGCAAAACCAACTTTGTGCTATTGAGGACTTAAGTATTTCCCTTGTTCTCTATGTGGATGACTTTGAAATTTGTAATCCACTTGGGACTTCAAGAAAAAAACACAAAGTCACAGCTGTGTACTGGGTACTTGCTGATATACCAAATGAACTGAGATCACAGCTAACATCAATTCAATTGGCTCTCCTGTGTAAGGCAAGTGATGTTAAAACTTTTAGCTATGAAACTGTTCTCGAGCCACTTTTAAAGGATCTCATAACATTAGAGAGAGACGGGATTTTTTGTTCACAGCTTGGTAGATATATCAGGAGCACTGTTTTTTGTGTTTGTGCTGACAATCTTGGCGCTCATTCTCTTAGTGGACTCGTGGAAAGCTTTTCTGGACATTACATCTGTAGATTTTGCCTTGGAGACCATTCAGACTTTCAGCAAAAAGAAGTTCGTTCAGGAGCTTTTCCACCAAGAACAAAAGAGAACTATGATCTACATGTCCAAACCATAAAGGAAAATTCCTCCTCGGTTCATTTTTGTGGTGTGAAGAAAGGTTGTCCATTAACAGGGAAATTAAAATATTTCCATTTTGTCACAGGGTATCCTCCAGATCTTTTGCACGACCTTTTTGAAGGCATAATTCCACTAGAATTAGCATTATGCCTTCATGTGTTTATCCGTAAACGTTACTTTTCCTTAACTGAACTCAATAACTTCATAACAGAATTTCCTTACAAATGGACCAATAAAACAGATCGCCCCCAAATCACCCCCCTAAATTTTTCCACTCGCAAAAGCACTGGTGGCAACGCACATGAAAATTGGACGTTATTGAGACTATTACCTTTTATTATTGGGGAAAAGATTCCCAAAAATGATGAAGCATGGCAAGTTCTTATGACTCTAAAAGATATAACTGAACTTGTTGTGTCCCCTATTCACAGAGAGGAAAGTATTTGCTACTTGGACACACTTATATCTGAACATCGCAACAGGCTATTGGAGGTTTTCCCAGAGCAAAAACTAACTCCAAAACACCATTTTTTGGAGCATTATCCTGACTTGATCAGAGGATTTGGTCCATTAGTATGCCTCTGGACTATGCGCTTTCAGGCTAAACACAGTTTCTTTAAGAAGGTTGTTAAACACACAAACAGCTTCAGAAATGTACTATTGTCATTTGCCTCAAAGCACCAGATGATGATGGCATACTATTCAGATGGTAATGCATTGAAGCCATCAGTGTGTGTCACTAAAGTATCATCTCTTCCATTGGAACTGCTTGATGTAGAAATACAGCAGTGTCTCAAGGAACTTTATCCAACAAAAGCCTATGTGAATTTGACCAACTCTCTGACTCATCATGGAACTAAATATGCCTCAGGAATGGTTTTGCCTCATGGATCTACTTGTGGCTTACCTGACTTTGTGGAGATTTTACAGATTGTTGTCTTAAGCAATGAATTTCTTTTCATTGTGAAGTTGCTCAACAGCTGGTATGATGAACATTTTAGGGCATTTATTCTGGATCCTTCTGGGAAAATGACCTTAATACATCCCAGAGTACTTGGTGACACTTACCCCTTAACACCATATCGTGTTGAAGGCAAGCAAATGGTGTCAATAAAACGTCACATTGTTTGTTAGTGTAAGGGGAAAGACTCAGATACCCCCTTTCTTTTTCTTTTTTCTTGTGGTTTTTATTCTGCAGATGGACTCCGTTGCCTTGAAAGTAATTTTTGGACAACAGAGTGAGAAGCTTGTGCTCTCTTCAGGAATACCCAGGACTGTTGAGGAGTTGCATGAGACAGTGAGAGAGACATTTGGGCTAGTTGAGGATTTCGCATTGCACTATTATGATGACTCATTTGGAGATTTCTTTACACTTCATTCTCCCAACCAAATCAAAGATAGGGGTACAGTCAAAGCTGTGGTCATTCCATCAGTAGTGCTTACATTGATTCCTCAGTGTGAAAATCCCTCAGATGTAAGTTCACTGAATGAAAGTTCAAGCTCTTCAACCTATAAAACCACAGAGGACCAAACAGATGGATCATCTCTGTCTTCAGACAACACTGTCATACTCTCCCTTCTTCAAAGTCCTCTGAAGACTACATGGCCAGATGAAATTGTCATTCCACTTTTCTCTGTGGCAACAGAGACTGTACTGAAATATGCCAATGAAGTCTTTGTTCAAAATGGCACTGTGCTGAACAATACTTCAGTCAAGTCAGATATAATGGAAAAATTAGCTGATTATATGTACAGCTACACAGCCTACCCTACTGGCCTTCAGATTGGAGAAGTGGCAGAGGCTCTGGTCAAAAAGCACCCATGTCTGACAGAGCCAGGCAGTCGTAATGGCTGGATGGGATGGATGTATAGTCTTAAATACAAGATGGGAAATTACAGGTCAAAGTTACGAAGTCTTGGAGTTCCAGAGGTTACTTGCAACTCACTGAAGAACAAGCACCCTGATGACAAGGCTCCAGCGAAGAACATAAAGAAGGCGCGGAAAGGAGAAGTGCTGTTTCTGCCACACTATCCAGGACAAGATGGTAAAGAACAGCAAGAGCTGGAGCGACAACAACTGATTGATGAGTGTAAGAAGAAAAACAGCACAGCCATCAAGGATTTAATGTGCAAAACCTTTGCACATAGAAGACATGATATTATCAGCCAACAGCTGAGTGTCAGCGACATCAAGGACAGATGTTTGACGTCTCCCAAGTAAGTGAACATTTAAAGGGATATCCACTTGTAAATAAAATTTGGTCTGTTAGATCCCCCATCATAAGATAAGTGAGGAAAAACATGTTGCTACCATCCTAGTGATTTTGATGATCTTGCAGCAGCCAGGTTGCTTTAATTTGTCATAAGACTCTAGAATCACTAGGAATTTGAATCAAAATGAGGAATCTGAATCAAAACCAGAATGGTTCTAATCGAAACCAGGGAACAATAAATGCTAGTAATTTCCGTTCACTTAACTTGTTTTAGGCTAAGCTAATGTAACCTGACTGAAGAATGACTGGGCTGATTGCAAAGTGCCTTTGTCTCACTTTCCTAACTCTGGAGCACATAACGACAGACTAGATTTTACTGACGAGTAAAGAGTGAAGAGTAATTTAATATTTTTATGAAACGTTGGTTACGTATTGTAACCCCAGATTCTATGAGTATAGGCGCAGCCCTTTAAGTGGGTATTCCCCTTGTGCGCGCAGCACTGAAGTATTTTAGTCCACGCCCACCTGCTGTGTGGGCCTCACCCTGGTCTAGTATAAGTTACGGTGAGACCAGGAAATCGGCTCTACCGTTTTTCTTCAGCCAGCCAGAAGATGTCCAGCGAGACCATCCGTCTGTGTCCATCCTGCCAGACCGGCTACATCATGTCGTATGACCGACATGCCGTCTGCATGGGCTGCCTCGGTCCTCACCATGCGGACCTCGCCCTCACACCTTAATCCTATTGCCGCTCCTGTTAGCTCCTCCGCCAGAGGAAACGCAGCGGAGGTCAGCCTTTTTCAAGGCTGATGCTGAGGAGGCGTTCCCGCTAAGAGAGAGGTACTCGCTGGAAGAAGCCATCGAGTTCTTCGATGGTGGGCCGGAATTGGATGATTCCACTCACCGTGAGGAAAACGGCAGTGGTGGCAGCTCCACTGCCTCCCAGCTGGGCAGCCTGGCGACAGAAGGGAGGCGGATGAGCGGACGCTCATCCACCCCTGGCCTTCACATGTCGGCGAGGACGCCGCTCCCAGTTGTTGGTGCGCTGCTCCTGGATCTGCCTGGCATCATCCAGGAGGCAGCTGGTGAGAAGGGACTTCCCGTCCCTCAGCCTGCTCCACCCCCATCGGATGATCTGGCGGGAAGGTATGGCTCCGCTCACTCTCGTTGCCGACCTACCTCTCTGAGGCAGCAGCAGAGCCAGCGAAGATTAGAGCGCTGGTCTCTACCTAGGGCTTCACAGAGGGCTTCACAGACCGGAGTTTTCCGCCTGTTCCCCCTCTAGAGCCGGGCCTCGCTTCAGTTTTCGGCACCAAAATGACCAAGGTCGTTGGACAGCGACCGGCCCATCCCGCCAAACTTGACCAGCTGATAGCAAGGTTCACTGATCGCGCACATCAATGCACTGTTCAGTCAGCTGCAGTGACTAACAACACTGCCTTGCTAGCGTTTGTCATCTCCAGGAAGGTGGAGGAAGCAGAGCCGCTGACGCGATTCTGAATATGTGCGCCACTTCAGCGGTGTGTTCCTCTCGCATCGCTGCCTGGCAGACGATGGTTCAGAGGGCAACCTGGCTCCGCCTCTTCCCTCCAAGATTATACAATCTCACAGGGAAATAGTGCAAGCAATTCATAACATAAAATTTAGAAGTTTAGTGGAAGATAATACTTTATGTTAAGGCTTTAGTCTGCATACTGAACAACTCCACTTATATGGATTTATGTCTGGATGAGTAAATTAATCTTTTGCATGTTAGAAAATAAGGTCCAGGTTGCAAAAAATGGTAGTTCCACTTAAAGATTTTTTTTTTGATTGAATCAGAATTTTGGCCTTCAGATTTTTTGTCCTTGGTTTTTTGTCCTCTCCCATCCAGGTCAGTGCAGAGTTTCATAGGATCACGACCCTGAACCTTGAACCAAAGTTCATGTCATCGTTGGACTTGTATTCATCCAAACTCCTGTCCTTGTTTCAAGCCAAGAAAGGTGCTGCTGGACAACGCCACAGGGCACAGTTAAACCTTCTGCTTCAGGTAAGGAAGATTGCATTTTTTAACCACAAAAACGTTCCAACACAGCATTGAAGAGGCCCTTCCACTAAAAACGGCTTTTCTTAGGTTTCTGTTCAATATTTTAGCTCCACAGGTGTTCTTACCTTGATGGTGGGTGTGAAAACAGGTCAACAACAGATAAAAAATAGTTATGTTTAAGCTAGAAATGGTAAGTCATGTTTTAAATGTGCAAATTTTGCCTCAGTTGAGACTTCCTGTTTTACAGAGTGGAAATTCCATCGAGAAAAAACGAGAAGTCATCATCAGATGTCTCATTGACCATCTGGGAGAGGATCCAAGTACCTTAATCAAAACCTTTGAGGTTGGTGCAATAAATCTGTTTTAGGAATATTAGTAGTTTATTTTAGCTTGTGAGATCATAGAAAAGTTTTAAGATACTGTTCTAAAGAAAAAAAAAAAACACTTCAAAGCATACAAAAGAATAGCATTTGCTCAAAGATTTTGGAGCACAGTGTACACATATTATGAGTACCGGTGATGTCATACAAATGAAACTTTTTGTTTCAATGTTTGGAAATATGTGATCTTAAAACAGTTGTTTGTTTGTTTTTAAAGGACGGTGCTGATGCTGTCTTTGTTGAAGAGGCTTTGGCTGAGGAGGTGATGAAGATTTACCTGCTGCAGAATCAAGACAGGTCAGGCGAACCTACTGATGTGGGTATTGTTATTGAAGGCGTTACTGTTCTGGGCAAACTTGGGAATCTGAGCAAAGCCTGTTGCTATCTTTTGGGACTGTGCTATGCTCTGGATCTGAAATACCCCAAGAATTTCAAATGCACATTTGAAGCATTTCAAAAAGTGTTCATGGAGCTGGATCCAGGAAACCTTTCTGTCAAGGTTCAAAGACTGAAAAATGACCTCTGCTCATTGTAGACAAAATTTCACAGGGCTGTTCTTAAAGTGTTAGACTTGTTAAGTGACATGTAATGCTCATCAAAAGGTTCAGTTGCGGCATTACATTGTGTTGACATTCCTGTTCATAAATAATGTTTGTACCATAAACTGTGTTTTTGTATTAACTTTCCAGATTCACATTAAGGTGTAAATGGGAGAGTATCTTCTGTATGGTTTTTTTTGTTTTTTTTTTAGCGCAATCCTTTTTGAAACCTTTTTATTTAAATTATGGATGTTTTTTGGTCACTCTTTAGTTATAATCTTCCCAATTTTTTGGAATCAAAATAAGATGTTCACAAACTATGTCACAGTGCAAATGTTTTTTTTTTTTCAGGATTTATATTTTTTTGGGATCTTAATTTTATTTTTGTCATTTCACCTTTTCTGAAAAGGTAAAGCACTGCGTTCACTTGAGCCACTTTTATTCTTTGTATGGCAGGTACATTTTTCTTGTTGTTAGCATCAGTATGCCAGTTTTACAGAGTTTTACCAAGCATGCCAATTTGGATGCAATTTTATTATATAAGGCTGTTGTGACTGAAATTTTATCCAAGTTTTATCCACTGAATGTAGAACAGATTTCAGCTCACTGTGTTCAGAGAAGGAATCTGCTAAATGTGTGATTCACAAAAAAGCTGTTTAAAATAAATCATTGTGAACAATGTTGAACTTACGTGGTTCTTTTTTCCTGTGTGTGTATGTATGTATGTATGTATATATACACATAAAATATATATATATATATATATATATATATATATATATATATATATATATATATATATATATATATATATATATATAACACTTAATTGTAATTAACGTTTTTGCTTAAGTTAACTTAAAAATATTAAGTAAGTTGAACCATTATTTAAAAACAAATAATTGTAATGGTGTAGGTTAAATGTGCCAAGCATTTCAGCATTTCCTAATTAATATTTTATGTAGTTTGAACTTTTGGTTACTGTTGTTTTAACTTACATTTTCAGTTGTATTTACTCAATTTTGTATGTTACTGTAACATCTTTAATTGTTCATAACAACTTATTCCATTTTAGTTGGATTTACTCAATTAATAAGGTGTATTTAAGAGATGTGATTGTTTTTGCATTTACTCATTATTTTTGAGTGTAAAAGTGTTGCACCAAAATATTTAAGTAATTATCAGTTTTAGTTCTTAGAGTGCAATTAATTAATTCTGATTGGGTTATTTAGAAATTGATTGAATTTTATCTCTCCTAGAATATTTTCATGTTATTTTTATTCACTGACAAGATGTCAATACATTTTATCATAGTTTTTGTCTGTTTTTTTGTAAATTTTGTATTGTAGTTTTTGTGTCATCTTGCTTTTCTCAAAAAGTAATTAAATAAATAAAAAGGTTATTAATAAAAACTGATGAAAATTATTGGTCATTGAGATTTTTCAGTAAGCTACGTTCATATTAACACAGAGAGCATTTGTGCATTGCACTGTAAATTCATGAACTTGTCTCGTGACAAATGCACTGAGGTTGAGTTACAACCAAAACCCTAAACTCAGACTTAGTAAAACATACACGTCACACACAAAGTTGCTTCATCCTGTGCTGAGAAACTTGATAACTGAACCAGTATTGATCAATGTGAAATGACTTGTTGGGGTTAGTCAGAATTTGCAAATGATAACTTAATAAACACTGCCTTTTGTTTTCATTTTAGAAAGGAAAACACAATTAGAGTTTTCATATTATGGTTTAAATATTTAAGTCGTATTCATTGAAAATAAGAAAATATTTCATTGGGGCTATTAAAATGAGCCCATTGTTGAAGCGGGTGGGCCCTGGCATTAGGTCCACTCTTTCTTCTTCAGTGTTAGCTTTAATTCCAGTGTTTTCCACTGGTTCCCCTCAGCATTCTCACCTGGTTTAATGGCTGCCATCTGTGTTATTTCCCAATGATCTATCACTGTATGACTAGACCTGGCCTGTTGTTTTTTTAAATGTGGTGTGTGTATATGCATTCTGGCTCGTGTTCGTCCTTGTGCTGCTCTATTCACATTTTGGATATGTTCTCTGTTTCCTAGTGTTTACCTACCTGCTTTGTCTACCTTGTCATGTTTTTTGGACTCTTGTTAGCTTTTCTACTTTACAGTCAGTTATTAAAAGCCCCCTGCACCCTCCACCTTCAATATATAATTATATCATCAAATAGTGACACACTATGCCTTTCCTGAAACAAGAAGAAGAAGCAGATCACTGTACTCTATTATCACCAATATGTTTAATTGTTCAGCACTATTGAGGAGACAAAGCACACTTAGTTGAGATTCCATGAATACATTAAGTTCAACAAGCTTCTGTTTTACATAACTTTGCACAAACAAACAAACAAAAAAACAAACAAAAAGATTTTAGAAAAAAAGAGAATGGATTCAATATTCCAGCCATGTCATTAGCACTCTCAGACTTCATACGCACCCCCATAAAGTATCCAGGGCAATTACAGGATGCTATTATTTCACGCCTATGCAGCGTAAAGTGGCAAGGGCTTCATCTAGACCTTGTGGGACCCCCGCCAGCTTTTCATTACAGCCTCTCAAGCCACTAATGGCTACCCCGGGAGTGTTTCCGAACTGCAGTCAAAAGTTAAAGAATTGGGACAGTAATCTCAACCTATTTCCTTACTTGACTCACTGAAATATGCATCAACAAAGTGATTATAGCACAAAACGTGAGAAGCTTGTGATTAGTGCATGGGTAATTTGTTGTTCTTCGTGTCGGTATAAATATTTATGTCAACAAAGCACATTACGTTCTGCTCACTGATCCTAAATTGGAAATGCAAAAATGTCGGCTAGAACAAGACTGGTAATAGCGTGTAATAATCACAATTTCATTTTAAAGAATAATAGGGTTACAAACTGGGTGATGAAATAGGGCACACTTCAGCATATGAGAGGGCTCACATACTGACCAAGACTTGCTGCTTGAATCCACACAAGCAAACAGTTTTTCACAGCTACCTTTCAGAGTTTAATTAATGCATGACTGAGACAAGATAACATTTCACTGATTTTGTGTATTGTGTAAAAAGCAGTAAGAACTTAATAGCAATCTAATAGCAATGGATATTTTCAAACTGAAACGCATGAATAAGCATATAAATAAATATACTCCCATGCTGAGATATACTGTACTTAAACACAAATAGAACAAAGTAACAAAGCAAAAACACATTTAAATCCAATCAAACACCCACCACGATGCACTGAAGTGCACAGAGTTGCAGGTAACGTGATGTTGCCATTTTACCCCTGTTTGTATGTGTGTGTATGTGTCCTAATCAGAAGAGCCCCATAAACTTCTCATTGTCTCAGTGGGTGTATTCTAACACCAGATGTGCTTCCTTATTTCATTTTCCATCCACCACTTTGTACCTCCCCAGTGAACTCAAATATTTCCAGAATAGGTTTCTTTTTCTTTCATAAAAGTATCTAGTAGTAATTAAATAAACAGGGAAGGGATAGGGTTATCAAGTCTTTGCAAAGTATCTAGGAGCTGCATGTTTCTTTTAACACTGAAAGATGTAATTCTACTTATACTCTAAATTGGATAGTGGATAAAAGTTGTTTTGATCCCCAACTTTTTAAAATTTAATCACAATGGTAGTGACTCTATTTAACTTGAAAGGCAGTAAAAGGAGACATTCTAAAGAAATGAGCAGAGAAATATAATTGTAGATATTTTCACACAAAGCATTACTGAATCCTTCCATATAACGTAGTACTGACGTTACCATCCAAAGCAGTAAAAGACCATTCCTTGTCCGGCTCACATGTTATCTGTTCTAAGGCACATTGTTTTTTCTGTACCAGGGAGGTGAACCTGTCTAATTTCTTGCCTTCTTTTTCAGAGAAACCACAGCATCAAATGCTGTATGAAGTGAGGCTTTTATACTATTAACAATTTAATTCGCTTCAGTTTTATTTATATGGTGCCAAATTACAACAACCGTTGCCTCAATGGGCTTTTTATTGTACCCTACAAAATAACCACGCTGTAGAGAGTAACTTGGATCCTCTGCATTGTGTTGGCACATGGTGTGATGTGAAAATAATACTGAAGTGTCCTTTACTTAAATTTAGTTAGAGCACTTTTAGATATACATCTACTGTAATGACATTTTCCCCCTAGTGCTATAAATATAATATAATTGTAATAATATAATTGAGAAATTGTCAGACAAAAGAGGGTTTTGAGGATAATGTATTAAATACAGAGTTTTTATGTGTCAAGACAAACTCAAGAATGTGATTAAAAAAGATTAATTTACATTTTGAGAGAAACCCATTCACATTCATCCTAACAATGAATTAAATGTACTGTAGTATTGAGGCTGTTGTATTCAACATCAACATGGATGTTAAAGTCACACACAATAACTGAACTGAACACTAAATCCAATAAAATACTGTGAAACCAGATTAAAAGTGAGTTAGGGACAGCCAGATAATACATTAAATAACAACAAATAAAAATTTGTTATGTTTTTTCTAGTTAGGGTGTAGAAGACTGTGAGTCTTCTACACCCTAACTTAGGGTGACCATATTTTGATTTCCAAAAAAGAGGACACTTGGCCAAGTCATGAAGAACTTTAATAATACTGTTTGCTTAAAGAAGATTTTAACATATTTAAACCATGCCTTCTCTGTGCGGTAAATGAATGGTGAAACAAAAATGTCATATAGGCTTTTACAAGTCAACAAGGGAAAGAAAAATAACTTAAAAACCTCTGGAATTAAATAATGGTACCGAAATAAGGCCTCATCTCTATAAGAAAAATTACCAGTACCGGTATGAGGGAAATTTCTTTTGCAGTTCGTCTGAAAAGCTGTAGTTGCGCTTTGGCATCTTTTAAACATCACCAGGCGCGCTGCTGCACGGTCTGTCCCCTCTGTGAGGGCAGAACAATAACTCACAAAGCCGCAACTCGGGGATGACGTCACACATATGGGTCCTCTGTAGAAAAAACCCGGACATTTTCATCAATCTCGAAAATCCCCCCGGGTGCCCCGGACAGAACGTGAAAAGTAGACATGTCTGGGGAAAAGAGGACTGTTGGTCACCCTACCCTAACTGGAAATAAGGCTTTGGGTGATTGCTAAGATAGCATGAAAGACTGCTGCCAGTCCTACTGGCTTGGGCATTGAGGATTCTAACATTAGGAACCTTATGAAGAGTGGGAAGGGGCAGACTCAAGTTTGAATCTTCATGGGGAGAATCTGTAAGTTGAGAAGACAGTATTTCTCAAGGCAATCCTGTTTTTTTGGACACTTGATGGTTGAAGGTAATGTAATGGTTGAAGGACAACATGCAGAGGTGCGCATGGTTTTAATTTTAGTGATCCCCAATTGAAGCAATTAGGCATGATTATTGCCAGCATCAAGTACAATCTTATTTGATCTACAGTCATCCTAAGCCAACAATTTTAAATGGGATTCATCATTGTCTGCTCTCGTTTAACTAAAGTAGTTTCATGAGTATGAAATCACCAAGATCCACAGTTTTTTCTTCACCGGGCAAGTCGCCAAGACTGTAAGACTGACTAGAAACATAAATAGGTCAGTGGTGATGTACCAAGAGCTTTTTTTTTTCTAGATTATTTGTTTTATATTTTTTCTAGTTTCTTAGTTTTTTTTTTTTTTTTCAACAGCGGAGGGCTGTGCTTCCAACTCACAAAACTTAGCCTACAAAACTATGGAAAGTCTGCATTTATAACAGGTACCATCATCCTTAAAGGGGACTAAGGAGTAGCTAAACATTTGAAACAGCTGGAAAGCTAAAAGCCATTGCTAATGCTGTTAGTAGCTAACCTAAAAGTTAAGCAGGTGGACCCAGTAAAGCTTCATAGATAAACACTGCATCTACAGTTTGCAGCTGATTAAGCAGAATACATGCACAATGCATGTGCCTTTTACAGATGACTAACAGCAGTCTTATTGCTTCATTATCTGCTATGATTGGATCTGTCTCTGATTGGAGATGTGTGAAATCTTTTCCTGATTTTATGGTCTGAATTTTAATCAGTAAATATAATTCCTGTGAATGAAAAGACTAAAACTGTAGGACAGGTTGTGTGTCTGTCAGGTTGTTTTGTCAAACACAGAGTGACAGAGAACTGTTCCCACTTCTTCTCATACCAAAGGGAAATTTCTTTTAATATCCTACATTGCACAACTCCAGGCCCTGTCTGTAATCTGAATCATCTAGAGTAAGCTGATGTGAACACACAGGGTATAAGAATTAACTGAACCAGATTTTTATCAGAAAACCCAATGTGAAGTCATTAGTGCACAAAATGAGGTTTGCAATGAAACAGTTTATTAAATTTTACAAACAGCCACATTTTATGTTAAATTTGTATCAGATTGCACATATAGACCTCGAACAGATGGCAGCTGCAAAATGCAAATCAGATTCATGTTTCTGAATTCCGAGCTTACATTGGCATTACACAGGCTGGGTAAACGCAGAACCATATGTAGAAGGACAGATGAGATGACAAGATGGTGAGAAGACCCCTTTCTCTCTGTTTGAATACTTTTACCTTCCTCTCTCGCTGGAGTCATACTCTTCTTGCTTTTTTGTTTTAACCAACATTGATGATAAGAACCAGCAACATCACACCATTGGAGCATTTTAGGTTTTGTCACATGTTCTTAGTTCTCTATATGAATATATGCGGAATGGATATGTAAGCTGAAACTATAAAATACCACTATTGTGTGTTTATGTCTGTGTGTTTGTGTGTGTGGATGAAAATGTATGTTTCATTTACATGAATGCTTGCACTTAAAATGTGGATGTGTTTCCGTGTGTTATCATATTTAGCAAGGGTACATGTGTCACTTTAAGCCCGATTTTGATTCAGGTGCAAAATAAGAGTAATGTATTTCTACTGTTAGCCAAGCTTGATTTTGCAGGTACGACACAGAAGGATGCACTACTGTGAAAAAACATCATGAGCATTCACACTTAGGGACTCACACAAGCATGAGCACAGAACAAATCAGACAGAAATTTTGGCCCCACACACACACACACACACACACACACACACACACTAACCAAAATGTAAATAGCTGGACAATTACCAGCAGACTCCTGCGTGGCTAGAGGCTTCATGGGAAAGTCTGTATATAAACATAGGCAAAAACAAACAACAGAACTCACATATGTCAGTCTCTCTCTTTCTTTGAAACACACACACACGCCATCTGTGTTCAGCCCCTAACCAGCTCTTAAGTATCCATGTCTTTCTAGGAACACATCCCATTAGTTTCCGGAGAGACACAGCCTTAGTGTGTATGTCTGTGTGTGTGTGTTTTAAGAGTGCAAGCAAGTGAGAGCATTAGCACTGTGTTACAGCGATAATGGCATTGTGTTAAGGCCATAACGGCGTCTCGGTTGCATACCCAGTCATGCTATGTGCCAGCCACTGTTGGAAACTCTATTTGGTTCTGGGACACGGGGAGAAGCCATTACCGAATCCCCTTAGTCAAATATGGACAAGCAGCAGCATGGTAGAATAGAGGAAAATACCCCCAAGGCTCAATTTATTCTTTCAGACACATTCAGGGTTTGGTCAGATTATTAGTTATGTGTTAAAACCAGGTTTTGGTTGTTTTTTTTGTTGTTTTTTTTTCCAGAGCTGACATTTTAGCCTCCTATATTTTACCCAAGTGCAACAGATAACCTTTTTAGCATTTAATCTCATTGGATCAAACATTCAATTCAATTCAATTTTATTTATATAGCATCAAATCACATGAAGATAAAGACACTACAACAATATAACAATTCCCACTGTCGCTCTTTGGCGACAGTGGGAAGGAAAAACTCCCTTTAAAGCGGAGGAAACCTCCAGCAGAACCAGGCTCAAGCAGTGGTGGCCATCTGCCACAACTGGGGGTAGCGGATGAAGACAGGACAGACATGCTGTGAAAGACAGCCAAAAAATAATAATAACTAATAATTAAATGCAGAGAGATAAACACACCGTGAGTGAAAAAGGTGACTGAGGAAGAAATACTCAATACTCAGTGCAACATGGGAATCCCCCATCACCATTGTAACTAAGTGAGGACTCAGGGTCACCTGATCCAAAGCCAAAGGTGCAGGAGGGGCCGGTAAAGAGGCCATGCTGCTAGTGAGTCAGCTACTAGCTAAGCTAAGCTAGCGAATCCCTAAAGACACAGTGAGTGAATGCTGTGAATATAATTATCTAGTAAATTAACAGAGAGTGTGTTTTGGACAAAGCACGTGAAGATTACACAATGAAATAAGATGTTATATGTAAGTTTTTTCATTAAATTGGCTACGCAGATAAGGTACACAAAAACACTGTGTGTTGTAACAGGAAAAGGAAGTGATACTCTACTGCAGCGACTCTACTGCCATCAGACCGGCTGGTTTATCTTTCCAACCTTCTCCTTGCCCAGTGCCTGGTTGCTCTGTTTGCTCATAAATACCCACACACAGTCACACAAATGTGACATACTTGTACTCGCATACGTAATAAAGTAGAAATATTACAGGCGACCATCTGTAATACATAATCCATCCTATGCTAGCTGTATGCTGGTGTAGTAAAATAAACGTTTATTCAATAATTTGTAAACTGATGTTGAGATATGTCTTTTATGTATGCATTTATACAACAACAGGCCACAGAAAAAAAACTTTTTATACCAAATGTTGTTTAATCTTCTTGGCTCTAAAGCTATGAAATGCTGTTGTTTCAAAAAAGTTTATAATCTGTGTACATTAAGCATTAAACCCACTCCTCAATGTAGACAAACTGTTAAAGAGAACAAGGAACTGGTTGGTGTCAAGAATAAAACAAGTAAAAAGAACAAGAAATTAACCGATTTTTCTTGTTCAAAATTTTAGTCACCTGCACCTGGTTGTGAAGCAAAACTGCAGAGCCGTGACATACCGTATTTCCCGGACTACAAAGCGCACCTGAATATTAGCCGCACCTGACTAAAAGCCGCAGGTGTTTCAATGTTTACTTATCATATGTAAGAGAATATGCACAAAGCGAATTGTCAGGAAAGAGGTGGCTGTTTGGAGACACGCCCCTTTTATTAATATTTTGAAAAACAAGTTATGGGTACATATTTGCATAACTTTTTAGGTATATGTACAAGTACCGGTAATTACAAGTACGAAACATGTACTGTGCTTCATAAATGAGTAACAAATGTAGTACATAACAATAACCTACAGCACACCAGAAAAATAGATTCGGCCTACCTTTTAGGCTCAGGTGCAGTGACATGGCTTTAACAAGAAGAAAAGTCAGTCATTCACCACCGTCTTTCTCTTTTTTCTGCGCACTAAAACCACCAAAGGAAACGAACAGGCTCAGGGTGGCTTCCTCATCCACTCTCCGCTTCTCTCCTTCGTTGTCACTTTCAAAACCAAAGAAATCCTCGTTGTTAGTGTCAGAGTCAAACACCCTCAGAAGGGCCGTGGCGGTGTCCTGCTCTCCATCATGCAGCAGTCCAGCCCTTCGAAATCCGTTGGTGATCGTGGATGTTTTCACACTTTTCCACGCTGTCAGAATCCACTGGTGGAGTTGGGCCTAACTTGCTTTTCGCAAGTTTATCGCCGCTCATCATCCACGGCTCCCACTGAACGTGTAGCGCTACTTTGAAGTTTGTTTTTCGCGCTACTTCATATGGCACTACGTTGCCTGGCGGACGGACATGTGACCAACATACCACTCTTGAACCCCGATCCTTCCGCCAGGCAACGTAGTGCCGTACAACAGCGGAACAAACAAAACAAATCGTCTTATGATATGACAAAAATCATGGACAATCCATAGAAAAGCCGCACATGACTAAAAGCCGCAGGGTTCAAAGCTTGTGCAAAAAGTAGCGGCTTATAGCCCGACAATTACGGTAATCTTTTTTTCAGTCACTAATGGATATGAAGGACAGATTGTCATATTTTTAAATTCCATCATTCTCTATTTTTGTACCTCTTCATTCACTCCTTCCTGCCTCGCTCTATTCGGACAGGTTTAATCAGTTGTTGTGTGTCTGTTTCAGTGTGTGGCCTTCCTGAATGCCAGTTGATAAAAATCACTTGCATAAAGTGGTACTCCTGTTTTGTCGTTGTTAACATACCTGCATGAGTCAGCCTGGTCTAGTTCATTCAAAGGACTGTCGATATATGTGTTCCACGAGTTATCTGTGTATTTGTTTGTATATTTATGTAGGCATGTGTCTATGAAAGTAAAGATGGAAAAAAATAAATGAATAAATTCTTGAGCAACATAATGCTATTATTACAACAGACACAGAATATAACACACATTGGACTGAGACACCAAACTATCCAGCTTGTCTAAAAATTATATCTTAATTAAGCATGTAAATCTCTTTATGTAAGATTACCCCACAAGTGTCTTATGATGGCAAACTGTGCTCTGTGATAATATTGTGTTTGTGTGCTTGTTTCCTCAAATTAATGTGAACCGTAATATTGGCTCTAAAATAAACAATGAAAACCTTTTTTGCAGCAGCATTCAATCCACAGCTTCTGAAAGTATTTTCAGATTAAAGGGTGGCTCACATTGTTTTGGAGCTCTGATCCCAATCCTTTGTAAAATTTAATGACAAGTAACCAACATAAAAGGCTTTTCCCGTCCTTAAGTGCTGATAGTACAGCTCCAGGCACATTTTGTAGAAGGCCCTCTTTTGCTCAACAGTGAAGAAGAAAAAAACAAGAAAAAAGAATTATGAAATGATTAAATAAGAGTGGAAAAAAGTGTTTGTATGCATTTATATGACTGTGAGGGTTTTTAACTGGGTCCAAGGAGGTTTGGCATGCAAAAAAAAAAGGCTTTTGGTTTGCTGTTTGCTGTTCTTAAAAAACAATATCTCTCTTGTTGTTTCTCTCACCAAAACATTACAAACAATACAACAATCTTCACAAGAAACCTGGCCATACCCAAAAATAGGAGGTCCAACACAGATTTGCGTAACCTCTGTCAGTATAAATAAAAATTAGCAGTTTCCTGAGTCATAAGGGCAGCAGGGGTCCCCAATCCCAGTCCACGAGGGCCGGTGTCCCTGCAGGTTTTAGATCTCACCCTGGGTCAACACACCTGAATCACATGATTAGTTCATTACCAGGCCTCTGGAGAACTTCAAGACATGTTGAGGAGGTAATTTATCCATTTAAATCAGCTGTAATGGATCAAGGACACATCTAAAACCTGCAGGGACACCGGCCCTCGTGGACTGGGATTGGGGACCCCTGGTTTTAAGGATCTGTGGAAATTATTAGCAGCATCTAGTATCCTGTTCTGAAAAGACATGGACTCCTAAGTTTTTTATTTTTCTAATAGTTACTGGGCGAGCAACTGAATTTTTTAACAACCAGAATTTTTTATTTTATTTTTCTTTATTCACCAAAACAATCCTTGACAGTCCAAAAGCAGTCTTCACAAATGGTTAGTATGTCCAAGAAACGTCAAACACAGATTTTTGTCACCGCTCTCAGTACAGATAGCAATTAGTTGAGTTTCCTGAGTCGTGATGGTTTTAAGAATCTGTGAATAGAAATAATTAGTTGCTTTGAGTATGCTGTTGTGAAAAGACGTGGCATCCTACCCCATGGTACCCCATAAGCTTTTGTTTTTCCTAACAGTTATATTGGAGCCTTTCTTGAGTAGCTGAAACTGTAACAATCAGACTTATTGTGAAAGATCGACCATTGTCACATTATCAGAGAGAGTAAGGAAGACAAGACAGAATGATGGAAACCAAACGAATGAACAAGAATGAACGGCAACAGGCATTCACTTGAGAGAGAGAGGTACAGTTATCTGTAATCTGGAGTTATCCTCATATTAACATGTAAAGCAGGGGATAAAGTAAAAAGATAAAGGAATGAAAACAAATTTAAGAGGTTGTTTGCAGGAGATGGAATAAATGTAAGGGCAGGCAGAATAAAAAGCCCCACATTAACCTCTGCAAGAAAATGGGTGGGTTGGCACACAGCACATTGGGATGTTACTGTCATATTAAGAATTCTATCTGTAATTTTTCCTCATTATTAAATCACTATGAAATTAGGGCGAGTGACACATTAAAGCAGTGGAAAACTGTCTGTATTTGCAACTTTACCCTTTAGGATCATTGTTGGCTCTTTGAGCCTCTTTTGGAGGTTTCTGTGCTCAATTTCTATTTTTCCACTGCCTGTTAACTCACTGGCAGTTTGTATCAGAAGCAACTAAGAACACTGAATTTCAGAAAATTCAAATTAAAAGTATTCAAGCAGTCAGTAGCAAATTGGCAAAAAGACAGTATACTTATAGAAAACCCTGCACCAACACAGGGGGGAAACAAACAATGTGGAATAGCAGAGGAAAATGAGTGAATAAACAACAGAATTGATGACAAAGTGAAGTTAATCTTAGTTGAAAGATTCAAACCTGCACATTATCTTGCATATTTTAAGGGTGAGTAACCACAGCTCTGAGAGTGGTACCCAGTCACATAAGCAGACAACAATGAGATGATGAGAGAGCCTGAAAATGAAAGAAATGTTTGAAAATGTCAAGTAGGAGAAAAGCAACAGTACCGAGAGGGGAAGTTAATTCTATCAGCTAGAACTAAAGCCATACATTAGCCTTTCTAGTGGAAGGGTGAGTAAGCAAAGACAAGCTATGAATAGGAATCACAATAATTGTGCAATTGTGTTAGTATATATATGAACTGAGATATGCATTTTAAGCAGGGATGAGTAAGAGAATGATCAAAAGGGTCACCAGTGACTGTTTCACAGATGGTTGTACAAACATTTCTAAAGCACAGCAACTTCCAACTTCCGCTGACATTGGAAGTAGAATTTGCCAACAGCAGCAAAATGGCTTCATTACTTTTTGTTTAATATTGTTGTGCAGACACACACACAACAGATACTTTATTAGGTACTCCTTGCTAATACTAGATTGGTTCCCCTTTTTCCTTTGTAGCCTAGATTCAACAAGGTACTGTAAATATTCCTTAGAGATTTTGGTCCATCATGCCAAGATAGCATCACACAGTTTTGGCAAATTCGTTGGGTTCACATCTGTCCACCACATCCCTAA
The DNA here is from genome assembly GCF_963576455.1 of Neolamprologus multifasciatus. Taxonomy (NCBI): domain Eukaryota; kingdom Metazoa; phylum Chordata; class Actinopteri; order Cichliformes; family Cichlidae; genus Neolamprologus; species Neolamprologus multifasciatus. The sequence continues at coordinate 13,273,330 of NC_140444.1, forward strand.
AGCTTCATTGGACTGAGATCTGGTCACTGTAGAAGCCTTTGAGTTAAGAAAAAAAACAGGTTGAGATGATTTGAGCTTTGTGACATGGTGCATTATTCTGCTCGATGCCATCAGAAGATGGTCAGAAAGCAACAATATTCAGGTAGGCTGCGGTGATTAAGTTGTGCTCACTTGGTAGTAAGTGCCCAAAGTGTGCCAAGAAAACACAATTTGGGCAAACCATTAAGCTACCTACAGCATCCCAGAATGTTAATACAAGGCGAGATGAATCCATACTTTCATGTTGTTTACGCCAAATTGGAGCAGAAATCAAGTCTCATCAGACTAGACAATGTTTTTCCAGTCTTCTACAGTTTGCAATGGCTCATGCAAAATGTAGAAGACTGGGAAAACATTGTCTGTATCCTGTTCTTAGCTCACAGGAGTGTTACACAGTCTGTCCTTCTCCCATTCTGTAATCCATCTGTTTCAAAGTTTGATGTGTTGTGCATCCACAAGATGCACTTCTGCATATCTTATGTGGTATTTGGTAAAGTGTGATTATTCAAGTTCCTGTAGCTTTCTTATCAACTCTGACCATTCTCCTCTGGTCTTTTGCTGCATTTCATTTTTGTGTAGAAAATGGACACTTATTGAATATTTTCTTTTTTGTTTTTGAAGCTGTTCTCTGTAAACCCTAGAGATGGTTGTTAGATCTACTTTCACATTGAGGTGGAAAAAGAAATTTCAAATGCAATCATTGTTTTCAAAAGGAAACAATATATCAGTGGGGCGACATTTTAATAAATAATGATGTTGACTTCTCAGACAGTAGCCAAGACTTTCCTAACCTTTAATATCCATTCAGAGTACATATGAAGCCATAGAAGAAAGAGGAGAGAATACAAAGTGCTAGAGAAAGTGATTCAGGCATGTGATGCTGGTAGGGGGGGTCTGGCTGGATGAGGGGGTTGTGTAGACAGAATCTTAGAGAGATGAAGGGATCAAAAAGAAAGCTGGAGAGAAAAAACAAGCAAGATTTCTGGTTAGCTGCTGTCATGAGTCAGACAAGATGCAGCCTAAAAGGGATTATAGGAAGTTTGACAACAAAGTGTGCCTTAAGACCAGAGTGTAGGAAAAACACAGGAGCTTAATTGGGAAGACAGACAGCAAGTCATGCAGAGAAAACTCACATTCATTCTACACGCGCACATGCACATGGCACCTTAAAACTCGGCAATAACTGCTGTTAAAGCATATATTTCTTCATTCATCTCAGAAAGTAACACATTAAGCTGACATTTAGCTGACTTTTCAACAAAAGACACTGACAAGGAATGTGAAATCACTGAGCATGACTATTCAGAAGACTAAAAATCAACTTTAAAAGTGCAGCACCACAAAAATTACACATACTGATATTCACATAAACCCACGCTCATAAATATATATGGATAATAAAAACAAGAGATTCTTATTTCTGCAAAGAGTATCGTGCTCCCTGTGACTGAAAAAGAGCAGTTTCGTTCTCTTTTAGTAGACGGATAAAAACCAAAGACAAATTACCCTTTCAAATTACTAACACCTTTTTTGGCATTTCTTTCTCTCCTTTTCTTCATTTTACATATCAAACTTGCTGCTGTCTACACCTTTGTCATTTGCTTCTGTCTCTCCTTCTTAACGTTTACAAATTCTTCCAGTCAGAAGGTTCTTCTCCTGCTTTTGACGATCTCCTGCATCTTGTTTTTCACCACTTCCAGTTATCCTTCTATCGCTTTCTTTAAGTACTCTCCAAGTTCAGCTGTGGTCATTTCCAGTTGTGTCAGTTTTACTTGTGACACTCTCACTGTCTATTTGTAGACACTGGAGTTATTATCCTCTGCCTTATCAAGGTTCTGACCAACAAATGCTGCTTTGATTAAGCTACTCAAAGGAAGGATTTTTGGCCCTCCAAAATCTAACATGTAGTAGAAAATTAAAGAGGAAACAGAGAGTATTCAGGACTATGCTAAATATATATGTTTTAGAACTTTATGTCAAAATAATAAGTTTGCTGTTGCAGTCACTTGGGATTCTGGCACTGTAACAGAAATCTCCTCCATCTAGACTTTCTGCTTTGTAACACTTCATTTTATCAATGTTAATTAATGATGTTTTGTTAATTCTGCTGCTTATGGTTTCAGTCTGTCTTATACAGCCCCTGTTTTCTTCCTTAATTCAAGCCCTCTTCCCTCTGTCTTCTGCAGCTTTTCACAGTGGCAGAGCAGTGCTAAGATTTGTTAGACATTTTAAACTGTTACATAAGACTGCAGCTCAACCAGACTCTGCATACTGTACAACGTCTAGTGTGTATGCATGATCATGTGTGCCATAATCAGTTTGAACATAAACATTTCTGCCATGAGCTAAGAGCAAACTTATTCTTGACTGAAATGATTGGTCATTTAAGAACAAATATTCAGGAGTTATAGAATTTATGATCAGTATGGATACTTATTTATTATAGATTTTATGTTAAAAGCCTCAATGTGATTCTGAAGGTTTTATGGAAAAATATTGGATTTAACAAGTGAATTTTCCCACTCTATCTATATCATTTCTTTATAATTATCATTTGTGTCGTGTTCTATTTCTTTGATTTCAAGACAAAAACTATCCATTTTGCCCCAATAAGTGAAATACACAGAAATACACATCTCAAAAATAATGAGTGGGTTTTTCACAAATGTGCCTTTATACTTGTGACCGTGTATTTTTTTGTTTTGTTTTTACCTTAGTTATTATGTTCCTAGTTTTGACTTTGATTTTATCAAATATTCCAGCACCACAGGCTGTTTTGGGGAGCTTTCTGGTTGTTTTTGCCAATACTCAAATTACAGTTGCAATTTGTAAAAACAATATGTGAAACTCTTCACAACATTTTGTTACATGTGCTCAAACGGAAGAACATAAAATAGCACAAAATATGTTTTATTCCAATCAAAGTCAATATTGGTTTAAATAAAGGAGAAAATCTCATTAAAAAAATAATAATATTAAGATAAAGTAAGTCAATAAGATAAAAATGACATAAAGATGTCATTGTTATTTATTTCCATTTGCTGATGTTTTAGCATATTCATGAAATAATTAAATAAAAATATCTACTTTTTGAACAATTACAAGTGGTATGAGTCTTTGTGACAAATATGATGATGATGTTCTTTCTCAGTTGTATAGTTTTAAGCTTAAAAGTATTTATTTATTTATTTTATTTTAGAGTGGGAAAATGTTTAACTGAAACTAACTATTAACTTGCTTCAATCTGCCAATCTTTCCTTTACACTTACAGTTACTGACATGTTAACTAACAAAAGAAAAAAAGATTTAAATAACAGTGACCGAGTGAATGGTAAATTGACTGGTTAAATCACTTTCTACTCTAAATGAGCCCTCAAAGTTCTTTTTTACTACAACCCTCATTCACCTAATCACACGTTCATGCAAGCAGGGGTTGTTTTTGTACCTACAGTAAGGGCTTTGTCTAACATTAGCACATACACTCAGACTCCGATGGATCCATCGGGGACGACTGGCTGCTCCAGTTGGGAGGCAACCTGATCTATTTCCTGAGCCACAGCTGCTCCGATGTGTCTTTTCTCCTATAACTAAATTTGGTAGTGTTACTTTCAGTCAGTAGCTGTTGTAGAATATATTAACAGCCAGATTTCACTAACATGAGCAAATTAGCTTCATCTCACTTGTACTGGGTGGAGTGGAAAGACATGAATTTATAAAAGAAGTTGATTTTAAAAATGACCAGCATTCTACCGTGAAAATGGATTCTTGCATGTCTTGTATGCTCCACCAACATTGCACACATGCTTCAGCATAATGAAATTTACAGTAGTAAACACCTGTTGTAAATGGTTCTGCTAATAAAGAAAATTTGGCCTCGGGAATTATTATTAATGAGATGTTTATAATTTGCAAGGATGCGCATTTTAATAGTTACAATGGAGGCATCTGAACTTAACACATTTTGGTATTTTGCAGACTAGGAATAGGATCTAAATGGTACTGGTATCTTAGTGTCTTTTCACACAGAATAATGTCAAGTGTTTAAGTTTGAAATGATGAAATGATACTAAAAAATGAAGATGGCAAAAAAATGTATGCAGCTGAATCAGTTACATGCACATTTATGTCATTTTATGTTAATTTGATCCTCTTTGCGAATGTCTGATGATAAACTGCGTTAGAAGTTGAGAGCGTGCTGCCTGTATGCAGCAGCAAGTGGGAGATCAAGCGAACACAGTAAGAAGGAATAATCATTCCGAAAGCAGCTCACATCTACACAGATCATGACATGGCAGGCATTAATGATTCAGTGGGAGACAAATGAAAAGGGCGAACAAGGGAGATAGACAGAAAAGATGCCAGGTGGTGGAAAAAGGAGGAGACAAAGAAAAGATGAAAATAGAAAGGGGGTTGATAGAAAAAGCGGAGTTAAGGAAGGAAAAAGATGAAGAAGAGGGGTGAGAGGCTGATGGGAAATAAAGTGGCAGAGGAAAAGAGGAAGCCTTAGAGACTTTTTTTCTCCCCTTCTCAGCTCCGAGCCATTTTGGTTGGTTCACTTGTTGTGTTATATTTTAGGAAAGCGTGACGAGACAGAATGTGAGAGTAGAGAAAATGCTGTTTGACATTACAGCAGCCTGAACACCAGTTTGGGCATTTAACACCTCATTTTCCAATATTTTATGTGGCTGCGCCTGCATTTTTTTTTTTTAGGTATTTAGAACAATTGTGGTGATTTCTCCTGCAAGAAATCAAATAAATATGGTAGAAGAAACTAATTAAGAACTAGATAGATAGATAGATAGATAGATAGATAGATAGATAGATAGATAGATAGATAGATAGATAGATAGATAGATAGATAGATAGATAGATAGATAGATAGATAGATAGATAGATAGATAGATAGATAGATAGATAATCTTTGAATCTAATTTAGCATCAAATGCAGGCTGAAAATAATACACTGAAAACGGCTGAGCCACACTGGCATACAGACAAAGTGGCAAGGGCCTGCTGCCAACCCTGTCAACCCGATTACACACATACTACACTGACACACATAGACACAGACAAACACAAACTTGTGATGTTTACTTAGTCCACAGGGCACACACATAGACACAAATACACAGCCTGGCACAGCATCAAGGTGGCATGGCAAGGCAGTGCTAGTGGCCTTGTCAACTCTCGTAACTTCCCATAGGAAACACAGAGGCATTTAGTCCTGAAAGTGTACATCATTTGTAAGAAGTTGAAAAGAAAGAAAGACAAAGTGAATTTTGGAGGTAAGAAGAACATACAGAGTCAGCAGAAGTAAAACTGGAAGAGAAGACTGACGTAAGACATTTTAAAAATAGAGAAGAGACATAACTCAAGAAAAACAGTAATACGAAAAAGAGCATACAAGAAAATAAAAGACAGCAAAAAATATTGTTGGCCAAGCAGCACAGCAACAGATGGACAAACTAAGGAAATCAGAGAGGGAGAAAGACTGAAAAGAGACTGGTGGAGTGAACAACACAGACAAGTAGAATGGGGGAGAAAGGTGGAGTAAAAAGACCATCTGCTGTTATTGGGACACTCCAGGCAATTTTGTATGATGCTGTGTGCGTCTGTGGGTGGGTAAATCAGTATCTCACTGTCACTGCTTGTGTACATGTGGGTAACAATTGTGTGTTAGTTTTTGTCTGGCAGTGTTTTAACAAGAGAGTCATCTAAAATACACATAAAGGTTCAACACATTAATGTGCATGTTTGCAACAGACTATAAATGCAGACTGAAAAATGACTCGTTTCTTTTTTTGATCTTTATCATGACACTATGCCTAACTACTCTGTCTTCATTTGTTAATTCTGACTGCTCTGTAACCTTTTAGAATTTTACTGAAGCTTTTAAATGACCAGCTTTCCAAAACCTTATAAAGAATGATTTTACACGTTAACCTTACCACTTATCAGGTTATGTCACCATAATAAATCCTTTTATAAAACTGGTATGTACAAATTCTTTCAATAAAAAAAACATGCTTCTTTTTTTTTATTACATGAAAGGTTCTTCATTTGTAACTTTTAAATTTCTGAATTAATTATTACATATTTATTTGTTAAGTGTAACCAATGACACACAATCTTATTAGCTTTGCACTACAACACAGAAACCGAGTACTGTCCTCAAGGCACAAACAGATTTTAGGTTTCTGTTAATGGCAGATGGTTGAACAAGTGGATGACGGATGGCAAAATCATTTCCAATATGTGCAGCCTCTTAAATAAAGCCAAAGATAAAAGCAAATACACATCAGTGCTGGAGACAAGCCTGGGAGCTACAGTGTTTACTGAACCATTTGCACAAATTATACTGTTGGAGACTAAAGTAAGTTTGACCAGTGTACTTTTATTTCCACAATTATTTTCTATTTGGAATGATTGTACACTATACAACTTTACTGACTTGAAAAAGAGAATAGGGTGGAGAAGTTTGAATATCATTTGGATTTTCTACAATCCACACATCGAAAATACGCATATAGGCTCAAATAAATAAATAAATGAATAAATACATAAGTATTGCTAAGGAACATTTAACCAAATATTAGTGGAAGTATATATATACTCCCACTAATATTTGGTTAAATGTTCCTTAGCAATACTTATACATCAACAAGCTTCTGACATAATTCTGGCTGGACATTTGATTACTAAACTTGTAAGAATTGATAGATTTAATTTAAATTTTAGACAAAATCCAAATTTTTCAATAGGGATGATGTCAGGGCTTGGGGAAACCCATTCGATAGAGTTTATGTTATCCTACTTTATTTGTTCTAAAAATGAGTTTTGATGTGTATTTGAGATTATTGTCCTTTTGGAATTGTGTCCAAGTTTCACCAACCATCAAGCTGCTGATCTGAGGTCAAGCTGAAGACTTTGGAAGACTTCCTTCTTCATTATTCTATCCACAAATACTGCAGTGATCTTGCTTTAGTTCACTTTAGTTTATTTTTAGTTGCGTATGTACTTTTTAATAATTATCTGAACCGCATGTAAATTTGTACGTTTGCTCACTTACAAAAAGATGAACAATCATCAGTTTTTATGGTAGTTTTATTTTAATCGAGAGAGAAAGAATATCAAATAAGAATCCATAAAAAAGTTATAAATGGATTTTCATGTCATTGAGTGAAATAAGTACTTGATCTTTAAGCAAAACATGACTTAGTACTTTGTGGAGAATTCTTTGTTGGCATCACAGCAGTAAGATGTTTCTTGTAGTTTGTCACCAGGTTTACACACGTGTCAGCAAGAATTTTGACCTAGTCCTCTACTCTCTAAATCCTTTAGGTTTCTTGGCTGCTGCTTGGAAACTCAAAGCTTCAGCTCCCTTCACAGCTGGACAAGAATAGATTTTCTATAGGACTGAGGTCTACACAGTGACTAGGCTGGACGCCAACTCCATGACCTTAATATGCTCCCTATTTTGCCACTCCTTTGTTGCAGGTCACTGTCATGCTGGAAAATCTTTAGTAACCCCAATTTAAACAATCCAAACAAAGTCTTAGCTTTAGTCACCTTTCTCACTCACTACATGTTAATAAACCTCTCGGCACTGAATCGTACTTGTTATTAATCTCTGTCTCTCTTCCACAGCATGTCTTTATCCTGTTTTCCATCGCTCACCCCAACCAGGGCAGATGGCCGCCCCTCCCTGAGCCTGGTTCTGCCGGAGGTTTCTTCCTGTTAAAAGGGAGTTTTTCCTTCCCACTGTCGCCAAAGTGCTTGCTCATAGGGTGTCATATGATTGTTGGGACACTGTAGAACTTTCAGAGACTGAAATAAGTGTATGTATATATTTGTGCCAGTATGTGTTATAAGATGTGTAGACTGGCAAGTTATTTACAGACCCAAATGCAGGACGGAGGAGGCAGGAACTGAACTCAAAGTGAGCTTTAATATTTCCCAAGTCAAAAACAAAGTCCAGACATTTTTTGCCAGAAAACAGGGAATCCATAGATCAGGAAATGTTAATAATAACAAACAAAAGGACCACAAACACAGGAGAACTCAGAGCTAGGTAATTCAAGAAAACTAGCGGGATGACTCAACCGAGGATAAGGGGAGACAGTAAATACTGCAATTTCTTCATGTAATCAGGAAGTCTTCAGTACACAGAAGTTAGTCAGGGTTCTGTGCTGGGAACATTTATATTTACATTATACATGCTTCCCTTAGGCAATATGGCAGCGCATGTACATGTCGTGGCTCAGCACTCCAGTGATAGTGGAGTCATTTATGCTAAGGCAATATTAGGTTGGTATTCTGACTTTGCACCATAATTTCATTGTACAGTCTTGTCTAATGACAATAAAGTATATTATTTTATCTTATCTTATTACAAGGCACTACATACATTTCACTGTCACGTAGACCAGCTTTATCTCCATGAAGACAGATAATAAACACCAATTATTTAAACTATAGTTATATATTAAAGACATAAAGGTCTGGATTAAGGCTTCAATTTTTTCCTTCCTTCTTATAAATTCAGACAAAACTGAGGTTATTGTACTCAGCCCTAAAGATGTTAGAAACACAATGTATAACCAGATGCTTACTCTAGATGGCATTACCCTCGCATCCAGTAACACTGTGGGGAATCTCAGAGTTATTTTTGACCAGAATATGTCCAGAATGCTGCAGCGAGAGTACTGACTGGGTGTAGAAAGAGAGACTATATTTCTTCCATATTAGCTTCTCTTAACTGGCTGTAAAATTAAATATAAATTAATTAAATTAAAAAATTATTTTCCTCACATACAGGGTTTTGAGTAATCATGACACATCATATATTCAACTCCCAATTTGGTTTGGGGAGAGTCAAATATCCTCTCTATTTTTAAGATTAGGATTACCGTTCTATTTGATTAAGCTTATATTCACGGCTTGATCAGGTGACACTGAACCAACACTTATGGGGCCATTAAGCTCACCGGGTTGCCTGTGTCTTGTGGCACATTGGCTGGTTGTGCACCTCTTGATTTTTGTAACCTGGCACATACCGCCACAGCAATCACGGCTGGGTTGAAAACACGTGTATACGATCGTGTTGGTTTTTACCACCATTTCAATGATATTCAGTACAGAAGCCCAGAGACATACAGATAAAAACTTTTTTGGAAAAAACTTTGTAAAAAAAAACACTTGACAAAGTCTTGACTTCCGGTTTTGACTTCTCCGACAATAGTAGCACTTATGTGGCCTTATTCTCTGAGTGGCAACACCTCTCATTCGGGAGAATACTGCAGTTGCTTCCTGTGCTGATAACGGAGGTTATAAAAACAAGCGACTGTGAGACGAGGTTGAGGCGGTGAGCGAAGTGACCATTCTGGCAGGTATACTGGCGCCTTTAATTACACTGCAGTAGGTCTAGACTGCTACAGGCTTCCCATGATGCACTGATCATTTCTTCTTCACTGACTTCTTTTCACTCTCCATGTGTTTATATACAACTATTGCATTTCTTCATTAATCATTCATTTTAAACTTTCTATTATGTGTATCTTTTGTCATTTTTCCCTCTGCTCTCTTGTCTTTTCCCTCAGCCACAACTGGCCACGGCAGATGACTATGCCTCCTGAAGCCTGGTTCTGTAGGAGTTTTCTTCCTATTAAAAGGGAGTTTTTTATTCCCACTTTTGCCAAGCACTTGCTCTGTCTGATTGGTGGGGTTTATCCTGTAATATTGTAGGGTCTCCACATGTCAATAAACAGCAACTATACAACAATACACAACTATTGCAATGAATTAAATGAAGTCTTTGAAAATACTACTTAAAGAGGAAAACAGAAAAAAGACAAAAAAAACCTTGAGCTGTAACTAGGGCTGCCACAAACAATTATTTTGATAGTCGACTAATCACATATTATTTTTGCGATTAGTCAACTAATCAGATCATGCATCCATTGGACGTAAAACGTACGGCTTATTGCACCAGCACGCATCTGCTCTTATATAACTATCATTAGCTTACAGCTTGAAGTGTTTAAGGCATGTGCTAACTAAAAATAAAGACAAGATGAAAGTTTATTGAATTTTAATGAAATTTGCAGATTGTTTTGGTGAAGTTTAATAAACTCCTTGCTATCTAAAATAAAACAGGACACCGGAGTATATTCTCGAGCATCTCATACTTCTGATAATCAGTTGTCTGCTTGACGTTTATTCAGCTGTGTAATAACTAAAACTTTAATCTCAGCCAAACCGATTTACTCAGGAACAAATAAAATATTGAAAAAAGCCAAACAATAACATTTTTAAGTTATCTAAGTGACTTATATATGTTTAACCTGAGTAGCGAAAGACGGTGGGAGTCCAATTTGCTGGGAGTCCGGTGTTCTCACGGGCTCTAGTGAGCCTTGAACCCTGGCTAGCTATCGAGCTGGTGGGTAACAGACGTCTCCAAAAATGAAAATGAAGTTTACACAGTTACATTCTCGCCTGAAAATATGTTAAACATTTATTTTGTGACCCAGAAAGAACAATAAGAGTGATATTAAAACTAGCTGCTGCCATTGTTGGAAACTGAGCAGGGCTGCGCTATGAATTCTGGGATAGTTTGGGCCACGAAGTATACACCCGACCCATCCTTCAAATCTGGGGAAATGAAGGGCGCATTTGTCGGCCGCATTTGTCGGAGTCTTCGAATTTGGACAGTCTTCGTCGTGCTGCTGTAATGTAATCAGCCTACAAATGCAGACACAGGAGGATGCGGTTCCTGAATTTGGACACAGCTACGATACCGGACACAGCTTCTTCTTCAAGGTTTAATGGCAGCTGGCATCCTTGTACATGCAGTGCTGCCATCTTCTGTTTCAGTCCGTTATTACACTCTTAAATCCTACTACTTATTCCTGCGTCTTTTGGGATCTTACAAAGCTTCAAACGACGCGTCGACTATTAAATTAGTCGTTGACGATTTTGATAGTCGACGTAATCTTGATTAGTCGACTAATCGTGGCAGCCCTAGTTGTAACACAGTCAAATCAATCCAATTTTTCCCCCAAAAATGAATATTCAAATTACAATCTAGCCTATAGTTTTTTTTATTATAGGAGCAACCTTAATTTATTTCTATAACTATGTATGGATGACAGTCTTTTACTCCAATTTGTACATGCTGCCTGTGGCCAGATAAAAATATCAACAAGTATAGGTGAGATATTATCTTGACAATAGTAATCAAGTCTTTGCCAACAACATTTGCCCACTCCTCATACATACACAAATAGTTTGTCACAGAGATGTTTTACCTGACTCACATCTTATCTGTCTGTTTTTACTGTTACTCATACTGTCATCCACACGCTCACTCTGGCCTTTCTCTTCATCACTCTTTAAGCCTTTTAACCCACTCATGTGCCCGTTTATACAGAAATATAACAGAGCTCAGGCTGGCATACAATAAGCACACACACATATTTCAAACTGTACATCAGTATGCCAGTGATAAGGAGGCACGGCATGATGTTAAAACATTCTGATCCACAATTTTATGGTAACACCTCTGCATCATTTACAGGATTTTTTTTTAACATATCATTGACTTGGTTACCACTCTTTTAAATAAATATCCAGCCTCACAGTCAGAAACTGACATATAAAGCATAAGTCAGTACACTCCTATACATCCTGGTGCATACATAAACACAACACTTGCATACAGAAAAACCTGAGAAAAAGTCGCTGGGATGGTTAAGAAAACCTAAGGTAACTGAAAAGAGGTTGCTTAAAGTTCCAGTGATTCTATTATTACCGTGGTTAATTGCCAATAGCTTTCTTCTGAAGGTAAATTAAATTTTAATTAAGGGATTAATTAAGGCATTTAAAATAGCTACAACTTGATGGCTATCCATTGAGTTCAATGTTGATATCTGCTGTTGTTTTTAAGGGGCATTATTCACTTTTTGACATTCTAGAACTCTACATTGGGAGATTTTGACACAGTAGTAATAGTGTTAGTCCTAAACACATCCTATGTTCAAAACTTTCTAGTAATCTCCATCTTAAGTCAGTTTACCCATGGGTATGTTGTGTTTATCAAAAAACAGATAAATGAAATTTTGTTTTATTTTTTATGGGGCCTTAATTTTTTTTATGATGCTTTCCTTTTGCAATTTATTGGTTCTAGTGGCACCTAAACAAGTGTACTTGCATCTCCCCATGCTATAGTATTCTTTGAAATGTTTGTGCTGTTGGCTGTGAAACAAAATGTATATTTTGGTCTTAGAATGTGTTATAGCCACATAAATGTAGTGATGTCAAAGTATCTTACTGTATATTTTACAGTTTTGTACTGTCTTCCTAGAATATCATGAAATTTACATAGACTGTGATTTTACATGTCAAAGGTAAAATAACATAACATCACAGTACATATAGTAAAACACAATTTACTTGTTTTTTAAATATATATTTTTGTACATATGCATATTTAGATTGTAAAAATACATATAGAAATGTATCATAATTTCAGAAATATTTGTCTGTTATGTGAGAGAATGATCTGTTAAATTCAAATGTAATACTATGGAAAAATATATAAAATTATCGAAAATTAATGAGAATAATCAATAATTAAAGAAGTATTTGAATTATAATTGTGCTGAAAATTTCATGTCATCTAGGTCGGATTCAAAAATTCAGAGGTAACAAGTGAAAATATAATTAATAGGAATAAAAACTAAAAAAACATATAAAACATTGCACGGCCACACTGTGCTAATTATATATTTTAAAAAATAAATGTAGAGGTAGGAATTGCAATTAATATAAATATCAAAGTATTCACAACATTTCTGAACAGAAATAGGCCTCTGCACCTGGGGTGAGGGTGTGGCCATGAAAACAATGTGACATGCCATGGGATGTTGGGACACATAATAACATGACGCTAAGCATTGGCCAATGAATGTGAAGTAACAACCACAAGGTCGCGGGTATGGCAGCACTGTAGGAAAAAATCCTAATATAAAAGTATTTTACTGTGCATTTCACAGTTTTGTTCTGTTCTTCTAGAATATCATTAAAGTTACGTAAATAGATTGTGATTTCACATTTCAAATGTAAATTAACGTTAAATCACTGTAATGTAATAAAACATAATTTTCATGATTATTAAATGTATCTGTCTGTACATATGCATATTTAGATTGTTAAAATACATTCACAAATGTATCATGATTTCACAAACATCTGTCCGTTATTTGAAAGATTGAACTGTTGAATTCAAATGTAATGCTATGGAAAAGTATATAACATGATTCCTATAAGCTTGTGTTACATCACATACGTATTATTATCATTGCTGTTTAGGGCGATCGTGGCTCAAGAGTTGGCAGTTCGCCTTGTAATCAGAAGGTTGCCTGTTCGAGCCCCGGCTTGGACACTCTCGGTGTTGTGTCCGTGGTCAAGACTCTTCGCCTACTGGTAATGGCCAGAGGGGCCGATGGTGCCATATGGCAGCCTTGCCTCTGTCCCAGGGCATGCAATCCATTATTATTTAAACCAACTGTTAACTGTATATTTCTGTACATTTACATATTATGATTCATATTGCCACATTCATTGACCTTGTTTATAGATAATTTCATTGTTTGATCACGTTAAAATGTTCCTAATTTAATGTCTAAAAGCACTTGGAAAAGGCAGAATCCCATGTAAAATTAGCGCAACAAACTCTATTTTCATTACTGAAAATGACTGTATTTTCATGAGAAAGTTATTTTCTGTTATTTTACGGTAGTATTTTGGCACCCCATCTGCCGGAATATTACTGTTTTTTTAGGATTTGTTTTTTTTTTCCTATTTATAGATAATTTTATTGTTTAATCACATTAACATGTTCCTAATTTAATGTTTAAAATCACTTGAAAAGGCAAGATCCCATGTAAAATTAGCGCAACAAACTGTATTGTCATTACTGGAAATAACCATATTTTTATGAGGAAGTTATTTTCTGTTATTTTACGGTAGTATTTTGGCGCCCCAGCTGCGGGAATATTACCGTTTTTTTAAGATGTTTTTTGTAACAGTGTAGTTGTAGAGACACAGACTTTACCCCTTGTATTTTCTGCTTGTCTGCACACACAGAGCCTTCTTTTTAATTTTAAAGTTTCACACAGACACACGCATACAGAGAGACATAAACAACAACACACACAACTGCACCTAACTATCCGAATGCAAATAAAGCCACCGTCTGTTTGCCATACACACAAAGAGCTTACCTTCCATTCATATGCAGACAGAAGCCTTCTCCATCAGCCCCCACTGTTATTTTCAAGTAAGTTTACAGTGCTCATAAACAGGTTTTATGTAGTCAATATGGCTGACTGTCTGGTACACGGTGTCCTCTACTCACAAGGCCTGACTGTCAATATAACAGTAAAAATCTCTGTAAACACCCTCTCTTCATACCACGCTGAATCAAATTTAACTGCCAAGTTAGTTGTTTTCGTATAAGGTGTTCCAGATCCATTTTCGAAAAGGTTAAAGAAACAAATCCATATTTAGCTGTAGGCAGTTTTGTTAAGCTTAAAATCTGTATGTTTATATTTCTATTACCAGTCATCACATTTTACAAGGAAACTCAAACTTTGAGCTACACGTTTGTCTATTACTCTTAACCCAGGCATCACAGTGCATTTTATATGTTGTCTTTGTGGGTACTTATATACTGTGAACAGCCAGGTGTTTCATGAATGGCTTTCTGTGACATACCCTTTTTCTGGAGTGGATCACTGATCCTCATTTGGACAGGTGCAAGTGCATATTCTAAAAAGCTGAGATAGTGAATTTCTGATTTGAGCATGAACATGAGCAATACCTCTTTTGCCTGATATCTGACAAAACTGTCACAATCAGTTTGTGGCATTAAAGCCATTTTTCTAAGTGATCATTAAAGATCAATTAACCTTGCCAATATATGCATTGAACAGAGGGAAGTATTAACTTAATGTAGTATCAGGCAAAATTTTATATGCCTGTAAATACATTTACCATGCAGTTATTAGTCTTACTATTATTCCCTGTTGCCCATTACTTTTTCTTCTGTTGTTATTACTCCACTTTGACTGAAGCACTAAGCTTGACAATAGCTTCACAACAGTTGATTCTCAAAGTTTACTTCAGTGCTATTACTTTTTCATTTCAGAAATTTATTTAATGCTGCGATACCAGATGAATCACTCATCTTGAAAGAGTAGAAAGATTCAAAGGTCTGGACCCAGGAAAGCTATAATTTTCATTGTAATAAATGACCATGTAACAGACTTCAGCATTGAGGCTAATGTGTTTTCTCATCAATGGAGCTTTGTGGTACAAAGGACTAAATTATATCACATCATAGATTCAGAAACAACATTAATTAGTAATGTTACTTTGGGCTTTGATCTTTTCAAGGAATCTGTCAACCGAAGGAAAATGCAACAAATCAACAGCCTTACCCTTTAATGCACTCACTTTGTCCCTCTTCTGCCTGACCAAATCTTTTCCTTTTCTTTTTTTCAGAAAGCCCTGAACAGGAACTTTTAACATATAATTGCCTCAGCTGCCCTGTCCAAGAAAAGATTCAGACCAAGGCCTACACAAACAGACACACAAACACACATAGCTTCTTCTGCTGGTCTTTGAGTGGTCCCTAAGGAGAATCTACTGTTAGTAGATAATTGGTTTCCAGCCATCACAATACAGCTGTTCCTCCCTCCTATTTCTTTCTCTAAAGCAGTCTTAGCCTCCCTAGGTCTCTCCTTTTTACATTGCTGGTGCAGCATTTTGCAGTGATACTCAACTACGGACATAAAACATTCTCATTTTTTGTCAGATGTAATACTACAAGTCTACAAGTTATTTAGTTCCACAACTTTATTTAACAATATTTAGCTGTTTTGTCATTAATGCTCAATTAACATTAATGTTAAAGCAGAATGACTTGCAGAAAGCATTTAGGGCCTTGACAGTCCATCTGTTCTGCCTCTGTAGCCCTGGCCCACTTTCTGTAATGTGTGGAGGGAAGTTCATATATACTGTTACTTTTTTTTCTACTAATTTGACCAGGAACTGATCATATACAGTATATGACAAACCCATACTAAAATGCATTCTAAAACGCAGTGATTACAGACTCGGCTATCTGAATTCACGCACACATGCACTTCCTCAGTGGCACTCACTTTTCTACTCACCTGCTACAGCAGGCAAAAATTTCTAACTCTAAATATGGCATCTAGTTTTCAGCATTCCATATGGGCCAGTTACTATGACAACCCCTGCATTCATGTCCAAGCAGCCTAATATTTACTGAATAGATACATGTTTGCGGACTGCCTCTGAGGTGGGTGATGATACCCACCAGGTGTTTTCTATATAACAGACTCAATCTATAATACATGAAGTAAATACAGCCTTGCAGAATTCAGGTCATGTGAATGCACTCAGCTTAACTTAACTTTTTCAGGTTTTCTTACTCTTACATAGTGGTAAATATGAAGATGAGAAATTATAACCATCAGTTATCCTAAAGGATCAAGTTCAGTGTGAACATGCAACCAACTAAACTTGGCATCACCCTCAACTGTTTTAAGCCCGCCATAAAACCAAGACCGCCAGACTTATCTTTATATTTTTTCCATGCTGTAGTGCCATTTTTTGGAGCAATTCAAGTTGCTATACAGCAATACAACTGTTATATCCCAAATTCTAATAATATATATGCATTAAGTCCATAGTAACTACATAAATTGCAAAAAAGTGCAATAAACGACAAAGAAATTGTTATAAATAATCAAGGTTTAATTAAAACGCATTGTGGCTACATTAAAATTGCTAAGTAGTTCATATTTTGTCATAGCTACAATGCGCAAGTGAGTACATCCAATACCTTGAAAGTAGGACATGCCTCATATTAAATTTGCTTCGAAAAATGTTGCAGTCAGACATGAGAAATTAGAAATGGTGTTGCTATTTTCAGGGATGGCTGTAACTCAGGAAGCAGAGCAGGTCATCTGTTAATTGGAAGGTCAGTGGTTTGGTCCTGATGAAGCACCCTTGAGCAGGATACTAAACTCCAAATTGCCGATTTAGCCAATCTGTGATGGAAAGTGCTTAAAGGTACAGAATAAAATGCTGAACAAATTTTGTTGAACAAATTTGTCGACCATGACCTCTTTTCTATTCAGCCTTTTTGACTCTATAATGATGCCACCCAGCATGCTTTTATCTGTTATTTCATGTCCTTATCTTAGAAAAGAAAACATTACAAACAGTAGAAAATGATTCTCTACTGTTTTCTGTTTCTTTCTTGCTTTTCACTTTAAAAAAAATACAATAAACCAAAAATGTTCATGTCTTCAGATTTTGGAATTCAAATATATTTACTTAACAGCATAACAGTAAACCTACACACACTTTTAGAGCAGAAGAGCATATGTGATTATTTCTGGTTCCACCCTGTCTATTCTAGGCAGGTCTTTGGAAACAGCCAGACACTGCTGTGTGGATATAACTGTGTTTGAGAAACAAAAAAAAAAATGGGGGTCAGAACTGATGGAAGAAGAAGAAGGAGGGAAAAAGAGAGCAGAAGATGGAGGGGGAGACATGGAGTGAGAACAACAGTGAGAGATTTGCTCTCTTGAGTGTGAGAGAGAAGGAGCAAGTAAGGCTAGGGATGAGTATAAAGTCATTAAGAAGCAGCTATAGCAAGAGGCTACTTGTCAATAGGTCAACACTTACCTGCAAGTGTCAAGCATTAAGCCGGCACCATCTGCACCTTTAGGGGTAATCTTTTTGTGTGTCTAGGTGTGTGAGTGTAAGTGAGTGTGTAAAATGAGCAAAGGAGCTTTTTATGATATTTAGCTAACGGACAGCAACAGTTAAAAGACACAAACACATATTTAAACACCTTCATGGTCAAACAAAGGATAGTGATGAGGATGGAGTAGCAATGGTGAAACATTAAAAATGGAAAAGACCATGGATTGGAGAACAGCAAGAAAAGGTTTATGAGACAGATTTAAAATAATTTGACAGTGAGAAAAAATTATGTAGATAGTGACAAGAGAGGCAGCGATGGAAATCACAAAGGCAGAGATAGAGACCATAAGAGAGGAAGAGTGAGACGTAAAGACAAAGGAGCAGGAGGGTGCAGGAGAAGAGTATCCGGGAAAGAGAGAAAGAAACAATTTGATGCTTTTAGAGCTTGCATTTACGCACATCACATGACAACTATCGATTTTCCATAGACTCTAATGGACATTATGGGTTCTATACATTCTTAAATAGCTGTTAAGCAATTTCCTAGTTGACTGCACACATATATACACAAAAATATTAAATGCACTCACTAGCATAAGGAAAGAAAATCTTATAATAATATAATAGTAAGCTTTGTCATTGGTATTGTTTGCTATAATGTGCATTTGTACTATTGAAGCCTTATATTTGCAGACATTTTGCTGCATTACTGCATCTGTTGTTAATTTGGTAACACAAACTTGGGGGTCAGTGTTAAAAAACTAAATTTTTTGTAATTCTATATTTTATGTTTCAATTTACTATAGATTGCAAACTTTGTCAACTATTTTTTAAGAAAATCTTTGCCTTTTTTCCCCTCATACTGATACACACCAACACACCATTTCTGCTCTTTGTGTTCCTGCAATATTTGACTCTATCTCAGTCTCTCTCTCTCTCTTATACACGCATATACACACATATACACGCATGCACCGACACACAGCCACAAAAACACTTCCATTCTGCTCTTGTCAAGTGTAATAGAAGACACTGGAGAAAGACAACAGGATAATAGGATTATTATTCTCCTCTAATCTCAATGAGTCAGCACCAAGCAGTTTGTGTGTGAGTATTGGTCCTGACTATGCACGTGTATATTATGGTCTGTGTATGTTTGCATTCAGTTTGCCACTTTAAAAAATTATGAACAATTGACAGAAAATAAATACACAATTACTTAATTAAATTACGAGTGTCGCCACAATACTGGAATTATTCATCACCAAAGCTACATGTAAAATTCTTATATTCAAAGAAGCTAAAGCTCACAACTGACCTGATAGTCACGTTTTCTAAACCTGAATGTTATATTTAATAATAATGTATGGCTTGCTGTAGATTAGAGGTCACCGTTTTCTCCAACTGTTGACAACCAGTTAAAATATCTTAGCAATAGGAGATTTTCATTTGCAACCAAAGTAGTGACCATGAGAATAAAAGTGCTGTTGATTCTGCTTCCTGCCTCCAAGCAGGACCAAATGTAATTACATGGAACACATATGAGTTATTATCTATTAATTATTTCACATAGACTATTCAAAGCACTCATAACTGCTTTGGTGTCTCACTTTATGCTTTCTAGCTAAAAAAAAGTGTCCACTCCAGTTGTTTAGCTAGCTGTCCACATCTAACACTATTTTCTCTCATTCTTTATTTGCAATCTTCTTGTTGATGAGCTGTTTCTTCACGTGCACTCTCCTGTGCACACAGTAATTTAATTTAAGCTCCAAAGTAACATGTGAAAATATTCCTCTCAGTAATAAGTGTTACGCTATGTAATATAACAGGTAGCAAAATTGTAAAATACAACTGTATTTGTATCTGTAGAACATCATGTTTCTCTTAGCTAGTATTGTGTACCCTAAGTACTGTGTAAGTTATCATGTTGCTATTCATCCAATTTTTCCCAAGTACTTACTTACTGCACTAATGACTTTGATGCTTTGGGGTCTTTACTTGATAAATTATTAGTAACCATTTAATTTAGTTTCATTCCAAGCAAAACAGTTTGGCTTTAGCACATTTTCATCTATCAATGACATGTTTTCCTGAGAAAAGACTGATGTTCTTTAGCTAAGGGACTGTTGAATCTTAATGAATTAGTAACATTTTAGTTGAAGAAATAATAGGTGCAGCTCTGGCCAAGGGAAAACTCTCCACTCTCAAGTACTAACAAATTAGTTCCATTTTATCACGCAGAAACTCTAGCCAGGGGACTATTTAAGTTGTAATGGGTTGCACAATTTTATCTTGAGAAGACTGATTTGACCAAGGGACTCCAGAACTCTTTAGAAATTAGTATAATACTGAGCAAACTGTGGTTTGGGACTATTGATTTCTTGATGAATTAGTCTCACTTAACTTTGGAAAACCCCACATCAGCTTTAACTGAGGGACTATTGCATAAAGTCAAGAGAAGTTACTAATATTTAGAAGTCAGAAACAACTTGTGCTGGTGGAGTATGATATGTATGAGTCAGCATGCCAGAGTTGGCGTTAGAATGAGTCACAATGGATAATACTTTTATTAATAGAGCTAGTGTAGGTGGTAGTTGGTCACTTGCATATGCACACACATAACATAACACACACAGAAGTGCAAACGCAATTCAGATAAATTTGATTGCATTATCATTCTCAGCATTCATCATTTTAGATATTTTACATAATCGGATACTTCTATTAATGTTCTGCACAGAGAAAGCACTTAGCAGTAGCCAGCATAACTTATTTAAACATTGCATACTGGAGGGAAACCTGACATGATAAAATGGTGTTTCAAATGTCTTTCCCACAAGAAACATTGCTAGGAACCAGACAAATGCATCCCTGCTTCTGTGCCTTGCTCAAGGACACACTGAAATTTTCCTAACACTACAGTCCTGTATCTTGGATTGGTGGGGTAAAAACAGGCTCTGGAATGTCTTTAGCAATAATGAATCAGGAGGAGGGGTTGCTCATAGCACTGGCTTAGAGAGGGCAGGAGAAGGACACACATACAGACTATACCTTGTATATTAATTATTGTAGCCCTTGTAAGAGTGTAGACCAGTCATGTTTTACAATATTATAAGTACTACATTTACATTAACTTCCTGAACTAATGAAGTAAGTGTTTTAATTACATCAACAGAACCCAGAAGACTCATACTAAATCTCCACTATCAGTTGAAGCATAAAATGCTTGCTCCTATACTGCCTAGTAAATAACCACATTGTGAACATGCTTCACACCTGCACATTGGAACGGAAGCTTTTCAGCTCACTATTCCAGTCTCAACTCCAAGCTGACATTTCTACAGTGACATCAAACCACAGAAGATATTATACAATTATTTTTCAGAGGCTGAGTAATAGTCAACTAAGCTGACCTTTATGTGCAAAAAATTAGAGTGCTACTTTTAATTTAATCTAATCAGTCAAAGGATAAATAAACAGGATTTTGAACGTGACCAGTCATTTTAAACCTTTGGTATTTGGCATTTTTGACACAAGTCTTTGCTATAAAAACATAGTAAACCTTAGTGTGGAGCACTGCTGTGGGTTTTGATGCTTATGAGAGCCCCCTGAACAACACATCAATTTATACACAGCTCACACATGCAAACATTAGATTTCTACTTGGTCGTATCTTTTCCCAAATGAAAACTTGTAGGACATACCCATCAGTTTCGCCCATCATTCTATCCATTATTTGGGTATATTATCTATTATTCAGACTCTTCTCAGTTTCATCGCCCTATCTCTTCCCCTTCACTTACTCAGCAACAAGCTCTCATTCCTCTCTCTCTCTCTCTCTCTCTCTCTGTTGCTCTCTCACACTCTCCCATACACTCTGCGTTATCTGCTGTAAAGTAGATAAGCATCAGTTTTCAGCAGCAAGAGAAGAAGGATAATAACACACAACATGTTCATGAGAGGTAGAGGGTAGCAGCCAAAGTCAAGGTCAAATTGCATCTGGTGCATGTGTGCATGTGTGTGTGTGTGTGTGTGTGTGTGATTTACAGTTCCATCTACCTGCCTTTATCTGTACCCTTATCTAAGCCTTGGCACCATTTCCACACAATATAAAGTGTTCACACACACACACAGACACACACACTTTTCTGAGGACATGGTAAATCATGAGCTGGTGGATATGAGAAGATACCGAGTAGCCTGACTGACATGAATCACAGTTGCTCTTTACTTAGCAGCCCCTGTCGTTTGTCTTTCTTCTCCCTGTTATTTATTTATTTCATTATTTCATTATTTTGCATTTCTTTTTCTCATTATCTCTCATTTAGTCTCCTGGTCACTCTTCTCTTTATATCCCTGGCATCCACTACACAAATCTTACTCTTTTTTCCTTTTTTGTTATCTTTATTCATTTCTCATTTCCTGTTGATTTGTCCCTTAAGGTTTATATCTTCCTTCTTTTTTTGGGACTGAATAATAACTTCTACTTATCTAGGGACTTTCCAGAAGGTTCAGTATAGGCTCATATTTTATTGTTTATGATTTTGTGTTTTGATTTACTCACATATGATCGCATATCACTTTTTAAACTCAAGGGGATATCAGCAAAAATTTAGGAAAATGTTTAGAGAGATCTTTATGGCACACTATTTGCCAGCAAAAACACTATAGGCTGCATCCACATGTACACAGGTAATTTGGATAAACTTAGCTTTATCTTTGTGGTTTGGCATTTTTTATCCACATGACACTTTTGATAAAAACTCTGCCAGACTCAAGATTTTCATACGTTACATTCCTACATTTACATGTGGACAAGGAAAACGTCAAAGTTCACCATAACCTCCTTTTCTCATGTCAGGCTGTGCACCATGTTATTGATTCTGGGCTTTTGACTGACCAACATGTCTTCACAGCAATATATCGCTACCTATCACTTAAGTTGTGTGTTTTGTGTTTTCATATAGACTCAGATATTTTTTTCTAAACAAACTCAGAAAACAATCACCATTTCAAAACATATTCTAAAAATTACAAGTAAAATTATTAAATCCAAAATTGCATAATAATGCATATATTTTATCAATATTAGATCGCAAAACTCTGCTGCAACTGCACTTTGTAAGTTTTGCTTTGAATCACTGGCTGTATTTGGACTATATTTGATAGATAGATAGATAGATAGATAGATAGATAGATAGATAGATAGATAGATAGATAGATAGATACAGTGGGGCAAAAAAGTATTTAGTCAGCCACCGATTGTGCAAGTTCCCCCACTTAAAATGATGACAGAGGTCAGTAATTTGCACCAGAGGTACACTTCAACTGTGAGAGACAGAATGTGAAAAAAAAATCCATGAATTCACATGGTAGGATTTGTAAAGAATTTATTCGTAAATCAGGGTGGAAAATAAGTATTTGGTCAATAACAAAAATACAACTCAATACTTTGTAACATAACCTTTGTTGGCAATAACAGAGGTCAAACGTTTACTATAGGTCTTTACCAGGTTTGCACACACAGTAGCTGGTATTTTGGCCCATTCCTCCATGCAGATCTTCTCAAGAGCAGTGATGTTTTGGGACTGTCGCCGAGCAACACGGACTTTCAACTCCCGCCACAGATTTTCTATGGGGTTGAGGTCTGGAGACTGGCTAGGCCACTCCAGGACTTTCAAATGCTTCTTACGGAGCCACTCCTTTGTTGCCCGGGCGATGTGTTTTGGCTCATTGTCATGTTGGAAGACCCAGCCTCGTTTCATCTTCAAAGTTCTCACTGATGGAAGGAGGTTTTGGCTCAAAATCTCACGATACTTGGCCCCATTCATTCTGTCCTTAACACGGATCAGTCGTCCTGTCCCCTTGGCAGAAAAACAGCCCCATAGCATGATGTTTCCACCCCCATGCTTCACAGTAGGTATGGTGTTCTTGGGATGCAACTCAGTATTCTTCTTCCTCCAAACACAACGAGTTGAGTTTATACCAAAAAGTTCTACTTTGGTTTCATCTGACCACATGACATTCTCCCAATCCTCTGCTGTATCATCCATGTGCTCTCTGGCAAACTTCAGACGGGCCTGGACATGCACTGGCTTCAGCAGCGGAACACGTCTGGCACTGCGGGATTTGATTCCCTGCCGTTGTAGTGTGTTACTGATGGTGACCTTTGTTACTTTGGTCCCAGCTCTCTGCAGGTCATTCACCAGGTCCCCCCGTGTGGTTCTGGGATCTTTGCTCACCGTTCTCATGATCATTTTGACCCCACGGGATGAGATCTTGCGTGGAGCCCCAGATCGAGGGAGATTATCAGTGGTCTTGTATGTCTTCCATTTTCTGATGATTGCTCCCACAGTTGATTTTTTCACACCAAGCTGCTTGCCTATTGTAGATTCACTCTTCCCAGTCTGGTGCAGGTCTACAATTCTTTTCCTGGTGTCCTTCGAAAGCTCTTTGGTCTTGGCCATGGCGGAGTTTGGAGTCTGACTGGTTGAGGCTGTGGACAGGTGTCTTTTATACAGATGATGAGGTCAAACAGGTGCCATTCATACAGGTAACGAGTGGGGGACAGAAAAGCTTCTTACAGAAGACGTTACAGGTCTGTGAGAGCCAGGGATTTTCCTTGTTTGAGGTGACCAAATACTTATTTTCCACCCTGATTTACGAATAAATTCTTTACAAATCCTACCATGTGAATTCATGGATTTTTTTTTCACATTCTGTCTCTCACAGTTGAAGTGTACCTCTGGTGCAAATTACTGACCTCTGTCATCATTTTAAGTGGGGGAACTTGCACAATCGGTGGCTGACTAAATACTTTTTTGCCCCACTGTAGATAGATAGATAGATAGATAGATAGATAGATAGATAGATAGATAGATAGATAGATAGATAGATAGATAGATAGATAGATGTTGCAGTGGTTAAGACCTCTTGATTTTTATTCATTAAATTTGAAAAACTTCACCCATAGAGTGAAACTTGTTAAGATTTACATTCTTATAGATGTTTCACTTATTGCATCAAAGTAGCAGAGTTCACACTTCTCTTCTAGTATTCATAGAAATATAAAGGTCATTCAACTGAGAACAATCTATCGTGTTTTGTTTTTTTTTTCCTTTGCACTGCTGCTTCTGCCCATTGCTTCTGCCCACCAGGTCGCTTAGTGAAAATGCTCTATTTGATTTTCTAGGAAAATCAGTGTACCAACATCACAATAGGTGAAAACAAGTAAGACGCCATTTATCTCTCCTTTGCAGGCATTCATTGTAGAGTTGATGACCCAAATCTAAGTCCCCACGGTTCAGAGGCATTGCATTGCTTTTGTGTGTCTCTGTGTGTATCTGTGTGTTTACAAGGTAAACACAGTGTTTTAAAACTTAAGGGGTAGGAGGTGAAGCTTTTCACTGAGGAGAAATACAAAAAGGTAATCACTGTGCACCTGTGCCTCAGATGCATATGTCTGTATAAGTAGTATTTGTGCTTGTATGCATGAATTTTGCATCGCTCCACATTCTGTGTGTGTGTGTGCAGACATCAATGCCTGGCTGTTTTTAGACATGCTGAGTGTAGACACCTCACTGCATGTTGTTGCACTTTCTTATGCAATTGTGTGACCACGTATATTCACACACATATATCCAAACACACATACTCACAAACACAGTATCGGGGAGCTACTTATTCTGTGATAAAGGCCGAGCCAGAGGGAACCCAGTAATTGAACTCCAGTGAGCGAAGCTTGAAAGCACCGTGCCGTATCCAGGGTAATAAGAAAAAAGTTATTATTCACCTCAAAGACACACACACACATTTACAACAAAGCACATACAGTGGAATGTGCACAAAATGCCAGTCTTAAGCAGAAACAACAACATACCATACATACAACTAACTCAGAGGCCTGCAGTTACTAGGTTTAGACTCTACTACTGAGCCAAGTTTGAAGGATGATGAAGATCAGAGCATGGAGCTGTTGCATAAGCAAATAAACTTTGAAATTATTGACTTTCACACTCTCTACCTCCTGCTGTTCTACTGAATAAATCAGAGCTCTCTCTCTCACACACATTGCCTTTCTTTTTTGTCTCCCTCTCTGGATGTATTTAGTACATTCGCAGGAAGGAATCCACAATGTGTTCAGCTATCACTTGGGCTGCAGTACTGCAGTCTGTACTCACACACAGGCACATTTGCACACAGCATAAGGCAGGGTACGAGTGCTTGTATAAAAACTCTGAATACATAAATGTGCAGCAGGCCTGTATGGTGGTGCATGGAAGTTCTTGTGTGTCATTTTTACTGCAGTCTTTTTTTCTTCCTAAATCAGCCACATAGGCTGTCCATAGGCTCTTTGCTCCTTTGAATCCATTCTTCATGGCTGCATTCTCATGGAACCAAGTGCCACCTGAACCCAAGCGCTGACATGTTACGTGCTACTTGGAGGAAAATGCAACCGTCTTCCCAAAATGTAATCATCCATAGTCCTCTTCATTCCCTGTCCACCTCACACATCAGTACATAACAACCTGAGCGTGACTATCTGTAGACTTATTGACCCTCTGTGACTAAAACTGTATTGATTTATTCATCAAGATTTCTTGTCTGTTTGTGTGTATGTGTGCCAGTGTGTGTGATCTGTCCTCAATGCTGGGTTTGTATGTTAAATATCACAAAGAAAGTCATTTTATAAATGTATCAAGGAATTGCCTCTATGTATATGCTGTCTTCACGAGTTTGGGCCTAATGTGCATGTGCGTGCTGATAATGGATTGGATTTATATAGTGCTTTTCAAGGCACCCAAAGCACTTTACAATTCCACTATTCATTCACTCTCACATTCACACACTGGTGGAGGCAAGCTACAGTCGTAGCCACAGCTGCCCTGGGGCAGACTGACAGAAGCGAGGCTGCCATATCGCGCCATCGGCCCCTCTGGCCAACACCAGTAGGCACCAGGACAGAGAGCCCAGGGACCGAACCGGCAACCTTCCAGTTACAGTTGCGCTTCCCAACTCCCTGAGCCCAAATGACAGAACATGTATGTTTTACCTTATTTGCTGACTTTTTAATGGGCATCTCATAGTGGTGCAACGGATCATAAGTCTCACGGTTCAGATCGGATCACGTTTTTTTCGTCACAGATCGGATCAATTTTCGGATCAGCAGAAAAAAAGAAGAAGACAAAAATTTCACTCGTCATTTACTTATTTAAGGAATTTTTGCCTATTAAAAACATTCAACTCAAGACTCATTCCACGCAATTATATAAAAACAAATTAAGGTGCAATATAGGGCAGTACAGGGCTTTATATCTACCACTCTGCTGTGATATAATGAGCGGTCACAGTCACGTAGCTTTCCGTTGCCTTGGAGGTCCACCCATTTGTAGTTAGGGCAACAGAAGATGCGTGGGACAGCTTAGCCATAACTTTAAACTTTTCCTGCTTGCAGTGATCTTGTCACTGAAGTGGACGCGCAACGGGATGTCATAGCGTGGCTCAAGCACATTCATCATAGTTTAAACTAGTGCTGTCAGCATAAATCTCGTTAAAATGATGTTAATGCCATAACTGCATTAACGCAGCAAATCTCCATTAACTAGTTACCGCGGATCGCCCGTGCATGGGGCTGCATGGTGTCAATGAGTCCACTAACGTGTTAACTAGTTTAAACCCCTTGTTTTGCACAACGGAATACAGCGTCCCGTCTGCAGCTAAACACCCCAATAGCTTTTGTAATAACTTTAGCCCGGTCGGATTGGGCAGCAAAGGGTTGCTTAAATACCGCAAACTCCTCTGCTCCTCCCCTTGGACCGCTAGCGCTGACCATAACTATCGCTTGACAGACTGACCACGCGCACCATACACATACTTTTTTCTTCTTTTTTGAATCTTCGGATCATGTGCGTGCTGAACCGTGGAGTGGATTGGTTCGGATTACGGATCAACCGTGATCCATTGCACCACTAACATCTAATCATCTAGTAATCATTTTTATAACTTTCATGCATACATACTTTCACACAGACAGACACACACAGATGCGCACATATAATGAAGGACAAATATGTCAGGACACAGATGGCATGTCTTACGTCAATACTACCTGGAGACTTGTTGGGACTGTATGAGGAAAGAAAATGACATGGAGTGAAAGCGGACTTTATTGGAATTCAACAACAATGCAAGGTAACAGGTTCTTAATCAATATGTAGTGAGGCACTTAACATGGAGAGAGCTGGAAGTGTGACATCAATTGCTGCTGAAATGCCAGGAAAAGATACATCAGATGGTAAGCACTGGTAGAGATAATGATGTTGTTTGCCTAATCATAAGATGAAGGGCAAAGTCCAATCTGTTCTCTCTCTAGAAGTATCCTCCTTCTACAGTTATTTTTAAATGAGAAGGATAGTCAGACAGATGTCAGGGGAATTCCCTCAGAGTCTGGAATAGAACTTGAGGAGGCTTTAGAAAAAAACAACAAACGTTTGTGTGACAAAGTGGGTGAGAAGACCATTTGTCTATATTCTTAGTTAACATTCTTGTTTTGATTTAACCATATTTCACATGTAGTCTGCAATAGGCAAACATCTACTATCCCGGGTTTGTTTATGTTTTGCACTTTTACAGATTATATAATATAACATCTTGGTTTAAATCAATCCCTACAAGTTTGTTAAGTTAACGTGTTCTTTATTTGTTAATTTGTATTGTTTATAACTTACTATACCTACCTGTCTTCCATAAACAAAAGGAGTAAATGTAGTTTTACTTCCTGCTTTATAGCTTCTGGGTTCATCTGAGGTCACAGGAAGGGGAAGTGGGAAGGGGAAGACCAAGTGCAGAAGGGGAAGAACTCTTATAATTTAATAAAGTTGATTTTAGAGGGTTTATGAAGAAATAGATTTATTGTTGTAATATGTATTGATTACACCACAGAGTTTATGTTGCCAGTAAAGAGGAGTAGTAGAGGTTTGAATATAATCATGTTCATCTTACCTACCTACTGAATGGAATAGTCCAGAGGAGAAATTGTTTGGTTAAGTGGACTATTTAAGCAGAAGAACTCAGGTGTTTCAAGAGAAAGGTTCAGGTCAGTGTAGCTGTGTGCAGTTTGACCTTAATTTCCGTTGATTTAAGTTCAGTTATGTTTATTTGAACTGAGTTAATTATAGAGTTGAGTTTCTTATTTGTTTCTTTGTAAATATTGTTTGGGTCACAAAATGGTGAATAAATCACTTGCTAGACTGGACAGCATAAGTCTCCTGCACTTCTTTGACCGCTTAAGTCAAGTCCTACCACAGTTTGTCTCATAACATGTGGTTAACATTATGATATATATATTTTTGTAAATCTTGCCAAGTAGTTTCCAATTCTTAAATCAAACCAAACAGTGACAGGAAAAAAAGTTAAACGTTAAAAATGAACGTATCAGAAGAGTAACCCCAGATGGTATTGAAACATGTGGTCTTTGCTTGGAAGTCATGTGACCATGCCATCTGTCATCCCACCTGCAGACTTTTGGCGATTGTTCTTCTTCTTTATCTGGAAAAATGGTATGGTGCAGCAGCAGTGTTGGGTAAGTTACTTTAAATTATTAACTTAGTTACATTTCTAGTTAGTTCTATCAAAAGTAACTCAGTTACTTCAAGTTACTCGTTACTTTCAGAGTAACTAGTTACTAGGGAAAGTAACAATGGTTTCCAAAGGAGCTTGCAAAGAAAAGCGTCTGGACTTCTTTAAGTTACTTGAAGACGTTTCACCTCTCATCCGAGAAGCTTCTTCAGTTCTAAGGTCAAATGGTGGGGAGTCCCAGATTTAAACCTAGTGGGAGTATCCCCACACAGAGGGACAAAAGGACCCCCTGATGATCCTCTAATCGCCTGAGCCAAGGTGTGGAACTGGGTGTGGGTCCCAATCAGCCAGAGTTTCGGGTGAGCTCATTGTGAAACCTGGCCCCACCTTATCATGTGAATTCCTGAGGTCAGATGGCCCAGGATGTGAGTGGGCATTAAGGCATCTGGGGAGGGAACTCAAAATTGGATTATAGATGGCAGACAGTTGGTGTCGTAAACCACCGCCTCTGTTCAAAGATGGTCGCTCACAGTGGACATAGATGGCTTCTTTCACTCCTCTTTCAAACCATCTGTCCTCTCTGTCCAAAATGTGAATATTGGCATCCTTGAAAGACTGTCCTTTATCCTTAAGATGCAGATGGACTGCTGAGTCTTGTCCTGTGGAGGTGGCTCTTCTGTGTTGTGCCATGCGCTTGTGAAGTGGCTGTTTCGTCTCTCCAATGTAGAGGTCTGGGCATTGGAGAGACCAAACAGCCACTGGGACTCCCCACCATTTGACCTTAGAACTGAAGAAGCTTCTCGGATGAGAGGTGAAACGTCTTCAAGTAACTTAAAGAAGTCCAGACGCTTTTCTTTGCAAGCTCCTTTGACTACGATGACGTGGATTACTGAGAACCTTCAACTTTGGTTTTACTCAGAATTCTCTTGTTAATGTGTTGCTACCATAACTGGATACCCAGGGAGACTGCCAGTCTTCTAGCTTGCTTACTTGCCACAAGTGCACTGTGCCACCTACCAATAGAAAGGAAAAAATAATCTGCATATTTCCACGAGAGGAATCCCGCGCCTGGACCGTCGTTGTTCGCCGTCATGATTCAGCATCATGTGTGCTTTTTGTTGTAAGATTCAGATAATTATTTTTTTGTAAAGCTAGACATTTTAAATGAGAATAAGAAAGAAAAGTACTTCTTTGTGCCCCCCTTTCCCTGTTAATGCCCTACCTGGCCCCCCTGGCAAAACTTTGCTAGATCCACCCCTGCACAGTTAACAGCTGTCAGCTACTTAGAAAATGATCCTGGTGTTATTTGTCTCTCAGAAACAGTTCTTTACTTCACTTCAACTCATTCATGTCACCCAAAAGATAAACCTGTTTCTCCATCACCTGTTCAGCTCTGATGATTCAGTAAGGACATCTCCTGGTTTCATCTTCATGTTTCCCTCTCACCACATAACCAAACCGATATCATGACCAGCAGCTTTTACAGCTGTGGCTCCAGCAAACATCAGCTGATACTAGAAAGTAATATTAAATAAATTCTAACAACAGCTGATCAAGCTTAAACGTGCTGCTGTTGTTTAGTGCTGCTGGTTTCCTCTTTCTGGCGCAAAGTGAGCGATAAACAACAGAGAAAAGCCGATCAGCTGATCATTGATCAGTTTCATGATTGAAGTAGCAACAGGAGAGGGAGGGGGGGAGAATGAGAGGAGAAGAAGCAGCTATGCAGCAAAGATGCAGAATAACTCCAGCTTTGTGTCTTTTTCAGTGTAGCTGAAGTATAGGACAAACTGCGTTCCTTTTCACCTCAATACGAAACGCGTAATATTTTCTCTGACTATGAGACGATTCAGCTTTTTACGGGATGGTTAGCAACTCTAATAGTTAACCTTATGAACAAAATAAAGTTCAACATCAGTAACATCATAGCACCCACCCATCTGTATAGAAACTCCGTCATGCTAGCTAGTACCCAGTACAAAAAAGTCAGCATAACGAAAATAAACTCCACCCAAACTTGGTTTATATATGACCCAGATAGACTGCAGTTCATAACTTCTTACCTGAAGTTCAGTTCACCTGACACTCGGGCCGCCTCGGGTCTCTGCTCCTGCCTCCGGTTTCCCTTTCCCTCATCCACCTGCTGGCCTCCACCACTTGCTAATGTTATTGAAACTGTGGAAGTGTGGAATTTCACCACACGAAGTAATGGATAACGACCCTATCTAAATCCCAGTAACGATTAACGCGTTCCCTATTTTGGCATAATAACTAGTTACCGTACTCGTTACCACAATAGCGTAGTTACTGTAACACGTTACTTTATAACGCGTTAGACCCTACACTGTGCAGCAGTGCACGTCCCACATTGGATGGGATCCTGACCAAACATCAGTATGTATAGAGTTAGGAGTGCATGAGGGTTTGAATCTCCTCTTGCACAATGTGTTCAACCAGCCATTAGTAACCGCACTCATATCCTTGTGCTACTCTCTGTTGATAAGTGGGTGTACTTCACTTGGCCTTTATACATGTTGGGGTTTGTGGCAGAGCTGCAGGAGAGGGGAGGTGCAGTGAGCTCAAGCTGGCAGTGCCAGGAGGCAGGTGAGGCCACAGGTGGTGATCATCTACCTAACGAAGAGTCTCTTTATTGATAGTGAAGCTGGAGACTGGAGCGAGAAGAGTGTGTGCTGAGACCGGCTGTAAAGTCGGCGAATCGTGTGTTGAACCGAGAGACACTGCAATAAACACTCCCAAACGTGAACACAACAACAGTGTGTCAGGTCCATCTCTACAGGGTTTTTTCCCTGTTTTTATTTTCTGTTTTGTTTTTTTTCAACTAGCACTGTCTATGTATTATAGCTGAAACACTTTCATCTTAAGAAATATTAAGAAGCATATTCATCAGCACAGCCAGTATTCTGTTTTCATATGCTTCACATACCCCGCATCTTCTTACCAAGAAAGTGAGGTCATACAATATCTTTTTTTTTTTTTTGCCCTGTACTTAGTTGCTTCCTATCACATCAAGTATTCTATATGTGGTCAAAGTTACACACATTAGATTGGAATGAAGTAATACTCAGTGTTGGGCAAGCAATCAAACACTACCTCCACACACGGATGTACAATATATATTCAATATTAAACAAAATACATTGGAACCAAAATGAATAAATAAACGCTGGAATTGTCACAATATATTTTCTTCCACTTTTGACTCAGACGAGCTATTCCACCTCCAAAGATTACACCAAGCAAACACACAGCAGTAGATGCAAAGAGGAGAAAGAGACTGTACCAGTCTTTGAACCATTCTCTCCTCTGATATGTGATGTGTTATTTTTTGGCAATGTTAAAACTGTCTTAAAATTGAACTACAGAGGATGTATTTGCACGGCAAAAGTCTAGTATTCACCATTTGATTCAAGATCTGAGGAGTACTTTGCTAGGGGTGATGTTATTAAATTATTAAATGAATAAGCAATGTTTATTTTTAAAATGTCTGTTGATCTTTTCTTTTATTATTACAATTACTTCAAAATCATGCTTATGGAATTTGAAAAGAAAAACAGTTTATTGGTGGCATCTTAAAAACTGTTGCCTTTCACAGTAACACCAACTGTACTTCATCTCCTCTAAAAAGGAAAAGGGGCATGCTCAAAGTGTTCTGTGTTTCAGTAATTATATTTAGGGTTGTAATACTGTCCACGAAACATTTCTAATTGTAATTACATTGGTGAGAGTTTTGCTTGCTCTCACTAAACAAAGCCAGAGGTCAGAGTTAACTACTGATTAATAAGGTATTCAGACTATTCCTGGACATTGCAGCCTGGGTTGTGTCCCCTAGCACATGACTTTGAACATCAGCTGTCTGAAGATGATCTTTAACATCACTAGGCCACCCAGCTTCTTGTAGCAACAATGGGGATATCAAATCCCATTTAACACTGAAGATGTAATTTAATTTTATTCAGATTTAATTAAATATGCTTAAAATGATATTTTTCCTCAATTTCTGCCTTATCCATCAACTCTTTGTGTTTGCTGGCCCTCTTGGGTGATCCCACAGGGTTTCTTTTTCTTCTTTTTTTCTGTGACATTTCAGAGCAATTAAAAATTTGGCTTATCTCACAATTTTCAACTTACCACACCGCCACTGCTGTGACTACATCAAAAGGTTGAGTGCAGCCTTGAATAGTGTGAGTGTGAATACGAAGGTCTTGGAGTGAAA
Organism: Neolamprologus multifasciatus; assembly: GCF_963576455.1. Taxonomy (NCBI): domain Eukaryota; kingdom Metazoa; phylum Chordata; class Actinopteri; order Cichliformes; family Cichlidae; genus Neolamprologus; species Neolamprologus multifasciatus. The sequence goes on from NC_140444.1 coordinate 13,306,982, forward strand.
AGTGGAAAGGTTAAGCAATTAAGACTAAGCTGAAATCACTGGATATCATGAAAGAAGAATATGTTTCAGTGGAGCTTTGAATTGACTTCTCAGTTACTCTGAGCTTAAGAATTAAATTGTCTATGCTAACTTTTTTTTTTAAGGCTCTTGCAACCAAGAACAAAAAAAAACATGTGATTGTCTCATTAGGCACATTAACAGTCACATACATCCATATCCTTAAATGCAGTGCTTGAGAAAGCACTGAGTTTAACAAGTTGATTGCTATTGGAGAAAGGATGTACTGTAGAAAATAGGATGATGCCATAGATGGATGAATTTGGAAGTAACCTTTGGTGCTTGAAGATGTTGGAGCTGATTATCAAGGGCTTAATCTAATAGAAGAATATATTTAATGGATAGCTACCAACATACACGGTGCAAGGTAGGGCACCTTAAGCTAATGGAAGACAATCTCACACATGTATTTTGTAATATGTCAAGCCCCACTTTAATATTATTAAATTTAATGATTCATCACTTCACAGCAACATCCTAAGTTAGAATACACCAGCCAGCTGGGGCCTTTCTTAGTGGACCCTGCCTCTATACCCCATGACAGCAAGGAAAAACTCCAGCCCATCACTTCACCAACTGGAATCAATTTCCGAGATCACGCCAAAGACTCACTCTGGGTTTAAAATGTCCAAAAGTATTGCTTATTCATGAATCAAAACACTCTGTGCAGAACAATCCCCTCCTTTGTCATCCTGGAGTCTCTCCTGAGATTGAAGGATGGCGAAGCTGAGTCAGGAAGTAAGCTGTGACAGTGCTGAGGAGTAAAACAGTTTTAGCAAACACCTCTGTTGCTATCCAGCAGTAAGTAGAAATATGACTTATGTGAGTAGTTCAGTGCTGTCAGCACTGAGGAAGTGTAAAAAAAGCTCACCCATATGGTCAGTTTGAAAAAGCTGTGCTCAAAGCAAAATAAAATGGACTGTAAAGTCACCTTCGAAAGTACATCTAAAAGAAGTCAAGTGCATAATGTGAAAAGTACTGAGTGTGCGTGTATCTTGACATCTCTTGCTGTGTCAGGGGCCTCTGCTCTGATCCCTCTCCTCCTCCTTTGAGGGAGCGAGGGAAGGATCACTCCTTCTTCAAAGTCTCTCTTTCATCTCTACCCCATCACACCATCCTCTGGGGGAGGGGAAGCGGCACAAGCAGACAGGACTGGCTTTTTATACATCATTCTCCTCCCTCATCCCTCATTCCTCTTCTCATTCGCCTTTGCCTTGCATATTTCCAGGGGACTCTTAGCCCTCTTTGGCCTGAAAACTTTATTTGATTTGGGTTTTTGTTGTTTTCTCTCCACATTTGGTTTACAATTTACATTCACTTCACCCTCCTTCCCTCTTCCAGTGGCCTTCTTTACTTTATTTCATGTAATAAACATATATATAAATAGACTTTTAGCATTTTTTTTTTCAAATATGTATTGCTTTTCCTGCTTTGGGACTCAGCAACAGCAACTTTACCTGCAGCACCTGTTTTCCCCCAGTTTTCAATCAGAAACCTGCCATGTGTTGTATTCTGCATCTAGACATTAGCACATTCATGAATTCTCAGAAATGATTAAATTACCAATACTTTACTCCAGGAGGGAAACACACTGTTCTAAAATGGCACACTGTACAAAGTGTGGGTGGCAGGCTGTTCTCTAGTGTCTCCTCACTTCACAATTGAGCTGTATGCTTTCAGAGCTCTCCGAACCCCCAACACACCTTCTTTCCTCTCCCGCTTCCCTCACTCACCACCCCTGGGGACAGACTAAATTTACAGCCTTTGGTTCCCAGGAGTTTGTAAAATGCTGTTCCAACAGACTAACACAACCTCAGGGATGGTTTACACTCAACTCCGGGATTTACACTCTGCATGATCACTTAGCCACATTATGCCACACAGGCACAGACTCACACATACTCTATACACACATGGCTGTGTGATGGTGCCAGTCTCATTGCTCTCCAAAGGGATTTGACTGGGATTAGTGTGCAAAAGCCAGTATCCACTTGATAATGGTTATGCCTGTTTATGGTTTTAGTCTTCTCACTGTGTCTTTATTTGAGACAGTGTTCTTGTGCTTTTGTGTCCCTCCTTTTATTTTGGCCACTAGTCAAGGAGGGCACTTCGTTATCTGCAAGCTGCCTTTCATCCCGTGGAAAATCTCATTTAACTCTCTCTTTGACTGTCTGATCCAGTATATTGATGCTGTTTTCTCTAACTTAGACTAGGTAATTGTCCTTGGTACTCAATCCATTTTTGATTTACTCCTAGATTATCATAAATTATCTCCGCATTAAGCCACATCTATCCATACTTATCCTACTAACATTAGTTAGTGGGATTAATGCAATAACCTCTTATAATTTCTTTGATCTAATTAATCAGCATGTTATCAGTTGGGCATTTTTTGTCAGTTTACAGTTTCAGAGCGAGCGTTATTACTTTAAATATTTGCATCTTACTAGGATATCTTTGGTGATGCAAGTCATTATGGTTGTCTAGTTCTCTGGAACATCTTAAAAAAAATTTCAGTCCTGTTTCACTTCCAGAAAGATAGACAAGATTATCAACACAACTCCTCTTTCTATATTATTGTGAGAGGTAGGGTTGGAAGTTACTCCACCATATTGTGAAGATGATTATTTTAAAAAGGGATATGAAAAGACCAGACTCACTTACTGAGGCAACGTGACCAGTGATGTGAATATAATAGTTCAAGAGAGCGGTTGGATGTATGATGGCTCTCTGTACACAGTTACAAGAGCATTTGTGTGAAAGGTGGTTGAGGCTGGAGCTATTAAGCTTGGAGAAAAAAGGGAGCGTTATCACCATTCGGTTGTGTTTAACATTAATGCACTGCCATTTGTTCTTGGCTGCTAACACAATATATGAAGTATGAATGATTGTGAAAATGCAGTGACTATCTGCCTATGGCTATCTTCACCCTGTGATTTGTTGGTTTCCTCACATGCTTAGATTGGGGTAATGGTTATAGTCATATTATTAGATTCAAAAATCAGATGTAAAATATCCTACAACCAAGACGTCACCAAAATAAATGAAATGTGTGAGTAGCACTGTTGAATAAAGTTAATGAAAAGGTTCCTACTTGTTTGTCATAGAGTTATGACATATACAGACGTCAATACATGCATGCTCAATAGGAAGCTCTTTTTTTGGTGGGAGAAAGGTTTCATCACTCGTGCAAATGACTTCTTCAATCTCAGTTGACCTGGTAAACAATGACTGTTGTCTAACAGGGTAGTGGCCTATTCTTTCATGATAACGTGATAACAGGGAGGAACGCTGGTTTGGCCATTTTTGTGAAAAGGAAACAATCATCCCTGAACCAAGGTGGGGGTCTCAGAGTTCACCTTTCACCATTTTACAGTGCTGTGATTGCAGCCATTCTCCAACACTATGTGAACAGTACTCATGGCCACTGATCAACGGTCATCATAATTTGCATATTAACAATTATGAAACTGAGCTTGTGGCTCATTGTAAGGCACTCGTGCTAGTTTTAGTCATTATTTAATAATGTTGTTTATAAGACTGATGAAACCTGCTGTCTGCTGAGACTGCAGAAGTCCTGTGGACGAGTAATAAATGTTTCTCCCCCTGAAAACACTGATGAACACAATTAGCTTTCTGGGAAAAAGTCAAAACACTTTCATGAGCAAAAATAATGCTGCATGTGTTACCCAAAGAATTTCAAAGCCTGCAACTAGCTACGATTGAAATTGCTGTTTGAGATTGTGCTTAGTGCCACACACCCTATAAAACCTTATTCACCATTAGAGCACATTAAAAGAATTAACTAGTAATAACTAGTTTGAGTGCACTGTATGCTGGTTTTGATTGCTGATAGTAAATTGACAATTAAAACCTTGTGGGATTAAAAAAAAAAAATCATCAGTTTCCAAAAATAGAACATTTTGATTCATGTATTCCATCTTACTGACTTTTCACTGTGATCCAGAAAATGCCCCTGAGGTGTGAAGAATTATACCGTGGCTGCAGAAACAATACACTGTATCTCAATCTTTTATAGTGTAATTGACAGCTGACGTTGTGTGACATATGAAGTGTTGAGACGTAACCAAGCCAAATAACTGAATCTTATCGAACACTCTCATTGCTGTCAATGGAAAATTTAACCAGATATTGTGTATTCTAAACAATCTGTCACTTTAGAGATTCCAGATTTCTGCAGGACATCACTGAAAAGCAAATCTCATTCATTTCTTGGAGCATCTGACAATGGAGATAGACTGCCTTTCATAAAACCTGCCAATTTACCCTCACACCAGCACAAGTTATTTACATTTTCTGCTATGATGTCATGCCAAGGCACATAGTGTCTACCTCTTTCATCGTCTGGGATTGTGCTTTCTACAGGTACGCCAAAGCCAAGGGCCGTGCTTTAAATTCATTATCAGCTGTCTTAAAGATGAGAAGCCAATCTGTCTGAGAGGTGTCTGGGAGGCTCAGTAACGTCATAACAGAATAAGCTGTAGTGAAATGCCAATACACTCCCTGGAGTGTGATGCGTGTTGCATGTGTGTGTTTGTGAGTGTGTTGTGGATTTGTGTGTGTGTTGTGTGTGAACGTGAGACACAGACAGCAGTATGAGTAAGAGGGCAAGTGCATATTGTTTGACACTGCATGTGTGTTGTAAGATGGGTTTTTAATGCTAATGTTATGGCTTTTGCAGTGTGGAGAAAAGCAATATTTTGTCTGCCAATAACACTGAATAAAATAAAGTAGCTAAGCATCACATTATATCACTTGTACTTCCTGTCCTATCGCCAATATGCGTAACCCTGACTTGATCAAGGTGTATGCTTTGCCACATAAGCTCTTTTTTTGTAATGTTAATAGGCTTGCATCAACATGAAACAACACATTTGAGAAGACACTGGAACACCCTAAACATAAGCATTAGTCTTTACCATAGTCTTAAATGGCAGCCCTCAAACAACATGCATTCGCACAAGAAACAATTATTAACCAAGTGAATAATTAAGCTTCAGCCTTTGCAATTTGGACACTACAGATTTACGAAGTGAGCCAAATTAGCTTGAAGCTGCAAATCCCAAAAGATATGCCAACGGAAGTGGAAAGTTCTGTGTAAGAACTACTAATAATGTTTGAATTTATAAACAAAAGCATAGTTTATTTCAGTAATGACCAATGCAATCTACCAAAACTACAATTTAGTGGGTCATTATCAAGTAGACCCAATGAGGGGCAGCGTAATCTACTAACAAAAATAACACAGTGCAGGCGCAGACTTTTAGCATGTGTTCCTCACCAGAAACAGTATGGTAATTGAGATCAATGAGATGCAACCAAAGGAAAATAAATATGTTTTTGATAAAAGGACAAACGCATCTCTTAAGAATTAACAAGAATTGTGTGTGTTCTTGTAAATTTAGAGTGCATGATAAAAAAAAAAAAAGATGACAGTCGAGATGGAGTGAGGGATTATAAATCCATGTGTAAGAGCTTATTTGCAAAAGATAAACAGAAAACATTTTGTGCTGTCACATCCTTACTCATGTACGTAGTAATTAAGGATTTATTAAAGCAGTCTTAATCTAAAACACGTTGGATTTGAGTAACAGTTTTATGTTAACAGGCATTTTAATATGTACCAAGTCTATACTCTGCTGTCTGTAGTGAATGGGCAGTGTAATGACAGGAATAGTTAAGCTGATTTGCCAGGGTGATGGTAGCACTCTGAAAAACCTTTCAAATGTCACATTACCAGTCAAACGTTTGGACACACTTTCTCATTTAAAGGTTTTTTTTTCCGATTGTTTTTCTACTTTCTACATTGTAAATACATACTAAATAAATACATGACACAAGATATACGTAATTATGTAGCAAAAAAGAAATTAATAAATAGCTCTAATTATGTTTTATAATGTTGATTCCTGAAAGTAGCCACCCTTTGCTTTGTTGACAGCGCTGCAAATACTTGGCCTTCTCTTAATTAGCTCAATGGTGTAGTCACCTGAAATGGTTTTCACTTCACAGGTGTGCCATGTCATTTCTAGAATTTCTTGGCTGGGGTTGGAACTATCAATTGTGTTTTTCAGAAGTCAGGCTGGTACACAGCTATTTGACAACTGTTAGAATTCATATTATGGCAAGAACCAATCAGCTAAGTAAAGCGAAACAACAGTCCATCATTACTTTAAGAACTGAAGGTCAGTCAGTCCGGAAAATTGCTTTATATGTGTCCCCAAGTGCAGTCATAAAAACCATCAAGCACTACGACAAAACTGGCTCACATGAGGACCGCCCCACAAAAGGAAGACCAAAAGTCATCTCTGCTCCTGAGGACAAATTCAGCCAAGTTGCCAGCTTCAGAAATCACAAGTTAACAGCAACTCAGATTAGAGCCTAGATAAATGCCAGACAGAGTTCAAGTAGCAGAAACATCTCTACATCAACTGTTCAGAGGAGACTTGGGAAATCAGACCTTTATGGTCAAATAGCTGCTAAGAAACCACTACTAAGGAAATGCAACAAGCAAAAGAGATCTGTTTGGGCCAAGAAACACAAGGAATGGAGATTAGACCAGGAAATCTGTGCTTTGATCTGATGAGTCCAAATATGAGATCTTTGGTTCCACCTGCCGTGTATTTGTGCAACGCAGAAAAGGTGGTCTCTACATGCATGGTTCCCACCGTGAAGCATGGAGGAGGAGGTGCGATGGTGTGAGGGTGCTTTGCTGGTGACACTGTTGGGGATTCAAAATTGAAGGCACACTGAACCAGCATGGTTACCACAGCATCCTGCCATCCCATCCGGTTTGGGTTTAGTTGAAACATAATTTATTTTTCAACAGGACAATGACCCCAAACACACCCCCAGGCTGTGTAAGGGTTATTTGAGTTACTATTGGGATGCTGCCCCAGATTGTCTGGCCTCCACAGTTACCTGACCTAAACCCAATCCAGATGTTTTGGGATGAGATGGACCGCAGTGTGAGGGCAGGGTGAAGGCAAAGGGGCCGACAAGTGTTCAGCATCTCTGGTAACTCCTTTAAGACTGTTGGAAAACCATTTCAGCAGTAATCAAACCCAAGGGTGGCCGTTTTGGTGAATCTAAAATATAAAACATGTTTTGAGTTATTTAAGGCCATACTTCAGTCCAAACTCTGTGCACAGTATGGCCTGGAAGTCCAAGGTCAAAATGGACAAACTGGTGATGGCTAACCAACCGGACATAGTAGTGGTGGACAACTAGAGGAAGATGGCCGTAGTGATAGATGTAGCGATACCGAAGACAAAAACATCAGGAAGAAGGAACACGAGAAGCTGGAGAAGTACCAAGGGCTCAAAGAAGAGCTCGAGAAGATGTGGAAGATAAAGGCATGAGTGGTCCCAGTAGTAATCAGAGCGCTAGGTGCAGTGATCAGTAGTAAGAGCAGTAGATCCCAGGAACAGCATCTGAGATCTCTGTCCAGAAGAGCTCGATGACATCTTACCCCTGACCTCAGGGGTAAGATATCATCACCCCCACCCAAGACTGTGTACCAACCCTAAATACAACTGAAGGTGTGTTGAGTGCGAGAGCAGCTGGTAATGGAGATCATGGTGAAGCTGGGATATTTAAATCTGTTTAAGACTAGAACTTCCAAAGGGGTGGTCATGCCCACTTTTCTCCTTAAAATCAAGCTGATGATCAATAAGAAATGTATCTATTTTTCTATGTTGTTTTGTCCTTACAGAATTACCTCTGACTAACTTGAGGGATGTTATGTACATTGTAACCATCAACTTTGCAAAGTTTCAAAATACATTGCCATTTCTTTTCCTCATTGAATCATTTTTATCGAGTTCAGTATCTCAGATTCTTGCTTGCTATCACAGTTTAGGTTACCTTTTCTCCCATATTTTAACCATCCCTCAGCATGCAATCACTCATTAGTCTTTCAGGAGGGTAAAAAAGGAGAAGAGCATGAGAGAGACAGCAGGCAAAATGACAACTGGCTGACAAAATGACATTTACACGCGACAAAGGGAGGGAAGAAAGATTGAGACAACTAAAGAAAGACAGGCATGGTGTAATAAGAGACTGACAGGGCATGGAGAGAAAAGAAAAAAATCAACTGAAACAATGAAGGGTAGAGAGAAAGAGGGAGAAAGATAAAGAAACAGAGGCAGAGCCCTGTCACCTAAGTAGTGCTTTTATTTTGCTGTGTGAGCAGTGATACAAACAGCATTATGGCACAGTTACAACACCCTGACAACAGCCTTTCACAGCATGATAGCCAAGTGTCTTTTTCATACTGTGAGTGCATGTGTTTCAAGAAATTTGTGTGTGCACACATCGTATTCAGTCTTCTAGTTTCCCCATGGCTACTCAATGGATAGGCAGCACAGTGCTTCACACAGATTTGCATTTGTATGTGTGGAAAATTCTAGAGCAAAATAATCAGCTGCCTCCCCACATACAATATGTCTCATCTCAGAGATGAATTCCAACTCCATGATCACAGACTGCGGCTGACAGTCCTTGTTCTGCTAAGAAGGTTCGGTGAGCTTGGTGCAGTGATACATGAACCAGCGCTTTACCTGCTGCAGTTTTTGGAGTGGGATTAGAGATTCTGTAATGAAGTAGAAAAAAAGGCATCAAGAACAGCCACAACAGTAACCTGACCACCTTGCTGTGAGGGAATCACAGTGAGGGAAAAGCCAAGCCAGCCTAGCTGACTACCATTACTTGGGCTTTTGAAAAGAAGAGCAAAAGGATCTTCCACAGGTAAAACTACTGCCAATGATTTCACAGTCTTGGAAAAGAAAGGACATGGTAGATGAGTTGGCAAAGATAATTTGGCAGACAGTAATTTATGTTTGCATTTGGGCAAGGAAAGTATATATGTGGAAACCACTGTCAATAGCATGAATAATGCATACCTGCCAGTATGCTTTACTCATTATTCCCAAGAAACTCACAGAATGTGTGTGATCCTCAAATTTTGTTTTGAACAACTGAAAATTTTTGAATTTAATGTTATTCTGAGAGGTGAAATGTACTGCAACATAATAAAACACCAGCAAATCAAAAAAATGTTGCAAAAGTAAATGAAACACAATGGAAGTTTAATAAAATACAACAAAAACAGGAAGAAAAACCGCAACTAAACCTCACACACACATGCACATACATACAAAAACCTGTCAATAACATGACAGAACAGCTGCGGAAGTAACAAGCTAACATATATCTACAGTATTATGTGAGCCATGATATTAAAACACACAATACCACATATCTTTTTTCCATAATTTCTATCACTTCCACATTCAACTTTCTTTGTTGTTTGTGTGCTTTTGCAGAGCTTTGCAGTGCTTTTTTCATTTTGCTGGTGTTTTCTTACGTTGCGTGTGTTTGAACTCTCAATGCCACCATGAATTGAGGAATATTTAATGTGAATATTTACACATGTTAATAGCTGACCAGCTACAAAGTAATCTCACAATGAACATGCTTATGCTGCCTCAAGGTAAGATTTGCCCAGTGACAATTCAATTCCTGTTAGAGGGCTTTGTTTGTTCTTTGTAAGGCTGACAACGGTTTCTGTACTGACATGTAAAAAGTTTCAAATGTTGCGACAAAACAAGAAAATTTGGTACATTTAAAATAAAAATAAAAAAATAAAAAATTCAAAAACTTTAGGGAATGTAATTGTTTTCTAACCCTAAGTGGTAGGTATTTCTTCATTGGGATGTTGAGGGATTTGCAAGTTGCTTCTTAAAATGAAATTAAAGTCACAAAGAATATATTTTTTTGGTTGAGACCAAATGTGTTCAGTACTCATTTTTTAAATGTTTTGTTTGTTTGTTTGTTTTCTTGTTTTTGTTTTTGTTTTTTTGTTTTTTTGGGGGGGGGTGGGGGGGTTTGGGTTCATGCCTTTCTTTCTTTCTTTCTTTCTTTCTTTTTTCTTTTTTCTTTTTTTTTTTTACAAAAATGTAAAGCTGCATTGTATTATTCATATCTTTATTTTGTACCTTTGAGAATTTCAAACTATGCAGGAATGCATCAGTGCAGGAATGTCATCAGTGCCCTCAGAATAAACTATAAAATACTTTGCGTTGATAGACTAATTCAGTATCGCTTGATCCCTTTTGTCAAAGGTTGAAATGGAAAGAATTTATAATTAAATATCTGGTCCACACATCAAGTGTAAAATTGTTATGAGACAATATTCAGAAAATGTATTATATATATGGATGAAGGTTATTTTCCAGCCATACATAGATAACATGGTCATGGACTTTTATGAAGGCCACAGCTGTATTTATACTGAGGTCAGTTTTTGACCTATTCCACTTCCCTCTCATTATGTTATGATACTTATTTTAACTTTGTATACACAGGGGGCAGAAGTCAGTGTTATTTCCAGAAGAGCACCACTAATGCTGGAAGTCATTCAATGTCATACCTGAGGACATATAAGAAGGTTGGATGACTGCATATATTCACTTTCAGTAGATACTTCCAGTTGGCTAAGAGAGGCATTGTTTTGGTGTTTTTCATTGTACCTTTGATATGTGAAGGAAAAAACAAATATTCTCCACTTTCCCTTATCAGTTACCACTGTGGCAGCATATTCAACTCTGAAGAACAATTCCTTGTTCTAGATTTTATATTTATCTTTTTCAAGTAATACAAAAGCCCCACTGCACTAAGCAATTACTATAATAATGAGGAGCTGTTTACAAATGTCGATTTCACTCTACTGTTAAGGAATTTCAAGGTTACAGTTTTATATCGGACTTATTCCTTCTTCAAAACTCCCAAGGTTAGAAAATGTTTTTTCTGGTGAATGTATTACCTTGAATGTCAATGAGCCTCTGTGGAAATCAGGTTGGAAAATCTGAGAATCCTGCAGATTAATGTAGGTATCGATAACACACACTCAAACTGAATAAATCGAGTCAACTTGCACACATTGTACTTGCTCCTGTATCCAATACTTTGGCTAATGCAGGGTATGAGACGAAGAAGGGAAATGTACACTTTGCTCTCTTTCAACCTAAGGTGGAGAGGACACACTCATTTACCTCCCGCCCCCCTCCACCACCACCGACACACACCCCTCTTCCGGCTTAGCTTTCGCACACAAACACACTAACAGGGGGGCAGCCACACTCAGGCCTAAAAATGGAGCGAGTGAGAGTATAGAGAGACCCTGTAATGTCAGGTTTCTTTGCTGAGAAGATGAAAGAAGGAAGATCAAACAGGCGGTGGTATGTGATACAGGAAATGTCACCCCGTCACCACCCCACCCCAAAATACCCACCCACCCACACACACACAGCACAGACAGACATATGAGCCCCCAGAGGAAGGGATGATGATCATGGAACATGTGTGGGTCAATTTCAGTGTAAATATGTGCAAGCTATATCCATGTTGTCTATGTACTAATTAATCACCAGAAGCTCAGAGCACCTACATAGCACAGCAGTCTGTGTAATGTATATAATATATATATATGGTTCCAGTCTGCACTGGGAAACAAGGCCACAACAAGCTTAAAGTTAGTTTTTTAATTACACAGTCACAACACCATACCACAGTAAAGATGAACTACTGCAACCTCTGGAAAAGCAGTCGGTAACTATAACCGACTGTAATGTATATAATTGCTATGTTTTTAGAGCTAAGAAAAATGATGTTATTGCACTGTGCCACACTCTGTTTTTCTGATCATGGATGGAAGTCAAAACTAATGTAGCTGAAGGCAAACTTTGCTCTAACTGCCATCTAGGCAGTCGCTATTTGAGTGATCTCTAGGATGTCTGCACTTTCTGGCTTCTCTTTCTGGCTGCTCAGGTAGGAGGATGTAGTAAGAGCACACTGATTGCAGTTGGTTTGAAAACAAAAATCGAGGCCATTAAAGTGTTTATTCCCATTGTTGATTTTATTTAATAATTCATTTAACAGCATTAATATTTCAATATATAAGATTACTTATTTCATATCCTTTTACTTTACAAAGCGGCCTCTGTGTGCTTTGTGGACCAACCACAGGTGTAACTTTGTTATAGGCCCTGAGGTAACAGAAACGCCATCTCCCTCTTTTCTCCCTCTCTCTCTCTTTCTCCTTCACACACACACACACACACACACACACACACACACACACACACACACACACACACACACACACACACACACACACACACACACAAATCATATCAGTAGCATCATTCCAGGTTTTGATCAGCACCATGGGTAATGTGGATGTTAACTGGGCTAGCAATCCAAATAATTTAATGTTCCTAGTAGCAACTCTCATATCCATAGCAGGAACAAAAATAACATATGCTTTTCATCTGATTTAAATAATGATGCAATTTGTCCAAATTTGTCAGTCATAAACTTTAGAAAATTACATTTTAATTATTTGTTTAATTAAAAAAAAATTGAGGAAGATTTGTAGGAAACTCCTACAAGTATTTGTAAGGAGTCCAGATGGAAATATAGCTTTCCACTCGTGCCTCTCCTAGCCTTCTTTTTTTCCCTCCAGTCTGAAAAGAATGTTATTAAATCATATCTAAAGTAGTTATGGTACTGTTGTAAATAAGGTCTGTGTGCATTCCTGATGTCTGTTGTTTCAACAGCTACAAAATAGCCACTTTTTTAATAAATGTAACACACGTGTCCCGATTAGCAAATGTCACCTGCCATTCCTGCTGTTAAAGTCTTCCCCAAAGGCTTTGTTAAGTGAATGTCACCCACCTACTTTAATTGATGAGTGAATCACATCTAACCTGCCTGATTTGTTTGGTAAATGTCTGGGATCTAGAGATGCCTATCACCATGCAGCCCCAACTGTGTCACCACCAAATCACACACCGGAGACCATGATGAGACATTTGAGGCTCAATAATCTTCTGCACATCAGTATGTGGAAAAAGTCAACTATTATACTAACAAAATGACAGTCAAAGGAGCTTGCAAAGAAAAGCGTCTGGACTTCTTTAAGTTACTTGAAGACGTTTCACCTCTCATCCGAGAGGCTTCTTCAGTTCTAAGGTCAAATGGTGGAGAGTCCCAGATATAAACCTGGTGGGAGTGTCCCCCCACAGAGGGACAAAAGGACCCCCTGATGATCCTCTAATCGCCTGAGCCAAGGTGTGGAACTGGGTGTGGGTCCCAATCAGCCAGAGTTTCGGGTGAGTTCATTGTGAAACCTGGCTCCACCTTATCATGCGAATTCCTGAGGTCAGATGGCCCAGGGTGTGAGTGGGCGTTAAGGCGTCTGGGAAGGGATCTCAAAACTGGATTATAGATGGCAGAGAGTTGGTGTCGTAAACCACCGCCTCTGTTTTCTTTGCAAGCTCCTTTGACTACGATGACCTGGATGACTGAGAACCTTCACAGACAACAAAATGACACATCACTCAACAGAATTCAGGCACTTTCTCAAGGTCCCGTGCACACAAATTCTCAAACACACACTAACTGGTTAATATATCTTCTACTCTCTGTGTGTGCCTATTGGGTTGTGTATGTGTACAAGCTGGTTTGGTCTGACAGGTCTCTATTTAAAGGGTCAAACAAACCCATTCAGCATATTCAATTTGCTTTCCCCGCTGAAAGAGGGCAGAGTGAGAAAGAGATGAAGAGAGACAGAGAGAAAGAGAGAGGGAGAGAGAGATGGCAAGCTAGTGCTTCCGACTTCTTTTACCTGAAAAGGATGTGATGTTATTAGCAATTAGACGATCGGTTCTGATATATTAAGAGAAATTACTTTTTTTGATTAAATTACCATGAGCTCTGTAGAACCGAGGGCCTCGATCCCAATATTGAACAAGGTGAATATAACTTTGTGTGCCATTGTGTAAACAAAAAACGACAAGCTGTTTAAATTTTTTAGCTAAAAATAGACCCCGTTTCAGCCATGCAGAGCCATGTCACTATAATGGTACTGAGAACGACATATTGAGATACACAAATAAAATTCCATTCAGCTCCACAGCATTGGATCAGAAGCAGGAAATTTAAGGGCATATGAAAACCTGAACAAATATAACCAAGTCTACCTACCATTAGAGTTACAGTAACCAGCTTGTAAGGAAGTAAAACATGGATGTAAATTGTCTGAAAGCACAAGAGTGAAACGTTACTAATGTGAAACTCGACCATACCCTTTCTGAGACTGATGCTGATCCGTGTCATTTGAAAGTAGAGTCAGCAAAGTATGACAAATGAGGGTACAATGGCAGTGGAGGAACTGTGGTTTGAAAAGGTCGCTCCATCTCCCCTACCTCAAGTACAGGACTCCTCTGTTCGTCTCCTGCTTGTGAATTCTTTATCATCTGTCTTTTGAATACCAAAGCTCATGATGTCTTCTGTAACTGCAACGCCCACGGCTTACTGTGTCACTCACTCTGAATTAACCTCAGGATCTTTATGCAAAATGATGCAAAGAAATTCACATTAAGGCAGTTAACTAACTCATTTGTTCGGATCATGCCATGCTTGTGTTGACCTTTTATTCTTGGTCTGTGTTGCGTTACCTTGAGTGGAGCAAATAAAAAAAATGAAATTAATCTAATATCAGCAATGTGCTTGCGTGCCATAGAGTTGCACAAGACCATAACCCATTTTCCACAAGTAACATACAAATGGTTTGTGTGTCCATCATTATTTCACAACCTCTTTGTGTAGTTACAGTATATGTCGAGAGCTAAGAGATGCAGGTGTTTCTTAAATCTAATTGCTTTATGCTCACCAGCACTGGAACATACTCGTACACACACACACACACACACACACACACACACACACACACACACACACACACACACACACACACACACACACAGAACCCTATTCCCTTATTACAAGAGTATAAAGTGTCAACTGCTTCTGCTCTACATGACTAATGAGTTGAAGAGCTGGGCATAGTGTAGTTATTTTGTGTGTGTGTGTGTGTGTGTGTGTGTCCCACTGAGCTTAGCTGCAACCCATAAAGTGAATGTCAGATAGTGTAGTGTGTGGGGTTATCAGTTTTCCATTTGCCTTGCAGAAAGTTTGTTAACACTGCTGAAGCATTAACAAAGCCGCTTAAAGGATTTGTAAAATCTTACACTATCCACAAAAGGTAACTATGAGACAGATGATTGATGGTAATAAAAAGGCAACTTGAATATTCCACATCTTAATTTACTGAGCTGAGAAAGGGCAATATTGGCCACCTTTAATACTGCTTATCACGGCAGGAAAGGCATTAAACGTTGAACATTACTCAATTATATGTAGGCTAGAAAAGCTAGTTTTAGAGTCTGGGTCACTGTCATGATTCACTCGGATACTTGAATTCTAAGAAATGCTCAGCAGTATACATTTGCCTTTTAATATCATCAGTTACATCTTTGCTTTCTCTGTTGAGACATGCTGAAAAGTCTACAGTGGAAAAATCTTGATCATTTTGGTGTACCTTAATAGTGGCTCCGTGGTTTACACATTCACCTAATAAGCAAGTGTGCAACTGGGACTGAATCAGGGGAAAATACAAGTTCCTAACTTTTTCTATAGCACTTTTTTAAATAGACTGTTCAAATTCAGCCAAATGTTGAAAAACTGATCGAACAGTAGTTCACAGTGTAAATAAATAATGACCCAACGCATACTCCAAAATCAACCCAAGAGTTTCTCAGGGCAAAAAAATGGGATATCCTTCAATAACCACGTCAGTCATCTGATCTCAATCAATAGCCTATTATTTTCAGTTATTAAATAATAAGCTGAATGCAAAAATATTCACAAACTGGTGACAGTTGAAGGCCTGGCAGAGCATCTCAGGGAGGAAACACACTGCAATAAGAGTGTAGCCATCACTAGCATTTGGTGATGTCTATGGGTTGTAGACTTTAAAAAATGATAATCTGATTTTTTTTTTAAATCCTTATATTTAAAATTGTGTTAATTTCTTTTTCCATTTATTTTAGCTCGTGAAAGAAAGGGGACTATGTACAACCACCCCAAATTAAAGCTGCAAGTCTGCACTTCAATCAAAACCACTCTGTTTGATTTAAAATTCACCATGTTGGCATACAGAGGCAAAATAATAAAATCTGTGTATTTGCACAAACACTTATGGCCAAAAGCTTAAGGAAAAACTCACCTATAATTTTTTTTTAGCAGATACTTAAGACAAGCCACTGATTCAGATGACCTGGGCTCTTGTCCAATCAAAGTTTTGGTGCTACAACCTCAAAACAGTGGTGACCTTTGGATTTAAAATAAGTGTGTAACAGTTAAAATCCTTGATTAGGTAATCAGAGAGGAACAAGGAAAGGAAGAGGGGAATAAGTCCTCAGCAGGTCTGCTACATACACAGGGTCCACATTGTTAAACACCCTGGCCATTGTGTCTGTGGCGCATTACAGAGATGCATTTGATTCTGTCTTGTATTTTAAATTAATTTTTATAATCTCTATACTATCTCTGTAGAAAATTCATATTTGTCCCCTTTATCTCTTTGGAAGAGCCCCATGTGAGGAGGCTAGATTTGAGAACAGAACTGTAGTACCATTACGTCAGAGCTGGCACCAACATTTACCATCATTTGACATTGAGAAAATAGCGAGGGGGAAAGAAGAGGTTGGAATAAAATGAAAGAGTTTATAGCTGAGTTTTATTAATTGTTGAGCCTGGTGCCTAAAAGGATTGCAGCGGTTGAAAAAAGGAGAGTAAAGTGATGGTGTGATGAGGTAGATTTATGCCAATGTAAACAGGCAGGCTTGGCCCAGTGGCAAGGACTTCTGGTAAGGATGAAGAAGCGGTGGGTGGGGATTGGGTGGGGGCAGGGAAAGGACAGAGCAAGAGGCAGAATAGAGTAAGAGCAGGGAATAAATGAAGGGAAGCTGTAGGGGAAAAAAGAGCATGTACAGAGATGTAAGGGTGACAAAGGAAGAGGAAAGGCTGACATTGAAAGGATGAAGAAATCAATGAAAGGAAACAAACAATAAGACAGTGAAAATAAGGGAGGATGACTGAGAGGACGTTGTTAAATAAGCACAGGGGAGGAGAAAGTAAAGGGATGAACAAGAGCAATGGAGGAATATG
This sequence comes from Neolamprologus multifasciatus, assembly GCF_963576455.1. Taxonomy (NCBI): domain Eukaryota; kingdom Metazoa; phylum Chordata; class Actinopteri; order Cichliformes; family Cichlidae; genus Neolamprologus; species Neolamprologus multifasciatus. Next base: position 13,324,136 of record NC_140444.1, read on the forward strand.
AGAAGTCAATGGAAGAGGAATAAAGGTCCTGACTCTTCTATATCTGCATGTTAGATAAAACTGTAATGGGAAGAGTGATAAAATAAGTCTATATGAAACGACAGGGGGGAGAGATTAAAGAAAGGAGTGGAAGAATAAGTAATAAAGTGTCGCCTGTCAAAGATAACGAGGAGTAAAATAAGGTTGCAGAAAGGAAGGAAAATGGCAGGTGTTGTGGAATGAAGTGAAAGCACCCCTTGAAATGAAATGAAAAAGTATGAGAAGGAAGAAGTTACGGAAGAAGAAATAGTGGCGACAGAGGAAGAAGAATTAAAGCAGGAGGAGGTCTCATCAGTATCTAAAATAATGAATAAAACAAAGGAGATAAAGACAGGAGGCACTGAACACGGGACAACCACAAAATATAGGGGTTAACAGTAATCTACTGCTAACAGTACGAAAACGGGCATCATCTCCTCAGGTACTAAATCCCAGTCTAGTAGAAAAGGGGATTATCATGATCATCATTAATAAGCAAAATGCCAGCAACCCTAAGCCTTTCTCTATCTAATAAATCCTCCCTGATCCACAGAGGAGCATAATTAATACAGACAGCAGGGGGTAGGAGGTTAGCACCAACAGAGCACGAGTTAATAAGAAGGTAGTGAAGGAGGTATCAAAACCTCCAAGTTTGGATACCTCCAGTAAAAGTTCATAAAGCACAGAGTAAAGAGTTTGTGCCAGTGGGAGATCATTAATATGCATACTGCTGCTTAGAAAAAAGTACACCTGGATTGACTGGAAAGTTGAAAATTCAATTTTTTTTAAATTTTATGTATTCATTTATTTATTTATTTTTTAATTTTGGTTTTCTGTGGGAGAAGTGTCTCATTTGCCGTGAGGTCCACAGAAGCAGCGTCTTGTCTCCTGCACAGCTGACTGGGATGAGCCTGAGCATGGATAAGGGCCATCTCAAAATGTTAATTGCACAAAACCAGAGTAGTGAAAACTAATAGCACAGCTTGCAAATTATTCCTGTTGGCAACATCGAGGGAAGAGTAATTGTATTTTGTTTATGCATGTGCATATGTTCAAGTTCAACTTGTGTATGCCCAAGTGCATAAGAAATTAAAAAAAAGAAAAAGCAGTAATTTGTGTTAACTGGCGTTTGAGCCCATTTTGGGTGGTTTTGCATCTTTTTCAGCCTTTTAATTACAACAAATGGAGGAAAATTGTCACCAACCAGTTATGAAGCATATTCAATATTTTTAAAAAAAATACATTTCAAGAAAACTCTTGTATTAGTATCTATTGGTTAAATCTGTGGTCCTATGGATGCACACCTGAAGTGAAAATTCTCAGAGTGCAATAAAGACTTGATGAGCACTACACATTAAGACTCAAAGTCCTTGTCAAAGCCCTTTACTCCATGCTCCCTAGAGAGAGATTAAAAAGGACTAAAATAAATCTGATAAAGAGGGAAAAAAATGTTCCCAGCAGTGTAGACCTTGACATACTCTTTAATAAGGATGGCTATGCTCTTTGACTGAAATCTTTACTCGAGTAAGTAAGATAAAAATGCATCTCAGGGCAAGGGTCAAGGTGAACATCTTTATCAGAGCTCAATGGAAAGGAAGATGAAATACCTGAAGGTACTCTCTGCAGCTAATAGCTTGTGGTAATGTGGATGCATAATAAGGGTCACTTTTGCATTGATGTGTTTTTTTACAAACTTGCACATTTTTACATTCAAGGGTTTTACTGAACTCATTTAACAAAATGACTATCCTATACTTTTACAATTCGTGTATTTCAGTAGGTGCATGACCCACATCCCTCTGCACTCTGTCAGTAAATGACTAAGAATACCTAGCTTTAGCAATATAAACTCATTAGCTGTATGTTGTTTTTGGTGGTACAGATAATTATTTAAGTATGAACTCTTTGTTAGGATGGTGCTGAGTGTCTGTTTCTGGATTTGGCTCCAGCACGACTTCTTGTTTGTCCACACAAACAGTTTAAATGAAAAAGAAAAAAAGGCTAAAAAAGTTCTTCAGTCAATCACACACATATTCAGAAATCCATGTTGTGATATTTTAAAGCATTGAGTACACATTTAGCATTAGGTTTGACATAGAGGGTCACCGGACTGTTGCCGGGAGTTTCTAAGACAGAGGGTTGTAAGAGAATGGTTGTAGTCTAATGGTGTTTATTTCACATACTGAGGGACATCTGCTGAAAAATGTTTTTAAGTTAAGTTCAAAGGGTTTTTTTTTTTTTCCCCCTTCCTGATTTTTTATTGCATATTTGTCACACTTACATGTTTCAGATCATTGAATAAATTTTGATATTGGGAAAAGGTAACCCAAGTACATACAAAGTGATTTTTCTTCTAAATGATAATTTCATTGATTAAGGTTTTAAAAAAAAGTTATCCAAGCATACCTGTCCCTGTGTGAAAAAGTAATTGCCCCCTCAGCTAAATCATGAATTAAAACATGAATTACCGTAATTAACCACAATCTTTGGAAAGCTGTGTTCATTTTCACCAGCCTCATCCAGGCCTGATTACTGTCACCTAATTACTGTCACCTAATTAGAGCCCTGTGTGGCAAAGTGAAGTGGGCTCAAATCTCTCATGAAGTAACACATGATGAAACTGGTAAGGATGTTGTAAAAGTGGCCGTGAAACTTTGTGAGACTGCAGATTTAGAGGGATGCTGTCAGTAATGTAGTATGTTCTATAGAATGATCCCTAATCACAATGGGGAGGGGTTCTGTGCCACAGGCTGTTGGTGGTGACCATGTAAATGGTGCGTTTTGGCATGATGTGACATCACATTCAAAGCCTTGCTGGAGAGTGTTTATCTGTGAAAAGCAGTGTGTAAACTAAACGCCACTTTCAGAATTATATTGGAGCATAAATGTGCTACAACTATGCTATAAGAGCACCATTCTCACTGTAGGCAGTGACACATTTAAGTGATGGCACTGAAAGCAACTAACAGTAAGGAGTTTATAAAGGCCAAACTCTCTCTAGTTTATCTTCAAGTGGGCCTGGAAACAGATTAAAGCTTCGACCTTTGTAGTTTATCTTCATGCATGTTTTCTTAAGTGCTGTGGTTACTGCAGTCCCCCAAACTGACACTCCTACTAAAATACTGCTAAATGCATTTCTTTTTTTCTTTTTTTTTTGTATGTGTGTGTTCTAATCCAAATCTGGCAAATGGCACATGAAAAGCTGGTTCTAAACAGCAATGTGGGAACAAAACGGGACATCGTGTACTGGGTTGAAAGAAAACAGATTTCTTTATAAATGATACCCGTAGGAAAAGATTTTAAAAGTGCTAAATAGTAAAACTAAAAAGTATTACAAAAGACGGTATGTCATGACAGCATTTTTGCCAAATTTATATCTTTTTTTTCAGATAAAGGGAGAATTAAAACTCCACCAGGATTTTTTTTTTAAACTAAAGTATATCACAAGGAAAAAGGAAGGTCAGTGGAAACTCGTGAGACTGAAAATTGGTTGTAATTTAAACTGGTGGGCAAGATAGAGGTCCCCAAACATGCATATATCTTGTAACTATTTTAAACAGCCAGCCACAGTACTCTATCCTTTTTCTCCCAAGAAGCCACTCTTGGGTCACACAAGACTATTTGCTTCTTTATCACAGGCAGTAGTCTTAATGTTTCATCACAATACCCCAGACGCTATTTCAAATATACCTGTGCCCACTTACGCACATGCACACACACATTCACCTCTGCTAGCCCACAAGGCTCACTGAGAGCCTTGATTAAAATTTCCCCAATGTTCTGCTTCAGTTGGTGGCATGCTGAATGATGTGTGTCCCCACACAGATGGAGCTCCCTCCATCCACGCATCCACACAAACACACACACACACACACACACACAGAGACACACCTAACATTTTGTAGTGTCTCAAATTCTTCATCTGCATGTGAAAATGGGAAAACACCTTTAATAAAAATGCCTTCCCACTTGCCCAGTCAACTGTAGAGAGCCTATGGAAATCACCTTTTTTACTTCACAAGCCAGCTGAACAGATGAAAGAAAGGTGACTTTTGTCTTCTGTGTGTATGGATGAGTTCAGGGAAGCATTAAGGTAGGCTAGAAAGGCAAGGCCATATAGAATGTTCCTTCTGACAGAAATACTTGAAATAAAACTCAACAGAATGCACGTTAAAAAAAACTGCTTTACATGAATGCAGTGGAAACATATGACTGCGACATATCTTAATATTCCAGAGTCAAACCTCACTATGTATGGGATAAAGTAAACATCAGTGGGTGCACCACATAGTTGGCCTTATGACTTACATACACTGCAGATAATAAACCATGTCCTTTGATATTCAGATCCTAATTCAACATTAATTCCATTGCAGATTAATTCAATTAAAATTTCACATTAACCTTACTCAGACATACAAAAGAGGCTGTGCATATCAACACGAAGAGGGAAAATGTGCATTGGAGTTATATATTTATACTTATTAAACGCTAAATAAATAGTCTAAGGAGCCTGGAAAGATAAATATAAATATATAGATTTTTTTTTTTTTGTCTGGTAAAGGATAAAAGTGAATATATAGATAAGTGATCAATTTAATGAAACCCTCAGCTCTGTTATGCTACATGTGGCAGTTTACAGTCATGATTTGGGTCAGGTTTGCCCCTTAGAGGGAAGGGTCACTGCCAACCCATCCAAAGTAGCTCTGAGTGATCACTTTTGTTCAATGATGAAACACTTCTACACCATAGTGCTCCCATCTATAGGGCACTAGGGGTCACTGAATGGTTTGATGAGTCTGTAAATTATGTGAACAATGCTATGCTCTTCACAGTCACCACATCTCCACCCATCTGAACACCCATGGAGACTTTGGACCATTGTGTTTGACAGAACACTTCAACACCATCATCAAAACACAAAATAAGGCAATATTATTTGAAAGACTTTTCATTCCTCCGTTAAAGTTCAAGAGTATCACAAGATATGAAACACAAATAAACTAGAGTGAGTCAGGCTGATCGAGATAACAGATGAAATCAAAAAGCTCTCAATATGCGCTGTAATGGTAAAAAGAAATTACAAACTGTGTGAAAGTCTAAAGATTTAAGTACCAGAGCAAAAAGAATATAATAAAATATTTAATAAAGCATAAAACCAGGAGGTCTTAAAATTGGGTAGAAAAGCAATCATCAGCAATGATTTTAAAGAAGCAATTGCTACCGCGGACCAGTTTGGGAAGGTTTATAAGAACATTTCCAAACAATTTGAAGTCTATCATCCTACAGTGAGAAACAGGAAAACATTCAAGAAAGTTGCTGGTCATCCCAAGAGGGATAACCCAGCAGATTCACTCCATGATCAGAGAAGTCTGGCCATATTGCACAGCCACACTTTTGGCAAAAAAGCAAAAACAGCATATCAGCACAAACACCACATACTAGCTATCATGCATGGTGATACAGAGGTGAAGATTTAAACTTGTTTTGCAACCATTAGCTCAAAACCGTGCAGTAAATGAGTTAACTATAAACCCCTCTGTATACCAAATTATTCTAGAGTCGGATGTGAGGCCAAAGCTTCCAAGCACACAAGCAAATCTGTAACAGACTGGCTGAAAAAGAAAGTAATTAAGGGTTAAAGTGAGAGACCAATAAAGTTATACAGAAACATGTTACTTCAAGATATTGCTGCTAGAAGTGGCTAAAAAAAAAAAGGTACTGAATCATGGAGTATACTTAGTTTTTCCAGACACTGCTTCTGTATTTTGGATTATTTTTTTAAGTAAATAATGACATGGTGCAATAGGTCATGTGTTGTTTCACAGAAAATACAAAACATATTTTAAGATTGTAAGATCTAAGAGCTCAGATACAGGATTAATTTAAAAGAATTTCCTTGCTTGTGTTGAGATCTCTGCGGTTGTGATCATTTGAGGCCTTTGTGGTTAGATTTTTTTTGGCATTTCATTGTCAAGACAAGAGACAGTCCAAATTGGGCAGACATTCAACATGCCTTTTTGATCTCCCTAATTCACTGGTGTCATATTTTATGCTACAAGCTCAGACTGCAAGATTTCTGATTGTTCTGTTTCCGACTAACATTTGAGATCTGACAAAAAAAAGAGACAAATCTCTGCTTGTGATTCTTTAAACTTAAACACATGTCTTCTCCAAGAGTGTGGCTTTCAGGTGTCTGGGGAAAAATACACTTAGGCAATTGGTGAGCTTTATTTGCATTTGTATTATTGGGTACTGTAAAACGACATCAGAAAAACATACAGTAAATGATAGATTGCTGCTGAGCATGGTTTCAGTGTTCATATATTTCACTTCAGTTCATTTCAGAGGAAGCACCCTGGTGTCAGTCATGTAATATTAAACAGTTTTTGTCATGACACATCACAACACGGGTGCATAAGATTTTCTCCTCCTACTCATTTGAAGTTACATGTAGCTATTTAAGAGAAAGCAGCCCCACTTTTGAAAATGAAAAGTGCATCTCCATAAGTGGAATCAGAAGATAAATCCCAGAGCTATAGATCTGAAAAGGTTATAGACAAAAATAGGAAAAACAAAAACAGAGAATCATTGGTTGAGTGATTACAGATGAGCTGCTGTTTCTTTTACAATCTCAGTATACCTTCCCTTAAGGAATGGTTCAGTTCATCATGTAGAGTTTCCATTGTGCTACATTAGACAGAACTAATTCATTCTACAAATGTCTACATTGTAGGCTCACTTCAGTCCAGGTAGCAAATTTAAGTCCAAACAAAAGTAGGAAAGAAAATCAAGGAAATGCAGTTACAGTATGTGGTACAGTATGATTATCAACACTAGAAGTGCAGTTACAGACATAATATTAACTGCAGTTTCCATAATTAATCATCATGGGGCCAAGCAACTCATAATATCCAGAAACAGAAACTGCAGTCATTAGATAACATTGGTAATGGATTTCTGCTACTCTGCCTTCTCTTTTTCTGCTTGTAACTAAGGGAAAAAGTCAAACTACGCTCATCCCTCTGCCCCTTCACACTGCTTTTTGTCTCTTGGAATATTACTATTCAAGTCACACCCAGTAGCTTCTGCATGCCTCTGATCTTTCTGCAGCATTTTTTTTCTTCTTATTTATTTATTTTTTTGCATGTATTGCTTTCTCTCTCCTTTGCTCTTCCAAATCACCATTTCAGCGCAACCACCTACCATCTATTGATACCTAACCCGTTCTTTGATCGACATTCCCATGGTAAAATGTTGTCTTTTAATAAAGATTTTTTTGAAAAGCATAAAATTCTAAATAATCTAAAAATAACAGAAAACAAAAGTTTGAATAACACAGAGAAGAAGAGTTTTACAAGTTTTACAATTCATTTTCTGCTTTCAGCTTATATAAAGCAAACATCAAGGCTCACAAGGCTGATTAATGGTTATTAATAATATAATTTTATGAAATTCTTTTAAAAAATGGATTGTTACACATTATTATGTATTAATTTACATTACTTTTAGCATTTCTTTAAGTACATGTGTTGACACGATTCAGCAGCATCCACACTGAATTATAGCACTGAACTGAAGCACAGCACTGGGTTTTTTATGCACAAGTAAAACAAAATATGCATGAAAAAATCAATACCCATAAGTAAGGAACCACAAGCTTAAAAGATATCCTTTTCAAATTCTCAACAGAGACATAAACAGAACTCACTCCTCCCAAAAAACTGTGTGGGTGCCCTTGAGCAGGACACTTAACCCCTCAACTATTTAAGGTGCCAAGAAGACTGCTGTTGTTCAGAGCTGCCTTGGGGTTATTTAATGTTTGGCAGTATGAATATGCAGAAGCGCTGTTTTAAAAGGAAGGCTTACTTAGTTGGACGAACAGAAACATACAACTATAAAGAAAAGTGTTTTCATCATCACTCTGTTGTTTGTGTTTACTTTATTTATCTGAAATACTCATAGCAATAATTCCTGGTTCACCTTTACAACAAAGGATGTTTGAGGAAATTGATGCTCTATAAACAGATGGCATTTCTAAAAAGAAGTATTTCTAATCTTTTCATTAATTGTTTCATTACCCTGTCCTTTATTGTCTTTGAATAAGTATTGAAGTACAAGCATACTCTGAGATCATGTTTTGATATCGGTTTACCTTAACAGAAGCTGTCATTTGTTTACCTCATGAAACGCGCACACACACAGACACACACACAGTGTGAGTCACGGATTACAGTCTTACTGAGGCGTATAAGAACACATCTCTATCCTCCCACCCAGCTAGCTGACATACTGTTTCACATCACAAGAGCCCATGTCAAAACCACAGAAAGGCCTCGAGCTGCCTTATAGCATGGAAATCTGTGTGTGTGTTTGGTGCTTGCTGATGCTTTAACTATATAACTGCTGATATAACAGCTGTAAGTGTGCAGCCTGTGCTATTTGTATGAAAGACAGTCACTGCACTTAAGCTGAATGCTGGCTTTGGACCTCCCGTCAGGGGTTCCTGCCCTCCCACACCCTGGATGCTGATACTGAAAAAGACTTCAGTGAGAGTTATAGTAACTGTGTGTGGACTTATATTTTTTATGCTCTGTGGACTTACAGACAATCTTTTTGCATGAGGGGAATGGCTTATCATTTCAGGAAAAAATGAGGGCCACTAAATCTTACCACAAAGGCATGGCTAGGGTGAAGGTGGGTTACCGGGTAAAGCTGGTAAACGTTAAATGAGTACACAGCAAATCCAGCATGTCCAAATTAACACTGTCAGATTTGATTTCAACACTTTTAAAGTGTCTATATGGGTCCACACCAGAGAGTGTTAATTTAACTCTTTTTGGAGAGTTGGTATGTTAACTCTGATTTAGTGTTAAACACCAAATCTCTCTGGAGTTGATCATTTAACACTTGGTGTTAAGAGTTTATATATTAACTCTCAAAGAGTATTTTAGTTTAACTACGTAAGAGTTATCTTCTAATTAATTCTAAAAAGCGGGAATTTTACTGTTCTGAACTTCTAGAAATTTCTTTTGGAAATAAACATTTACTAAAAAGACGCACTGGTTTTTGAAAAACATTTATTCTGAACTGTGCACCACAATTTCAAAACATTTTCTGAAAGATGTAACAGTGTACATGTTCTCACTTTCATTAGAATTTCGTTTATCAAAAGGTCTGACATAGGTGAGCTGGTAAATGCAAATAACAGCATTCTCATCACTTATTTCAATAAATACAAAATACAATATGCATGTCCTTCATTCATCACTTTGTGGAACTTCAACGCACTTCTGCTCTCCCCCATATTCCATCTTCACAAGCATATCCTATGTGGAGATTGAATAAAAATTAGTTGACACTAATTAATGGCACAAATCAATTGAAGCACAGTAAAAAAAACAAACAAACAAAGGAATCCTTTTTGAGCGATTACTTGTGTAAAGTATTTTCCCAAAAGACAAGGACACAGACAACAGGTAATACTGAACTAAATGTAAAACCTCAACCTTTTTCATTTTTACCTAAACTGTGTGCACAAAACTCTGGAGGGATCTAAGTGCTAACATAGAACTCAGTCGGGACTCGGGACATCTGCTACTGCTGTTTGCTCGTTTTTTATGGGAAATCGTTTTCAGGCTTCAAGTAGCACCATTATATCAACATTTCACATTCTAGACATTGTTTTAAGTGTATTTGACCAAGAAATTTGACTGAAAATTCACATGCAAGCTTTTTTTCAAGGCTGTGGTATTTGCCGAAAACAATACCTTTCAGCTAGCTAAAACAGAATATTATGCTATCAGCGAGCAACACGGCTAATGCCTTCCACACAGCTTTGTCTCAACTCCAAAGAGCCACAGAAGTAAAAGCTAATAACAATAATTGAAACAATCTTTGAAAACATGACTTACCAAGCATGGCAAACAACTCAAATATGTAGAGCAAAATGTTCTGAAACGGCTTCACTTCAGCTTCGATTGGAGCCGTGCTGGGGGCGGAGTCTGTGAATTTACTCTATTGGTGTCATAGCCCCTGTAGGAGTTCAGAGTTAAGAGGTCAAGAGTTAATGTTTCCATTGTAACACCTCCAGATTTGAAATAGAAACACTCATTTTTAACACTCGATTTTAACTACTGTCATTTTACACCTCAGAGTTACATTAAAAGAATGTGACTCTACTTAGAGTAAAATTAACTCTAAGACTACTAACACCAAAACATTTAACACTTTTGAATTTGCTGTGTAGTAATAGAGGCTAGGATTGGAGTTTCAGTATAATTCCATGTGAAAGATGGAATTATATTTCTCGCTCTCTCCTGTGTGTGTTTGTGTGTTTATGTGTGCATGCATTATAGAAGTTCAAGAGGATTCAAATTCAAGCTTGTGTTTTGGCAAGCATTCACTTTGATAAATTGTCCTTGTGCAAAACACTAGAGCAGTTCCAGCTGCTGGGCACTGCTCTGCTGCAAATATTGACTTTTAACCTTCTTTATAAGAAGTGCAATAGAAAACATAATTTGCTTAGTAATTTTGCTGTGAGATTTAATGAAGAAATACATTAATCACTTTGAAAGGTATCTGTGTAGTGTTAACCCATAGCAAAAGAGGAAAATGTTGGTATTCCCTGTTTATAAAACACCAAACAACACAGAAAAGAGTGTTATGGTATACAGGTGTTGCAGGTCTACAGGTGCAAAGTTTTACTAGTTAATTTTAGCAGCATCTGTGTATTGTTATTTCATTTTAGAGGCTCTTTCAAGGGTATATGTGGTCAGTTTAATAATCAAAGGGCTGAAGCACTATAAATTCACGACTGTGTACATCCTCTGCTCATTAACCAAAAAAATTAATGAGCACTGCAGGATGTGTTGTAATTATCTGACAACAACAAAAAAAAACCATTCCTTTTTGTGATACCAATGTACAGTAACTAAGACCTTAGGATATAGTACAATTTTAATCAGCTATTAAATTGTAGTTAACAATAAAATGTTGTATTGTTTTTTTAATAGTACAGTTCTTATCAAACTAACACATTTACAGTGGCTTGCAAAAGTATTCGGCCCCCTTGAACTTTTCCACATTTTGTCACATCACAGCCACAAACATGAATCAATTTTATTGGAATTCCACGTGAAAGACCAATACAAAGTGGTGTATGCGTGAGAAGTGGAACAAAAATCATAAATGATTGCAAACATTTTTTACAAATAAATAACTGAAAAGTGGGGTGTGCGTAATTATTCAGCCCCCTGAGTCAATACTTTGTAGAACTACCTTTTGCTGCATTTACAGCTGCCAGTCTTTTAGGGTATGTCTCTACCAGCTTTGCACATCTAGAGACTGAAATTCTTGCCCATTCTTCTTTGCAAAACAGCTCCAGCTCAGTCAGATTAGATGGACAGCGTTTGTGAACAGCAGTTTTCAGATCTTGCCACAGATTCTCGATTGGATTTAGATCTGGACTTTGACTGGGCCATTCTAACACATGGATATGTTTTGTTTTAAACCATTCCATTGTTGCCCTGGCTTTATGTTTAGGGTCGTTGTCCTGCTGGAAGGTGAACCTCCGCCCCAGTCTCAAGTCTTTTGCAGACTCCAAGAGGGTTTCTTCCAAGATTGCCCTGTATTTGGCTCCATCCATCTTCCCATCAACTCTGACCAGCTTCCCTGTCCCTGCTGAAGAGAAACACTCCCAGAGCATGATGCTGCCACCACCATATTTGACAGTGGGGATGGTGTGTTCAGAGTGATGTGCAGTGTTAGTTTTCCGCCACACATAGCGTTTTGCATTTTGGCCAAAAAGTTCCATTTTGGTCTCATCTGACCAGAGCACCTTCTTCCACATGTTTGCTGTGTCCCCCACATGGCTTGTGGCAAACTGCAAACGGGACTTCTTATGGTTTTCTGTTAACAGTGGCTTTCTTCTTGCCACTCTTCCATAAAGGCCAACTTTGTGCAGTGCACGACTAATAGTTGTCCTATGGACAGATTCCCCCACCTGAGCTGTAGATCTCTGCAGCTCGTCCAGAGCCACCATGGGCCTCTTGGCTGCATTTCAGATCAGCGCTCTGTGAGTTTAGGTGGACGGCCTTGTCTTGGTAGGTTTACAGTTCTTCCATTTCTGAATGATCACTTGAACAGTGCTCCGTGGGATGTTCAAGGCTTGGGAAATCTTTTTGTAGCCTAAGCCTGCTTTAAATTTCTCAATAACTTTATCCCTGACCTGTCTGGTGTGTTCTTTGGACTTCATGGTATTGTTGCTCCCAATATTCTCTTAGACAACCTCTGAGGCCGTCACAGAGCAGCTGTATTTGTGCTGACATTAGATTACACACAGGTGCTCTCTATTTAGTCATTAGCACTCATCAGGCAATGTCTATGGGCAACTGACTGCACTCAGACCAAAGGAGGCTGAATAATTACGCACACCCCACTTTGCAGTTATTTATTTGTAAAAAATGTTTGGAATCATGTATGATTTTTGTTCCTCTTCTCACGTGTACACCACTTTGTATTGGTCTTTCACGTGGAATTCCAATAAAATTGAGTCATGTTTGTGGCTGTAATGTGACAAAATGTGGAAAAGTTCAAGGGGGCTACTTACAAATACTTTTGCAAGCCACTGTATAACACAACTGCAGAATTAATCTCAACCTTAAGTTGACATAAGAAAGAAAAAAGGGTGACATTACAGAGTTTTTGACAATGGAAGGCTGCAAGCCCAATTATGCAGTATTTCAAAATGTTGCTAAACAGAGATCTTTTTGAACCCGATCATTCAAAAAGCTTCGTAGAGTGTCTGTGAAGTGGCTGCAAATCTAATAAAGCAATGTCCATTACCAAAGCTCCTCCTGAGCTGAAAGCTTTGAAAAATGTCACTGAGCTCAACATATTTCTGACTCTATTTGTGATAGTAAAATGAATCCAGACAGAGCTCACTTAAAAGGGTCTCTTTTTTCATTATCATTGTTCAAATATCACAGTACTAGTACATTCAAAGCACATTCAGTGTATGCCTTCAAGTGTTCGGTTCAATATGTTTCTAATCCTCACAGAATCAAAATCAGTGTGACTTTTCATTTGGGACAATATGATAATCAATGGATTTTCATTCTGCCTAGCCTGAATGTTCCACTTTACACCAGTCCCTTTGGAATAAAAACAGATTTGGCAACAGAAAAAGTAAAATTGATTACAACCTGGGTGATACAGCCTGTTCTAACTAGCAAACTGAATCTACAGATAAACCCTAATACTTCATAACACTTTCTGCTCACCCTGCTGACAGCCCATCTACCCCACAGCTTCTGTGCTGTGAGTGATTAGTGCAGGGTAGGTTTGTTGCCAGCTACGATGGCAGGTTACTATGGAGTCCTGCAGAGAGAGACATCTGGAGCTGGGTCGCCAGGGCAACATGGCAGTACAGGTCAGGACTGCTGTAGCAATGGTCCTGATCACAGATCTCAGAAGTGCATGTCTGGGCAGTGCCAAAGTGTTTTGGGGAAGTGTTACCACCAATGCCCACCTGCAGATACTGAGTACCAGAACATAAGGTTAATCCTGAAGGCCAGTGAGAATATTGTGGTTGGTACACACATCTTTTAAATTGGTAGATAATGTCCCTCAGGTTTGTATGAGCAGAAGGCAGACACATTGAAAGAGATCGAGAATGATAATGACAAAGTCCTGCTGCAGTCTTGAACTATACATTGGCTGCCCACAAATAGCCCATCCACTTTTTACAACCGCACAAACTTCAGGCGCCACATTAAGACATCTGAATTTGACTCTAGGAAGCTATATCTCAAGTTCTCTTCCAGGAAGCCTTGATGCATTGATTTTCATTTTCAGCTTAAGAAACCAACATGTACATTTTCTGGGAGGCAAACCTGGAGGATATTCAGAGCAACACCCTCAAATTCCACCATGGCCAGTGAGGAAATGTTCATTGTGAAATCCTTTAAGTCTGATCCTCTGCCCGGTGCACTGTGTCGACTAGAAGCTTCCAAACTCAAATGATGCCAGGCTTAAATTCCCAAAGGTTGACACAGATGCTCTTCCTCATGTAGTGCATTTAATTAGTGTTAAATGAGAAAGTGTTAGAGAACACAACCGTCAGCAAAACACTATACTGCTCTCCTATAGTGTTCTTCTTTTTTTCCCTGAAAACACTGTTTGGATGACGTCTCTATCTTTAGATACAGAAGCATTTCAAAAGCGGCTCAAATAACAAATACAAACACCCAAAACATGACTTTTAAAAAAGACACTAGTATATCCATTAGTAGTTTTGGGGTTTTTTTTGGTAATTTGTGCTACCAGACAAAAACATGAAAGTAGTTGTGTTAAAATTGATCCATAGTCTTGTATAAACAATATTTATCAGAGAATATTTTAATGTAAAAATTTGTATCCTTATGCCTTTTTGCTGAAACATACATAACATATAACACATACAGCATATACAAGAGTCAAATTTCCCACTAATGCAAATATGGTGATACTGAAACTTAGAACTTAGCATAAGACTTCTTAAGACTTATTAAACAGATAAGTCATTGCCCATTTCTCTATAGCAATAAATCATTATGTTGACTATAACTAAAATCTGGGGAACCTCAAATCAGTTAGAGGCTGCATGAAAGGAAGTAAATCTTGTCAGGTCTTGTTTTTTCAGCATATTTATTTAAACGTGTTATTTTATCTACCTATTACAAGGATGTAAACACTCTTGACCTAATGTGTTCTTTTTATCTTATCTCCTGCTGTTGCTGCAGTAACAGTTTTCCCACGGGAATCATTTAAGTATCATCAGATAACTGTCAGACATATTAGAGACACTCGGTGTCTAAAGAGGCCCTCGTGGAATGATGAACTAAAGGGCTGCTATTTTCTTAAAAGTGGCCTTTAATGGAAGGCTTTGCTCTTTGTCCTGGGAACATCTATGGTAGGTCTTGATAAATGAGCCACTTGTGATGTACTTGAATGTTTTAATCCAGGCACAAAAGAGGCCTCTGAAGAAGGACATACCTCTATCAACAAAGAATGAAGATGTTTCTGGCACTTTACATTGGACATATAAGTCAAACAAGGTGAAGGACAAAAGGAGTGAGAGAGAGGACCTGAGAGGAGAGAAGGCATGAGAGGAGAAAAAGAGATGAGTGTGAGGATAGCAGATTAGACAGCTTAAGGTTTTAAGACAGGAGTCTGAGGAGGTGGGGTCATCTCAGGAGTTCGGTGGGGAAAGAAGAAAAAGGAGAGCGAGAGTAAGGGCAGAGAGGAGTGTGAACGGGAATCCATTATGGCATTCAGTAAGCTTACTCTCGTCACTCCTGCCTCTTGGGCTCAATACCATGTCTCCTGATCCACGCACACGTACGTGCGCACCTGCAGACACACTGCCATATTATAACTTTCCCTGAGAATTCACTACACCAATTCTCTGTATTGATTTTGATGGAGATGCTGAGCTGCTGCTGAGAGAGTCTCACTTTAGACCAAGCAGACCTAAGCTTTAACACAGACAGACTTGCCCAGCCACGCTCTGTGTGAGCAGGTATGTGTCAAGAAAAACAGACAAGGCAAGAAGAGAAAAAAAAGGCTGTATGGCTCGTGCCACGTGTGTGCCATGTCAGTACATTTGGGTGTTTGTGTGGTTATATTGTGTTGTTGTTTCTGTTGCCTTTTTTATTTTTTGTTTGTTTTTTTTTGTATTAAAGTAGACATGAGACCCAAAAGTGTGTCTGAGTGAAGTCAGTGCCATTTAAACAGGCAGATGTAACATTTCATACAGGGCAAAGAGGGACACAAACACAGAGACATTTGCAGGCCTTACATATACAAGAAGGCATAAGACAGAAGTATTTGCACATTTACAAATGTGACATTAGAGATGAGAGTGAGGAATAAATGGAAGTAGCTATAAACCAAAACTGATATACCAGTGAAGGCAGCATAAAAATAACTTTCACACAATCATGTTATTGAGTAGATAACTTCTATTCTGGGATATTTAAAAGAAAGAAAATAAAAGCATCGCTTGAAGTAATTGAAGAGTGCAGCACATTCATCCATCACTTTCTCCAGCTGCGATGTGCTTAGACATCTGAGGTTTCTACCTAATGGGCTGCTAAATAATGCACATGCGTGTGTTCATTGGTTTCTACAACATATACCAGATTTTGCAAGCTAAAGTTGAACTCATTCATGTGTAAAATTAAACATTTCTAGAGAGGACAAGCATTCAGATTGTGCAATGTTACATTATATATAATATAGCCGTATTCAACAAACTTGCATAAAAAGTGATTTCAAGCAAGGATAAGCTGAGAACTCATTCGCCAGCATGGTTTTACTTAGGGTCATCTACACTAAAAAACAGTAAGAACAAATAACTCCCAAGAACTTGTAGTCTTGCAACAACTATAATGCAATTTCTTTAAGAACATTTTTTTTTTAGGCTGCATGAGGCAGAATATATAATCTGCACTGGTTAACTGGCCCGTCGTCTTTTCTCCTCAGGGCCAAGCTGAGTCACAAAGCACTAACCCTGAAATCTCAACAAATTTGCAGCTTGACAAAACACATAAGCTTACCTTCTCTCTAAGGGCAAGGTTGCCTCTTCATGCTACATGTGTCAAAATGATACAGCACACAAATGGATTCATAACTGCTTAAACACATTCATTCCCATGCAAAAATACACTCTCCTCTGACCTTTTCTCCAGGCCTTTCTCCAAGCATTTCTTTGAGATACACACGGTCCATCACAATGACTACAAATACCTACAAATAGAAAGAGAATGCTGACCGTAGACCTCCTCACTTACACAAGTATAATATGAGCCATATTTTATCACGTGTGCGTTTTGATATTGGCTCAGGATTTACTCACGCACATACACGAGTACCATATGGTTGCACAGTGAAGTCAGGTGTTACAATGAGTTACATCAGACAGGTGAGCCAAGACAGTGAGCCAGCTGGCCTGAAAACAAGCTCTGACTTCATACTATGAGAAGGTATAAAACAATAAACAGAAATTCACATGTAATGTCAACCCAGAAAATGGATATTTATCAACATCCACATAGCTTTTAAGTTTTCATTAATAGAAATGATATATATACAAAAGATTTAAAAGATTATAGACGTTACTGGCATAAGGAACTTCAAGTGATTAAGGTGAACAACAGCTCAAAGTGGTGGATGAACTTTATGTGGCCTCTAAAGTGTTTTATTTTTTTTAGTTCACCATCTGTTTTTGCTGTGTTGTTATTTTTCCTCATCACCTGACCTGATCCTTGAGCAGATCAAAATACAGTTCCTCTCCTTCTAACTTCTCTTTCCCATATGAAGACACTTTTCCATAACCTCTTCCTGTCACACTGTAGGATTTCAAGCGGTAAAATAAATAGCACAGTTGACCCCATTAAGACTGAGGCTACATGACACGTGATAAAAGGAAAAGGGGTCTGTCAATATATTAGAAAAAAAATGCTTTAACTTTTTACAAAATCTTTCAACAAAAAGATTAGGTAAAAAGAAATTGTGTCAGCTTGGGTGGGTGACATATATTACGGAGGAAGAGAACAATTTGTCCTCAAAGTTGATGTGTAAGAAGCAGAAAAAACGGACAAGCATAAGGTCCAAAACTGCAGCTCATGTGGGGTGTTCCCAGTCTGCAGTGGTCTATCAAAGAAACAGCGGTGAACCAGCGACAGGGTCATGAGTGGCCAAGGCGCAGTAATGTAGGTGGGGAGCAAAGTCTGGCTTGTGTGGTGTAATGCAACAGACAAGCTACTGTAGCTCAAATCACCATAAAGGTTAATTCTGATTCTGATGGAAAGATGTCAGAATGCACATTTGTAAGCCGCAGATCAATGAGGGTGCCCATGCTGACCCCTGTCCACTGGTGGATGCACGAGCAACAGGCACGTGAGCATCAGAAGTGGAAAGGGGAATGTAAGAAGGTGCCCTAGTCTGACATTTACATTTTCATTTTACATCATGTAGATGATTTGTGTGTTTGTGGCGCTTTTCTGAAGAACACATGGCACCAAAACGACTATGGAAAGAGGCCAAGCAGGTAGACAGTGTTATACTTTGGCCAATGTTCTGCTGGGAAAGCTTTGGTCTTGGCATCCATGTGGATATTACTTTGATACGCACCACGTACCTAAGTATTGCTCTTTCATGGAAACCACATTCGCTGACAACTGTGGCCTCTTTCAGCAGGATAATATGCCACAAAGCAAAAATGGTTCAGAAATGGTTTGAGGAGCACAACAACAAGTTTGAGGTGTTGACATGGCCTCCAAATTACCCATATCTAAATCCGGTCAAGCAGGAAGGAAAGTTGCATGGAGCGTCCACCTCACGACTTTCAAAAAATTGAAATTAAAACTCAGGGACAACAGTGTTTCAATAGAGCTAAATCATCATGACTGTAGACTCCCCTCCTTCTCTGTTAGTACATCATGATTCAGCTAGCCACCTTGAAACAAGTGAGGAAGTATGAGTTGACAAGTGAGACATGCTGCATTGATCCTAACAGTCAATGGATGTCCTTATTGTATTTTGGACAACAGATCATATGTCCTCACTTTAGTCTCAAAGGGGCCAATGGGCCTCTAAAGAGCCAGGTATCAATAAAGTCATAAGGAGGCCTCTGGGTAAATGAGTCTAGTGTTGATTAGTTAAATGGCCTCTTAATGCGTCACCTGCAATTGTATTGGCTGAGCATCAGCAAGGAGCTCAAAAATCACAGTTCAGGTTTGTGGGCACTTAGTCTGATTTTACCCCATTAGTTAGAAAGATACAAGCAGTGATAGAGAAAGATTTTGCACACAGGGTGATGACAGAAAAAATATCTTACTGCATCGCTCTGTCTATTAACAACAAACACACACTAACAGGCACCCCCCCCCCCCCCCCCACACACACACACAAAGCAAAACTGCTGGCTTGATACTGATAACAATGACAATGAACATCTGAATTTCCCTGCCTATATTTACAGTGTGTGTGTGTGTGTGTGTGTGTGTGTGTGTGTGTGTGTGTGTACATATATACAGTGGGGCAAAAAAGTATTTAGTCAGCCACCGATTGTGCAAGTTCCCCCACTTAAAATGATGACAGAGGTCAGTAATTTGCACCAGAGGTACACTTCAACTGTGAGAGACAGAATGTGAAAAAAAAAATCCATGAATTCACATGGTAGGATTTGTAAAGAATTTATTCGTAAATCAGGGTGGAAAATAAGTATTTGGTCACCTCAAACAAGGAAAATCCCTGGCTCTCACAGACCTGTAACGTCTTCTGTAAGAAGCTTTTCTGTCCCCCACTCGTTACCTGTATGAATGGCACCTGTTTGACCTCATCATCTGTATAAAAGACACCTGTCCACAGCCTCAACCAGTCAGACTCCAAACTCCGCCATGGCCAAGACCAAAGAGCTTTCGAAGGACACCAGGAAAAGAATTGTAGACCTGCACCAGACTGGGAAGAGTGAATCTACAATAGGCAAGCAGCTTGGTGTGAAAAAATCAACTGTGGGAGCAATCATCAGAAAATGGAAGACATACAAGACCACTGATAATCTCCCTCGATCTGGGGCTCCACGCAAGATCTCATCCCGTGGGGTCAAAATGATCATGAGAACGGTGAGCAAAGATCCCAGAACCACACGGGGGGACCTGGTGAATGACCTGCAGAGAGCTGGGACCAAAGTAACAAAGGTCACCATCAGTAACACACTACAACGGCAGGGAATCAAATCCCGCAGTGCCAGACGTGTTCCGCTGCTGAAGCCAGTGCATGTCCAGGCCCGTCTGAAGTTTGCCAGAGAGCACATGGATGATACAGCAGAGGATTGGGAGAATGTCATGTGGTCAGATGAAACCAAAGTAGAACTTTTTGGTATAAACTCAACTCGTCGTGTTTGGAGGAAGAAGAATACTGAGTTGCATCCCAAGAACACCATACCTACTGTGAAGCATGGGGGTGGAAACATCATGCTATGGGGCTGTTTTTCTGCCAAGGGGACAGGACGACTGATCCGTGTTAAGGACAGAATGAATGGGGCCAAGTATCGTGACATTTTGAGCCAAAACCTCCTTCCATCAGTGAGAACTTTGAAGATGAAACGAGGCTGGGTCTTCCAACATGACAATGATCCAAAACACACCGCCCGGGCAACAAAGGAGTGGCTCCGTAAGAACCATTTGAAAGTCCTGGAGTGGCCTAGCCAGTCTCCAGACCTCAACCCCATAGAAAATCTGTGGCAGGAGTTGAAAGTCCGTGTGGCTCGGCGACAGCCCCAAAACATCACTGCTCTTGAGAAGATCTGCATGGGGGAATGGGCCAAAATACCAGCTACTGTGTGTGCAAACCTGGTAAAGACCTATAGTAAACGTTTGACCTCTGTTATTGCCAACAAAGGTTATGTTACAAAGTATTGAGTTGTATTTTTGTTATTGACCAAATACTTATTTTCCACCCTGATTTACGAATAAATTCTTTACAAATCCTACCATGTGAATTCATGGATTTTTTTTTCACATTCTGTCTCTCACAGTTGAAGTGTACCTCTGGTGCAAATTACTGACCTCTGTCATCATTTTAAGTGGGGGAACTTGCACAATCGGTGGCTGACTAAATACTTTTTTGCCCCACTGTACATACATACAGATAGATAGATAGATAGATAGATAGATAGATCTGTGATATACATGTATCAAAGGGACTATATATAGTCCCTGTGATGAGTGTACATACTGTATTTCTTTTTGTGCAATGTGTGCGTCTGTAGTCCCAGTTTAACTGGCTGTGGTGTTTTATTCCATTCGAAGCTGTTTATGCTGCCTGCTTAAAGTTTGATGAGACCTCTAAATGAACACAGTTAGGAATTCTGAGAGAGACGCAATGCGGAAAATACATCAAGTCTGTGTGTGTATTTGTGTGTCTACCATACTCTCAAATTTTGTTCCTGCCAAAAACACACTGAACATAGTATTTTTATTAGTATGGGATGAGTTCACATATGTATTTGGTAAAGAGCCAAGTATCATTTCTTGTACTGTATGTAACTGTAAATAGTGTGTTTGTGCATGTCTGCGTATGATGATGCCGGAAATGAGTGTGTGAGATTGGCATGTAATTATCAGTGTGTCAGCTCAGTGATACTCCTCTGGGTCATTCATCCTCTGACTGTCATCACTCTACACACTCTTGGACTATGCTATCCTTCAAAGTAGTGTGTGTGCGCGTGTGTGTGTGTGTGTGTGTGTGTGTGTGTGTGTGTGTGTGTGTGTGTGTGATACATGCCTCAACTCTTAAATTGCAGTTGGACACAGGAAGTGCAGTTACCCTTAAGAGTAAAGGAAAACATTCTGGAGTGATTTGTGGTGGTTCATCCACTAAGTTGGGTGCAAAATGTATCCTGTAGCTGTTCATATCTCATTTAATTATGCAATAACCCACATTATTCTAAAATATAACGATAATCTGAGATTGATCGGAGAGTGTTGAATGATTCTGCACCTGTTCAATTTGAGTTTTTTTATTACACGGGATTAGATATACCCTCCCCTTCATCGAGGCTTTCCTTGCTAACATGCTAAAGGAGTTATTAAAATGTTTTCACTCTATACTCCCCTTCATCACATGGGTTGGACAATTTGTTAACAGGAAACCTACAATGATAAATCACAGACTGCTCACTTACTTGCTAATGTTAGCTGTGTTTCCACACCATGTAAGATTGTAACTGATCTCATAGCAGATAAAACAGAGCTAGTGACAGCTTGTCTAGCATGCTAGTCACCCATTAGTTTGTTTGCACGATGGGTGACTAGCTGGAAGTTTATCCTCAAACAACCAGATAAAGCTACTGGCCTCTCAGATTGACATATTCAAGCCACTTGGTGCTGAAACATATACCACAACGCTGGCCCTGTACAGATTTCAGTGTCTCTTTGTAAAGCAATAGCTAACAGAGACAGAGACAATAGCTAACTGCAGTGACAAGATGGCAGTAATTAACAGAACAGGGAGAGACTGCTTTCACTTTGATATATCTTAATTAGTGCTGTCACCGTTAATCTTGTTAAAATGACGTTAACGCCATAACCGCATTAATGCGGCAACTCTCCGTTGGCGAGTTAGCGCAGATTGCCCCTTGCATGGGGCTGCACGGCGCTAACCCGTTAATGAGCTAATTGTGGTAACGCGTTAACGCCGTGAAGCCCTGCGCTAACTCGCAAACAGAGATTTGCCAATGCGGTTCTGGCTTTAACGTCATTTTAACGAGATTAACGCTAACAACACTAATCCTAATGGATTTTTATTTTTTCGTTTCACTAGACAAGCGCTGTTTACATTGCTTGACTTGACAGAATGCTACTGTGTTAACCTTAATTTAGGATATAAAACATGTGGGGGAAATGAAATAACAAAATTGGCATAAACTGTAAAACTAAAGCTGATGAAATTGGAAGTAACTCAGAAGTCTCATTTTTAGACAAATGAAACCAAAAGTGGCTGTGAGAATGAATGCCATATTTTTTATTACTATTTTCAAGCAATGCTGCACTTCCAAAAGCACCAGTTATTACTACTCCATTCTTAAAATCTTCATTATCTCAAATAATAAGTGTGTGATTTCATTGGTATACTCCAGCCCCTAAATAATAGCGATTTATAAATAATTTAAGTCCATTGTCAGAGGATACACAATTCTAGCTGAGTAGACATACTACAGTATATATTGCCTGGGCCACTCTTTGGAAAGCTGACAGTCTCTTCCCATTTTCATCCTGTGTGTACTGCTTCTTTGCACTGAATATTATTTGATAAAATAACTGAATATTTTTTGGAGGCAGAGTCACACTCAATGCTGTTCATGTAGTATCGAAGTAGGATTCAGTAAGCTTGTAATATTCGTGCTAGGAAAACAAGCCAGAACCCTTTCACCACATGATAGAATCTAAAATACTCCTTAGATATAAAGGAAAGCCACCAAAAACAGTGAGTGTGCAGTATTTGTGATAACAAAGACTGTCCTGTTTTTTGTCCAACTCAGCCATAAGCATTGGTCAGCAAATCAACATCTCTAATTCTCAATATAATGACTGTGAGAATGTTATAGAGGTACATTAATATTTGAAATGTATTGGCAAACATTGCAGGGAATCAGCTCCTCTGTTGCTGACGCATGTGGAATATAGTACCATTTAGTAGACAGTTGGGTGATTACCAAGTACACAAAACAGAGTTGTTTTATTTTACCACTCTAAGTATATCAGTTGCTACAAACATTTTATTTGTGTTATGAATAGCTTACAATTGTTAGTAAAAATGTGTAATTACACTGTAATTCTAGCTCACACAGATGGATGACAATAATAAAAAATCTTGCAATGTTTCATAATATTACCCTCACAGTTGCAGTCATTGTGATGTATGTTTTATATACCGAACATTCAACCAGCTTGCATGCTATCATGCTTTGTGAACCATGAAGAAGAAGTAATTACATAAAACTAAATGGAGTCAGATCTTTATTGTTAACTTCGAAGAATCCCTGTGGACACATTGAAAAGATGAATGGATTTACTGAGCATCAAACAAGTGTTTTTAGATCTGTGGGAACCCCATCAGGCATCATGAAAAATAAATACCAAGCAATGAGGCAGAAATGGAACAAACTGCTTTTCCATGTTGATATCAGACATTACAGCGGCAGAGAAAGCTGTTTTTTGTCTCGTTAAGTTAATGTACTGTCACGCTCTGTGAACAAGTAAAACTACCTGAGATTTTAAAAAATGGTCTATTACAAACTAAAGTAGCAATAAAAATGTGGTAGCTTAGCTGAATATCTTAATTTGCATTTATGAAAATAACTTTCTGGCAGAAAAAATGCAACTCTAGTCGCTGAACACAGGCAAAAAAAGAGAAAGGCAATCACTTTTTATTCTTATACATCATCATTTTTAAAGGTGGTGTATTAACTGGTGTTTAAAATGTCTATTAGTCATACAAAGCAAGATTGTTATCATGCTCAATGAATAGTAAAAGCACAACTCAGCAGAAACGCAGCAAAGGAAAGAGTCAGTTATTTAACTTTATGGTCCTAATGTCTGATTAACTTTTGGAGTTTGCAATGCATGTGCTTCAAAAATGGCTATAATCATAACTGAAAATTTGTAATTATATATTTTCAGTTATGATTATAGCCACCAGCAGGTACCTATATGGTACCAGCAGGTACCTATATGGTCCAGTGTATGGTATATGGTACCTGCTGATGTGGTCTGCTTATATCATCTAACCTTGAGGTGACTTTTGTTGTGATTTGGCGAAAATTGAATTGAATTGAATTGAATTGAATCTAACAACTTTTCAGTTTTGTTGGTTTGACAGTTGGAGTGTTTGACATATGAAATACATTATTACATTACATTATCTGCTTCTCCGCCATAACCTGTGAACCTACCGAATTTTAACTTGAAAGTCTGCATTACCAGAAAAAAGTGCTGACAAATTATGTAATTCTGTCTCTTCTATGCAGTTTCTTTCACTTATCCAACTTGAAAGTCTGCATTACCAGAAAAAAGTGCTGACAAATTATGTAATTTTGTCTCTTCTATGCAGTTTCTTTCACTTATCCAATTCAGGTTCACCACCAGGCTGGAGTATTGAAGCTGTCATATCCTCCTGAGAACCAAGGAAGAAAAAGTATCTTTCAGTTTAACTTTCTTTGTGTCTCCAGTACAGAGGACATAATGAATAGGCTGGGTCTCAGGAGAAGTGGGGTACACCCTGAACAGGTTGCTACCCATATGGAAAAGAAATAGTAAAAACTTATATGACTTAACTCATGAAAGTGGCCACTTTCATGAGTAAATCATATAAGGCTTACATGATTTACTCATGAAAGTGGCCACTTTCTCATTACTTTCATATATTGTTTTAGTAAGTATCCAAAACATACAAGTTTCATTATATAATTTTTCAAGGGATCTTATATCTGTTTTTACTCTTGTATGCTTTTCATACAAGTTTCACACAAGACAGATATAAACTTTATAAGATTTATATATATCTTTTCCATATGGGTAGTCTGTCACAGAACTTGACCGCAAGATTAGAAAGGAATGACCGCAGTACTGATGTCCCCACTCCCAGTCACAAACCCCTTCACTGGATGGGGGTGACTGTCCGAGACCAACCAACTATCCAAAGTACTATGGTAGAACTATGTTCAGACAGGATTCTGACGCGTCCAGTATGCTGCATTGAGGCATTCAGTGATAATAACACAGTTGTGCTGTGCTAGCTGTGCATTATTGGTTCCTCAGCCAAGCACATCACTTAATGTTTGAACCTGCAGTTTCACTGGTCCTGGGCAGCATTGTTATTGCAACAACACATCATCTGTAAAACAAATCAGGTTAACCGTGGTCTTAAAAAAAGCCAAATCAAAAGCTGCAATACATAACAAAATGCCATACTGTGTTGTTTCTAGACTGCATGGACACATTTTTGCATTTACTTCAGAGGACCTTTTAAGCAACATGTATTCTTTATTTTGCCAATTTATTGTTCTTTTCCAAGTCTGTCAGCATATAGTAGAAACAACAGTGGTGATCACATTAATCTGTGTTTAGCTAATAATATCTACTTCATGATGATATTTCTCCAGATAAGTTCAGTGTCTGTGCATGCCTGCATTATTACTGTCTCTTTACCTAAGTGATTTACAAAGCACTTAACAGCGTTTGCCTTTCCTTCAGTGATACACACAAAACCTTGCAAATGCAAGGTACTTGCCTGCCATTGGGGGCAACTTGAGATTCCATGTTATGCAGGGTCAGGACACAAGAACACAAGAACCCAGCTTTTCATCATAATAGAGGACTACATGAAAAAAGATGACAGTCAGCATCACAAAGTTGCTGCACATTTGTCGGTTGCACATCCATGACTCAAATCTCCTTTTCCACGACATCCCAAAGATGCTCTATTGGGTTGAGATCTGTGGAGCCCATCTGAGTACAGAGAACTAAAGAAACCAGTTTGAACTGACTTGAGCTTTGTGACAATCCACACCATTACACCAACAGCAACAGCCTGAAGCGCTGATACATGGCAGGATGAATCCATGATTTCATGTTGCTTATGCCAAATTCTGACCCCACCATCCAAATGTAAAATCAGAGACATCAGACTAGTTAATACTTTTCCAAGCTTACATTATGTCATTTTGGTGAGCTCATGCAAACTGTAGTCTCAGTTTTCTGTTCTTAGTTGACAGAAGTGGCACCCAGTCTGCTGCTGGAGTCCATCTGCTTTAAGATTTGGTGTGCTATGCATTGAGAGATGCTCTGTTGTAACAAGTATTTGAGTTGCTGTTGCCTTCCTGTCAACTTGTAGAAGTCTGGCTATTCTCTTCTGACATCGGGCATCAATAAGGCATTTTCTTCCAGAGAACTGCCATTCTCTGTAAACCCTAGAGATGGATGTGCATCCCACATTCAGAGTCACTTAAAAGTTATATCATTGTCTTTCTCTCTCTCTGTCACTCACCCACACAGATATATATTGACTTCACCACTTAGACATTGAAAATAATGTGAAAAATAAAATATAATAATAATAATAATAATAATAATATAATTGTTGTTTGCTTCATTACAGTGGTGACGATAGTGAAATGACATTCACTGAAGTTCTCTTTTACTCATGTAAAGTAAGTCAAAGAGACAAACTAAGCTAACGAAAGTGACCACCGAAATCTGCAGTACTGCAGTCAAAGCATGAATAGACACCAGTACAATGTTATATAGAGCAGCTACTTCCAAAAAAATGTAACTTTCTTTGCAGAATGACTTTTTAACAAAGGAAAATAAAGCATACTAATTCTTTTCCCACATTGCCATTAACACTCTTGGAAGGAAGATGTTAGCTTAGCGGTGTATACTAATTATCTGTTGGAGAGCTGTGTATGTCAAACTGATGGCGATCGATAAAAAGCAAAAGGGGAAAACAACTCTGGCAGAGATAACTGTTACTGCAAAGCAACAGAATGTAACCATATACACAGAGACAGACAAACATGCAGAGGGAGAAGGAGAGACAGATGTGCACATGCACACAGACACAAACACACAGCATCCCTTTTTCTTGACTTGCACTCATTTCCATGACTCTTAGCCATAATTACTTTCAACGCTAACCTAAACTTTACTTTGACTATGAACCAAGTTTTAACCTTGAGATTTTACAATTTACATTAGTCACAATGTTACTGCCAGTGTTGGGGAGTAACAGAATACATGTACCGCCGTTACGTATTTAAAATACAAAATATAAGTAACTGTATTCCGTTACAGTTACCATTTAAAAAGGTGGTATTTAGAATACAGTTACTTTGTTGAAATAAATGGATTACACGGCAGTACTTCCCTGTTTCATATTGTGGCGGGACAGGACTGTTTGGGTTTTGTTTGACAGCGTCACGCAGGGAGAGAGAGAGAGCGTCACGCAGGGTGACGCTCTCTCTCTGCGTGTTTCCTGGGTGAGAGAGCGCCTGTTGTTGTTGTTGTGCTAAGCTAATAGGCAGAATGCTACCGGTATAGCTCTAAAGAATGTAGCATCATAGGCAGTGTAGTCCGTGCTGCAGGGAGAATGGACTGCCATACCCGTTATGTGTCTGTGAGCGAGGGAGGGAGAAAAAGGAAAAGTACGAGCTGTCATCGAGCAAAAACGGGAGCTGGAAGCATGTAAATATAATAATAACCACTGCAGCCAAGAAGAGTGCTTGACAAGCCCAGTTGTAAGTAAGCTATTAAGACTCGACTGTACACCGTGTTCGTGTTTTCCTCCAAAAACAATAAGTTCAGTTGGAGCAGCTTTTCAACGCCTCTCTCTGTCTCTCGCTAGCAAAGTTGAGCCAGACAACAAAGTAAAGCTAGTTTTTGGCTACGAGTCCGACACAGAACCCACCGTATTAGCCAGAGGTCCCTTTACTACGGTTCGGAGCCACGGACCTTCAGTAACAGTAATAAATCACAGCAACAGTACATTCACGTAGTTGTAAACAGCATGATAATATATTAAGTAACCCAAAGTATTCAGAATATGTTACTCTCATTGAGTAACGTAACGGAATACGTTACAGAATACATTTTGGGGCATGTATTCTGTAATCTGTAATGGAATACATTTTAAAAGTAACCTTCCCAACACTGGTTACTGCCATATACTTAAAACAAGTATTTATGATGAGCATATGTGAAGAGCAATACCTTTAATATAATCAACAACAACAGGCCAAACTGATTTATTAATGTTTATATTTACATTGCATAATGTAGAAAAACTTGGTGTGAAAAGACAGATGACAAAAAAATGATAGATGAGATTTAAATAAACAGGTGGAGAACAATAGAGGAAGCAGAGTCAGGTAATGCACAAACATGCTCTTTCTTCTCTGCCCACAGTCCCATCTCTCTGCTCTCATCTGTACCTCTTCTCCCTCTCAATTAGTTCTACTGCTGCAGCTGTTTTCTCGTAGTTCATGCAAAAGTCACTCTCGCCCTTCATTCTGTATCCTCTCTTTATTTCTTTATCCTCATGTCTTCTCATCATTTCTCTTGCTCATCTCTTCAGCTCTCCCTTCCTCTCCTATCTCTTTCTCTCTTGTCATCTCCTTTCATGTCTCCTTTCCTCTACTTCTCCCTTCACCTCTGCAATGAATGGCAAGCGTGGAAGGGAGGTTTATGCCTGACCATTTTTAGTCAGATTATCATCCTCCTGATTTATCACCCTATGTATTAAAATGAATATAACATACGTATGTGTACCTAAATTTCTGTAATGGAGCCTGCACAACTAGAGCCAGCAGTGCACAGGCAGGCTTGCATTTCTTACTTGGAAATTCCGACACCACTTCAAATTTAAAGAAGAAAGAGACGGGCAAAATCTGACCGTTCAATGCAAAACAACCAGCAACCAAGCTGCACTCAGCATCAAAAGACTCCACCTCCATGTGGAATACATTTAAAAGTAACCTTTCCAACACTGCATACATGCATCACAGATTGAGGATTGCACAGGGTTTTTGATATTGGGTTGGTTCATGTTGACAAAGGCTGTAGATAGAAGTAATTCATCAAAAAATTAAGAACCCACCCACCGAGTTCATTTACTTGCATGACATTAAAAAAATGCATTCCACCCTGCAGGACCACAAAATAACAAAAACCGGTCTTGTATATTTTTACAGTGTGTGTGAAAACCTTCCTCAAATCACTTTTTTTATTCGTCTGTTCTTTTCCCCTTCATCTAATGTCATCTCCTCTTCCAATCTTGTCTTTTCACCCTCATCACTGCTTCCCCAGTATGCTCTTTTACTTCAATAGAAGGACAGTAAAAAGGCAAAATTCTAGATGGCCTTTGATGTGCTGGCCAGGTCTGGCTATCTGCTCTCAAAGTAAAACGGGAACGGGATTGGGAATAAGGAGGAGAGTTATCACTTGTTCGTTACTCCCTTCAATTTAAGTCGAGATATGAGCATTGCTGGCCTAAGACCATCCTTCTGACTTATTTCACTGACTCCTGCTTCCTCCCTTTCTCACTTTTATTCAGCGATCCTCTCATCCGGGCTGTACAATCGATCGAGTAGTTCTTACTGCAGATCTTGTTGATGTACTAAGACTCACTCTACTCATCAATAGAACCAATGATCACTAGGGAAGAGGAAGATCGAGTGAGACAAACAGAGGAGAAGCATTGCAATCCTCACATTTTCTGCAGCACACTCATGGTTTAAAAGAAAAAGAAGCTTAAATATAAGTAATTGCCTACTATGGCCCGAGTTACATTTAAATTTGCAATCGACTGACAACGATGTTGCACCCAGGCTATGATGGGTCTTTTTAACTGGTCCCTAAAGTCAGAAGAGGAAAATATAGTGCAGTCATTATGTATCTGTGGTGCTGAACTAATAGATTTGATGTAGAAATATGACAGTTAAAGAGCTTTGTAACATTTACTCAGCAATCAAAATCAAGAGGAAAGACATTTTTTAAAATGCTAATTAAACAGATTGATAATTCTACCATTCACGATACAGTGTCTCTCCTGGTAGGACAGCATGTGTGAGCCTTAAAAGGGGCGATATTTCACTTTAAGTAAATCAATTCACTTATAAAAAAGTTACACAGGCAATGGCTGAAGTGGACTATCTGTAGCTTCATTCAGCTGCCTATTTTTGGAGACAACTTTAGAGCCTTTAATATCCTCTGTAAAAAAAAAAAAACTTAATCGCTAACAGATTTAACACACTGTTGCTCGTTAACCCTATAATTAACAATTTACACCTGAAAGTGTTATATCTATTAAAAAGTCAGTATATTTAGGGTTAAACACTTCATAAGAGGGATGTTTACCACTGAAAATAAGCTGATGGCCATGTTTGAGATAATATCATGACTATAGCATTTTTTTTTAAAATGTATTAACGTTTTAGTGAAAGCTCATACTGATGTCGCTAAACTTCATAGTACATAGTAGTAAATATTTGACTTTGGAGAGAAATAGAAAATAATTTCATGTATTGGAAGTTGCTGTCATTCCTCCATCATAGACTGTCATGCAGCACCTGCTCTTCATCTAAACTCGCTAATAGCTTACTTTTATACTTTTAGTGGTCAGTGAATAACTATTCTCATAAGCAACTTGGCTTTCAAAATGAACTCCACAGCCATGTCACAATAAACTGAGAAAGCTGCATGTTGCACCAATCAAGTGTCTTTCTCAATTCAAATCAATTCAATTCAATTCAATTCAATTCATTGTTATTTACCTGTCACTAAATCACAACAACAGTTGCCTCAAGGCACTTTATATTGTAAGGTAAAGACTCTACGCTTTCTGCTTCTGAACCAAGCTTACTACATATATAATGTGCAATACTGGTGTACACGCTCATGAATTTATATATAAATCCTAAGTTATAAATATGAATACGGTGTTTTATTTTAGTTTATCTCACTCAAACCTTATGTTATCCTTACATCTTTTAGAAACTGTTACAAAATTATAATTTTGTGTCAAATGTAATGTTACAATTTGGTGTTTCACAAAATAGAATTGTGGAGCAATCTACATTCAAAGTTTATGTTAACTAGGCAGATTGTCCATTTCCTATTTCCCATTTCCATTTAGACAAAAGCTACTCAGTTCATTGTCTGTGTCAATGCATCTGAGCAAACAACCTCTAAATATCCAGTTGTTACTGCTTTCCAAGGGGCACATCAAATTAATATAAAAATGCATGTTTTAAAGCAGAAATGAACAAAAATTACACACAGAACAAATGTGCATATTTGTACAATGTATGTATGCTGAAAGGTAAAAAAGCCTTCGTGCGTTTTCTATTTTATGCTCAAAAGCTGCTATATGCACATTTGTTCAATGCTTTGTTTACTCGTACAGTTAATAACAAGAGATGATATATGCATGTATGTCAAAAATCTGTTAATCTGCTTTGAAGCATCGAAGTGGCTCAACAGGTTTTGGAAACACATGCACATATGCAGAGCTCTGTATGTGTGTAAGAGAAAGTTTAACCAAAAGCACTTTCCCCAGTTTCCAGTTTAGAAAGAGATAGAAAGCCTACATCAATACTAAGAGTCAAAATGCTGAGTGCCACATCACAGGTGCACACACACACACACAAATATGTGCATGCACAAACACACACATACATACACACGGCTCTGGATCTGTACACAGCATAGCGAGCTGTCACCAGTAGACTGTAAATAATAGGCTGAAGATGAAACCGTTTCCAAACAAAAGCTGTATAGTTTGTGTGTGTGTGTGTGTGTGTGTGTGTGTGTGTGTGTGTGTGTGTGTGTGTGCTGGTGTTTGTGTTCTGTATGTCTGAATACCCTGTAGAGGTCCAGGCATTTGCCCAGTCCAATGCTCTTTCTTCCAGTCTGGCAGGCAGACAAGGGGAAGTGAAAGAGATAAGTTGAAAGGAGAAGTTCCTGGAGTCCTGTATGGCCAGGATATGGTCTGATTAAGATAGACGCTGACTGATTGCTATTTGGACACAGCTTACATCATCAAGTCAGTTCTCTGTCTGGGGTCAATTCAATCAATTTGAAATACAAATCAATTTAGGAGCAGTCAGGAAGAGATGAGATTTGCGAGCTATATTATGTATTACAGTATGAAAGTTAGGCATCTGTGGAGTATGTGAGTCTGCACCCTTGCACCTATTTCTTTTATGACTGACAGTCAGTATAATGCTATAGTGATTCAGCTATCAGACACCTAATATGGAAGTCTTATAAGGAGTCACAGCCTTCCCGAAGTGTCTCTGTTAGTCAGCGTATATGACTATACACTGCAAAATTTATGCGACTATTACCTGATGATTTATGCATTTAAAATGCTTCCAAAATACTGTACGCATTTGTGCCATGATGTATAATATAATATAATATAATATAATATAATATAATATAATATAATATAATCCTATTGTATTATATAACATGTACATATGTTATATGTACATGTTATATAATACAATAGGATATTATAAATACAACTAATATACTCATGCAAATGTGGTCTTTTAACTTTTTAGCTAACAGTTTAAAGTTGTTCAGTCCTTAGAGCCACATGATCATCTGGGAGAAACTTAAAAATAATTACATTTGTAATGACACACAAACAGGAACAGCCCTGTTTGTTGTTTCAAACTCATCTAATTACCTCTAGCCTTAATCAGAGGAAAAAATGTTCATGGAGAGCTTATTCTTCTTTAGACTTCTCCTTTAGGGGTCACCACAGGGGAATATCTGCGCCCATCTCCCCCTATCCATAGCATCCTCCTTTGTCACACAAACCCTCTGTGTGTTGTCCTTCACTATCCATGAATCTTCTGTGTGGCGTTCCTCTTTTCCTCCTGTCTGGCAATAAAGTTTATCTTTGAAAACCAAATGTTGTTGAGGATTTCTTTAGACATCAATTATTATCTTTATTATAATAACTTGTGTTTTAATGTCAAATGACTAATATCTTATAATGCATGAAGTTTATGTAACTTTATTGAATGTTTTCTAACTTACTCAACAGAACTACTGTCAGCAAGTGATTCAGATTAAGATTCATTCATGTAGTTAATTGGCATTTTTTGAAGGTAAAATACATAGTGGTGCTAACCACCTGAAGTTATGTTCAAGGTTACTTGTGGGTCATTTAAAAGTAACAGACAGTAATATGACAGATAATGATAGCAGAAAATAACATTGTTATGTTTAAAATCTTTACAGTAAAATATGTGCCTTCATTAATTTGTTGAATTGTATTTTCTTGTGTGGTGTAATCCCATATCAGTTCTTATTTCTTCTGATGTCACAAATAAGAATCCATCAAATGAGCCATGTATTCTTTCAGCTGCACCTGCCTCTCTTTTGGGGCGGTAGAGCTCATATTACACAATTAAAAGTAATAAAACAATCATTGAATCATCACAGTTTTGTGTTTGCTGTAAAAAAATTCTATTTAACATGTATTTGTGTGGATTTTTTTTTTTTTATGTTTGGAGGTTTTTTGGTTGGGTTGGGTTGGGGGTTATTAGGGTAAGATGCACAGTGCTGCTGGTGGTAGAAAGTCCTGCAGGTGATCTAACTAACAACATGCAAAATTTATAAACAGCCTTCATTTGAATGACCAAGGGCAAGCACAAATTAGCAGGTCACAAACAAGCAGACCTGATGAGAATATATTTAAGCTGGAAAAACGTATGAGGGCTGGTGCTGATTCACAATGATGCTGAATACTTAAGATGACCCACGAGGACTGACATAAACAGTAAATAATACAGAACTAAAACTAAAGAAGAAAAGATACCAAATAATGTAATAGGTGTGTGTGTCTCTGCGTGTGTGTGTGTGTGTGTGTGTGTGTGTGTGTGTGTGTGTGTGTGTGTGTGTGTGTTTGGTAGAGTTATGATAAGTCTTGACGCAACAGTTTAAAGCCGTGTGTTGTTACCAGTAAAGCTGTGGAAAGAACAAGGATGAGTAAGTGAACCCACGGGTGCTGTGTGGTCAGTGATGGGTGAAAGTCTATAATCTGCAACACATGCTGACACACAGAAGTACACATATATTGGCAAAACCACTTTCCTACATGTGGGTATCTCAACACACACACACGAGAATATCAAATCTAACACTGAAAGAGCTCCAAAGCCACCATCAGGGGGGTTTGAGGAGTATCGGTGGCATGAGCCTTATGGCTGTGATGTTTCTTTTCCACTTTGTAGACTAAGGTTTAAATTGTAAACTGGTAATTACGTGAAAATGCATCACCATAATCTATTACTTACATTACTTTTTTTTAAAAAAGCATCAAGGAATGTGCATCAAATTACTTTCTCCAGTATAACCACCCTAACAAGAGAGATGACAGCCTTGAAATTAAAATCACAATTAACTGCTAACTCTTAGGGGTCAAGAAGTTAAGTGGTAAGGATTTTTACGAGTTTCCTAACTTATCTTAATATTATTCTGGTGGTAGTGCGGCTGTATGTAAGATACACATTCGCACAGGACAACAGCTGGACAGCGCATAAATTAAATTTTAATGTGTGTGTGTGTGTGTGTTTGTGTGTGTGTGTGTGTGTGTGTGTGTGTGTGTGTGTGTGTGTGTGTGTGTGTGTGTGTGTGTGTGTGTGTGTGTGTATTCTCCTCCAAAAGAAAGAAATGAATGCTGAGCTTCCACATCTTTCATTGGCTCAGACAAAAAAATAAAATAAATATATAAAAAACCTAACTGAAGTCAAGTCACAGTACAGGAAAGAAAGCAACAGCATGAGAGAGGGCAAGAAAGAGTGAAAGAGAACATAGTAGTGTTACTAGGGCAAGGTATGAGGACACAGGCAATTCACTACTTATTCACCTGTTTTTCAGTTTGTGTCACAGGAATCTTTGTAACACAATGACAGCATTGTGTTCAAGTGTCTAATACAAGTTATACACACGTTTTAAGGGGACCTTAGAGAGTATTCTACAGCAATACCCATCACACATAAACAGGCAAAAAAGGCCGACTAATAGGAAATCAAATTGAAAAGATTAAATATAGCTTCTTTGTTATAGGAGAAGTGCCTTGCTGCAGGGAGCATGGTGGCGTAGTGGCTAGTGGTGGCCTCAAAGCAAGAAGGTCTGGACTTTACCCCACCATCTGGCCAGGGCCTTTCTGTGTGGAGTTTGCATGTTCTCCCTGTGTTTGCGTGAGTTCTCTTTGGGTACTCCCGCAGAACAAAGACATGCAATTAGTGGGGTTAGGTTAATCAGTCATTCTAAACACTTACATTGTGAGTGTGAATGGTTGTCTCTCTTTCTGTCTTAGCCCTGGATCAGATTGGTGACCTGTCCAGGGTGTAACCCAGCTCTCGCCCTATGGTAGCTGGGATAGGCTCCAGCCACCTGGCGATCCTGATAAGGATAAATGGAAGAGAATGGATGGATGGAGTGCCTTGCTGCTAATTTCATAGAGGGAGGGGGAGATGAACTGTAAGCTAGGGTGTGGGATGGATAAAGAAGGAGAAGATGGAGATAGTGATAGAGGGACAAAGGAAGGTTTACGAGCAAATGTCAGAAGCTATGAAACAGCAATCAAAGGTGATTGATTTAAATTTACCATGGCTTTATTGCATACTTCCTCTGATCCCCAACTTCTATGAAGCGTGCCTGCTGCAGAGTGACTACTTCCTTCCAGTATAAAGAGAAGTCATTTTAACGAGATGTGGATTTCCTTTATCATTTGAAGCCACATCCTTCTTCATTACTCCCGAAATAGCACCCTGCAGACGCATTGAGCCTATTTTCACAAACAAATTGATCCTTTTGTCATCAAATGCCTGAAATTAGTTTGACAATGCAGGGAAAGTGATGGAGGCGTTGCCTGGGTTCTATTTCCTGTGACAAAACAGGACAAGACTACAGCTGCACTTGATAAGCTAGCAACCAGAAACAAAGGCATGCTGACACGCATTTCGTACGGCTAATTAAAAAGAAAGCATTTTATGATAAATGTACTCACCTCCTCATGGAGTACCGCTGAAGGAGTCTGAATTAATGTGTCTTCTAAAACAGCTCCTTACAGCCAGGAACCTTAGTCAGCAGCCGAGTTACACTATTCCCCCGTGTGCCTTTTTACACCACAGACTCAGCTGTCTTAATCAGGTGAAGGCCAGAGAGAAATGCAGCATCTGCCATGTCAAGCTACACTGCTTAATGAACATCAAGTTGGACCACATTATGGCGACAGCACAATGTAGTTCACTACATCAAAATGGATATCACTCGCAGCATTTTAACATGGATGTCCTACTTTGCAATAAGAACTAAGACACAGATTCTCAATATGAGACTCAGGGTTTTTCGAAAAACGGTCCAGTCATATTTGGCTGCCTGCAGGTTTTTCACAACTACCATCTTAAATGTTATGTAGATGAAATACCGTCTAGATTACTGATGAAAAATGCCTTTAAAATTGCCTTTAATCTCAAGGCCAGAGCAAAGTGAGTTGGAGTATAGAGTTGGTTGCTTTGATTCAGGCACTGCAACAAAATTACCACTAAAAGTTGAAAAATCATGAATATGGATCATACCGAGTTAAGTGCACATACTTGGAGGCTGTTTTTATGCTAACAATGTAAATGGTATATTTTATGTTTAAATTATAAAGTTTTGCCCTTTTACACCTCAAGTTCCAGAACAATGCACACAAGTCATGGATTTAGGTTTTCCAACAAGAGAACGATTCTAAGCATAAAACCGACACATATTATTATGTGTGTGTGTATATATATATGTGTGTATATATATATATATTTTTAAGCATTTTCCAAAATTTTAATTACCCATTTAGATAAGTAATACTACTGCTTCCTGTAGGGTGAGTGCGGCACAGCTGCCCAGGTGCTTTTGTTGGTATTTGATACTGAGGCAAGAGGATACTCTGTGATTTTTAGCTGAAGTGAGCAGAATATTAATTAGATTGAAGACAGGACTAAGATGACAGAGAGTTGTGAATTCATTACCTCTGTGTTTCTGCTAGATTTTCTTTTCAGTTCTTGTAAAGACACACTTCATAACATTGAGCCCAAGGACACAGAGAAGCGTAGAAGACCTGCAGCTGTTTGTGTATGAGGTAAACATGATATTTTAAAATGTAAATCACTTCAAAAGTCCTGTCTGTGGCTTGGCACTCAGTATGGCTACTATCAGTGTCTGGGTGATTGCCTTATTGTTCAAATAAATGGTTTTCTCCCTATCACTTGATAAATGCAATTTCCATTTAGTTTTTCTTTTTAATTACTAACAGAACAAGAATATGGAATGCTATTAACAACATGTCTCTTTAAGGGATTTTTTTTTCATGTCGTATGTCAGGAGGACTAATAAATTCAGAAAACATTGCCTAAGGCTTATTGGAATTAAAAAGCATAATTAAAGAAATGAGAGGTGGAAGCTCTGTCCCGCAGGAACAGAATGAGAGGGAAGAAAACGAGCAGAGAAGGAGATGAAAGCCAAAATGGAAGAGAGTGTAGCCCTGGAGATGCCTAATATGAGACTAGATCATCATGGTCACATGTGACAAACATACACAGACACAGGATGCTAGTTTATGCACACGAACATGTTTGTGAGCATGTGTGCATATGTCAAAATGTCAAAGTGGGGACCTAATCATAATGAGAGAAAAGTCAATTGGAGGGGATGAGATAGGGGATGAAGCGGTCACATGCAGAAAGTTACCAATTCAATAAGTCAACACATGGTTTGCTAATTTAGCTACAACTGTGAATGAAGAGGTTACACACACACACACACTACCAGACCATTCATATGAATGAGTGCATGTGTCCGCACTTTTGACTGGTACTTTAATACAAGGTGGAAGTGGAAGTGAACTAAATTAAAAGGTAGGTCTACATGCAAATGCAAAGGTTCAACCCATGGGTTAACCATGAAGTTACCTGGATAAGCCCAAATCCTGCTTCACAGTACAGATCTCTGTCAGTATTTGCCTTGGTGACAAATACCCATCTATCAAAAAAAATGTCATAAAAATGTTAAACATTTTAAGTGTAAGTAGCTAATGTTTAGGTGTTGTGTCACTTTAATTTTAAACTGGCAATATGTGCAAAAGCAATGAGACAATGAGCTGAAAGACTTTGAGCTCAGCTTTGAGTGCTGCAGGTAACTCATCACACAGCCACTTCTATTTATGCACGCCGTGGCGATGCAGGTAGCACTTGTCGTTCTCGTGAATGAAAGGTGTCACCACTCAGACAGTACTGCAACATCAGCGCTGATACAGGAATAGAAGAAGAATAGCAAAGAACTCAAAATCCGAATCAAAGACAATGTTGATCCTTTTTGTTGTTGTTGCAACATCTCCCTCTGTATAATGAATTTCTGAATGTCTGCATAATGTCATTAAGATAGCATTTAAATTCAATCTGATTCAATTGTATTTATATAGCGCCAAAACACAACACAACAGTTGCCTCAAGGCGCTTTAAAAGGGACATAATCACACAAGCGTATCATCATCAGTTTTTAGCTGTGGCTCCAGCAGCACAACGTGCCAGGCTGAAAAAATTGAGAGATGCAATTTTGGCTAAAGCAACACCAACATGGCAGCTCGTGTAAGTGGATGTAACATCATTATTGTCCCACAGCACCGTACAACGTGATGAGTGGCAAGCATATAAAGACCTGCAAGACCTGCAAGACCAAAGAGCTGGTGCTCATCTTTTAAGTTCTTATTTGTAATAGCTTCATATTCTTGACATTGTGGTTTCCTAGCTACTATCATCTCAGATAGAGGGCCCGGTGGCGCCAGTATCTGGCAGCCTCGCCTCTGTCAGGGCGCCCCAGGGTGGCTGTGGCTACAACGTAGCTTGCCATCACCAGTGTGTGAATGTGTGTGTGAATGGGTGGATGACTGGTTGTGTAAAGCGCTTTGGGGTCCTTAGAGACTAGTAAAGCGCTATATAAATATAGGCCATTTACCATTTATCATAAATTTTTCCTATTTTAATATTATGAGCATAGAGGTCATCAAAAACAAAACCCATAAAAAAGGTCATTTGTTCTTACCTATGTTTTCCTAATGCTGCTGCCTCTTTTGTAAGTGTACAATACGCACAGTCCTTACAACTGTTCGTGTAATCTGCCCTACCTACTGTTAAAGTTTACTTCAGGTGAGGAGAATATTGCAGCTCTGGGTAAGAGGAAAAATAAAAACTACCAGGAAATATAATATGAACCACAGCCTCCTGTGTCAAGGTCATAGGCGTAGTTGCTGACCTCTGTATTAAGAAAAAATATTCACACTAGTTCTGCAATTGTTTTTAACAGACTCATGGATCACACTGGCATAGGCGGTTCTAATCATTTGATCCAGTGAACAAAAAAAAATGTGTTTTCCCTTGATACACACAATAAAAAATGAACATGTTGTGTATTTATCAAGTGATAGGGAGAAAAACATTTATTTTCATGTTGAACTCATCTTACAAACTACTGGCTCTTCGATTTGTGCTAATAAAGTTATAGACCTGAACTAAGGGAGAGAGAGGACAAAGACAGAAGAAGAAAATAGAATATGTCTTTTTGTCAGAGGGCAGCAGTGACAGATTGGGAATGCACAGGAATAGACTCCCGCCTTCGAGAGAAAGCGAGTGGGGGCGAGAAGGGAAAAAGGAGACTGGCTGTCTCAGTTACAAAAAAAAAAGAGTGAGAAAGAGTGCTACATGATGATGAAGACGTTGATTTAGAATGAGAAAAATAAATTTGCCAAATGGGGAGTGGTCATGGGGGAGGAATCTGGGGAAGGGGGCTAGCAAGGAAGAATGATGAGTAAAGGGGCGGGGGGGGGGGGGGGGGGGATGAGGTAAAGAAGCAAGGAAAATGATCTACACACCGAGAGCAGGATTTGATGAATGAAAGGAAAGATAAAAAATGGGAAGGGGGAGAGTGTGTAACGATAAAGAGAGAATTCAAATGAGGGACTGGTTTGGATGCAGGAGTGGGAAGAGCCAACTGAGAGAGAAAAGGTGGTACAAGGGGCAATCACAGAAGAAGGGAGGAAGATGGAGAACAACTATGCATTGCTGACATATTGATCCATATCGTCACCACCCTCCCCCCCTCCTTCATCCAGCCCCAACATGGATTACTGCTACAGGCCTCAAACCACATAGGTCACTGGTCACACGACACGCAAACACACACACGCAGACATATGGACACTCACAAAAAACACGCCAGCAATTCCAACTACCACAGAGTTGACAGGAAATATGTTAGATACACTTGTTTGGGGAGTTCAATCCAAACAAGACACGTACGCACATGGGCACACATGCACACGCACACAAACACACACACACACACACACACAGACACACACACACACACACACACACACACACACACACATACATAAAAGTGCATACAGACAGACACACACACAGATTCCTAGGGGCAGTGTGGGACACCAGTCTTTGTGTTCATTGATCCACAGCAAGAAAAGTCAGACCACTCAAGCTGTGACAGATTCTTGGCTCACACACACTTTTACTTACACACTTACACACACACACATACAATACACACTCACACACTTAGCCTTCTCATCACACCTTTGTGTATATGTGTCGTGTGCCCAGGGTGGGGGTGGGAAGATAAAGGGATGACAGGAAGACAGAAAGGTGGTGGGATGGATGAAAGAGAGATTAGATCGGAAAGGAGGAAGCGGTGGAAGAGAAAGCAAGCAGGTGGAGATGGCTGGGGTGCAAAGACAGGCATGAGGGTGAATTAGAGGACAGAAAAGAAGAAAGTCGGCAAAGGATGAGGGGAGTGTTGTAAGATGCAGAGCTGGACCAAGGAGAACAAGGGAAAAGTATAAAAAAAGAGAGAGAGAGAGAGAGAAGAAAGGGAAGTAAGGAGAGTGCTAGCTGACATATTTAGAGGACAAGACAAAATAGT
The DNA here is from genome assembly GCF_963576455.1 of Neolamprologus multifasciatus. NCBI lineage: Eukaryota > Metazoa > Chordata > Actinopteri > Cichliformes > Cichlidae > Neolamprologus > Neolamprologus multifasciatus. The sequence goes on from NC_140444.1 coordinate 13,365,256, forward strand.
CTATCTCACCTAAATGCATGTTAGATTAAAGTGTGATCTTCTCTCCCTGCCTCTGTGTGTGTGTGTGTGTGTGTGTGTGTGTGTGTGTGTGTGTGTGTGTGTGTGTGTGTGTGTGTAACAACACCAATCCCTACTCAAGGCCAAACCTATATAGATCATATCCCAATCATCATATTATTGCCTTCAGCCCAAGATAGAATGGAGAGGGAGATAACATACAACAGTTATCTCTCTGTCCCTCACACAAACACACACGCACAAACACACAGACACACACACACACAGACACAGACACACATTCTCTCCACCCTTCTGATATTTTCTCTTTTATTGCTGTTTTCTTTTTCTTCCTAATTTTCATCACCCACTGTAAATCTAAATGTTCTTGTCCCTTCAAGAATTTGAACTCAAATTCAACCCATACACTTACAGCAGCTGATCACAGCAGAGCTGAAGAGACGCAGGAACTGCCAAAGACAAAATCTCTGGGTGGTGAGCAGCTTTGAAGTACAGAGAAACTGCTTCCTTGTGGTTCAAAGTATTTCCTGTTTTTTTGTTTTTTAGTTACATTTTAAAAAATTCTAAAAATTATTTAATGGGTGAAGGCAACAGAAAGTTCTGTTTATATTGTCATATGGTATTGTATGGTATAACTACAATGATAATTTAAAAAGAATGAAACAACAATGCTGAAACTAATTAAAACTAAACCAAAATGAGCAAACCTATTGTAAAAACTAACTGCAAATAAATTGAATTATAAACAAAAGCAGAACAATATAAAATAAAAACTAACAAGAAAATACAAAACTATAAAACCTATATATAACTTGTAATTTACAAGTTGATATGAGCATATGAGTGTGAGATTTCTACTGTTTTTCTCAGCCAGGCCCACTCCTCAATCATAATAGGAAGAAAAGAGAAAGATCACAGTGTGAGTAAAAATTACTTTATAAAGGTTATGGTAGCTTAGTCGTCATGGTTACCATCATAATCACTTTTCATGAGTATGTTGGAAGTTTCCCGTCAAAGTCTGATATTTTGTTGACCCATCCATCTGCTGTAACCTTGTCTTTCTGTGGACTTCTTTGTCATTTTTTAATAACACCGACTCACTTCCTCCTTTGCTCACAAAATAAATATCATGGCTGCTACAACTTTTTATCATTTAACATAAAAGTGTGTCAACGTGATGCCCTAGCGAGAATATCCATTGCTGTCACACTTCCAGAGATAACAGTCTAAAATAACCAGGCATTTGGTCCCCAAGGGCAACACACAACAATTGTGGGTAACATGTCACAACACCCCTGCCTACTTCTCCTATGCAGGCTCACACACCAGCAGTGTCTTAATATGAGCTGACAAGCGTCAACACATCAGCATATGCCATCATTCAAGATCAAAGAGATCGGGTGTGTTCAGGGTGGTATGGCCGTAAGCAAGGATATGCCATATCTATTTCACAACATCAGTGGATGGTAGCTATTCAGAGAAGTAGCAAATGCATTTAGTTACTGGAGTGACGTCACAGCTACTGTATACAGAATACTTCCTCTGGCTACATGGTCACTGTGTGTTGCACTTCAGAATTTTTTTTTTCCTTCCTTCTCCATTTCCCTTTTATTTGCTATTTATCTGTTACTGCCTCTATAATTTCACACAGTTTGCTAGTATCAATTTGTGCTCAGGCCATTCCCTCTCTTCCGCTTCTCTGTCCTTCCTACCTTCACAGAGTGTTTCTGTTGGATTTGTTCCCAAAACAGGAGGACAGCGGTTTGCTTTCAGTTTGTAATCGCAGTTGTAATTGCTTATATAGACAAAAACCTGAAATACCAAGCATGGATCCATACCATTAGCAGAAGCTTCTCAAGAACAATGTTGCAAAATAGGCCTATACGGAGGCTAAATGCAGGTAAAATTAAATATTTTGAAATGTAAATAAAATAGCTAATGACACTAAACGGCACAAATGACCTCTTATACCACTTTTCTTCTATTATGGGTTAATAGGAACCACCTTTTATATATTTTATGTATATTTTATTTTATATATAAAATATAAGGTCAATCTATTACTCTTTGTGACTAAAGGAAAAACTGACATGTTTGTGTCTGAATTCACCAACGGTGACAGGTTTGCTCTTTAGATTTTTTTAACATTATATGTTAGAGCGGGGGGGAAAAAAACCTAATGCTTTAAACACCTACTGTAACTAAATAATAATTAATTCCATTTTCATAGTAGGCCTCCAAGAAAAATGATTGCCAAGAACTTTCAAAAGTCTACAGCTGGTCCTGCAAAACCCCCCTCTTCCTCCTTATTGCTCTCTCGCCCCCTCTGGTGAGACCAGCTGTCTCATAGCAACAGGATGACACTGTTCCTGATTGCCTGACCACCTACACACACACAAACGCATTGTACACATAATCATGTATCCCTGACAACATTAAATTGCCTTACATTTAATTCCTGAAAACCAACATCAGCATAACTACTGCTCTCACTTGAAACCAACCCGACAGATTAATCTAACCCTAACTACTGAATTTAAATTGTATTGTTAAGCAGAAACTGGCTATAACTTTAACTCAAACATGGCCTAAACTATACTGTCACTAGTTTAAAACAACTCTTTTAAAAAAAAAAAAAACAACTTAGTGTCAGGCAAGCTAGACAGTTAACTCCAATCAGTTAACGTCTTCATCAAAACAAAATTATTCTGAAATCATTGATGTGAAACAACACTGTTCCCCATCTTAATGAAGATGGATATAAAAGACAAAAAATAATTCAATGGGTAACATGGGCTGCAGATAACACACCACTGCATTGCCTTTGACTCTCCAGTTTACAACTCACTGCCTGGACTGGGAGAGGATGAACAAGGTTACACTGTCTAACTCTAAACTCACTCCAAACTTAAAACATCAACCTTAATTTTAAGGATCTATGTGTTGGGGACTTGCTTTGAATGTGAATGTGAATACATTCCCATATGAATGTATTTTCTGTTTTGCCATTTCAGCAAACTTTCACGATATACCCACATATCTAGAAAAAAGCGTGAGGGTAATGCGTTTACATGTGTTTTTGTGTAAATGTGCTTTTTGTTGTTAAGGTGGACTGATAAATAGATTCAGCAAAAATTCCTTTACAGCTAATACAAGCAGCAGATCTATTTTCAACCAGACCTTGGTCTCCGAGAGGCATGCTGCTGTGATCAATGCCCATTCATAACAGCAAAGTTAAAAATAATACTAATAACAATACTCTTTGGGCTTTTTCAAATAAAGTCTTTATTTGACATTACTTTTAGTTGAAAAAAGGCAAGATGGCCTCTTTTTGGTGAAATTACAAAATATTGTGTGCATAAAGATCTTCAAAGTGCACATACTTACAGATGTAAACTGAAAAAGAAACACACACGTCGATGCATGCATGTGCCAAAATCCATCTAAAACAGAAACTATCTGCACTTTCTTTCATGTCTTTGGAAAAGTCAATACAGACAAAAAATATGCAAGAGGAAAAAAATTAAATGAAAAAGAGGAAGTGGAAAGTGGAAAGAGATGCTCTTTAAACTTTAATAGATTGTTTCTCTCTCTTCCAGGTAGCTTTTTTTGGAGATGACTTTGTTAAGATGATTTCTTTGTATAGAAGTTGTGAAAATGTACTATGCTACACTGTTGCACCCTCAAAAATGACAGTAGAGACTTAAATTTGAGAATGCCTGCTGTTTAAATTTATTTGCACTGTGCTGGGAAGGATGGAGAGGGCATAAAGATTTTTTTAAAGGGTCTTTTGTAAAAAAAAAAAAAAAAAAAAGAACAAACACCTAATATCAAACTATTCACACACTGGCATTCCCAAAAATAAGCACACACACGTAGCCTGATACCATCAAACATTAATATTGCAGAGACAAATGCACACAAAGCATCAAAAGCAGGTAGAATGACAAGATCAAGAGAATCCCTGCATGGAAAAAGAAATAACATCACAACAAAATATCAAAAATAAGTCTCTTTCATGTCATGACAAAAAGGAATAAGTAATTTTACCCACAATGCAGTTTTAGGGTTCAGGAATGAAAGACGCATAAGCTGTCCATCTTCTTTTGTGACATGAACAACATGTAAAGCTATTTCTGAGCAAACAAGTGAACAAATAATAAGCTCAAGTCACAACATATGGATCAGGCTCTGATCAACACACTGGAGGTTCAGTATATTGTTGTAGTTTTGCTTTATTTGATGTTGTATTGATCTTAGAAGAGAACAACAATCCTTATAGTTCTCTCTATGAGCACATGCGTACACACAAAGACATTCATTTAGGCCCCAGTTACACAGGCCTAGACCATCTGATTAAACCAGTTACAGTGGCATAACGTGCATTCTTCGACTGGTTGGTTGGTTATTGGAGCTTGCCGGCTGGTCCATCCGGGAGAACCCTCTTGGCATTACTTTTAGTTGGAAGAAAAGAGTAAAGGTGGCCACTTGTTGGTGAAATTATAAAATATTTGCAGACGAGTTGGCATGGAAGATGCTAACTTGCCAACTAACCCTTACTTGGCAAGTGATAGTCAAAGTGTGACACAAATCAGAACCAGTCACATTTCATAGTAAATTTCCTTTTGAAGTGTGTTGACACAACAACTGACTCAGTGTTCGGTTTTTCCATTTTGCATTTCGCATTATTTTTAAGTTTCACTACAGAGTAAATGGCAAGAAGTTGCAAGCCTTGGGTTTCATCAAAACCACAGGTCCCTACGACATGAGCAGGCCTAAAACTGGGACTTTCTCTCTCAAGTAACTTTATATTTAAGATGCTAAAGCATATCGTTAGGGCTGGATCGGGTGACCCTGAATCCTCCCTTAGTTATGCTGCAATAGGTGTATGCTGCTCGGGTATTCCCATGATGCATTGAGTATTTCTTCTTCAGCCACCTTCTCACTCACTATGTGTTAATAGACCTCTGTCCACTGAATCATACTTATTATTAATCTCTGGCTCTCTTCCACAGCATATCTTTTATCCTGTCTTCCCTCTCTCATCCCAACCGGTCGCAGCAGATGGCCGCCCATCCCTGAGCAGGAGGTTTCTTCCTGTTAAAAGGGAGTTTTTCCTTCCCACTTTTGTCACAGTGCTTGCTCATAGGGGGTCATATGATGTGATGCCATTTGATATTATACAGCAATTTAATTCACTGGCAACATGCTATTAATTTGTAGTTATCTTAACTACAAAAGACACACACGGCTCTGACATTCGAAATCAAAGATGTGATGCCAGAGACCTCCGTGGGTGGTCAGATCTCAGCCAAGAGTGTGTGCACATTCACTACTTGATGTTCTAATTTGTGTGAGAGTCCTGCCTTCTGGGTAGAAGCCTCACTCTGAAGTTTGCCAGCCACTGAAGAACTCCTGCGTGATCTGCTCCCATAAGTCACCACTACTTTCCTTAACTATAGTGAGGCAATTGTGCGTCTTTTCTCCTCACGCCTTCCTAGGAATGATAAAACAGAATCTATTTGTCAGTCACACTGAAGAATATCAATTGTACATATGTTAACGAGCATAAGCTGCAAATTCAAAGGTATTGATTTAAGTGATTATTACCCTGATAGCACATTCAGAGACAGATATCAATTAGATAAGATATATGGCACAAGACGCATGGTTATCTTAGCTGCCAGTTTCAGGATCTGAATCAATTTAGCAGATAGAATCAGGCTTCAATTTGGCCAGCAGCCAAGAATATTTTTTACAGGAGATTGGGTCAAGAAGTTAAAAGCTAGCATTTTTAAGTCAATTTTACAATTTTAGGAAGCATCCATTTTCTTTGTTTCTGGCTCTTTTATGTTCATTCTGACCTTCACTTTCTGCCTTTAATTCTTACACTCAGTTCTGACTTTCTTTTTTACCTTCCTCTACACTTCTTGCCTCGATCTTGCTTTCTTCTTCTGTTATGCGTGCTCTTCTCTCTGCCCTCTGTCTATTGCTGCATTATCATCCATCTGTAGCTCTCTGAGGTGAAACACAGTCCTCTGTCCTCCTTTCCATCACTCCATCTCTTTCTCTCCCACTTCTGAGTTACGAGAACAGACAGTGACAAGGACCTTGTCCTATTCTGCTTCATTTCTCTCAATTTATTTCCTCTTCCCCAGCCTTTGGGTCCCCATTTTTATTTAGAAATAACATTGGCTCTGGAAGATCACAGTCATAATCACAAACTATAAATACTCCAGAATTACTTTCAAGATTAGTTGATTCGTTAGTGACATGTGACGGTACATTTGGCCACATTTAAACCCAGCACATGCACAAAGCTCAAGACTATATCTGTATTTATATTAAAGAAAATTGCTAATCCAAATCAGGCAGTACATTGATACATGCATAAGAAAAATAACATTTATTCACTATATGATGGGAAAATTGTAAAGTAGGTGACATCTACATTTTGTAAAATGGAAATGAAATCCAATTTTAATGAGTTTAGAAAAGGCATATTTTTCAGCTGTGAATGTAATCCAAGCAAATTGAAGGAGAAGCGTGGTGTGGAAAACATGTTAATGTTATCTCTCTCCTTTTGTCACACTTGCTATCTCAATTAGACTAAGTTCCTCACAGTCTTCAATGAATTACTGCAAAAGCTGGCACAAATAAGAACAGCACATAAAGGAAGCAAGAGAGAGAGCGAGAGAGAGAGAAAGGTGTCTAGAGGTGTCTGTACCTGGACTAGACTGGACACTTCATTCCCCCCATCACCTCACTTTCTGTCTGTCCCTCTACATTTCCCAGAGCTTATTTCATGCCCCTGAAATCTAGCACCAGGTGTTGGTCGCCTTGCTGGCATATAACTCAACTCAACCTCCTCCATATTACTCTGTCGTTCCGCTCCATCCAGCCCTCGATCTCTCCTCTTTCCCTCCTCTTCTCTGTGCTGCTCTTGCTTCATTTGGCTCATGATGAGGTGTCACCACTCTGTCCTTGAGTAGACGAGAATCCCCTCTGACAAAAAGTGTTTGTGTGTGCGTATGGATCCCAGCATGTGTGTAATGTGTTTGCCTGTTCCTGCCTTTCGCTGCAAATGTGTATGTGTGTATGTGTGTGTGCATGCGTGTGTGTGTTCAACATGTGTGTGGCCTACCCTAGCCTGCAGAAGTGAAAGACATCAGGATTATGCTGTCACAGCAGGAGAAGAGATGATTTACTTGTCAGGGGGCTGAGGGACAGGAAGGCAGATACAGCTAACAGATAAATGCACTGCTGCTGGTGGGATAATGTAAAGATGCTAGGCAATACTGCAGGGACAGTACAGCTGAAGGACCATTGATGCAGAGCGAGTTGGGGCACAGGTTGTCTGGCTCCTGCAGTCATGTTTGTTTCAAATTATGATTCATATGGTGTCACCTTCGTATCTTCAGCATTTTTGGCTGTACCTTATTTTCCAACTTAGAGAGTTAGGACGTCCTGTGGTCATGTGGTTCTAACACAACGCTATCCAATTAGGCTGAACAATCTTCAATTCACAAATGCATATATTGGATCTTAGGGGCAATCTTAAGGAAATGCCCTACAATATCAAAAGTCATCATGTTATATATTAAAAACAGGCTGAAGTCATCATGTTGTAATAAAAACATCATAAAACATAAAAGTTTTGGTATAGCCAGTGGCCTTCGTGAGGAAATGCACTCTCTGAGTGCTCTTTGCATTTGGGTTGGACATCACCTGCTTCTAGCATTTCCTACTTTGTTAAAATTATAATTAATAGTGTATTTTTTATACAGGTGTCATATCAAATCACAGTTGATATGATAAAGCACAATAAATAAAGTAGAAAGATTAACAATATAAGGACATAATAAAATGTTCACAAAACAGGGGGCGTAATTAAGCTATTTTAATATAGGCTGTGTGTTTTGGCTATTGTGACACCACAACTGCTGGGATGAATAAAGTATAACATGCCTTATTGAATCCTATCTTGTCTCATCTTAGAGATTCAAATTTGTCACTGAAAAAGCAACCCAACGTAACCCATTTACCCTAACAGAGAATTTTGCTAACAAGATTGAAGTATCGTGAAATTCTTTAAATAAGATTTGTTCAGTACTTTTACTGTTTGTTAATAAAATTAACACAACTGAACTTTTTAGAGTGTTAACAGTGCAAAGGCTGGTATTTATTAACCTGGGTCAAAATCATTTAACCCTAATATTTAATTCAATTGTAATATTGAGCTAAATTTATGTCATAATGGCATCAAAGTCTGTGCTTTGGGACGTGACAGACAGGACAAGATGGTGTATAAGGAGACGAATATTACCCTGTCATTTCAGTGTCAGTTCCACAGTCTCTGTAAATGATAACCAAGCTGGGGCACATGATAGCTGGCTTGCTGCAGGGAAATGACAAAATAAATGTTATCAAGGAATAAAGGTTATGCCGCATGTGCAAGTTGGAGGCTGAGGATGCAGGGAGTGAAAAGTCCATATCTGCTTACAGCATTTGGAGCTATAGCCTCCTGCACAATCATGAGGTAAAAATTAGAGAAAAATGTCAGTATAAAATAATCAGATTTTCTGAGTGGCTAAGCTAAATACTGCACTACCATTTAAGTGAAGTTTAGTTTATGGCCTGTGTGCATTACAGAATATGACTCCAAGTGCAGCCCTAAGGCTTGCCCAGTGTTAAAAATGTTATCTCAGCCAGATTTACACTAAAGCCACAACAAAGAGCCACTGATTTGTGTACCTGACAAAACAGGTGATCATTAGCTTGTCATAGCTGGACCACATAATTACCAGATCATGATTACCTTGTCATTACAACATAATTCAATTTTGAAATAAAATTGTTGTTGAGAAACAGAGTCATGTTGCAATAAGCTACAGATGATCATAGCAATTTGTGAAGAATTTAATGACTGAGATCTGAGACTGTTTAGCACCACTGTGCAAAGCAGCATATTAACTTGTCATTGCTGGACAGGGGGACATAGCCTGCAGCAGTGCACATGATGACAAATGTAAAGGTCCCTTCATGGTGAGCTACACCTCAAATTAAAATCTAATATTGAACAGTGAACAGCCTTGTGACATTTATGCTGCAGATGAAATGGCACCACATTGTTTCATTCTTTTGGACAGAGACAAATTTGCACATCTCTCAAAACCACTATCTCTGAAGTAGTCACAGTGGACAGAGGAAAAATGTACAAGTTAATGAAAGTCTGCAGAACAAATGCACACCCGCTATTTCCTTGATTGCAATTTTCAGTGAATTAAGGAGAGACTGTTGTGGTCATTCGCAACACAATTTCAATAGTGTTGCAATACTGAAAAGAATTCATTCAATATGTCAGTGACAGGTCAGCTGAAACAAGCATTTGAGCGTCAATGCCAGAATCAGGGGTATAGAAAACATCAAGGCCATGTAGTCGAGCTATGTGACATATCCAGGATGAACTGTGCCATGAGCCTTGATCATGATGCTGATACTGCAATGTATTTTTCATATGCCACATTTCATGGTAGAGTGCTGATAATACTGCTCCTCATAAAAAAGTTTCATTAAACTGAGGAAGGATCCTTTATGCACTGACATATCATGGCACCTGTTGTGTCTGCTGTATAACATTTAAAAATGATATTGATATTTACACGGATACAGTGTTCAAAGTGATATTTTGCTTTTAGACATTGCGGTGTACATGCTGCTAGTATGGGCCACTATTCTGGCCAAGACTAAAAATGCAGCAACAACTATTAGATTATTTAATATGAAAGCTTGTAAACGTATTTCCTTTTATCCCACTGGGGCTGAATCTTAATCACTTTGATGATTACCTGATTTCCCCCTTGCATCACAAGTCAATCAGCGTTTTCAGTTTACCAGTAAAATATGTCTACAAAAAGCAATAGATGAATGTGATTGCTGTTTCATGTAATTCTGGGTGATTTCATTAAATTCTACTCAGCTCAAAATATCAAAAAAATAAGAATGATGAATCTGGTGTTGCTGAGCCACTTTTTCTCTGTTTGCTGTTCTTGCTTAATGCTGTGTGCAAAGTGACAGGTTGTGTTTTTTCACCAGTTCTTATTATTTCACCTTTTCTCAGTTATACTTTGGAATTTAGACAGATAGATATCAAGCTGGAATAAAAGATTTTAGTAAACGGTTTCAAAGAAATAATAAACATACCACTGCACTACAAGGTTTTAAAATTGTTTGCCGTTATTAGTGCTCTTATTTCGGCCTAACTGGAGAATAAGAAGAATATTAAAAAAAAAAAAAAACACTGTAATTTTGGAGGCATTGCGTATGCTGTAATGCTCCTGCAAAAATGTGTATAGCTTTATAATATACACTCACATTATTAATGCAGCAAAAACCCAAATTTGCTTGCTTTCATTCACACACTCTACAGTAAGTGCAGATGTGATTGCTGTGGAAAAGGAAGAAAATAGTTGCAAGAGTATGAGAGAACATAAAGTGGACAGAGCATTCCCTTGTGCAAAAGTGGCTAACATAGGGTATAAAGGTCACACAATGAGAAACAAATGCACAACACTGTCACGCACCCCCTGAGGCTTTCACAGGAAAGGTTGAGTGGCAAGTAGCGAGGTGCGGCATCAGTCATTGTTAAGACTGATCGCTCGTTTGGAAGCTTTAGGCTCCACGGGGATATGTGTGCGTGTGTTGTGTGTGTGTCTGAGTATGTATGTTAGTGATTACTGCCATGAGTGGTGATCTGGGGACAAGTACACAGTAAATGCACCACAGGCAAACACAAATGGATTCATTTTTGTATCCACATGTGGATGCAAAGGGTTATATAGTAATGCATTCACACATTTACAGCTATTTCCTCACTGGTTATTTTATGCATAAAGTGGTCATCTGCAGGATGGCCAACTGTGTGTGTTTGTGTGTATAATTGTTTAAATCATATAGTGATGCAGACCCTAGAGTCTCCCCAAGGCCAAGATCAACCCCACCATGTTTTCTCTCTGCTAACAAAACATGTCTGCAGTCCACTCTGCCTTTTTCCCCATGTATCTACTACTGAGTAATGCATCCCCAGACAACTCCCATTTCATGATTTCTTGTATATAGACGAATGTGACTTAGGTATGCTGCATGCATTCTTAAAATATCCCTGATGCTTAATTAAATTCTGCAGGCCTCACTTGCCTCAGTTAAGCTTTGTGATTCAACAAAAGGTGAAAACCACTGCTGACCATAAAGATCTCACATTTAACAAAAAAAAAAACATCTTGATGATCTGCAAGACTTTTAGTAAAATATACTGTGGACCGAAGTTGAACTTTTTGGAAGGTTTGAGTCCCTTTACATTTTGTGCATTTTGTGTAAATTTCTTAAAAAGAACATTGTGCCAACAGTCCAACATGTTCGTCTAAGGCTGCTTCGCTGCTTCGGGACCTTGATGACTTAATTGATGTCGTAACTGATGGAATCATGAATTCTGCTCTGTAACAGAAAATCCTGATGGATCTGGCCATTAATTAAGTTGCATAACCCAACTCAAGCACAGTTGGGTTATGCAACAGGAAAATGATCCAAACCGCACTAACAACTCAACCACAAAAAAAATACAAAAAATAAAATAAAATAAACGAAACAAAATGAAGATTTTGGATTGCCCAAATCAGGCACTCCTAATTGACGTCCAATTGAAATGCTTTGGCATGATCTTAAACGGGGCATTTATGTTTGAAAGCTCATCAATGTGGCTGAAGTAAAACAAAGAAGAGTGGGCCAAAATTCCTCCACGCCAATATGAAAGCCCCAAAAGATTGCTGTTCTTGCTCCCAAGGGTGGCACAACCAGTTATTAGATTTAGGGCTCAATTGCTTTTTCACATAGGGCCAGGTAGGTTTGGATAACTTTGTTCCCTTAATAAAAGAAATCAGTATTTAAAACTGTATTTTGTATTTACTTATGTTTTTACAGGAAAGAGGGAAATACATATTGGTAAGGTTCTCTTAGGGAGCCTCTGATGGCGCTAGACCACCTGTTTTTTAGTTCTTGTTTCAAGAAACGTTTTTTAAGAAACATTTTTGCTGAGAAAAAACAGTCCGTTTTAAGTCTAAGAAGAAAGAAAACAGCATTACTTTCCAAAATACAAGTGTAATTAATTATTACACACCACAGCTGTGTTAGCTCACCTTCAAGCAATTCATAATGTTGGGTGGTTTAAAGTTCACATACACATAGAACAGAACACATACATGCCTACAAGCAATGTGAAGGAGAGGGGTTCATACTGTGAATTACTTTACTGCTCAGCAAACATAACAAAACTCGTAAACTTCAATATGCACACACACTCACAAAGTCTAAACACTGTAAATTAACCTTTAAAAGGCCAATTCTAGCCCCATAGCTATTAGACCTTTAAACACTGCTACCCAAGCAGTACACACATGCACACCCACCCCCGCACACACTCACACGCACACAAACATGAATAAACATAAACACAGAAAAGCCATGATTGCGAGTGAATTTCTATTTATGTAACACACACACACATGCACAACCACACTATGTTGTGTAATGGAAATATTCTTTCTGCAAAATTGGGTAATTAACTGTAAAATGAACTGATGTGGATGAAGAAGGTTACTGACTACTTCACTCTGCAACTTACCTTCAATATGGCACACTCCTGCTCCGGGCCATCTCTAAGTGAATGTGTGTGCATGTGTGCATTATTGAATTTATAATGAAATTAAAAAACACTGTGGTAGAAGTAAGGAAAAGGTTAAAAAAAAAAAAAGAAGCCTAGAGTAATTTGGGAATAGTTTTAACCTGTACTCATTTATATACTGTAATGCCAAGTATTCACAAATCTGCCTTTACACACATATGAACATGAGTGAAATCCCATTCTTAATGCATTTGGTTTAGTATGATGTTGGCCCACCCTTTGTAGCTCTAACAGCTTCAACTCGACCATTCTTCCAGAAGTGCATTTGTGGGGTTGAACACTGATGTTGGACGAGAAGGTTTGGCTCACAAATTCCACTGTAATTCATCCCAAAGGTGTTCTGTTGGGCTGAGGTCAGGACTCTGTGCAGGCAAGTCAAGTTTTTCCACAGCAAACTCGCTCATCTATGTCTTTATGGACCTTACTTTGCGCACTTGTGCGCAGTTCTGTTTCAACAGAAAGGGACCATCCTCAAACTGTTCCCACAAAGTCAGAAGCATGAAATTGTCCAAAATGTCTTGGTATGATGAAGCATTAAGAGTTCTTTTCACTGGTACTAAGGGGCTGAGCCCAGCTCCTGAAAAACAACCCCACACAATGATCTCCCCTCCTTTACACATAACACAGTGCAGTCTGAAAAGTACCGTTCTCCTGGCAACTGCCAAACCCAGACTAGTCCACCGGATTGCAAGCCACAGAAGTGTTATTCGTCACTCCAGAGAATCAATATTTTTTCATTGTTACTCCAGTATTGCAGGTGTTAGAAAGTAGGGGGAAAAGGTAGACGACTGTTCAATACAGAGGCAATGGTAATATTAATCAACTGAAATACATTTTTAACTCTGCATACATGAGAACCGAAGTACACTGGCTAGCTACTAAAGGTTGCCTCTGCTAAGTGAAATTAAAATACATCAGTACCTTACCAGTCAACACTGATTATCACTTTAACCCCAAATGTAACGTAAGTCCGTGTCAAATTTATCAATGAATGATAGAAGGGAGGGATTTATCTTAGTTCAAAATAGTGCAGGTTAATAAGTTACCTTTATTTGAGCAAGTGTTGATTAGTTTAATTAGACAAACAATTTTGTCTAAATACCAAAAGTGAAGAAAAAAACCCAGAAATATTAATATGTCAGTCTTGTGTTTTCTATTCATTTGCACATTATGCAATGCTGTGTGATGTTCCAATTCCAATGGCTAAGAAACTTCAAAGTGGTTAAATTCACATTCAGCTGCCTATTGCAGTGGAATAATTTGCCACCCGGAAAGGCTTTGTTATTAATGTGATGCCACAGTCAGGAATCGTAATGCATCCCAGCCTATCTGTTATGGATTCAAAACTGAAATGAGGTTGCATGCAAATGTTTGGGAAGTCTCCACTACAATAGGAATGAAGTCAGTGTGGCTGAGAGTGAGGCCCCCACTTTCAAATTGTGCAGCTGTCACATTGGCAACCTCAACAAACATGACTGTCACTACAATATAATATATTTCACACTGGAGCACATTGAGTAATCAGTTCATGTGTGTTTTTGCACTTGTAACATAATTGAACTGAACTGGTGATACACAGATGAATAATTGCACTCTCTAACTTGGAGGTTAGAGAGGCAAGCTGCAGCCCAGCTCACTTAAATGAATGAGTAATGTTCTCCCATCCTTCAGCAGCTACTTTTGAAGTGCCCTTGGAAAAGGCAGTGAACCCCCAATTGCTCCAATTGAGCTGCTCAGTGGCCAGAAATGCAAAACTGTGGCTGCACTGGGTGGTTACCAAATGGATTTAAGTGAAAGAGTGTAACCAAGGTGGGAAAACAGCCACATTGCAAATGCTGTTTCATTCAGTTTCAGGCTTGTATCATAAGTTGGTTCATTTGGCTGTCCACTTTGGGATTAACTAACCATAATTTAGAAGTTATGTTCTATGGTGGCTAGAAAAAGAATTACATTTCCTTGTTTTTTCACTAGTCACAAATTTGTAGACACTATTTATAATGTATAGTTATAATTATATCAGTGTTAACTCATAATCTGTAGACTTACGAAAGATAAGCTCCAGGTTTCCTTTGCCTGTTACAAGTCCAGAGCTTCTGATCTAGAGGGTCAAATTCAATCTGACTGCCCTTATTATACTGTATATAATTTATGGTGCAGCTATTACTAAAGATCAATACCACTTAAACTGCTCTATTGATATTGAAACCTGCACTGATTTATGACCCCATAGGTCTTTGGTTAAAAACACACACATTCACATTCACATGCACACACAAACACGCACACACATACCAATTGTAGATTTGATATAATGCAGTGTCTTATCAATGTCCCGATGTTGTCCTTGTTCTCTGTTCATTTCCTGAGAGTGCTTTTTGAAACACACACACACAGGCACTAGACACACACACATTTGACTAACTGAAGAAAGAAAAATCAGGTTTTTCATTAGATTGGATTGCTGTGTGTATATACCGCATGTGTTTGTCTCCACTAGTCCAGAAGGCTATGTGGTCAGTAAGCCTGTGCAGTTTCTCTCTCTCTCTCCCTCTCTCTCTCTCTCTCTCTCCCTCTCAAACACACACACACACACACTCTTTTGCTATATTAGAAAAGCCCCTATATTCATTTGCAATTCCTACACTTTTCAGCATTTAATCATGAATTATGATTTCTTGCATATAAACTCACTCAGATGTGCATACCTTCTAACCTTCACTATACAGAGCATACTGCAGGAGTGTGTATGTGTGAGTACTTCTGAGTGCCAAAACCCAATGCACTCAAACTTAGGGACTGTCACCATTGCCAAGGATATGACACCAGCTCTGCAGAAAACATCAAGCAGATAGATAAAGAGATGGACGTAACAGAACTAGAAGGAAATGCTTTAAACTCAATATGTAGTGTGATGTACTAACACCGCTAGGAGTGAGATTTGATTAGTTACCAAGCGCTCTTACGTGGGATGGGAGGTACGGGTGATCATTATTTTTAGGGAATAACAGCTGGAAATCCTGCATGGTCATTTACTTTTATATGGAAAGGAAAGGTCATTATTCTTTTAACATAGTGCTATAAAACTAGGGCCACCAACTTTTAATATGCAATCACAGTAACATTCAGTAACTTCAACTGTACAGAGATTAAAAAAAAACATAATCTAATGACCGCAATGACAGCTTAACTTAATTATTTACCTTTAGTCATTCAGAGAGAATGGGAATAATACATGCGATGCTGAATTTTATTCAAAAAGCTCAGTTGCATTAGCGGCAACCACATTGCTGTTTTAATGTTTTAAAAGTTTTAAAACTACACATTTGCTTTTGCCGTTTAGGTGTGTATCCAACACAGTTGTGATTGTTGGTGAGCTGGGCAACTTACAAAGATTCATAACAGAGATGCACATATATATGTCTTCATATATATCTTTGCATAAATGTAACTATCAGATTGCCATAAAATTTTTACACAAAGTGCCCAGAGTTCTTATTTAAACTTGTTATCAATAATTACCTTTGCCAATGATTAATAAGTCGGTAAGTGATTCATCAAATTAACATAAATGTGTGCATGTCTAATAGGAACAAACATCAAAAAGACACCAGAAAATAGCAGAGACAAAAACGTTAGTACTCACAAAATTCTGCAGGTCAGTTTCATTGGCTAACAGTTAAGGTCATTTTAAAATCCGAACGCCAATTTTGATCTTTTAAACCAGCTCCCAGCCAGCTGAGTCCAAGTCCATCTGGAGCTCTGCATCAGTGCGGTATCAAGGTCCCCTTCTCAGAAATTTGATCACATAAAATGTTGCTTGAAATGTCAAACCTCGGAGGAATTTTATTGATTTGTTAATTTATCTAGTTACTGGTCACCAATAAATGCAGCAGCACGCAGTAAATAGACATTTCCACCCACAGTCTGTGTCTACATTGTATTCCCTATTGAAAACTCAGTGGTATAATAGGTGTACAATGTATGTGGCCATTAATGGCCATTAATGTGTATACTACAGTGAGCTTTCGTAACTACTATTATTTACTTATCTTTCAATACATGTCCATGACTGCTAACAATGACTTACTCTAGAGTCAGAGCGAATATATTTTCATTATATAATTCAAATGTATAATGAATTGAATTAGCATCTATAAATAGAGAACCGCATTAAAAACAGCCAAGATACTGAGTGAAAGTTGAGTGATAAATGACTAGCAAACATTAACGGAGGTGGCAAAAGTACAAACATTCTTCACTTAGGTAGAAATACAGACACTTACACATGCACATTGTTTAAAAAAATGATCTGGCAAAAGTAAAGTACTGATTCAACTTCTTTATTCAAAGTGAAAAAAGTTCTGAAATTTACTCAAAGTATAAAAGTAAAATATAGTTCTTTGGAGGACATCAGCTACCAGCTATTTTGTTCAAACGAAACTGAACTTCATGTCATATAGTTAAAAAATAATAATACAAACTTTATTTCAACCCAAATTCTAATTCTAAACTATTTACTCAGCTTGAACGGGTGTTATGTAGAACACACAGAAATTAAAAGCAAGTGGAGTTCATCTCTATTTTCTGTTTCCTACAGTGTGAGTGACTTTGCCTCTGCACCAAAACAGAAAAATGAGTAAAGTCGAGTGTAGTGTTGTAAGGTGGTGAAAAGAATTCATATGGACAATATTTTTGATATTTTCTATTCTGAGCTGCAGTGGATTTTTTAATGCATCAGCTGCCATGTGCTGGAGCTGCTGCTCCAATATTCACTGCTCTTTCTGGATTTACCAAACAGAATTCAACATAAGCCGATGTTACATGAGCAAGTGTAGCTGATTTCTGACACCTAAACATTATAAGGCTGGTATGAAGGTGGAATTCAGTGAGTGAATCTAATCAGCATCCCAATCGTTACCTTAAATTTAATTTGAGCTTTCCTACCATTGATGTAACCTAACATTGACCATGAACATCTCAGCTTCTCTTCACCAGTCCAACATAGCTAAAAAAATAAATAAATAACTTCACCCCTACCATCCTGTTTGTTTTCAATTTATTTTACAGGGCATTTCAAAATATGAAAAACCATAATTCTACATCACATGCTGATCTAATATATGATTAAAAGAACTATAAAACACTATTGCCATGTAAGCTTTAGAGGTATAGTTAATCAAATATCACTGAGCAGTCCTTACAGTTAAAAAGTAATCTCTTATCTATCTTGATGCATGCTCAATCATCCAGGTAAGCAAATCCCCAAAGGTTGATTCTGTTCATCTGGACAGAATCAGCCTTTTGGGATAATCTCTTATCTCCTCTGTCCTGTCTTTTTCATACATATTTCTCCATTTCCATGTAAAGTTACCTCACATTTTTTTCTCTCTCTGGAAAATACAGCAACTGTACCTTTAGCTAGCAGACATCTTGTTTGTTTGCTGATATTTGTTGAGCTGTTAGAAATGTTGCATTTGAAATTACCTGCTGCTTCAAAAAAAAAAAGTGATTTCCTTCACGGGGGAAAATAATTATTTGATCTCTTTCTCAATTTGTAAGTTTGCCCACCGTCAAAGAAATAAACAGTCTTTCATTTTCATGATAGTTAATTTTGATGGCGAACCAAAATCAAGGAGGAAAAAAATATATGTAGAAAATCTGTGGAGGGAGCCAAAGCTTTGAGTTGCCAATCAGCAGCCAAGAAATCTAAAGGATTTAAAGTTTATTTAAAGAGGAGTCAGCCAAAATTCCTCATTTGATGTGCAAATCTGGTGACCAACTTCAAGCAATGCCTTACTGCTGTGCTTGCCAACAAGGGTTTCTCCACAAAGTACGGAGTTATGTTTTGCTTGAGAATCAAAAACTCACTTCACTCAGTGACATCCATGACAGGATATAGAATTTATGTAATGTGCTTTTTGTAGATGTCTGTGAAGGTTCTCAGTCATCCAGGTCATCGTAGTCAAAGGAGCTTGCAAAGAAAAGCGTCTGGACTTCTTTAAGTTACTTGAAGACGTTTCACCTCTCATCCGAGAGAGGCTTCTTCAGTTCTAAGGTCAAATGGTGGAGAGTCCCAGATATAAACCTGGTGGGAGTGTCCCCCCACAGAGGGACAAAAGGACCCCCTGATGATCCTCTAATCGCCTGAGCCAAGGTGTGGAACTGGGTGTGGGTCCCAATCAGCCAGAGTTTCGGGTAAGTTCATTGTGAAACCCGGCCCCACCTTATCATGCGAATTCCTGAGGTCAGATGGCCCAGGGTGTGAGTGGGCCTTAAGGCGTCTGGGAAGGGATCTCAAAACTGGATTATAGATGGCAGAGAGTTGGTGTCGTAAACCACCGCCTCTGTTCAAAGATGGTCGCTCACAGTGGACATAGATGGCTTCTTTCACTCCTCTTTCAAACCATCTGTCCTCTCTGTCCAAAATGTGAACATTGGCATCCTCGAAAGAGTGTCCTTTATCCTTAAGATGCAGATGGACCGCTGAATCTTGTCCTGTGGAGGTGGCTCTTCTGTGTTGTGCCATGCGCTTGTGAAAGTCAGCTTCTTAAAGTCAGCAAAGAGGCACAGAAAAGAAGATCAGACACCAGCGAGGGAGGATAAGAAGGACAGACGCAACAACATTGTCATCCCCTATGTAGCCGGTGTATCAGAGAAACTCAGGAGGGTTTTCTCCAAGCATGACATCCCGGTGTACTTCAGACCCAGCAACACACTCAGACAAAAACTGGTTCACCCGAAAGACAAAACACCAAAACACAGACTTAACAATGTGGTGTATGCTGTACAGTGCAGCGAGGAATGCCCAGACCTCTACATTGGAGAGACCAAACAGCCACTTCACAAGCGCATGGCACAACACAGAAGAGCCACCTCCACAGGACAAGATTCAGCGGTCCATCTGCATCTTAAGGATAAAGGACACTCTTTCGAGGATGCCAATGTTCACATTTTGGACAGAGAGGACAGATGGTTTGAAAGAAGAGTGAAAGAAGCCATCTATGTCCACTGTGAGCGACCATCTTTGAACAGAGGCGGTGGTTTACGACACCAACTCTCTGCCATCTATAATCCAGTTTTGAGATCCCTTCCCAGACGCCTTAAGGCCCACTCACACCCTGGGCCATCTGACCTCAGGAATTCGCATGATAAGGTGGGGCCGGGTTTCACAATGAACTTACCCGAAACTCTGGCTGATTGGGACCCACACCCAGTTCCACACCTTGGCTCAGGCGATTAGAGGATCATCAGGGGGTCCTTTTGTCCCTCTGTGGGGGGACACTCCCACCGGGTTTATATCTGGGACTCTCCACCATTTGACCTTAGAACTGAAGAAGCCTCTCGGATGAGAGGTGAAACGTCTTCAAGTAACTTAAAGAAGTCCAGACGCTTTTCTTTGCAAGCTCCTTTGACTGCTTTTTGTAGAGTTTTTGGTTAATATTCTGTCTTGCTTCATTAAAATGAAACTACCATGAAAAGAGACTGCATGCTTGGTTCTCTTCTGAATTGCTTGCGTGATAATATCATGAACACATCTTTTAAACTTGTGCCAAAAATGGACTGTTCCAGACTTTAACCCCTGAATATAGTGACTACAGTTTTAATTGGTTTGATAATGGGAATTCCACAGTGATGTGAAATAACAACACCCATCAAATGCATTAAACCTAAAGTAATGAGCCTGTTTTGAAAATGTAACAAGCAGCAGAAAGGAAAGATATCTGTGTTAAAATATGAGGAGTAAAAAGTAAACAATTGTCAGAAAAAGAAATATTCCAGTAAAGTACAAATACCTGAAAAGTCTACTCAAGTAAAGTAACAAAGTAGTTGTACTTCATTAATTCTTACTTCTGGTCAAACGTAACTATAGATAGAAGCAATGTCTTGTTATTGTTTTTTTCCATTATGTTGCTCTCATTGTGAAGTGCAAAAAGATTCATCCCACAAAACACCGAATTTGACCTACATGGACATGCAAATGCCTAGGAAATTGGATAAAAATGTCAACGGTTAGAATAAAAGGATAGCAAGAACTATATAAGCTTCCTCCACAAATATAGTCGGGAAAGCAATGTCTACACAGCCACATAAACTAAATCTGTGGGCACAAGTACACACAGGTATTTATTTCTTCCCCTTGACATTTAGGAATCGCCAGCTTCACTTTTAAGCCAGTAAAAACCCTGTATTACACCGAGGGAAATGAAAAGTAAGAAGTAACAAAGTAAGAAAGGGGATAGAAATGACAAATCTGTTGGCAGTCTTACTTCTCTATCTGTTTCTATGAATGTTTGCTAATTCATTTACACGTCGGGCGCATTCGTCCCGTCTATCGAATGTCCCAACACCGCACAACAGTTCACTGCAACAAATCTTTGTGCAAGCAAAGCTTAGTGAAATTTACCTTACACGCTGAATGCTGACACACGCTCGCCCTCACACTCCTCTTTTAACCAACATGCACGAGTGTGGTTTTATACTTAACAGAAACAGAGCGAGGGAAAGGAGATCTTCGATAGTGCTGCAACTACATCCGTTTACTCGAACCGAATGTTAAACCCCATTTGATGATTGTACCTCAAGACTTTTAGATACCAGTTAACCTCCCAGCATCGAAAAGTCACTTGGTCCCCCCAAGAAGAACAAACAACCTGCTGGCCGCCCATCCAACTAACCAACAGTTAACAAGCATCGTCTCATGATATCAGCTTTACCCTTCAGCACCAGTCAGTCGTTTGCGGATTAATCCAACCAGCCAATAACAGCCATAAGACAATTCACTCATCATTCCAAGTCACTCAATACGCCACCAGTGTCTCCACTTATCCACCCATACAGAAGGGTATTGCAACTCTCTCTGTAGGAATAAGTGCGCGTCTCTATGCTGCGACTGTCTTACCTTGAGCGCTTCTATATCCAAAGACGTCGAGCGGTCCATGACAGAAAGTGAAGTAGCTTACTGCTAATCAGTCACGAAAATACAAGTCCCACAGGCGGAGAAGATAAGAGGGAAAGAGATTAAAAACGGAAACAAAAAAAAGGAAGAAAAAAAGTTGGGGTGCTCTCGAGAGTCCCAAACTCTGCTGCGATATCCCCTTGATTATTGTTAGGATTTGGCTATTAATATTCCAGCACGGCACGACGAATTTTCTCAGTTTCAAGCCTCCCTCTGGGTCGCTTGGTAAAATCAGGACTCCATAGCATGGAAGTACCCCCCGCCTCCAGTCCCCGGTTTGTCCGTGCAGAGAATTGATGGATGAATTTGAAAATAGATAGAAAAAGAAAAGAATTCGCCGTGCGTAATGTTTTAAGCTGCGGCTTTTGCGCACTTGGTGATCCGTTACGTGTTTTTGTGTTGTTACATCTGAGTGAGAAATATCGCCCCTCTGCTGGAATGAAGCCGGGATTTAGACTCTCCTGATAGTCGGTCAGCGGATAAATGCCGTTATATCCCGTGGAATCCCGGTAAATGTGAGTGTGCTGTGTCTGCTCTTGCAGAGGTGGGCAAATGGAGAGAAGACGTCCGGCTCAGAGAGATGATATTCTGCCTTGCCTGGGCGACTTCCATGCGGCAAACCGCCAGAGATATCAGCTCTCCCTGAAAGAAAAGGGAAAGAGAGAGAGCGCGAGAGAGAGAGAGAGAAGGGGGAGAGAGAGTGAGAAAGAGACAGAGAGAGAAAGACCCGGTGGAAGAAATGCTGAAGATAGGAGATGGAAAACTAGAAAATAGGCAATGATGTTGACGTATATAATTTCAGTGTCTGACGCCCCAGAGTGTGATGTTAGCTGTTTCTTCTCTCTCTCTCTCTCTCTCTCTCTCTCTCTCTCTCTCTCTCTCTCTCTGTGTGTGTGTGTGTGTGTGTGTGTGTGTGTGTGAGTGAGTGAGAGATGGATTGGGGGGGGGGGCATTCTAATCAATTAGATGAATGGACAATGCTGCTTGCCACAGAACTCAAGAAGGGTATTTAAATGCAGAGGCTGTTGGAAGAGGGTTGTTTCAGAAAGTCTGGGGAAGCTTGTGTGTGGTTTTGTGCGTGTCTGCATTTGAAGTGTGTTTGTGAGTACAAATGCAATGCAAAAGCATTAGTCTGATACAGTATCAGTCTTTTAATATTGCAGAAGACAAATCATACTGTGATTGCCTGGGAACAGAAAAATACTGTAAAAGAGTCAGTGAATAGATCATATTTATAGATTGACAAAATTTCTTTCTTTTTTGTCCTAATTCCTTTACTTAATAGTAAATTGTCACCGCCTGCTAACTGCCAGGGCTTTTCCTCATCCATAAAACACCTTTTAAAAAATGTTTGCAAGAAGGTGTAATCATAAAACGAGGTGAGGAAAAGAAAGCGAAGAGAAGATGATGACCAGAGGAGAGCAAAGCAAACGAATACAGAGCTGACGGGAATGGAGTTGGATGAGAGGCATGTTTAAAAGAGGGACAATAAAGGCTTGTCAAGCACAAAGTTGCACAGAACAGGAAGAAAATGGGTAACATAGGGTGACAAGGTGGTTATGATACATAATATTGTCACAGAACGCATTCCCAAGTGAAGCAAAACATATAGCCATACGGTTACAAGAAAGGTTTGTTTATCATTTTGCACAGTCATATCATATTTAGCAGTAGTGTATTATTGTTGTACAGAGCTAAGACTGAGAGTTGATGAACACATAATCATAGGAAAACACACAATAACTCCCACTCTCTGTTTCTCTGTCTCACACACATACACAGCCAAAGACTTATTGAATGGCACACTAGAGAACAGAGGAACATTTGTTGAGGGAGTCCGTCAGAGATAACGAACATCATATTAATGAATGCCTCAGTCAATCTCTTTGCTCCTCCCTCTCTGTTTGTCTGACTCTTTTCTTATGTACGCTCATTCGATACATGACTCGCTCTAACTTCCCTGCTGCTATCTTTGCCTCCAGTTCCTTCATATTCCTATCTCTCTATCTCTCTCGCTCCTCCATTCTCTCGTTTCCCTTTTATTGTTGCATTCAACCTTTCTGTTGGCTGCACTATTTTCCTTTTTCCTGCAGCTCTGCAATTCAGAGACCACAACCACCTCCATCTAGCTCCACTGTTTCTGTTTTTTTCTGTAAACTTTGTGTTGCAGAGCAATTAATCACTTTTCTTAGTCCTTGTGATTTTTCATATGGGAGAGTCTGACCCTTGTTGCGGGTACTCGCTACTGTGCTAGCTGGAAATGCCATCACCCATCTGTCCCCTCTCCTGTCTGTGCTTCCAGGCTCTCTCTTTGCCTCTCATTTACAGTGGAGGACATAATTATTTGATCCTCTGCTGAATTTGTAAGTTTGCTCACATATGTCTGTGAAGGTTCTCAGTCATCCAGGTCATCGTAGTCAAAGGAGCTTGCAAAGAAAAGCGTCTGGACTTCTTTAAGTTGCTTGAAGACGTTTCACCTCTCATCCGAGAAGCTTCTTCAGTTCTAAGGTCAAATGGTGGGGAGTCCCAGATTTAAACCTAGTGGGAGTATCCCCCAACAGAGGGACAAAAGGACCCCTTGATGATCTTCTAATTGCCTGAGCCAAGGTGTGAAACTGGGTGTGGGTCCCAATCAGCCAGGGTTTCGGGTGAGCTCATTGTGAAACCTGGCCCCACCTTATCATGCGAATTCCTGAGGTTAGATGGCCCAGGATGTGAGTGGACGTTAAGGCGTCTGGGGAGGGAACTCAAAACTGGATTATAGAAGGCAGACAACAGACAGTTGCTCACATACAAACAAATGAACAGTGTCTCATTTTTATGGTAGCTTCATTTTAATGGAGAGAGTAAAAATTTCAACCAAAAATACAGAACAGAAACCACATTACACGAAAGTTATAAATTCATTTGCATGTCACTGAGTGATATAAGCATTTAATCCCCAAGAAAAACACGACTTAGTACTTGGTGGATAAACCCTTGTTGGCAAACATGATTATGAACTACCAAGATGTTTCTTGTAGTTGGTCACCAGGTTTGCACACAATTCAGGAGAATTTTTGGTTCCACTCCTCTTTACAAAAACATTCTCAATCCTTTAAGTTTCTTGGTGGACACTTGGCAACTCAGACTACCAGTTTTTTCCACAAATTTATATATAGAACCTACGTCAGGAGACTGACTGGCAACTTCACGTTGGCCTCTCCTCTCTTGCCTTTGTGGCCCTATGAATTGGGCTCTCAGTGCAGCAAATGCATTCTGTGCAAAATTGCCCCAGATGTCTTCAAATAAAAATGAAAATGGATTAGCACTGTACTGAATGCAATTTTTACTTTGCAAAAAATAAGCAAAAAAAAATTGATTTACTTATTTAAACTTAGTTACAGCACACAATCTTTCCTTAAATGAGATGGAATTCATTTTTTCCATCTTTCACACTAACCTCTCTGATTCTATGTATCCCTCCTTGTTGCTTTGTGTCAGTACACCCCCCCCCCCCCCCCAATCCAAAACATGCAGTGTGTAATTTTACCTGTCACACTGGTCTGAAGAAGCATGACTGAGTTCTGCAGTACCAGCAACTGACTTAACATAATTCTCTGTGTCTCTCTCCCTCTGCTCTTCCTCTGTTCCTCTAGCTTCAGATCAGACAGGAGTTTTATTCTACTTAAATGCAAAGTGCGGCTGCTTGCTTTGCTAGATGCAAAGAGAGCAAAAACTCAGGAGAGGGTCACTTTTTCCCCCTGCCTCGCAGTATAAAGTTTGACAGCAACTTATAGGTCACTGCTGAGTGCTAGATACTTTGAGAAAAACATAGAGGATTGACATAAAAATGCTTCAGTGCCCCAGAGAAGAATTATGGGACAGTGAGAGAGTTCCAGTAATCCTAATTTAACTAAAGCAGTGCTTCCTTATCCTTATCCAAGAAAAATGGATTCGATGAAATTGCATTTCATGGCACAATACAATGCTGTTTTTCTATATCTTGAAATAAAGATTTAAGGAAAACAGAAATATTCCAGAGGTCATCTGATCAAAACTTTTACCAGGTGCAATCTGCAGTACAACTTAAACAATAACCATGTAAGGTAATTCCCATGAAATCGTTTTGCAACCAAGGCCAACAAGTCTGGGAATGTTTCCATGATTGAGAGCGCTATCGAGTGAATGAACTGTGAATTAACAAGTCTGTAACATGTACTGATTGTTTCATGGTGCACTGGCTTTAATAGTCCATTATGCGTTTAATTTAACACACAGACACACGCGGGTTTTTGTTTGTGTCTGTGTGTTTTCATATACTCATTATTTATTCATTCACATACACATATATTCATTTTCCCCTTAAAAACAGTGGTTTAGATTAGAAGCATTGGATGAGGTTTTTTCTCTCTCCAGAAAGCCATTACAGTCTGCAACAGCCACTGGAATTGAGCTAGTAACGTCTCTCAGTCCTTAAAAGACACATGCTTCAATTTTCGATTAAATATATCTTAACTTGACAGACTGATTGATTTATCAATCTTTTGATTGATTTATACGGAATGTTTACTTGCCCTCTGCTTATATTTTACACTAAAAATAAAAAAAAAAAGACTAAAGTTTTTGGTAAGCCAACCGGAAGGCTGGCGACAAAGGCGGAGACCCTCAGGCGACAGGACAAGAAGTCGACAGCGGCAGCGGAGACATGACCCTTCAGGACCTCGGGCGAAACGGAGAAGAGGCAGAGCGGACACCTTGGGTGGAGCGGGAGCAGGCTGGGACTGCGCAGGGCACACAGCAAGCTCGGGCTGCTCTGGCTGGGGCTGCACAGGGCACATAGTAGGCTCCGGTGACCCCTCAGACCACAGGTTCAGGGGCCCTCTGGCTAAGTCACTGAAGCATGCGATAGAGTGGAATCTGCAGGAAGCTGGAATGGGTCGGCTGAGCACCCAGCAGACGCAGGAAGTTGTGTTCAAGGACTACTGGGGTTCCAGAGTTGGCTGAGGCCACAAATTCAGTCTCTGGATAGGCTCTGGGCAGAGCCTCAATCTCAGGGGGAATCCAGTTTTCGCAGCGGGGGAAACAGTCTCAGAAGGATCTGACCAGGAGGCACAAGCATCATTACTAGTCTCAAAATATACAGTTACAGGAGTAACAAGCTTAGGAACACAATATTCAGTCTCTGGGACTGTTGGCTGATACACACGACACACTGACTCAACTTTCTCAGGCTGACCAACACATGACAGAGTGGTGTAATTGACTCGCTTAGGAATATGATTAACTATTTCACATAGTACTTGCTAGGAAAAAGCAGTTTTAGGCAGAGCTGGCTTGACAGCAGAAACAATTTCCAAGGTAGCTGGTTTGGTAAAGCAACAGAAAAATTGTCAGCAATTAGCAGAACAAAACATAGTTCTAGAGCTTACAGATACAGTCCACTGGGTCAAGCCATTCTGTCATCAACTACAGTGTGGCAGGTGGAGGTAGGACACAATTGCAACATGATACTCAAAAGTACAAACATATGAAACTCAAAAACTAGAAAATAGTAATAAACTACTAGCAGATAACAACTAGGAATTACAAAGGAAACATGGCACACAAGGAAACACAGCAAACTCACTACACAACAACGAGCAGAGGAAGACAGAGGACTTAAATACACATGGGATAACAAGAGGATGGGAAACAGGAGGAAACATGGCTGGAACTAATACAGACTAAGAGGACAGGGTAAGCAAAAGTGAACACACTGAACACAGGACGAGAGACTGACAAAATAAAACAGGAAGTATCATATCATACAGGAAGTATCATGCAAACAAAGAATTAAGAGACATGGGCTTGACACTGGGACCAGACCAAAACAGACATGGGGACATGGCTGACTGGGGATACAGAAAGGGAACACCAAACCTGGAGACCAGAGATAAACAAACATAAAGACAAGGAAACATGGAGTGTAGTGCACAGGAGAGGCTTGGTAACAGAACCTAAAAGCTTGATGACAAAATTAATACCAGAAAATATTACACAAAGCAGAAACACAACTAAAAGTACCAGAACCATGAATATAAACTAAACCTCAGAATATTAAATAAACCAGAATCCAGAAAGCCCAAATACACAAACACTGGGTCACAGACCCAGGACCATGACAAAGTTGACGGAATCTGGAGTTTAAACTTGAACGTAAAAGAGCCTTCCCAGTTCTGGGGAGAAAAAAACCCATCTTTGGCTGATGAAACTAAGATGAACAGAATCAGTGCTAGACAAAAGTATGAAGAATGACAGAAACATCTGAAGCATAGTACATTATCTATCAAACATTGTGGAGGCAACGTCATGGCATGAGCATGTATGTATCACTAGTGTTTATTGATAATCGATAACTGCTGATAGAAGTAGCAGAACTCCGGAAGAATACAGGATAATTTTTTAATTCAGCTCAATGCTGCAAAACAGATCTGATTTCACTTCACAGTACAAATGGATAATGACCCAAAAATGCCCTGCAAAAGCAGAATAATGGAGTACTTTTGTTATCAGTGCTAAATTAAAGCAAAATTGTTCTCTTCAATCACATCTTAATTGTTTGACTTAAAATCCACTGGGGTTTTGTACAAACACAAATTTGCAAAAAAAAAATGTGTAAGTGTATCTTAAGTGTATCTTGCACTACAGAAAATTAAGATAATAAAGCAAAACATATTACAGAATTTTTGTAGCTTGCCACTCTAGCTAAGAAATTACAGAGTTAAGTTTGTGAAAGCTATTAAAATGCATAAAGTGACCAAAAAGTTAAGACCCATGTCCGGTGCAATCCACTCTAGAGACCTCTATTCTCCTTCTGACAGCGAGAAAGGAAAGCATCTTCACCCTAACACGCTATGTTGTACTGGGCAGCTTAATGTTTGATTTATGCTACCGTGTTCTATCTATTTGCCCACAGACAAACATGCTCCTGTGAAATCCTCCGAAATCCAAACTGCACATTGCCCAACATGCATAATGCTGTGTATTGGCCAAATACTGATTGGGTGACTAGTGGACCTGTCAGGAAAAGAAGTGACAGCAGTTTAGCACAAACGAGAGACGTGCAAAAAAAAAAAAAAGAACTCAACGAAAAATTAAAAAAATTACATTATGAAAAGTAGGCAGAGGCTGCTATGGACACATTTAATTGCTTTTAACACTTGGTTTAACCTCAGCTCCTTATATGTTTTAACTTTGCTCTTCTCTTTAGTTGTCTGACAGATCAAAAACAGCACAAGGAAACCCACAAACCGGTTGTACCACATTTATTGATACTTCCACATCAGAAAACAGACTCTCTCTCTCTCTCTGTAGATGGGCGGTCTGAAGCCCACAGACTGCCAACGGACTGTGACTTAAAACCACAGAATGAATAAACAAGTCAATTACAATATAAAAATGCATGCATGTATTTTTTGATGTATTCAAATAAGTACTTATTTCATATATGTATATTTTTAGCTTCACTTGGTTGCCCTGAAATCATAATTCTACAGAATAATGATGTGACTACAGCATGGCTTTTTTCATTAACTACTTAGGTCAGGGTCATAGATTATAAATGAGAGGCAAACCTAAATCATGGAAATAATACAGTTTTTTGGCTACGCCTCCTCCAACGCATGGATCAGAAACGGGACAGTACTGTGAACGTTAAAACTACAAGCCCCAGAGGTCTCCATATTCAAATCCTTTCCCGCTGATTGGATAACGTAGGATCCAATCGCTTGGTCGAGACGTGTCTCGCATTCATAGCATCCTTCCGTCATGGCGTCTGTTTGGGCTAAATCCATTGTTAACCTGCAGGTCTTGGCTGTTTTTTTCTGCCTAATGGTATGTCTGCCACCGGGGGGAGGACAGAAGAAGAAAGAGGTAATGTTTCAACCGTAAAAATGTGTTTTTCATGTAAAATGGCCACGCTACTCACTGAAAGGGATGTGCAGGTTTAACCTACCGGTGTTTTTTAAGCTAGCCTGGGTTAGTCAGAATTCCCAGGAAGTAACTCAGAGAGAGGCTCTTGACATGCCGTTTCTTAGTAGCAAAAAATTCCATTGGTGCCAATATGTGTTTTAAAGAAAAGTCTTATAAAAAGGTGTGCTTGTCACGTTTTCTGCGTCACTACGCCCTCCTGTGTTTCTGACGATGACAAAAGGACACACATGAATAAGCAGAGCAAGCTAAAGCGGGCTGTCACAGCTGCTGTATGCAAAGTGTGTTTTGTTTGGAAACAGTTTCTATTGGTGCTTTTTGGCACTGCTCACTCAAACACTGGTGCAGTGTGGCGAGTAATGACTTTATTTTGAAATTTGTCAGAATAGGAAGTGTTACGGTTTACTTACCAGTAGTTTAATAATGCTGGTGAGGATGCCAGAATAACCACAACTGATAGCAGCGTGCTGAGGTTTCTGTGATGCGCCGGTTGCCGGATTAGTAAAAGAGGGTGGTGTGGTTTTATTGAAGTTATAGTGGAACAGTTTAATCCAAAAGGATAGTGAGGGGAAAGTCATTGTAATGTATTTACAATATGAATAAGGTCTGTTCACCAGCTTTGTATTTGATTCATTAAAGTAAGTAATACATGTTCTGAGTTACAATATAAGCCCCCTATTTATATCAACAACAGGCATATGACACATATTTTAGTAATTTTGGGATGTTGTGCAACGTTGGTATTGTTTTATTATTTGTTCTTGATTTAGTTCTAGTTGTAGTCTTTTGACTAAATATGACAATTATCTCCAAAAGTTGATTCTGTTCATCTGGACGTAGTTGGCTGGTTTCAGTCATTATTCAAATGTAGTGTTTATAAGATTTGGGGAAACTTGCAGTCAGCTGAGACTGAAGAAGTCACTTGGATGAGTGACGAAACGTTTCTCCCACAAAACGCTACGTCCAGATGAACAGAATCAATTTTTGGAGATTTATCCTTCCTATGCATCAAGAAAATCACACAATTATAGTTATCTAAATTTAAAGTTGATTAATAAATAAAGAATATAAAGTGTAGGGCTACAACCATTCAGGTGGTGCAGGAAATGGAGTCAGCATCTAGTCAGATTTAGAAGTAGTTTTAGGTAAACTCGTCAGCATTCAGCACTGGAGCTAAGAGTATCGGACTGTGTAGAAAAGAGCTACAAAGCACAGCATGTATCAGGCTCTTTTTTCCATCATATGTTTTCCTATTTTATTTATTGATAGGACATCATATTTTTAAATATATGTAGCCAAACATTTTGTGCTACCAATCTACAATCCACACAAACACAGTAAAAGCCTGATGCTCCCAGCATCAACTAGGGAGTTGAAACAGGAACACTTTATTTTTAAAACCTTAACATTCTGTGAATTTAGACCAAGCCATGTTTAAAATTACATTAATTCTGCTTTTGAACTGTTTGCAGTACATTCATCTTTAAACTAGCACTCCTTAAGTTTTTAACCCAACAATTAGAATCAGTGATAGTGCCACTGGCAGTGAAAATGCAAAAGTGCAAGTTTTATTCTTTTACATTTTGACCTAATTTAAAATACAAAAAAGATGCAAACTTTTTTGTATTGTACTTTTTAAAACATAAATACAAAGGGCATGTTAGATGCTTGCCTGTGACTCTAGATGCTTGCCTGACAACACAGAATACAGAATGAAGCATTAAATAAGCAGGTTCAAATTTAATAAGCATAGCCACAAAAGTATAAAAATGATATATTAGCACTTTGGGATATCTAGATGTTCTAGACCAGATTGGATTTTATAGTCCTTTGCCATTGTAGGAATTTTATTTGTCTACATAGTCATGATCAGTGGATTTGTATGTGGTAATGTATGTGGGTAACTTCAGTTCAATAATAGGTTTTTGTTGGTTTATCTGCAGAGTTGATTGTAACTTGTGTTGTGATTCTATCCTGTAATGGTTTCCATTATTGAAATTTCATTATTTTCTTCCCTTTCATTTCCTTTAGCTATATGTGGTGAAGTTATTTACCTAAAGTCTGATGAACCCTGCTGACTATAGTATGTTGAGCAGTTATATATTTTTATAGACCACAGGACTTGGATCAAGTCAGAATGCTGTTGTGCTTTTCCTGTTGGACCACCTCATCAACACCTTTCTTCTGAGCTGACTTTGAAAATGAATAGAAAATTAATTGAGTGGACTAATTGTGGAATGAGTACAAGAAAGAATGCATGGACAAATACATGACAGGTGAATGAACATCTGAATGAATGAATTGAATGTGTCAACTAATGAATGAACAAAGAACTGACTGAGTGTAAGAAATTATGAATAAATGACTGATTAGCCACTGATGAAAAAATACTTGAATGAGTGAGCAAATGAATGAATAATTGAAAATGGCAAGTTTGCTTTGCAGCTTGCTGTAAACCCTTTCTGTCACTACTTCTAATGGCTTGGGAGGTGTATCTGTAATTAATGTGCCATATTGCGTCTAGGAGACTTTCAATAATCATAAAGTAACAACTTCAGGCTTGTGTATCTTTATGAAAATTAAAAAAAATGAAAATGTGTTACTTTATAAATAATCAGTTTTGTGTAGTTTGTGGGAAACTGTGGCTGGTTTAAACCAAATTTGTAATGTCTTGTTAAGTGGCAATGACAATGAATAGATTTAAAAAATAGATTATTATAAAATTCTTATTTGTAACATTATTCATGCAAGGGTAGTAAGTGCATCAGTGCTTATTTGCAGCAATGCTTTGCTTCACTTTCACAAAAATGCACAGGGGAGTTGCCTGTTATAGTCACAGTCTGTTAGACATTGACCGGCTCAAGGACACCTCTGCATTACCTAATGAGTGGCAGAAAAAGCATTTCTCAATTACTTACCCGGCTTAAATTTATCCAGCTATTATTAGTTTGCTTCTCTGACATTGAACCGCCTCTCTTTAAAACTTTGGAGTTAAAGTATTTTTTCTGCCAACATTTAACTTTGGACCATCCTTTATAAAGTACCAAATAGAAGAGAGGAGGTAGTCACACTTACATACACACACACTCACAAACAAAACACACAGCACACACACACACACACACAGAGTGAGAGACAGCCATACTTTCGATGAGCCACAGGAGAAATATTGAGGGGTTATAATGTGAGAAATGTATTTTCCCAGTTGCCTGCCAGAGGCCATAGCAGGAGAGGTGGAGGAGGCGGAGGAAGATCTTATTTAGCTGGAAATGGACAAAATGGTGAAGCAGCACTTTGTATTCCTCTCACCAATTTCTGCTCTCCCTCACTGCCCTTTCCTCTGGCTCTGGCCAATGTATGATTTAACTCTAAACTGTAGTGAAGGATAACATGATCTGAATGTTAAAGGTAAAGCTGTTAAATATTTACATTTTGTTTCATTAAATAAGTACACATAGGTTTGCATATTTGTTTGTTTTTTGGCTTTAGTCACTTAACTGGAACTAGATCATAGCTTTAGCTAGGGCTGTGCGATATGACCAAAATCTCATATCCCGATATAAGAAATCTATCGTCCGATAATGATATAAATCACAAAAATGTAACATTTTCTGTAAATTCTGTGAATCTCAGGCAGCTCGACTTGCGGGAAGTGTTTCCAGCTGCGCGTCATGTACCTGGAGTCGAATGTTTTAACCGATGCATGAAACTATACATTTTTAGACATAAGTTGTAACGGCCGCCAATTTCTTTGTGAGTATTTATTACACGGCGTGCTGCGGGGAAAAGCCTGTTCTAACGTTTGAGTCTAAGGTTTATTTTTTAGCACCTGGCGGCTCTTTTTTACTTCATCCGTAAATAATCTGCTCTTTCATGATTCAGTTTATTTTGAATAGTCTCAACAGGATCTTGAGCTTTATTGTGAAAGGTTTATGTGGAACATAAACAAGTGGACACGCGATGCTGTTACCGTCGTTGTTGCTAACCACAACGCATAAAAACAGGCGCTTGTCCATTTTGTAGTGTGGTTATATTAAATATAAGAGAAAGAGAGAACTTTAAGAAATTAATATAGCCACTACAGTGACCAACAAAATGATGAAAAAATATTGCCGTAAACAGTTTATTTTGCGACACCAAGAAACAAGCGATGGCGTAAAATGAAACTGAAAAAATGAAATGTTTTTATATCGTCATCCGATATAAATCGTTATATCGAACAGCCTTAGCTTTAGCTCATATTTATTATTATTATTTTATTTTATTTTTTTATTGAAAGTTTTGTAATTATGACAGTCATCCACATGAAAAAAACAAAAACGACAAAAACCCCCAAAACAAACAAACATAATACGCACTGACAATAACATAATGGCACAGTGAAACCCTCAGATCTGCCCGGTCTGGGGGAGCTCCCCTCCACCTCTTTACAGGTCCCATGTCGTCAGGTTTTTGCTACTGTCCACGCAGCGCTTTACAGTCCATCCCTGATAATATTCGGAAGGGTATTTTCAGTCTCTTTTATGAGCTGCCTTCTAAAAAACAGTGACCACGTCCTTAGCAGGCCTTCCTTCTACCAGTAGTTGCGTGAAAATACTTAGTTAAGCTCTGGTTATATAACCCACCACCCATCATCCCACATTACCACCTTCACCAAATCTCTCCCACTTCCTCCAGTTTTTATGAAATTGGTCCATTTTGAGGTTCAAAAAAAAATGTTAGCTCATATTTATTAAAATAATTTTTTGAGATTTTGTCCAGTCTGCATACAAGGAATCTCTTATTGATTCTTAAATAATGTAATTGAATATTCTATTTAACCTCCTAGGACCTGGCGTCCACATATGTGGACATCACATTTTGGGTTATTTAGACCAAAATACTAAATTTTGCTCTACAAGGGCCTGATATCCACTTACGAGGACATTATACTGCTACTGTCCTTTCGAAATTTTAAACGAATATCCTTATATGTGGCTCTCATTTTTCTTAGAAACAAAAATCAGGTTAAAAAAAAGATCAGGTAATTCTTTGTTTTTACATTCATTGGGTCCCAATCAGCCCAAATATCAAAGAGAAATTAAAAATGCATGTCATGAAAGAGTTCGGGTCTTAGGAGGTTAAGGGAGGAAGTTCAGGCAAGTTAGGATGGTTTGCAAACTGAAATTGGAGAGTGGCCTTTTGGTCATTTGGCCATCTAGATGTGTTGGTTGGCATGATAAGGTGCGGCTTTTACTTTGAAGGAGAAAAATCTCTGTTACACTCTGTGTTTTATTATCACTTGGCCAGTGGTGTTTGTAGAGAAGTTTGACTATGCAAGCTATGGATAAGAGCAGCAATTTGCTAGCAACCAAAGCAATCAAGAGGGGGTTTTTGGTGCAGTCCTTTGCCAACAGGTCAGGAATGCACTTTTATCCTAGCAACCAGAGATTGCCAGGAGGTCATTGCCCAGTTTCTTGGCCTGTGTGTCAGAAGGCTTTGGAGATTCTTGAAAAGTATATTGGAACCTCTGTTTGGAAACATGTTTGCATCCTCCGTACAGAATGAAGTAAATCTCCTTTGTCACTATGAGTGGACAAAAAACAAAAAGCAGAAAAATAGGTCTAAATCTGTAGCTACTATAAAAACTTTGTGACCTACTGTACATTTTGCACAAACTGAACATTGTTCTGGCACATTTATTGTTGGCATGTATACTGCGTGGACAATCGGGCTGGGATTTGATTTCTCAAAACCAATTCTTAAGGTGTGCTGGCAGAGCACATCAAAATTGTATTTATAGTTGATTTAAACAGTCACACTAGTTTGCAGAGTTAAAAGACAGCTATCATGGGGTGTATGCAATATCCTTTAAAAACAGCACACGCTGTCCGATAATCTCTTCAGAGTCAGATCAATAGCTTTGCACTGGGAGTGACACATGAAAAGTGCCACAAAATTTTTGAGCAAGTGATGAAAATAAAGGACCGTGAGAGAGTGCTAGAAAGAGAAGTTCAATGTCTGGCTTATTTATCACCTCCACACAGCTGCTTCTGTGGGAAGTGGGAATGAATGATGGATCATTGTTTTCTGAATGTTACAAATAATTGCAACATATACAATATCTGATGCGTGTTGGAAAAGTGTAAGGAAAAGCATTAAAAATGTCTGTAGTAACTCTGACAAATTATTCTTTAGTGGTAAAAGGAGAAGTATTTAGACCGGGGGTGTCAAACATAAAGCTCAGGGGCTAGAATAGTCCCAGCAAACCATCTGGCTTACTGGAAGGTTGGAAAATGTAAAAGACGGAAAAGATAGTGTGACTTTAGACTGTATTTTCATAAGTTTCTAAGTTATGTTTCCCACAATGTAAAATGAGATTGAAATTCCTGATCAAGACTGATGATAACAAAAACAAATTAAAATAAATAAACAAATAACTTATGGCAACAGTGCTGAAGCCTGCCTTGTTTTTAATGCCTACTTTTTGTGACTAAGCTAGAGGAAGAAATGGTCATTGAGAGAGAAAGAATATTTATATCCCTTCAGTAAGCCCTCGTTCATCACACCGGCTCTGCTAGATATTAGAGCTGGTTGTGTTTCTGTCTCAAGGCTGACCGCAGCACAAAGAAAGAACCGGTGTAAGCACTTCCTATACCTAGGTATGTGGAGTCAGGGGAGGTAAAGAGAAAAAAGTTCAGGGCGGCAGGCAAGAAGAAATTATATATCAAGAGAATTATATATCTTCAGAGAGATAGAGATTGCAAAGTAGTGGGCTTGCTACCACACCCAGGGACCAGTCTAATAAGTGGATGGGAATAATAAGAGACTGCTACCTCTGCACACAGAGGCCCAATAAACTACTGGGTAGGCCCTTCAGGGCATAACCCAAGCCACTTTCACAGTTTAGACTAGGGTTTATAAAGCTGTGTAAGCAGTATTGACTCTTGGTTTTCTGTCTGACTTGTTCATGGGAAATGCTAGCTTACAAGTTACAAATTTTGATGATTGATTTTTAAGAACCAGCAGATACTGAGAAAATGTGTGGTTCTTTTTGTTGTATCATGTTATATTTTGATGTTTAATGCACTGTGCTGATTTATGTTCTTGAATTTGCATCCATTATCATCTTAAAATATTAAAATATTAAATATTAAAATTTACATGACACACTTAAGAATCTAGTCAATAGGGTTTTATTTTTGAAAAGGCTGCAGTAGCTTTTGACATCATGCATTAGTCTCTGATTAGCCCAGTTTAGCTGGAAACATTATTTATTTGGCACATTGCTGGATTAATTAGAGAAAAACAGACTAAAGACTGTCCAAAAAGGGCTTAAGCAATTTCTGTTAAAAATAACACTACATGTCACGGAATTGTGATTGTTAAGAAGTGCAGATTTGTGTTTGAGTCTAATTTTAGTCTTTTAAGTTAAAAATAAATTAATAAATAAAAGAAGATTAAATTCTGGAAGACACAAACAATTTCATTACTGGGAAGAATGTATGCTGTAGAGATGATGCTTCTGTCACAGTTGCTTTATTTCTGTCAGAACTTCCTCATCTATCTTACTAAAAACTATTTTATAAGACTGGGTGACTCAGTGATTCCCCATTTTATATGGAAATATAAACCCCATAGAATTAGGAAGGACCAATTCTGCAAGAGAATGAAGGAGGGCTGGCATTACTTAATTTCATTTTGTATTTATTACGGGTCCACTGTTTCTTGCTCTGGTTTTCATTGGATAGATGAGAACTTCCTGGATGGTAAGAGATAAGGTGTGCATTGTCCGCTATAGCAATCATGTCCCCTACTTGGAGACATAAATCTTGTTATAGATAAAATCTGTGTTCCATACAACCCCATGATCTATAATGCAATCCATAATACGGGGTGGGCCATTTATATGGATACACCGTAATAACATGGGAATGGTTGGTGATATTAAAGTCCTGTTTGTGGCACATTAGTACATGTGAGGGGGCAAACTCCTCAAGATGGGTGGTGACCATGGTGGCCATTTAGAAGTCGGCCATCTTGGATACAATTTTGTTTTTTCAATAGGAAGAGGGCCATGTGACACATCAAACTTATTGGTAATGTCACAAGAAAAACAATGGTGTGCTTGGTTTCAACGTGACTTTATTCTTTCACGAATTATTTACAAGTTTCTGACCACTTATAAAATGCGTTCAGTGTGCTGCCCATTGTGTTGGATTGTCAATGCAACCCTCTTCTCCCACTCTTCACACACTGATAGCAACACCGCAGGAGAAATGCCAGCACAGGCATCCAGTATTCGTAGTTTCAGGTGCTGCACATCTCGTATCTTCACACCATAGACAATTGCCTTCAGATGACCCCAAAGATAAAAGTCTAAGGGGGTCAGATCGGGAGACCTTGGGGGCCATTCAACTGGCCCACGATGACCAATCCACTTTCCAGGAAACTGTTCATCTAGGAATGCTCAGACCTAGCACCCATAATGTGGTGGTGCACCATCTTGCTGGAAAAGCTCAGGGAACATGCCAGCTTAAGTGCATAAAGAGGGAAACACATCATCATGTAGCAATTTCAAATATCCAGTGGCCTTGAGGTTTCCATTGATGAAGAATGGACCCACTATCGTTGTACCCCATATACCACACCAAACCATCACTTTTGTTGTTCCAACAGTCTTGGAGGGATCCATCCAGTGTGGGTTAGTGTCAGACCAATAACAGTGGTTTGTTTGTTAACTTCACCATTCACATAAAAGTTTGCCTCATCACTGAACAAAATCTTCTGCGTGAACTGAGGTTCCTGTTCCAATTTTTGTTTTGCCCATTCTGCAAATTCTGTGCGCCGATCGGGTCATCCTCGTTGAGATGCTGCAGTAGCTGGAGTTTGTAAGGTTGCCATTTGTGTAGCTAATATCCGCCGAAGGGATGTTCGATTAATGCCACTCTCCAGTGACATGCGGTGAGTGCTACGCTGTGGGCCCTTGCTGAATGAAGCTAGAACAGAAACTGATGTTTCTTCATTAGTGACAGTTTTCTTGCGTCCACATTTTGGCAAATCCAACACTGAACCAGTTTCACCAAACTTAGCAAGCAGTTTGCTGACTGTAGCATGGGAGATGGGTGGTCTCGTAGGGTGTCTTGCATTGAAATCTGCTGCAATGACCCAGTTACTGCATTCACCAGATATCAACACAATTTCGATCCGCTCCTCACGTGTTAACCTCTTCGACATGTCAATGGCTGAACAAAGAGAAACTTGTAAATAACTAATGAAAGAATAAAGTTACGTTGAAACCAAGCACACCATTGTCACCCTGTACAATTAAAATGTTTGAACTGGAAAAAATATGGAATACTAATAAATATTGGACCACTCTTTTTTTTTCATTAATTAATTAATTTTCTTTTACATTGAATATAAAATGGTCCATTCCTCCACTTTGTCCTTCATTACACTCTGTTCAGATATGCATACTAAGAATGCTCATTTTTAGTTGGTCCTCTCTGTCATTTCTTTCTTGTGAAAATAAATGCATTTTTATGTTTTACAGGTGAAGAGAAATAAATATTGTATCCAATTGCCAGTTTTTCTTCTGTTGCCAATAAAACCCAAACCCAAAAAGGCATAATGGTACCACATTTTGCACATAGAAATGTTTCATTGTACTTCCAGTTAATTCAAGGGTTATTTTGTTTGGATCTTGCTCATTAGCCATAGTTATCTGAATTATTGATGCACTAGTGTCAGGCCTGCTTTCGGAGTGACTGATGGCCCATGCTGCTACGTCATTTTCCACCCCTGTTATTTCTCCCTTTCTATCTCTGTTTTTCCCCCCTTGAATTTCCAGCATGTGTATCTAATTTCTGAGCGGGAAAAAGATCTTCCACCCTTCCTCCCATTATCCACCCTCTTTCTGCTCCCTTGGCATGTCTCATGTTTTTTTTCAGTAATCACCCTTTTCTGCCTTGCCATGTAACATTTTCATAATTATGTTGTTAGAGATGAAATGGTATGAAAATTTTATTTGATGATTATTGTGACCAAAGTGATCACAGTTATCATAATCATGGCACAACTAAAATATGTGGAAAATGTTCAAGAAGTACTGATGCACACAATGATTTATAATTAATTCTTCATACTGCATATAAAATGTGCAAAAGTGCTGCTTTCGTAGGAAACCAAAAGTTTGGGTCGTCTTTTGACACATAAAAACATTTAAAACATTAACTAAAAGACATTCCTTTCCCGTTCTATAGGTTGCATTTAAGCAAATGCGATGACCTAGGCCCACTTTACAATATGGAGTCACAAGATGACGATGATGCAATGAACGCAAAAACTGACAAACATTAACAGTCATTATTTGAGTCTACTTTTTCTGTTGAAGCTGTTTTTAAACCGACTTCAGTATTACCGGCTTTTAAGGAACCCCGTATTTGTTTGGTTGACTCTGCAGCCTGTGACCATTTGCAGTCAGCAGAACATAGTCTGCAGACACACAATGAGAAAAGTAACACTGAACTCTTACATTATTGACAAGCTTTTCACAAGTTAGATAGAGAAGCTACGATATTTCTGTCCTGCTATGAAAGTCTCTACATCATACACTGAACTAAAAGTTAATTTAGCCTGCATTCACTATAATGTGGAGGTTATGAAGAGATTTTGTATGTGTCTGTACACAGGGTGACCATTTTCTCTAAAGTTTCTTGGCACTCTAAAAATCCAAAGTAAGACCAAACTTTAGACTTAGTCCATTTCGACAGCTGCAAAGCCTTTTTTTTTTTTTTTTTTTTTTTTTTTTTTTTTTTTTTTTTTTTCCGCCTGTCCCATTTGGTTCTTTAGCCGTCAGAATTGTTGTCTGAAGACCAACAAGGATACCCAATGGATTTATTTTGCCAAATGGATCATCATGGCATTGCCGTATTGGTCCATTTGATCGACCTTTGTTTTTATTATTTATTTTATTTTCAGTTGTTACAGACGGGACAGACATGAGTGAGGGATAGGAAAGGGAGAAAGAAAGAGGAAGGAAAAGAAAAACAGAAGGGGAGAGGGACAGTGAGAAAGGGGGGAAGAAAAAATATCTCCGGGATCACCTGTTGAGAGAAAAAGAATAGAAAACAAGCAAAAAAAAAAACAAAACAATGCAACATACTATACACAACACCATCGCATTAATCTAGCTAAGTGAAAACAGCAGTAAATACTAAATATTGAATGTTGTTGTGCAGCACGCAGGACAGACAGCGCACAATGTGCTTTGAAGTAGCAGCCAAGAAAGGTGTGATTTAAGTCTACGAATAGTGAACACCCATGTGCACACCTGTGTGGATCGGCGCGCTTGTATTCAAATGGTTTCCCCATGTAATGGTCTGCTAGAGGATGTAGAGAGCCATAGCCCCGTCCCCCAGGGCATGAAGCAGGCATGGAGGAGATCCAGGCCCCAGACATCCAGAGGCCCCAGAGTGCAAGAGCCCAAGGAGGACCACCGGAGGGGCATCCGTGCCACCTTCATGGGAAGGGCTGAGGATCCCCAGATGAGGGAGCTGCAAAGCCTTTGATACACTTCTGCTGCCTCCCATGTTTTTATAGACTCAAAGCAACCTCATGATGCAGTATTTCTTTGTTTGTTAAACTGTAACAAAGACATTGCAGTGTGCCCATAAATTACACAAAAATGTGGTAGATGGCATGTTTTTGTTTAATTAAATTACTATTTTGGTATAAACATTAAACCTTAGAGATTATTCACTTACTAAACAGAAAATCTACCTGCATTTGGTGCTTGGCTGTCACTTTTGAACCCTGATCCCTACATTTCTTCATTACTCATTATGGAAAATGCATTGTTGCCATATTGCATTATATCTTTATATTTTATTTTTTCCTGTCAACTCTCTTCTCATTCCATTTTCCTTTAGAACCCCCCCCCCCCCCCCCCCAACAAAAACACCCCCAACTTTATTCCTGAACTTCTGTCTCCCTGCTTCTGTTCCCTTTCTGCACACCCCACCACTGCATCATCCCACCACCACAGTGACAGGGCTTGCTACATAGCTGACATGAGGTGCTATATTATTCTACTGTGTATTATGTGTGTATGTTTGTCTCAGAGCGTGTTTGTGTGTCTGTCTGGCTTGGGGCTGATAAGACGTCATGGTGTTATCCTCCCAGACAGACCTGTGTGACACTGATGTGTTCACAGGCCACATATGCACTCACACAGAAACATATTCAAGTCCATATTATATGGGCTAACATATATACATTTGTATACACAAAGTCTTCATTATGTACTGGATTGTTATACTGAATGCCTTTAGATGTATACATGTCTGTATTTATTAATGTTAAATTTCACAGATAACTTGTTATTCTTTCTTATTTTTCTTTCTGCTTCAATGGATGAAAGCTAGTGTTAAAACGGGGCTAAAACGGTGTGTGTGTTCTTTTGTGTTCCTCTGCATGAAAAAGAGATTGTCATAAGTCTGCCATATTAAAAACACTTGTCATAAGCGGGTAAGTACAGATGTGTTAGGGCAGATAGTAGCTAGGAGAGACAGATTTTTTGTTTTGTTTTGTTTTTTGACCTGGGCACAATATTTAGTGTTAGTCCATGGGCAGATTGACAGAGAGCAGCTTGGGATTTAGTGTCTTGCCCAAGGATACTTCATGAGTATTCCCCAACCAGTTGTGACTGGTTATTGGCAGTTGCTGTAAAATTGACTGCTAAGCCCCAGTCACACAGGCCTAGAGACTGATCAGCAACCCCCTGGTAACTGCAGGTCATATTCCCCCAATTTGTTGGTAGGAGGTTGCTTCGTGTTGCTACATGAAATTTTTACAAAATGGTATCCATTGCTGCGCTGAAAGCAACACCGTCCTTGCGATCACTTTGGTCACCAGCAAATTGCTGCAGTGGTCCATAGTTTGACCATAGTTTAACTCAAAGATGTTAATGTTAAGTAGCAATGGTAGTGGCATTCAAATTAATTGCATGCTGTGTGGTCAGGTGTTTGAACATGTTGGAGATATTTCCCCTCTTGTGTTCAGTGATGAGGTTATTACACAAAAAACTAATTATTACACATGTTGCAGAGAACTCTTTTCTTAAAAGTAATGCAGTATGTTACTTAATTACCCCCAGGAGAAAATAAAATAATTTTCTTTCACGTTTCTGCATAAAATGACCCCAAAAGTATAGTCTCATAATTACCATTTAACAATATAAACCTCAGGCTACAATCCCACTAGGGCTGCCACGATTAGTCGACTAGTCACGATTAAGTCAACTATCAAAATCGTCGATGACTAATTTAATAGTCGACGCATCGTTTGAAGATCCTGAAAGACGCAGGAATAAGTAGTAGGATTTAAGAGTGTAATAACGGACTGAAACAGAGGATGGCTACATTGCATCTACAAGGATGCCAGCTGCCGTTAAATACCAGAGAAGAAGTAGAAGCAGTCTCTGGTGTTGTAGCTATGTCCAAATTCAGGGGCCGCATTCCTTCGAGGCCACATCTATAGGCCAATTACATCACACCAACGCGACAAATGTCCAAATTCGAAGACTCCTCCAAATGTGGCCAACAAATGCGTACTTCTTTTCCCCAGATTTGAAGGATGGGTCGGGTGTATCCTTCGTGGCCCAATCTATCCCAGAATTCAGAGCACAGCCCAGCCAGTTTGCAACAATGGCGGCAGCTGCTTAGTTTTAATATTACTCTTTCTGGCTCACAAAATAAACTTTTAAGATATTTTCAGGTGAGAATGTAGCTGTGTACAACTTCAAATATCTGCTCGATTTATCAAGGCATCACATATTTGCAAAAGTGCTCCAACGTTTTCGGAGACGTCTGTTACCCACCAGCCCGATAGCTGACCGGGAGGTCAAGG
The DNA here is from genome assembly GCF_963576455.1 of Neolamprologus multifasciatus. NCBI lineage: Eukaryota > Metazoa > Chordata > Actinopteri > Cichliformes > Cichlidae > Neolamprologus > Neolamprologus multifasciatus. Next base: position 13,408,806 of record NC_140444.1, read on the forward strand.
CTCACTAGAGCCGGCGAGAACAGCGAACTCCCATCCCACATCGTTTTCATATGGCGTTATTTTTGTGCCACTATTCTGAGCGCATGTATAAAAAAAATTGCAGGTGCAAGTGTCGCATTTTGAGGAAAAATTTATATTGAGCGAAGAAAAGCTCAATTTGAGTGAACAAAATTCATTGCTGCGTGCAAAAAATGTATTTCAGTGTTCCAGCTGGCCGGGTGGTCACTCGGGTTAAACGTAATATATAAGGCTGAACTGACAAAAAATCAGCCGACTACACCACCAGGTGTTATAGGAAAAACCATAAAGCCTTTGAACTAAAACAAACACTGTTGTGACAGTGATGTACACTGTCTTGTTGGTATATATGTATGATTTGTATCACCTTCATGTTTCCCTCTCACCACATATCCAAACCGATATCATGACCAGCAGCTTTTACAGCGGTGGCTCCAGCAAACAGCTGATACTAGAAATTAATATTAAATAAATTCTAACAGCTGCTCAAGCTTAAACGTGCTGCTGTTGTTTAGCGCAACATCCGCTGGTTTCCTCTTTCTGGCGCAAAGTGGGCGATAAACAAACGAGAGATGATAAGCTGATCATTGATCAGTTTCATGATTGAAGTAGCAACAGGAGAGGGAGGGGATGAGCATGAGAGAAGAAGAAGTAGCAGCTGACAGTGTAAAGACAGAATAACTCCAGCTTTGTGTCTTTTTCATTCTAGCTGAAGTACGGGACGAATCGCGTTCCTTTTCCCCTCAATATTGTAATTGGTCCAGCCCAGAGTTGATCATGACCAATTGGCTAATCCACCACCTTTCAATGTTTATACCATTACAAAAACAAACAAACAAACATAAAAATGAAAAATCATTATTGGCTCACCGGGCAAATGCCCGGTATGGCATGTTAATATAACATGTTAATATTTCAAACTCCGGCACTCTGTGTTCCTCCGCTACTGCCTCGTTTGTTTTGGACGAAATGGATTCTGGGATATTGCATTTCATCATTTCGATCTGATTGGAGACCAAAACAGCCAATCAGATTTTTTTGCATCCAAGTCTGTGATTGGCTGGTTTTGTGGCACAAATATAACGGTGTAAAGAAAGAGTTGAGCGCGCACGGGCAGAAATGTTGAGAGCGCAAGCAACACATTACGAGCAAGCACAAATGCAAAAACTGAGCGAGAGGGGCTGCTATTGTGTGTGTGTGTGTGTGTGTGTGTGTGTGTGTATGGATAATAGCAAACACTGAAATACATTTTTTGCACGCAGCAATGAATTTTGTTCACTCAAATTTAGCTTTTCTTCGATCAAAATAAATTTTTCCTCAAAATGCGACATTTGCACCTGCAAATGTTTTTTACGTACACTCAATTTTTTTTTACATGCGCTCAGAATAGTGGTACAAAAATAACGCCATATTTTCAAACCTCCCGCGGTCTTTTGCTACTCAGGTTAAATATGGATATATAAGTCACTTAGATAACTAAAAATGTTATTGTTTGGATTTTTTCAGTGTTTTATCTGTTCCTGAGTTAATCAGTTTGGCTGAGATTAAAGTTATGGTTTTCACGCAGCTGAATAAACGTCAAACAGAAAACTGATTAAAAAGAAGTGTGAGATGGTAGAGAATTTACTCCTGTGTCCTGTTATATTTTAGGGAGCAAAGAACAGACGGCTGAGTTTATTAAACTCCAAATCTGCAAAAAGTTTAAGTTTATCATCTTGTCTTTATTTTTAGTTAGCACATACCTTAAACACTTCAAGCTGTAAGCTAATGATAGTTATATAAAAGCAGATGCAGCGAAATACTGCAAAAGTAATTGGATGGAGCTTCACACTGAAAATGGGTAATGACCCAAAGCATGCTGCAAAGCAACCAAAGTATATCTCAAGCAAGTAAACTGGATATTCATCAGTGCCCAAGTTGGTAACCTGGTCTCAACCCAATAGAGCATGCTTTTCAGTTACTGAAGTCAGAGAGACTCACAAACAAGCAGCATGAGAAGGTGGCTGTACTAAAGAGCTGACAAAGGGAAGCAACATTCTTTTACACTTAGTATTTAAACTTTCGAGGATATGAGAATGGGGAACTGTGAAATGAGCATATAGAAATTATTATGATTTATAAAAAGTTAATTCAGTATGGTTGTTTAACTCTTTTAATTAAAGTGCTCTTGAAACATCTTGAATGTTTAATTTTAAATCCATTGTGGATGGATTTTTGGATGGATTTTAAATCTACAGGCAAAACGACATGGGTGTTGTCCAAATAATTACAGAGCCAACTGTGACACAATGAACCAAATCAGTTTAGATTAAAGCTGAATGCCAAATGTCTTTTATTGTCAGACCTCTATCTATTTCTCCCTTTCACTACTATGAGTGTACTAATTTTGGAAAACTCTTGCTCTTGACCCTATTGGAGTTCTAGACAGGATGAAGTGTCATCAATTTTAGAGTTTTTACTTAAGACAATTATCTGGGAAAACTAAAGTGAAGTCACATTGCTTCATTTAAGTCATATGAATCTAATAACACCACTGTCTTATTTGAGCAGTAAAAACCTAAAACTATTACATGCATGGTACATAAAAACTAAGAATCATGCATAACGTATATCATTTAAATACAATAACAACATGATCAAAACAGGAAAGTGCTGGTGACAAATACGTGATCTCACATCTAAGGATGGGGATTCATTTAAAGTGCCTTGAGGCAACTTTTGTTGTGATTTGGCGCTATATAAATACAATTGAATTGAATTGATTGCAGTGCTAGAAACAGAGGCTGAAACCTGCCTGTTCTGGGTCAGGGAACTGTGCTGGGGTGAGCATTCACTCAACTGTAACATCACTTTGAGTTCTTGGCTAGCTTAGCATTAGCATGCTATCTGTGCAGATGCTTGCAAAGAGCTGACGTGAAAAGTATAATGAGGTTGTTTCTGTCCTGGATGCAGTTTGCACTTTCAGTCTCCATTTCAGTTTTGTGCAAAAAAATTAATAAAGAAGTAATATTTATATCCATGCTGCACACTGTGTCACTATTTTCCTCCTCTGGCACACAAACTGAAATCAGCTGATTGCAGCGCAAGTGCAAGTAGAACTGATCAGCAGAACTGATAGGCAAGCAGACTAACAATTTCAAGTAATTGAACTGGGTTCCCAATTCCCATCCCTAGTCATGTCACGCTTTTATTTATTTTAATAGTTTTTGATTCCTATGTTGACAAAAACAACAAGTTAACAGAAGCCTATGCTGAAATGCAGTAAAACTTTCACAAAGACTCTTGACTGGAAAAAAAGAAAAAAAAAACTGTACTATGACTGACAGATCATGTCTAACAAGGAGCTTGATTTGCGATGATTGCAGTCCTTATTTTAGCTGAGCAACTCGTGGTCACATATCCAGTGTTGGGGAGTAACGGAATACATGTACCGCCGTTACGTATTTAAAATACAAAATATGAGTAACTGTATTCCGTTACAGTTACCGTTTAAAAAGGTGGTATTTAGAATACAGTTACTTTGTTGAAATAAATGGATTACACGGCGGTACTTCCCTGATTCATATTGTGGCGGGTCAGGGCTGTTTGGGTTTTGTTTGACAGCTACGTTCTGTTGTTCCAGGCGGCAGCGTTACGGTTACCATGGTTACAGGGTGACGCTCTCTCTCTGCGTGTTTCCTGGGTGAGAGAGGCCTTTTTGTTGTTGTTGTGCTAAGCTAATAGGCAGAATGCTACAGGCATAGCTCTAAAGAATGTAGCATCATAAGCAGTGTAGTCCGTGCTGCAGGGAGAATGGACTGCCATACCCGTTATGTGTCTGTGAGCGAGGGAGGGAGAAAAAGGAAAACTACGAGTTGTCATCGAGCAAAAACGGGAGCTGGAAGCATGTAAATATAATAATAACCACTGCAGCCTAGAAGAGTGCCGTCTGACGAGCCCAGTTGTAAGTAAGCTATTAAGACTCGACTGTACGCTGTGTTCGTGTTTTCCTCAACAATAAGTCCCGTTGGAGCAGCCTTTCAACGCCTCTCTCTGTCTCTGGCAAGCGAAGTTGACCCAGACAACGAAGTAAAGCTATTTTTCGGCTAGGAGCCCGACACAGAACCCGACATATTAGCCAGAGGTCCCTTTATTATGGTTCGGAGCCTCGGACCTTCAGTAACAGTAATAAATCACAGCAATAGTACATTCACGTAGTTGTAAACAGCATGATAATATATTAAGTAATCCATAGTATTCAGAATATGTTACTCTCATTGAGTAACGTAACGGAATACGTTACAGAATACATTTTGGGACATGTATTCTGTAATCTGTAGTGGAATACATTTTAAAAGTAACCTTCCCAACACTGCACATATCATCCATACTGTTACTGAACCAGCCAATTAGTCTCGCTTGATGAGCTCAGACCGTTATCTGTTTAGCACTAGTTCACCATTTCCCAACTGACACCACTTTGCAGTTGGCTATAAGACAGCTGGGCTATGAGAAATAACATTACTGCAGTTGCTCTAAGTTCTGCATTCTGAGCAAATGAACAAGGGCTTAAGCTTTAATGCATGGGTTTTATTTCCAGGCAGTAAAATAAAAAGGTTCTGGACAGCAGCTTCTCTGCATTGGCTTTATGCTGGCTCATTCTGAAATGGGCTCTTTAGCCTGTTTGCCACCCCACTCTGGTGTATGTGCTTCATTAAACTAAGGTTAAACATAAAAAAAAAGTTGCCATCATTAGATAAGATGTTTGCTCACAGGTTATGTTGCTCAGTCTTGTCTCTTTGCTTACTCTTAGCTTGCTTATAAAAGCAATGCTAAATCCACTGAGTAACCCATCATATTAGAAGATTCTTTATATAATCCTGATTTATGTTGAAAACTATTAGTTGAAAATATTTTTTAGTATTGTTTTTTTCCACAGTATGCACAACAGTTTCTTTTGCAGTGTATTTTGTTTTAATGTAGTAATACATGAGAACAAAACAAATTGTTGTGTAACATTCAGTCTCTCTTGGATTCATTTGAGCAGAGATGTAGTGACTTTCAGTAGCCTGTTATTTGATTGAAATTTTAAATGATTGTCATCTAAGTGATATTATCCATGTTGAAGTTTAAAAACTGCTTGAGAAGAATGGAAGAAGAAAGTACGCAGACCAGACAAAATGTTAGTAAACTGAATTGTAGAGCATAGACAGTAGATTTGAAGAAAGTTCAAATTTCTAATTGATCTAGGTGTACTTGCGATATTCTTTGGAGGTTTTTCATAGAATTATTGTTGAAAGCTGTGAGAATGAGTGAAACTGCTTACCAAGGCGTGAATGTATAACAAATGTGAATGAGGCTTATTAGGAGTATGTCTGTACTAATACTAGGAATAGATTTTAAAGGCTAATAAGGTAGCAAAATAGGCCGGTCACACTTCTTAAAAATATGTGTGTTGTGCACTTGGCCCTGACTAAGACTATTAAAAACTATTGATGTATATCTCAGACAGGTGTATAAATTTAAAATGAGACACCCCCCCCCCCCCCCCCCCCAAAAAAAAAAAAAAACCTTCATCTTTTGTTGTTAGACTGGACAAGGAATGTGTTTACTTTTTTCTTTCTCACCTAATTGAAGTGTGCTGAAGTGTATCTGAACTGAATTACTTGTAACCATAGATCTTGTGCTGTTGGAACACACTGAATTGTTAATTAAGGGATGAAACAAAATAAATGGCTTTCAGAATAATTCTTTTAAAATATTCATGATTTATTCATATAGTCAGTTTTAAAAAATGATCATGTGAGCATTTTGTTTATCTCTGCGGTGCATATATCACTATAGAAAGCAGCCAGAGCTCAGCCATGCTTGTGCGCATAATCTGTGTGTTCTACAGTGATGGGAATAACGGCGTTACTTTTTTCAGTAATGAGTAATCTAACTAATTACTATTCCTATCATTACAACGCCGTTACAGTTACTAACAAGAAAATGCGGTGTGGTCGCATTACTATTTTTCAACAAACAGACAGTTGAAGCTTTGTTCAGTTTACCGCATCTTATCAGTTGCACGGAAGTAGCTGACTACGTAAGTAATCTGGACGCTACAGCTTTAAGCAGCTGCACGCGCTCCCGTGGACGGCAATCACTTTCTGGCATATGATCACTTTTTGGCAAAACAATCGCATGAGTGCTGCTGTTTGACTGAGGAAGAATAAAGTAGTCGTGGTAAGCCAATCACATGACCACTTCAAGATTACAAAGCAACAAGGTGATATATACCAGTTTTTAAATTGTGTTACTAGGCCACGTAAAACCAGAGTCATGATAAACACTATATACAGGCGTTTTTTTTCCTCAATAGTTTCGTCACGTGTACTGTCTAAGGACAGCGCTAGCAAGCACTCTCTGCTTATGACAAAAAAACAAGAAACAAAACAAAAAATAGCTCTGTCGCGTTGGTGGAAAAATGCACCATGTTGACCAATCAAAAAAAAAATGATATGGCAACATGACATTTGGTTGTTTAGGAAGACGGGGAAGTTTTAGGCGGGAAGGCGAGAGAGACAGAGAGAAAGACAGCAGAAAAAGAGAGAGAGAGCGAGTTTTGAGATGTGAGAGATTTGTGACGTTTAGTGTGTTTGGAGTGTGTAGTTAATGTGTTGTCTTGTGTAGTTAGTGTGTACTGTTATGGATAGTTTTGTGTTGTGTGTCAGAACAATGAGGCGACTGCTGTCTCCAGGTAGAAAAAGGAGTGATACACCTGCTGCTGTCAGACCTTCAGGTATCAGGCTGTGATGTTCTCTTTTATAGTGAACAGAAATTATTTTTTTGGACTGGCACAAATAATTTGTGTGGCATCTTATTGAACGCAGAACACCTGATTGTTATGTAAATAGTTTGAAATGGTTACAAAAAAGGTAAAAGGTAAATGGATGCAAGTAACTTTGTTGTTTGCAAAACTTGTGCATAGGATTTTAAAATTGACAGTTTATATTTACATTTAAAGTTATGAAATATGATTCAATAAACATGTTTGTGGTTCTTACAGTAAAAAATATAACTTTTTCTACTCTGATTTTATATTTTTTGTCTGATTTTAGATCAATTGTGTTAATACAGTATGTTAAAAATGAAAACACAACTGTAAATTCAGACACGTGAGGTTGTGCTGAGAAGGATGATACCAAACAAGGCAAAGTAAATAGTTTTTAAAGGTGAAATGTAGAGGTCAAATCAAAAATGGCCAATTATACCCTGGATCCCAGAAGGTTAAACATTTTTTTTAAAAGTAATGCAATAGTTACTTTTCACGTAATTATTCACACTGGTGCTCTAGTACTTGTACCACTACACATCTGGCTATAGCTAGCCCCTTTGGTGAAGTGCTTTAGTGATTATTTTTCCTGTTATACAGCAGGTTAATGAATTACAAGGTTACTGAAATTGGTGTTAAGGGCAGATATTTGAAATTCAAGAATGCTACAAAAAACTGTCCATGATTTTTACTACTTTAGAATTTGACAGTTGTAATTATAAAAGTTAGAGGCTTAGTTCTATGATGGAGCTGCTATAATGGCAGCAGTACTTAATGGAGTACAAGCTTGCATAAAAGAATCTATCCCCCACACACATGTAATCGTGTGGTATCCTAGGGACCATCAAAAATTAAACACTAAGATTTTTTTTTCCAAAAAGGATTGTCTGTGTTTTTATTTATTCTCACAAACAAAGCAAATTACTGGATAAAATTTGCAAGAGCATCTCAAGTAAGGTAGAACCTCAATTCAAGGTTGATGTGTACCATCCAGAAGAAGCTCACAGAGCTTTTCCAAAATATACTTGATCATGGCAACGATTTTGACTGTAAAACCGCACATTGTGCTTTAGGACGCTTGCGATGCCTTGTCTTGTTTTTCTTTTGACTTGGTGCAATTGCTACTTTTTCAGTAGTGCACTACAGCATAGAATAGTGTCCAAAAAAATAAATATGTAATAGTAAATGGTCGATGGTGCTGTAAATTTCTTGAATATGGTCTGTTCTCATATTAAGAAGGGATTTTGTGGCAGAATGCATTTATAAATAAAAGTGTCATTTCTGATTGCATTCTTCTTTTAACATTGTTTTTTAAACGTATGGCCATGAACCAGGGTTTGTTTGCTTTTTGAATTTCACAGCTTAAATATGTTTAATTACATTTTGAGTCCAGAGTACTTTATTGGCATGGCATTTTCAAGAACTGACTGACTACATATGCACCCTTCAGATTTACACATTTCTCTAACATGCTCCTGTCACTCTTTAGATCTCATCTCTTTATTTTTTGTATAGTTTTAGTGCGTCAAATGGCAAATTCTTCATCTTTACATACTAATTTTTACACAATAGCCTTTCACACCATTTGACTAAAGTCCTTGAGTCTTCTGCTTTCTTATTTTTCCCCTGATTTTCCTGTAAGATGGATTAAGAAAGATGAGGGTTGTGGATCAAGCTGTACCACAATATTGCTTCTGTGCTTAATAAAACCACAATACTATGGGATCAGAACGATGCCACCTTGAAACGAAACCGAAAAAAATATTGAAACCGAAAAAAAATATTGTAACTGAAATAAATGTACTGAAAAATCTTGTATTGAAACGGAAAAAAAATTTTGATAGTGAAAAACAATTAATTGAAACTGTAATTTTTTTGTTTTCGCTTACAATTTTTTTTTTTCAGTTTCAATCCATTTTTTTTCGGTTTCAAACCATTTTTCGGTTTCAAACCATTTTTTTTCGGTTTCAAACCATTTTTCGGTTTCAATCCACTTTTTGGTTTCAATCCATTTTTCAGTTTCACTCTGCTGGCACTTTTTTGGCGTCCGGGGGCGCGCTGGGGGGGGCGGGGATTCCGACCCGCATGTATTTGCATATATTATAATGCTGACCAATGACTGGAGAAAACACTGACGACGCGGCTGCGGTCACGGACAAACTTGCACGTGTCTGTTCGGGAATGGCAGATGCTGAGAGGTCCAGCGTTTACATTACCGACTATTTCAAAGTGACAGCCTGAGGTAAATTCTTCTTCAGTAAATTGGACTACCGGACAGGAGGACCTGAGACCCCATCGCACTATTTTTGGTAAGTTAAATGTGTTTGTAAACTAATCCGTAATTTAGGTCCTTAGCTAGCTACCTAGCTAGCTAAGATGAGCACTTGGCTGTTGGGGAAACTTGTTTTGTAAAGTTCGTTTAGCTAACCCGTGCAGGTGAATGAATTTACCCTGACTAAAGAAATCAAGAGAAACGCACCAGGCTGCTCAGTGACTAACCACGGTTACTGTACTTTTATATGAGTATTATACTGTAAGAGCAACAGGCTGGACTCTGCTTCTGCTCCTGTGCAGAGCTGATTATTAAATATGTGCAAACAGCAGCATGTTTTCTGTCGCTTTCCACATGTGGAACGACATTAACGCCAACTTTTAAAAACCTGGAACTTCAGTAACCCCTCATTAGTCAATAGCTACGAATTAAATAGCAAAGCCCGATACTTATGTACTGAAACCAACTACTTCCGCTTGTCAGCTTAAGTTAAAATGTTACATTTTTCCTCTGATTATTTTTTTAGCATTTTTTTTTACTCAGCTTGTTACAAATATTCAGGTTAAAAAACTGTCCTAATTATTTTTAATGAATTATGTTCACAAAGTCACATGTGCAGTACTCTGTACAGCTTGCATCCTTTAGGACAAATAATTTGAAACATTAATATTTCTTGTTCAATACTGAGCTGATAACACCTCTGTATGTTGTGACCAGGATGCAGCAGCAGACTGAACCTTGACTGAAACCTGCTCCATCATCTCATCTTTGCAGATGTCCATTTATAAAGCATCAACAACTCAAAGGTAAACATGATATTAGAAAATGTGTTAGTATATAAGGCCTTTAAAACAAATAAAAAATAAACAGCTGTCGGCAGAACTGTAGGACTGGACAACTTCAGATCCCGAGTGTGTGAGGACAGAAGGATCAGCTCTATTTCAGATTTGAGAGATAATCTTTATATTTCAGTTTGTGATGATTCTGTTCTGTTTGTGATTACAGGAGCCGTCCTGAGATTCAGACCTCAGCACCACCCAGTGACAGCAGACAGATCATCTTATATCTTCAATCTTTGTAGTAACTCCAAATTTAACTGAAGAAAACAGTACAAAGGTTAAAGTACCACATGTGCTGTCAGTGAAAGCTGCAGCTGTTTTATTGATAAATTTAAAGACAAAAAGTCAAAAGGATTAATCACTCATGTAACTGTGTCACTATACATCAGCATTAACAGTACCTCAGTTTGGTGTTTCAGAAAACTGCTGATCTCAGACCTGCACAACTTCTGTTTTAAACACTGAATGTACTCAGCTACATGAAGGGCACATGATGTTTTCTCTGACACAATTAAATAAAACCTGATTAAAGTCAAAGGTTGTTACTTGTATTTGAACTAAAAACTTGATCTGGAATTCTTTCACTGTTTTTTGACAATAGTGTGTTATTTATCATAAAGTAGTTAAGAGTCATTCATACCAGAGTAACCAGAGAGCACAACATATATTTAACTTTCTACAGGACTTAAAGCTATGATATTATGTAAAAGTCCAGAGCCTCTGAGGATTATCTGAGTACTTCTAACATTACACAAAGCAAAGGTCTCCATCAGTGTTCATGAAATGCTGGGTTTATCCTTCTTGTGAGGGAGCTGCTGGTGAAGATCACGAGCCCTGCTTGATCCCGGCGATGAGTTTCAGTCTTCCTGGTGTTTGTGAAATGATGCCTCTCACTGTGGGGCAACAGAATATCTGGCACAGGACAGCTGTAATGAAAGAAATTGAATTCGTTTTGAAAAAAAAAATCTTGGAAATGCCCTATATGTGAGAAGCAGATTTTGTATTTACTTTTCTTTTGCCAATCAAGATAACTAGAAGTATAATTTTCACCATACAATTACTAACCTTGTCATCTCCTGCACTGTCTGTTTTGGGCTCTGGGCTTGTCCTTCCCAGCGCTCATGAGACTGCTTTTGGTGCACTGTGGTATGAGGTGCTAACCTGTTGACAGTGTTGGGAAGGTTAATTTTAAAATGTATTCCACCAAAGATTATAGAAGTAATGTATTCTGAATACTTTACAACTACATGAATGTACTATTGCTGTGTGATTTATTACTCTTACTGAAGGCTATTCGCCATACCAATACCAACTAGATGTTAAAATCTTAATATAAATGAGTAACAGTAGGTGGACATTAGGTAAGGCTGCACTTTTTTCAGCGATCTCGTGTAGAAAACTATTCAGCGCATATATAAAACAGGTCAGCGGCTCCGAACCGTAGTAAAGGGACCTCTGGCTAATACATCATGTCGGGCTCATAGCTGAAAACTAGCTTTACTTTGTTGTCTGGGTCAACTTTGCTAGCGAGAGAGAGAGAGGCGTTGAAAGGCTGCTTATTGTTTCGGAGGAAAACACGAACACGGTGTACAGTCCAGTCTTAACAGCTTTCTTACAGCTGGGCTCATCAGGCACTCTTTTTGGCTGCAGTGGTTATTATTATATTTACATGCTTCCAGCTCCCGTTTCTGCTCAGTGACAGCTCATACTTTTCCTTTTCTCCCTCCCTCGCTCACAGACACATAACGGGTATGGCAGTCCATTCTCCCTGCAGCACGGACTACACTGCCCATGAGGCTACATTGTTTAGGGCGATGCCTGTAACACTCTGCTATTGCCTTCATATTAAATCATTTTTGTATAATAATTTTTAGAGGCTCTTATTGCGTGTTTTGTTTGGGTTTCCACCCGCGTGGAATTACCAAAAATAGAGAGACCATAGCCTAACATGAAAAAGGAAAATACCGCCATGTAATCCATTTATTTCAACAAACTAACTGTGTTCTCAATATCACCTATTGAACAGTAACGGATACATTTACTCATATTTTGTATTTTAAATACGTAACGCCGGTGCATGTATTACGTTACTGCCCAACACTGCCTGTTGATGAGATCTTGTGCCGTTCCTAAAACACCGGCCTCCAACTCCTAAAGAGACACGGGTGTACCTAAATTTAGCAAATATTAGCTTCAGGCTAGCTTGCTAGACAAATAGGCTAATACCAGCACTTTACCACAACTTCACCAGATGTAGCTAAAAAAAACTAAACTAATGTCCAGTCCAGTGGGACAGCAAGGAAAGATGACAAAAAATGATTACTTACTTGCGGTTTGGATGGTCCAGCTGAAATTGAAGCAGCCATTGAAAGACGGGAAGAGAGAAAGATGGCAGCTTGGTCAGCACTAGTGGCCTCTATAATATATGCAAATATATGCGTGCCGGAATCCCCGCCCCCCTCCCTGCGCGCACCCGGATGCCAAAACAGTGCCAGCATATTGAAACTGAAAAATGGTTTGAAACCGAAAAATGGATTGAAACCGAAAAATGGTTTGAAACTGAAAAATGGTTTGAAACCGAAAAAAAATGGATTGAAACCGAAAAATGGATTGAAACCGAAAAAAAAAAATTGTAAGCGAAAACAAAAGAATTACAGTTTCAATTAATTGTTTTTCACTATCAATTTTTTTTTTCGGTTTCAATACAAGATTTTTGAGTACATTTATTTCAATGACAATATTTTTTTTCGGTTTCAATATTTTTTTCGGTTTCGTTTCAAGGTGGCATCGTTCTGATTCCATACAATACCACCCACAACTGAATTGTGCTTCTAAAATCACAGAGCACACTGTAAGGATTGGCCCTTTCTTTGTTCCTTTTTTAAAGGTTTTGATTACATACTCAAATTGAATGCTGCACACATTGCACATATTGCCACAGTAACAGTGTAACACATACATTTTTGTTTGTTTTGTCTTTTGCTCACTTCAAATTGTGAGGCACGGTTCAAGAAGAGAAATTAACTCATTGAAAAAGCCAATCTAATATTCGCTTCGTTTCTGTTCAAATTTAAAGGAACAGCTAACACATGTTTAGGGCTCCACTTAGGTATTCTTGTTAAGAATAAAATGATTTTGAAATGGTTTTGAAATACAGTGCTGTGTAAAGGTTTTGAGCCACCCCTGAATTATTTTTTCCTTCCAAGGAGCCAGACTTTCTTGTAAATGTTTTACAGTAGTCTTGAGGAGTAGTTCTCCAGTAGTTGTCTTTGGACATTGGCTCAATTGTCACTTATTTTTAGTCCAGTCCTTATTCCTGAACCTTTTCAGAGGGTTATGTATAATAAAATCAGATTTATAAAGGTCAGTTTTATAATAAACTCTGGTAATAACACATTTAAATAAAGTTAAAGGTCATAAAATGAAATCTTATGAAATTGTTTGCAATGTGTTAGTTTTTTCCCCCTTGGTTTCTCTTTTTGAGGATATTTCAATGTGTCTTTGGTCTCGAGCAAACTATTATTTCTTGTCATTCCCCCCCAAAAATGTATTGCTGGCTAGTAATATATCACAATTTAAAAGTTTACCATGTGCAACCGTAAATAATTTGGCCTACAACGCTGCCTTGTATTTGTCTGTATATGATCAACTATGTGTGTGAAGGAAAATAATGTGATTCTAGTAAGATATTCAATTCAATTCATTCTTATTTATATATTCATTCAATGCTGTCTGGAAAGCATCTGATTACCAACTTCTTAATTTTTCAGCGTGATAATGATCCCTAACACCAATGAAAACACATATTCTAACACCTTAGTGAAATCCTGGGAGCTGGGACTTCAACATTACTGAAGCTGTGTGGAATCATGCTGGCGGATAATTGAACAAAAGGTGCAAAGATCCAAAGGAGAGCTTTGCAGCATTCTTCAGAAAGCCTGGAGAACTATTCCTGGAGACTATTTACTAGGGGTGCAACAATACTCGTATCGATATTGAACCGTTCGATACAGTGCTTTCGGTTCGGTACGCACATGTATCGAACAATACAAAAATGTTAAGTTATTTTATCAACTTTCCTTCTGACGATGTGCCGTGTTGTGGCTTTAACGTCATTTCAACGAGATTAATGCTGACAGCACTAGTGGGAACACAACGAATATGACTGCACATTTACGCCGACATCATCATAGTGCAAAGACAAGTGGAAGCAGACAAAAACAACAAGCACGCATGCTACAAACTTTACCCGAGTCATTTAGACAGCTGTTAGCACATGATTCTCCTTATGGGGATCTGATATGTTTAATATGCTGCTGAGAATATAGCCCAGAAGAAGTGTATAGTATAGCTTTTATTTTGGAAAGAGCCATTTCTCTGTAATAAACTCTCTTTTCCAAAGATGAGTGATTCCTCCATCAGATATATTTATTTATTTTATTACTTTGTTGTTCCAGCAACATTAAATTTAAAAACTGTGCTTTTGAGTTAAAATATATATTTATAATTTTAATAAATGACAAATTAAAAAGGCATGAACATTTTTTTTTGTATCGAAAAAATATCGAACCGTGACACCAAAGTATCGAACCCAACCGAACCGTGAATTTTGTGTATCGTTGCACCCCTACTATTTACAGAAATTACAAGAAATCTTTCCTAAGAGTTCAGGCTGTATTGAAGAATAAAGGTGGTCAAACTAAATAATTCAATTCAGTTTTATACATATAGTGCCGAATCACCACAACAGTCACCTCAAGGTGCTTTAGATTGTAAAGTAAAAACCCTACAAAAAGAGGGAGAAACCCAAACAATCAAATCACCCTATTTGAGCAAGCAATTAGCCACACTGGAAATGAAAAACTCCCTTTCAACATGAAGAAACCTCCAGCAGAACCAGGCTCAGGGAGAGCCAGCCATTTCCATGACCACGTGGGGGTGAAAGAAGGACGGACCTTCAAACTTGTTAGGATTGTGCAAACTCTGTTTTGCCCTATATGCTGTATTTCCACGTGTGTTTGCAATTGTTTTAATAAACTGCTTCACATATTTACAATTTTCCTAGAAAACTATAAAGAAATGAGGGGTATCTCAAGACTTTTGCAAAGAACTACAATTTTTTGCAGTGCACTAAAATTCATTTAGATTTGGTCCTTTCCAGAAAATATAACTTTAACAATATAATAAAGTTCCTCTTAATGATTAACTCTTCACTCAAAGTAACATTTGTGTCCTTCTCGATGGTATATAGTCAGGTAAGCTAAGCAGTGTGTGTTCATTCTAATAGTCCTGTGGAGTAGTTGTATGATTGACCTACCTTTTCCTCATCATGGAATTCCACTAACTTTTAATAATTTCAGTTAATATTGACTTTGCTCAGGTTTAAAACTGACATTAACTCACATTAGACTTGAGATGCTTTCCCAGTAACATAAGGTTTTAGTTTTTTTCTGACTGCCTGACCTTCTTCATAACTTTTTCTTTCTCAGTTTCTTTTTCTTTATTACATTCTCTTTCTCTCCCTCTGTCATCGTTACTTGTTACTTGGCCAAGTTATTTATTTATTTATTTTTTTCATTTTTCCCTCATACCTTGTTTTCATCCTGTTTTTTTTTTTTTTTTTCATTTATTTTCTGATCCTCCTTCCATCCACCTGGATTTATTGCTGGAAGTAGTATAGTGACCATATGCTCCTCGATTCTTGCACTGACTCGCTATTGTCAGGCTCACCCCTTGCCCTGTGTCTCCATCCCGAGTTTTTATTTTTTTATTAGGATGTCTTTATAACAAAATCAAACTGCACCATTGCTCCATGAAAACCAATTGATGCTCTATATTTGAAAAGGTGGGGGAAATGAAAAATAAGGGTAGATGACAGGATGAATATAGATCAAATACAGTCACGTAATCTTTTATGTATTTGACATATTTAAAAAAAAAAAAAAAAAAAAACACACAAAAAACAAACAAACAATTGTAGTCCTTAGGTAAATTAGTTAAAAACAGCGTGCATGACGTAGCGTAGGGCTGTTCGATATAACGATATATATTGGATGACGATATAAAAACGTCTATTGTTTCATTTTACGCTATCGTTTGTTTCGTGGTGTTGCAAAATAAGCTGTTTACGGCAATATTTTTTCATAGTTTTGACGGTCACTGTAGTGGCTATATTAATTTCTTAAAATTCTCTTTCTCTTATATCTAATATAACCACACTATGGACGGACAAGTGCCAGTTTTTATGCGTTGTGGTTAGCAACAATGACGGTAACAGCATTGCGTGTGCGCTTGTTTATGTTCCACATAAACCTTTCACAATAAAGCTCAAGATCCTGTTGAGACTTTTCAAAATAAACTGAATCACATGAAAGAGCAGATTATTTACGGATGAGAAGTAAAAAAGAGCTGCCAGGTGCTAAAAAATAAACCTTAGACTCAAACGTTAGAACAGGCTTTTCCCCGCAGCACGCTGTGTAATAAATATTCACAAAGAAAACGGCGGCCATTACAATTTATGTCTAAAAATGTATATCATATGTTATATTTGGTCATGCACAGCCTTAACGTAGCGCGCACATGTTATTATTTAATGAAAATTAAACCAAAATGAAGAAGCAGTGTGCTTAAAAACAAAGTACGCACCATCTTTCAAAACCTTGAAGAACCACTCTACACAGAAATAACATAGAAGTAATTATTTTGCATGTGGTAATCAGTCTGTCACATCATTGTAGAGGATTTTGACAGTCTTCTTTACACTGTTGCTTTATTTATTTGAGATTTGTGCTTATTTGTTTAGTCACAGATGTCTTAAGATCCTATACAGCAATTCAATCAGGTTTTTTTCCCCCCCAGCCATCAGATTTGCTATTGGGCTTGAGACCATTATCCTGTTATGTGATCCATTTTTAGCCAAGCTTAAACTGTTGTACAAATGGCCTCATATTTCACTGTGGAATACTTTGGTATACATGCAAGATGCCCAGATACTGTGTTGCAAAAAAAGCCTACCCCTTCACCACTGTGTTCCCCTGTTGGTATGAGGTGTTTGCGTTGATTTGTTGTGTTTGGTTTGTACCAAACATGGCACAGTGCATAGCCAAACATTTGAACTCTTTTTTTTTTTTTTTTGTATAAAAGATATTATTCCAGAAGATTCATGCTTTCTTCAGATGTGACTTGTAAAGCTGCTCTGTCCTGATATGTGCTTTTTTAGAGAGAAGCATTTTTTTTTCTCCTTGACCATTCCATGGTCAAACCTTGGGGTTAATTATTTTAACTATTTTGAATATTTTTTCAAATTCATTTGGAAAATAATCTTTTTCACAACACAATGATTCTCTTCAAGTTGTTTGGACACAGCCCTAGAAGTCTTTCCAGATCAATAAGCAGCAACAACTGCTTCTCAAACATCGATATTGATGTATTTCCTCTTTAGCATTGTTTGAGACACAGCTGAATCCTCCAGTTTTTATAGGTGATGGTCACATTTGCTGATGATTAGTTAATCAAGTGCATTTGATAATCAGCCCCTGGCTGCTACTTACCCTCTTAATTCTTAATTCTGGAAGTATTAAGGGTGTACTCTGTTTTTGACACACTGCTTCTTCATTTTTGTTAAATAAAAAATGACACGGTGTGAGATATTGTGTTTTGTAGTTAATCTGGAGTTGTATTTATACATGTACAAACTAAACAGATAATCTCTGACTTCTGTTTCTTTTCTTTGCCTGATAAATGTAACTAGAAAAAATACCATGAAATAGTAAATAAACACCTTGAAATGTCTTGTTAAAATATTGTTCCACAAGTAATTCTCATAAGATTGCTTGTTTTTTTTTTTGTTGTTGTTTTTTTAACGAAAATCAGCAAACAAAAAAAAAGAGAAAAACCCTACCAACCATAGATTGTTGGTAGGCCTATACTTATATATGTTAGACTGCAAGAAACAAGATGTGTTTGCATGGTTAGATTACTTACACTAATACACTTCTACTCTATAAAAGGCTTACTTGTTTTTTAATCTGCCAATTTGCTTTGGTCTGGTAAGATCACTTTGGTTATTATTAAATCAGTCTGGCTCCCCCTGTGTTCATAAATTTGCGCTATTAGATAATTAGATGCTCTCAGAACTTTTCACTTCCAAACAGACTCATTTCTGATTGTGGCCTTTGCTAATTTGCCGTGCTTGGTAAATATGGCCCAAAGAGTGACTCGTTTGAAAAATAAGTGATGTCAAATTGAATTCAAATAGGAAATAAACCGTTTTACATAAACAGTTTTACCCAGAGCTCTAAACACTGGTCTTAATGAAGCCGTTTCATAATATAATCATTTACCCTTTGAGCATTCAGTCTAGTAATTCGCATAATGCATGTTGTTTTATTAGTTTCATATTCTTCACATTTGGCCTATATCTCTTCTTAAAGGGCATTTAAACTGTCAAAAAAAAGTTAAAAAGTTCAGTTGAAACTTTGCAGACAGTCTAAACTAACAAACACAAAAGACTTAGGCACCCTATGGGGGGAAAAAGACAGAAGATTTAAAATGTCAAACCATTTGCCTTGGAGGTTTGGAAAAAAAACTGTAATCTGTAAGGAAAAAAATAGGCAAACCTTTAGATATTCTATAAGCATCACTGACAGAGACAACCTTTGGCACTAATAGGAGAAAAGATATAAAGTAAAATTAAATCACCGGAGGGTGACAGATTGACAAAGGGTACAGAAAAATGCATTTATTTCAAATAATTGTTATTAGGCAGATAAGCTGACAAATCCTTACCCAAACACGTCTAGTGACAAGTCATGATATTTTTGGGAAGCACAGATTATGGGCTGACAAGTGTGGAGTCGGCAAAATGAAAGCTTGTTTTATTCAGTGGAGGTGAGAGAGAGGAACAATAACTGACTTGCACAGATATGCTGCCAATATGTCTGATGTTATATGTGATAGCATCTTAACACCTTATCTGTTCTCTACCCTTTAAAAATCCTGAAAACATGTTCACAGAATTTCCCTGATTACCTGTGTGTGTGTGTGTGTGTGTGTGTGTGTGTGTGTGTGTGTGTGTGTGTGTGTGTGTGAGAGAGAGAGAGGGTGAGATCTGCTTGAAAATGGACAAATTGATGCAAAACAAATGTTTGCATTATTTTTAGTCTGGGGAAAAGTGTTTCTTATTATGGCTTTGTGCTCACTTGTCCATATTAATAATTGTTCTCTGTTATGTTGTCTTGTTCTCTCTTTTAAACTTTATTTTATACGTTCTTTCCTTTTTTATCCCCTTAATTAGTACCCATTGCCATATGCAGGATTCTTTTTTATTTTCTATCCCACCACTGAATCAATTTATACACCCTGATTTCTTTAACCTCTTGCTAACATCCTTCCTATATTTTTCATTATATCTTATTCAATATAAATAAATCAAAAGAAAAGAACCACTATTATTATTTTTTTCCTTCCTTCCTCAATTCCTGTGTCCTCGTGAGCTTTTATAGTGCATCAGTATATGAGTATCCTTTATGTATCTTTACTTTAACACAACACAGAAAGGTCATCATAAGGACACTATGATTACAAGAAACTGACCAAGAATAAGTCTTTGTTGGGATTCACAAAAGCAACATGATTCTGATGATGAGAGAGGAAGAGCGAGTCTTTGTTCCTTTATTATATGAAGTCAATTTCTAGTAATCCCCCTTTCAATGGGAGAACTGAAGCAAACTGTTTGGAGGCTGATGACCAAAGCAGAAACCCATTCACTCACAATAGCCCTTGGTTAAGACTGCCTGGAGCAAGGGATTGAGAGAAACAAACACTGTTAGCTTTTTATGTTGAATATTCACAGATCAAACCCCTGGCTGTTTGCAAACGAGGTATATAAAGATACTCCATAGAGGTTTTAAGAGTAATGCCGATGTGAAACACACATATACAAACATATGTAGGAAAATTTAAAACCATTTCTTTCAACACCACCCCTTCCTGTGCATGTGCCCTTGTTATGGCACCATCATTGAAGAGTGTTACAAATTGTACTCTCTACATTTCTTCAAAGGAACTTCTCAGTTGGCCTTTGAAGACAGAAACATAAAGACAGGACAATTTGTTTCTCTGTGCAGGCTTTTTCGAAATGATAAAAAAAAAAAAAAAATTGCATGTGCATTTTATCTTTTAAACAGTGAAAATAAAAATGAGAATTTCAAGTGGCACAATAGAGATTTAAACTAATCTTTGGCTTTTCTGAAGTAGAAACTACATTTTCTTTTCGACTGAGAGGTGAAGGACTTTTATTAAGAAAACAATACAAAAATAAAACTCGTAGCAGCCATGACTGAACTAGTCAAATCAGTCTTTAAAATGTTCCTCGAAAATCTTTCTCACATCATTCTTCTTCACAGAAAACCTTTGCTGCCTTTTTATTTTGGGTGGGAACTTTAACCTCTGTCAAACAAAGTGATGCAAAAGTGTTATCAGCTGCAAAGTTGACCATACATATCAGCTTATGATTCAACACCACATAGCTGACAGTCTAATTTATAACTAGCTTTCTTAATTCACAAACTGGTCCTTTGTTTCACTTACTGATATATTTTCTAACAGTTTTATGGCTGGCAGAGTAAGTGTATGGTTGTGCAACTAGATGACTAAGAAACTAACTGGCCTCTTTCATGCCCCACTTAACCTCTTTCTACATGGTCATTGCTGGATGAATCAGTCGCCTTATATGTCATGCATCATACTCCTGGCTGTCTAATCACATCTCTTCAAATTATCTTTCTGTGCTGTTGGGACGCACTGCTAGTAAGATCTTTGTGGGTTTGTTGTAAAGTAACTTTTGTTGTATTTATTTTACAAGTCATGACACTCAGTTCTTAGCACTGTAGTGGCTTTGTGGTGAAAGCAATGTGAAATGACAGTGAGGTGTTTGACAAGAGGATAAAACAATTCAGGAAACAAGAAAAGCAAGGGCAAAGAATGAACTGGAGATTAAGTAAGAAATAGATATGATGAGACAAGAGAGTGAGAGCAAAATGGAAATTTGTGAACATAGAAAAGATTTAGTACTAGGTTCACTTGTAGTGTTACAATTTGCTCCATACCCTATGAACTATAGTTTTTTGTGTGTGTCTGTGTTACAGAGAGGTTAAGGGATTCATATTTGGTAATACAAAAGGAGATGGATAAAACAGGATATCTGTAGACCATTTGTGCGTTTTACTCACTGGATAACACGCACACATGCACGCTTGGTTAAGATTCATTTCCATGCCCTGTGTGAGAAAAAATAAATTATTTGTTATCGCCTTGATAGACCAAATACATCACGCCAAAGTGTGTGTTGTGACCCTCATATAACAACTAGTGCTTTGGTGACACGTGTGATTCTTATATTTAACATTTTGTATTGCCCAAAGTTAAGTTTCAAAAAGCAAAGAAAGCAATACAATGTGTTACTTTTCACATAAGTTTCTTTTTTGCATCACTCAACTTGTTTATGACTCTCTTATGTTCACCTGTTTATGCTTCATTTTCTATTGTTACCAAGGGTCCTTTGAAGTTTCCCAACATTGTTCTTTTATTTTGTTTTTCACAAAGTGCTGTATCCTTGACATAGGATAGATGTTTTTTACTTTTTTACTTTGCAGTGTGTATGGTTTCATTTCATTTTGTGTTCCTTCATATGTACCAGTTATAGTCATCTGAAGGCATCTTTTTTTTAAAAAAAAAAAAAAAGGAAAGGAAAAGCAAAGCCAAAATTAAAGTCTTTTTGTTCTATGTTCAATTATTCAGTGCTAGAAGAAGAAAATGCTACATTTCAAAATGACGAATGTTAGACGGTTCAAGAACAGTATTCAGTTTACTGTATGCCTGCGATATGCATTTTAGGTAGAATTTATTGGAATGTTGTGGGCTTCTATTTTTACATAACCCCCTGTGCCCAGCCTATAGCGTTGTTTGTGGATATTTTGATTTGGATCAGGTGACTGACTTGAGTTTTACCCCTGATACTGCTGGATAAACAGAAACTCACTCAGGAATGAGGTCACACAAATCTCAGGTTTTCACTCGCGAGAGGGAAGCAGTTGTTTCCAACCCACTTCAACTTGCGTCCCCCTGCAGGCTGCTTTCATTCCTTACACACATGAATATGCATAGTCTCATTAACATGTGACATCTTACACAGGCATATATGTGAACAAAGAGCACTGTCTGTGTGTGTGTGTGTGTGTGTGTGTGTGTTTGTGTGTATGTTTGTGTCAAGATATGGCCCTGTGAACGCCTCCTTAAAAAGCCGGTGACAGGAGTCCAGCGGTCCACCTAAACAAAGGGCTCTTACACTTAAGCATGTACAGAGTAGGTGTCCTCCCATAGTATAAATCAGAAAGAGAAGGTATGACCTCTCTCATGACCTTAGGATGTGTGTGTATGCCAGAGTGCTCTGGAACGCAGAGTCTTTGCAGACTACTAAGGATCAGACATCCTATCAATATACAATTGATTATATACCTCTAAATATTATTGATTATATGTTCCTAAGTACAAATGACAATCATGAAATATCACTCCAACACTTGGCTATTAGGAACATTTCATTTCTTTGCCCCATTATCATACCACAGCATAGTGGTATGCTGTTGTCATCATCTGTCTTTGAAGAGTCATCCTATCTGACCTTACACGTCATACACAATGACTAAATTTGACATTTAATGACAGTCTTTTGCATTGTCAAAAAAATGTTCACTTTCAAACACAGTCACAAAAAAAATAACCAGGAACGTTGGAGTGCAGTTATTTGCATATATAGCTTAATAAGTCTCTTATTTGCCCACGCAATTATTTTACTTGATTGAATTTTAACTGTGAGACTGGACAAGTTGAGAAATGCTTTCAAGCTAAATTAAACTACTTTAAATTGCTAGTTTAGTAGAGCTGTAAAACATTAATACTGGTAGCAGTGCAGCTGTAAAATAATTTCAGTAAGGCTAATCATACATGCCATAAGACCCATAATTTCACTCTCAAAATGGTGTGATAATGTAATTATGCAGTTTTATGCCAATTAGTTGTCAGAAAAAATGTAGTACAGTGCAAAATCTAAATTTAAATATAAATGTATGTTTTGTGACTTGCTTTTATATTGTCTCAATAACTTTTGTGTTTCCTTGCTGATTCAGCCCCTCATTTTAGACCTCCATACAGCAGCTCATACCTGAAAATTGGCACAAGTAAAAGTGTTTTTTTTTTTTTGAAGTTGTTGTTTTGGTTTTTTTAAACTAGCTACTCTGTAATGGTCCTGAAAAAATAGTGTGCAATCTTATCTATACTCACATAGTACTTCTGAATCTTTTCAGCAGTAGTGTGTGTGTGTGTGTGTGTGTGTGTGTGTGTGTGTGTGCGCGCGTGCGTGTGTGCTAGTGCATGCGTGCAACAAAAGTTAGACAGTGCATCATTACTGCAGTATGATTGGCATCCAGGACTGACAGTTCTCCTTTTGGGGGTGAATGCACACGGGCAGCAACAAGGTACATAAATCAAAGGCAGAAAAGCAGAGGTGTATAGAAACCACTTTGTACCTCATGTGGACATTCACACTATTGTGTATACATTTGTGTTTTTGTGTAGTACTTATTGTTGCCTTTTCGTGTTCCCTTGGGAATCTCCTTCCTCATTATACATGGCCCTCCTGGGCCATGTATATATAGGAGTGTGTGTATGTGTGTTGTCTAAAACACACAAGCAATACTGCAGAAATACATGTCAGCAGCTGTGTGTATTGCCTATTTCTGCCTCACTCTCTTCCTCTTCCTCCTTTTAGTTTTTGTTTGTCTCTGTCAATCTTGTCCCCAGGCAGTTTACTGGAGAGATTTAGACAACAGCTCTGCTTTCTTCAGCCAAGTCTATGACCTGATGTGTGTGCGCGCGCGCGCGTGTGTGTGTACATGTAAGAGTGAGCAAAAGAGATTTTGTGCCCAATTAGTAGCTGGAGTGAAGTGCAATGCTAAATTATTTAGTTACTGTCTACTTGATCCAATGCTACCAAATTTGGGGAGAGAGTAATGGAGACAGTAAGATGAAAAGTTAATCTACATATGTAATATGTGATGACAGAATGCTTGCCGATGATCTCTGCCATGCTTCAACCCTGAATTAAATGTCCCTCTGCCAATACCAGAGATGCGTGCATATGATGGCTTCTAAAACTGACAGTGAGAATTAGAAAGCATGATCGTGAACTAGGCTTGGGCAATTGGACGAATATATCGACTATCGACGATAGGCTGAGCCCATCGTCAATTGTTTTTACAGGGATGATTTATTTATTTATTTGCCCATGAGTAAGTTTGCTAATAATGATGGAGCTAATAGAAGCATCAACAGAAAAAAATAAGTAAATAATAGCGCTGTTTTAACAGCACCCTCTTTCATCTGCGAGCAAATGCACCCTCCTCAGAGTGCGCCCAAATGCTTGTTGATGGAGCTGCAGAAGGTGGTGATAGCCGCATACTCAGCCGGATGGTGGACACGTACATGCTCATGCAAGTTAGTCGTGTTTGAGTACTTTGCTCGCACTATACGTCTGCACAAGCGGCACACCTCTTTGCCTCTTTCCTCTCTACCTCTTTCATCTGGTTTAAAGCCAAAGAAATCTCACATTGGCAACTTTATATTTTTTTAGTGCTGTCATCGTCAATGCGCCGTCATCACGACTAACGCGATTACCAATGAACCCATCTGGAGCACAGACTGAGTCGAAATCCCTGAAATGTCCCTGTCAACGCATTTCGGGCAGTTTGTCCAAAGTTTGTTCATTCTGCACTCCAGATGGGTTGAGTGCGTAAAAAATTAAAATTGCGTTAATTGTGATGACCACGTTAACGCCGCATTACCGCTGACAGCCCTAATTTTGGGGGGGAAATTAGTTTGTACCCTATTAATATTTATAGGCCAGTAGTCAAACCTATTTTTTATTTAAGTCTTCTACCACCACTGAGTCACCCTTGGACTTTCAGTCAGAGTATACATGCTTCACATGAGGAGAAAAGGCTGGAAGAAACATTGCCGTTTTTTAAGATAAAATGTAAGGAAGCAGGATCATACATACTACAGTCTTATTTCCCTGAATTGTTACTTAACTATGATTGCATTGTTCTTCTTTTTCCTATAAAATCCTAATGGGATGTATTATTTCCACCTCTTTCTTTTTCTGGGTGTTCAGAACCTGCTGTCAGAGAAAGTTGACCAGATGATGGAGTGGTCTTCTCGGCGTTCGGTTATCCGGATGAATGGGGACAAGTTCCGTCGTTTTGTCAAGGCCCCACCCAGAAACTACTCTGTCATCGTCATGTTCACTGCCCTACAGCCTCAAAGGCAATGTTCTGTCTGCAGGTATATACACGTACACGCGCAGTACACCTACTGTAGGACACAATGTGCCATAGCTCTTACTGTAACAGCTATTCCTTTGTCCTTCCCGCTATTGCCCAAGATGTCATGGCCTCCTGTGAGTTTTCTTGCTACAATGAAAAAGTCCTTTCAACTCATGTTCTTTTCTTCTGTACTACCAAAAGGAAATGAATACTGTCCACAGAACAAGTCCCATAGCCACTTATATACTAGAAGCATTAAATGCACAGGGAGATTTAAAAAAATAACAACAACAACAACAGACAAAACTCCAACTGCAATCTTAAATTGTAATTACTACTTAAAAAATCCAACCTGTATCACATTTGCAGCAGAATCAGGTACAACACAGCAAGGTCAAGTACCTGTATAACAAATTAGATTACTCTCTCTAAGATTACTGTCTCTCTAATCTAATCTGAGGTTCTTCAACAGTTTTTTTTTCTTGTCTTGTCCATGATGGTGGAGAGGTTGGAATGGAAGAAATTGATTCTGTGGAAAGCTATGTTTTATACGCATAATGAGTAGGGATGGGTATCGTTTAGGTTTTATCCGATACCAGTACCAAACCGGTACTTTTGAAACGGTGCCGGTGCTTAAACGGTGGACTAACCGGTGCTTAAAGAATGGAGAACACACACTTTGTCCAAAAACCTCTTATGTTTAGCTGTTTTTTTTGTTTTTTTTTTGTAAAAAGATAATAATGTTAGCCTTTTCTGTATACCATATGTGTACCATATATGGTATCACTCTTGGCTGGAAGCAGTGCTTAATCAATGGAAAAAAACACCAATTTTGTCTAAAAACCTCTCATGTTTAGCTGCTTCCCGCTTTTCTTTGGTCATTCTAGGCTTTTTGGCCAGGGTGACGGGAGTATCTGTCATCAAACAAGAAGACTACGAAGGTGTTTGCTAGTTCACCTTACATGCATTAATTTAATAACGTGGTTAGCTTACACACGAACAACATTAAACTACTCACGCAGAGAAGAACGGCTGCTGCTGCCATCATCATCCGTCATCATTTCTGCTACACTGGCAGGGCTAGGGGCCAGGACTCTCCTCTTCGGGTTCTTGGGGGATGTTGCTCCGGGTCAGATAACAGGCATCACACCCGCAGTAGATGTGCACGGTGTGAGGTCTCGCAGCAAGCTATCAAATACGGCGCATTTCTCGGCTTTTAACAAAATTCTATACGTCGCCAGGTGTTTCATCAGATTCGAGGTGTTACCTCATTTGCACAGTGTTACCTTAAAGCACTTGTTGCAGGCTGCTGAGTTTGCATCTTTTGCTGTGAAGTACAGCCAGGCTTTTGACCGCTTCGCCTTGGGCATTTTTAATCTGTAGCTCTGCTCTAAAAGAACGTATGTACCTGGGCCCGCCTACTACGCTTGCAATGGTAAAATGATTGGCTAGAATCCAAAGTGTATAACATCTCAGGAAAAAAAAAGCACCAAAATAAAGCACCGAAATGTGCGCTGCTTTTCGGTCTGGTTACTACTGTTGATGTCAGAACCGTACCCATCCCTAATAATGAGTTGAGATCAGGAGTGATTGATTGATTAAGAATTCTAGTTGGGTTGGATCAAATACTTATTTCACTCAATAAAAAAATATATATTTATAACTTTTATGTCATATATTTTGCTTTTTTGTTTTCTTTGGGGGGCAGGTAGATATTATCTCTCTCCATCCGAATGAAACTACCATGAAAATTAGACACTGTTCATTTCTTTGCAAGTGAGAAAAATTTAAATTCAGCAGTGGCTGAAATAATTATTTCTCTCATTCTATTTTTAATGAAAATTTGTTCTTATGTGAATCTACAACTTTAACGCCCTGACAAGTGTTAAATTATATTTCAGCACCATGGACAGTTCTTATCGTGGCACTGGAGTTCATAATTGAGACAGCTCTAGAGCTGTCCATGGTTATGAAAGCTTCTTGTCTGAGAACCCAAAATGTGGTTTTAGTGTTACGTGTGATACTGCAGTCTGCTGCATATTACTTAATTATTTCTTGCTTGTGTGATGGTTTGTTGTGATGATGGTTTTTGATGGTATTTTTGTTTTTTCAGTCATACTAATTTATATTAAAAACAGTGGCTATTACAAATTTTAGGAATTTCCAGTTTGAGAACTCAAATAGTGAATGCTTACACAAATAACAAGATTAATCTGAGAATGTAGTAAAAATTCCATACGAATTTAGTCTGTAACTGCTTCATTTTGTATGCTAAACCTAGCCAGCTCCTCTTTGCTATGTAGTAAAAACCAGGTAGCTGACCATATGGTTGTGTCCAAAGGGGTATCCAGCCAGCTGATGAAATCATCACTGACCTTCTCTATCTTGACCTGGCTGGTTTCTTTAATCAGCCACTCTTCTACGTCATCAGTCACTTGATTGGATAAGTTATTCATCAGCCATGTCAGTACCACACAGCAGGCAGGTAACTCAATAAATCGTTGCCAAACCAGATTCTGCAATTTACAGTTTAATACACACCACAAATACAAAGTCCTTTCATTCAAAATATATAAATTCTAAATCCAAAAATTATGTTTGTTTGTATGTGTTTTTAATCTAACAACAAACTAGCGAACTTATATAATACTTACTATATAAAACTATATAAACTATTATATAAAACGTATACTGTATAATTAACAGATGTATACATTAATGTCACTCCTTTTGTCTTTTGCCTTCACTTTCTGTCTTTCCTTGCTCCAAGCATTCTCTTATTAACATTAGTGTGACATCATTAGAAAAAGAGAGCAAGGAGAGAGTGTAAGATGGATGTTAGATGGTGACCTGAGTGTCTGCTTTAAGAGGACTATCGGGCAGTGAAAACGATGGCTAATCACTGGAGTCCTCACTCCCACATCACTCTTAAGCTCTGTCCCAGTTTCATACTACATACTAATTTTAACTAGGCTTTTTAAGTTTTGGAACTTAAGTACGCAAAAGAATGATTGTTTTTGAGCATAGCACTGATGGCAAATGTTTTTGCACATGCTTGTGTTTATTGTGAATGTAATACTGTTGCATTTTACAATTGTAAATTAATATATATCTCTTCTGTCTGTCCTGTTTATTTTGTAGGCAGGCAAATGAGGAGTACCAGGTCCTGGCAAACTCATGGCGGTACTCATCTGCTTTCTCCAACAAGCTATTCTTCACGGTAGTGGACTATGATGAGGGAGCTGATGTTTTCCAGCAGGTAACCATTTTCAACTGGTTCGCTTAAACCCACTGCAGTCTTTAGATTGTCATACTCACTACCTAAAGTTGCACTAAAAATAATGATAATTTGATGTATGTTCATGCATCTGTTGGATTGAGGATAGAACTAGATTGTTTGTTAGTACTTGCTATTCCTCCACTGGTTCCTTCTTTGTTTTTGTTTTACCAGATATTTAAAACTCAGAAAAGAGGCATCAAAAAAATAGCTGTCATTTTTGTTTTTGGGTTTTTTTTTTGTTTTGTTATTATAAAATACTTTTAGAACTTTCAATATTGATTGCATATTGATATAAAGCCTGTTTTTTTTTTTTTAGTTATTTTCTTTCTTTTATCATGATTTAGATTAACAGTAATCCAGCAAAAACCATGTTAAGTGCTAAGATTTTTTTTGCTTTTACTTTTGTTTTTGTACTTTTCTGCTTACTATTTCTGTATATTTTTCTTTCTCTTTTATTGTTTTGATGGTTACTTCTTGTCCTCTGTCTTGTATTTTGTTGTTTAGTATTGAGTTTTAGCATGGTGCAGGGTCCTGACCTGATTTTTGGGCTTTCCTTAAAGTCCTTGAAGTTACATAGCATAACTGTAAAGATAGTCAAATGTGTTTGATCATTTTGGCAGTTGAAAGGTTTCACATAATAAAACATAACTGGTAACACTTTTTCCTTGACAGTTCTCATAAATTTTAACAACAAATGTCTTGGGTGCAAAGTCTAGACAGGATTTGGAACTTCAACAAAAAGTTGAAGTTTAAATGCAGTATTTACCTGACAGCAGCACTTTAGAATTTGGCTCCTGTGAAATGGTACTGATACAAAAGCAGAGTGAGTGCAGCTTTGCTGCCTGATGCTCTCTGGCAGTAAGGATATCTTCACTGAAAGTTTTGGCTAATATTTTGTTGTTTGTGTCACCTTAGTGATGACTCATTCATGAAACTGTTTGTGCTGGAAATGACAACATATGAATTTCATTTGCCGAACTTCATAACAAAATTTAAAGCTGAGGAAGTGAAAAATGCTACATCATCCCACATAATAGAAGTATGTGGAGGAAATGCCAGCAATGAAAACACATTCAAGCCTATGCCACCAGTCTGCTAATATGTTATGATTTTAGGATAATATTTTGCCCTTGTGTATTTAATGATTCATTAACTTAATATCGTCTTCATTGTGTGTTCTCTTTCTCTTAGTTGAACATGAACAGCGCCCCAACCTTTATGCATTTCCCAGCAAAGGGAAAGCCAAAAAGGGCTGATACATTTGATCTGCAAAGGATTGGCTTTGCCTCAGAACAGCTTGCCAAGTGGATTGCGGACCGCACAGATGTTCAGGTACTTTATAATCAAAACGTTTGTTCAGTTTTGTGCAGTTGCAGAAACATTCATGTGTTTGTGAGAAATGATGAAGAAACCTGTGTAGATACACCTGCAATAGTTTTTTGTAGATATGGTTAGAACTGTTGAAACCCCGTGTATTGCAGTTTATTGACCTTTTTGATAAATGGACTGGTTTATCAGTCTGGTTTGAGTGTATACTCAAAACACTTTCTGCTACAAGTCTCATTCACTCATAAATTCATACAACACTTTTCTATGTGACTAAGTGTTTTGTCTTCAGTGGATGCATCCCCGACAACGCTTTCCTTCAAATTGGCCATTACAGTGTAATGCTGAGGTGTTTTTGACCCAGGTTGTTTTTTCTCGCTCTCTCTTTGGTTTCCAATTCAACCTTCAGTTTTCAATTCCAGCAAAAAATATGCTTGTAACCTGCTTGCACAAGTTACTTATAATTTTTCCTTGACAGTTTCCTTGACTAGCAGATGCATATTCTAGAAGCCTACAGTAAAGTGCAAAAGTCTTGAATCTCCTTTCATTTCCTTATATTTTGTTAAGAAAATGGGAAATAGGAGTTTGATTGTAACATATGCAAACATAGATAGAGGTGAACTATGTAAGGCAAAAATTGAGTATGCAATTCTAATGAGCTTGAAAGTCATTAGGAAAGCTTCTTTGTAATTTCTTTAAGGACTCTTTATAAATACTTCCTGCCTTCTCCATTTATAAATACTACTTTATAAATACGTCCAGACTTCTTAAAGGACATTCGAAGGCGCTTTTTTGGTTGTTGGCTTCTTTTTGTTCCATTCTCCGTCATGGTGATGATTTTCTTTAACTGCCAATAAAATAAAATTTGTTGGCAGTATGTTTGGCTCATTGTCATGCTGAAAAATAAGGCAGTTGCTATAACATAGCAAAAATATAGTTGATACTTTTCCAGATGCATCTACATGGTGGATCAAACTCTAATGGTTCTTTATAGTGTTTGTAATTAAATCAATTTTGACAAGGTCACCATCACAACTGAGTGAAATTCAGATTCATGCAAACCATGACAGATTATCCACAGTGTTTTATCTATAGTGGCTGTAGACACTCACTGTTGTACCTCTGGCCCGATGATCTCCTCTACACATGTTGATGAGAATGAACCAATACTTTCATATTTGGAGTCATCGCTTCATAAGGCCTATTGTCAATCATTTTTTTCAATCTATTTCTTGTGTAATTTGACATACCTCAGTCTTTTCTCCCTGTTTCCCTTCCTTACTTAAGAAAGGCTTCTTGTTGGCCACCTTTCGATTCAGGTTATTTCCTGTTTAGCAAACTTCAAAGGTCAGATGCATTTCTTAAGTCCTGTGTCTTTGCTGTTTGCTTTCCATCTTCTTATAAGGGCAGATATGCCAAGCTTTTAGTTAATAGCTTTGGGAATCACCTTGTTGTTGCAAAATTTTTATGCCTGCCATACTTTATCTTTTACATTTTTCTTAGATTCAACTAAATAAACAGAAACAAATTATGTATTTTTGTGACGACTGCTAGTAACAAAGCTGTTTATGTGTAAACACGAGACTGGTTCATCCCTTGACCTAGCTACATTTTTTTTTGCTTTAATAATTCATACATCAGTGTCCTTTGACTTTGACATTTCGTGTCATGTGTGCACTGTATTCTGGAAATGAAAGTTGAATGAATACAACAATAAGTTATTCTGGCTTTTTCTTCAACCTTTCATCAAGATTCTAGTGTGGGTGTAGTAGAACCATGTTAAAATAAACAGAAAAAAATGTTTTTACCTCTTTATACATACATAGTCAAGCATTTGCAGCCTGGTACATGGCAAATTTGTAGGGCAAACTTTTAATAGCTGTAGAGTGTCAACACATTCTCATTTGCAATATAATAATTTCAAGCCAGTTCAATTGTATTTATATAACACAAAATCACAACAACAATCACCTCTAATAAAATTGTCGCCAGTTACACATTTATCTTTTAGAACATCTTGATCTGTTGGAATAACAATGTTTGGTATTATAGTCGCACTGAAATATCCTCAAGAAGAAAGACACTGAAAATAGAAGGAAAAAACATATTGCAAAGATTTTCATAGACTAATTTTATTGGCCTTGACACTGTTGATCACATCCTCAAATATTACTGAGTTTAATTGAACCGAGTATGTACCCCAGTATAATGTCACAAGTTATTATTATTATTGGTATTATTTTATATAATTAATAATGTAGTTTTAATTCACAAAGTAGTGTGTGATTATGTGGAGGAAGAGTATTCCGTCAGAAACAGATTCATGGTCTTTGTTCAAGATGGAGTAATTGTGCTTGCTGTGGCTCTCTTAAATTTCTTTTTATGTCTCTGTCACAGAAATTAACTGCAAGGAGTTTTTAATTTATATGTAAAATTCACATTTTAGTACTGGAAGGAAATTATTTGAAATTATGGAATTATTTGACAGTTTCAAGGACCCGTTTCTGCTCATTAGTTTAGAAAATGATTTGACATTTTAAATCACCAAATATTTGCTTCTCCTTCAATAAAAAACCCACAAAACTTTTTAAATATAAAAAAACACTGAATACATAATGTTACTTTCATCCACTCACTGAGTTTTTAATATCTTTAATGTGTAAGAAATCATAGGAAATTTTTGCTTTACATCAGATATAGAATATAATTTTACATACAGACTACTACAAAATTAAAGTCATATAGCAACTGAAACATGTTACCATGTTATTCACTTTCATCTCACTTTCTTTCTGGCTTTTCAGATTCGGGTCTTCCGTCCTCCTAATTATTCAGGGACTATTGCTTTGGCCCTCTTAGTATCTCTAGTTGGAGGATTGCTGTATTTGAGGAGGAACAACTTGGAATTCATATACAACAAGACTGGATGGGCCATGGCGGCACTGGTATGATACATATACACCAACATTAGGTTGGAGTGAAATATTTGTTTTTCCATATTTATCTACTTTTACATGTCAGGGACGTTGTGTGAAATGAGATTAGGTGTAGTTTTCTCCCCATTTTAACAAAAATATGATGTCATGTTTTATGTAATGGAAAAGTTACTTATCTATGCTTGACTCTGTCATCTGTTATTTTATCTCTCTCTAGTGTGTGGTGTTTGCAATGACATCTGGTCAGATGTGGAATCACATCAGAGGTCCTCCTTATGCCCACAAAAATCCACAGAATGGACAAGTGGTATGAGTTACATTTCTTTCTTCCCTGCCAGTGCATATAAATGTATATATATGGCTTAATTTTAGTTGTTTTGCTTCTATTTGGCTTTGTACTGTCTTCTGTCCTTCAATCAATCAAACTTAAAAGCTGTATTTTAAGGTATAAGTTTAATCTTTTTTACCAGGTTGTAAGTGAAAATATATTAGATCAGTGATAAAAACATCTGTAAGGCTATTGGCCTCAAGTAAAATAGACTCTGCCATTACCACCTGCTAACGGGTCAGACATGGGACAGTGTGTGTGTGTGTGTGTGTGTGTGTGTGTGTGTGTGTGTGTGTGTGTGTGTGTGTATGTGTGCGCGTATGTTACTGGACAGCTGGGAAGAGTCATTTTGTGTTAATATCACCCTAGAGGCATCTCAGAGTCATCTTGGGCCAAGCAGAGTGAGAAAGAGAGAGGTGTTCGCCAAAAGACTTTTTCTTTAATTCTTTCTTGCTTGTTTTCTCTCAATGGTAAATGGCCTGTATTTGTATAGTGCTTTACTAGTCCCTAAGGACCTCAAAGCACTTTACATGTTCAGTCATCCACCCATTCACACACACATTCACACACTGATGATGGCAAGCTACATTGTAGCCACAGCCATGCTGGGGCGCACTGACAGAGGCGAGGCTGCCAGACACTGGCACCACCAGGCCCTCTGACCACCACCAGTAGGCAACGGGTGAAGTGTCTTGCCCAAGGACACAAAGACAGAGACTGTGCGAGCCGGGGCTCGAACCGGCAACCTTTCGATTAAAGACAAACTGCCGACTCTTAAGCCACGATCGCCCCCATTTTTCTGCGCTTTCTTCCTTTCATGTTGTCTTCTTTTCAGGTTTTTTTGTTTAACCCAGCTATCAACCGGAATTAGAGTAATCTATATTTGACAAAGTTTGTGCACATAAACAAGGAATTTGACTCAACCATCCTTTCTTTCGTATAGTTGCTGTGTTTTAGAGAATTGCCACTTATTATCAATATGTGTGCAAATACTTACACAGTATTTCCAGATATAGCTTTGCAGGTCATCATTTAGGTTTCTCCACTGAAGTGTGAAATTAAAATAAAAATATGGAAGAAAAATGGAAAAAAAACTATGGACTTGGAGGAGAGTAGAATCAGAACAATGAAAGTGAAATGGCCATATAGAAGAAAGGGAGGAATCTGAGAAATTATGTTTGTGTCTGCAAGCCGAGTGCGTGTGTGTATGAGGTGCTGTAAGGGACATTATTACTGAAACGCTCTCACACACAGTACTGAAATTTTATCTCTCACACACACTACTGAAACGCTCTCACACTGAAACCCTCTCACACACTCCACTGAAAACCAAGGCATTTCAGTTGAACAGGAAGTTGTTTCCTGACAAGGAAACTGAAGGAAAAAGTGGTAGATTTCAAACAAACCACTACACAGATGTCTACTCAGCAACCTGCTAGTAGCCTAAGTGAAGCAGCTGCATTACTTAACAATATATTAACTTCAGCATAAGTCAAAATTTAGAATAGCAGGAGACAGGCAATATCCTGGTTAATTTTTTTGGCATGTTTGCTTTTTGTCTTTTTTAGCGAAGAAGAAAATATCTTAAAATTATTAATAAAACCAGGGACAGAAGGCTTAGTGTTCCTCCATATAGCACAATGGATATGATATTTACTCAAAAGTATGATGTTAAGACACCCAATGCTAGATGATCCATATAAAAAAATTATATGATGTAATTCAAATAGTGGCACATCATTAATTTTTAGGGAAATCCTATTTTTTAAGTCACACCAAAAGCATTGTGTGATAGGGCAGAAAAAAAAGATGTTCTAGGGTTTCATTTTCATCAGTGCAAAAAGAACATTGATCCACCTCAAAGCCAAATCTCTTTTTTAGAAATTCTGCCACAGGATTAATTTTGTTTATGACTTTAAAGTGTGTTTCTTTAACTTTAGGTAGAATAGGCCATTTCATACATTTCGAGTTTGCTTTATCGAGTGTATCTGAAATAACCAGGGTTTTAATATTTTTGCAATTTTCATTAGTTTTTATTTTTATTTAGTTTTGACTTCAGATTTTCAATTTTATATCAGTTTTAATTAGTTTTTACCAATTGTTTGCTAGTTTAGATTAGTTTTTATTTTTTTGAAAATCCTTAGTTTCAGTTTAGTTTTGATTAGTTTCAGTTATAGTTTTAGTTGTGTTTGCAATAATTAAGTGTAACAAAATCCCAGTTTCATCATATCAGTCATTCTCTTCTGCTTATCCTTGGGTATGTTGCTATCACAGCTACCATACTGCACCCTGGACAGGTCGCCTGTCTGTCGCAGGGCTAACATGCAGAGACAGACAACTCACATTCCCACCTATGGGTTCTTTAAATAAATAAATAAAGGCAGATGAACAACCATTGATACCAGGCAACTATAAAATGTATATCTTGGCCCCAATGAGACTATTAACTCTTGCAGCACCGGGTGTTCGTAATTTTGGTTCAAGTTAATTGATAAACTTTTTGAAGGTAATTGACTCACACAGTTGTGTAGATATCCCCGTCCTGTTGTCTCGGGATGCATCACGCTGCCTTGCCTGGGGGTAGCTTCTGTTTTCTGGGGATGAGGGTTGAGTGTGCTCCCTTACCTTCTTAAGGTAAGCTAGGTTAGCCTTCTTGTGTGAGCAAGTGCACTTTAAGATTTTTTCCCTTTAGAAATGTCCCTCATAATTTGTCTGTTTCCACTACAAGACACTTGCTTTATCCAAAACACAGTCATATTCAAAGTAATCCCAAATTGGACTCTGGCGCTTTCTTCCGACTTTTCCTGACATGATTCTGCGCGTGGATGGAGCAGCAACACAGACGACTCGACTAACGTACTTGCCACCTGCTGGCATAAAAAAATCTGGAAACTAAACTTCATTTTCACCCTTGACTATTGTATGACACACACACATCAATGAAAACTAAACACATTTTTGCTATAAATTCAGTTGATTTTAGTTAGTTTTGTGAACACTCATTCCAGTTTTAGTTAGTTTTCCTTTTTTTGTTTTTGTTTTTATTTTTATTTCCGTTAACGAAAATGTTTTTTCACTTCTTATTTCGTTAGTTTTCGTTAACAATAATAACCTTGGAAATAACTAAATTAGAACCATGCCATGTAACCATTCAGTCATAGCTATGAAATATTTTGTATTTGAAGAAACTACTAATACATTTATTATTGCATTTTTTTTCAAACAGCTGACATTGTCTTAGCAATAAATTAGGAAGCACTGATGACAAGTTATTGTATATCCATAAAGTTTTTAATCAAATGAAGCAGAGGCAGTGGGATCAGTTTACAAAATTAGTTACAGTGGGGCAAAAAAGTATTTAGTCAGCCACCGATTGTGCAAGTTCCCCCACTTAAAATGATGACAGAGGTCAGTAATTTGCACCAGAGGTACACTTCAACTGTTAGAGACAGAATGTGAAAAAAAAATCCATGAATTCACATGGCAGGATTTGTAAAGAATTTATTCGTAAATCAGGGTGGAAAATAAGTATTTGGTCACCTCAAACAAGGAAAATCCCTGGCTCTCACAGACCTGTAACGTCTTCTGTAAGAAGCTTTTCTGTCCCCCACTCGTTACCTGTATGAATGGCACCTGTTTGACCTCATCATCTGTATAAAAGACACCTGTCCACAGCCTCAACCAGTCAGACTCCAAACTCCGCCATGGCCAAGACCAAAGAGCTTTCGAAGGACACCAGGAAAAGAATTGTAGACCTGCACCAGACTGGGAAGAGTGAATCTACAATAGGCAAGCAGCTTGGTGTGAAAAAATCAACTGTGGGAGCAATCATCAGAAAATGGAAGACATACAAGACCACTGATAATCTCCCTCGATCTGGGGCTCCACGTAAGATCTCATCCCGTGGGGTCAAAATGATCATGAGAACGGTGAGCAAAGATCCCAGAACCACACGTGGGGACCTGGTGAATGACCTGCAGAGAGCTGGGACCAAAGTAACAAAGGTCACCATCAGTAACACACTACAACGGCAGGGAATCAAATCCCGCAGTGCCAGACGTGTTCCGCTGCTGAAGCCAGTGCATGTCCAGGCCCGTCTGAAGTTTGCCAGAGAGCACATGGATGATACAGCAGAGGATTGGGAGAATGTCATGTGGTCAGATGAAACCAAAGTAGAACTTTTTGGTATAAACTCAACTCGTCGTGTTTGGAGGAAGAAGAATACTGAGTTGCATCCCAAGAACACCATACCTACTGTGAAGCATGGGGGTGGAAACATCATGCTATGGGGCTGTTTTTCTGCCAAGGGGACAGGACGACTGATCCGTGTTAAGGACAGAATGAATGGGGCCAAGTATCGTGAGATTTTGAGCCAAAACCTCCTTCCATCAGTGAGAACTTTGAAGATGAAACGAGGCTGGGTCTTCCAACATGACAATGATCCAAAACACACCACCCGGGCAACAAAGGAGTGGCTCCGTAAGAAGCATTTGAAAGTCCTGGAGTGGCCTAGCCAGTCTCCAGACCTCAACCCCATAGAAAATCTGTGGCGGGAGTTGAAAGTCCGTGTTGCTCGGCGACAGCCCCAAAACATCACTGCTCTTGAGAAGATCTGCATGGAGGAATGGGCCAAAATACCAGCTACTGTGTGTGCAAACCTGGTAAAGACCTATAGTAAACGTTTGACCTCTGTTATTGCCAACAAAGGTTATGTTACAAAGTATTGAGTTGTATTTTTGTTATTGACTAAATACTTATTTTCCACCCTGATTTACGAATAAATTCTTTACAAATCCTACCATGTGAATTCATGGATTTTTTTTTCACATTCTGTCTCTCACAGTTGAAGTGTACCTCTGGTGCAAATTACTGACCTCTGTCATCATCTTAAGTGGGGGAACTTGCACAATCGGTGGCTGACTAAATACTTTTTTGCCCCACTGTATATTCCCTTTGAGAACAGTTTAGACAATATTTTTCTGAAAAGTCTGTGTAATTTAGAAAGACACCGTTCTCATGCAACAAATCTGTTATGAATATAATCTTCTTGTTAAACCAGTCGCTCTTGAAAATTGATTTTCGATTAAGTTTTATTACCCTATTATTCCATAAGGTTGAATTATGAGGAGAGAAGTTGTGGGTAAATATTGTTTTACTCATGCAATATCATTGCAAAGTCTGTTTGGGAAAGTTCGATATCTTGATCGGGTTTTTATTTACCTCAAAATCACATTTTAAAATAAAGTCTAATCCTCCTATTTTATTAAACAACGGTTGTGGGATGTGGAAACACATAGAGTTACTCTGTGACAGACAAGAGTTTAACCATTTAATTCTAAGGGTGCCAACCATAGATTCAAATTCTGGAGCTTTGATGCCACCTTTATTGTATTCCTTAACAAGCTGAGATCTTTCAATGTAATAGGTTTTATTCCTCCACAAAAATTGGAAAATAACTGTGTTAGCCTTATTAATGTTTTTAGAGGAGATATATAGAGCGTGACAAGGATAAATCAATTTGGAGATGCCTTCAGCTTTAGATACGATGTTTCTGCCAAAAATAGTGAGGTCTCTATTTAACCAGTGGCTAAGTGATGTCTTCATCTCCATGATACAGTTAGAAATATTACAATCTCTTCTAATTAGGTTTTTAGATATTATCAGCCCTAAATATTTAACTTTAGATTCAACTCTAACCGAAGCTATTGAGGAGTCAGAGCTTGTATGAATCGGGAGTAGTTCACATTTTTTCGTATTAAGAGATAAACCAGAAGCTTTAGAGAAAATTGAGTTTTCTCTACCACTGATTTATCTTTCAAAAAAATAGATGTATCATCTGCGAATTGACTTCTTTTGAAGTTTTCATTAAAAATTGATACTCCTTGTATGTTGTTAGAATTCTTTTTTCATAGTGTTGAGTTTTTGTATATTGGCAACAGTTGAGGTGCCAATATAAAAAGCTTAGGGGAAATAGGACATCCTTCCGAATTCCGCGTTTCACGTTCAAGGAAGCTAATATATTGTTAAGTAATGCGGCTGCTTCACTTAGGCTACTAGCACAGCGGTCCCCAACCCCCGGGCCCTGGACCAGTACCGCTCTGTGAGTCGTTTGGTACCGGGCCGCAAGAGTTGAGGCTTGGGTTTGAAATTTAGGGTGTTTATCGCTTTTTTTTTAACCGTTATTTTTATATCTTTTATATTGTTAACTCTGTTTCCCTGGGTCTTTTCCCATGTGTTATGATTAAATGTTCTTTTTTTTGGGTACCGGTACACATTTTATTTTATTGTATTTATCCGCGATACCTTAAAGGCCGGTCCGTGAAAATATTGTTGGCCATAAATGGTCCGTGGCGCAAAAAAAGGGTGGGGACGGCTGTACTAGCAGGTTGCTTGTAGTGGTTTGAAATGTACCACTTTTTCCATCAGTTTCCTTGTCAGGAAACAACTTCCTGTTCAGCTGAAATGCCTTGGTTTCAGTGGAGTGTGTGAGTGCATTTCAGTAGTGTGTTTGAGAGATAAAATTTCAGTAGTGTGTGTGAGAGCGTTTCAGTAATAATGTCCCTTAAGGCACCTCATATAAGTGTCTCACTTCCACGATATGTGTTTAAAATGGGATGTATGCCTTAATTGGATTTTTCTGCTGAAAACAAGGCTTTCACTCACTTTAGCTTAGTGTCAGGGTGCGTAAACAGTTGAGTGCAGAGACGTATACGATGCTTAGTGTCTACTGGTCTAAACAAATATTAAGGCTGAATCGGAATCAGAAATACTTTATTAATCCCAAAGTGTCAACTTATGACACTATGTTGCCAGACAGAGTTCAAAATACTTCATATTCACTCAGAACGTGTAAAGACACAACAGACTGACTAACTCTAACCTAACAATGATGCCCTCTGCAAGCCAAAAGTCAACTATTTGCAGATAGCCAATAAAAGTGAAAGCAGTGCTTCAATAAAACATCGAAGGTTAGCAGGGATGACAACAGCTGCCAAAAACCATCAACCAAACATGTAAAAATCAGCTGGAAATATGGAAATGTCATCAGCCAATAAAGATGAAAAAAGGAGTTGGTCAAAGTCAAACACATAAGAAAAACACTGACAAAAAAAGTACTTTAAAAAACTCAAACCCACAGGAAGAAAATATTTGCAAGGAATCCCTCATTCTTCTTTAACTTTAAGTTTTAAAAAAAAACTATTTAAAAGACATAATTCTATACTTAGTTTGCCTTTTTTGACAGAGTTTGCCATATCACAGTATGTGTGTAAGTATTTGATATGTGCATGCTTCTTATAATTCATGAGTACATGGATTTGGGTATAGTCTATGTATGAACCTCTGTGTGCATAGGTTTGTTAAAGCAAAACTATGTTTCTGTCACATTTTGAGGCAGCAGCTTTTTTTTTTGGCTCCATAGTGAGACGCACTACAATTTCATCTGCTTCACTGTACCATTCGCCAGTTGACAAATCCTTTCAATATAGTGTATCTGGTCTTGCTCGCTCATCATTTTGAAGGAATTACACGGTCTGGTGAATGTGGGAGATTAGAAAAAGAGGTGAGAAAAGGTAACATGAAAAGGAGTGGGAAGAAACAGAAAGGATAAGATGATACTGATCCTTTCTGAACCATCTTCTCATTCACTGCCATTTACCATCAGGGGATGGAGAGAACAAGAGAGGAAGGTTAAGGTGAGGTTCAAAAGTATAAAGAAAAAAAGACAAGCATCATTTGTAGTCAAATATAGCCAAGCCTAGTCCTGCTCCTATGTCAGATAAGTGGGTCCAAAATTCAAGACCAAGCAAAAATAATAGAGTAAAAGCACACATTGCATGTTGTTGCAAACTATGTGAGTGGAGTTAATGCTGTTAAAGAATAGTGTATGGCAGGATTTTAGGAACACTTTGAAATGTTATTAAGTAAAGGGCACCATTATCACTATAACCTTTTTAAGAGCAAAAGTATACTCATTGCACACATTGTCATTGTTATAAAACTTTTTTTAAGTATATTTGTAGTCTGTCGTAGGCATGCATAGTCAGCATGGTCATTAAAAAAATGGCAGGAGCACAAAGAGTCACATGAAGCTTCGTGTTAGCCTTATGGTGATGACATTTACATCAGTCAAACTCAAGTGGACCCTCATGAACTCATTGATATGGAAAGTAGAACTGCAGGGTGACACTGTAAAACAATGGTTAGTAATGTTGCATCAAAGCAAGAATGCTTTGGGTTTCAATTGCCTGCAAGTATGGAGTTTGTATGTTCACCCTGTGCCTGCATAGTCTGCCTAACTGTCACAATCTAAAGGTGTTTTGCTAGTTGGTGACTTTAAACTGGCTGTAAGTATGAATAGTCAGGAAAGTATGTTTGTTTCGAATTAGCTGACCACAGGCAGAGTGGGAGTGAGTAGGCAGGGCATGGAGGAGAAAGAGAAGCAGAAGGAAGACAAAAGTAATTATTTGAACTGATAAACAGACTGAATAAGGACTTAGTTGGGACAAAAATAAAGAAAAGGAAAAACTGGCTATGTATGTACATAACTTTCATCCAATTATATAATGCAAAAGTACAAAACTGCTCCCTGTCATGTGTGCAATACCATGCATTAGCACAGTTGAATTAGGTTTTTAAAAAATAAATTATTTTTACACACAAACAATACCATCAACTTCAACTGAAGAAGCTATTTTGGGCATGAATAAAAGTGTTTCAAAACCAAGAGATAGCAAATGAGTGGACTAGAGGGATGTGGAAATGACAGGGAAAAAGAAAGAAGAGCTGAAGGGTACATTAGAGAGCTACATCAGATGAGGGTGTAACCCATTTGTTGTCAAACAGACTGAAAAATTACAGAGAGCACCAACAGTGCCTGAGAAATAGAGTGCCTTTTACACAGAACAAGACAGAGACAATACAGCCAGAATTAAAAGACAGGCAGGGGCAAGAGGGGGGTTGTGGTGCTTTGGTAGTCTGTATGCATGCAATACATCCACTCTTCCCTGCACAGTGTTTGTGTGTTATGTTGATTACTGGCTACTTAGAATATCAATCCTTTTGTGTTGCATGAGTGGAATTTTTTTTTTTTTTTTTTAAAAACAACAACCTCACTGTTATATACATACTTATCTCCATGATAATGTCCCTTACGGCACCTCATACACTTAAGTTTGTGAACACAATAACTCAGGAACGAGCCAACATAGGATTTTCACATTCATACCATAGGTGAATATAGCAAAAATCATTGACTTGAATATCAGTGATGTCAAGGTCAACATCAAAGTTAGAGGCCAAGTTTTCTGAAAATCTTGTAAACACGATATTTTGAGAAAAAGGTCACCTAGGATTTTCAAACTTAAACCCTAGGTGTATCTACAAGGAGGTTGAGGGGTAGCACTTGCAACTGTCGGTATTTTATAGACTATGCAACAGAGCAAGTGGGTGAGCAGTGTAACAGCTTTTAGGCTGACACTCTGTTAGGCCCCTCAATTAAGACAGGTTTCCTATTGGTCAGTGGCTGCATGGATATACAATACCCATTGCTAGTGAATATTTGGTTCCATTTGGTTCCACATGCGTGCGTGCGCGCGCGCACACACACACACACACACACACACACACACACACACACACACACACACACACACACACACACACACACACACACTAATGGGGAATGTACAATATGACCTGTGTTTTTGTCTGCTTTTTTTGTTATGTTTATTGCAGGGGTGGGCAATTCCAGGCCTCGTGGGCCCGTGTGCTGCAGGTTTTAGATCTCACCTTGGGTCAACACACCTGAATCACATGATTAGTTCGTTACCAGACCTCTGGAGAACTTCAGGACATGTTGAGGAGCTAATTTAGCCATTTAAATCAGCTGTGTTGTTTCAAGGACACATCTAAAACCTGCAGGGACACCGGCCCCCGAGGCCTGGAGTTGCCCACCCCTGGTTTATTGGAACGGTCAAAAGTTCAAACAACTTTGCACAAGATGAACTCAACAAAGAGGTGGCTAGTTTTGTATTATTTCTTTTTTCCTTCCCCCCCCCCCCCCCTTCCTTTTCAGATGTATTAAACAATGCAGGTCTTTTTTTTGTTGTTAACTGAAATGTTCAAATTAAAAGGTTCCATGTAGACAACTGGTTTGTTGAAATTGTCACAAAGCGTCACAAAGACACTGGTCATGAAAAGCAGAGTTTTGCATTGTTACCTCCTGCCAGCATCTTAGATTGCATCTTTCTGATACTTGACACATTGTTCCAGTCAATAATAAGCCCCCAAAATAAAAGAAATAAACTCTGAAGTATATGTAGAAGTACAACACAAAATTTACATCAGTGTTGCAGTGGTTTCCCTTCAGGAGGGCTGCATCATTTCTCCTTGGCCTATTAATGCTTCTGTCCCAGGATGATTAGAGGCATGCTTTGTAGGGCTCATGGTGAGTCAAATTAAAGTGGTCACCAAGGCAAATTAAAAAATCATTTATAAGGAAGTGTACCTTGAAAATATGCAGTTCACAAAAAAACACACGTTACCAAAATTTAGTGTCTCCATTCCTACACACTTTTACTTCCTGCCTTACTGAGATTTACAGAGCTAACAATAGCTATTATTCTGGGAAGATCAGCTACTTGCATTTTGTATCAGTAGGCTATAAACTAACTCTTAGTCATAAAGACAGACATTTGGCTATGAGAAACTTTTATTTAAAGGAAAACAAAAATTAAACAAAAAACAACTTGATTGAGCTTGATTCAGAAGTCCCATAAGAGGCTATGGCTCATATCATAGTGGTCATCATATAAAATAATTAAAATTATTTTACTTTGTATATCTTAGTTCACTTTGCATCCATTATGTCATTCTTCAGATTGATTGTCTACTCCAGGACTCCAGGGGTAGGCAACCTTTTTGATGATGAGTGCCATCTAGAGTTCCTCAGAGGTCAATGTGCCATATAATTGCATTAGCAATAAATTTAATAA